>NW_027361713.1:22641634-23909679 GCF_039654945.1 Dendrobates tinctorius
CATCAAAAATTTCAATCCTGCATGATTCTACCAAGAAATGTGATTCTTCATTCAAAACGCTGGTTTTTGCTATTGGGCTCTATTGAATAATGAATGTTTTGAATTTTCTCCAAAAGTAAAGTAGTTGCAAACTCATCCTTTTAGAGACTTGTTTGGGCTCATGAGAGGAGTAGAAAAAAATCAAAAATTTCAGTCCTGCACGATTCTACCAAGAAATGTGTGTTCATTCAAACCGCTGGTTTTTGATATTTTGGGCCCTATTGAATAATGAATGTTTTGAATTTTCTCCAAAAGTAAAGTAGTTGCAAACTCATCCTTTTAGAAACTTGTTTGGGCTGTTGAGAGGAGTAAAAAACCATCAAAAATTTCAATCCTGCATGATTCTACCAAGAAATGTGAATCTTCATTCAAAACCTGATTTTTGCTATTGGGCTCTATTGAATAATGAATGTTTTGAATTTTCTCCAAAAGTAAAGTAGTTGCAAACTCATGCTTTTAGAGACTTGTTTGGGCTCATGAGAGGAGTAGAAAAACATCAAAAATTTCAGTCCTGCATGATTCTACCAAGAAATGTGTGTTCATTGAAACCGCTGGTTTTTGATAGTTTGGGCCCTATTGAATAATGAATGTTTTGAATTTTCTCCAAAAGTAAAGTAGTTGCAAACTCATCCTTTTAGAAACTTGTTTGGGCTTTTGAGAGGAGTAAAAAACCATCAAAAATTTCAATGCAGCATGATTCTACCAAGAAATGTGATTCTTCATTCAAAACCTGATTTTTGCTATTGGACTCTAGTGAAAAGTGAATGTTTTGAATTTTCTCCAAAAGTAAAGTAGTTGCAAACTCATGCTTTTAGAGACTTGTTTGGGCTCATGAGAGGAGTAGAAAAACATCAAAAATTTCAATCCTGCATGATTCTACCAAGAAATGTGTGTTCATTCAAACCGCTGGTTTTTGATAGTTTGGGCCCTATTGAATAATGAATGTTTTGAATTTTCTCCAAAAGTAAAGCAGTTGCAAACTCATCCTTTTAGAAACTTGTTTGGGCTGTTGAGAGGAGTAAAAAACCATCAAAAATTTCAATCCTGCATGATTCTACCAAGAAATGTGATTCTTCATTCAAAACCTGATTTTTGCTATTGGGCTCTATTGAATAATGAATGTTTTGAATTTTCTCCAAAAGTAAAGTAGTTGCAAACTCATGCTTTTAGAGACTTGTTTGGGCTCATGAGAGGAGTAGAAAAACATCAAAAATTTCAGTCCTGCATGATTCTACCAAGAAATGTGTGTTCATTCAAACCGCTGGTTTTTGATAGTTTGGGCCCTATTGAATAATGAATGTTTTGAATTTTCTCCAAAAGTAAAGTAGTTGCAAACTCATCCTTTTAGAAACTTGTTTGGGCTGTTGAGAGGAGTAAAAAACCATCAAAAATTTCAATCCTGCATGATTTTACCAAGAAATGTGATTCTTCATTCAAAACCTGATTTTTGCTATTGGGCTCTATTGAATAATGAATGTTTTGAATTTTCTCCAAAAGTAAAGTAGTTGCAAACTCATGCTTTTAGAGTCTTGTTTGGGCTCATGAGAAGAGTAGAAAAACATCAAAAATTTCAGTCCTGCATGATTCTACCAAGAAATGTGTGTTCATTGAAACCGCTGGTTTTTGATAGTTTGGGCCCTATTGAATAATGAATGTTTTGAATTTTCTCCAAAAGTAAAGTAGTTGCAAACTCATCCTTTTAGAAACTTGTTTGGGCTGTTGAGAGGAGTAAAAAACCATCAAAAATTTCAATCCTGCATGATTCTACCAAGAAATGTGATTCTTCATTCAAAACGCTGGTTTTTGCTATTGGGCTCTATTGAATAATGAATGTTTTGAATTTTCTCCAAAAGTAAAGTAGTTGCAAACTCATCCTTTTAGAGACTTGTTTGGGCTCATGAGAGGAGTAGAAAAAAATCAAAAATTTCAGTCCTGCACGATTCTACCAAGAAATGTGTGTTCATTCAAACCGCTGGTTTTTGATAGTTTGGGCCCTATTGAATAATGAATGTTTTGAATTTTCTCCAAAAGTAAAGTAGTTGCAAACTCATCCTTTTAGAAACTTGTTTGGGCTGTTGAGAGGAGTAAAAAACCATCAAAAATTTCAATCCTGCATGATTCTACCAAGAAATGTGATTCTTCATTCAAAACCTGATTTTTGCTATTGGGCTCTATTGAATAATGAATGTTTTGAATTTTCTCCAAAAGTAAAGTAGTTGCAAACTCATGCTTTTAGAGACTTGTTTGGGCTCATGAGAGGAGTAGAAAAACATCAAAAATTTCAGTCCTGCATGATTCTACCAAGAAATGTGTGTTCATTGAAAACGCTGGTTTTTTTATAGTTTGGGCCCTATTGAATAATGAATGTTTTGAATTTTCTCCAAAAGTAAAGTAGTTGCAAACTCATACTTTTAGAAACTTGTTTGGGCTGTTGAGAGGAGTAAAAAACCATCAAAAATTTCAATCCTGCATGATTTTACCAAGAAATGTGATTATTCATTCAAAACCTGATTTTTGCTATTGGGCTCTATTGAATAGTGAATGTTTTGAATTTTCTCCAAAAGTAAAGTAGTTGCAAACTCATGCTTTTAGAGACTTGTTTGGGCTCATGAGAGGAGTAGAAAAACATCAAAAATTTCAGTCCTGCATGATTCTACCAAGAAATGTGTGTTCATTGAAACCGCTGGTTTTTGCTAGTTTGGGCCCTATTGAATAATGAATGTTTTGAATTTTCTCCAAAAGTAAAGTAGTTGCAAACTCATCCTTTTAGAAACTTGTTTGGGCTGTTGAGAGGAGTAAAAAATCATCAAAAATTTCAATCCTGCATGATTTTACCAAGAAATGTGATTCTTCATTCAAAACCTGATTTTTGGTATTGGGCTCTATTGAATAATGAATGTTTTGAATTTTCTCCAAAAGTAAAGTAGTTGCAAACTCATGCTTTTAGAGACTTGTTTGGGCTCATGAGAGGAGTAGAAAAACATCAAAAATTTCAGTCCTGCATGATTCTACCAAGAAATGTGTGTTCATTGAAACCGCTGGTTTTTGATAGTTTGGGCCCTATTGAATAATGAATGTTTTGAATTTTCTCCAAAAGTAAAGTAGTTGCAAACTCATCCTTTTAGAAACTTGTTTGGGCTGTTGAGAGGAGTAAAAAACCATCAAAAATTTCAATCCTGCCTGATTTTACCAAGAAATGTGATTCTTCATTCAAAACCTGATTTTTGCTATTGGGCTCTATTGAATAGTGAATGTTTTGAATTTTCTCCAAAAGTAAAGTAGTTGCAAACTCATGCTTTTAGAGACTTGTTTGGGCTCATGAGAGGAGTAGAAAAACATAAAAAATTTCAGTCCTGCATGATTCTACCAAGAAATGTGTGTTCATTGAAACCGCTGGTTTTTGATAGTTTGGGCCC
Source organism: Dendrobates tinctorius (assembly GCF_039654945.1). Lineage (NCBI taxonomy): Eukaryota > Metazoa > Chordata > Amphibia > Anura > Dendrobatidae > Dendrobates > Dendrobates tinctorius. The sequence continues at coordinate 22,645,090 of NW_027361713.1, forward strand.
TATTGAATAATGAATGTTTTGAATTTTCTCCAAAAGTAAAGTAGTTGCAAACTCATCCTTTTAGAAACTTGTTTGGGCTGTTGAGAGGAGTAAAAAACCATCAAAAATTTAAATCCTGCATGATTCTACCAAGAAATGTGATTCTTCATTCAAAACCTGATTTTTGCTATTGGGCTCTATTGAATAATGAATGTTTTGAATTTTCTCCAAAAGTAAAGTAGTTGCAAACTCATGCTTTTAGAGACTTGTTTGGGCTCATGAGAGGAGTAGAAAAACATCAAAAATTTCAGTCCTGCATGATTCTACCAAGAAATGTGTGTTCATTGAAACCGCTGGTTTTTGATAGTTTGGGCCCTATTGAATAATGAATGTTTTGAGTTTTCTCCAAAAGTAAAGTAGTTGCAAACTCATCCTTTTAGAAACTTGTTTGGGCTGTTGAGAGGAGTAAAAAACCATCAAAAATTGTAATCCTGCATGATTCTACCAAGAAATGTGATTCTTCATTCAAAACGCTGGTTTTTGCTATTGGGCTCTATTGAATAATGAATGTTTTGAATTTTCTCCAAAAGTAAAGTAGTTGCAAACTCATCCTTTTAGAGACTTGTTTGGGCTCATGAGAGGAGTAGAAAAACATCAAAAATTTCAGTCCTGCACGATTCTACCAAGAAATGTGTGTTCATTCAAACCACTGGTTTTTGATATTTTGGGCCCTATTGAATAATGAATGTTTTGAATTTTCTCCAAAAGTAAAGTAGTTGCAAACTCATCCTTTTAGAAACTTGTTTGGGCTGTTGAGAGGAGTACAAAACCATCAAAAATTTCAATCCTGCATGATTCTACCAAGAAATGTGATTCTTCATTCAAAACCTGATTTTTGCTATTGGGCTCTATTGAATAATGAATGTTTTGAATTTTCTCCAAAAGTAAAGTAGTTGCAAACTCATCCTTTTAGAGACTTGTTTGGGCTCATGAGAGGAGTAGAAAAACATCAAAAATTTCAGTCCTGCATGATTCTACCAAGAAATGTGTGTTCATTGAAACCGCTGGTTTTTGATAGTTTGGGCCCTATTGAATAATGAATGTTTTGAATTTTCTCGAAAAGTAAAGTATTTGCAAACTCATCCTTTTAGAAACTTGTTTGGGCTGTTGAGAGGAGTAAAAAACCATCAAAAATTTCAATCCTGCATGATTCTACCAAGAAATGTGATTCTTCATTCAAAACGCTGGTTTTTGCTATTGGGCTCTATTGAATAATGAATGTTTTGAATTTTCTCCAAAAGTAAAGTAGTTGCAAACTCATCCTTTTAGAGACTTGTTTGGGCTCATGAGAGGAGTAGAAAAACATCAAAAATTTCAGTCCTGCACGATTCTACCAAGAAATGTGTGTTCATTCAAACCGCTGGTTTTTGATATTTTGGGCCCTATTGAATAATGAATGTTTTGAATTTTCTCCAAAAGTAAAGTAGTTGCAAACTCATCCTTTTAGAAACTTGTTTGGGCTGTTGAGAGGAGTAAAAAAACATCAAAAATTTCAATCCTGCATGATTCTACCAAGAAATGTGATTCTTCATTCAAAACCTGATTTTTGCTATTGGGCGCTATTGAATAATGAATGTTTTGAATTTTCTCCAAAAGTAAAGTAGTTGCAAACTCATGCTTTTAGAGACTTGTTTGGGCTCATGAGAGGAGTAGAAAAACATCAAAAATTTCAGTCCTGCATGATTCTACCAAGAAATGTGTGTTCATTGAAACCGCTGGTTTTTGATAGTTTGGGCCCTATTGAATAATGAATGTTTTGAATTTTCTCCAAAAGTAAAGTAGTTGCAAACTCATCCTTTTAGAAACTTGTTTGGGCTGTTGAGAGGAGTAAAAAACCATCAAAAATTTCAATCCTGCATGATTCTACCAAGAAATGTGATTCTTCATTCAAAACCTGATTTTTGCTATTGGGCGCTATTGAATAATGAATGTTTTGAATTTTCTCCAAAAGTAAAGTAGTTGCAAACTCATGCTTTTAGAGACTTGTTTGGGCTCATGAGAGGAGTAGAAAAACATCAAAAATTTCAGTCCTGCACGATTCTACCAAGAAATGTGTGTTCATTGAAACCGCTGGTTTTTGATAGTTTGGGCCCTATTGAATAATGAATGTTTTGAATTTTCTCCAAAAGTAAAGTAGTTGCAAACTCATCCTTTTAGAAACTTGTTTGGGCTGTTGAGAGGAGTAAAAAACCATCAAAAATTTCAATCCTGCATGATTCTACCAAGAAATGTGATTCTTCATTCAAAACGCTGGTTTTTGCTATTGGGCTCTATTGAATAATGAATGTTTTGAATTTTCTCCAAAAGTAAAGTAGTTGCAAACTCATCCTTTTAGAGACTTGTTTGGGCTCATGAGAGGAGTAGAAAAACATCAAAAATTTCAGTCCTGCACGATTCTACCAAGAAATGTGTGTTCATTCAAACCGCTGGTTTTTGATATTTTGGGCCCTATTGAATAATGAATGTTTTGAATTTTCTCCAAAAGTAAAGTAGTTGCAAACTCATCCTTTTAGAAACTTGTTTGGGCTGTTGAGAGGAGTAAAAAAACATCAAAAATTTCAATCCTGCATGATTCTACCTAGAAATGTGATTCTTCATTCAAAACCTGATTTTTGCTATTGGGCGCTATTGAATAATGAATGTTTTGAATTTTCTCCAAAAGTAAAGTAGTTGCAAACTCATGCTTTTAGAGACTTGTTTGGGCTCATGAGAGGAGTAGAAAAACATCAAAAATTTCAGTCCTGCATGATTCTACCAAGAAATGTGTGTTCATTGAAACCGCTGGTTTTTGATAGTTTGGGCCCTATTGAATAATGAATGTTTTGAATTTTCTCCAAAAGTAAAGTAGTTGCAAACTCATCCTTTTAGAAACTTGTTTGGGCTGTTGAGAGGAGTAAAAAACCATCAAAAATTTCAATCCTGCATGATTCTACCAAGAAATGTGATTCTTCATTCAAAACCTGATTTTTGCTATTGGGCGCTATTGAATAATGAATGTTTTGAATTTTCTCCAAAAGTAAAGTAGTTGCAAACTCATGCTTTTAGAGACTTGTTTGGGCTCATGAGAGGAGTAGAAAAACATCAAAAATTTCAGTCCTGCACGATTCTACCAAGAAATGTGTGTTCATTGAAACCGCTGGTTTTTGATAGTTTGGGCCCTATTGAATAATGAATGTTTTGAATTTTCTCCAAAAGTAAAGTAGTTGCAAACTCATCCTTTTAGAAACTTGTTTGGGCTGTTGAGAGGAGTAAAAAACCATCAAAAATTTAAATCCTGCATGATTCTACCAAGAAATGTGATTCTTCATTCAAAACCTGATTTTTGCTATTGGGCTCTATTGAATAATGAATGTTTTGAATTTTCTCCAAAAGTAAAGTAGTTGCAAACTCATCCTTTTAGAAACTTGTTTGGGCTGTTGAGAGGAGTAAAAAACCATCAAAAATTTCAATCCTGCATGATTCTACCAAGAAATGTGATTCTTCATTCAAAACCTGATTTTTGCTATTGGGCGCTATTGAATAATGAATGTTTTGAATTTTCTCCAAAAGTAAAGTAGTTGCAAACTCATGCTTTTAGAGACTTGTTTGGGCTCATGAGAGGAGTAGAAAAACATCAAAAATTTCAGTCCTGCACGATTCTACCAAGAAATGTGTGTTCATTGAAACCGCTGGTTTTTGATAGTTTGGGCCCTATTGAATAATGAATGTTTTGAATTTTCTCCAAAAGTAAAGTAGTTGCAAACTCATGCTTTTAGAGACTTGTTTGGGCTCATGAGAGGAGTAGAAAAACATCAAAAATTTCAGTCCTGCACGATTCTACCAATAAATGTGTGTTCATTGAAACCGCTGGTTTTTGATAGTTTCGGCCCTATTGAATAATGAATGTTTTGAATTTTCTCCAAAAGTAAAGTAGTTGCAAACTCATCCTTTTAGAAACTTGTTTGGGCTGTTGAGAGGAGTAAAAAACCATCAAAAATTTCAATCCTGCATGATTTTACCAAGAAATGTGATTCTTCATTCAAAACCTGATTTTTGCTATTGGGCTCTATTGAATAGTGAATGTTTTGAATTTTCTCCGAAAGTAAAGTAGTTGCAAACTCATGCTTTTAGAGACTTGTTTGGGCTCATGAGAGGAGTAGAAAAACATCAAAAATTTCAGTCCTGCATGATTCTACCAAGAAATGTGTGTTCATTGAAACCGCTGGTTTTTGATAGTTTGGGCCCTATTGAATAATGAATGTTTTGAATTTTCTCCAAAAGTAAAGTAGTTGCAAACTCATCCTTTTAGAAACTTGTTTGGGCTGTTGAGAGGAGTAAAAAACCATCAAAAATTTCAATCCTGCATGATTTTACCAAGAAATGTGATTCTTCATTCAAAACCTGATTTTTGCTATTGGGCTCTATTGAATAATGAATGTTTTGAATTTTCTCCAAAATTAAAGTAGTTGTAAACTCATGCTTTTAGAGACTTGTTTGGGCTCATGAGAGGATTAGAAAAACATCAAAAATTTCAGTCCTGCATGATTCTACCAAGAAATGTGTGTTCATTGAAACCGCTGGTTTTTGATAGTTTGGGCCCTATTGAATAATGAATGTTTTGAATTTTCTCCAAAAGTAAAGTAGTTGCAAACTCATGCTTTTAGAGACTTGTTTGGGCTCATGAGAGGAGTAGAAAAACATCAAAAATTTCAGTCCTGCATGATTCTACCAAGAAATGTGTGTTCATTTAAACCGCTGGTTTTTGATAGTTTGGGCCCTATTGAATAATGAATGTTTTGAATTTTCTCCAAAAGTAAAGTAGTTGCAAACTCATCCTTTTAGAAACTTGTTTGGGCTGTTGAGAGGAGTAAAAAACCATCAAAAATTTCAATGCAGCATGATTCTACCAAGAAATGTGATTCTTCATTCAAAACCTGATTTTTGCTATTGGGCTCTAGTGAAAAGTGAATGTTTTGAATTTTCTCCAAAAGTAAAGTAGTTGCAAACTCATGCTTTTAGAGACTTGTTTGGGCTCATGAGAGGAGTAGAAAAACATCAAAAATTTCAGTCCTGCATGATTCTACCAAGAAATGTTTGTTCATTCAAACCGCTGGTTTTGGATATTTTGGGCCCTATTGAATAATGAATGTTTTGAATTTTCTCCAAAAGTAAAGTAGTTGCAAACTCATACTTTTAGAAACTTGTTTGGGCTGTTGAGAGGAGTAAAAAACCATCAAAAATTTCAATCCTGCATGATTTTACCAAGAAATGTGATTCTTCATTCAAAACCTGATTTTTGCTATTGGGCTCTATTGAATAGTGAATGTTTTGAATTTTCTCCAAAAGTAAAGTAGTTGCAAACTCATGCTTTTAGAGACTTGTTTGGGCTCATGAGAGGAGTAGAAAAACATCAAAAATTTCAGTCCTGCTTGATTCTACCAAGAAATGTGTGTTCATTGAAACCGCTGGTTTTTGATAGTTTGGGCCCTATTGAATAATGAATGTTTTGAATTTTCTCCAAAAGTAAAGTAGTTGCAAACTCATCCTTTTAGAAACTTGTTTGGGCTGTTGAGAGGAGTACAAAACCATCAAAAATTTCAATCCTGCATGATTCTACCAAGAAATGTGATTCTTCATTCAAAACCTGATTTTTGCTATTGGGCTCTATTGAATAATGAATGTTTTGAATTTTCTCCAAAAGTAAAGTAGTTGCAAACTCATGCTTTTAGAGACTTGTTTGGGCTCATGAGAGGAGTAGAAAAACATCAAAAATTTCAGTCCTGCATGATTCTACCAAGAAATGTGTGTTCATTGAAACCGCTGGTTTTTGATAGTTTGGGCCCTATTGAAAAATGAATGTTTTGAATTTTCTCCAAAAGTAAAGTAGTTGCAAACTCATCCTTTTAGAAACTTGTTTGGGCTGTTGAGAGGAGTAAAAAACCATCAAAAATTTCAATCCTGCATGATTCTACCAAGAAATGTGATTCTTCATTCAAAACCTGATTTTTGCTATTGGGCTCTATTGAATAATGAATGTTTTGAATTTTCTCCAAAAGTAAAGTAGTTGCAAACTCATGCTTTTAGAGACTTGTTTGGGCTCATGAGAGGAGTAGAAAAACATCAAAAATTTCAGTCCTGCACGATTCTACCAAGAAATGTGTGTTCATTGAAACCGCTGGTTTTTGATAGTTTGGGCCCTATTGAATAATGAATGTTTTGAATTTTCTCCAAAAGTAAAGTAGTTGCAAACTCATGCTTTTAGAGACTTGTTTGGGCTCATGAGAGGAGTAGAAAAACATCAAAAATTTCAGTCCTGCATGATTCTACCAATAAATGTGTGTTCATTGAAACCGCTGGTTTTTGATAGTTTCGGCCCTATTGAATAATGAATGTTTTGAATTTTCTCCAAAAGTAAAGTAGTTGCAAACTCATCCTTTTAGAAACTTGTTTGGGCTGTTGAGAGGAGTAAAAAACCATCAAAAATTTCAATCCTGCATGATTTTACCAAGAAATGTGATTCTTCATTCAAAACCTGATTTTTGCTATTGGGCTCTATTGAATAGTGAATGTTTTGAATTTTCTCCGAAAGTAAAGTAGTTGCAAACTCATGCTTATAGAGACTTGTTTGGGCTCATGAGAGGAGTAGAAAAACATCAAAAATTTCAGTCCTGCATGATTCTACCAAGAAATGTGTGTTCATTGAAACCGCTGGTTTTTGATAGTTTGGGCCCTATTGAATAATGAATGTTTTGAATTTTCTCCAAAAGTAAAGTAGTTGCAAACTCATCCTTTTAGAAACTTGTTTGGGCTGTTGAGAGGAGTAAAAAACCATCAAAAATTTCAATCCTGCATGATTTTACCAAGAAATGTGATTCTTCATTCAAAACCTGATTTTTGCTATTGGGCTCTATTGAATAATGAATGTTTTGAATTTTCTCCAAAAGTAAAGTAGTTGTAAACTCATGCTTTTAGAGACTTGTTTGGGCTCATGAGAGGAGTAGAAAAACATCAAAAATTTCAGTCCTGCATGATTCTACCAAGAAATGTGTGTTCATTGAAACCGCTGGTTTTTGATAGTTTGGGCCCTATTGAATAATGAATGTTTTGAATTTTCTCCAAAAGTAAAGTAGTTGCAAACTCATGCTTTTAGAGACTTGTTTGGGCTCATGAGAGGAGTAGAAAAACATCAAAAATTTCAGTCCTGCATGATTCTACCAAGAAATGTGTGTTCATTTAAACCGCTGGTTTTTGATAGTTTGGGCCCTATTGAATAATGAATGTTTTGAATTTTCTCCAAAAGTAAAGTAGTTGCAAACTCATCCTTTTAGAAACTTGTTTGGGCTGTTGAGAGGAGTAAAAAACCATCAAAAATTTCAATGCAGCATGATTCTACCAAGAAATGTGATTCTTCATTCAAAACCTGATTTTTGCTATTGGGCTCTAGTGAAAAGTGAATGTTTTGAATTTTCTCCAAAAGTAAAGTAGTTGCAAACTCATGCTTTTAGAGACTTGTTTGGGCTCATGAGAGGAGTAGAAAAACATCAAAAATTTCAGTCCTGCATGATTCTACCAAGAAATGTTTGTTCATTCAAACCGCTGGTTTTGGATATTTTGGGCCCTATTGAATAATGAATGTTTTGAATTTTCTCCAAAAGTAAAGTAGTTGCAAACTCATACTTTTAGAAACTTGTTTGGGCTGTTGAGAGGAGTAAAAAACCATCAAAAATTTCAATCCTGCATGATTTTACCAAGAAATGTGATTCTTCATTCAAAACCTGATTTTTGCTATTGGGCTCTATTGAATAGTGAATGTTTTGAATTTTCTCCAAAAGTAAAGTAGTTGCAAACTCATGCTTTTAGAGACTTGTTTGGGCTCATGAGAGGAGTAGAAAAACATCAAAAATTTCAGTCCTGCATGATTCTACCAAGAAATGTGTGTTCATTGAAACCGCTGGTTTTTGCTAGTTTGGGCCCTATTGAATAATGAATGTTTTGAATTTTCTCCAAAAGTAAAGTAGTTGCAAACTCATCCTTTTAGAAACTTGTTTGGGCTGTTGAGAGGAGTAAAAAATCATCAAAAATTTCAATCCTGCATGATTTTACCAAGAAATGTGATTCTTCATTCAAAACCTGATTTTTGGTATTGGGCTCTATTGAATAATGAATGTTTTGAATTTTCTCCAAAAGTAAAGTAGTTGCAAACTCATGCTTTTAGAGACTTGTTTGGGCTCATGAGAGGAGTAGAAAAACATCAAAAATTTCAGTCCTGCATGATTCTACCAAGAAATGTGTGTTCATTGAAACCGCTGGTTTTTGATAGTTTGGGCCCTATTGAATAATGAATGTTTTGAATTTTCTCCAAAAGTAAAGTATTTGCAAACTCATCCTTTTAGAAACTTGTTTGGGCTGTTGAGAGGAGTAAAAAACCATCAAAAATTTCAATCCTGCATGATTTTACCAAGAAATGTGATTCTTCATTCAAAACCTGATTTTTGCTATTGGGCTCTATTGAATAGTGAATATTTTGAATTTTCTCAAAAAGTAAAGTAGTTGCAAACTCATGCTTTTAGAGACTTGTTTGGGCTCATGAGAGGAGTAGAAAAACATAAAAAATTTCAGTCCTGCATGATTCTACCAAGAAATGTGTGTTCATTGAAACCGCTGGTTTTTGATAGTTTGGGCCCTATTGAATAATGAATGTTTTGAATTTTCTCCAAAAGTAAAGTAGTTGCAAACTCATCCTTTTAGAAACTTGTTTGGGCTGTTGAGAGGAGTAAAAAACCATCAAAAATTTAAATCCTGCATGATTCTACCAAGAAATGTGATTCTTCATTCAAAACCTGATTTTTGCTATTGGGCTCTATTGAATAATGAATGTTTTGAATTTTCTCCAAAAGTAAAGTAGTTGCAAACTCATGCTTTTAGAGACTTGTTTGGGCTCATGAGAGGAGCAGAAAAACATCAAAAATTTCAGTCCTGCATGATTCTACCAAGAAATGTGTGTTCATTGAAACCGCTGGTTTTTGATAGTTTGGGCCCTATTGAATAATGAATGTTTTGAATTTTCTCCAAAAGTAAAGTAGTTGCAAACTCATCCTTTTAGAAACTTGTTTGGGCTGTTGAGAGGAGTAAAAAACCATCAAAAATTGTAATCCTGCATGATTCTACCAAGAAATGTGATTCTTCATTCAAAACGCTGGTTTTTGCTATTGGGCTCTATTGAATAATGAATGTTTTGAATTTTCTCCAAAAGTAAAGTAGTTGCAAACTCATCCTTTTAGAGACTTGTTTGGGCTCATGAGAGGAGTAGAAAAACATCAAAAATTTCAGTCCTGCACGATTCTACCAAGAAATGTGTGTTCATTCAAACCACTGGTTTTTGATATTTTGGGCCCTATTGAATAATGAATGTTTTGAATTTTCTCCAAAAGTAAAGTAGTTGCAAACTCATCCTTTTAGAAACTTGTTTGGGCTGTTGAGAGGAGTACAAAACCATCAAAAATTTCAATCCTGCATGATTCTACCAAGAAATGTGATTCTTCATTCAAAACCTGATTTTTGCTATTGGGCTCTATTGAATAATGAATGTTTTGAATTTTCTCCAAAAGTAAAGTAGTTGCAAACTCATCCTTTTAGAGACTTGTTTGGGCTCATGAGAGGAGTAGAAAAACATCAAAAATTTCAGTCCTGCATGATTCTACCAAGAAATGTGTGTTCATTGAAACCGCTGGTTTTTGATAGTTTGGGCCCTATTGAATAATGAATGTTTTGAATTTTCTCGAAAAGTAAAGTATTTGCAAACTCATCCTTTTAGAAACTTGTTTGGGCTGTTGAGAGGAGTAAAAAACCATCAAAAATTTCAATCCTGCATGATTCTACCAAGAAATGTGATTCTTCATTCAAAACGCTGGTTTTTGCTATTGGGCTGTATTGAATAATGAATGTTTTGAATTTTCTCCAAAAGTAAAGTAGTTGCAAACTCATCCTTTTAGAGACTTGTTTGGGCTCATGAGAGGAGTAGAAAAACATCAAAAATTTCAGTCCTGCACGATTCTACCAAGAAATGTGTGTTCATTCAAACCGCTGGTTTTTGATATTTTGGGCCCTATTGAATAATGAATGTTTTGAATTTTCTCCAAAAGTAAAGTAGTTGCAAACTCATCCTTTTAGAAACTTGTTTGGGCTGTTGAGAGGAGTAAAAAACCATCAAAAATTTCAATCCTGCATGATTCTACCAAGAAATGTGATTCTTCATTCAAAACCTGATTTTTGCTATTGGGCGCTATTGAATAATGAATGTTTTGAATTTTCTCCAAAAGTAAAGTAGTTGCAAACTCATGCTTTTAGAGACTTGTTTGGGCTCATGAGAGGAGTAGAAAAACATCAAAAATTTCAGTCCTGCATGATTCTACCAAGAAATGTGTGTTCATTGAAACCGCTGGTTTTTGATAGTTTGGGCCCTATTGAATAATGAATGTTTTGAATTTTCTCCAAAAGTAAAGTAGTTGCAAACTCATCCTTTTAGAAACTTGTTTGGGCTGTTGAGAGGAGTAAAAAACCATCAAAAATTTCAATCCTGCATGATTCTACCAAGAAATGTGATTCTTCATTCAAAACCTGATTTTTGCTATTGGGCGCTATTGAATAATGAATGTTTTGAATTTTCTCCAAAAGTAAAGTAGTTGCAAACTCATGCTTTTAGAGACTTGTTTGGGCTCATGAGAGGAGTAGAAAAACATCAAAAATTTCAGTCCTGCACGATTCTACCAAGAAATGTGTGTTCATTGAAACCGCTGGTTTTTGATAGTTTGGGCCCTATTGAATAATGAATGTTTTGAATTTTCTCCAAAAGTAAAGTAGTTGCAAACTCATCCTTTTAGAAACTTGTTTGGGCTGTTGAGAGGAGTAAAAAACCATCAAAAATTTAAATCCTGCATGATTCTACCAAGAAATGTGATTCTTCATTCAAAACCTGATTTTTGCTATTGGGCTCTATTGAATAATGAATGTTTTGAATTTTCTCCAAAAGTAAAGTAGTTGCAAACTCATCCTTTTAGAAACTTGTTTGGGCTGTTGAGAGGAGTAAAAAACCATCAAAAATTTCAATCCTGCATGATTCTACCAAGAAATGTGATTCTTCATTCAAAACCTGATTTTTGCTATTGGGCTCTATTGAATAATGAATGTTTTGAATTTTCTCCAAAAGTAAAGTAGTTGCAAACTCATGCTTTTAGAGACTTGTTTGGGCTCTTGAGAGGAGTAGAAAAACATCAAAAATTTCAGTCCTGCATGATTCTACCAAGAAATGTGTGTTCATTCAAACCGCTGGTTTTTGATAGTTTGGGCCCTATTGAATAATGAATGTTTTGAATTTTCTCCAAAAGTAAAGTAGTTGCAAACTCATCCTTTTAGAAACTTGTTTGGGCTGTTGAGAGGAGTAAAAAACCATCAAAAATTTCAATCCTGCATGATTCTACCTAGAAATGTGATTCTTCATTCAAAACCTGATTTTTGGTATTGGGCTCTATTGAATAATGAATGTTTTGAATTTTCTCCAAAAGTAAAGTAGTTGCAAACTCATCCTTTTAGAAACTTGTTTGGGCTGTTGAGAGGAGTAAAAAACCATCAAAAATTGTAATCCTGCATGATTCTACCAAGAAATGTGATTCTTCATTCAAAACGCTGGTTTTTGCTATTGGGCTCTATTGAATAATGAATGTTTTGAATTTTCTCCAAAAGTAAAGTAGTTGCAAACTCATCCTTTTAGAGACTTGTTTGGGCTCATGAGAGGAGTAGAAAAACATCAAAAATTTCAGTCCTGCACGATTCTACCAAGAAATGTGTGTTCATTCAAACCACTGGTTTTTGATATTTTGGGCCCTATTGAATAATGAATGTTTTGAATTTTCTCCAAAAGTAAAGTAGTTGCAAACTCATCCTTTTAGAAACTTGTTTGGGCTGTTGAGAGGAGTACAAAACCATCAAAAATTTCAATCCTGCATGATTCTACCAAGAAATGTGATTCTTCATTCAAAACCTGATTTTTGCTATTGGGCTCTATTGAATAATGAATGTTTTGAATTTTCTCCAAAAGTAAAGTAGTTGCAAACTCATCCTTTTAGAGACTTGTTTGGGCTCATGAGAGGAGTAGAAAAACATCAAAAATTTCAGTCCTGCATGATTCTACCAAGAAATGTGTGTTCATTGAAACCGCTGGTTTTTGATAGTTTGGGCCCTATTGAATAATGAATGTTTTGAATTTTCTCCAAAAGTAAAGTATTTGCAAACTCATCCTTTTAGAAACTTGTTTGGGCTGTTGAGAGGAGTAAAAAACCATCAAAAATTTCAATCCTGCATGATTCTACCAAGAAATGTGATTCTTCATTCAAAACGCTGGTTTTTGCTATTGGGCTCTATTGAATAATGAATGTTTTGAATTTTCTCCAAAAGTAAAGTAGTTGCAAACTCATCCTTTTAGAGACTTGTTTGGGCTCATGAGAGGAGTAGAAAAACATCAAAAATTTCAGTCCTGCACGATTCTACCAAGAAATGTGTGTTCATTCAAACCGCTGGTTTTTGATATTTTGGGCCCTATTGAATAATGAATGTTTTGAATTTTCTCCAAAAGTAAAGTAGTTGCAAACTCATCCTTTTAGAAACTTGTTTGGGCTGTTGAGAGGAGTAAAAAACCATCAAAAATTTCAATCCTGCATGATTCTACCAAGAAATGTGATTCTTCATTCAAAACCTGATTTTTGCTATTGGGCGCTATTGAATAATGAATGTTTTGAATTTTCTCCAAAAGTAAAGTAGTTGCAAACTCATGCTTTTAGAGACTTGTTTGGGCTCATGAGAGGAGTAGAAAAACATCAAAAATTTCAGTCCTCCATGATTCTACCAAGAAATGTGTGTTCATTGAAACCGCTGGTTTTTGATAGTTTGGGCCCTATTGAATAATGAATGTTTTGAATTTTCTCCAAAAGTAAAGTAGTTGCAAACTCATCCTTTTAGAAACTTGTTTGGGCTGTTGAGAGGAGTAAAAAACCATCAAAAATTTCAATCCTGCATGATTCTACCAAGAAATGTGATTCTTCATTCAAAACCTGATTTTTGCTATTGGGCGCTATTGAATAATGAATGTTTTGAATTTTCTCCAAAAGTAAAGTAGTTGCAAACTCATGCTTTTAGAGACTTGTTTGGGCTCATGAGAGGAGTAGAAAAACATCAAAAATTTCAGTCCTGCACGATTCTACCAAGAAATGTGTGTTCATTGAAACCGCTGGTTTTTGATAGTTTGGGCCCTATTGAATAATGAATGTTTTGAATTTTCTCCAAAAGTAAAGTAGTTGCAAACTCATCCTTTTAGAAACTTGTTTGGGCTGTTGAGAGGAGTAAAAAACCATCAAAAATTTCAATCCTGCATGATTCTACCAAGAAATGTGATTCTTCATTCAAAACCTGATTTTTGCTATTGGGCTCTATTGAATAATGAATGTTTTGAATTTTCTCCAAAAGTAAAGTAGTTGCAAACTCATCCTTTTAGAAACTTGTTTGGGCTGTTGAGAGGAGTAAAAAACCATCAAAAATTTCAATCCTGCATGATTCTACCAAGAAATGTGATTCTTCATTCAAAACCTGATTTTTGCTATTGGGCTCTATTGAATAATGAATGTTTTGAATTTTCTCCAAAAGTAAAGTAGTTGCAAACTCATGCTTTTAGAGACTTGTTTGGGCTCATGAGAAGAGTAGAAAAACATCAAAAATTTCAGTCCTGCATGATTCTACCAAGAAATGTGTGTTCATTCAAACCGCTGGTTTTTGATAGTTTGGGCCCTATTGAATAATGAATGTTTTGAATTTTCTCCAAAAGTAAAGTAGTTGCAAACTCATCCTTTTAGAAACTTGTTTGGGCTGTTGAGAGGAGTAAAAAACCATCAAAAATTTCAATCCTGCATGATTCTACCAAGAAATGTGATTCTTCATTCAAAACCTGATTTTTGCTATTGGGCTCTATTGAATAATGAATGTTTTGAATTTTCTCCAAAAGTAAAGTAGTTGCAAACTCATCCTTTTAGAAACTTGTTTGGGCTGTTGAGAGGAGTAAAAAACCATCAAAAATTTCAATCCTGCATGATTCTACCAAGAAATGTGATTCTTCATTCAAAACCTGATTTTTGCTATTGGGCTCTATTGAATAATGAATGTTTTGAATTTTCTCCAAAAGTAAAGTAGTTGCAAACTCATGCTTTTAGAGACTTGTTTGGGCTCATGAGAAGAGTAGAAAAACATCAAAAATTTCAGTCCTGCATGATTCTACCAAGAAATGTGTGTTCATTCAAACCGCTGGTTTTTGATAGTTTGGGCCCTATTGAATAATGAATGTTTTTAATTTTCTCCAAAAGTAAAGTAGTTGCAAACTCATCCTTTTAGAAACTTGTTTGGGCTGTTGAGAGGAGTAAAAAACCATCAAAAATTTCAATCCTGCATGATTCTACCAAGAAATGTGATTCTTCATTCAAAACCTGATTTTTGCTATTGGGCGCTATTGAATAATGAATGTTTTGAATTTTCTCCAAAAGTAAAGTAGTTGCAAACTCATGCTTTTAGAGACTTGTTTGGGCTCATGAGAGGAGTAGAAAAACATCAAAAATTTCAGTCCTGCATGATTCTACCAAGAAATGTGTGTTCATTGAAACCGCTGGTTTTTGATAGTTTGGGCCCTATTGAATAATGAATGTTTTGAATTTTCTCCAAAAGTAAAGTAGTTGCAAACTCATCCTTTTAGAAACTTGTTTGGGCTGTTGAGAGGAGTAAAAAACCATCAAAAATTTCAATCCTGCATGATTCTACCAAGAAATGTGATTCTTCATTCAAAACCTGATTTTTGCTATTGGGCTCTATTGAATAATGAATGTTTTGAATTTTCTCCAAAAGTAAAGTAGTTGCAAACTCATGCTTTTAGAGACTTGTTTGGGCTCATGAGAGGAGTAGAAAAACATCAAAAATTTCAGTCCTGCATGATTCTACCAAGAAATGTGTGTTCATTGAAACAGCTGGTTTTTGATAGTTTGGGCCCTATTGAAAAATGAATGTTTTGAATTTTCTCCAAAAGTAAAGTAGTTGCAAACTCATCCTTTTAGAAACTTGTTTGGGCTGTTGAGAGGAGTAAAAAACCATCAAAAATTTCAATCCTGCATGATTCTACCAAGAAATGTGATTCTTCATTCAAAACCTGATTTTTGCTATTGGGCGCTATTGAATAATGAATGTTTTGAATTTTCTCCAAAAGTAAAGTAGTTGCAAACTCATGCTTTTAGAGACTTGTTTGGGCTCATGAGAGGAGTAGAAAAACATCAAAAATTTCAGTCCTGCACGATTCTACCAAGAAATGTGTGTTCATTGAAACCGCTGGTTTTTGATAGTTTGGGCCCTACTGAATAATGAATGTTTTGAATTTTCTCCAAAAGTAAAGTAGTTGCAAACTCATGCTTTTAGAGACTTGTTTGGGCTCATGAGAGGAGTAGAAAAACATCAAAAATTTCAGTCCTGCACGATTCTACCAATAAATGTGTGTTCATTGAAACCGCTGGTTTTTGATAGTTTCGGCCCTATTGAATAATGAATGTTTTGAATTTTCTCCAAAAGTAAAGTAGTTGCAAACTCATCCTTTTAGAAACTTGTTTGGGCTGTTGAGAGGAGTAAAAAACCATCAAAAATTTCAATCCTGCATGATTTTACCAAGAAATGTGATTCTTCATTCAAAACCTGATTTTTGCTATTGGGCTCTATTGAATAGTGAATGTTTTGAATTTTCTCCGAAAGTAAAGTAGTTGCAAACTCATGCTTTTAGAGACTTGTTTGGGCTCATGAGAGGAGTAGAAAAACATCAAAAATTTCAGTCCTGCATGATTCTACCAAGAAATGTGTGTTCATTGAAACCGCTGGTTTTTGATAGTTTGGGCCCTATTGAATAATGAATGTTTTGAATTTTCTCCAAAAGTAAAGTAGTTGCAAACTCATCCTTTTAGAAACTTGTTTGGGCTGTTGAGAGGAGTAAAAAACCATCAAAAATTTCAATCCTGCATGATTTTACCAAGAAATGTGATTCTTCATTCAAAACCTGATTTTTGCTATTGGGCTCTATTGAATAATGAATGTTTTGAATTTTCTCCAAAAGTAAAGTAGTTGTAAACTCATGCTTTTAGAGACTTGTTTGGGCTCATGAGAGGAGTAGAAAAACATCAAAAATTTCAGTCCTGCATGATTCTACCAAGAAATGTGTGTTCATTGAAACCGCTGGTTTTTGATAGTTTGGGCCCTATTGAATAATGAATGTTTTGAATTTTCTCCAAAAGTAAAGTAGTTGCAAACTCATGCTTTTAGAGACTTGTTTGGGCTCATGAGAGGAGTAGAAAAACATCAAAAATTTCAGTCCTGCATGATTCTACCAAGAAATGTGTGTTCATTTAAACCGCTGGTTTTTGATAGTTTGGGCCCTATTGAATAATGAATGTTTTGAATTTTCTCCAAAAGTAAAGTAGTTGCAAACTCATCCTTTTAGAAACTTGTTTGGGCTGTTGAGAGGAGTAAAAAACCATCAAAAATTTCAATGCAGCATGATTCTACCAAGAAATGTGATTCTTCATTCAAAACCTGATTTTTGCTATTGGGCTCTAGTGAAAAGTGAATGTTTTGAATTTTCTCCAAAAGTAAAGTAGTTGCAAACTCATGCTTTTAGAGACTTGTTTGGGCTCATGAGAGGAGTAGAAAAACATCAAAAATTTCAGTCCTGCACGATTCTACCAAGAAATGTTTGTTCATTCAAACCGCTGGTTTTGGATATTTTGGGCCCTATTGAATAATGAATGTTTTGAATTTTCTCCAAAAGTAAAGTAGTTGCAAACTCATCCTTTTAGAAACTTGTTTGGGCTGTTGAGAGGAGTAAAAAACCATCAAAAATTTCAATCCTGCATGATTCTACCAAGAAATGTGATTCTTCATTCAAAACCTGATTTTTGCTATTGGGCTCTATTGAATAATGAATGTTTTGAATTTTCTCCAAAAGTAAAGTAGTTGCAAACTCATGCTTTTAGAGACTTGTTTGGGCTCATGAGAGGAGTAGAAAAACATCAAAAATTTCAGTCCTGCATGATTCTACCAAGAAATGTGTGTTCATTGAAACCGCTGGTTTTTGATAGTTTGGGCCCTATTGAATAATGAATGTTTTGAATTTTCTCCAAAAGTAAAGTAGTTGCAAACTCATCCTTTTAGAAACTTGTTTGGGCTGTTGAGAGGAGTAAAAAACCATCAAAAATTGTAATCCTGCATGATTCTACCAAGAAATGTGATTCTTCATTCAAAACGCTGGTTTTTGCTATTGGGCTCTATTGAATAATGAATGTTTTGAATTTTCTCCAAAAGTAAAGTAGTTGCAAACTCATCCTTTTAGAGACTTGTTTGGGCTCATGAGAGGAGTAGAAAAACATCAAAAATTTCAGTCCTGCACGATTTTACCAAGAAATGTGTGTTCATTCAAACCGCTGGTTTTTGATATTTTGGGCCCTATTGAATAATGAATGTTTTGAATTTTCTCCAAAAGTAAAGTAGTTGCAAACTCATCCTTTTAGAAACTTGTTTGGGCTGTTGAGAGGAGTACAAAACCATCAAAAATTTCAATCCTGCATGATTCTACCAAGAAATGTGATTCTTCATTCAAAACCTGATTTTTGCTATTGGGCTCTATTGAATAATGAATGTTTTGAATTTTCTCCAAAAGTAAAGTAGTTGCAAACTCATGCTTTTAGAGACTTGTTTGGGCTCATGAAAGGAGTAGAAAAACATCAAAAATTTCAGTCCTGCATGATTCTACCAAGAAATGTGTGTTCATTGAAACCGCTGGTTTTTGATAGTTTGGGCCCTATTGAATAATGAATGTTTTGAATTTTCTCCAAAAGTAAAGTATTTGCAAACTCATCCTTTTAGAAACTTGTTTGGGCTGTTGAGAGGAGTAAAAAACCATCAAAAATTTCAATCCTGCATGATTCTACCAAGAAATGTGATTCTTCATTCAAAACGCTGGTTTTTGATATTGGGCTCTATTGAATAATGAATGTTTTGAATTTTCTCCAAAAGTAAAGTAGTTGCAAACTCATCCTTTTAGAGACTTGTTTGGGCTCATGAGAGGAGTAGAAAAACATCAAAAATTTCAGTCCTGCACGATTCTACCAAGAAATGTGTGTTCATTCAAACTGCTGGTTTTTGATATTTTGGGCCCTATTGAATAATGAATGTTTTGAATTTTCTCCAAAAGTAAAGTAGTTGCAAACTCATCCTTTTAGAAACTTGTTTGGGCTGTTGAGAGGAGTAAAAAACCATCAAAAATTTCAATCCTGCATGATTCTACCAAGAAATGTGATTCTTCATTCAAAACCTGATTTTTGCTATTGGGCTCTATTGAATAATGAATGTTTTGAATTTTCTCCAAAAGTAAAGTAGTTGCAAACTCATGCTTTTAGAGACTTGTTTGGGCTCATGAAAGGAGTAGAAAAACATCAAAAATTTCCGTCCTGCATGATTCTACCAAGAAATGTGTGTTCATTGAAACCGCTGGTTTTTGATAGTTTGGGCCCTATTGAATAATGAATGTTTTGAATTTTCTCCAAAAGTAAAGTATTTGCAAACTCATCCTTTTAGAAACTTGTTTGGGCTGTTGAGAGGAGTAAAAAACCATCAAAAATTTCAATCCTGCATGATTCTACCAAGAAATGTGATTCTTCATTCAAAACGCTGGTTTTTGCTATTGGGCTCTATTGAATAATGAATGTTTTGAATTTTCTCCAAAATTAAAGTAGTTGCAAACTCATCCTTTTAGAGACTTGTTTGGGCTCATGAGAGGAGTAGAAAAACATCAAAAATTTCAGTCCTGCACGATTCTACAAAGAAATGTGTGTTCATTCAAACTGCTGGTTTTTGATATTTTGGGCCCTATTGAATAATGAATGTTTTGAATTTTCTCCAAAAGTAAAGTAGTTGCAAACTCATCCTTTTAGAAACTTGTTTGGGCTGTTGAGAGGAGTAAAAAACCATCAAAAATTTCAATCCTGCATGATTCTACCAAGAAATGTGATTCTTCATTCAAAACCTGATTTTTGCTATTGGGCTCTATTGAATAATGAATGTTTTGAATTTTCTCCAAAAGTAAAGTAGTTGCAAACTCATGCTTTTAGAGACTTGTTTGGGCTCATGAGAGGAGTAGAAAAACATCAAAAATTTCAGTCCTGCATGATTCTACCAAGAAATGTGTGTTCATTCAAACCGCTGGTTTTTGATAGTTTGGGCCCTATTGAATAATGAATGTTTTGAATTTTCTCCAAAAGTAAAGTAGTTGCAAACTCATCCTTTTAGAAACTTGTTTGGGCTGTTGAGAGGAGTAAAAAACCATCAAAAATTTCAATCCTGCATGATTCTACCAAGAAATGTGATTCTTCATTCAAAACCTGATTTTTGATATTGGGCTCTATTGAATAATGAATGTTTTGAATTTTCTCCAAAAGTAAAGTAGTTGCAAACTCATGCTTTTAGAGACTTGTTTGGGCTCATGAGAGGAGTAGAAAAACATCAAAAATTTCAGTCCTGCATGATTCTACCAAGAAATGTGTGTTCATTGAAACCGCTGGTTTTTGATAGTTTGGGCCCTATTGAATAATGAATGTTTTGAATTTTCTCCAAAAGTAAAGTAGTTGCAAACTCATCCTTTTAGAAACTTGTTTGGGCTGTTGAGAGGAGTAAAAAACCATCAAAAATTTCAATCCTGCATGATTCTACCAAGAAATGTGATTCTTCATTCAAAACCTGATTTTTGCTATTGGGCGCTATTGAATAATGAATGTTTTGAATTTTCTCCAAAAGTAAAGTAGTTGCAAACTCATGCTTTTAGAGACTTGTTTGGGCTCATGAGAGGAGTAGAAAAACATCAAAAATTTCAGTCCTGCACGATTCTACCAAGAAATGTGTGTTCATTGAAACCGCTGGTTTTTGATAGTTTGGGCCCTATTGAATAATGAATGTTTTGAATTTTCTCCAAAAGTAAAGTAGTTGCAAACTCATCCTTTTAGAAACTTGTTTGGGCTGTTGAGAGGAGTAAAAAACCATCAAAAATTTCAATCCTGCATGATTCTACCTAGAAATGTGATTCTTCATTCAAAACCTGATTTTTGCTATTGGGCTCTATTGAATAATGAATGTTTTGAATTTTCTCCAAAAGTAAAGTAGTTGCAAACTCATGCTTTTAGAGACTTGTTTGGGCTCATGAGAGGAGTAGAAAAACATCAAAAATTTCAGTCCTGCATGATTCTACCAAGAAATGTGTGTTCATTGAAACCGCTGGTTTTTGATAGTTTGGGCCCTATTGAATAATGAATGTTTTTAATTTTCTCCAAAAGTAAAGTAGTTGCAAACTCATCCTTTTAGAAACTTGTTTGGGCTGTTGAGAGGAGTAAAAAACCATCAAAAATTTCAATCCTGCATGATTCTACCAAGAAATGTGATTCTTCATTCAAAACCTGATTTTTGCTATTGGGCGCTATTGAATAATGAATGTTTTGAATTTTCTCCAAAAGTAAAGTAGTTGCAAACTCATGCTTTTAGAGACTTGTTTGGGCTCATGAGAGGAGTAGAAAAACATCAAAAATTTCAGTCCTGCATGATTCTACCAAGAAATGTGTGTTCATTGAAACCGCTGGTTTTTGATAGTTTGGGCCCTATTGAATAATGAATGTTTTGAATTTTCTCCAAAAGTAAAGTAGTTGCAAACTCATCCTTTTAGAAACTTGTTTGGGCTGTTGAGAGGAGTAAAAAACCATCAAAAATTTCAATCCTGCATGATTCTACCAAGAAATGTGATTCTTCATTCAAAACCTGATTTTTGCTATTGGGCTCTATTGAATAATGAATGTTTTGAATTTTCTCCAAAAGTAAAGTAGTTGCAAACTCATGCTTTTAGAGACTTGTTTGGGCTCATGAGAGGAGTAGAAAAACATCAAAAATTTCAGTCCTGCATGATTCTACCAAGAAATGTGTGTTCATTGAAACCGCTGGTTTTTGATAGTTTGGGCCCTATTGAAAAATGAATGTTTTGAATTTTCTCCAAAAGTAAAGTAGTTGCAAACTCATCCTTTTAGAAACTTGTTTGGGCTGTTGAGAGGAGTAAAAAACCATCAAAAATTTCAATCCTGCATGATTCTACCAAGAAATGTGATTCTTCATTCAAAACCTGATTTTTGCTATTGGGCGCTATTGAATAATGAATGTTTTGAATTTTCTCCAAAAGTAAAGTAGTTGCAAACTCATGCTTTTAGAGACTTGTTTGGGCTCATGAGAGGAGTAGAAAAACATCAAAAATTTCAGTCCTGCACGATTCTACCAAGAAATGTGTGTTCATTGAAACCGCTGGTTTTTGATAGTTTGGGCCCTATTGAATAATGAATGTTTTGAATTTTCTCCAAAAGTAAAGTAGTTGCAAACTCATGCTTTTAGAGACTTGTTTGGGCTCATGAGAGGAGTAGAAAAACATCAAAAATTTCAGTCCTGCACGATTCTACCAATAAATGTGTGTTCATTGAAACCGCTGGTTTTTGATAGTTTCGGCCCTATTGAATAATGAATGTTTTGAATTTTCTCCAAAAGTAAAGTAGTTGCAAACTCATCCTTTTAGAAACTTGTTTGGGCTGTTGAGAGGAGTAAAAAACCATCAAAAATTTCAATCCTGCATGATTTTACCAAGAAATGTGATTCTTCATTCAAAACCTGATTTTTGCTATTGGGCTCTATTGAATAGTGAATGTTTTGAATTTTCTCCGAAAGTAAAGTAGTTGCAAACTCATGCTTTTAGAGACTTGTTTGGGCTCATGAGAGGAGTAGAAAAACATCAAAAATTTCAGTCCTGCATGATTCTACCAAGAAATGTGTGTTCATTGAAACCGCTGGTTTTTGATAGTTTGGGCCCTATTGAATAATGAATGTTTTGAATTTTCTCCAAAAGTAAAGTAGTTGCAAACTCATCCTTTTAGAAACTTGTTTGGGCTGTTGAGAGGAGTAAAAAACCATCAAAAATTTCAATCCTGCATGATTTTACCAAGAAATGTGATTCTTCATTCAAAACCTGATTTTTGCTATTGGGCTCTATTGAATAATGAATGTTTTGAATTTTCTCCAAAAGTAAAGTAGTTGTAAACTCATGCTTTTAGAGACTTGTTTGGGCTCATGAGAGGAGTAGAAAAACATCAAAAATTTCAGTCCTGCATGATTCTACCAAGAAATGTGTGTTCATTGAAACCGCTGGTTTTTGATAGTTTGGGCCCTATTGAATAATGAATGTTTTGAATTTTCTCCAAAAGTAAAGTAGTTGCAAACTCATGCTTTTAGAGACTTGTTTGGGCTCATGAGAGGAGTAGAAAAACATCAAAAATTTCAGTCCTGCATGATTCTTCCAAGAAATGTGTGTTCATTTAAACCGCTGGTTTTTGATAGTTTGGGCCCTATTGAATAATGAATGTTTTGAATTTTCTCCAAAAGTAAAGTAGTTGCAAACTCATCCTTTTAGAAACTTGTTTGGGCTGTTGAGAGGAGTAAAAAACCATCAAAAATTTCAATGCAGCATGATTCTACCAAGAAATGTGATTCTTCATTCAAAACCTGATTTTTGCTATTGGGCTCTAGTGAAAAGTGAATGTTTTGAATTTTCTCCAAAAGTAAAGTAGTTGCAAACTCATGCTTTTAGAGACTTGTTTGGGCTCATGAGAGGAGTAGAAAAACATCAAAAATTTCAGTCCTGCATGATTCTACCAAGAAATGTTTGTTCATTCAAACCGCTGGTTTTGGATATTTTGGGCCCTATTGAATAATGAATGTTTTGAATTTTCTCCAAAAGTAAAGTAGTTGCAAACTCATACTTTTAGAAACTTGTTTGGGCTGTTGAGAGGAGTAAAAAACCATCAAAAATTTCAATCCTGCATGATTTTACCAAGAAATGTGATTCTTCATTCAAAACCTGATTTTTGCTATTGGGCTCTATTGAATAGTGAATGTTTTGAATTTTCTCCAAAAGTAAAGTAGTTGCAAACTCATGCTTTTAGAGACTTGTTTGGGCTCATGAGAGGAGTAGAAAAACATCAAAAATTTCAGTCCTGCATGATTCTACCAAGAAATGTGTGTTCATTGAAACCGCTGGTTTTTGCTAGTTTGGGCCCTATTGAATAATGAATGTTTTGAATTTTCTCCAAAAGTAAAGTAGTTGCAAACTCATCCTTTTAGAAACTTGTTTGGGCTGTTGAGAGGAGTAAAAAATCATCAAAAATTTCAATCCTGCATGATTTTACCAAGAAATGTGATTCTTCATTCAAAACCTGATTTTTGGTATTGGGCTCTATTGAATAATGAATGTTTTGAATTTTCTCCAAAAGTAAAGTAGTTGCAAACTCATGCTTTTAGAGACTTGTTTGGGCTCATGAGAGGAGTAGAAAAACATCAAAAATTTCAGTCCTGCATGATTCTACCAAGAAATGTGTGTTCATTGAAACCGCTGGTTTTTGATAGTTTGGGCCCTATTGAATAATGAATGTTTTGAATTTTCTCCAAAAGTAAAGTATTTGCAAACTCATCCTTTTAGAAACTTGTTTGGGCTGTTGAGAGGAGTAAAAAACCATCAAAAATTTCAATCCTGCATGATTTTACCAAGAAATGTGATTCTTCATTCAAAACCTGATTTTTGCTATTGGGCTCTATTGAATAGTGAATATTTTGAATTTTCTCAAAAAGTAAAGTAGTTGCAAACTCATGCTTTTAGAGACTTGTTTGGGCTCATGAGAGGAGTAGAAAAACATAAAAAATTTCAGTCCTGCATGATTCTACCAAGAAATGTGTGTTCATTGAAACCGCTGGTTTTTGATAGTTTGGGCCCTATTGAATAATGAATGTTTTGAATTTTCTCCAAAAGTAAAGTAGTTGCAAACTCATCCTTTTAGAAACTTGTTTGGGCTGTTGAGAGGAGTAAAAAACCATCAAAAATTTAAATCCTGCATGATTCTACCAAGAAATGTGATTCTTCATTCAAAACCTGATTTTTGCTATTGGGCTCTATTGAATAATGAATGTTTTGAATTTTCTCCAAAAGTAAAGTAGTTGCAAACTCATGCTTTTAGAGACTTGTTTGGGCTCATGAGAGGAGCAGAAAAACATCAAAAATTTCAGTCCTGCATGATTCTACCAAGAAATGTGTGTTCATTGAAACCGCTGGTTTTTGATAGTTTGGGCCCTATTGAATAATGAATGTTTTGAATTTTCTCCAAAAGTAAAGTAGTTGCAAACTCATCCTTTTAGAAACTTGTTTGGGCTGTTGAGAGGAGTAAAAAACCATCAAAAATTGTAATCCTGCATGATTCTACCAAGAAATGTGATTCTTCATTCAAAACGCTGGTTTTTGCTATTGGGCTCTATTGAATAATGAATGTTTTGAATTTTCTCCAAAAGTAAAGTAGTTGCAAACTCATCCTTTTAGAGACTTGTTTGGGCTCATGAGAGGAGTAGAAAAACATCAAAAATTTCAGTCCTGCACGATTCTACCAAGAAATGTGTGTTCATTCAAACCACTGGTTTTTGATATTTTGGGCCCTATTGAATAATGAATGTTTTGAATTTTCTCCAAAAGTAAAGTAGTTGCAAACTCATCCTTTTAGAAACTTGTTTGGGCTGTTGAGAGGAGTACAAAACCATCAAAAATTTCAATCCTGCATGATTCTACCAAGAAATGTGATTCTTCATTCAAAACCTGATTTTTGCTATTGGGCTCTATTGAATAATGAATGTTTTGAATTTTCTCCAAAAGTAAAGTAGTTGCAAACTCATCCTTTTAGAGACTTGTTTGGGCTCATGAGAGGAGTAGAAAAACATCAAAAATTTCAGTCCTGCATGATTCTACCAAGAAATGTGTGTTCATTGAAACCGCTGGTTTTTGATAGTTTGGGCCCTATTGAATAATGAATGTTTTGAATTTTCTCGAAAAGTAAAGTATTTGCAAACTCATCCTTTTAGAAACTTGTTTGGGCTGTTGAGAGGAGTAAAAAACCATCAAAAATTTCAATCCTGCATGATTCTACCAAGAAATGTGATTCTTCATTCAAAACGCTGGTTTTTGCTATTGGGCTGTATTGAATAATGAATGTTTTGAATTTTCTCCAAAAGTAAAGTAGTTGCAAACTCATCCTTTTAGAGACTTGTTTGGGCTCATGAGAGGAGTAGAAAAACATCAAAAATTTCAGTCCTGCACGATTCTACCAAGAAATGTGTGTTCATTCAAACCGCTGGTTTTTGATATTTTGGGCCCTATTGAATAATGAATGTTTTGAATTTTCTCCAAAAGTAAAGTAGTTGCAAACTCATCCTTTTAGAAACTTGTTTGGGCTGTTGAGAGGAGTAAAAAACCATCAAAAATTTCAATCCTGCATGATTCTACCAAGAAATGTGATTCTTCATTCAAAACCTGATTTTTGCTATTGGGCGCTATTGAATAATGAATGTTTTGAATTTTCTCCAAAAGTAAAGTAGTTGCAAACTCATGCTTTTAGAGACTTGTTTGGGCTCATGAGAGGAGTAGAAAAACATCAAAAATTTCAGTCCTGCATGATTCTACCAAGAAATGTGTGTTCATTGAAACCGCTGGTTTTTGATAGTTTGGGCCCTATTGAATAATGAATGTTTTGAATTTTCTCCAAAAGTAAAGTAGTTGCAAACTCATCCTTTTAGAAACTTGTTTGGGCTGTTGAGAGGAGTAAAAAACCATCAAAAATTTCAATCCTGCATGATTCTACCAAGAAATGTGATTCTTCATTCAAAACCTGATTTTTGCTATTGGGCGCTATTGAATAATGAATGTTTTGAATTTTCTCCAAAAGTAAAGTAGTTGCAAACTCATGCTTTTAGAGACTTGTTTGGGCTCATGAGAGGAGTAGAAAAACATCAAAAATTTCAGTCCTGCACGATTCTACCAAGAAATGTGTGTTCATTGAAACCGCTGGTTTTTGATAGTTTGGGCCCTATTGAATAATGAATGTTTTGAATTTTCTCCAAAAGTAAAGTAGTTGCAAACTCATCCTTTTAGAAACTTGTTTGGGCTGTTGAGAGGAGTAAAAAACCATCAAAAATTTAAATCCTGCATGATTCTACCAAGAAATGTGATTCTTCATTCAAAACCTGATTTTTGCTATTGGGCTCTATTGAATAATGAATGTTTTGAATTTTCTCCAAAAGTAAAGTAGTTGCAAACTCATCCTTTTAGAAACTTGTTTGGGCTGTTGAGAGGAGTAAAAAACCATCAAAAATTTCAATCCTGCATGATTCTACCAAGAAATGTGATTCTTCATTCAAAACCTGATTTTTGCTATTGGGCTCTATTGAATAATGAATGTTTTGAATTTTCTCCAAAAGTAAAGTAGTTGCAAACTCATGCTTTTAGAGACTTGTTTGGGCTCTTGAGAGGAGTAGAAAAACATCAAAAATTTCAGTCCTGCATGATTCTACCAAGAAATGTGTGTTCATTCAAACCGCTGGTTTTTGATAGTTTGGGCCCTATTGAATAATGAATGTTTTGAATTTTCTCCAAAAGTAAAGTAGTTGCAAACTCATCCTTTTAGAAACTTGTTTGGGCTGTTGAGAGGAGTAAAAAACCATCAAAAATTTCAATCCTGCATGATTCTACCTAGAAATGTGATTCTTCATTCAAAACCTGATTTTTGGTATTGGGCTCTATTGAATAATGAATGTTTTGAATTTTCTCCAAAAGTAAAGTAGTTGCAAACTCATCCTTTTAGAAACTTGTTTGGGCTGTTGAGAGGAGTAAAAAACCATCAAAAATTGTAATCCTGCATGATTCTACCAAGAAATGTGATTCTTCATTCAAAACGCTGGTTTTTGCTATTGGGCTCTATTGAATAATGAATGTTTTGAATTTTCTCCAAAAGTAAAGTAGTTGCAAACTCATCCTTTTAGAGACTTGTTTGGGCTCATGAGAGGAGTAGAAAAACATCAAAAATTTCAGTCCTGCACGATTCTACCAAGAAATGTGTGTTCATTCAAACCACTGGTTTTTGATATTTTGGGCCCTATTGAATAATGAATGTTTTGAATTTTCTCCAAAAGTAAAGTAGTTGCAAACTCATCCTTTTAGAAACTTGTTTGGGCTGTTGAGAGGAGTACAAAACCATCAAAAATTTCAATCCTGCATGATTCTACCAAGAAATGTGATTCTTCATTCAAAACCTGATTTTTGCTATTGGGCTCTATTGAATAATGAATGTTTTGAATTTTCTCCAAAAGTAAAGTAGTTGCAAACTCATCCTTTTAGAGACTTGTTTGGGCTCATGAGAGGAGTAGAAAAACATCAAAAATTTCAGTCCTGCATGATTCTACCAAGAAATGTGTGTTCATTGAAACCGCTGGTTTTTGATAGTTTGGGCCCTATTGAATAATGAATGTTTTGAATTTTCTCCAAAAGTAAAGTATTTGCAAACTCATCCTTTTAGAAACTTGTTTGGGCTGTTGAGAGGAGTAAAAAACCATCAAAAATTTCAATCCTGCATGATTCTACCAAGAAATGTGATTCTTCATTCAAAACGCTGGTTTTTGCTATTGGGCTCTATTGAATAATGAATGTTTTGAATTTTCTCCAAAAGTAAAGTAGTTGCAAACTCATCCTTTTAGAGACTTGTTTGGGCTCATGAGAGGAGTAGAAAAACATCAAAAATTTCAGTCCTGCACGATTCTACCAAGAAATGTGTGTTCATTCAAACCGCTGGTTTTTGATATTTTGGGCCCTATTGAATAATGAATGTTTTGAATTTTCTCCAAAAGTAAAGTAGTTGCAAACTCATCCTTTTAGAAACTTGTTTGGGCTGTTGAGAGGAGTAAAAAACCATCAAAAATTTCAATCCTGCATGATTCTACCAAGAAATGTGATTCTTCATTCAAAACCTGATTTTTGCTATTGGGCGCTATTGAATAATGAATGTTTTGAATTTTCTCCAAAAGTAAAGTAGTTGCAAACTCATGCTTTTAGAGACTTGTTTGGGCTCATGAGAGGAGTAGAAAAACATCAAAAATTTCAGTCCTCCATGATTCTACCAAGAAATGTGTGTTCATTGAAACCGCTGGTTTTTGATAGTTTGGGCCCTATTGAATAATGAATGTTTTGAATTTTCTCCAAAAGTAAAGTAGTTGCAAACTCATCCTTTTAGAAACTTGTTTGGGCTGTTGAGAGGAGTAAAAAACCATCAAAAATTTCAATCCTGCATGATTCTACCAAGAAATGTGATTCTTCATTCAAAACCTGATTTTTGCTATTGGGCGCTATTGAATAATGAATGTTTTGAATTTTCTCCAAAAGTAAAGTAGTTGCAAACTCATGCTTTTAGAGACTTGTTTGGGCTCATGAGAGGAGTAGAAAAACATCAAAAATTTCAGTCCTGCACGATTCTACCAAGAAATGTGTGTTCATTGAAACCGCTGGTTTTTGATAGTTTGGGCCCTATTGAATAATGAATGTTTTGAATTTTCTCCAAAAGTAAAGTAGTTGCAAACTCATCCTTTTAGAAACTTGTTTGGGCTGTTGAGAGGAGTAAAAAACCATCAAAAATTTCAATCCTGCATGATTCTACCAAGAAATGTGATTCTTCATTCAAAACCTGATTTTTGCTATTGGGCTCTATTGAATAATGAATGTTTTGAATTTTCTCCAAAAGTAAAGTAGTTGCAAACTCATCCTTTTAGAAACTTGTTTGGGCTGTTGAGAGGAGTAAAAAACCATCAAAAATTTCAATCCTGCATGATTCTACCAAGAAATGTGATTCTTCATTCAAAACCTGATTTTTGCTATTGGGCTCTATTGAATAATGAATGTTTTGAATTTTCTCCAAAAGTAAAGTAGTTGCAAACTCATGCTTTTAGAGACTTGTTTGGGCTCATGAGAAGAGTAGAAAAACATCAAAAATTTCAGTCCTGCATGATTCTACCAAGAAATGTGTGTTCATTCAAACCGCTGGTTTTTGATAGTTTGGGCCCTATTGAATAATGAATGTTTTGAATTTTCTCCAAAAGTAAAGTAGTTGCAAACTCATCCTTTTAGAAACTTGTTTGGGCTGTTGAGAGGAGTAAAAAACCATCAAAAATTTCAATCCTGCATGATTCTACCAAGAAATGTGATTCTTCATTCAAAACCTGATTTTTGCTATTGGGCTCTATTGAATAATGAATGTTTTGAATTTTCTCCAAAAGTAAAGTAGTTGCAAACTCATCCTTTTAGAAACTTGTTTGGGCTGTTGAGAGGAGTAAAAAACCATCAAAAATTTCAATCCTGCATGATTCTACCAAGAAATGTGATTCTTCATTCAAAACCTGATTTTTGCTATTGGGCTCTATTGAATAATGAATGTTTTGAATTTTCTCCAAAAGTAAAGTAGTTGCAAACTCATGCTTTTAGAGACTTGTTTGGGCTCATGAGAAGAGTAGAAAAACATCAAAAATTTCAGTCCTGCATGATTCTACCAAGAAATGTGTGTTCATTCAAACCGCTGGTTTTTGATAGTTTGGGCCCTATTGAATAATGAATGTTTTTAATTTTCTCCAAAAGTAAAGTAGTTGCAAACTCATCCTTTTAGAAACTTGTTTGGGCTGTTGAGAGGAGTAAAAAACCATCAAAAATTTCAATCCTGCATGATTCTACCAAGAAATGTGATTCTTCATTCAAAACCTGATTTTTGCTATTGGGCGCTATTGAATAATGAATGTTTTGAATTTTCTCCAAAAGTAAAGTAGTTGCAAACTCATGCTTTTAGAGACTTGTTTGGGCTCATGAGAGGAGTAGAAAAACATCAAAAATTTCAGTCCTGCATGATTCTACCAAGAAATGTGTGTTCATTGAAACCGCTGGTTTTTGATAGTTTGGGCCCTATTGAATAATGAATGTTTTGAATTTTCTCCAAAAGTAAAGTAGTTGCAAACTCATCCTTTTAGAAACTTGTTTGGGCTGTTGAGAGGAGTAAAAAACCATCAAAAATTTCAATCCTGCATGATTCTACCAAGAAATGTGATTCTTCATTCAAAACCTGATTTTTGCTATTGGGCTCTATTGAATAATGAATGTTTTGAATTTTCTCCAAAAGTAAAGTAGTTGCAAACTCATGCTTTTAGAGACTTGTTTGGGCTCATGAGAGGAGTAGAAAAACATCAAAAATTTCAGTCCTGCATGATTCTACCAAGAAATGTGTGTTCATTGAAACAGCTGGTTTTTGATAGTTTGGGCCCTATTGAAAAATGAATGTTTTGAATTTTCTCCAAAAGTAAAGTAGTTGCAAACTCATCCTTTTAGAAACTTGTTTGGGCTGTTGAGAGGAGTAAAAAACCATCAAAAATTTCAATCCTGCATGATTCTACCAAGAAATGTGATTCTTCATTCAAAACCTGATTTTTGCTATTGGGCGCTATTGAATAATGAATGTTTTGAATTTTCTCCAAAAGTAAAGTAGTTGCAAACTCATGCTTTTAGAGACTTGTTTGGGCTCATGAGAGGAGTAGAAAAACATCAAAAATTTCAGTCCTGCACGATTCTACCAAGAAATGTGTGTTCATTGAAACCGCTGGTTTTTGATAGTTTGGGCCCTACTGAATAATGAATGTTTTGAATTTTCTCCAAAAGTAAAGTAGTTGCAAACTCATGCTTTTAGAGACTTGTTTGGGCTCATGAGAGGAGTAGAAAAACATCAAAAATTTCAGTCCTGCACGATTCTACCAATAAATGTGTGTTCATTGAAACCGCTGGTTTTTGATAGTTTCGGCCCTATTGAATAATGAATGTTTTGAATTTTCTCCAAAAGTAAAGTAGTTGCAAACTCATCCTTTTAGAAACTTGTTTGGGCTGTTGAGAGGAGTAAAAAACCATCAAAAATTTCAATCCTGCATGATTTTACCAAGAAATGTGATTCTTCATTCAAAACCTGATTTTTGCTATTGGGCTCTATTGAATAGTGAATGTTTTGAATTTTCTCCGAAAGTAAAGTAGTTGCAAACTCATGCTTTTAGAGACTTGTTTGGGCTCATGAGAGGAGTAGAAAAACATCAAAAATTTCAGTCCTGCATGATTCTACCAAGAAATGTGTGTTCATTGAAACCGCTGGTTTTTGATAGTTTGGGCCCTATTGAATAATGAATGTTTTGAATTTTCTCCAAAAGTAAAGTAGTTGCAAACTCATCCTTTTAGAAACTTGTTTGGGCTGTTGAGAGGAGTAAAAAACCATCAAAAATTTCAATCCTGCATGATTTTACCAAGAAATGTGATTCTTCATTCAAAACCTGATTTTTGCTATTGGGCTCTATTGAATAATGAATGTTTTGAATTTTCTCCAAAAGTAAAGTAGTTGTAAACTCATGCTTTTAGAGACTTGTTTGGGCTCATGAGAGGAGTAGAAAAACATCAAAAATTTCAGTCCTGCATGATTCTACCAAGAAATGTGTGTTCATTGAAACCGCTGGTTTTTGATAGTTTGGGCCCTATTGAATAATGAATGTTTTGAATTTTCTCCAAAAGTAAAGTAGTTGCAAACTCATGCTTTTAGAGACTTGTTTGGGCTCATGAGAGGAGTAGAAAAACATCAAAAATTTCAGTCCTGCATGATTCTACCAAGAAATGTGTGTTCATTTAAACCGCTGGTTTTTGATAGTTTGGGCCCTATTGAATAATGAATGTTTTGAATTTTCTCCAAAAGTAAAGTAGTTGCAAACTCATCCTTTTAGAAACTTGTTTGGGCTGTTGAGAGGAGTAAAAAACCATCAAAAATTTCAATCCTGCATGATTCTACCAAGAAATGTGATTCTTCATTCAAAACCTGATTTTTGCTATTGGGCTCTAGTGAAAAGTGAATGTTTTGAATTTTCTCCAAAAGTAAAGTAGTTGCAAACTCATGCTTTTAGAGACTTGTTTGGGCTCATGAGAGGAGTAGAAAAACATCAAAAATTTCAGTCCTGCACGATTCTACCAAGAAATGTTTGTTCATTCAAACCGCTGGTTTTGGATATTTTGGGCCCTATTGAATAATGAATGTTTTGAATTTTCTCCAAAAGTAAAGTAGTTGCAAACTCATCCTTTTAGAAACTTGTTTGGGCTGTTGAGAGGAGTAAAAAACCATCAAAAATTTCAATCCTGCATGATTCTACCAAGAAATGTGATTCTTCATTCAAAACCTGATTTTTGCTATTGGGCTCTATTGAATAATGAATGTTTTGAATTTTCTCCAAAAGTAAAGTAGTTGCAAACTCATGCTTTTAGAGACTTGTTTGGGCTCATGAGAGGAGTAGAAAAACATCAAAAATTTCAGTCCTGCATGATTCTACCAAGAAATGTGTGTTCATTGAAACCGCTGGTTTTTGATAGTTTGGGCCCTATTGAATAATGAATGTTTTGAATTTTCTCCAAAAGTAAAGTAGTTGCAAACTCATCCTTTTAGAAACTTGTTTGGGCTGTTGAGAGGAGTAAAAAACCATCAAAAATTGTAATCCTGCATGATTCTACCAAGAAATGTGATTCTTCATTCAAAACGCTGGTTTTTGCTATTGGGCTCTATTGAATAATGAATGTTTTGAATTTTCTCCAAAAGTAAAGTAGTTGCAAACTCATCCTTTTAGAGACTTGTTTGGGCTCATGAGAGGAGTAGAAAAACATCAAAAATTTCAGTCCTGCACGATTTTACCAAGAAATGTGTGTTCATTCAAACCGCTGGTTTTTGATATTTTGGGCCCTATTGAATAATGAATGTTTTGAATTTTCTCCAAAAGTAAAGTAGTTGCAAACTCATCCTTTTAGAAACTTGTTTGGGCTGTTGAGAGGAGTACAAAACCATCAAAAATTTCAATCCTGCATGATTCTACCAAGAAATGTGATTCTTCATTCAAAACCTGATTTTTGCTATTGGGCTCTATTGAATAATGAATGTTTTGAATTTTCTCCAAAAGTAAAGTAGTTGCAAACTCATGCTTTTAGAGACTTGTTTGGGCTCATGAAAGGAGTAGAAAAACATCAAAAATTTCAGTCCTGCATGATTCTACCAAGAAATGTGTGTTCATTGAAACCGCTGGTTTTTGATAGTTTGGGCCCTATTGAATAATGAATGTTTTGAATTTTCTCCAAAAGTAAAGTATTTGCAAACTCATCCTTTTAGAAACTTGTTTGGGCTGTTGAGAGGAGTAAAAAACCATCAAAAATTTCAATCCTGCATGATTCTACCAAGAAATGTGATTCTTCATTCAAAACGCTGGTTTTTGATATTGGGCTCTATTGAATAATGAATGTTTTGAATTTTCTCCAAAAGTAAAGTAGTTGCAAACTCATCCTTTTAGAGACTTGTTTGGGCTCATGAGAGGAGTAGAAAAACATCAAAAATTTCAGTCCTGCACGATTCTACCAAGAAATGTGTGTTCATTCAAACTGCTGGTTTTTGATATTTTGGGCCCTATTGAATAATGAATGTTTTGAATTTTCTCCAAAAGTAAAGTAGTTGCAAACTCATCCTTTTAGAAACTTGTTTGGGCTGTTGAGAGGAGTAAAAAACCATCAAAAATTTCAATCCTGCATGATTCTACCAAGAAATGTGATTCTTCATTCAAAACCTGATTTTTGCTATTGGGCTCTATTGAATAATGAATGTTTTGAATTTTCTCCAAAAGTAAAGTAGTTGCAAACTCATGCTTTTAGAGACTTGTTTGGGCTCATGAAAGGAGTAGAAAAACATCAAAAATTTCAGTCCTGCATGATTCTACCAAGAAATGTGTGTTCATTGAAACCGCTGGTTTTTGATAGTTTGGGCCCTATTGAATAATGAATGTTTTGAATTTTCTCCAAAAGTAAAGTATTTGCAAACT
The DNA here is from genome assembly GCF_039654945.1 of Dendrobates tinctorius. Lineage (NCBI taxonomy): Eukaryota > Metazoa > Chordata > Amphibia > Anura > Dendrobatidae > Dendrobates > Dendrobates tinctorius. The sequence continues at coordinate 22,679,062 of NW_027361713.1, forward strand.
CATCCTTTTAGAAACTTGTTTGGGCTGTTGAGAGGAGTAAAAAACCATCAAAAATTTCAATCCTGCATGATTCTACCAAGAAATGTGATTCTTCATTCAAAACGCTGGTTTTTGCTATTGGGCTCTATTGAATAATGAATGTTTTGAATTTTCTCCAAAATTAAAGTAGTTGCAAACTCATCCTTTTAGAGACTTGTTTGGGCTCATGAGAGGAGTAGAAAAACATCAAAAATTTCAGTCCTGCACGATTCTACCAAGAAATGTGTGTTCATTCAAACTGCTGGTTTTTGATATTTTGGGCCCTATTGAATAATGAATGTTTTGAATTTTCTCCAAAAGTAAAGTAGTTGCAAACTCATCCTTTTAGAAACTTGTTTGGGCTGTTGAGAGGAGTAAAAAACCATCAAAAATTTCAATCCTGCATGATTCTACCAAGAAATGTGATTCTTCATTCAAAACCTGATTTTTGCTATTGGGCTCTATTGAATAATGAATGTTTTGAATTTTCTCCAAAAGTAAAGTAGTTGCAAACTCATGCTTTTAGAGACTTGTTTGGGCTCATGAGAGGAGTAGAAAAACATCAAAAATTTCAGTCCTGCATGATTCTACCAAGAAATGTGTGTTCATTCAAACCGCTGGTTTTTGATAGTTTGGGCCCTATTGAATAATGAATGTTTTGAATTTTCTCCAAAAGTAAAGTAGTTGCAAACTCATCCTTTTAGAAACTTGTTTGGGCTGTTGAGAGGAGTAAAAAACCATCAAAAATTTCAATCCTGCATGATTCTACCAAGAAATGTGATTCTTCATTCAAAACCTGATTTTTGCTATTGGGCTCTATTGAATAATGAATGTTTTGAATTTTCTCCAAAAGTAAAGTAGTTGCAAACTCATGCTTTTAGAGACTTGTTTGGGCTCATGAGAGGAGTAGAAAAACATCAAAAATTTCAGTCCTGCATGATTCTACCAAGAAATGTGTGTTCATTGAAACCGCTGGTTTTTGATAGTTTGGGCCCTATTGAATAATGAATGTTTTGAATTTTCTCCAAAAGTAAAGTAGTTGCAAACTCATCCTTTTAGAAACTTGTTTGGGCTGTTGAGAGGAGTAAAAAACCATCAAAAATTTCAATCCTGCATGATTCTACCAAGAAATGTGATTCTTCATTCAAAACCTGATTTTTGCTATTGGGCGCTATTGAATAATGAATGTTTTGAATTTTCTCCAAAAGTAAAGTAGTTGCAAACTCATGCTTTTAGAGACTTGTTTGGGCTCATGAGAGGAGTAGAAAAACATCAAAAATTTCAGTCCTGCACGATTCTACCAAGAAATGTGTGTTCATTGAAACCGCTGGTTTTTGATAGTTTGGGCCCTATTGAATAATGAATGTTTTGAATTTTCTCCAAAAGTAAAGTAGTTGCAAACTCATCCTTTTAGAAACTTGTTTGGGCTGTTGAGAGGAGTAAAAAACCATCAAAAATTTCAATCCTGCATGATTCTACCTAGAAATGTGATTCTTCATTCAAAACCTGATTTTTGCTATTGGGCTCTATTGAATAATGAATGTTTTGAATTTTCTCCAAAAGTAAAGTAGTTGCAAACTCATGCTTTTAGAGACTTGTTTGGGCTCATGAGAGGAGTAGAAAAACATCAAAAATTTCAGTCCTGCATGATTCTACCAAGAAATGTGTGTTCATTGAAACCGCTGGTTTTTGATAGTTTGGGCCCTATTGAATAATGAATGTTTTTAATTTTCTCCAAAAGTAAAGTAGTTGCAAACTCATCCTTTTAGAAACTTGTTTGGGCTGTTGAGAGGAGTAAAAAACCATCAAAAATTTCAATCCTGCATGATTCTACCAAGAAATGTGATTCTTCATTCAAAACCTGATTTTTGCTATTGGGCGCTATTGAATAATGAATGTTTTGAATTTTCTCCAAAAGTAAAGTAGTTGCAAACTCATGCTTTTAGAGACTTGTTTGGGCTCATGAGAGGAGTAGAAAAACATCAAAAATTTCAGTCCTGCATGATTCTACCAAGAAATGTGTGTTCATTGAAACCGCTGGTTTTTGATAGTTTGGGCCCTATTGAATAATGAATGTTTTGAATTTTCTCCAAAAGTAAAGTAGTTGCAAACTCATCCTTTTAGAAACTTGTTTGGGCTGTTGAGAGGAGTAAAAAACCATCAAAAATTTCAATCCTGCATGATTCTACCAAGAAATGTGATTCTTCATTCAAAACCTGATTTTTGCTATTGGGCTCTATTGAATAATGAATGTTTTGAATTTTCTCCAAAAGTAAAGTAGTTGCAAACTCATGCTTTTAGAGACTTGTTTGGGCTCATGAGAGGAGTAGAAAAACATCAAAAATTTCAGTCCTGCATGATTCTACCAAGAAATGTGTGTTCATTGAAACCGCTGGTTTTTGATAGTTTGGGCCCTATTGAAAAATGAATGTTTTGAATTTTCTCCAAAAGTAAAGTAGTTGCAAACTCATCCTTTTAGAAACTTGTTTGGGCTGTTGAGAGGAGTAAAAAACCATCAAAAATTTCAATCCTGCATGATTCTACCAAGAAATGTGATTCTTCATTCAAAACCTGATTTTTGCTATTGGGCGCTATTGAATAATGAATGTTTTGAATTTTCTCCAAAAGTAAAGTAGTTGCAAACTCATGCTTTTAGAGACTTGTTTGGGCTCATGAGAGGAGTAGAAAAACATCAAAAATTTCAGTCCTGCACGATTCTACCAAGAAATGTGTGTTCATTGAAACCGCTGGTTTTTGATAGTTTGGGCCCTATTGAATAATGAATGTTTTGAATTTTCTCCAAAAGTAAAGTAGTTGCAAACTCATGCTTTTAGAGACTTGTTTGGGCTCATGAGAGGAGTAGAAAAACATCAAAAATTTCAGTCCTGCACGATTCTACCAATAAATGTGTGTTCATTGAAACCGCTGGTTTTTGATAGTTTCGGCCCTATTGAATAATGAATGTTTTGAATTTTCTCCAAAAGTAAAGTAGTTGCAAACTCATCCTTTTAGAAACTTGTTTGGGCTGTTGAGAGGAGTAAAAAACCATCAAAAATTTCAATCCTGCATGATTTTACCAAGAAATGTGATTCTTCATTCAAAACCTGATTTTTGCTATTGGGCTCTATTGAATAGTGAATGTTTTGAATTTTCTCCGAAAGTAAAGTAGTTGCAAACTCATGCTTTTAGAGACTTGTTTGGGCTCATGAGAGGAGTAGAAAAACATCAAAAATTTCAGTCCTGCATGATTCTACCAAGAAATGTGTGTTCATTGAAACCGCTGGTTTTTGATAGTTTGGGCCCTATTGAATAATGAATGTTTTGAATTTTCTCCAAAAGTAAAGTAGTTGCAAACTCATCCTTTTAGAAACTTGTTTGGGCTGTTGAGAGGAGTAAAAAACCATCAAAAATTTCAATCCTGCATGATTTTACCAAGAAATGTGATTCTTCATTCAAAACCTGATTTTTGCTATTGGGCTCTATTGAATAATGAATGTTTTGAATTTTCTCCAAAAGTAAAGTAGTTGTAAACTCATGCTTTTAGAGACTTGTTTGGGCTCATGAGAGGAGTAGAAAAACATCAAAAATTTCAGTCCTGCATGATTCTACCAAGAAATGTGTGTTCATTGAAACCGCTGGTTTTTGATAGTTTGGGCCCTATTGAATAATGAATGTTTTGAATTTTCTCCAAAAGTAAAGTAGTTGCAAACTCATGCTTTTAGAGACTTGTTTGGGCTCATGAGAGGAGTAGAAAAACATCAAAAATTTCAGTCCTGCATGATTCTACCAAGAAATGTGTGTTCATTTAAACCGCTGGTTTTTGATAGTTTGGGCCCTATTGAATAATGAATGTTTTGAATTTTCTCCAAAAGTAAAGTAGTTGCAAACTCATCCTTTTAGAAACTTGTTTGGGCTGTTGAGAGGAGTAAAAAACCATCAAAAATTTCAATGCAGCATGATTCTACCAAGAAATGTGATTCTTCATTCAAAACCTGATTTTTGCTATTGGGCTCTAGTGAAAAGTGAATGTTTTGAATTTTCTCCAAAAGTAAAGTAGTTGCAAACTCATGCTTTTAGAGACTTGTTTGGGCTCATGAGAGGAGTAGAAAAACATCAAAAATTTCAGTCCTGCACGATTCTACCAAGAAATGTTTGTTCATTCAAACCGCTGGTTTTGGATATTTTGGGCCCTATTGAATAATGAATGTTTTGAATTTTCTCCAAAAGTAAAGTAGTTGCAAACTCATCCTTTTAGAAACTTGTTTGGGCTGTTGAGAGGAGTAAAAAACCATCAAAAATTTCAATCCTGCATGATTCTACCAAGAAATGTGATTCTTCATTCAAAACCTGATTTTTGCTATTGGGCTCTATTGAATAATGAATGTTTTGAATTTTCTCCAAAAGTAAAGTAGTTGCAAACTCATGCTTTTAGAGACTTGTTTGGGCTCATGAGAGGAGTAGAAAAACATCAAAAATTTCAGTCCTGCATGATTCTACCAAGAAATGTGTGTTCATTGAAACCGCTGGTTTTTGATAGTTTGGGCCCTATTGAATAATGAATGTTTTGAATTTTCTCCAAAAGTAAAGTAGTTGCAAACTCATCCTTTTAGAAACTTGTTTGGGCTGTTGAGAGGAGTAAAAAACCATCAAAAATTGTAATCCTGCATGATTCTACCAAGAAATGTGATTCTTCATTCAAAACGCTGGTTTTTGCTATTGGGCTCTATTGAATAATGAATGTTTTGAATTTTCTCCAAAAGTAAAGTAGTTGCAAACTCATCCTTTTAGAGACTTGTTTGGGCTCATGAGAGGAGTAGAAAAACATCAAAAATTTCAGTCCTGCACGATTCTACCAAGAAATGTGTGTTCATTCAAACCGCTGGTTTTTGATATTTTGGGCCCTATTGAATAATGAATGTTTTGAATTTTCTCCAAAAGTAAAGTAGTTGCAAACTCATCCTTTTAGAAACTTGTTTGGGCTGTTGAGAGGAGTACAAAACCATCAAAAATTTCAATCCTGCATGATTCTACCAAGAAATGTGATTCTTCATTCAAAACCTGATTTTTGCTATTGGGCTCTATTGAATAATGAATGTTTTGAATTTTCTCCAAAAGTAAAGTAGTTGCAAACTCATGCTTTTAGAGACTTGTTTGGGCTCATGAAAGGAGTAGAAAAACATCAAAAATTTCAGTCCTGCATGATTCTACCAAGAAATGTGTGTTCATTGAAACCGCTGGTTTTTGATAGTTTGGGCCCTATTGAATAATGAATGTTTTGAATTTTCTCCAAAAGTAAAGTATTTGCAAACTCATCCTTTTAGAAACTTGTTTGGGCTGTTGAGAGGAGTAAAAAACCATCAAAAATTTCAATCCTGCATGATTCTACCAAGAAATGTGATTCTTCATTCAAAACGCTGGTTTTTGCTATTGGGCTCTATTGAATAATGAATGTTTTGAATTTTCTCCAAAAGTAAAGTAGTTGCAAACTCATCCTTTTAGAGACTTGTTTGGGCTCATGAGAGGAGTAGAAAAACATCAAAAATTTCAGTCCTGCATGATTCTACCAAGAAATGTGTGTTCATTGAAACCGCTGGTTTTTGATAGTTTGGGCCCTATTGAATAATGAATGTTTTGAATTTTCTCGAAAAGTAAAGTATTTGCAAACTCATCCTTTTAGAAACTTGTTTGGGCTGTTGAGAGGAGTAAAAAACCATCAAAAATTTCAATCCTGCATGATTCTACCAAGAAATGTGATTCTTCATTCAAAACGCTGGTTTTTGCTATTGGGCTGTATTGAATAATGAATGTTTTGAATTTTCTCCAAAAGTAAAGTAGTTGCAAACTCATCCTTTTAGAGACTTGTTTGGGCTCATGAGAGGAGTAGAAAAACATCAAAAATTTCAGTCCTGCACGATTCTACCAAGAAATGTGTGTTCATTCAAACCGCTGGTTTTTGATATTTTGGGCCCTATTGAATAATGAATGTTTTGAATTTTCTCCAAAAGTAAAGTAGTTGCAAACTCATCCTTTTAGAAACTTGTTTGGGCTGTTGAGAGGAGTAAAAAACCATCAAAAATTTCAATCCTGCATGATTCTACCAAGAAATGTGATTCTTCATTCAAAACCTGATTTTTGCTATTGGGCGCTATTGAATAATGAATGTTTTGAATTTTCTCCAAAAGTAAAGTAGTTGCAAACTCATGCTTTTAGAGACTTGTTTGGGCTCATGAGAGGAGTAGAAAAACATCAAAAATTTCAGTCCTGCATGATTCTACCAAGAAATGTGTGTTCATTGAAACCGCTGGTTTTTGATAGTTTGGGCCCTATTGAATAATGAATGTTTTGAATTTTCTCCAAAAGTAAAGTAGTTGCAAACTCATCCTTTTAGAAACTTGTTTGGGCTGTTGAGAGGAGTAAAAAACCATCAAAAATTTCAATCCTGCATGATTCTACCAAGAAATGTGATTCTTCATTCAAAACCTGATTTTTGCTATTGGGCGCTATTGAATAATGAATGTTTTGAATTTTCTCCAAAAGTAAAGTAGTTGCAAACTCATGCTTTTAGAGACTTGTTTGGGCTCATGAGAGGAGTAGAAAAACATCAAAAATTTCAGTCCTGCACGATTCTACCAAGAAATGTGTGTTCATTGAAACCGCTGGTTTTTGATAGTTTGGGCCCTATTGAATAATGAATGTTTTGAATTTTCTCCAAAAGTAAAGTAGTTGCAAACTCATCCTTTTAGAAACTTGTTTGGGCTGTTGAGAGGAGTAAAAAACCATCAAAAATTTAAATCCTGCATGATTCTACCAAGAAATGTGATTCTTCATTCAAAACCTGATTTTTGCTATTGGGCTCTATTGAATAATGAATGTTTTGAATTTTCTCCAAAAGTAAAGTAGTTGCAAACTCATCCTTTTAGAAACTTGTTTGGGCTGTTGAGAGGAGTAAAAAACCATCAAAAATTTCAATCCTGCATGATTCTACCAAGAAATGTGATTCTTCATTCAAAACCTGATTTTTGCTATTGGGCTCTATTGAATAATGAATGTTTTGAATTTTCTCCAAAAGTAAAGTAGTTGCAAACTCATGCTTTTAGAGACTTGTTTGGGCTCTTGAGAGGAGTAGAAAAATCATCAAAAATTTCAGTCCTGCATGATTCTACCAAGAAATGTGTGTTCATTCAAACCGCTGGTTTTTGATAGTTTGGGCCCTATTGAATAATGAATGTTTTGAATTTTCTCCAAAAGTAAAGTAGTTGCAAACTCATCCTTTTAGAAACTTGTTTGGGCTGTTGAGAGGAGTAAAAAACCATCAAAAATTTCAATCCTGCATGATTCTACCTAGAAATGTGATTCTTCATTCAAAACCTGATTTTTGGTATTGGGCTCTATTGAATAATGAATGTTTTGAATTTTCTCCAAAAGTAAAGTAGTTGCAAACTCATCCTTTTAGAAACTTGTTTGGGCTGTTGAGAGGAGTAAAAAACCATCAAAAATTGTAATCCTGCATGATTCTACCAAGAAATGTGATTCTTCATTCAAAACGCTGGTTTTTGCTATTGGGCTCTATTGAATAATGAATGTTTTGAATTTTCTCCAAAAGTAAAGTAGTTGCAAACTCATCCTTTTAGAGACTTGTTTGGGCTCATGAGAGGAGTAGAAAAACATCAAAAATTTCAGTCCTGCACGATTCTACCAAGAAATGTGTGTTCATTCAAACCACTGGTTTTTGATATTTTGGGCCCTATTGAATAATGAATGTTTTGAATTTTCTCCAAAAGTAAAGTAGTTGCAAACTCATCCTTTTAGAAACTTGTTTGGGCTGTTGAGAGGAGTACAAAACCATCAAAAATTTCAATCCTGCATGATTCTACCAAGAAATGTGATTCTTCATTCAAAACCTGATTTTTGCTATTGGGCTCTATTGAATAATGAATGTTTTGAATTTTCTCCAAAAGTAAAGTAGTTGCAAACTCATCCTTTTAGAGACTTGTTTGGGCTCATGAGAGGAGTAGAAAAACATCAAAAATTTCAGTCCTGCATGATTCTACCAAGAAATGTGTGTTCATTGAAACCGCTGGTTTTTGATAGTTTGGGCCCTATTGAATAATGAATGTTTTGAATTTTCTCCAAAAGTAAAGTATTTGCAAACTCATCCTTTTAGAAACTTGTTTGGGCTGTTGAGAGGAGTAAAAAACCATCAAAAATTTCAATCCTGCATGATTCTACCAAGAAATGTGATTCTTCATTCAAAACGCTGGTTTTTGCTATTGGGCTCTATTGAATAATGAATGTTTTGAATTTTCTCCAAAAGTAAAGTAGTTGCAAACTCATCCTTTTAGAGACTTGTTTGGGCTCATGAGAGGAGTAGAAAAACATCAAAAATTTCAGTCCTGCACGATTCTACCAAGAAATGTGTGTTCATTCAAACCGCTGGTTTTTGATATTTTGGGCCCTATTGAATAATGAATGTTTTGAATTTTCTCCAAAAGTAAAGTAGTTGCAAACTCATCCTTTTAGAAACTTGTTTGGGCTGTTGAGAGGAGTAAAAAACCATCAAAAATTTCAATCCTGCATGATTCTACCAAGAAATGTGATTCTTCATTCAAAACCTGATTTTTGCTATTGGGCGCTATTGAATAATGAATGTTTTGAATTTTCTCCAAAAGTAAAGTAGTTGCAAACTCATGCTTTTAGAGACTTGTTTGGGCTCATGAGAGGAGTAGAAAAACATCAAAAATTTCAGTCCTGCATGATTCTACCAAGAAATGTGTGTTCATTGAAACCGCTGGTTTTTGATAGTTTGGGCCCTATTGAATAATGAATGTTTTGAATTTTCTCCAAAAGTAAAGTAGTTGCAAACTCATCCTTTTAGAAACTTGTTTGGGCTGTTGAGAGGAGTAAAAAACCATCAAAAATTTCAATCCTGCATGATTCTACCAAGAAATGTGATTCTTCATTCAAAACCTGATTTTTGCTATTGGGCGCTATTGAATAATGAATGTTTTGAATTTTCTCCAAAAGTAAAGTAGTTGCAAACTCATGCTTTTAGAGACTTGTTTGGGCTCATGAGAGGAGTAGAAAAACATCAAAAATTTCAGTCCTGCACGATTCTACCAAGAAATGTGTGTTCATTGAAACCGCTGGTTTTTGATAGTTTGGGCCCTATTGAATAATGAATGTTTTGAATTTTCTCCAAAAGTAAAGTAGTTGCAAACTCATCCTTTTAGAAACTTGTTTGGGCTGTTGAGAGGAGTAAAAAACCATCAAAAATTTCAATCCTGCATGATTCTACCAAGAAATGTGATTCTTCATTCAAAACCTGATTTTTGCTATTGGGCTCTATTGAATAATGAATGTTTTGAATTTTCTCCAAAAGTAAAGTAGTTGCAAACTCATCCTTTTAGAAACTTGTTTGGGCTGTTGAGAGGAGTAAAAAACCATCAAAAATTTCAATCCTGCATGATTCTACCAAGAAATGTGATTCTTCATTCAAAACCTGATTTTTGCTATTGGGCTCTATTGAATAATGAATGTTTTGAATTTTCTCCAAAAGTAAAGTAGTTGCAAACTCATGCTTTTAGAGACTTGTTTGGGCTCATGAGAAGAGTAGAAAAACATCAAAAATTTCAGTCCTGCATGATTCTACCAAGAAATGTGTGTTCATTCAAACCGCTGGTTTTTGATAGTTTGGGCCCTATTGAATAATGAATGTTTTGAATTTTCTCCAAAAGTAAAGTAGTTGCAAACTCATCCTTTTAGAAACTTGTTTGGGCTGTTGAGAGGAGTAAAAAACCATCAAAAATTTCAATCCTGCATGATTCTACCTAGAAATGTGATTCTTCATTCAAAACCTGATTTTTGCTATTGGGCTCTATTGAATAATGAATGTTTTGAATTTTCTCCAAAAGTAAAGTAGTTGCAAACTCATGCTTTTAGAGACTTGTTTGGGCTCATGAGAGGAGTAGAAAAACATCAAAAATTTCAGTCCTGCATGATTCTACCAAGAAATGTGTGTTCATTGAAACCGCTGGTTTTTGATAGTTTGGGCCCTATTGAATAATGAATGTTTTTAATTTTCTCCAAAAGTAAAGTAGTTGCAAACTCATACTTTTAGAAACTTGTTTGGGCTGTTGAGAGGAGTAAAAAACCATCAAAAATTTCAATCCTGCATGATTCTACCAAGAAATGTGATTCTTCATTCAAAACCTGATTTTTGCTATTGGGCGCTATTGAATAATGAATGTTTTGAATTTTCTCCAAAAGTAAAGTAGTTGCAAACTCATGCTTTTAGAGACTTGTTTGGGCTCATGAGAGGAGTAGAAAAACATCAAAAATTTCAGTCCTGCATGATTCTACCAAGAAATGTGTGTTCATTGAAACCGCTGGTTTTTGATAGTTTGGGCCCTATTGAATAATGAATGTTTTGAATTTTCTCCAAAAGTAAAGTAGTTGCAAACTCATCCTTTTAGAAACTTGTTTGGGCTGTTGAGAGGAGTAAAAAACCATCAAAAATTTCAATCCTGCATGATTCTACCAAGAAATGTGATTCTTCATTCAAAACCTGATTTTTGCTATTGGGCTCTATTGAATAATGAATGTTTTGAATTTTCTCCAAAAGTAAAGTAGTTGCAAACTCATGCTTTTAGAGACTTGTTTGGGCTCATGAGAGGAGTAGAAAAACATCAAAAATTTCAGTCCTGCATGATTCTACCAAGAAATGTGTGTTCATTGAAACCGCTGGTTTTTGATAGTTTGGGCCCTATTGAAAAATGAATGTTTTGAATTTTCTCCAAAAGTAAAGTAGTTGCAAACTCATCCTTTTAGAAACTTGTTTGGGCTGTTGAGAGGAGTAAAAAACCATCAAAAATTTCAATCCTGCATGATTCTACCAAGAAATGTGATTCTTCATTCAAAACCTGATTTTTGCTATTGGGCGCTATTGAATAATGAATGTTTTGAATTTTCTCCAAAAGTAAAGTAGTTGCAAACTCATGCTTTTAGAGACTTGTTTGGGCTCATGAGAGGAGTAGAAAAACATCAAAAATTTCAGTCCTGCACGATTCTACCAAGAAATGTGTGTTCATTGAAACCGCTGGTTTTTGATAGTTTGGGCCCTATTGAATAATGAATGTTTTGAATTTTCTCCAAAAGTAAAGTAGTTGCAAACTCATGCTTTTAGAGACTTGTTTGGGCTCATGAGAGGAGTAGAAAAACATCAAAAATTTCAGTCCTGCACGATTCTACCAATAAATGTGTGTTCATTGAAACCGCTGGTTTTTGATAGTTTCGGCCCTATTGAATAATGAATGTTTTGAATTTTCTCCAAAAGTAAAGTAGTTGCAAACTCATCCTTTTAGAAACTTGTTTGGGCTGTTGAGAGGAGTAAAAAACCATCAAAAATTTCAATCCTGCATGATTTTACCAAGAAATGTGATTCTTCATTCAAAACCTGATTTTTGCTATTGGGCTCTATTGAATAGTGAATGTTTTGAATTTTCTCCGAAAGTAAAGTAGTTGCAAACTCATGCTTTTAGAGACTTGTTTGGGCTCATGAGAGGAGTAGAAAAACATCAAAAATTTCAGTCCTGCATGATTCTACCAAGAAATGTGTGTTCATTGAAACCGCTGGTTTTTGATAGTTTGGGCCCTATTGAATAATGAATGTTTTGAATTTTCTCCAAAAGTAAAGTAGTTGCAAACTCATCCTTTTAGAAACTTGTTTGGGCTGTTGAGAGGAGTAAAAAACCATCAAAAATTTCAATCCTGCATGATTTTACCAAGAAATGTGATTCTTCATTCAAAACCTGATTTTTGCTATTGGGCTCTATTGAATAATGAATGTTTTGAATTTTCTCCAAAAGTAAAGTAGTTGTAAACTCATGCTTTTAGAGACTTGTTTGGGCTCATGAGAGGAGTAGAAAAACATCAAAAATTTCAGTCCTGCATGATTCTACCAAGAAATGTGTGTTCATTGAAACCGCTGGTTTTTGATAGTTTGGGCCCTATTGAATAATGAATGTTTTGAATTTTCTCCAAAAGTAAAGTAGTTGCAAACTCATGCTTTTAGAGACTTGTTTGGGCTCATGAGAGGAGTAGAAAAACATCAAAAATTTCAGTCCTGCATGATTCTACCAAGAAATGTGTGTTCATTTAAACCGCTGGTTTTTGATAGTTTGGGCCCTATTGAATAATGAATGTTTTGAATTTTCTCCAAAAGTAAAGTAGTTGCAAACTCATCCTTTTAGAAACTTGTTTGGGCTGTTGAGAGGAGTAAAAAACCATCAAAAATTTCAATGCAGCATGATTCTACCAAGAAATGTGATTCTTCATTCAAAACGTGATTTTTGCTATTGGGCTCTAGTGAAAAGTGAATGTTTTGAATTTTCTCCAAAAGTAAAGTAGTTGCAAACTCATGCTTTTAGAGACTTGTTTGGGCTCATGAGAGGAGTAGAAAAACATCAAAAATTTCAGTCCTGCACGATTCTACCAAGAAATGTTTGTTCATTCAAACCGCTGGTTTTGGATATTTTGGGCCCTATTGAATAATGAATGTTTTGAATTTTCTCCAAAAGTAAAGTAGTTGCAAACTCATCCTTTTAGAAACTTGTTTGGGCTGTTGAGAGGAGTAAAAAACCATCAAAAATTTCAATCCTGCATGATTCTACCAAGAAATGTGATTCTTCATTCAAAACCTGATTTTTGCTATTGGGCTCTATTGAATAATGAATGTTTTGAATTTTCTCCAAAAGTAAAGTAGTTGCAAACTCATGCTTTTAGAGACTTGTTTGGGCTCATGAGAGGAGTAGAAAAACATCAAAAATTTCAGTCCTGCATGATTCTACCAAGAAATGTGTGTTCATTGAAACCGCTGGTTTTTGATAGTTTGGGCCCTATTGAATAATGAATGTTTTGAATTTTCTCCAAAAGTAAAGTAGTTGCAAACTCATCCTTTTAGAAACTTGTTTGGGCTGTTGAGAGGAGTAAAAAACCATCAAAAATTGTAATCCTGCATGATTCTACCAAGAAATGTGATTCTTCATTCAAAACGCTGGTTTTTGCTATTGGGCTCTATTGAATAATGAATGTTTTGAATTTTCTCCAAAAGTAAAGTAGTTGCAAACTCATCCTTTTAGAGACTTGTTTGGGCTCATGAGAGGAGTAGAAAAACATCAAAAATTTCAGTCCTGCACGATTCTACCAAGAAATGTGTGTTCATTCAAACCGCTGGTTTTTGATATTTTGGGCCCTATTGAATAACGAATGTTTTGAATTTTCTCCAAAAGTAAAGTAGTTGCAAACTCATCCTTTTAGAAACTTGTTTGGGCTGTTGAGAGGAGTACAAAACCATCAAAAATTTCAATCCTGCATGATTCTACCAAGAAATGTGATTCTTCATTCAAAACCTGATTTTTGCTATTGGGCTCTATTGAATAATGAATGTTTTGAATTTTCTCCAAAAGTAAAGTAGTTGCAAACTCATGCTTTTAGAGACTTGTTTGGGCTCATGAAAGGAGTAGAAAAACATCAAAAATTTCAGTCCTGCATGATTCTACCAAGAAATGTGTGTTCATTGAAACCGCTGGTTTTTGATAGTTTGGGCCCTATTGAATAATGAATGTTTTGAATTTTCTCCAAAAGTAAAGTATTTGCAAACTCATCCTTTTAGAAACTTGTTTGGGCTGTTGAGAGGAGTAAAAAACCATCAAAAATTTCAATCCTGCATGATTCTACCAAGAAATGTGATTCTTCTTTCAAAACGCTGGTTTTTGCTATTGGGCTCTATTGAATAATGAATGTTTTGAATTTTCTCCAAAAGTAAAGTAGTTGCAAACTCATCCTTTTAGAGACTTGTTTGGGCTCATGAGAGGAGTAGAAAAACATCAAAAATTTCAGTCCTGCACGATTCTACCAAGAAATGTGTGTTCATTCAAACTGCTGGTTTTTTATATTTTGGGCCCTATTGAATAATGAATGTTTTGAATTTTCTCCAAAAGTAAAGTAGTTGCAAACTCATCCTTTTAGAAACTTGTTTGGGCTGTTGAGAGGAGTAAAAAACCATCAAAAATTTCAATCCTGCATGATTCTACCAAGAAATGTGATTCTTCATTCAAAACCTGATTTTTGCTATTGGGCTCTATTGAATAATGAATGTTTTGAATTTTCTCCAAAAGTAAAGTAGTTGCAAACTCATGCTTTTAGAGACTTGTTTGGGCTCATGAAAGGAGTAGAAAAACATCAAAAATTTCAGTCCTGCATGATTCTACCAAGAAATGTGTGTTCATTGAAACCGCTGGTTTTTGATAGTTTGGGCCCTATTGAATAATGAATGTTTTGAATTTTCTCCAAAAGTAAAGTATTTGCAAACTCATCCTTTTAGAAACTTGTTTGGGCTGTTGAGAGGAGTAAAAAACCATCAAAAATTTCAATCCTGCATGATTCTACCAAGAAATGTGATTCTTCATTCAAAACGCTGGTTTTTGCTATTGGGCTCTATTGAATAATGAATGTTTTGAATTTTCTCCAAAATTAAAGTAGTTGCAAACTCATCCTTTTAGAGACTTGTTTGGGCTCATGAGAGGAGTAGAAAAACATCAAAAATTTCAGTCCTGCACGATTCTACCAAGAAATGTGTGTTCATTCAAACTGCTGGTTTTTGATATTTTGGGCCCTATTGAATAATGAATGTTTTGAATTTTCTCCAAAAGTAAAGTAGTTGCAAACTCATCCTTTTAGAAACTTGTTTGGGCTGTTGAGAGGAGTAAAAAACCATCAAAAATTTCAATCCTGCATGATTCTACCAAGAAATGTGATTCTTCATTCAAAACCTGATTTTTGCTATTGGGCTCTATTGAATAATGAATGTTTTGAATTTTCTCCAAAAGTAAAGTAGTTGCAAACTCATGCTTTTAGAGACTTGTTTGGGCTCATGAGAGGAGTAGAAAAACATCAAAAATTTCAGTCCTGCATGATTCTACCAAGAAATGTGTGTTCATTCAAACCGCTGGTTTTTGATAGTTTGGGCCCTATTGAATAATGAATGTTTTGAATTTTCTCCAAAAGTAAAGTAGTTGCAAACTCATCCTTTTAGAAACTTGTTTGGGCTGTTGAGAGGAGTAAAAAACCATCAAAAATTTCAATCCTGCATGATTCTACCAAGAAATGTGATTCTTCATTCAAAACCTGATTTTTGCTATTGGGCTCTATTGAATAATGAATGTTTTGAATTTTCTCCAAAAGTAAAGTAGTTGCAAACTCATGCTTTTAGAGACTTGTTTGGGCTCATGAGAGGAGTAGAAAAACATCAAAAATTTCAGTCCTGCATGATTCTACCAAGAAATGTGTGTTCATTGAAACCGCTGGTTTTTGATAGTTTGGGCCCTATTGAATAATGAATGTTTTGAATTTTCTCCAAAAGTAAAGTAGTTGCAAACTCATCCTTTTAGAAACTTGTTTGGGCTGTTGAGAGGAGTAAAAAACCATCAAAAATTTCAATCCTGCATGATTCTACCAAGAAATGTGATTCTTCATTCAAAACCTGATTTTTGCTATTGGGCGCTATTGAATAATGAATGTTTTGAATTTTCTCCAAAAGTAAAGTAGTTGCAAACTCATGCTTTTAGAGACTTGTTTGGGCTCATGAGAGGAGTAGAAAAACATCAAAAATTTCAGTCCTGCACGATTCTACCAAGAAATGTGTGTTCATTGAAACCGCTGGTTTTTGATAGTTTGGGCCCTATTGAATAATGAATGTTTTGAATTTTCTCCAAAAGTAAAGTAGTTGCAAACTCATCCTTTTAGAAACTTGTTTGGGCTGTTGAGAGGAGTAAAAAACCATCAAAAATTTCAATCCTGCATGATTCTACCTAGAAATGTGATTCTTCATTCAAAACCTGATTTTTGCTATTGGGCTCTATTGAATAATGAATGTTTTGAATTTTCTCCAAAAGTAAAGTAGTTGCAAACTCATGCTTTTAGAGACTTGTTTGGGCTCATGAGAGGAGTAGAAAAACATCAAAAATTTCAGTCCTGCATGATTCTACCAAGAAATGTGTGTTCATTGAAACCGCTGGTTTTTGATAGTTTGGGCCCTATTGAATAATGAATGTTTTTAATTTTCTCCAAAAGTAAAGTAGTTGCAAACTCATCCTTTTAGAAACTTGTTTGGGCTGTTGAGAGGAGTAAAAAACCATCAAAAATTTCAATCCTGCATGATTCTACCAAGAAATGTGATTCTTCATTCAAAACCTGATTTTTGCTATTGGGCGCTATTGAATAATGAATGTTTTGAATTTTCTCCAAAAGTAAAGTAGTTGCAAACTCATGCTTTTAGAGACTTGTTTGGGCTCATGAGAGGAGTAGAAAAACATCAAAAATTTCAGTCCTGCATGATTCTACCAAGAAATGTGTGTTCATTGAAACCGCTGGTTTTTGATAGTTTGGGCCCTATTGAATAATGAATGTTTTGAATTTTCTCCAAAAGTAAAGTAGTTGCAAACTCATCCTTTTAGAAACTTGTTTGGGCTGTTGAGAGGAGTAAAAAACCATCAAAAATTTCAATCCTGCATGATTCTACCAAGAAATGTGATTCTTCATTCAAAACCTGATTTTTGCTATTGGGCTCTATTGAATAATGAATGTTTTGAATTTTCTCCAAAAGTAAAGTAGTTGCAAACTCATGCTTTTAGAGACTTGTTTGGGCTCATGAGAGGAGTAGAAAAACATCAAAAATTTCAGTCCTGCATGATTCTACCAAGAAATGTGTGTTCATTGAAACCGCTGGTTTTTGATAGTTTGGGCCCTATTGAAAAATGAATGTTTTGAATTTTCTCCAAAAGTAAAGTAGTTGCAAACTCATCCTTTTAGAAACTTGTTTGGGCTGTTGAGAGGAGTAAAAAACCATCAAAAATTTCAATCCTGCATGATTCTACCAAGAAATGTGATTCTTCATTCAAAACCTGATTTTTGCTATTGGGCGCTATTGAATAATGAATGTTTTGAATTTTCTCCAAAAGTAAAGTAGTTGCAAACTCATGCTTTTAGAGACTTGTTTGGGCTCATGAGAGGAGTAGAAAAACATCAAAAATTTCAGTCCTGCACGATTCTACCAAGAAATGTGTGTTCATTGAAACCGCTGGTTTTTGATAGTTTGGGCCCTATTGAATAATGAATGTTTTGAATTTTCTCCAAAAGTAAAGTAGTTGCAAACTCATGCTTTTAGAGACTTGTTTGGGCTCATGAGAGGAGTAGAAAAACATCAAAAATTTCAGTCCTGCACGATTCTACCAATAAATGTGTGTTCATTGAAACCGCTGGTTTTTGATAGTTTCGGCCCTATTGAATAATGAATGTTTTGAATTTTCTCCAAAAGTAAAGTAGTTGCAAACTCATCCTTTTAGAAACTTGTTTGGGCTGTTGAGAGGAGTAAAAAACCATCAAAAATTTCAATCCTGCATGATTTTACCAAGAAATGTGATTCTTCATTCAAAACCTGATTTTTGCTATTGGGCTCTATTGAATAGTGAATGTTTTGAATTTTCTCCGAAAGTAAAGTAGTTGCAAACTCATGCTTTTAGAGACTTGTTTGGGCTCATGAGAGGAGTAGAAAAACATCAAAAATTTCAGTCCTGCATGATTCTACCAAGAAATGTGTGTTCATTGAAACCGCTGGTTTTTGATAGTTTGGGCCCTATTGAATAATGAATGTTTTGAATTTTCTCCAAAAGTAAAGTAGTTGCAAACTCATCCTTTTAGAAACTTGTTTGGGCTGTTGAGAGGAGTAAAAAACCATCAAAAATTTCAATCCTGCATGATTTTACCAAGAAATGTGATTCTTCATTCAAAACCTGATTTTTGCTATTGGGCTCTATTGAATAATGAATGTTTTGAATTTTCTCCAAAAGTAAAGTAGTTGTAAACTCATGCTTTTAGAGACTTGTTTGGGCTCATGAGAGGAGTAGAAAAACATCAAAAATTTCAGTCCTGCATGATTCTACCAAGAAATGTGTGTTCATTGAAACCGCTGGTTTTTGATAGTTTGGGCCCTATTGAATAATGAATGTTTTGAATTTTCTCCAAAAGTAAAGTAGTTGCAAACTCATGCTTTTAGAGACTTGTTTGGGCTCATGAGAGGAGTAGAAAAACATCAAAAATTTCAGTCCTGCATGATTCTACCAAGAAATGTGTGTTCATTTAAACCGCTGGTTTTTGATAGTTTGGGCCCTATTGAATAATGAATGTTTTGAATTTTCTCCAAAAGTAAAGTAGTTGCAAACTCATCCTTTTAGAAACTTGTTTGGGCTGTTGAGAGGAGTAAAAAACCATCAAAAATTTCAATGCAGCATGATTCTACCAAGAAATGTGATTCTTCATTCAAAACCTGATTTTTGCTATTGGGCTCTAGTGAAAAGTGAATGTTTTGAATTTTCTCCAAAAGTAAAGTAGTTGCAAACTCATGCTTTTAGAGACTTGTTTGGGCTCATGAGAGGAGTAGAAAAACATCAAAAATTTCAGTCCTGCACGATTCTACCAAGAAATGTTTGTTCATTCAAACCGCTGGTTTTGGATATTTTGGGCCCTATTGAATAATGAATGTTTTGAATTTTCTCCAAAAGTAAAGTAGTTGCAAACTCATCCTTTTAGAAACTTGTTTGGGCTGTTGAGAGGAGTAAAAAACCATCAAAAATTTCAATCCTGCATGATTCTACCAAGAAATGTGATTCTTCATTCAAAACCTGATTTTTGCTATTGGGCTCTATTGAATAATGAATATTTTGAATTTTCTCCAAAAGTAAAGTAGTTGCAAACTCATGCTTTTAGAGACTTGTTTGGGCTCATGAGAGGAGTAGAAAAACATCAAAAATTTCAGTCCTGCATGATTCTACCAAGAAATGTGTGTTCATTGAAACCGCTGGTTTTTGATAGTTTGGGCCCTATTGAATAATGAATGTTTTGAATTTTCTCCAAAAGTAAAGTAGTTGCAAACTCATCCTTTTAGAAACTTGTTTGGGCTGTTGAGAGGAGTAAAAAACCATCAAAAATTGTAATCCTGCATGATTCTACCAAGAAATGTGATTCTTCATTCAAAACGCTGGTTTTTGCTATTGGGCTCTATTGAATAATGAATGTTTTGAATTTTCTCCAAAAGTAAAGTAGTTGCAAACTCATCCTTTTAGAGACTTGTTTGGGCTCATGAGAGGAGTAGAAAAACATCAAAAATTTCAGTCCTGCACGATTCTACCAAGAAATGTGTGTTCATTCAAACCGCTGGTTTTTGATATTTTGGGCCCTATTGAATAATGAATGTTTTGAATTTTCTCCAAAAGTAAAGTAGTTGCAAACTCATCCTTTTAGAAACTTGTTTGGGCTGTTGAGAGGAGTACAAAACCATCAAAAATTTCAATCCTGCATGATTCTACCAAGAAATGTGATTCTTCATTCAAAACCTGATTTTTGCTATTGGGCTCTATTGAATAATGAATGTTTTGAATTTTCTCCAAAAGTAAAGTAGTTGCAAACTCATGCTTTTAGAGACTTGTTTGGGCTCATGAAAGGAGTAGAAAAACATCAAAAATTTCAGTCCTGCATGATTCTACCAAGAAATGTGTGTTCATTGAAACCGCTGGTTTTTGATAGTTTGGGCCCTATTGAATAATGAATGTTTTGAATTTTCTCCAAAAGTAAAGTATTTGCAAACTCATCCTTTTAGAAACTTGTTTGGGCTGTTGAGAGGAGTAAAAAACCATCAAAAATTTCAATCCTGCATGATTCTACCAAGAAATGTGATTCTTCATTCAAAACGCTGGTTTTTGCTATTGGGCTCTATTGAATAATGAATGTTTTGAATTTTCTCCAAAAGTAAAGTAGTTGCAAACTCATCCTTTTAGAGACTTGTTTGGGCTCATGAGAGGAGTAGAAAAACATCAAAAATTTCAGTCCTGCATGATTCTACCAAGAAATGTGTGTTCATTGAAACCGCTGGTTTTTGATAGTTTGGGCCCTATTGAATAATGAATGTTTTGAATTTTCTCGAAAAGTAAAGTATTTGCAAACTCATCCTTTTAGAAACTTGTTTGGGCTGTTGAGAGGAGTAAAAAACCATCAAAAATTTCAATCCTGCATGATTCTACCAAGAAATGTGATTCTTCATTCAAAACGCTGGTTTTTGCTATTGGGCTGTATTGAATAATGAATGTTTTGAATTTTCTCCAAAAGTAAAGTAGTTGCAAACTCATCCTTTTAGAGACTTGTTTGGGCTCATGAGAGGAGTAGAAAAACATCAAAAATTTCAGTCCTGCACGATTCTACCAAGAAATGTGTGTTCATTCAAACCGCTGGTTTTTGATATTTTGGGCCCTATTGAATAATGAATGTTTTGAATTTTCTCCAAAAGTAAAGTAGTTGCAAACTCATCCTTTTAGAAACTTGTTTGGGCTGTTGAGAGGAGTAAAAAACCATCAAAAATTTCAATCCTGCATGATTCTACCAAGAAATGTGATTCTTCATTCAAAACCTGATTTTTGCTATTGGGCGCTATTGAATAATGAATGTTTTGAATTTTCTCCAAAAGTAAAGTAGTTGCAAACTCATGCTTTTAGAGACTTGTTTGGGCTCATGAGAGGAGTAGAAAAACATCAAAAATTTCAGTCCTGCATGATTCTACCAAGAAATGTGTGTTCATTGAAACCGCTGGTTTTTGATAGTTTGGGCCCTATTGAATAATGAATGTTTTGAATTTTCTCCAAAAGTAAAGTAGTTGCAAACTCATCCTTTTAGAAACTTGTTTGGGCTGTTGAGAGGAGTAAAAAACCATCAAAAATTTCAATCCTGCATGATTCTACCAAGAAATGTGATTCTTCATTCAAAACCTGATTTTTGCTATTGGGCGCTATTGAATAATGAATGTTTTGAATTTTCTCCAAAAGTAAAGTAGTTGCAAACTCATGCTTTTAGAGACTTGTTTGGGCTCATGAGAGGAGTAGAAAAACATCAAAAATTTCAGTCCTGCACGATTCTACCAAGAAATGTGTGTTCATTGAAACCGCTGGTTTTTGATAGTTTGGGCCCTATTGAATAATGAATGTTTTGAATTTTCTCCAAAAGTAAAGTAGTTGCAAACTCATCCTTTTAGAAACTTGTTTGGGCTGTTGAGAGGAGTAAAAAACCATCAAAAATTTAAATCCTGCATGATTCTACCAAGAAATGTGATTCTTCATTCAAAACCTGATTTTTGCTATTGGGCTCTATTGAATAATGAATGTTTTGAATTTTCTCCAAAAGTAAAGTAGTTGCAAACTCATCCTTTTAGAAACTTGTTTGGGCTGTTGAGAGGAGTAAAAAACCATCAAAAATTTCAATCCTGCATGATTCTACCAAGAAATGTGATTCTTCATTCAAAACCTGATTTTTGCTATTGGGCTCTATTGAATAATGAATGTTTTGAATTTTCTCCAAAAGTAAAGTAGTTGCAAACTCATGCTTTTAGAGACTTGTTTGGGCTCTTGAGAGGAGTAGAAAAATCATCAAAAATTTCAGTCCTGCATGATTCTACCAAGAAATGTGTGTTCATTCAAACCGCTGGTTTTTGATAGTTTGGGCCCTATTGAATAATGAATGTTTTGAATTTTCTCCAAAAGTAAAGTAGTTGCAAACTCATCCTTTTAGAAACTTGTTTGGGCTGTTGAGAGGAGTAAAAAACCATCAAAAATTTCAATCCTGCATGATTCTACCTAGAAATGTGATTCTTCATTCAAAACCTGATTTTTGGTATTGGGCTCTATTGAATAATGAATGTTTTGAATTTTCTCCAAAAGTAAAGTAGTTGCAAACTCATCCTTTTAGAAACTTGTTTGGGCTGTTGAGAGGAGTAAAAAACCATCAAAAATTGTAATCCTGCATGATTCTACCAAGAAATGTGATTCTTCATTCAAAACGCTGGTTTTTGCTATTGGGCTCTATTGAATAATGAATGTTTTGAATTTTCTCCAAAAGTAAAGTAGTTGCAAACTCATCCTTTTAGAGACTTGTTTGGGCTCATGAGAGGAGTAGAAAAACATCAAAAATTTCAGTCCTGCACGATTCTACCAAGAAATGTGTGTTCATTCAAACCACTGGTTTTTGATATTTTGGGCCCTATTGAATAATGAATGTTTTGAATTTTCTCCAAAAGTAAAGTAGTTGCAAACTCATCCTTTTAGAAACTTGTTTGGGCTGTTGAGAGGAGTACAAAACCATCAAAAATTTCAATCCTGCATGATTCTACCAAGAAATGTGATTCTTCATTCAAAACCTGATTTTTGCTATTGGGCTCTATTGAATAATGAATGTTTTGAATTTTCTCCAAAAGTAAAGTAGTTGCAAACTCATCCTTTTAGAGACTTGTTTGGGCTCATGAGAGGAGTAGAAAAACATCAAAAATTTCAGTCCTGCATGATTCTACCAAGAAATGTGTGTTCATTGAAACCGCTGGTTTTTGATAGTTTGGGCACTATTGAATAATGAATGTTTTGAATTTTCTCCAAAAGTAAAGTATTTGCAAACTCATCCTTTTAGAAACTTGTTTGGGCTGTTGAGAGGAGTAAAAAACCATCAAAAATTTCAATCCTGCATGATTCTACCAAGAAATGTGATTCTTCATTCAAAACGCTGGTTTTTGCTATTGGGCTCTATTGAATAATGAATGTTTTGAATTTTCTCCAAAAGTAAAGTAGTTGCAAACTCATCCTTTTAGAGACTTGTTTGGGCTCATGAGAGGAGTAGAAAAACATCAAAAATTTCAGTCCTGCACGATTCTACCAAGAAATGTGTGTTCATTCAAACCGCTGGTTTTTGATATTTTGGGCCCTATTGAATAATGAATGTTTTGAATTTTCTCCAAAAGTAAAGTAGTTGCAAACTCATCCTTTTAGAAACTTGTTTGGGCTGTTGAGAGGAGTAAAAAACCATCAAAAATTTCAATCCTGCATGATTCTACCAAGAAATGTGATTCTTCATTCAAAACCTGATTTTTGCTATTGGGCGCTATTGAATAATGAATGTTTTGAATTTTCTCCAAAAGTAAAGTAGTTGCAAACTCATGCTTTTAGAGACTTGTTTGGGCTCATGAGAGGAGTAGAAAAACATCAAAAATTTCAGTCCTGCATGATTCTACCAAGAAATGTGTGTTCATTGAAACCGCTGGTTTTTGATAGTTTGGGCCCTATTGAATAATGAATGTTTTGAATTTTCTCCAAAAGTAAAGTAGTTGCAAACTCATCCTTTTAGAAACTTGTTTGGGCTGTTGAGAGGAGTAAAAAACCATCAAAAATTTCAATCCTGCATGATTCTACCAAGAAATGTGATTCTTCATTCAAAACCTGATTTTTGCTATTGGGCGCTATTGAATAATGAATGTTTTGAATTTTCTCCAAAAGTAAAGTAGTTGCAAACTCATGCTTTTAGAGACTTGTTTGGGCTCATGAGAGGAGTAGAAAAACATCAAAAATTTCAGTCCTGCACGATTCTACCAAGAAATGTGTGTTCATTGAAACCGCTGGTTTTTGATAGTTTGGGCCCTATTGAATAATGAATGTTTTGAATTTTCTCCAAAAGTAAAGTAGTTGCAAACTCATCCTTTTAGAAACTTGTTTGGGCTGTTGAGAGGAGTAAAAAACCATCAAAAATTTCAATCCTGCATGATTCTACCAAGAAATGTGATTCTTCATTCAAAACCTGATTTTTGCTATTGGGCTCTATTGAATAATGAATGTTTTGAATTTTCTCCAAAAGTAAAGTAGTTGCAAACTCATCCTTTTAGAAACTTGTTTGGGCTGTTGAGAGGAGTAAAAAACCATCAAAAATTTCAATCCTGCATGATTCTACCAAGAAATGTGATTCTTCATTCAAAACCTGATTTTTGCTATTGGGCTCTATTGAATAATGAATGTTTTGAATTTTCTCCAAAAGTAAAGTAGTTGCAAACTCATGCTTTTAGAGACTTGTTTGGGCTCATGAGAAGAGTAGAAAAACATCAAAAATTTCAGTCCTGCATGATTCTACCAAGAAATGTGTGTTCATTCAAACCGCTGGTTTTTGATAGTTTGGGCCCTATTGAATAATGAATGTTTTTAATTTTCTCCAAAAGTAAAGTAGTTGCAAACTCATCCTTTTAGAAACTTGTTTGGGCTGTTGAGAGGAGTAAAAAACCATCAAAAATTTCAATCCTGCATGATTCTACCAAGAAATGTGATTCTTCATTCAAAACCTGATTTTTGCTATTGGGCGCTATTGAATAATGAATGTTTTGAATTTTCTCCAAAAGTAAAGTAGTTGCAAACTCATGCTTTTAGAGACTTGTTTGGGCTCATGAGAGGAGTAGAAAAACATCAAAAATTTCAGTCCTGCATGATTCTACCAAGAAATGTGTGTTCATTGAAACCGCTGGTTTTTGATAGTTTGGGCCCTATTGAATAATGAATGTTTTGAATTTTCTCCAAAAGTAAAGTAGTTGCAAACTCATCCTTTTAGAAACTTGTTTGGGCTGTTGAGAGGAGTAAAAAACCATCAAAAATTTCAATCCTGCATGATTCTACCAAGAAATGTGATTCTTCATTCAAAACCTGATTTTTGCTATTGGGCTCTATTGAATAATGAATGTTTTGAATTTTCTCCAAAAGTAAAGTAGTTGCAAACTCATGCTTTTAGAGACTTGTTTGGGCTCATGAGAGGAGTAGAAAAACATCAAAAATTTCAGTCCTGCATGATTCTACCAAGAAATGTGTGTTCATTGAAACCGCTGGTTTTTGATAGTTTGGGCCCTATTGAAAAATGAATGTTTTGAATTTTCTCCAAAAGTAAAGTAGTTGCAAACTCATCCTTTTAGAAACTTGTTTGGGCTGTTGAGAGGAGTAAAAAACCATCAAAAATTTCAATCCTGCATGATTCTACCAAGAAATGTGATTCTTCATTCAAAACCTGATTTTTGCTATTGGGCGCTATTGAATAATGAATGTTTTGAATTTTCTCCAAAAGTAAAGTAGTTGCAAACTCATGCTTTTAGAGACTTGTTTGGGCTCATGAGAGGAGTAGAAAAACATCAAAAATTTCAGTCCTGCACGATTCTACCAAGAAATGTGTGTTCATTGAAACCGCTGGTTTTTGATAGTTTGGGCCCTATTGAATAATGAATGTTTTGAATTTTCTCCAAAAGTAAAGTAGTTGCAAACTCATGCTTTTAGAGACTTGTTTGGGCTCATGAGAGGAGTAGAAAAACATCAAAAATTTCAGTCCTGCACGATTCTACCAATAAATGTGTGTTCATTGAAACCGCTGGTTTTTGATAGTTTCGGCCCTATTGAATAATGAATGTTTTGAATTTTCTCCAAAAGTAAAGTAGTTGCAAACTCATCCTTTTAGAAACTTGTTTGGGCTGTTGAGAGGAGTAAAAAACCATCAAAAACTTCAATCCTGCATGATTTTACCAAGAAATGTGATTCTTCATTCAAAACCTGATTTTTGCTATTGGGCTCTATTGAATAGTGAATGTTTTGAATTTTCTCCGAAAGTAAAGTAGTTGCAAACTCATGCTTTTAGAGACTTGTTTGGGCTCATGAGAGGAGTAGAAAAACATCAAAAATTTCAGTCCTGCATGATTCTACCAAGAAATGTGTGTTCATTGAAACCGCTGGTTTTTGATAGTTTGGGCCCTATTGAATAATGAATGTTTTGAATTTTCTCCAAAAGTAAAGTAGTTGCAAACTCATCCTTTTAGAAACTTGTTTGGGCTGTTGAGAGGAGTAAAAAACCATCAAAAATTTCAATCCTGCATGATTTTACCAAGAAATGTGATTCTTCATTCAAAACCTGATTTTTGCTATTGGGCTCTATTGAATAATGAATGTTTTGAATTTTCTCCAAAAGTAAAGTAGTTGTAAACTCATGCTTTTAGAGACTTGTTTGGGCTCATGAGAGGAGTAGAAAAACATCAAAAATTTCAGTCCTGCATGATTCTACCAAGAAATGTGTGTTCATTGAAACCGCTGGTTTTTGATAGTTTGGGCCCTATTGAATAATGAATGTTTTGAATTTTCTCCAAAAGTAAAGTAGTTGCAAACTCATGCTTTTAGAGACTTGTTTGGGCTCATGAGAGGAGTAGAAAAACATCAAAAATTTCAGTCCTGCATGATTCTACCAAGAAATGTGTGTTCATTTAAACCGCTGGTTTTTGATAGTTTGGGCCCTATTGAATAATGAATGTTTTGAATTTTCTCCAAAAGTAAAGTAGTTGCAAACTCATCCTTTTAGAAACTTGTTTGGGCTGTTGAGAGGAGTAAAAAACCATCAAAAATTTCAATGCAGCATGATTCTACCAAGAAATGTGATTCTTCATTCAAAACGTGATTTTTGCTATTGGGCTCTAGTGAAAAGTGAATGTTTTGAATTTTCTCCAAAAGTAAAGTAGTTGCAAACTCATGCTTTTAGAGACTTGTTTGGGCTCATGAGAGGAGTAGAAAAACATCAAAAATTTCAGTCCTGCACGATTCTACCAAGAAATGTTTGTTCATTCAAACCGCTGGTTTTGGATATTTTGGGCCCTATTGAATAATGAATGTTTTGAATTTTCTCCAAAAGTAAAGTAGTTGCAAACTCATCCTTTTAGAAACTTGTTTGGGCTGTTGAGAGGAGTAAAAAACCATCAAAAATTTCAATCCTGCATGATTCTACCAAGAAATGTGATTCTTCATTCAAAACCTGATTTTTGCTATTGGGCTCTATTGAATAATGAATGTTTTGAATTTTCTCCAAAAGTAAAGTAGTTGCAAACTCATGCTTTTAGAGACTTGTTTGGGCTCATGAGAGGAGTAGAAAAACATCAAAAATTTCAGTCCTGCATGATTCTACCAAGAAATGTGTGTTCATTGAAACCGCTGGTTTTTGATAGTTTGGGCCCTATTGAATAATGAATGTTTTGAATTTTCTCCAAAAGTAAAGTAGTTGCAAACTCATCCTTTTAGAAACTTGTTTGGGCTGTTGAGAGGAGTAAAAAACCATCAAAAATTGTAATCCTGCATGATTCTACCAAGAAATGTGATTCTTCATTCAAAACGCTGGTTTTTGCTATTGGGCTCTATTGAATAATGAATGTTTTGAATTTTCTCCAAAAGTAAAGTAGTTGCAAACTCATCCTTTTAGAGACTTGTTTGGGCTCATGAGAGGAGTAGAAAAACATCAAAAATTTCAGTCCTGCACGATTCTACCAAGAAATGTGTGTTCATTCAAACCGCTGGTTTTTGATATTTTGGGCCCTATTGAATAATGAATGTTTTGAATTTTCTCCAAAAGTAAAGTAGTTGCAAACTCATCCTTTTAGAAACTTGTTTGGGCTGTTGAGAGGAGTACAAAACCATCAAAAATTTCAATCCTGCATGATTCTACCAAGAAATGTGATTCTTCATTCAAAACCTGATTTTTGCTATTGGGCTCTATTGAATAATGAATGTTTTGAATTTTCTCCAAAAGTAAAGTAGTTGCAAACTCATGCTTTTAGAGACTTGTTTGGGCTCATGAAAGGAGTAGAAAAACATCAAAAATTTCAGTCCTGCATGATTCTACCAAGAAATGTGTGTTCATTGAAACCGCTGGTTTTTGATAGTTTGGGCCCTATTGAATAATGAATGTTTTGAATTTTCTCCAAAAGTAAAGTATTTGCAAACTCATCCTTTTAGAAACTTGTTTGGGCTGTTGAGAGGAGTAAAAAACCATCAAAAATTTCAATCCTGCATGATTCTACCAAGAAATGTGATTCTTCATTCAAAACGCTGGTTTTTGCTATTGGGCTCTATTGAATAATGAATGTTTTGAATTTTCTCCAAAAGTAAAGTAGTTGCAAACTCATCCTTTTAGAGACTTGTTTGGGCTCATGAGAGGAGTAGAAAAACATCAAAAATTTCAGTCCTGCACGATTCTACCAAGAAATGTGTGTTCATTCAAACTGCTGGTTTTTGATATTTTGGGCCCTATTGAATAATGAATGTTTTGAATTTTCTCCAAAAGTAAAGTAGTTGCAAACTCATCCTTTTAGAAACTTGTTTGGGCTGTTGAGAGGAGTAAAAAACCATCAAAAATTTCAATCCTGCATGATTCTACCAAGAAATGTGATTCTTCATTCAAAACCTGATTTTTGCTATTGGGCTCTATTGAATAATGAATGTTTTGAATTTTCTCCAAAAGTAAAGTAGTTGCAAACTCATGCTTTTAGAGACTTGTTTGGGCTCATGAAAGGAGTAGAAAAACATCAAAAATTTCAGTCCTGCATGATTCTACCAAGAAATGTGTGTTCATTGAAACCGCTGGTTTTTGATAGTTTGGGCCCTATTGAATAATGAATGTTTTGAATTTTCTCCAAAAGTAAAGTATTTGCAAACTCATCCTTTTAGAAACTTGTTTGGGCTGTTGAGAGGAGTAAAAAACCATCAAAAATTTCAATCCTGCATGATTCTACCAAGAAATGTGATTCTTCATTCAAAACGCTGGTTTTTGCTATTGGGCTCTATTGAATAATGAATGTTTTGAATTTTCTCCAAAATTAAAGTAGTTGCAAACTCATCCTTTTAGAGACTTGTTTGGGCTCATGAGAGGAGTAGAAAAACATCAAAAATTTCAGTCCTGCACGATTCTACCAAGAAATGTGTGTTCATTCAAACTGCTGGTTTTTGATATTTTGGGCCCTATTGAATAATGAATGTTTTGAATTTTCTCCAAAAGTAAAGTAGTTGCAAACTCATCCTTTTAGAAACTTGTTTGGGCTGTTGAGAGGAGTAAAAAACCATCAAAAATTTCAATCCTGCATGATTCTACCAAGAAATGTGATTCTTCATTCAAAACCTGATTTTTGCTATTGGGCTCTATTGAATAATGAATGTTTTGAATTTTCTCCAAAAGTAAAGTAGTTGCAAACTCATGCTTTTAGAGACTTGTTTGGGCTCATGAGAGGAGTAGAAAAACATCAAAAATTTCAGTCCTGCATAATTCTACCAAGAAATGTGTGTTCATTCAAACCGCTGGTTTTTGATAGTTTGGGCCCTATTGAATAATGAATGTTTTGAATTTTCTCCAAAAGTAAAGTAGTTGCAAACTCATCCTTTTAGAAACTTGTTTGGGCTGTTGAGAGGAGTAAAAAACCATCAAAAATTTCAATCCTGCATGATTCTACCAAGAAATGTGATTCTTCATTCAAAACCTGATTTTTGCTATTGGGCTCTATTGAATAATGAATGTTTTGAATTTTCTCCAAAAGTAAAGTAGTTGCAAACTCATGCTTTTAGAGACTTGTTTGGGCTCATGAGAGGAGTAGAAAAACATCAAAAATTTCAGTCCTGCATGATTCTACCAAGAAATGTGTGTTCATTGAAACCGCTGGTTTTTGATAGTTTGGGCCCTATTGAATAATGAATGTTTTGAATTTTCTCCAAAAGTAAAGTAGTTGCAAACTCATCCTTTTAGAAACTTGTTTGGGCTGTTGAGAGGAGTAAAAAACCATCAAAAATTTCAATCCTGCATGATTCTACCAAGAAATGTGATTCTTCATTCAAAACCTGATTTTTGCTATTGGGCGCTATTGAATAATGAATGTTTTGAATTTTCTCCAAAAGTAAAGTAGTTGCAAACTCATGCTTTTAGAGACTTGTTTGGGCTCATGAGAGGAGTAGAAAAACATCAAAAATTTCAGTCCTGCACGATTCTACCAAGAAATGTGTGTTCATTGAAACCGCTGGTTTTTGATAGTTTGGGCCCTATTGAATAATGAATGTTTTGAATTTTCTCCAAAAGTAAAGTAGTTGCAAACTCATCCTTTTAGAAACTTGTTTGGGCTGTTGAGAGGAGTAAAAAACCATCAAAAATTTCAATCCTGCATGATTCTACCTAGAAATGTGATTCTTCATTCAAAACCTGATTTTTGCTATTGGGCTCTATTGAATAATGAATGTTTTGAATTTTCTCCAAAAGTAAAGTAGTTGCAAACTCATGCTTTTAGAGACTTGTTTGGGCTCATGAGAGGAGTAGAAAAACATCAAAAATTTCAGTCCTGCATGATTCTACCAAGAAATGTGTGTTCATTGAAACCGCTGGTTTTTGATAGTTTGGGCCCTATTGAATAATGAATGTTTTTAATTTTCTCCAAAAGTAAAGTAGTTGCAAACTCATCCTTTTAGAAACTTGTTTGGGCTGTTGAGAGGAGTAAAAAACCATCAAAAATTTCAATCCTGCATGATTCTACCAAGAAATGTGATTCTTCATTCAAAACCTGATTTTTGCTATTGGGCGCTATTGAATAATGAATGTTTTGAATTTTCTCCAAAAGTAAAGTAGTTGCAAACTCATGCTTTTAGAGACTTGTTTGGGCTCATGAGAGGAGTAGAAAAACATCAAAAATTTCAGTCCTGCATGATTCTACCAAGAAATGTGTGTTCATTGAAACCGCTGGTTTTTGATAGTTTGGGCCCTATTGAATAATGAATGTTTTGAATTTTCTCCAAAAGTAAAGTAGTTGCAAACTCATCCTTTTAGAAACTTGTTTGGGCTGTTGAGAGGAGTAAAAAACCATCAAAAATTTCAATCCTGCATGATTCTACCAAGAAATGTGATTCTTCATTCAAAACCTGATTTTTGCTATTGGGCTCTATTGAATAATGAATGTTTTGAATTTTCTCCAAAAGTAAAGTAGTTGCAAACTCATGCTTTTAGAGACTTGTTTGGGCTCATGAGAGGAGTAGAAAAACATCAAAAATTTCAGTCCTGCATGATTCTACCAAGAAATGTGTGTTCATTGAAACCGCTGGTTTTTGATAGTTTGGGCCCTATTGAAAAATGAATGTTTTGAATTTTCTCCAAAAGTAAAGTAGTTGCAAACTCATCCTTTTAGAAACTTGTTTGGGCTGTTGAGAGGAGTAAAAAACCATCAAAAATTTCAATCCTGCATGATTCTACCAAGAAATGTGATTCTTCATTCAAAACCTGATTTTTGCTATTGGGCGCTATTGAATAATGAATGTTTTGAATTTTCTCCAAAAGTAAAGTAGTTGCAAACTCATGCTTTTAGAGACTTGTTTGGGCTCATGAGAGGAGTAGAAAAACATCAAAAATTTCAGTCCTGCACGATTCTACCAAGAAATGTGTGTTCATTGAAACCGCTGGTTTTTGATAGTTTGGGCCCTATTGAATAATGAATGTTTTGAATTTTCTCCAAAAGTAAAGTAGTTGCAAACTCATGCTTTTAGAGACTTGTTTGGGCTCATGAGAGGAGTAGAAAAACATCAAAAATTTCAGTCCTGCACGATTCTACCAATAAATGTGTGTTCATTGAAACCGCTGGTTTTTGATAGTTTCGGCCCTATTGAATAATGAATGTTTTGAATTTTCTCCAAAAGTAAAGTAGTTGCAAACTCATCCTTTTAGAAACTTGTTTGGGCTGTTGAGAGGAGTAAAAAACCATCAAAAATTTCAATCCTGCATGATTTTACCAAGAAATGTGATTCTTCATTCAAAACCTGATTTTTGCTATTGGGCTCTATTGAATAGTGAATGTTTTGAATTTTCTCCGAAAGTAAAGTAGTTGCAAACTCATGCTTTTAGAGACTTGTTTGGGCTCATGAGAGGAGTAGAAAAACATCAAAAATTTCAGTCCTGCATGATTCTACCAAGAAATGTGTGTTCATTGAAACCGCTGGTTTTTGATAGTTTGGGCCCTATTGAATAATGAATGTTTTGAATTTTCTCCAAAAGTAAAGTAGTTGCAAACTCATCCTTTTAGAAACTTGTTTGGGCTGTTGAGAGGAGTAAAAAACCATCAAAAATTTCAATCCTGCATGATTTTACCAAGAAATGTGATTCTTCATTCAAAACCTGATTTTTGCTATTGGGCTCTATTGAATAATGAATGTTTTGAATTTTCTCCAAAAGTAAAGTAGTTGTAAACTCATGCTTTTAGAGACTTGTTTGGGCTCATGAGAGGAGTAGAAAAACATCAAAAATTTCAGTCCTGCATGATTCTACCAAGAAATGTGTGTTCATTGAAACCGCTGGTTTTTGATAGTTTGGGCCCTATTGAATAATGAATGTTTTGAATTTTCTCCAAAAGTAAAGTAGTTGCAAACTCATGCTTTTAGAGACTTGTTTGGGCTCATGAGAGGAGTAGAAAAACATCAAAAATTTCAGTCCTGCATGATTCTACCAAGAAATGTGTGTTCATTTAAACCGCTGGTTTTTGATAGTTTGGGCCCTATTGAATAATGAATGTTTTGAATTTTCTCCAAAAGTAAAGTAGTTGCAAACTCATCCTTTTAGAAACTTGTTTGGGCTGTTGAGAGGAGTAAAAAACCATCAAAAATTTCAATGCAGCATGATTCTACCAAGAAATGTGATTCTTCATTCAAAACCTGATTTTTGCTATTGGGCTCTAGTGAAAAGTGAATGTTTTGAATTTTCTCCAAAAGTAAAGTAGTTGCAAACTCATGCTTTTAGAGACTTGTTTGGGCTCATGAGAGGAGTAGAAAAACATCAAAAATTTCAGTCCTGCACGATTCTACCAAGAAATGTTTGTTCATTCAAACCGCTGGTTTTGGATATTTTGGGCCCTATTGAATAATGAATGTTTTGAATTTTCTCCAAAAGTAAAGTAGTTGCAAACTCATCCTTTTAGAAACTTGTTTGGGCTGTTGAGAGGAGTAAAAAACCATCAAAAATTTCAATCCTGCATGATTCTACCAAGAAATGTGATTCTTCATTCAAAACCTGATTTTTGCTATTGGGCTCTATTGAATAATGAATATTTTGAATTTTCTCCAAAAGTAAAGTAGTTGCAAACTCATGCTTTTAGAGACTTGTTTGGGCTCATGAGAGGAGTAGAAAAACATCAAAAATTTCAGTCCTGCATGATTCTACCAAGAAATGTGTGTTCATTGAAACCGCTGGTTTTTGATAGTTTGGGCCCTATTGAATAATGAATGTTTTGAATTTTCTCCAAAAGTAAAGTAGTTGCAAACTCATCCTTTTAGAAACTTGTTTGGGCTGTTGAGAGGAGTAAAAAACCATCAAAAATTGTAATCCTGCATGATTCTACCAAGAAATGTGATTCTTCATTCAAAACGCTGGTTTTTGCTATTGGGCTCTATTGAATAATGAATGTTTTGAATTTTCTCCAAAAGTAAAGTAGTTGCAAACTCATCCTTTTAGAGACTTGTTTGGGCTCATGAGAGGAGTAGAAAAACATCAAAAATTTCAGTCCTGCACGATTCTACCAAGAAATGTGTGTTCATTCAAACCGCTGGTTTTTGATATTTTGGGCCCTATTGAATAATGAATGTTTTGAATTTTCTCCAAAAGTAAAGTAGTTGCAAACTCATCCTTTTAGAAACTTGTTTGGGCTGTTGAGAGGAGTACAAAACCATCAAAAATTTCAATCCTGCATGATTCTACCAAGAAATGTGATTCTTCATTCAAAACCTGATTTTTGCTATTGGGCTCTATTGAATAATGAATGTTTTGAATTTTCTCCAAAAGTAAAGTAGTTGCAAACTCATGCTTTTAGAGACTTGTTTGGGCTCATGAAAGGAGTAGAAAAACATCAAAAATTTCAGTCCTGCATGATTCTACCAAGAAATGTGTGTTCATTGAAACCGCTGGTTTTTGATAGTTTGGGCCCTATTGAATAATGAATGTTTTGAATTTTCTCCAAAAGTAAAGTATTTGCAAACTCATCCTTTTAGAAACTTGTTTGGGCTGTTGAGAGGAGTAAAAAACCATCAAAAATTTCAATCCTGCATGATTCTACCAAGAAATGTGATTCTTCATTCAAAACGCTGGTTTTTGCTATTGTTCTCTATTGAATAATGAATGTTTTGAATTTTCTCCAAAAGTAAAGTAGTTGCAAACTCATCCTTTTAGAGACTTGTTTGGGCTCATGAGAGGAGTAGAAAAACATCAAAAATTTCAGTCCTGCATGATTCTACCAAGAAATGTGTGTTCATTGAAACCGCTGGTTTTTGATAGTTTGGGCCCTATTGAATAATGAATGTTTTGAATTTTCTCGAAAAGTAAAGTATTTGCAAACTCATCCTTTTAGAAACTTGTTTGGGCTGTTGAGAGGAGTAAAAAACCATCAAAAATTTCAATCCTGCATGATTCTACCAAGAAATGTGATTCTTCATTCAAAACGCTGGTTTTTGCTATTGGGCTGTATTGAATAATGAATGTTTTGAATTTTCTCCAAAAGTAAAGTAGTTGCAAACTCATCCTTTTAGAGACTTGTTTGGGCTCATGAGAGGAGTAGAAAAACATCAAAAATTTCAGTCCTGCACGATTCTACCAAGAAATGTGTGTTCATTCAAACCGCTGGTTTTTGATATTTTGGGCCCTATTGAATAATGAATGTTTTGAATTTTCTCCAAAAGTAAAGTAGTTGCAAACTCATCCTTTTAGAAACTTGTTTGGGCTGTTGAGAGGAGTAAAAAACCATCAAAAATTTCAATCCTGCATGATTCTACCAAGAAATGTGATTCTTCATTCAAAACCTGATTTTTGCTATTGGGCGCTATTGAATAATGAATGTTTTGAATTTTCTCCAAAAGTAAAGTAGTTGCAAACTCATGCTTTTAGAGACTTGTTTGGGCTCATGAGAGGAGTAGAAAAACATCAAAAATTTCAGTCCTGCATGATTCTACCAAGAAATGTGTGTTCATTGAAACCGCTGGTTTTTGATAGTTTGGGCCCTATTGAATAATGAATGTTTTGAATTTTCTCCAAAAGTAAAGTAGTTGCAAACTCATCCTTTTAGAAACTTGTTTGGGCTGTTGAGAGGAGTAAAAAACCATCAAAAATTTCAATCCTGCATGATTCTACCAAGAAATGTGATTCTTCATTCAAAACCTGATTTTTGCTATTGGGCGCTATTGAATAATGAATGTTTTGAATTTTCTCCAAAAGTAAAGTAGTTGCAAACTCATGCTTTTAGAGACTTGTTTGGGCTCATGAGAGGAGTAGAAAAACATCAAAAATTTCAGTCCTGCACGATTCTACCAAGAAATGTGTGTTCATTGAAACCGCTGGTTTTTGATAGTTTGGGCCCTATTGAATAATGAATGTTTTGAATTTTCTCCAAAAGTAAAGTAGTTGCAAACTCATCCTTTTAGAAACTTGTTTGGGCTGTTGAGAGGAGTAAAAAACCATCAAAAATTTAAATCCTGCATGATTCTACCAAGAAATGTGATTCTTCATTCAAAACCTGATTTTTGCTATTGGGCTCTATTGAATAATGAATGTTTTGAATTTTCTCCAAAAGTAAAGTAGTTGCAAACTCATCCTTTTAGAAACTTGTTTGGGCTGTTGAGAGGAGTAAAAAACCATCAAAAATTTCAATCCTGCATGATTCTACCAAGAAATGTGATTCTTCATTCAAAACCTGATTTTTGCTATTGGGCTCTATTGAATAATGAATGTTTTGAATTTTCTCCAAAAGTAAAGTAGTTGCAAACTCATGCTTTTAGAGACTTGTTTGGGCTCTTGAGAGGAGTAGAAAAATCATCAAAAATTTCAGTCCTGCATGATTCTACCAAGAAATGTGTGTTCATTCAAACCGCTGGTTTTTGATAGTTTGGGCCCTATTGAATAATGAATGTTTTGAATTTTCTCCAAAAGTAAAGTAGTTGCAAACTCATCCTTTTAGAAACTTGTTTGGGCTGTTGAGAGGAGTAAAAAACCATCAAAAATTTCAATCCTGCATGATTCTACCTAGAAATGTGATTCTTCATTCAAAACCTGATTTTTGGTATTGGGCTCTATTGAATAATGAATGTTTTGAATTTTCTCCAAAAGTAAAGTAGTTGCAAACTCATCCTTTTAGAAACTTGTTTGGGCTGTTGAGAGGAGTAAAAAACCATCAAAAATTGTAATCCTGCATGATTCTACCAAGAAATGTGATTCTTCATTCAAAACGCTGGTTTTTGCTATTGGGCTCTATTGAATAATGAATGTTTTGAATTTTCTCCAAAAGTAAAGTAGTTGCAAACTCATCCTTTTAGAGACTTGTTTGGGCTCATGAGAGGAGTAGAAAAACATCAAAAATTTCAGTCCTGCACGATTCTACCAAGAAATGTGTGTTCATTCAAACCACTGGTTTTTGATATTTTGGGCCCTATTGAATAATGAATGTTTTGAATTTTCTCCAAAAGTAAAGTAGTTGCAAACTCATCCTTTTAGAAACTTGTTTGGGCTGTTGAGAGGAGTACAAAACCATCAAAAATTTCAATCCTGCATGATTCTACCAAGAAATGTGATTCTTCATTCAAAACCTGATTTTTGCTATTGGGCTCTATTGAATAATGAATGTTTTGAATTTTCTCCAAAAGTAAAGTAGTTGCAAACTCATCCTTTTAGAGACTTGTTTGGGCTCATGAGAGGAGTAGAAAAACATCAAAAATTTCAGTCCTGCATGATTCTACCAAGAAATGTGTGTTCATTGAAACCGCTGGTTTTTGATAGTTTGGGCACTATTGAATAATGAATGTTTTGAATTTTCTCCAAAAGTAAAGTATTTGCAAACTCATCCTTTTAGAAACTTGTTTGGGCTGTTGAGAGGAGTAAAAAACCATCAAAAATTTCAATCCTGCATGATTCTACCAAGAAATGTGATTCTTCATTCAAAACGCTGGTTTTTGCTATTGGGCTCTATTGAATAATGAATGTTTTGAATTTTCTCCAAAAGTAAAGTAGTTGCAAACTCATCCTTTTAGAGACTTGTTTGGGCTCATGAGAGGAGTAGAAAAACATCAAAAATTTCAGTCCTGCACGATTCTACCAAGAAATGTGTGTTCATTCAAACCGCTGGTTTTTGATATTTTGGGCGCAATTGAATAATGAATGTTTTGAATTTTCTCCAAAAGTAAAGTAGTTGCAAACTCATCCTTTTAGAAACTTGTTTGGGCTGTTGAGAGGAGTAAAAAACCATCAAAAATTTCAATCCTGCATGATTCTACCAAGAAATGTGATTCTTCATTCAAAACCTGATTTTTGCTATTGGGCGCTATTGAATAATGAATGTTTTGAATTTTCTCCAAAAGTAAAGTAGTTGCAAACTCATGCTTTTAGAGACTTGTTTGGGCTCATGAGAGGAGTAGAAAAACATCAAAAATTTCAGTCCTGCATGATTCTACCAAGAAATGTGTGTTCATTGAAACCGCTGGTTTTTGATAGTTTGGGCCCTATTGAATAATGAATGTTTTGAATTTTCTCCAAAAGTAAAGTAGTTGCAAACTCATCCTTTTAGAAACTTGTTTGGGCTGTTGAGAGGAGTAAAAAACCATCAAAAATTTCAATCCTGCATGATTCTACCAAGAAATGTGATTCTTCATTCAAAACCTGATTTTTGCTATTGGGCGCTATTGAATAATGAATGTTTTGAATTTTCTCCAAAAGTAAAGTAGTTGCAAACTCATGCTTTTAGAGACTTGTTTGGGCTCATGAGAGGAGTAGAAAAACATCAAAAATTTCAGTCCTGCACGATTCTACCAAGAAATGTGTGTTCATTGAAACCGCTGGTTTTTGATAGTTTGGGCCCTATTGAATAATGAATGTTTTGAATTTTCTCCAAAAGTAAAGTAGTTGCAAACTCATCCTTTTAGAAACTTGTTTGGGCTGTTGAGAGGAGTAAAAAACCATCAAAAATTTCAATCCTGCATGATTCTACCAAGAAATGTGATTCTTCATTCAAAACCTGATTTTTGCTATTGGGCTCTATTGAATAATGAATGTTTTGAATTTTCTCCAAAAGTAAAGTAGTTGCAAACTCATCCTTTTAGAAACTTGTTTGGGCTGTTGAGAGGAGTAAAAAACCATCAAAAATTTCAATCCTGCATGATTCTACCAAGAAATGTGATTCTTCATTCAAAACCTGATTTTTGCTATTGGGCTCTATTGAATAATGAATGTTTTGAATTTTCTCCAAAAGTAAAGTAGTTGCAAACTCATGCTTTTAGAGACTTGTTTGGGCTCATGAGAAGAGTAGAAAAACATCAAAAATTTCAGTCCTGCATGATTCTACCAAGAAATGTGTGTTCATTCAAACCGCTGGTTTTTGATAGTTTGGGCCCTATTGAATAATGAATGTTTTGAATTTTCTCCAAAAGTAAAGTAGTTGCAAACTCATCCTTTTAGAAACTTGTTTGGGCTGTTGAGAGGAGTAAAAAACCATCAAAAATTTCAATCCTGCATGATTCTACCTAGAAATGTGATTCTTCATTCAAAACCTGATTTTTGCTATTGGGCTCTATTGAATAATGAATGTTTTGAATTTTCTCCAAAAGTAAAGTAGTTGCAAACTCATGCTTTTAGAGACTTGTTTGGGCTCATGAGAGGAGTAGAAAAACATCAAAAATTTCAGTCCTGCATGATTCTACCAAGAAATGTGTGTTCATTGAAACCGCTGGTTTTTGATAGTTTGGGCCCTATTGAATAATGAATGTTTTTAATTTTCTCCAAAAGTAAAGTAGTTGCAAACTCATCCTTTTAGAAACTTGTTTGGGCTGTTGAGAGGAGTAAAAAACCATCAAAAATTTCAATCCTGCATGATTCTACCAAGAAATGTGATTCTTCATTCAAAACCTGATTTTTGCTATTGGGCGCTATTGAATAATGAATGTTTTGAATTTTCTCCAAAAGTAAAGTAGTTGCAAACTCATGCTTTTAGAGACTTGTTTGGGCTCATGAGAGGAGTAGAAAAACATCAAAAATTTCAGTCCTGCATGATTCTACCAAGAAATGTGTGTTCATTGAAACCGCTGGTTTTTGATAGTTTGGGCCCTATTGAATAATGAATGTTTTGAATTTTCTCCAAAAGTAAAGTAGTTGCAAACTCATCCTTTTAGAAACTTGTTTGGGCTGTTGAGAGGAGTAAAAAACCATCAAAAATTTCAATCCTGCATGATTCTACCAAGAAATGTGATTCTTCATTCAAAACCTGATTTTTGCTATTGGGCTCTATTGAATAATGAATGTTTTGAATTTTCTCCAAAAGTAAAGTAGTTGCAAACTCATGCTTTTAGAGACTTGTTTGGGCTCATGAGAGGAGTAGAAAAACATCAAAAATTTCAGTCCTGCATGATTCTACCAAGAAATGTGTGTTCATTGAAACCGCTGGTTTTTGATAGTTTGGGCCCTATTGAAAAATGAATGTTTTGAATTTTCTCCAAAAGTAAAGTAGTTGCAAACTCATCCTTTTAGAAACTTGTTTGGGCTGTTGAGAGGAGTAAAAAACCATCAAAAATTTCAATCCTGCATGATTCTACCAAGAAATGTGATTCTTCATTCAAAACCTGATTTTTGCTATTGGGCGCTATTGAATAATGAATGTTTTGAATTTTCTCCAAAAGTAAAGTAGTTGCAAACTCATGCTTTTAGAGACTTGTTTGGGCTCATGAGAGGAGTAGAAAAACATCAAAAATTTCAGTCCTGCACGATTCTACCAAGAAATGTGTGTTCATTGAAACCGCTGGTTTTTGATAGTTTGGGCCCTATTGAATAATGAATGTTTTGAATTTTCTCCAAAAGTAAAGTAGTTGCAAACTCATGCTTTTAGAGACTTGTTTGGGCTCATGAGAGGAGTAGAAAAACATCAAAAATTTCAGTCCTGCACGATTCTACCAATAAATGTGTGTTCATTGAAACCGCTGGTTTTTGATAGTTTCGGCCCTATTGAATAATGAATGTTTTGAATTTTCTCCAAAAGTAAAGTAGTTGCAAACTCATCCTTTTAGAAACTTGTTTGGGCTGTTGAGAGGAGTAAAAAACCATCAAAAATTTCAATCCTGCATGATTTTACCAAGAAATGTGATTCTTCATTCAAAACCTGATTTTTGCTATTGGGCTCTATTGAATAGTGAATGTTTTGAATTTTCTCCGAAAGTAAAGTAGTTGCAAACTCATGCTTTTAGAGACTTGTTTGGGCTCATGAGAGGAGTAGAAAAACATCAAAAATTTCAGTCCTGCATGATTCTACCAAGAAATGTGTGTTCATTGAAACCGCTGGTTTTTGATAGTTTGGGCCCTATTGAATAATGAATGTTTTGAATTTTCTCCAAAAGTAAAGTAGTTGCAAACTCATCCTTTTAGAAACTTGTTTGGGCTGTTGAGAGGAGTAAAAAACCATCAAAAATTTCAATCCTGCATGATTTTACCAAGAAATGTGATTCTTCATTCAAAACCTGATTTTTGCTATTGGGCTCTATTGAATAATGAATGTTTTGAATTTTCTCCAAAAGTAAAGTAGTTGTAAACTCATGCTTTTAGAGACTTGTTTGGGCTCATGAGAGGAGTAGAAAAACATCAAAAATTTCAGTCCTGCATGATTCTACCAAGAAATGTGTGTTCATTGAAACCGCTGGTTTTTGATAGTTTGGGCCCTATTGAATAATGAATGTTTTGAATTTTCTCCAAAAGTAAAGTAGTTGCAAACTCATGCTTTTAGAGACTTGTTTGGGCTCATGAGAGGAGTAGAAAAACATCAAAAATTTCAGTCCTGCATGATTCTACCAAGAAATGTGTGTTCATTTAAACCGCTGGTTTTTGATAGTTTGGGCCCTATTGAATAATGAATGTTTTGAATTTTCTCCAAAAGTAAAGTAGTTGCAAACTCATCCTTTTAGAAACTTGTTTGGGCTGTTGAGAGGAGTAAAAAACCATCAAAAATTTCAATGCAGCATGATTCTACCAAGAAATGTGATTCTTCATTCAAAACGTGATTTTTGCTATTGGGCTCTAGTGAAAAGTGAATGTTTTGAATTTTCTCCAAAAGTAAAGTAGTTGCAAACTCATGCTTTTAGAGACTTGTTTGGGCTCATGAGAGGAGTAGAAAAACATCAAAAATTTCAGTCCTGCACGATTCTACCAAGAAATGTTTGTTCATTCAAACCGCTGGTTTTGGATATTTTGGGCCCTATTGAATAATGAATGTTTTGAATTTTCTCCAAAAGTAAAGTAGTTGCAAACTCATCCTTTTAGAAACTTGTTTGGGCTGTTGAGAGGAGTAAAAAACCATCAAAAATTTCAATCCTGCATGATTCTACCAAGAAATGTGATTCTTCATTCAAAACCTGATTTTTGCTATTGGGCTCTATTGAATAATGAATGTTTTGAATTTTCTCCAAAAGTAAAGTAGTTGCAAACTCATGCTTTTAGAGACTTGTTTGGGCTCATGAGAGGAGTAGAAAAACATCAAAAATTTCAGTCCTGCATGATTCTACCAAGAAATGTGTGTTCATTGAAACCGCTGGTTTTTGATAGTTTGGGCCCTATTGAATAATGAATGTTTTGAATTTTCTCCAAAAGTAAAGTAGTTGCAAACTCATCCTTTTAGAAACTTGTTTGGGCTGTTGAGAGGAGTAAAAAACCATCAAAAATTGTAATCCTGCATGATTCTACCAAGAAATGTGATTCTTCATTCAAAACGCTGGTTTTTGCTATTGGGCTCTATTGAATAATGAATGTTTTGAATTTTCTCCAAAAGTAAAGTAGTTGCAAACTCATCCTTTTAGAGACTTGTTTGGGCTCATGAGAGGAG
This sequence comes from Dendrobates tinctorius, assembly GCF_039654945.1. Taxonomy (NCBI): domain Eukaryota; kingdom Metazoa; phylum Chordata; class Amphibia; order Anura; family Dendrobatidae; genus Dendrobates; species Dendrobates tinctorius. The sequence goes on from NW_027361713.1 coordinate 22,720,661, forward strand.
TAGAAAAACATCAAAAATTTCAGTCCTGCACGATTCTACCAAGAAATGTGTGTTCATTCAAACCGCTGGTTTTTGATATTTTGGGCCCTATTGAATAATGAATGTTTTGAATTTTCTCCAAAAGTAAAGTAGTTGCAAACTCATCCTTTTAGAAACTTGTTTGGGCTGTTGAGAGGAGTACAAAACCATCAAAAATTTCAATCCTGCATGATTCTACCAAGAAATGTGATTCTTCATTCAAAACCTGATTTTTGCTATTGGGCTCTATTGAATAATGAATGTTTTGAATTTTCTCCAAAAGTAAAGTAGTTGCAAACTCATGCTTTTAGAGACTTGTTTGGGCTCATGAAAGGAGTAGAAAAACATCAAAAATTTCAGTCCTGCATGATTCTACCAAGAAATGTGTGTTCATTGAAACCGCTGGTTTTTGATAGTTTGGGCCCTATTGAATAATGAATGTTTTGAATTTTCTCCAAAAGTAAAGTATTTGCAAACTCATCCTTTTAGAAACTTGTTTGGGCTGTTGAGAGGAGTAAAAAACCATCAAAAATTTCAATCCTGCATGATTCTACCAAGAAATGTGATTCTTCATTCAAAACGCTGGTTTTTGCTATTGGGCTCTATTGAAAAATGAATGTTTTGAATTTTCTCCAAAAGTAAAGTAGTTGCAAACTCATCCTTTTAGAGACTTGTTTGGGCTCATGAGAGGAGTAGAAAAACATCAAAAATTTCAGTCCTGCACGATTCTACCAAGAAATGTGTGTTCATTCAAACTGCTGGTTTTTGATATTTTGGGCCCTATTGAATAATGAATGTTTTGAATTTTCTCCAAAAGTAAAGTAGTTGCAAACTCATCCTTTTAGAAACTTGTTTGGGCTGTTGAGAGGAGTAAAAAACCATCAAAAATTTCAATCCTGCATGATTCTACCAAGAAATGTGATTCTTCATTCAAAACCTGATTTTTGCTATTGGGCTCTATTGAATAATGAATGTTTTGAATTTTCTCCAAAAGTAAAGTAGTTGCAAACTCATGCTTTTAGAGACTTGTTTGGGCTCATGAAAGGAGTAGAAAAACATCAAAAATTTCAGTCCTGCATGATTCTACCAAGAAATGTGTGTTCATTGAAACCGCTGGTTTTTGATAGTTTGGGCCCTATTGAATAATGAATGTTTTGAATTTTCTCCAAAAGTAAAGTATTTGCAAACTCATCCTTTTAGAAACTTGTTTGGGCTGTTGAGAGGAGTAAAAAACCATCAAAAATTTCAATCCTGCATGATTCTACCAAGAAATGTGATTCTTCATTCAAAACGCTGGTTTTTGCTATTGGGCTCTATTGAATAATGAATGTTTTGAATTTTCTCCAAAATTAAAGTAGTTGCAAACTCATCCTTTTAGAGACTTGTTTGGGCTCATGAGAGGAGTAGAAAAACATCAAAAATTTCAGTCCTGCACGATTTTACCAAGAAATGTGTGTTCATTCAAACTGCTGGTTTTTGATATTTTGGGCCCTATTGAATAATGAATGTTTTGAATTTTCTCCAAAAGTAAAGTAGTTGCAAACTCATCCTTTTAGAAACTTGTTTGGGCTGTTGAGAGGAGTAAAAAACCATCAAAAATTTCAATCCTGCATGATTCTACCAAGAAATGTGATTCTTCATTCAAAACCTGATTTTTGCTATTGGGCTCTATTGAATAATGAATGTTTTGAATTTTCTCCAAAAGTAAAGTAGTTGCAAACTCATGCTTTTAGAGACTTGTTTGGGCTCATGAGAGGAGTAGAAAAACATCAAAAATTTCAGTCCTGCATGATTCTACCAAGAAATGTGTGTTCATTCAAACCGCTGGTTTTTGATAGTTTGGGCCCTATTGAATAATGAATGTTTTGAATTTTCTCCAAAAGTAAAGTAGTTGCAAACTCATCCTTTTAGAAACTTGTTTGGGCTGTTGAGAGGAGTAAAAAACCATCAAAAATTTCAATCCTGCATGATTCTACCAAGAAATGTGATTCTTCATTCAAAACCTGATTTTTGCTATTGGGCTCTATTGAATAATGAATGTTTTGAATTTTCTCCAAAAGTAAAGTAGTTGCAAACTCATGCTTTTAGAGACTTGTTTGGGCTCATGAGAGGAGTAGAAAAACATCAAAAATTTCAGTCCTGCATGATTCTACCAAGAAATGTGTGTTCATTGAAACCGCTGGTTTTTGATAGTTTGGGCCCTATTGAATAATGAATGTTTTGAATTTTCTCCAAAAGTAAAGTAGTTGCAAACTCATCCTTTTAGAAACTTGTTTGGGCTGTTGAGAGGAGTAAAAAACCATCAAAAATTTCAATCCTGCATGATTCTACCAAGAAATGTGATTCTTCATTCAAAACCTGATTTTTGCTATTGGGCGCTATTGAATAATGAATGTTTTGAATTTTCTCCAAAAGTAAAGTAGTTGCAAACTCATGCTTTTAGAGACTTGTTTGGGCTCATGAGAGGAGTAGAAAAACATCAAAAATTTCAGTCCTGCACGATTCTACCAAGAAATGTGTGTTCATTGAAACCGCTGGTTTTTGATAGTTTGGGCCCTATTGAATAATGAATGTTTTGAATTTTCTCCAAAAGTAAAGTAGTTGCAAACTCATCCTTTTAGAAACTTGTTTGGGCTGTTGAGAGGAGTAAAAAACCATCAAAAATTTCAATCCTGCATGATTCTACCTAGAAATGTGATTCTTCATTCAAAACCTGATTTTTGCTATTGGGCTCTATTGAATAATGAATGTTTTGAATTTTCTCCAAAAGTAAAGTAGTTGCAAACTCATGCTTTTAGAGACTTGTTTGGGCTCATGAGAGGAGTAGAAAAACATCAAAAATTTCAGTCCTGCATGATTCTACCAAGAAATGTGTGTTCATTGAAACCGCTGGTTTTTGATAGTTTGGGCCCTATTGAATAATGAATGTTTTTAATTTTCTCCAAAAGTAAAGTAGTTGCAAACTCATCCTTTTAGAAACTTGTTTGGGCTGTTGAGAGGAGTAAAAAACCATCAAAAATTTCAATCCTGCATGATTCTACCAAGAAATGTGATTCTTCATTCAAAACCTGATTTTTGCTATTGGGCGCTATTGAATAATGAATGTTTTGAATTTTCTCCAAAAGTAAAGTAGTTGCAAACTCATGCTTTTAGAGACTTGTTTGGGCTCATGAGAGGAGTAGAAAAACATCAAAAATTTCAGTCCTGCATGATTCTACCAAGAAATGTGTGTTCATTGAAACCGCTGGTTTTTGATAGTTTGGGCCCTATTGAATAATGAATGTTTTGAATTTTCTCCAAAAGTAAAGTAGTTGCAAACTCATCCTTTTAGAAACTTGTTTGGGCTGTTGAGAGGAGTAAAAAACCATCAAAAATTTCAATCCTGCATGATTCTACCAAGAAATGTGATTCTTCATTCAAAACCTGATTTTTGCTATTGGGCTCTATTGAATAATGAATGTTTTGAATTTTCTCCAAAAGTAAAGTAGTTGCAAACTCATGCTTTTAGAGACTTGTTTGGGCTCATGAGAGGAGTAGAAAAACATCAAAAATTTCAGTCCTGCATGATTCTACCAAGAAATGTGTGTTCATTGAAACCGCTGGTTTTTGATAGTTTGGGCCCTATTGAAAAATGAATGTTTTGAATTTTCTCCAAAAGTAAAGTAGTTGCAAACTCATCCTTTTAGAAACTTGTTTGGGCTGTTGAGAGGAGTAAAAAACCATCAAAAATTTCAATCCTGCATGATTCTACCAAGAAATGTGATTCTTCATTCAAAACCTGATTTTTGCTATTGGGCGCTATTGAATAATGAATGTTTTGAATTTTCTCCAAAAGTAAAGTAGTTGCAAACTCATGCTTTTAGAGACTTGTTTGGGCTCATGAGAGGAGTAGAAAAACATCAAAAATTTCAGTCCTGCACGATTCTACCAAGAAATGTGTGTTCATTGAAACCGCTGGTTTTTGATAGTTTGGGCCCTATTGAATAATGAATGTTTTGAATTTTCTCCAAAAGTAAAGTAGTTGCAAACTCATGCTTTTAGAGACTTGTTTGGGCTCATGAGAGGAGTAGAAAAACATCAAAAATTTCAGTCCTGCACGATTCTACCAATAAATGTGTGTTCATTGAAACCGCTGGTTTTTGATAGTTTCGACCCTATTGAATAATGAATGTTTTGAATTTTCTCCAAAAGTAAAGTAGTTGCAAACTCATCCTTTTAGAAACTTGTTTGGGCTGTTGAGAGGAGTAAAAAACCATCAAAAATTTCAATCCTGCATGATTTTACCAAGAAATGTGATTCTTCATTCAAAACCTGATTTTTGCTATTGGGCTCTATTGAATAGTGAATGTTTTGAATTTTCTCCGAAAGTAAAGTAGTTGCAAACTCATGCTTTTAGAGACTTGTTTGGGCTCATGAGAGGAGTAGAAAAACATCAAAAATTTCAGTCCTGCATGATTCTACCAAGAAATGTGTGTTCATTGAAACCGCTGGTTTTTGATAGTTTGGGCCCTATTGAATAATGAATGTTTTGAATTTTCTCCAAAAGTAAAGTAGTTGCAAACTCATCCTTTTAGAAACTTGTTTGGGCTGTTGAGAGGAGTAAAAAACCATCAAAAATTTCAATCCTGCATGATTTTACCAAGAAATGTGATTCTTCATTCAAAACCTGATTTTTGCTATTGGGCTCTATTGAATAATGAATGTTTTGAATTTTCTCCAAAAGTAAAGTAGTTGTAAACTCATGCTTTTAGAGACTTGTTTGGGCTCATGAGAGGAGTAGAAAAACATCAAAAATTTCAGTCCTGCATGATTCTACCAAGAAATGTGTGTTCATTGAAACCGCTGGTTTTTGATAGTTTGGGCCCTATTGAATAATGAATGTTTTGAATTTTCTCCAAAAGTAAAGTAGTTGCAAACTCATGCTTTTAGAGACTTGTTTGGGCTCATGAGAGGAGTAGAAAAACATCAAAAATTTCAGTCCTGCATGATTCTACCAAGAAATGTGTGTTCATTTAAACCGCTGGTTTTTGATAGTTTGGGCCCTATTGAATAATGAATGTTTTGAATTTTCTCCAAAAGTAAAGTAGTTGCAAACTCATCCTTTTAGAAACTTGTTTGGGCTGTTGAGAGGAGTAAAAAACCATCAAAAATTTCAATGCAGCATGATTCTACCAAGAAATGTGATTCTTCATTCAAAACCTGATTTTTGCTATTGGGCTCTAGTGAAAAGTGAATGTTTTGAATTTTCTCCAAAAGTAAAGTAGTTGCAAACTCATGCTTTTAGAGACTTGTTTGGGCTCATGAGAGGAGTAGAAAAACATCAAAAATTTCAGTCCTGCACGATTCTACCAAGAAATGTTTGTTCATTCAAACCGCTGGTTTTGGATATTTTGGGCCCTATTGAATAATGAATGTTTTGAATTTTCTCCAAAAGTAAAGTAGTTGCAAACTCATCCTTTTAGAAACTTGTTTGGGCTGTTGAGAGGAGTAAAAAACCATCAAAAATTTCAATCCTGCATGATTCTACCAAGAAATGTGATTCTTCATTCAAAACCTGATTTTTGCTATTGGGCTCTATTGAATAATGAATGTTTTGAATTTTCTCCAAAAGTAAAGTAGTTGCAAACTCATGCTTTTAGAGACTTGTTTGGGCTCATGAGAGGAGTAGAAAAACATCAAAAATTTCAGTCCTGCATGATTCTACCAAGAAATGTGTGTTCATTGAAACCGCTGGTTTTTGATAGTTTGGGCCCTATTGAATAATGAATGTTTTGAATTTTCTCCAAAAGTAAAGTAGTTGCAAACTCATCCTTTTAGAAACTTGTTTGGGCTGTTGAGAGGAGTAAAAAACCATCAAAAATTGTAATCCTGCATGATTCTACCAAGAAATGTGATTCTTCATTCAAAACGCTGGTTTTTGCTATTGGGCTCTATTGAATAATGAATGTTTTGAATTTTCTCCAAAAGTAAAGTAGTTGCAAACTCATCCTTTTAGAGACTTGTTTGGGCTCATGAGAGGAGTAGAAAAACATCAAAAATTTCAGTCCTGCACGATTCTACCAAGAAATGTGTGTTCATTCAAACCGCTGGTTTTTGATATTTTGGGCCCTATTGAATAATGAATGTTTTGAATTTTCTCCAAAAGTAAAGTAGTTGCAAACTCATCCTTTTAGAAACTTGTTTGGGCTGTTGAGAGGAGTACAAAACCATCAAAAATTTCAATCCTGCATGATTCTACCAAGAAATGTGATTCTTCATTCAAAACCTGATTTTTGCTATTGGGCTCTATTGAATAATGAATGTTTTGAATTTTCTCCAAAAGTAAAGTAGTTGCAAACTCATGCTTTTAGAGACTTGTTTGGGCTCATGAAAGGAGTAGAAAAACATCAAAAATTTCAGTCCTGCATGATTCTACCAAGAAATGTGTGTTCATTGAAACCGCTGGTTTTTGATAGTTTGGGCCCTATTGAATAATGAATGTTTTGAATTTTCTCCAAAAGTAAAGTATTTGCAAACTCATCCTTTTAGAAACTTGTTTGGGCTGTTGAGAGGAGTAAAAAACCATCAAAAATTTCAATCCTGCATGATTCTACCAAGAAATGTGATTCTTCATTCAAAACGCTGGTTTTTGCTATTGGGCTCTATTGAATAATGAATGTTTTGAATTTTCTCCAAAAGTAAAGTAGTTGCAAACTCATCCTTTTAGAGACTTGTTTGGGCTCATGAGAGGAGTAGAAAAACATCAAAAATTTCAGTCCTGCACGATTCTACCAAGAAATGTGTGTTCATTCAAACTGCTGGTTTTTGATATTTTGGGCCCTATTGAATAATGAATGTTTTGAATTTTCTCCAAAAGTAAAGTAGTTGCAAACTCATCCTTTTAGAAACTTGTTTGGGCTGTTGAGAGGAGTAAAAAACCATCAAAAATTTCAATCCTGCATGATTCTACCAAGAAATGTGATTCTTCATTCAAAACCTGATTTTTGCTATTGGGCTCTATTGAATAATGAATGTTTTGAATTTTCTCCAAAAGTAAAGTAATTGCAAACTCATGCTTTTAGAGACTTGTTTGGGCTCATGAAAGGAGTAGAAAAACATCAAAAATTTCAGTCCTGCATGATTCTACCAAGAAATGTGTGTTCATTGAAACCGCTGGTTTTTGATAGTTTGGGCCCTATTGAATAATGAATGTTTTGAATTTTCTCCAAAAGTAAAGTATTTGCAAACTCATCCTTTTAGAAACTTGTTTGGGCTGTTGAGAGGAGTAAAAAACCATCAAAAATTTCAATCCTGCATGATTCTACCAAGAAATGTGATTCTTCATTCAAAACGCTGGTTTTTGCTATTGGGCTCTATTGAATAATGAATGTTTTGAATTTTCTCCAAAATTAAAGTAGTTGCAAACTCATCCTTTTAGAGACTTGTTTGGGCTCATGAGAGGAGTAGAAAAACATCAAAAATTTCAGTCCTGCACGATTCTACCAAGAAATGTGTGTTCATTCAAACTGCTGGTTTTTGATATTTTGGGCCCTATTGAATAATGAATGTTTTGAATTTTCTCCAAAAGTAAAGTAGTTGCAAACTCATCCTTTTAGAAACTTGTTTGGGCTGTTGAGAGGAGTAAAAAACCATCAAAAATTTCAATCCTGCATGATTCTACCAAGAAATGTGATTCTTCATTCAAAACCTGATTTTTGCTATTGGGCTCTATTGAATAATGAATGTTTTGAATTTTCTCCAAAAGTAAAGTAGTTGCAAACTCATGCTTTTAGAGACTTGTTTGGGCTCATGAGAGGAGTAGAAAAACATCAAAAATTTCAGTCCTGCATGATTCTACCAAGAAATGTGTGTTCATTCAAACCGCTGGTTTTTGATAGTTTGGGCCCTATTGAATAATGAATGTTTTGAATTTTCTCCAAAAGTAAAGTAGTTGCAAACTCATCCTTTTAGAAACTTGTTTGGGCTGTTGAGAGGAGTAAAAAACCATCAAAAATTTCAATCCTGCATGATTCTACCAAGAAATGTGATTCTTCATTCAAAACCTGATTTTTGCTATTGGGCTCTATTGAATAATGAATGTTTTGAATTTTCTCCAAAAGTAAAGTAGTTGCAAACTCATGCTTTTAGAGACTTGTTTGGGCTCATGAGAGGAGTAGAAAAACCTCAAAAATTTCAGTCCTGCATGATTCTACCAAGAAATGTGTGTTCATTGAAACCGCTGGTTTTTGATAGTTTGGGCCCTATTGAATAATGAATGTTTTGAATTTTCTCCAAAAGTAAAGTAGTTGCAAACTCATCCTTTTAGAAACTTGTTTGGGCTGTTGAGAGGAGTAAAAAACCATCAAAAATTTCAATCCTGCATGATTCTACCAAGAAATGTGATTCTTCATTCAAAACCTGATTTTTGCTATTGGGCGCTATTGAATAATGAATGTTTTGAATTTTCTCCAAAAGTAAAGTAGTTGCAAACTCATGCTTTTAGAGACTTGTTTGGGCTCATGAGAGGAGTAGAAAAACATCAAAAATTTCAGTCCTGCACGATTCTACCAAGAAATGTGTGTTCATTGAAACCGCTGGTTTTTGATAGTTTGGGCCCTATTGAATAATGAATGTTTTGAATTTTCTCCAAAAGTAAAGTAGTTGCAAACTCATCCTTTTAGAAACTTGTTTGGGCTGTTGAGAGGAGTAAAAAACCATCAAAAATTTCAATCCTGCATGATTCTACCAAGAAATGTGATTCTTCATTCAAAACGCTGGTTTTTGCTATTGGGCTCTATTGAATAATGAATGTTTTGAATTTTCTCCAAAAGTAAAGTAGTTGCAAACTCATCCTTTTAGAGACTTGTTTGGGCTCATGAGAGGAGTAGAAAAACATCAAAAATTTCAGTCCTGCACGATTCTACCAAGAAATGTGTGTTCATTCAAACCGCTGGTTTTTGATATTTTGGGCCCTATTGAATAATGAATGTTTTGAATTTTCTCCAAAAGTAAAGTAGTTGCAAACTCATCCTTTTAGAAACTTGTTTGGGCTGTTGAGAGTAGTAAAAAACCATGAAAAATTTCAATCCTGCATGATTCTACCAAGAAATGTGATTCTTCATTCAAAACCTGATTTTTGCTATTGGGCTCTATTGAATAATGAATGTTTTGAATTTTCTCCAAAAGTAAAGTAGTTGCAAACTCATGCTTTTAGAGACTTGTTTGGGCTCATGAGAGGAGTAGAAAAACATCAAAAATTTCAGTCCTGCATGATTCTACCAAGAAATGTGTGTTCATTCAAACCGCTGGTTTTTGATAGTTTGGGCCCTATTGAATAATGAATGTTTTGAATTTTCTCCAAAAGTAAAGTAGTTGCAAACTCATCCTTTTAGAAACTTGTTTGGGCTGTTGAGAGGAGTAAAAAACCATCAAAAATTTCAATCCTGCATGATTCTACCAAGAAATGTGATTCTTCATTCAAAACCTGATTTTTGCTATTGGGCTCTATTGAATAATGAATGTTTTGAATTTTCTCCAAAAGTAAAGTAGTTGCAAACTCATGCTTTTAGAGACTTGTTTGGGCTCATGAGAGGAGTAGAAAAACATCAAAAATTTCAGTCCTGCATGATTCTACCAAGAAATGTGTGTTCATTGAAACCGCTGGTTTTTGATAGTTTGGGCCCTATTGAATAATGAATGTTTTGAATTTTCTCCAAAAGTAAAGTAGTTGCAAACTCATCCTTTTAGAAACTTGTTTGGGCTGTTGAGAGGAGTAAAAAACCATCAAAAATTTCAATCCTGCATGATTCTACCAAGAAATGTGATTCTTCATTCAAAACCTGATTTTTGCTATTGGGCGCTATTGAATAATGAATGTTTTGAATTTTCTCCAAAAGTAAAGTAGTTGCAAACTCATGCTTTTAGAGACTTGTTTGGGCTCATGAGAGGAGTAGAAAAACATCAAAAATTTCAGTCCTGCATGATTCTACCAAGAAATGTGTGTTCATTGAAACCGCTGGTTTTTGATAGTTTGGGCCCTATTGAATAATGAATGTTTTGAATTTTCTCCAAAAGAAAATTAGTTGCAAACTCATCCTTTTAGAAACTTGTTTGAGCTGTTGAGAGGAGTAAAAAACCATCAAAAATTTCAATCCTGCATGATTCTACCAAAAAATGTGATTCTTCATTCAAAACGCTGGTTTTTGCTATTGGGCTCTATTGAATAATGAATGTTTTGAATTTTCTCCAAAAGTAAAGTAGTTCCAAACTCATCCTTTTAGAGACTTGTTTGGGCTCATGAGAGGAGTAGAAAAACATCAAAAATTTCAGTCCTGCACGATTCTACCAAGAAATGTGTGTTCATTCAAACCGCTGTTTTTTGATATTTTGGGCCCTATTGAATAATGAATGTTTTGAATTTTCTCCAAAAGTAAAGTAGTTGCAAACTCATCCTTTTAGAAACTTGTTTGGGCTGTTGAGAGGAGTAAAAAACCATCAAAAATTTCAATCCTGCATGATTCTACCAAGAAATGTGATTCTTCATTCAAAACCTGATTTTTGCTATTGGGCTCTATTGAATAATGAATGTTTTGAATTTTCTCCAAAAGTAAAGTAGTTGCAAACTCATGCTTTTAGAGACTTGATTGGGCTCATGAGAGGAGTAGAAAATCATCAAAAATTTCAGTCCTGCACGATTCTACCAAGAAATGTGTGTTCATTGAAACCGCTGGTTTTTGATAGTTTGGGCCCTTTTGAATAATGAATGTTTTGAATTTTCTCCAAAAGTAAAGTAGTTGCAAACTCATGCTTTTAGAGACTTGTTTGGGCTCATGAGAGGAGTAGAAAAACATCAAAAATTTCAGTCCTGCACGATTCTACCAAGAAATGTGTGTTCATTGAAACCGCTGGTTTTTGATAGTTTGGGCCCTATTGAATAATGAATGTTTTGAATTTTCTCCAAAAGTAAAGTAGTTGCAAACTCATCCTTTTAGAAACTTGTTTGGGCTGTTCAGAGGAGTAAAAAACCATCAAAAATTTCAATCCTGCATGATTTTACCAAGAAATGTGATTCTTCATTCAAAACCTGATTTTTGCTATTGGGCTCTATTGAATAGTGAATGTTTTGAATTTTCTCCAAAAGTAAAGTAGTTGCAAACTCATGCTTTTAGAAACTTGCTTGGGCTCATGAGAGGAGTAGAAAAACATCAAAAATTTCAGTCCTGCACGATTCTACCAAGAAATGTGTGTTCATTGAAACCGCTGGTTTTTGATAGTTTGGGCCCTTTTGAATAATGAATGTTTTGAATTTTCTCCAAAAGTAAAGTAGTTGCAAACTCATGCTTTTAGAGACTTGTTTGGGCTCATGAGAGGAGTAGAAAAACATCAAAAATTTCAGTCCTGCACGATTCTACCAAGAAATGTGTGTTCATTGAAACCGCTGGTTTTTGATAGTTTGGGCCCTATTGAATAATGAATGTTTTGAATTTTCTCCAAAAGTAAAGTAGTTGCAAACTCATCCTTTTAGAAACTTGTTTGGGCTGTTCAGAGGAGTAAAAAACCATCAAAAATTTCAATCCTGCATGATTTTACCAAGAAATGTGATTCTTCATTCAAAACCTGATTTTTGCTATTGGGCTCTATTGAATAGTGAATGTTTTGAATTTTCTCCAAAAGTAAAGTAGTTGCAAACTCATGCTTTTAGAAACTTGCTTGGGCTCATGAGAGGAGTAGAAAAACATCAAAAATTTCAGTCCTGCATGATTCTACCAAGAAATGTGTGTTCATTGAAACCGCTGGTTTTTGATAGTTTGGGCCCTATTGAATAATGAATGTTTTGAAATTTCTCCAAAAGTAAAGTAGTTGCAAACTCATCCTTTTAGAAACTTGTTTGGGCTGTTGAGAGGAGTAAAAAACCATCAAAAATTTCAATCCTGCATGATTTTACCAAGAAATGTGATTCTTCATTCAAAACCTGATTTTTGCTATTGGGCTCTATTGAATAATGAATGTTTTGAATTTTCTCCAAAAGTAAAGTAGTTGCAAACTCATGCTTTTAGAGACTTGTTTGGGCTCATGAGAGGAGTAGAAAAACATCAAAAATTTCAGTCCTGCATGATTCTACCAAGAAATGTGTGTTCATTGAAACCGCTGTTTTTTGATAGTTTGGGCCCTATTGAATAATGAATGTTTTGAATTTTCTCCAAAAGTAAAGTAGTTGCAAACTCATCCTTTTAGAAACTTGTTTGGGCTGTTGAGAGGAGTAAAAAACCATCAAAAATTTCAATCCTGCATGATTTTACCAAGAAATGTGATTATTCATTCAAAACCTGATTTTTGCTATTGGGCTCTATTGAATAATGAATGTTTTGAATTTTCTCCAAAAGTAAAGTAGTTGCAAACTCATGCTTTTAGAGACTTGTTTGGGCTCATGAGAGGAGTAGAAAAACATCAAAAATTTCAGTCCTGCATGATTCTACCAAGAAATGTGTGTTCATTGAAACCGCTGGTTTTTGATAGTTTGGGCCCGATTGAATAATGAATGTTTTGAATTTTCTCCAAAAGTAAAGTAGTTGCAAACTCATCCTTTTAGAAACTTGTTTGGGCTGTTGAGAGGAGTAAAAAACCATCAAAAATTTCAATCCTGCATGATTCTACCAAAAAATGTGATTCTTCATTCAAAACGCTGGTTTTTGCTATTGGGCTCTACTGAATAATGAATGTTTTGAATTTTCTCCAAAAGTAAAGTAGTTGCAAACTCATCCTTTTAGAGACTTGTTTGGGCTCATGAGAGGAGTAGAAAAACATCAAAAATTTCAGTCCTGCACGATTCTACCAAGAAATGTGTGTTCATTCAAACCGCTGGTTTTTGATATTTTGGGCCCTATTGAATAATGAATGTTTTGAATTTTCTCCAAAAGTAAAGTAGTTGCAAACTCATGCTTTTAGAGACTTGTTTGGGCTCATGAGAGGAGTAGAAAAACATCAAAAATTTCAGTCCTGCACGATTCTACCAAGAAATGTGTGTTCATTGAAACCGCTGGTTTTTGATAGTTTGGGCCCTATTGAATAATGAATGTTTTGAATTTTCTCCAAAAGTAAAGTAGTTGCAAACTCATCCTTTTAGAAACTTGTTTGGGCTGTTCAGAGGAGTAAAACACCATCAAAAATTTCAATCCTGCATGATTTTACCAAGAAATGTGATTCTTCATTCAAAACCTGATTTTTGCTATTGGGCTCTATTGAATAGTGAATGTTTTGAATTTTCTCCAAAAGTAAAGTAGTTGCAAACTCATGCTTTTAGAAACTTGCTTGGGCTCATGAGAGGAGTAGAAAAACATCAAAAATTTCAGTCCTGCATGATTCTACCAAGAAATGTGTGTTCATTGAAACCGCTGGTTTTTGATAGTTTGGGCCCTATTGAATAATGAATGTTTTGAATTTTCTCCAAAAGTAAAGTAGTTGCAAACTCATCCTTTTAGAAACTTGTTTGGGCTGTTGAGAGGAGTAAAAAACCATCAAAAATTTCAATCCTGCATGATTCTACCAAGAAATGTGATTCTTCATTCAAAACCTGATTTTTGCTATTGGGCTCTATTGAATAATGAATGTTTTGAATTTTCTCCAAAAGTAAAGTAGTTGCAAACTCATGCTTTTAGAGACTTGTTTGGGCTCATGAGAGGAGTAGAAAAACATCAAAAATTTCAGTCCTGCATGATTCTACCAAGAAATGTGTGTTCATTCAAACCGCTGGTTTTTGATAGTTTGGGCCCTATTGAATAATGAATGTTTTGAATTTTCTCCAAAAGTAAAGCAGTTGCAAACTCATCCTTTTAGAAACTTGTTTGGGCTGTAGAGAGGAGTAAAAAACCATCAAAAATTTCAATCCTGCATGATTCTACCAAGAAATGTGATTCTTCATTCAAAACCTGATTTTTGCTATTGGGCTCTATTGAATAATGAATGTTTTGAATTTTCTCCAAAAGTAAAGTAGTTGCAAACTCATGCTTTTAGAGACTTGTTTGGGCTCATGAGAGGAGTAGAAAAACATCAAAAATTTCAGTCCTGCATGATTCTACCAAGAAATGTGTGTTCATTGAAACCGCTGGTTTTTGATAGTTTGGGCCCTATTGAATAATGAATGTTTTTAATTTTCTCCAAAAGTAAAGTAGTTGCAAACTCATCCTTTTAGAAACTTGTTTGGGCTGTTGAGAGGAGTAAAAAACCATCAAAAATTTCAATCCTGCATGATTCTACCAAGAAATGTGATTCTTCATTCAAAACGCTGGTTTTTGCTATTGGGCTCTATTGAATAATGAATGTTTTGAATTTTCTCCAAAAGTAAAGTAGTTGCAAACTCATCCTTTTAGAGACTTGTTTGGGCTCATGAGAGGAGTAGAAAAACATCAAAAATTTCAGTCCTGCACGATTCTACCAAGAAATGTGTGTTCATTCAAACCGCTGTTTTTTGATATTTTGGGCCCTATTGAATAATGAATGTTTTGAATTTTCTCCAAAAGTAAAGTAGTTGCAAACTCATCGTTTTAGAAACTTGTTTGGGCTGTTGAGAGGAGTAAAAAACCATCAAAAATTTCAATCCTGCATGATTCTACCAAGAAATGTGATTCTTCATTCAAAACCTGATTTTTGCTATTGGGCTCTATTGAATAATGAATGTTTTGAATTTTCTCCAAAAGTAAAGTAGTTGCAAACTCATGCTTTTAGAGACTTGTTTGGGCTCATAAGAGGAGTAGAAAAACATCAAAAATTTCAGTCCTGCATGATTCTACCAAGAAATGTGTGTTCATTGAAACCGCTGGTTTTTGATAGTTTGGGCCCTATTGAATAATGAATGTTTTGAATTTTCTCCAAAAGTAAAGTAGTTGCAAACTCATCCTTTTAGAAACTTGTTTGGGCTGTTGAGAGGAGTAAAAAACCATCAAAAATTTCAATCCTGCATGATTTTACCAAGAAATGTGATTCTTCATTCAAAACCTGATTTTTGCTATTGGGCTCTATTGAATAGTGAATGTTTTGAATTTTCTCCAAAAGTAAAGTAGTTGCAAACTCATGCTTTTAGAGACTTGTTTGTGCTCATGAGAGGAGTAGAAAAACATCAAAAATTTCAGTCCTGCATGATTCTACCAAGAAATGTGTGTTCATTGAAACCGCTGGTTTTTGATAGTTTGGGCCCTATTGAATAATGAATGCTTTGAATTTTCTCCAAAAGTAAAGTAGTTGCAAACTCATCCTTTTAGAAACTTGTTTGGGCTGTTGAGAGGAGTAAAAAACCATCAAAAATTTCAATCCTGCATGATTTTACCAAGAAATGTGATTCTTCATTCAAAACCTGATTTTTGCTATTGGGCTCTATTGAATAATGAATGTTTTGAATTTTCTCCAAAAGTAAAGTAGTTGCAAACTCATGCTTTTAGAGACTTGTTTGGGCTCATGAGTGGAGTAGAAAAACATCAAAAATTTCAGTCCTGCATGATTCTACCAAGAAATGTGTGTTCATTGAAACCGCTGGTTTTTGATAGTTTGGGCCCTATTGAATAATGAATGTTTTGAATTTTCTCCAAAAGTAAAGTAGTTGCAAACTCATCCTTTTAGAAACTTGTTTGGGCTGTTGAGAGGAGTAAAAAAGCATCAAAAATTTCAATCCTGCATGATTCTACCAAGAAATGTGATTCTTCATTCAAAACCTGATTTTTGCTATTGGGCTCTATTGAATAATGAATGTTTTGAATTTTCTCCAAAAGTAAAGTAGTTGCAAACTCATGCTTTTAGAGACTTGTATGGGCTCATGAGAGGAGTAGAAAAACATCAAAAATTTCAGTCCTGCATGATTCTACCAAGAAATGTGTGTTCATTGAAACCGCTGGTTTTTGATAGTTTGGGCCCTATTGAATAATGAAAGTTTTGAATTTTCTCCAAAAGTAAAGTAGTTGCAAACTCATCCTTTTAGAAACTTGTTTGGGCTGTTGAGAGGAGTAAAAAACCATCAAAAATTTCAATCCTGCATGATTCTACCAAGAAATGTGATTCTTCATTCAAAACCTGATTTTTGCTATTGGGCTCTATTGAATAATGAATGTTTTGAATTTTCTCCAAAAGTAAAGTAGTTGCAAACTCATGCTTTTAGAGACTTGTATGGGCTCATGAGAGGAGTAGAAAAACATCAAAAATTTCAGTCCTGCATGATTCTACCAAGAAATGTGTGTTCATTGAAACCGCTGGTTTTTGATAGTTTGGGCCCTATTGAATAATGAATGTTTTGAATTTTCTCCAAAAGTAAAGTAGTTGCAAACTCATGCTTTTAGAGACTTGTTTGTGCTCATGAGAGGAGTAAAAAACCATCAAAAATTTCAATCCTGCATGATTCTACCAAGAAATGTGATTCTTCATTCAAAACCTGATTTTTGCTATTGGGCTCTATTGAATAATGAATGCTTTGAATTTTCTCCAAAAGTAAAGTAGTTGCAAACTCATGCTTTTAGAGACTTGTATGGGCTCATGAGAGGAGTAGAAAAACATCAAAAATTTCAGTCCTGCATGATTCTACCAAGAAATGTGTGTTCATTGAAACCGCTGGTTTTTGATAGTTTGGGCCCTATTGAATAATGAATGTTTTGAATTTTCTCCAAAAGTAAAGTAGTTGCAAACTCATCCTTTTAGAAACTTGTTTGGGCTGTTGAGAGGAGTAAAAAACCATCAAAAATTTCAATCCTGCATGATTCTACCAAGAAATGTGATTCTTCATTCAAAACCTGATTTTTGCTATTGGGCTCTATTGAATAATGAATGTTTTGAATTTTCTCCAAAAGTAAAGTAGTTGCAAACTCATGCTTTTAGAGACTTGTATGGGCTCATGAGAGGAGTAGAAAAACATCAAAAATTTCAGTCCTGCATGATTCTACCAAGAAATGTGTGTTCATTGAAACCGCTGGTTTTTGATAGTTTGGGCCCTATTGAATAATGAATGTTTTGAATTTTCTCCAAAAGTAAAGCAGTTGCAAACTCATCCTTTTAGAAACTTGTTTGGGCTGTTGAGAGGAGTAAAAAACCATCAAAAATTTCAATCCTGCATGATTCTACCAAGAAATGTGATTCTTCATTCAAAACCTGATTTTTGCTATTGGGCTCTATTGAATAATGAATGTTTTGAATTTTCTCCAAAAGTAAAGTAGTTGCAAACTCATGCTTTTAGAGACTTGTTTGGGCTCATGAGAGGAGTAGAAAAACATCAAAAATTTCAGTCCTGCACGATTCTACCAAGAAATTTGTGTTCATTGAAACCGCTGGTTTTTGATAGTTTGGGCCCTTTTGAATAATGAATGTTTTGAATTTTCTCCAAAAGTAAAGTAGTTGCAAACTCATGCTTTTAGAGACTTGTTTGGGCTCATGAGAGGAGTAGAAAAACATCAAAAATTTCAGTCCTGCACGATTCTACCAAGAAATGTGTGTTCATTGAAACCGCTGGTTTTTGATAGTTTGGGCCCTATTGAATAATGAATGTTTTGAATTTTCTCCAAAAGTAAAGTAGTTGCAAACTCATCCTTTTAGAAACTTGTTTGGGCTGTTCAGAGGAGTAAAAAACCATCAAAAATTTCAATCCTGCATGATTTTACCAAGACATGTGATTCTTCATTCAAAACCTGATTTTTGCTATTGGGCTCTATTGAATAGTGAATGTTTTGAATTTTCTCCAAAAGTAAAGTAGTTGCAAACTCATGCTTTTAGAAACTTGCTTGGGCTCATGAGAGGAGTAGAAAAACATCAAAAATTTCAGTCCTGCATGATTCTACCAAGAAATGTGTGTTCATTGAAACCGCTGGTTTTTGATAGTTTGGGCCCTATTGAATAATGAATGTTTTGAATTTTCTCCAAAAGTAAAGTAGTTGCAAACTCATCCTTTTAGAAACTTGTTTGGGCTGTTGAGAGGAGTAAAAAACCATCAAAAATTTCAATCCTGCATGATTTTACCAAGAAATGTGATTCTTCATTCAAAACCTGATTTTTGCTATTGGGCTCTATTGAATAATGAATGTTTTGAATTTTCTCCAAAAGTAAAGTAGTTGCAAACTCATGCTTTTAGAGACTTGTTTGGGCTCATGAGAGGAGTAGAAAAACATCAAAAATTTCAGTCCTGCATGATTCTACCAAGAAATGTGTGTTCATTGAAACCGCTGGTTTTTGATAGTTTGGGCCCTATTGAATAATGAATGTTTTGAATTTTCTCCAAAAGTAAAGTAGTTGCAAACTCATCCTTTTAGAAACTTGTTTGGGCTGTAGAGAGGAGTAAAAAACCATCAAAAATTTCAATCCTGCATGATTCTACCAAGAAATGTGATTCTTCATTCAAAACCTGATTTTTGCTATTGGGCTCTATTGAATAATGAATGTTTTGAATTTTCTCCAAAAGTAAAGTAGTTGCAAACTCATGCTTTTAGAGACTTGTTTGGGCTCATGAGAGGAGTAGAAAAACATCAAAAATTTCAGTCCTGCATGATTCTACCAAGAAATGTGTGTTCATTCAAACCGCTGGTTTTTGATAGTTTGGGCCCTATTGAATAATGAATGTTTTGAATTTTCTCCAAAAGTAAAGCAGTTGCAAACTCATCCTTTTAGAAACTTGTTTGGGCTGTAGAGAGGAGTAAAAAACCATCAAAAATTTCAATCCTGCATGATTCTACCAAGAAATGTGATTCTTCATTCAAAACCTGATTTTTGCTATTGGGCTCTATTGAATAATGAATGTTTTGAATTTTCTCCAAAAGTAAAGTAGTTGCAAACTCATCCTTTTAGAGACTTGTTTGGGCTCATGAGAGGAGTAGAAAAACATCAAAAATTTCAGTCCTGCACGATTCTACCAAGAAATGTGTGTTCATTCAAACCGCTGTTTTTTGATATTTTGGGCCCTATTGAATAATGAATGTTTTGAATTTTCTCCAAAAGTAAAGTAGTTGCAAACTCATCGTTTTAGAAACTTGTTTGGGCTGTTGAGAGGAGTAAAAAACCATTAAAAATTTCAATCCTGCATGATTCTACCAAGAAATGTGATTCTTCATTCAAAACCTGATTTTTGCTATTGGGCTCTATTGAATAATGAATGTTTTGAATTTTCTCCAAAAGTAAAGTAGTTGCAAACTCATGCTTTTAGAGACTTGTTTGGGCTCATGAGAGGAGTAGAAAAACATCAAAAATTTCAGTCCTGCATGATTCTACCAAGAAATGTGTGTTCATTGATACCGCTGGTTTTTGATAGTTTGGGCCCTATTGAATAATGAATGTTTTGAATTTTCTCCAAAAGTAAAGTAGTTGCAAACTCATCCTTTTAGAAACTTGTTTGGGCTGTTCAGAGGAGTAAAAAACCATCAAAAATTTCAATCCTGCATGATTTTACCAAGAAATGTGATTCTTCATTCAAAACCTGATTTTTGCTATTGGGCTCTATTGAATAGTGAATGTTTTGAATTTTCTCCAAAAGTAAAGTAGTTGCAAACTCATGCTTTTAGAGACTTGTTTGTGCTCATGAGAGGAGTAGAAAAACATCAAAAATTTCAGTCCTGCATGATTCTACCAAGAAATGTGTGTTCATTCAAACCGCTGGTTTTTGATAGTTTGGGCCCTATTGAATAATGAATGCTTTGAATTTTCTCCAAAAGTAAAGTAGTTGCAAACTCATCCTTTTAGAAACTTGTTTGGGCTGTTGAGAGGAGTAAAAAACCATCAAAAATTTCAATCCTGCATGATTTTACCAAGAAATGTGATTCTTCATTCAAAACCTGATTTTTGCTATTGGGCTCTATTGAATAATGAATGTTTTGAATTTTCTCCAAAAGTAAAGTAGTTGCAAACTCATGCTTTTAGAGACTTGTTTGGGCTCATGAGAGGAGTAGAAAAACATCAAAAATTTCAGTCCTGCATGATTCTACCAAGAAATGTGTGTTCATTGAAACCGCTGGTTTTTGATAGTTTGGGCCCTATTGAATAATGAATGTTTTGAATTTTCTCCAAAAGTAAAGTAGTTGCAAACTCATCCTTTTAGAAACTTGTTTGGGCTGTTGAGAGGAGTAAAAAAAAAAAAAAAATTTCAATCCTGCATGATTCTACCAAGAAATGTGATTCTTCATTCAAAACCTGATTTTTGCTATTGGGCTCTATTGAATAATGAATGTTTTGAATTTTCTCCAAAAGTAAAGTAGTTGCAAACTCATGCTTTTAGAGACTTGTATGGGCTCATGAGAGGAGTAGAAAAACATCAAAAATTTCAGTCCTGCATGATTCTACCAAGAAATGTGTGTTCATTGAAACCGCTGGTTTTTGATAGTTTGGGCCCTATTGAATAATGAATGTTTTGAATTTTCTCCAAAAGTAAAGTAGTTGCAAACTCATCCTTTTAGAAACTTGTTTGGGCTGTTGAGAGGAGTAAAAAACCATCAAAAATTTCAATCCTGCATGATTCTACCAAGAAATGTGATTCTTCATTCAAAACCTGATTTTTGCTATTGGGCTCTATTGAATAATGAATGTTTTGAATTTTCTCCAAAAGTAAAGTAGTTGCAAACTCATGCTTTTAGAGACTTGTTTGGGCTCATGAGAGGAGTAGAAAAACATCAAAAATTTCAGTCCTGCATGATTCTACCAAGAAATGTGTGTTCATTCAAACCACTGGTTTTTGATAGTTTGGGCCCTATTGAATAATGAATGTTTTGAATTTTCTCCAAAAGTAAAGCAGTTGCAAACTCATCCTTTTACAAACTTGTTTGGGCTGTAGAGAGGAGTAAAAAACCATCAAAAATTTCAATCCTGCATGATTCTACCAAGAAATGTGATTCTTCATTCAAAACCTGATTTTTGCTATTGGGCTCTATTGAATAATGAATGTTTTGAATTTTCTCCAAAAGTAAAGTAGTTGCAAACTCATGCTTTTAGAGACTTGTTTGGGCTCATGAGAGGAGTAGAAAAACATCAAAAATTTCAGTCCTGCATGATTCTACCAAGAAATGTGTGTTCATTGAAACCGCTGGTTTTTGATAGTTTGGGCCCTATTGAATAATGAATGTTTTGAATTTTCTTAAACAATATTTTTATTGAGTTTTCAAAATAATAGAAATGTATAAACATGCCTCATATATATCATGTTCGAATAGAGTCAAGGTAATGTACATCAGGACATCATCACATGGTATCTGAACATCATATCATCATTTAAAGTATGTACAATTAACATTAATTGAAATAGATTTGAAAAACAGTTGCAACAGCACAGGCAAACACCAAATATATGTGAAATTTTGGCACACAAAAAAAGCAAAAATCAAGATATCAAGATATAAATTCTTCTTCTATCTTAGATTTGAGTTTCAACCATCTATGCCATCTGTCGTCAAATAACTTTATTGACATATTGTTGATGTAATGAATTTTTTCATAAACACAATGTTTGTCCACCAACATGATCAATGTGGCAATGTTCGGAGGTTGCTTATTGTTCCAACCTTTCGCTATAAGGTATATTGCAGACATGAGAATGTGGGCAACCAAATACTTTGTTGTTTTGAATCTGCAAATATCTATAAGTAGTAAGGCCAAGGCAGGGTGCAACTGAACACGCCAGTTGCATATGATCGAAATCAAATTGGAGACCTTAAGCCAGTATGGTTTCAATACCGGGCATCCCCAGAAAATATGGAGTAAGTCAGCCTGAGATCCGCATCCCCGCCAACATAGATCAGATCCCCCTTCCCCAAAATATTTAATCCTGTTTGGAGTCAAGTAATATCTGTGGACTAGTTTGTAATGTGTTTCCAGAATGTTCATGCAATTTGTAGACCTCACTGCAGTTTTAAAAGATAATGTCCACTGTGGGGCATAAATCTGCTTCTGCAGAGTAGTCTCCCATTTTTCAAAGCATCCACCCTTAGAGAAGGTGTATTTGCCGGTCAGGAAGTTATACAGGGGTTTAAGAGAACTCTTGTGCCTGGGGGTTGTGCTGGTTAGGAAATTATAAATGGTATGGTTGACCAAAACTATCTTGCAGAAATATCTCTTAAATTTATTATATTCCTCTTTGAGTATGAGGTATTTCATATATTCCGTATTAGGGATTTTAAATTTAGCCTTGACCAACTCAAAAGGCATGACTTTATTATTGTCCAGTAAATCATCCACATAAGCAATGGGGAATGTTTTCCAATTATCAAACATGGGTCTCAGAGAAACCTTGACAGGTGCCAAAAAGTGAAGTCTCAGTCTTTTGGTTGTAACAGGGGAGACATTAAACCTTCTCCTGCACATATGTGACCAACTCTGCACAGAGGCTCTGAGTATTGGGTTTTCTATGTCTCCAATCTCTCCTCTGTGCAGAAGAAAATAGGAAACATAAAGTGTCGGTTCTTTATTAGGCATTAAATCTCTTTCAATTTTTGGCCATCCCAATTCTGTCTGTTCTGTGAGCCACATTTTTGTCAATTCAGTTGTGGTGGCAAAGTAATATGCCTCTAAGTCTGGAAGGGCTATCCCCCCATTTTCCCTAGATTTAAGTAGTGTGTGTTTCTTTACTCTAGGCTTTTTATTATTCCAAATAAATCTGTTCATTTGATGAGTTAATTTTTGTATGTGTTGCATTGATAAAGGCAGAGGAACATTCCTATACAAAAACAACACTTTTGGGAGGCAGAACATTTTATATAATACTATTCTTCCCAACCAAGTGGCTGGGGTCTTTGACAATTCTCCCAACTTAGTGTCAAGAGATTTCAAAAGGCAATCCATGTTTACCTCACTCGTGTGTGTGAGGTCGCTTGTGAGCCAAATTCCTAGATACGGGATTTTAGTGCAGTCCCAAGTAAAAGGGTACTTATCTTGTAGTTGCTGTTTTATAGGGGCTGAAACAAATAGTGACAAAACGTTAGTCTTTTTTACATTGAGTTTATAATATGATATTGAACCAAATAACTCTATGATATCCCAAGTCGCCTTCAATGACTCAACAGGATCTGTCAGTGTAAGTATGATATCGTCTGCATATAAATTTATTTTGTGCTCTACATCTCCCAACCGTACTCCCCTCACCTCACTCGAGTCCCTTATCCTTTGAGCCAGTGGTTCCAGACTCAGGATAAAAATAATTGGGGACAGAGGGCATCCCTGTCTTGTTCCGTTTGTTATGTCAAATTTCCCCGACATCGTGCTATTGACCAGCACAGAGGCAGACGGTTGGGAGTACAGAGCCTGAACACTTTTCAACATCTCCTCACCAAAACCCATCCTCTTTAATACTGCGAATGCATATGTCCAATTGATGCGGTCAAAAGCTTTCTCCGCATCAAGGGCCACAAACAGACTTGGAATTTTTTTCTTGTTACAAAAGTGTATATGGTGCAAGACACTTCTTGAACTGTCAGAAGTCTGTCTAAATTTTACAAAACCCACTTGATCGGGATGTATGAGATATTGGATAACATCTTGCACCCTTTCTGCCAGTATTTTTGCATATACCTTGATGTCTGCGTTCAGGAGGGATATGGGTCTATAGTTTTCTATCTTTGTGGGATCTTTGTCCGGTTTGGGGATTACCACTATGGTGGCTCTCAGCATATCTGCACTACATGTTCCTTTTGATTTTATAAAATTTAGGGTGTTTGTTAAGTGGGGGACCAGATTTTCCTGAAATGTTTTATAATATTCCACAGGGAATCCGTCTGGACCAGGAGCCTTATTACATTTGAGATTTTTTATTGCCAGAGACACCTCTCCCTCAGAGAAGGGTGCATCAAGCATTTCCCTTTGCTCAGAAGACAGAGATCTCAACTCTACTCCTCCCAAGAAATTATCTATCATCTCCTCTGTAGGAGGGGGATAAGTCCCATTTTTTCCTATATTGTAAAGGTTTGAGTGGTATTTTTCAAAAGCCAAAGCTATGTCCCTTGGCTTTTCTATATTCACTAAGTTCTGGGAAAGTTTTTTAATTAAATGCTTTTTATTTATGGGTTTGAATCTATTTGCCATAGTTTTTGAGTTTTTGTTGTTATTTATGTAAAACCCTGCCCTGTTAAACAGAGTCTTTTTTTCGTAAATGTTTATGAGAAGATTTCTAAATTCCAATCTAAGGGAGTATAACTCCTTGTATTTAGTAAAAAATTTTTCCACTTTGGCCTGGTCTTCTAGTTTTTTGATTTGTTCTAGTAACAACCTCTGTTTGCTCTCTCTTTCCCTCTTTTGTCTTGAGGCCATCTGAATTAAGTGGCCTCTGATGACACACTTATGTGCTAACCATAAGGTTTCAGGGGAGATTTCCTGGGAGTCATTTTCTTTAAAATAATTCATTATAGTGTTTTTTATTGTTGCTATATTATCTGGGGAGTCTACTACAAATTTGCTATATCTCCAATTGTAGTGTCTTTGAGTCGAAGAGGAAACCTGTAATGTTAATAGAATTGGAGCATGGTCCGACCATGTGATGGGGCCAGTTTGGAAATCTATATACGAATCTAGTAAGGAAAAACTGGTAAATATATGATCTATTTTGGTATAAGATCTGTTGTGTGGGCAGAATCTGGTGTATTCTCTAGAATTAGGGTTCAATATTTTACAACTGTCGTGTAGGTTAGCATTGCTCAGCCACCTCCCCAGATTCACACTTCTGTAGTATGGAGCAGAGGATGAGCAATCAGTGCTTGGGTCAACAATACAATTAAAGTCTCCCCCCCATATGATTTGTCCCTTGCTAAATTTAGATAATTTTCTTTTGACTTTATTGAGAAAGCTAATTTGTCTCACATTAGGGGCGTATACATTAACCACAGTGTATTCCATTCCCTCCAAGGTAAAATTGATGATTAAATATCTGCCTTTATTGTCTTTATAAACATCTGAAATAACCACTGGTAGGTCTTTGTGGAAGGCAATGGCCACCCCAGCTTTTTTCCCTCCCTCGTTATTGGAGAAGAAAATCTGAGGATAATCTTTGTTTTTAAATCTGTTATTATCAGTTTCCAGGAGGTGGGTTTCCTGTATCATAGCAACATTTGCTTTCAATCTTTTGATCTCCTTCCACAAAGCATACCTTTTAAAGGGACTATTAAGCCCATTTACATTAAATGATAGGATTTTCAACTCCATAATATATCAAAAAGAAAGAAATGTGTTAAATAACTCAATAAGATAGAATAGTCCATCTGGACATATATCCAAAAAGAGTGGTACTTCTCTAGAAATTTGTTGTCAGTGCCTGGTGTGCCTGTGAATAGAAACATGTTATAACCTGGAATAACCTAAAACAAAACAAACTTGTTAACAAGGAAGTTGAATTTCTCAAAAGAAATGATACCAAGAGAAATCTCTCGGTTAGTGTTTGGGGATAAAAGTTCAGGCCAAGAGCCAGGGTCAACACCTACCAAGTCCATTATCTTTTCTTTTGTGTGGTCCAGGACTGTGACAAACGTCTTGGCTGTTGTGAAGAGTTGCTCCTCTCTTGATTGTAGGATAAAGATGAGTTCTTCATTGGAGGAATACCAAGGTCCTGAAAGAATCTATCACAGTTATCAATGTTAGACAAGGCAAAAGTAGTGTTTTCCATCATGACCAATATTTTTGTAGGAAAGCCCCATCTGTATAGCACCCTGTGCTCCCTTAGGTGTGCAGTGATAGGGAAAAAGTCTCTCCTTTTTTGCAACGTGGCTTTTGAAAAGTCTGCAAAGATCTTAATACCCTCATATGGTCTTGGTAAGATGGGTGACTGCTTGCTTTTCCTCAAAATGTCCTCCTTTGTCAGAAAATAGTGAAAAAATGCAATAACATCCCGTGGAGCTCTTTCAGGGGCATATTTGGACTTAGGTAGTCTGTGTATGCGTTCTATTAAGAGGTCTCCTTTGGAAGCACCTGGGAGCATAGCATGGAGCATTTTTTGCACATATGAATCAAGATCTCTGTCCTTGACATTCTCAGGTATTCCTCTGAATTTAAGGTTGTTTCTCCTACTCCTGTCCTCTTGTTCTATCAGTCTTGACTTTAGGAAGGTAACTTCTTTCTCTAAGGCATAATGTTTGTCTATCAAATTGTTGTGAGACTGGACTATCTCCTCCATTTTCGACTCCAAGTGATTCACCCTCTGGCCCAGACTGTCTATATTGTTTTGGAGGTTTGTATTATATCCCTCTAGTTGTTTTTGGAATGTCTTTGCAAGAAGGCATACCATATTTTTTATGAACAATTCTGAAGCTGCTTTGTTGGTAGCCTCTACCTCAGTCAAAACATGTAAAATGTTTTCAGGCATGGGGTTATCTGGAGTGCAGAAGTCCTCCATCTGCGTCTCACTTTGCAGCTCAGCCGAGCTACTGCTTAATCTGCAGCTATTTTGTGAGGCAGGGGACAGTTCCCTCTGTGGTGGCGTTAGAGGGGTGTCTGAAATGGTGGAGATATCTGGACAAGATGAGGAGGCCCTTATTGTATTTGTGGCCTCCATAGCAGCTGTGAGCGTTGCTGCTGTGCAAGATTTCACAGGCTGCGCAAGATTTTTGCTTAAGGTACGCAATTTGCGTACTTGCTGCGCAATCCCGTCTGTTTCCCGGTTAATCTCGCGATATTTTGCCTCCTTCTTCTCAGCGCTACTTTTAACACTGGATTTAGCGCTTTCTTTAATATATGGAGCGGCGGTTTTTGCAGGGATGGGGGCAGACTTACCCCCTGACTTGAATACTGCATGTTTCAGTCTCTGTGGCGTTCTCTCCCGCTGTGCGCCGCTCAGGCTGGGGCTGCAGGCTGTGGCTGCTGTGTGGCGGGCGCCATCTTGGCTCCTCAGCATGAGGGGAGAGCGCTCCAGATTTTTTGATTTTCCTGCTTTTCTATTAAGCGGATCCATTATGTGGGGGCACCGCTGGTGTCTATGGAGGTTCCCACAAGTTTTCAGCCAGTCCTGGCTTATAATTCGCTTATTAGTAGCGCTTGGCAGGCTGCCCTGTGGAGGAGCTCAGAGCTCAGGCTTCCATTCAGCTCAGACGCTGGCCACGCCTCCCCCAATATTTTGAATTTTCTCCAAAAGTAAAGTAGTTGCAAACTCATCCTTTTAGAAACTTGTTTGGGCTGTTGAGAGGAGTAAAAAACCATCAAAAATTTCAATCCTGCATGATTCTACCAAGAAATGTGATTCTTCATTCAAAACGCTGGTTTTTGCTATTGGGCTCTATTGAATAATGAATGTTTTGAATTTTCTCCAAAAGTAAAGTAGTTGCAAACTCATCCTTTTAGAGACTTGTTTGGGCTCATGAGAGGAGTAGAAAAACATCAAAAATTTCAGTCCTGCACGATTCTACCAAGAAATGTGTTCATTCAAACTGCTGTTTTTTGATATTTTGGGCCCTATTGAATAATGAATGTTTTGAATTTTCTCCAAAAGTAAAGTAGTTGCAAACTCATCGTTTTAGAAACTTGTTTGGGCTGTTGAGAGGAGTAAAAAACCATCAAAAATTTCAATCCTGCATGATTCTACCAAGAAATGTGATTCTTCATTCAAAACCTGATTTTTGCTATTGGGCTCTATTGAATAATGAATGTTTTGAATTTTCTCCAAAAGTAAAGTAGTTGCAAACTCATGCTTTTAGAGACTTGTTTGGGCTCATGAGAGGAGTAGAAAAACATCAAAAATTTCAGTCCTGCATGATTCTACCAAGAAATGTGTGTTCATTGAAACCGCTGGTTTTTGATAGTTTGGGCCCTATTGAATAATGAATGTTTTGAATTTTCTCCAAAAGTAAAGTAGTTGCAAACTCATCCTTTTAGAAACTTGTTTGGGCTGTTGAGAGGAGTAAAAAACCATCAAAAATTTCAATCCTGCATGATTCTACCAAGAAATGTGATTCTTCATTCAAAACCTGATTTTTGCTATTGGGCTCTATTGAATAATGAATGATTTGAATTTTCTCCAAAAGTAAAGTAGTTGCAAACTCATGCTTTTAGAGACTTGTTTGGGCTCATGAGAGGAGTAGAAAAACATCAAAAATTTCAGTCCTGCATGATTCTACCAAGAAATGTGTGTTCATTGAAACCGCTGGTTTTTGATAGTTTGGGCCCTATTGAATAATGAATGTTTTGAATTTTCTCCAAAAGTAAAGTAGTTGCAAACTCATCCTTTTAGAAACTTGTTTGGGCTGTTGAGAGGAGTAAAAAACCATCAAAAATTTCAATCCTGCATGATTTTACCAAGAAATGTGATTCTTCATTCAAAACTTGATTTTTGCTATTGGGCTCTATTGAATAGTGAATGTTTTGAATTTTCTCCAAAAGTAAAGTAGTTGCAAACTCATGCTTTTAGAGACTTGTTTGGGCTCATGAGAGGAGTAGAAAAACATCAAAAATTTCAGTCCTGCATGATTCTACCAAGAAAAGTGTGTTCATTGAAACCGCTGGTTTTTGATAGTTTGGGCCCTATTGAATAATGAATGTTTTGAATTTTCTCCAAAAGTAAAGTAGTTGCAAACTCATCCCTTTAGAAACTTGTTTGGGCTGTTGAGAGGAGTAAAAAACCATCAAAAATTTCAATCCTGCATGATTTTACCAAGAAATGTGATTCTTCATTCAAAACCTGATTTTTGCTATTGGGCTCTATTGAATAATGAATGTTTTGAATTTTTTCCAAAAGTAAAGTAGTTGCAAACTCATGCTTTTAGAGACTTGTTTGGGCTCATGAGAGGAGTAGAAAAACATCAAAAATTTCAGTCCTGCATGATTCTACCAAGAAATGTGTGTTCATTGAAACCGCTGGTTTTTGATAGTTTGGGCCCTATTGAATAATGAATGTTTTGAATTTTCTCCAAAAGTAAAGTAGTTGCAAACTCATCCTTTTAGAAACTTGTTTGGGCTGTTGAGAGGAGTAAAAAACCATCAAAAATTTCAATGCAGCATGATTCTACCAAGAAATGTGATTCTTCATTCAAAACCTGATTTTTGCTATTGGGCTCTAGTGAAAAGTGAATGTTTTGAATTTTCTCCAAAAGTAAAGTAGTTGCAAACTCATGCTTTTAGAGACTTGTTTGGGCTCATGAGAGGAGTAGAAAAACATCAAAAATTTCAGTCCTGCATGATTCTACCAAGAAATGTGTGTTCATTCAAACCGCTGGTTTTTGATAGTTTGGGCCCTATTGAATAATGAATGTCTTGAATTTTCTCCAAAAGTAAAGTAGTTGCAAACTCATCCTTTTAGAAACTTGTTTGGGCTGTTGAGAGGAGTAAAAAACCATCAAAAATTTCAATCCTGCATGATTTTACCAAGAAATGTGATTCTTCATTCAAAACCTGATTTTTGCTATTGGGCTCTTTTGAATAATGAATGTTTTGAATTTTCTCCAAAACTAAAGTAGTTGCAAACTCATGCTTTTAGAGACTTGTTTGGGCTCATGAGAGGAGTAGAAAAACATCAAAAATTTCAGTCCTGCATGATTCTACCAAGAATTGTGTGTTCATTGAAACCGCTGGTTTTTGATAGTTTGGGCCCTATTGAATAATGAATGTTTTGAATTTTCTCCAAAAGTAAAGTAGTTGCAAACTCATCCTTTTAGAAACTTGTTTGGGCTGTTGAGAGGAGTAAAAAACCATCAAAAATTTCAATCCTGCATGATTCTACCAAGAAATGTGATTCTTCATTCAAAACGCTGGTTTTTGCTATTGGGCTCTATTGAATAATGAATGTTTTGAATTTTCTCCAAAAGTAAAGTAGTTGCAAACTCATCCTTTTAGAGACTTGTTTGGGCTCATGAGAGGAGTAGAAAAACATCAAAAATTTCAGTCCTGCATGATTCTACCAAGAAATGTGTGGTCATTCAAACCGCTGGTTTTTGATAGTTTGGGCCCTATTGAATAATGAATGTTTTGAATTTTCTCCAAAAGTAAAGCAGTTGCAAACTCATCCTTTTAGAAACTTGTTTGGGCTGTTGAGAGGAGTAAAAAACCATCAAAAATTTCAATCCTGCATGATTCTACCAAGAAATGTGATTCTTCATTCAAAACCTGATTTTTGCTATTGGGCTCTATTGAATAATGAATGTTTTGAATTTTCTCCAAAAGTAAAGTAGTTGCAAACTCATGCTTTTAGAGACTTGTTTGGGCTCATGAGAGGAGTAGAAAAACATCAAAAATTTCAGTCCTGCATGATTCTACCAAGAAATGTGTGTTCATTGAAACCGCTGGTTTTTGATAGTTTGGGCCCTATTGAATAATGAATGTTTTGAATTTTCTCCAAAAGTAAAGTAGTTGCAAACTCATACTTTTAGAAACTTGTTTGGGCTGTTGAGAGGAGTAAAAAACCATCAAAAATTTCAATCCTGCATGATTTTACCAAGAAATGTGATTCTTCATTCAAAACCTGATTTTTGCTATTGGGCTCTATTGAATAGTGAATGTTTTGAATTTTCTCCAAAAGTAAAGCAGATGCAAACTCATGCTTTTAGAGACTTGTTTGGGCTCATGAGAGGAGTAGAAAAACATCAAAAATTTCAGTCCTGCATGATTCTACCAAGAAATGTGTGTTCATTGAAACCGCTGGTTTTTGATAGTTTGGGCCCTATTGAATAATGAATGTTTTGAATTTTCTCCAAAAGTAAAGTAGTTGCAAACTCATCCTTTTAGAAACTTGTTTGGGCTGTTGAGAGGAGTAAAAAACCATCAAAAATTTCAATCCTGCATGATTTTACCAAGAAATGTGATTCTTCATTCAAAACCTGATTTTTGCTATTGGGCTCTATTGAATAATGAATGTTTTGAATTTTCTCCAAAAGTAAAGTAGTTGCAAACTTATGCTTTTAGAGACTTGTTTGGGCTCATGAGAGGAGTAGAAAAACATCAAAAATTTCAGTCCTGCATGATTCTACCAAGAAATGTGTGTTCATTGAAACCGCTGGTTTTTGATAGTTTGGGCCCTATTGAATAATGAATGTTTTGAATTTTCTCCAAAAGTAAAGTAGTTGCAAACTCATCCTTTTAGAAACTTGTTTGGGCTGTTGAGAGGAGTAAAAAACCATCAAAAATTTCAATCCTGCATGATTTTACCAAGAAATGTGATTCTTCATTCAAAACCTGATTTTTGCTATTGGGCTCTATTGAATAATGAATGTTTTGAATTTTCTCCAAAAGTAAAGTAGTTGCAAACTCATGCTTTTAGAGTCTTGTTTGGGCTCATGAGAGGAGTAGAAAAACATCAAAAATTTCAGTCCTGCATGATTCTACCAAGAAATGTGTGTTCATTGAAACCGCTGGATTTTGATAGTTTGGGCCCTATTGAATAATGAATGTTTTGAATTTTCTCCAAAAGTAAAGTAGTTGCAAACTCATCCTTTTAGAAACTTGTTTGGGCTGTTGAGAGGAGTAAAAAACCATCAAAAATTTCAATCCTGCATGATTCTACCAAGAAATGTGATTCTTCATTCAAAACGCTGGTTTTTGCTATTGGGCTCTATTGAATAATGAATGTTTTGAATTTTCTACAAAAGTAAAGTAGTTGCAAACTCATCCTTTTAGAGACTTGTTTGGGCTCATGAGAGGAGTAGAAAAACATCAAAAATTTCAGTCCTGCACGATTCTACCAAGAAATGTGTGTTCATTCAAACCGCTGTTTTTTGATATTTTGGGCCCTATTGAATAATGAATGTTTTGAATTTTCTCCAAAAGTAAAGTAGTTGCAAACTCATCCTTTTAGAAACTTGTTTGGGCTGTTGAGAGGAGTAAAAAAACATCAAAAATTTCAATCCTGCATGATTCTACCAAGAAATGTGATTCTTCATTCAAAACCTGATTTTTGCTATTGGGCTCTATTGAATAATGAATGTTTTGAATTTTCTCCAAAAGTAAAGTAGCTACAAACTCATGCTTTTAGAGACTTGTTTGGGCTCATGAGAGGAGTAGAAAAACATCAAAAATTTCAGTCCTTCATGATTCTACCAAGAAATGTGTGTTCATTGAAACCGCTGGTTTTTGATAGTTTGGGCCCTATTGAATAATGAATGTTTTGAATTTTCTCCAAAAGTAAAGTAGTTGCAAACTCATCCTTTTAGAAACTTGTTTGGGCTGTTGAGAGGAGTAAAAAACCATCAAAAATTTCAATCCTGCATGATTCTACCAAGAAATGTGATTCTTCATTCAAAACGCTGGTTTTTGCTATTGGGCTCTATTGAATAATGAATGTTTTGAATTTTCTCCAAAAGTAAAGTAGTTGCAAACTCATCCTTTTAGAGACTTGTTTGGGCTCATGAGAGGAGTAGAAAAACATCAAAAATTTCAGTCCTGCACGATTCTACCAAGAAATGTGTGTTCATTCAAACCGCTGTTTTTTGATATTTTGGGCCCTATTGAATAATGAATGTTTTGAATTTTCTCCAAAAGTAAAGTAGTTGCAAACTCATCGTTTTAGAAACTTGTTTGGGCTGTTGAGAGGAGTAAAAAACCATCAAAAATTTCAATCCTGCATGATTCTACCAAGAAATGTGATTCTTCATTCAAAACCTGATTTTTGCTATTGGGCTCTATTGAATAATGAATGTTTTGAATTTTCTCCAAAAGTAAAGTAGTTGCAAACTCATGCTTTTAGAGACTTGTTTGGGCTCATGAGAGGAGTAGAAAAACATCAAAAATTTCAGTCCTGCATGATTCTACCAAGAAATGTGTGTTCATTGAAAACGCTGGTTTTTGATAGTTTGGGCCCTATTGAATAATGAATGTTTTGAATTTTCTCCAAAAGTAAAGTAGTTGCAAACTCATCCTTTTAGAAACTTGTTTGGGCTGTTGAGAGGAGTAAAAAACCATCAAAAATTTCAATCCTGCATGATTCTATCAAGAAATGTGATTCTTCATTCAAAACCTGATTTTTGCTATTGGGCTCTATTGAATAATGAATGATTTGAATTTTCTCCAAAAGTAAAGTAGTTGCAAACTCATGCTTTTAGAGACTTGTTTGGGCTCATGAGAGGAGTAGAAAAACATCAAAAATTTCAGTCCTGCATGATTCTACCAAGAAATGTGTGTTCATTGAAACCGCTGGTTTTTGATAGTTTGGGCCCTATTGAATAATGAATGTTTTGAATTTTCTCCAAAAGTAAAGTAGTTGCAAACTCATCCTTTTAGAAACTTGTTTGGGCTGTTGAGAGGAGTAAAAAACCATCAAAAATTTCAATCCTGCATGATTTTACCAAGAAATGTGATTCTTCATTCAAAACCTGATTTTTGCTATTGGGCTCTATTGAATAGTGAATGTTTTGAATTTTCTCCAAAAGTAAAGTAGTTGCAAACTCATGCTTTTAGAGACTTGTTTGGGCTCATGAGAGGAGTAGAAAAACATCAAAAATTTCAGTCCTGCATGATTCTACCAAGAAATGTGTGTTCATTGAAACTACTGGTTTTTGATAGTTTGGGCCCTATTGAATAATGAATGTTTTGAATTTTCTCCAAAAGTAAAGTAGTTGCAAACTCATCCTTTTAGAAACTTGTTTGAGCTGTTGAGAGGAGTAAAAAACCATCAAAAATTTCAATCCTGCATGATTTTACCAAGAAATGTGATTCTTCATTCAAAACCTGATTTTTGCTATTGGGCTCTATTGAATAATGAATGTTTTGAATTTTCTCCAAAAGTAAAGTAGTTGCAAACTCATGCTTTTAGAGTCTTGTTTGGGCTCATGAGAGGAGTAGAAAAACATCAAAAATTTCAGTCCTGCATGATTCTACCAAGAAATGTGTGTTCATTGAAACCGCTGGATTTTGATAGTTTGGGCCCTATTGAATAATGAATGTTTTGAATTTTCTCCAAAAGTAAAGTAGTTGCAAACTCATCCTTTTAGAAACTTGTTTGGGCTGTTGAGAGGAGTAAAAAACCATCAAAAATTTCAATCCTGCATGATTCTACCAAGAAATGTGATTCTTCATTCAAAACGCTGGTTTTTGCTATTGGGCTCTATTGAATAATGAATGTTTTGAATTTTCTACAAAAGTAAAGTAGTTGCTAACTCATCCTTTTAGAGACTTGTTTGGGCTCATGAGAGGAGTAGAAAAACATCAAAAATTTCAGTCCTGCACGATTCTACCAAGAAATGTGTGTTCATTCAAACCGCTGGTTTTTGATATTTTGGGCCCTGTTGAATAATGAATGTTTTGAATTTTCTCCAAAAGTAAAGTAGTTGCAAACTCATCCTTTTAGAAACTTGTTTGGGCTGTTGAGAGGAGTACAAAACCATCAAAAATTTCAATCCTGCATGATTCTACCAAGAAATGTGATTCTTCATTCAAAACCTGATTTTTGCTATTGGGCTCTATTGAATAATGAATGTTTTGAATTTTCTCCAAAAGTAAAGTAGCTACAAACTCATGCTTTTAGAGACTTGTTTGGGCTCATGAGAGGAGTAGAAAAACATCAAAAATTTCAGTCCTTCATGATTCTACCAAGAAATGTGTGTTCATTGAAACCGCTGGTTTTTGATAGTTTGGGCCCTATTGAATAATGAATGTTTTGAATTTTCTCCAAAAGTAAAGTAGTTGCAAACTCATCCTTTTAGAAACTTGTTTGGGCTGTTCAGAGGAGTAAAAAACCATCAAAAATTTCAATCCTGCATGATTCTACCAAGAAATGTGATTCTTCGTTCAAAACCTGATTTTTGCTATTGGGCTCTATTGAATAATGAATGTTTTGAATTTTCTCCAAAAGTAAAGTAGTTGCAAACTCATCCTTTTAGAGACTTGTTTGGGCTCATGAGAGGAGTAGAAAAACATCAAAAATTTCAGTCCTGCACGATTCTACCAAGAAATGTGTGTTCATTCAAACCGCTGGTTTTTGATATTTTGGGCCCTATTGAATAATGACTGTTTTGAATTTTCTCCAACAGTAAAGTAGTTGCAAACTCATCCTTTTAGAAACTTGTTTGGGCTGTTGAGAGGAGTACAAAACCATCAAAAATTTCAATCCTGCATGATTCTACCAAGAAATGTGATTCTTCATTCAAAACCTGATTTTTGCTATTGGGCTCTTTTGAATAATGAATGTTTTGAATTTTCTTCAAAAGTAAAGTAGTTGCAAACTCATGCTTTTAGAGACTTGTTTGGGCTCATGAAAGGAGTAGAAAAACATCAAAAATTTCAGTCCTGCATGATTCTACCAAGAAATGTGTGTTCATTGAAACCGCTGGTTTTTGATAGTTTGGGCCCTATTGAATAATGAATGTTTTGAATTTTCTCCAAAAGTAAAGTATTTGCAAACTCATCCTTTTAGAAACTTGTTTGGGCTGTTGAGAGGAGTAAAAAACCATCAAAAATTTCAATCCTGCATGATTCTACCAAGAAATGTGATTCTTCATTCAAAACGCTGGTTTTTGCTATTGGGCTCTATTGAATAATGAATGTTTTGAATTTTCTCCAAAAGTAAAGTAGTTGCAAGCTCATCCTTTTAGAGACTTGTTTGGGCTCATGAGAGGAGTAGAAAAACATCAAAAATTTCAGTCCTGCACGATTCTACCAAGAAATGTGTGTTCATTCAAACCGCTGTTTTTTGATATTTTGGGCCCTATTGAATAATGAATGTTTTGAATTTTCTCCAAAAGTAAAGTAGTTGCAAACTCATCCTTTTAGAAACTTGTTTGGGCTGTTGAGAGGAGTAAAAAACCATCAAAAATTTCAATCCTGCATGATTCTACCAAGAAATGTGATTCTTCATTCAAAACCTGATTTTTGCAATTGGGCTCTATTGAATAATGAATGTTTTGAATTTTCTCCAAAAGTAAAGTAGTTGCAAACTCATGCTTTTAGAGACTTGTTTGGGCTCATGAGAGGAGTAGAAAAACATCAAAAATTTCAGTCCTGCATGATTCTACCAAGAAATGTGTGTTCATTGAAACCGCTGGTTTTTGATAGTTTGGGCCC
The DNA here is from genome assembly GCF_039654945.1 of Dendrobates tinctorius. NCBI lineage: Eukaryota > Metazoa > Chordata > Amphibia > Anura > Dendrobatidae > Dendrobates > Dendrobates tinctorius. The sequence continues at coordinate 22,756,544 of NW_027361713.1, forward strand.
TATTGAATAATGAATGTTTTGAATTTTCTCCAAAAGTAAAGTAGTTGCAAACTCATCCTTTTAGAAACTTGTTTGGGCTGTTGAGAGGAGTAAAAAACCATCAAAAATTTCAATCCTGCATGATTCTACCAAGAAATGTGATTCTTCATTCAAAACCTGATTTTTGCTATTGGGCTCTATTGAATAATGAATGATTTGAATTTTCTCCAAAAGTAAAGTAGTTGCAAACTCATGCTTTTAGAGACTTGTTTGGGCTCATGAGAGGAGTAGAAAAACATCAAAAATTTCAGTCCTGCATGATTCTACCAAGAAATGTGTGTTCATTGAAACCGCTGGTTTTTGATAGTTTGGGCCCTATTGAATAATGAATGTTTTGAATTTTCTCCAAAAGTAAAGTAGTTGCAAACTCATCCTTTTAGAAACTTGTTTGGGCTGTTGAGAGGAGTAAAAAACCATCAAAAATTTCAATCCTGCATGATTTTACCAAGAAATGTGATTCTTCATTCAAACCCTGATTTTTGCTATTGGGCTCTATTGAATAGTGAATGTTTTGAATTTTCTCCAAAAGTAAAGTAGTTGCAAACTCATGCTTTTAGAGACTTCTTTGGGCTCATGAGAGGAGTAGAAAAGCATCAAAAATTTCAGTCCTGCATGATTCTACCAAGAAATGTGTGTTCATTGAAACCCCTGGTTTTTGATAGTTTGGGCCCTATTGAATAATGAATGTTTTGAATTTTCTCCAAAAGTAAAGTAGTTGCAAACTCATCCTTTTAGAAACTTGTTTGAGCTGTTGAGAGGAGTAAAAAACCATCAAAAATTTCAATCCTGCATGATTTTACCAAGAAATGTGATTCTTCATTCAAAACCTGATTTTTGCTATTGGGCTCTATTGAATAATGAATGTTTTGAATTTTCTCCAAAAGTAAAGTAGTTGCAAACTTATGCTTTTAGAGACTTGTTTGGGCTCATGAGAGGAGTAGAAAAACATCAAAAATTTCAGTCCTGCATGATTCTACCAAGAAATGTGTGTTCATTGAAACCGCTGGTTTTTGATAGTTTGGGCCCTATTGAATAATGAATGTTTTGAATTTTCTCCAAAAGTAAAGTAGTTGCAAACTCATCCTTTTAGAAACTTGTTTGGGCTGTTGAGAGGAGTAAAAAACCATCAAAAATTTCAATCCTGCATGATTTTACCAAGAAATGTGATTCTTCATTCAAAACCTGATTTTTGCTATTGGGCTCTATTGAATAATGAATGTTTTGAATTTTCTCCAAAAGTAAAGTAGTTGCAAACTCATGCTTTTAGAGTCTTGTTTGGGCTCATGAGAGGAGTAGAAAAACATCAAAAATTTCAGTCCTGCATGATTCTACCAAGAAATGTGTGTTCATTGAAACCGCTGGATTTTGATAGTTTGGGCCCTATTGAATAATGAATGTTTTGAATTTTCTCCAAAAGTAAAGTAGTTGCAAACTCATCCTTTTAGAAACTTGTTTGGGCTGTTGAGAGGAGTAAAAAACCATCAAAAATTTCAATCCTATATGATTCTACCAAGAAATGTGATTCTTCATTCAAAACGCTGGTTTTTGCTATTGGGCTCTATTGAATAATGAATGTTTTGAATTTTCTACAAAAGTAAAGTAGTTGCTAACTCATCCTTTTAGAGACTTGTTTGGGCTCATGAGAGGAGTAGAAAAACATCAAAAATTTCAGTCCTGCACGATTCTACCAAGAAATGTGTGTTCATTCAAACCGCTGGTTTTTGATATTTTGGGCCCTGTTGAATAATGAATGTTTTGAATTTTCTCCAAAAGTAAAGTAGTTGCAAACTCATCCTTTTAGAAACTTGTTTGGGCTGTTGAGAGGAGTACAAAATCATCAAAAATTTCAATCCTGCATGATTCTACCAAGAAATGTGATTCTTCATTCAAAACCTGATTTTTGCTATTGGTCTCTATTGAATAATGAATGTTTTGAATTTTCTCCAAAAGTAAAGTAGCTACAAACTCATGCTTTTAGAGACTTGTTTGGGCTCATGAGAGGAGTAGAAAAACATCAAAAATTTCAGTCCTTCATGATTCTACCAAGAAATGTGTGTTCATTGAAACCGCTGGTTTTTGATAGTTTGGGCCCTATTGAATAATGAATGTTTTGAATTTTCTCCAAAAGTAAAGTAGTTGCAAACTCATCCTTTTAGAAACTTGTTTGGGCTGTTGAGAGGAGTAAAAAACCATCAAAAATTTCAATCCTGCATGATTCTACCAAGAAATGTGATTCTTCGTTCAAAACCTGATTTTTGCTATTGGGCTCTATTGAATAATGAATGTTTTGAATTTTCTCCAAAAGTAAAGTAGTTGCAAACTCATCCTTTTAGAGACTTGTTTGGGCTCATGAGAGGAGTAAAAAAAAAAAAAAATTTCAGTCCTGCACGATTCTACCAAGAAATGTGTGTTCATTCAAACCGCTGGTTTTTGATATTTTGGGCCCTATTGAATAATGACTGTTTTGAATTTTCTCCAAAAGTAAAGTAGTTGCAAACTCATCCTTTTAGAAACTTGTTTGGGCTGTTGAGTGGAGTACAAAACCATCAAAAATTTCAATCCTGCATGATTCTACCAAGAAATGTGATTCTTCATTCAAAACGCTGGTTTTTGCTATTGGGCTCTATTGAATAATGAATGTTTTGAATTTTCTCCAAAAGTAAAGTAGTTGCAAACTCATCCTTTTAGAGACTTGTTTGGGCTCATGAGAGGAGTAGAAAAACATCAAAAATTTCAGTCCTGCACGATTCTACCAAGAAATGTGTGTTCATTGAAACCGCTGGTTTTTGATATTTTGGGCCCTATTGAATAATGAATGTTTTGAATTTTCTCCAAAAGTAAAGTAGTTGCAAACTCATCCTTTTAGAAACTTGTTTGGGCTGTTGAGAGGAGTAAAAAACCATCAAAAATTTCAATCCTGCATGATTCACCAAGAAATGTGATTCTTCATTCAAAACCTGATTTTTGCTATTGGGCTCTATTGAATAATGAATGTTTTGAATTTTCTCCAAAAGTAAAGTAGTTGCAAACTCATGCTTTTATTTTCCAATCATTTTTATTATAATTTTCAAAATAATGCTTTTAGAAACTTGTTTGGGCTGTTGAGAGGAGTAAAAAACCATCAAAAATTTCAATCCTGCATGATTTTACCAAGAAATGTGATTCTTCATTCAAAACCTGATTTTTGCTATTGGGCTCTATTGAATAGTGAATGTTTTGAATTTTCTCCAAAAGTAAAGTAGTTGCAAACTCATGCTTTTAGAGACTTGTTTGGTCTCATGAGAGGAGTAGAAAAACATCAAAAATTTCAGTCCTGCATGATTCTACCAAGAAATGTGTGTTCATTGAAACCGCTGGTTTTTGATAGTTTGGGCCCTATTGAATAATGAATGTTTTGAATTTTCTCCAAAAGTAAAGTAGTTGCAAACTCATCCTTTTAGAAACTTGTTTGGGCTGTTGAGACGAGTAAAAAACCATCAAAAATTTCAATCCTGCATGATTTTACCAAGAAATGTGATTCTTCATTCAAAACCTGATTTTTGCTATTGGGCTCTATTGAATAATGAATGTTTTGAATTTTCTCCAAAAGTAAAGTAGTTGCAAACTCATGCTTTTAGAAACTTGTTTGGGCTCTTGAGAGGAGTAGAAAAACATCAAAAATTTGAGTCCTGCATGATTCTACCAAGAAATGTGTGTTCATTCAAACCGCTGGTTTTTGATAGTTTGGGCCCTATTGAATAATGAATGTTTTGAATTTTCTCCAAAAGTAAAGCAGTTGCAAACTCATCCTTTTAGAAACTTGTTTGGGCTGTAGAGAGGAGTAAAAAAACATCAAAAATTTCAATCCTGCATGATTCTACCAAGAAATGTGTTTCTTAATTCAAAACGCTGGTTTTTGCTATTGGGCTCTATTGAATAATGAATGTTTTGAATTTTCTCCAAAAGTAAAGTAGTTGCAAACTCATCATTTTAGAGACTTGTTTGGGCTCATGAGAGGAGTAGAAAAACATCAAAAATTTCAGTCCTGCACGATTCTACCAAGAAATGTGTGTTCATTCAAACCGCTGTTTTTTGATATTTTGGGCCCTATTGAATAATGAATGTTTTGAATTTTCTCCAAAAGTAAAGTAGTTGCAAACTCATCCTTTTAGAAACTTGTTTGGGCTGTTGAGAGGAGTAAAAAACCATCAAAAATTTCAATCCTGCATGATTCTACCATGAAATGTGATTCTTCATTCAAAACCTGATTTTTGCTATTGGGCTCTATTGAATAATGAATGTTTTGAATTTTCTCCAAAAGTAAAGTAGTTGCAAACTCATGCTTTTAGAGACTTGTTTGGGCTCATGAGAGGAGTGGAAAAACATCAAAAATTTCAGTCCTGCATGATTCTACCAAGAAATGTGTGTTCATTGAAACCGCTGGTTTTTGATAGTTTGGGCCCTATTGAATAATGAATGTTTTGAATTTTCTCCAAAAGTAAAGTAGTTGCAAACTCATCCTTTTAGAAACTTGTTTGTGCTGTTGAGAGGAGTAAAAAAACATCAAAAATTTCAATCCTGCATGATTTTACCAAGAAATGTGATTCTTCATTCAAAACCTGATTTTTGCTATTGGGCTCTATTGAATAGTGAATGTTTTGAATTTTCTCCAAAAGTAAAGTAGTTGCAAACTCATGCTTTTAGAGACTTGTTTGGGCTCATGAGAGGAGTAGAAAAACATCAAAAATTTCAGTCCTGCATGATTCTACCAAGAAATGTGTGTTCATTGAAAACGCTGGTTTTTGATAGTTTGGGCCCTATTGAATAATGAATGTTTTGAATTTTCTCCAAAAGTAAAGTAGTTGCAAACTCATCCTTTTAGAAACTTGTTTGGGCTGTTGAGAGGAGTAAAAAACCATCAAAAATTTCAATCCTGCATGATTCTACCAAGAAATGTGAATCTTCATTCAAAACCTGGTTTTTGCTATTGGGCTCTATTGAATAATGAATGTTTTGAATTTTCTCCAAAAGTAAAGTAGTTGCAAACTCATCCTTTTAGAGACTTGTTTGGGCTCATGAGAGGAGTAGAAAAACATCAAAAATTTCAGTCCTGCACGATTCTACCAAGAAATGTGTGTTCATTCAAACCGCTGTTTTTTGATATTTTGGGCCCTATTGAATAATGAATGTTTTGAATTTTCTCCAAAAGTAAAGTAGTTGCAAACTCATCCTTTTAGAAACTTGTTTGGGCTGTTGAGAGGAGTAAAAAACCATCAAAAATTTCAATCCTGCATGATTCTACCAAGAAATGTGATTCTTCATTCAAAACCTGATTTTTGCTATTGGGCTCTATTGAATAATGAATGTTTTGAATTTTCTCCAAAAGTAAAGTAGTTGCAAACTCATGCTTTTAGAGACTTGTTTGGGCTCATGAGAGGAGTAGAAAAACATCAAAAATTTCAGTCCTGCATGATTCTACCAAGAAATGTGTGTTCATTGAAACCGCTGGTTTTTGATAGTTTGGGCCCTATTGAATAATGAATGTTTTGAATTTTCTCCAAAAGTAAAGTAGTTGCAAACTCATCCTTTTAGAAACTTGTTTGGGCTGTTGAGAGGAGTAAAAAACCATCAAAAATTTCAATCCTGCATGATTCTACCAAGAAATGTGATTCTTCATTCAAAACCTGATTTTTGCTATTGGGCTCTATTGAATAATGAATGTTTTGAATTTTCTCCAAAAGTAAAGTAGTTGCAAACTCATGCTTTTAGAGATTTTTGTTTTGGCTCATGAGAGGAGTGGAAAAACATCAAAAATTTCAGTCCTGCATGATTCTACCAAGAAATGTGTGTTCATTGAAACCGCTGGTTTTTGATAGTTTGGGCCCTATTGAATAATGAATGTTTTGAATTTTCTCCAAAAGTAAAGTAGTTGCAAACTCATCCTTTTAGAAACTTGTTTGTGCTGTTGAGAGGAGTAAAAAAACATCAAAAATTTCAATCCTGCATGATTTTACCAAGAAATGTGATTCTTCATTCAAAACCTGATTTTTGCTATTGGGCTCTATTGAATAGTGAATGTTTTGAATTTTCTCCAAAAGTAAAGTAGTTGCAAACTCATGCTTTTAGAGACTTGTTTGGGCTCATGAGAGGAGTAGAAAAACATCAAAAATTTCAGTCCTGCATGATTCTACCAAGAAATGTGTGTTCATTGAAAACGCTGGTTTTTGATAGTTTGGGCCCTATTGAATAATGAATGTTTTGAATTTTCTCCAAAAGTAAAGTAGTTGCAAACTCATCCTTTTAGAAACTTGTTTGGGCTGTTGAGAGGAGTAAAAAACCATCAAAAATTTCAATCCTGCATGATTCTACCAAGAAATGTGAATCTTCATTCAAAACCTGGTTTTTGCTATTGGGCTCTATTGAATAATGAATGTTTTGAATTTTCTCCAAAAGTAAAGTAGTTGCAAACTCATCCTTTTAGAGACTTGTTTGGGCTCATGAGAGGAGTAGAAAAACATCAAAAATTTCAGTCCTGCACGATTCTACCAAGAAATGTGTGTTCATTCAAACCGCTGTTTTTTGATATTTTGGGCCCTATTGAATAATGAATGTTTTGAATTTTCTCCAAAAGTAAAGTAGTTGCAAACTCATCCTTTTAGAAACTTGTTTGGGCTGTTGAGAGGAGTAAAAAACCATCAAAAATTTCAATCCTGCATGATTCTACCAAGAAATGTGATTCTTCATTCAAAACCTGATTTTTGCTATTGGGCTCTATTGAATAATGAATGTTTTGAATTTTCTCCAAAAGTAAAGTAGTTGCAAACTCATGCTTTTAGAGACTTGTTTGGGCTCATGAGAGGAGTAGAAAAACATCAAAAATTTCAGTCCTGCATGATTCTACCAAGAAATGTGTGTTCATTGAAACCGCTGGTTTTTGATAGTTTGGGCCCTATTGAATAATGAATGTTTTGAATTTTCTCCAAAAGTAAAGTAGTTGCAAACTCATCCTTTTAGAAACTTGTTTGGGCTGTTGAGAGGAGTAAAAAACCATCAAAAATTTCAATCCTGCATGATTCTACCAAGAAATGTGATTCTTCATTCAAAACCTGATTTTTGCTATTGGGCTCTATTGAATAATGAATGTTTTGAATTTTCTCCAAAAGTAAAGTAGTTGCAAACTCATGCTTTTAGAGATTTTTGTTTTGGCTCATGAGAGGAGTAGAAAAACATCAAAAATTTCAGTCCTGCATGATTCTACCAAGAAATGTGTGTTCATTGAAACCGCTGGTTTTTGATAGTTTGGGCCCTATTGAATAATGAATGTTTTGAATTTTCTCCAAAAGTAAAGTAGTTGCAAACTCATCCTTTTAGAAACTTGTTTGGGCTGTTGAGAGGAGTAAAAAACCATCAAAAATTTCAATCCTGCATGATTTTACCAAGAAATGTGATTCTTCATTCAAAACCTGATTTTTGCTATTGGGCTCTATTGAATAGTGAATGTTTTGAATTTTCTCCAAAAGTAAAGTAGTTGCAAACTCATGCTTTTAGAGACTTGTTTGGGCTCATGAGAGGAGTAGAAAAACATCAAAAATTTCAGTCCTGCATGATTCTACCAAGAAATGTGTGTTCATTGAAACCGCTGGTTTTTGATAGTTTGGGCCCTATTGAATAATGAATGTTTTGAATTTTCTCCAAAAGTAAAGTAGTTGCAAACTCATCCTTTTAGAAACTTGTTTGGGCTGTTGAGAGGAGTAAAAAACCATCAAAAATTTCAATCCTGCATGATTTTACCAAGAAATTTGATTCTTCATTCAAAACCTGATTTTTGCTATTGGGCTCTATTGAATAGTGAATGTTTTGAATTTTCTCCAAAAGTAAAGTAGTTGCAAACTCATGCTTTTAGAAACTTGTTTGGGCTCATGAGAGGAGTAGAAAAACATCAAAAATTTCAGTCCTGCATGATTCTACCAAGAAATGTGTGTTCTTTGAAACCGCTGGTTTTTGATAGTTTGGGCCCTATTGAATAATGAATGTTTTGAATTTTCTCCAAAAGTAAAGTAGTTGCATTTTTGATGTTTTTCTACTCCTCTCATGAGCCCAAACAAGTCTCTAAAAGCATGAGTTTGCAACTACTTTACTTTTGGAGAAAATTCAAAACATTCATTATTCAATAGGGCCCAAACTATCAAAAACCAGCGGTTTCAATGAACACACATTTCTTGGTAGAATCATGCAGGACTGAAATTTTTGATGTTTTTCTACTCCTCTCATGAGCCCAAACAAGTCTCTAAAAGCATGAGTTTGCAACTACTTTACTTTTGGAGAAAATTCAAAACATTCACTATTCAATAGAGCCCAATAGCAAAAATCAGGTTTTGAATGAAGAATCACATTTCTTGGTAGAATCATGTAGGATTGAAATTTTTGATGGTTTTTTACTCCTCTCAACAGCCCAAACAAGTTTCTAAAAGGATGAGTTTGCAACTACTTTACTTTTGGAGAAAATTCAAAACATTCATTATTCAATAGGGCCCAAACTATCAAAAACCAGCGGTTTCAATGACCACACATTTCTTGGTAGAATCATGCAGGACTGAAATTTTTGATGTTTTTCTACTCCTCTCATGAGCCCAAACAAGTCTCTAAAAGCATGAGTTTGCAACTACTTTACTTTTGGAGAAAATTCAAAACATTCACTATTCAATAGAGCCCAATAGCAAAAATCAGGTTTTGAATGAAGAATCACATTTCTTGGTAAAATCATGCAGGATTGAAATTTTTGATGGTTTTTTACTCCTCTCAACAGCCCAAACAAGTTTCTAAAAGGATGAGTTTGCAACTACTTTACTTTTGGAGAAAATTCAAAACATTCATTATTCAATAGGGCCCAAACTATCAAAAACCACCGGTTTCAATGAACACACATTTCTTGGTAGAATCATGCAGGACTGAAATTTTTGATGTTTTTCTACTCCTCTCATGAGCCCAAACAAGTCTCTAAAAGCATGAGTTTGCAACTACTTTACTTTTGGAGAAAATTCAAAACATTCACTATTCAATAGACCCAATAGCAAAAATCAGGTTTTGAATGAAGAATCACATTTCTTGGTAAAATCATGCAGGATTGAAATTTTTGATGGTTTTTTACTCCTCTCAACAGCCCAAACAAGTTTCTAAAAGGATGAGTTTGCAACTACTTTACTTTTGGAGAAAATTCAAAACATTCATTATTCAATAGGGCCCAAACTATCAAAAACCAGCGGTTTCAATGAACACACATTTCTTGGTAGAATCATGCAGGACTGAAATTTTTGATGTTTTTCTACTCCTCTCATGAGCCCAAACAAGTCTCTAAAAGCATGAGTTTGCAACTACTTTACTTTTGGAGAAAATTCAAAACATTCATTATTCAATAGAGCCCAATAGCAAAAATCAGGTTTTGAATGAAGAATCACATTTCTTGGTAGAATCATGTAGGATTGAAATTTTTGATGGTTTTTTACTCCTCTCAACAGCCCAAACAAGTTTCTAAAAGGATGAGTTTGCAACTACTTTACTTTTGGAGAAAATTCAAAACATTCATTATTCAATAGGGCACAAACTATCAAAAACCAGCGGTTTCAATGAACACACATTTCTTGGTAGAATCATGCAGGACTGAAATTTTTGATGTTTTTCTACTCCTCTCATGAGCCCAAACAAGTCTCTAAAAGCATGAGTTTGCAACTACTTTACTTTTGGAGAAAATTCAAAACATTCATTATTCAATAGAGCCCAATAGCAAAAATCAGGTTTTGAATGAAGAATCACATTTCTTGGTAGAATCATGCAGGATTGAAATTTTTGATGGTTTTTTACTCCTCTCAACAGCCCAAACAAGTTTCTAAAAGGATGAGTTTGCAACTACTTTACTTTTGGAGAAAATTTAAAACATTCATTATTCAATAGGGCCCAAACTATCAAAAACCAGCGGTTTCAATGAACACACATTTCTTGGTAGAATCATGCAGGACTGAAATTTTTGATGTTTTTCTACTCCTCTCATGAGCCCAAACAAGTCTCTAAAAGCATGAGTTTGCAACTACTTTACTTTTGGAGAAAATTCAAAACATTCATTATTCAATAGAGCCCAATAGCAAAAATCAGGTTTTGAATGAAGAATCACATTTCTTGGTAGAATCATGCAGGATTGAAATTTTTGATGGTTTTTTACTCCTCTCAACAGCCCAAACAAGTTTCTAAAAGGATGAGTTTGCAACTACTTTACTTTTGGAGAAAATTCAAAACATTCATTATTCAATAGGGCCCAAACTATCAAAAACCATCGGTTTCAATGAACACACATTTCTTGGTAGAATCATGCAGGACTGAAATTTTTGATGTTTTTCTACTCCTCTCATGAGCCGAAACAAGTCTCTAAAAGCATGAGTTTGCAACTACTTTACTTTTGGAGAAAATTCAAAACATTCATTATTCAATAGAGCCCAATAGCAAAAATCAGGTTTTGAATGAAGAATCACATTTCTTGGTAGAATCATGCAGGATTGAAATTTTTGATGGTTTTTTACTCCTCTCAACAGCCCAAACAAGTTTCTAAAAGGATGAGTTTGCAACTACTTTACTTTTGGAGAAAATTCAAAACATTCATTATTCAATAGGGCCCAAACTATCAAAAACCAGCGGTTTCAATGAACACACATTTCTTGGTAGAATCATGCAGGACTGAAATTTTTGATGTTTTTCTACTCCTCTCATGAGCCCAAACAAGTCTCTAAAAGCATGAGTTTGCAGCTACTTTACTTTTGGAGAAAATTCAAAACATTCATTATTCAATAGAGCCCAATAGCAAAAATCAGGTTTTGAATGAAGAATCACATTTCTTGGTAGAATCATGTAGGATTGAAATTTTTGATGGTTTTTTACTCCTCTCAACAGCCCAAACAAGTTTCTAAAAGGATGAGTTTGCAACTACTTTACTTTTGGAGAAAATTCAAAACATTCATTATTCAATAGGGCCCAAACTATCAAAAACCAGCGGTTTCAATGAACACACATTTCTTGGTAGAATCATGCAGGACTGAAATTTTTGATGTTTTTCTACTCCTCTCATGAGCCCAAACAAGTCTCTAAAAGCATGAGTTTGCAACTACTTTACTTTTGGAGAAAATTCAAAACATTCACTATTCAATAGAGCCCAATAGCAAAAATCAGGTTTTGAATGAAGAATCACATTTCTTGGTAGAATCATGTAGGATTGAAATTTTTGATGGTTTTTTACTCCTCTCAACAGCCCAAACAAGTTTCTAAAAGGATGAGTTTGCAACTACTTTACTTTTGGAGAAAATTCAAAACATTCATTATTCAATAGGGCCCAAACTATCAAAAACCAGCGGTTTCAATGAACACACATTTCTTGGTAGAATCATGCAGGACTGAAATTTTTGATGTTTTTCTACTCCTCTCATGAGCCCAAACAAGTCTCTAAAAGCATGAGTTTGCAACTACTTTACTTTTGGAGAAAATTCAAAACATTCACTATTCAATAGAGCCCAATAGCAAAAATCAGGTTTTGAATGAAGAATCACATTTCTTGGTAAAATCATGCAGGATTGAAATTTTTGATGGTTTTTTACTCCTCTCAAGAGCCCAAACAAGTTTCTAAAAGGATGAGTTTGCAACTACTTTACTTTTGGAGAAAATTCAAAACATTCATTATTCAATAGGGCCCAAACTATCAAAAACCAGCGGTTTGAATGAACACACATTTCTTGGTAGAATCATGCAGGACTGAAATTTTTGATGTTTTTCTACTCCTCTCATGAGCCGAAACAAGTCTCTAAAAGCATGAGTTTGCAACTACTTTACTTTTGGAGAAAATTCAAAACATTCATTATTCAATAGAGCCCAATAGCAAAAATCAGGTTTTGAATGAAGAATCACATTTCTTGGTAGAATCATGCAGGATTGAAATTTTTGATGGTTTTTTACTCCTCTCAACAGCCCAAACAAGTTTCTAAAAGGATGAGTTTGCAACTACTTTACTTTTGGAGAAAATTCAAAACATTCATTATTCAATAGGGCCCAAACTATCAAAAACCAGCGGTTTCAATGAACACACATTTCTTGGTAGAATCATGCAGGACTGAAATTTTTGATGTTTTTCTACTCCTCTCATGAGCCCAAACAAGTCTCTAAAAGCATGAGTTTGCAACTACTTTACTTTTGGAGAAAATTCAAAACATTCACTATTCAATAGAGCCCAATAGCAAAAATCAGGTTTTGAATGAAGAATCACATTTCTTGGTAAAATCATGCAGGATTGAAATTTTTGATGGTTTTTTACTCCTCTCAACAGCCCAAACAAGTTTCTAAAAGGATGAGTTTGCAACTACTTTACTTTTGGAGAAAATTCAAAACATTCATTATTCAATAGGGCCCAAACTATCAAAAACCAGCGGTTTCAATGAACACACATTTCTTGGTAGAATCATGCAGGACTGAAATTTTTGATGTTTTTCTACTCCTCTCATGAGCCCAAACAAGTCTCTAAAAGCATGAGTTTGCAACTACTTTACTTTTGGAGAAAATTCAAAACATTCACTATTCAATAGAGCCCAATAGCAAAAATCAGGTTTTGAATGAAGAATCACATTTCTTGGTAAAATCATGCAGGATTGAAATTTTTGATGGTTTTTTACTCCTCTCAACAGCCCAAACAAGTTTCTAAAAGGATGAGTTTGCAACTACTTTACTTTTGGAGAAAATTCAAAACATTCATTATTCAATAGGGCCCAAACTATCAAAAACCAGCGGTTTCAATGAACACACATTTCTTGGTAGAATCATGCAGGACTGAAATTTTTGATGTTTTTCTACTCCTCTCATGAGCCCAAACAAGTCTCTAAAAGCATGAGTTTGCAACTACTTTACTTTTGGAGAAAATTCAAAACATTCATTATTCAATAGAGCCCAATAGCAAAAATCAGGTTTTGAATGAAGAATCACATTTCTTGGTAGAATCATGCAGGATTGAAATTTTTGATGGTTTTTTACTCCTCTCAACAGCCCAAACAAGTTTCTAAAAGGATGAGTTTGCAACTACTTTACTTTTGGAGAAAATTCAAAACATTCATTATTCAATAGGGCCCAAACTATCAAAAACCAGCGGTTTCAATGAACACACATTTCTTGGTAGAATCATGCAGGACTGAAATTTTTGATGTTTTTCTACTCCTCTCATGAGCCCAAACAAGTCTCTAAAAGCATGAGTTTGCAACTACTTTACTTTTGGAGAAAATTCAAAACATTCACTATTCAATAGAGCCCAATAGCAAAAATCAGGTTTTGAATGAAGAATCACATTTCTTGGTAAAATCATGCAGGATTGAAATTTTTGATGGTTTTTTACTCCTCTCAACAGCCCAAACAAGTTTCTAAAAGGATGAGTTTGCAACTACTTTACTTTTGGAGAAAATTCAAAACATTCATTATTCAATAGGGCCCAAACTATCAAAAACCAGCGGTTTCAATGAACACACATTTCTTGGTAGAATCATGCAGGACTGAAATTTTTGATGTTTTTCTACTCCTCTCATGAGCCCAAACAAGTCTCTAAAAGCATGAGTTTGCAACTACTTTACTTTTGGAGAAAATTCAAAACATTCACTATTCAATAGAGCCCAATAGCAAAAATCAGGTTTTGAATGAAGAATCACATTTCTTGGTAAAATCATGCAGGATTGAAATTTTTGATGGTTTTTTACTCCTCTCAACAGCCCAAACAAGTTTCTAAAAGGATGAGTTTGCAACTACTTTACTTTTGGAGAAAATTCAAAACATTCATTATTCAATAGGGCCCAAACTATCAAAAACCAGCGGTTTCAATGAACACACATTTCTTGGTAGAATCATGCAGGACTGAAATTTTTGATGTTTTTCTACTCCTCTCATGAGCCCAAACAAGTCTCTAAAAGCATGAGTTTGCAACTACTTTACTTTTGGAGAAAATTCAAAACATTCATTATTCAATAGAGCCCAATAGCAAAAATCAGGTTTTGAATGAAGAATCACATTTCTTGATAGAATCATGCAGGATTGAAATTTTTGATGGTTTTTTACTCCTCTCAACAGCCCAAACAAGTTTCTAAAAGGATGAGTTTGCAACTACTTTACTTTTGGAGAAAATTCAAAACATTCATTATTCAATAGGGCCCAAACTATCAAAAACCAGCGGTTTCAATGAACACACATTTCTTGGTAGAATCATGCAGGACTGAAATTTTTGATGTTTTTCTACTCCTCTCATGAGCCCAAACAAGTCTCTAAAAGCATGAGTTTGCAACTACTTTACTTTTGGAGAAAATTCAAAACATTCACTATTCAATAGAGCCCAATAGCAAAAATCAGGTTTTGAATGAAGAATCACATTTCTTGGTAAAATCATGCAGGATTGAAATTTTTGATGGTTTTTTACTCCTCTCAACAGCCCAAACAAGTTTCTAAAAGGATGAGTTTGCAACTACTTTACTTTTGGAGAAAATTCAAAACATTCATTATTCAATAGGGCCCAAACTATCAAAAACCAGCGGTTTCAATGAACACACATTTCTTGGTAGAATCATGCAGGACTGAAATTTTTGATGTTTTTCTACTCCTCTCATGAGCCCAAACAAGTCTCTAAAAGCATGAGTTTGCAACTACTTTACTTTTGGAGAAAATTCAAAACATTCATTATTCAATAGAGCCCAATAGCAAAAATCAGGTTTTGAATGAAGAATCACATTTCTTGGTAGAATCATGCAGGATTGAAATTTTTGATGGTTTTTTACTCCTCTCAACAGCCCAAACAAGTTTCTAAAAGGATGAGTTTGCAACTACTTTACTTTTGGAGAAAATTCAAAACATTCATTATTCAATAGGGCCCAAACTATCAAAAACCAGCGGTTTCAATGAACACACATTTCTTGGTAGAATCATGCAGGACTGAAATTTTTGATGTTTTTCTACTCCTCTCATGAGCCCAAACAAGTCTCTAAAAGCATGAGTTTGCAACTACTTTACTTTTGGAGAAAATTCAAAACATTCACTATTCAATAGAGCCCAATAGCAAAAATCAGGTTTTGAATGAAGAATCACATTTCTTGGTAAAATCATGCAGGATTGAAATTTTTGATGGTTTTTTACTCCTCTCAACAGCCCAAACAAGTTTCTAAAAGGATGAGTTTGCAACTACTTTACTTTTGGAGAAAATTCAAAACATTCATTATTCAATAGGGCCCAAACTATCAAAAACCAGCGGTTTCAATGAACACACATTTCTTGGTAGAATCATGCAGGACTGAAATTTTTGATGTTTTTCTACTCCTCTCATGAGCCCAAACAAGTCTCTAAAAGCATGAGTTTGCAACTACTTTACTTTTGGAGAAAATTCAAAACATTCACTATTCAATAGAGCCCAATAGCAAAAATCAGGTTTTGAATGAAGAATCACATTTCTTGGTAAAATCATGCAGGATTGAAATTTTTGATGGTTTTTTACTCCTCTCAACAGCCCAAACAAGTTTCTAAAAGGATGAGTTTGCAACTACTTTACTTTTGGAGAAAATTCAAAACATTCATTATTCAATAGGGCCCAAACTATCAAAAACCAGCGGTTTCAATGAACACACATTTCTTGGTAGAATCATGCAGGACTGAAATTTTTGATGTTTTTCTACTCCTCTCATGAGCCCAAACAAGTCTCTAAAAGCATGAGTTTGCAACTACTTTACTTTTGGAGAAAATTCAAAACATTCATTATTCAATAGAGCCCAATAGCAAAAATCAGGTTTTGAATGAAGAATCACATTTCTTGATAGAATCATGCAGGATTGAAATTTTTGATGGTTTTTTACTCCTCTCAACAGCCCAAACAAGTTTCTAAAAGGATGAGTTTGCAACTACTTTACTTTTGGAGAAAATTCAAAACATTCATTATTCAATAGGGCCCAAACTATCAAAAACCAGCGGTTTCAATGAACACACATTTCTTGGTAGAATCATGCAGGACTGAAATTTTTGATGTTTTTCTACTCCTCTCATGAGCCCAAACAAGTCTCTAAAAGCATGAGTTTGCAACTACTTTACTTTTGGAGAAAATTCAAAACATTCATTATTCAATAGAGCCCAATAGCAAAAATCAGGTTTTGAATGAAGAATCACATTTCTTGGTAGAATCATGCAGGATTGAAATTTTTGATGGTTTTTTACTCCTCTCAACAGCCCAAACAAGTTTCTAAAAGGATGAGTTTGCAACTACTTTACTTTTGGAGAAAATTCAAAACATTCATTATTCAATAGGGCCCAAACTATCAAAAACCAGCGGTTTCAATGAACACACATTTCTTGGTAGAATCATGCAGGACTGAAATTTTTGATGTTTTTCTACTCCTCTCATGAGCCCAAACAAGTCTCTAAAAGCATGAGTTTGCAACTACTTTACTTTTGGAGAAAATTCAAAACATTCATTATTCAATAGAGCCCAATAGCAAAAATCAGGTTTTGAATGAAGAATCACATTTCTTGGTAGAATCATGTAGGATTGAAATTTTTGATGGTTTTTTACTCCTCTCAACAGCCCAAACAAGTTTCTAAAAGGATGAGTTTGCAACTACTTTACTTTTGGAGAAAATTCAAAACATTCATTATTCAATAGGGCCCAAACTATCAAAAACCAGCGGTTTCAATGAACACACATTTCTTGGTAGAATCATGCAGGACTGAAATTTTTGATGTTTTTCTACTCCTCTCATGAGCCCAAACAAGTCTCTAAAAGCATGAGTTTGCAAATACTTTACTTTTGGAGAAAATTCAAAACATTCATTATTCAATAGAGCCCAATAGCAAAAATCAGGTTTTGAATGAAGAATCACATTTCTTGGTAGAATCATGCAGGATTGAAATTTTTGATGGTTTTTTACTCCTCTCAACAGCCCAAACAAGTTTCTAAAAGGATGAGTTTGCAACTACTTTACTTTTGGAGAAAATTCAAAACATTCATTATTCAATAGGGCCCAAACTATCAAAAACCAGCGGTTTCAATGAACACACATTTCTTGGTAGAATCATGCAGGACTGAAATTTTTGATGTTTTTCTACTCCTCTCATGAGCCGAAACAAGTCTCTAAAAGCATGAGTTTGCAACTACTTTACTTTTGGAGAAAATTCAAAACATTCATTATTCAATAGAGCCCAATAGCAAAAATCAGGTTTTGAATGAAGAATCACATTTCTTGGTAGAATCATGCAGGATTGAAATTTTTGATGGTTTTTTACTCCTCTCAACAGCCCAAACAAGTTTCTAAAAGGATGAGTTTGCAACTACTTTACTTTTGGAGAAAATTCAAAACATTCATTATTCAATAGGGCCCAAACTATCAAAAACCATCGGTTTCAATGAACACACATTTCTTGGTAGAATCATGCAGGACTGAAATTTTTGATGTTTTTCTACTCCTCTCATGAGCCCAAACAAGTCTCTAAAAGCATGAGTTTGCAACTACTTTACTTTTGGAGAAAATTCAAAACATTCATTATTCAATAGAGCCCAATAGCAAAAATCAGGTTTTGAATGAAGAATCACATTTCTTGGTAGAATCATGCAGGATTGAAATTTTTGATGGTTTTTTACTCCTCTCAACAGCCCAAACAAGTTTCTAAAAGGATGAGTTTGCAACTACTTTACTTTTGGAGAAAATTCAAAACATTCATTATTCAATAGGGCCCAAACTATCAAAAACCAGCGGTTTCAATGAACACACATTTCTTGGTAGAATCATGCAGGACTGAAATTTTTGATGTTTTTCTACTCCTCTCATGAGCCCAAACAAGTCTCTAAAAGCATGAGTTTGCAACTACTTTACTTTTGGAGAAAATTCAAAACATTCATTATTCAATAGAGCCCAATAGCAAAAATCAGGTTTTGAATGAAGAATCACATTTCTTGGTAGAATCATGTAGGATTGAAATTTTTGATGGTTTTTTACTCCTCTCAACAGCCCAAACAAGTTTCTAAAAGGATGAGTTTGCAACTACTTTACTTTTGGAGAAAATTCAAAACATTCATTATTCAATAGGGCCCAAACTATCAAAAACCAGCGGTTTCAATGAACACACATTTCTTGGTAGAATCATGCAGGACTGAAATTTTTGATGTTTTTCTACTCCTCTCATGAGCCCAAACAAGTCTCTAAAAGCATGAGTTTGCAACTACTTTACTTTTGGAGAAAATTCAAAACATTCATTATTCAATAGAGCCCAATAGCAAAAATCAGGTTTTGAATGAAGAATCACATTTCTTGGTAGAATCATGCAGGATTGAAATTTTTGATGGTTTTTTACTCCTCTCAACAGCCCAAACAAGTTTCTAAAAGGATGAGTTTGCAACTACTTTACTTTTGGAGAAAATTCAAAACATTCATTATTCAATAGGGCCCAAACTATCAAAAACCAGCGGTTTCATTGAACACACATTTCTTGGTAGAATCATGCAGGACTGAAATTTTTGATGTTTTTCTACTCCTCTCATGAGCCCAAACAAGTCTCTAAAAGCATGAGTTTGCAACTACTTTACTTTTGGAGAAAATTCAAAACATTCACTATTCAATAGAGCCCAATAGCAAAAATCAGGTTTTGAATGAAGAATCACATTTCTTAGTAAAATCATGCAGGATTGAAATTTTTGATGGTTTTTTACTCCTCTCAAGAGCCCAAACAAGTTTCTAAAAGGATGAGTTTGCAACTACTTTACTTTTGGAGAAAATTCAAAACATTCATTATTCAATAGGGCCCAAACTATCAAAAACCAGCGGTTTGAATGAACACACATTTCTTGGTAGAATCATGCAGGACTGAAATTTTTGATGTTTTTCTACTCCTCTCATGAGCCCAAACAAGTCTCTAAAAGCATGAGTTTGCAACTACTTTACTTTTGGAGAAAATTCAAAACATTCATTATTCAATAGAGCCCAATAGCAAAAATCAGGTTTTGAATGAAGAATCACATTTCTTGGTAGAATCATGCAGGATTGAAATTTTTGATGGTTTTTTACTCCTCTCAACAGCCCAAACAAGTTTCTAAAAGGATGAGTTTGCAACTACTTTACTTTTGGAGAAAATTCAAAACATTCATTATTCAATAGGGCCCAAACTATCAAAAACCAGCGGTTTCAATGAACACACATTTCTTGGTAGAATCATGCAGGACTGAAATTTTTGATGTTTTTCTACTCCTCTCATGAGCCCAAACAAGTCTCTAAAAGCATGAGTTTGCAACTACTTTACTTTTGGAGAAAATTCAAAACATTCATTATTCAATAGAGCCCAATAGCAAAAATCAGGTTTTGAATGAAGAATCACATTTCTTGGTAGAATCATGCAGGATTGAAATTTTTGATGGTTTTTTACTCCTCTCAACAGCCCAAACAAGTTTCTAAAAGGATGAGTTTGCAACTACTTTACTTTTGGAGAAAATTCAAAACATTCATTATTCAATAGGGCCCAAACTATCAAAAACCATCGGTTTCAATGAACACACATTTCTTGGTAGAATCATGCAGGACTGAAATTTTTGATGTTTTTCTACTCCTCTCATGAGCCCAAACAAGTCTCTAAAAGCATGAGTTTGCAACTACTTTACTTTTGGAGAAAATTCAAAACATTCATTATTCAATAGAGCCCAATAGCAAAAATCAGGTTTTGAATGAAGAATCACATTTCTTGGTAGAATCATGCAGGATTGAAATTTTTGATGGTTTTTTACTCCTCTCAACAGCCCAAACAAGT
This sequence comes from Dendrobates tinctorius, assembly GCF_039654945.1. Classification (NCBI taxonomy): domain Eukaryota; kingdom Metazoa; phylum Chordata; class Amphibia; order Anura; family Dendrobatidae; genus Dendrobates; species Dendrobates tinctorius. The sequence goes on from NW_027361713.1 coordinate 22,776,383, forward strand.
TTCTAAAAGGATGAGTTTGCAACTACTTTACTTTTGGAGAAAATTCAAAACATTCATTATTCAATAGGGCCCAAACTATCAAAAACCAGCGGTTTCAATGAACACACATTTCTTGGTAGAATCATGCAGGACTGAAATTTTTGATGTTTTTCTACTCCTCTCATGAGCCCAAACAAGTCTCTAAAAGCATGAGTTTGCAACTACTTTACTTTTGGAGAAAATTCAAAACATTCATTATTCAATAGAGCCCAATAGCAAAAATCAGGTTTTGAATGAAGAATCACATTTCTTGGTAGAATCATGTAGGATTGAAATTTTTGATGGTTTTTTACTCCTCTCAACAGCCCAAACAAGTTTCTAAAAGGATGAGTTTGCAACTACTTTACTTTTGGAGAAAATTCAAAACATTCATTATTCAATAGGGCCCAAACTATCAAAAACCAGCGGTTTCAATGAACACACATTTCTTGGTAGAATCATGCAGGACTGAAATTTTTGATGTTTTTCTACTCCTCTCATGAGCCCAAACAAGTCTCTAAAAGCATGAGTTTGCAACTACTTTACTTTTGGAGAAAATTCAAAACATTCATTATTCAATAGAGCCCAATAGCAAAAATCAGGTTTTGAATGAAGAATCACATTTCTTGGTAGAATCATGCAGGATTGAAATTTTTGATGGTTTTTTACTCCTCTCAACAGCCCAAACAAGTTTCTAAAAGGATGAGTTTGCAACTACTTTACTTTTGGAGAAAATTCAAAACATTCATTATTCAATAGGGCCCAAACTATCAAAAACCAGCGGTTTCAATGAACACACATTTCTTGGTAGAATCATGCAGGACTGAAATTTTTGATGTTTTTCTACTCCTCTCATGAGCCCAAACAAGTCTCTAAAAGCATGAGTTTGCAACTACTTTACTTTTGGAGAAAATTCAAAACATTCACTATTCAATAGAGCCCAATAGCAAAAATCAGGTTTTGAATGAAGAATCACATTTCTTAGTAAAATCATGCAGGATTGAAATTTTTGATGGTTTTTTACTCCTCTCAAGAGCCCAAACAAGTTTCTAAAAGGATGAGTTTGCAACTACTTTACTTTTGGAGAAAATTCAAAACATTCATTATTCAATAGGGCCCAAACTATCAAAAACCAGCGGTTTGAATGAACACACATTTCTTGGTAGAATCATGCAGGACTGAAATTTTTGATGTTTTTCTACTCCTCTCATGAGCCGAAACAAGTCTCTAAAAGCATGAGTTTGCAACTACTTTACTTTTGGAGAAAATTCAAAACATTCATTATTCAATAGAGCCCAATAGCAAAAATCAGGTTTTGAATGAAGAATCACATTTCTTGGTAGAATCATGCAGGATTGAAATTTTTGATGGTTTTTTACTCCTCTCAACAGCCCAAACAAGTTTCTAAAAGGATGAGTTTGCAACTACTTTACTTTTGGAGAAAATTCAAAACATTCATTATTCAATAGGGCCCAAACTATCAAAAACCAGCGGTTTCAATGAACACACATTTCTTGGTAGAATCATGCAGGACTGAAATTTTTGATGTTTTTCTACTCCTCTCATGAGCCCAAACAAGTCTCTAAAAGCATGAGTTTGCAACTACTTTACTTTTGGAGAAAATTCAAAACATTCACTATTCAATAGAGCCCAATAGCAAAAATCAGGTTTTGAATGAAGAATCACATTTCTTGGTAAAATCATGCAGGATTGAAATTTTTGATGGTTTTTTACTCCTCTCAACAGCCCAAACAAGTTTCTAAAAGGATGAGTTTGCAACTACTTTACTTTTGGAGAAAATTCAAAACATTCATTATTCAATAGGGCCCAAACTATCAAAAACCAGCGGTTTCAATGAACACACATTTCTTGGTAGAATCATGCAGGACTGAAATTTTTGATGTTTTTCTACTCCTCTCATGAGCCCAAACAAGTCTCTAAAAGCATGAGTTTGCAACTACTTTACTTTTGGAGAAAATTCAAAACATTCACTATTCAATAGAGCCCAATAGCAAAAATCAGGTTTTGAATGAAGAATCACATTTCTTGGTAAAATCATGCAGGATTGAAATTTTTGATGGTTTTTTACTCCTCTCAACAGCCCAAACAAGTTTCTAAAAGGATGAGTTTGCAACTACTTTACTTTTGGAGAAAATTCAAAACATTCATTATTCAATAGGGCCCAAACTATCAAAAACCAGCGGTTTCAATGAACACACATTTCTTGGTAGAATCATGCAGGACTGAAATTTTTGATGTTTTTCTACTCCTCTCATGAGCCCAAACAAGTCTCTAAAAGCATGAGTTTGCAACTACTTTACTTTTGGAGAAAATTCAAAACATTCATTATTCAATAGAGCCCAATAGCAAAAATCAGGTTTTGAATGAAGAATCACATTTCTTGGTAGAATCATGCAGGATTGAAATTTTTGATGGTTTTTTACTCCTCTCAACAGCCCAAACAAGTTTCTAAAAGGATGAGTTTGCAACTACTTTACTTTTGGAGAAAATTCAAAACATTCATTATTCAATAGGGCCCAAACTATCAAAAACCAGCGGTTTCAATGAACACACATTTCTTGGTAGAATCATGCAGGACTGAAATTTTTGATGTTTTTCTACTCCTCTCATGAGCCCAAACAAGTCTCTAAAAGCATGAGTTTGCAACTACTTTACTTTTGGAGAAAATTCAAAACATTCACTATTCAATAGAGCCCAATAGCAAAAATCAGGTTTTGAATGAAGAATCACATTTCTTGGTAAAATCATGCAGGATTGAAATTTTTGATGGTTTTTTACTCCTCTCAACAGCCCAAACAAGTTTCTAAAAGGATGAGTTTGCAACTACTTTACTTTTGGAGAAAATTCAAAACATTCATTATTCAATAGGGCCCAAACTATCAAAAACCAGCGGTTTCAATGAACACACATTTCTTGGTAGAATCATGCAGGACTGAAATTTTTGATGTTTTTCTACTCCTCTCATGAGCCCAAACAAGTCTCTAAAAGCATGAGTTTGCAACTACTTTACTTTTGGAGAAAATTCAAAACATTCATTATTCAATAGAGCCCAATAGCAAAAATCAGGTTTTGAATGAAGAATCACATTTCTTGATAGAATCATGCAGGATTGAAATTTTTGATGGTTTTTTACTCCTCTCAACAGCCCAAACAAGTTTCTAAAAGGATGAGTTTGCAACTACTTTACTTTTGGAGAAAATTCAAAACATTCATTATTCAATAGGGCCCAAACTATCAAAAACCAGCGGTTTCAATGAACACACATTTCTTGGTAGAATCATGCAGGACTGAAATTTTTGATGTTTTTCTACTCCTCTCATGAGCCCAAACAAGTCTCTAAAAGCATGAGTTTGCAACTACTTTACTTTTGGAGAAAATTCAAAACATTCATTATTCAATAGAGCCCAATAGCAAAAATCAGGTTTTGAATGAAGAATCACATTTCTTGGTAGAATCATGCAGGATTGAAATTTTTGATGGTTTTTTACTCCTCTCAACAGCCCAAACAAGTTTCTAAAAGGATGAGTTTGCAACTACTTTACTTTTGGAGAAAATTCAAAACATTCATTATTCAATAGGGCCCAAACTATCAAAAACCAGCGGTTTCAATGAACACACATTTCTTGGTAGAATCATGCAGGACTGAAATTTTTGATGTTTTTCTACTCCTCTCATGAGCCCAAACAAGTCTCTAAAAGCATGAGTTTGCAACTACTTTACTTTTGGAGAAAATTCAAAACATTCATTATTCAATAGAGCCCAATAGCAAAAATCAGGTTTTGAATGAAGAATCACATTTCTTGGTAGAATCATGTAGGATTGAAATTTTTGATGGTTTTTTACTCCTCTCAACAGCCCAAACAAGTTTTTAAAAGGATGAGTTTGCAACTACTTTACTTTTGGAGAAAATTCAAAACATTCATTATTCAATAGGGCCCAAACTATCAAAAACCAGCGGTTTCAATGAACACACATTTCTTGGTAGAATCATGCAGGACTGAAATTTTTGATGTTTTTCTACTCCTCTCATGAGCCCAAACAAGTCTCTAAAAGCATGAGTTTGCAAATACTTTACTTTTGGAGAAAATTCAAAACATTCATTATTCAATAGAGCCCAATAGCAAAAATCAGGTTTTGAATGAAGAATCACATTTCTTGGTAGAATCATGCAGGATTGAAATTTTTGATGGTTTTTTACTCCTCTCAACAGCCCAAACAAGTTTCTAAAAGGATGAGTTTGCAACTACTTTACTTTTGGAGAAAATTCAAAACATTCATTATTCAATAGGGCCCAAACTATCAAAAACCAGCGGTTTCAATGAACACACATTTCTTGGTAGAATCATGCAGGACTGAAATTTTTGATGTTTTTCTACTCCTCTCATGAGCCGAAACAAGTCTCTAAAAGCATGAGTTTGCAACTACTTTACTTTTGGAGAAAATTCAAAACATTCATTATTCAATAGAGCCCAATAGCAAAAATCAGGTTTTGAATGAAGAATCACATTTCTTGGTAGAATCATGCAGGATTGAAATTTTTGATGGTTTTTTACTCCTCTCAACAGCCCAAACAAGTTTCTAAAAGGATGAGTTTGCAACTACTTTACTTTTGGAGAAAATTCAAAACATTCATTATTCAATAGGGCCCAAACTATCAAAAACCATCGGTTTCAATGAACACACATTTCTTGGTAGAATCATGCAGGACTGAAATTTTTGATGTTTTTCTACTCCTCTCATGAGCCCAAACAAGTCTCTAAAAGCATGAGTTTGCAACTACTTTACTTTTGGAGAAAATTCAAAACATTCATTATTCAATAGAGCCCAATAGCAAAAATCAGGTTTTGAATGAAGAATCACATTTCTTGGTAGAATCATGCAGGATTGAAATTTTTGATGGTTTTTTACTCCTCTCAACAGCCCAAACAAGTTTCTAAAAGGATGAGTTTGCAACTACTTTACTTTTGGAGAAAATTCAAAACATTCATTATTCAATAGGGCCCAAACTATCAAAAACCAGCGGTTTCAATGAACACACATTTCTTGGTAGAATCATGCAGGACTGAAATTTTTGATGTTTTTCTACTCCTCTCATGAGCCCAAACAAGTCTCTAAAAGCATGAGTTTGCAACTACTTTACTTTTGTAGAAAATTCAAAACATTCATTATTCAATAGAGCCCAATAGCAAAAATCAGGTTTTGAATGAAGAATCACATTTCTTGGTAGAATCATGTAGGATTGAAATTTTTGATGGTTTTTTACTCCTCTCAACAGCCCAAACAAGTTTCTAAAAGGATGAGTTTGCAACTACTTTACTTTTGGAGAAAATTCAAAACATTCATTATTCAATAGGGCCCAAACTATCAAAAACCAGCGGTTTCAATGAACACACATTTCTTGGTAGAATCATGCAGGACTGAAATTTTTGATGTTTTTCTACTCCTCTCATGAGCCCAAACAAGTCTCTAAAAGCATGAGTTTGCAACTACTTTACTTTTGGAGAAAATTCAAAACATTCATTATTCAATAGAGCCCAATAGCAAAAATCAGGTTTTGAATGAAGAATCACATTTCTTGGTAGAATCATGCAGGATTGAAATTTTTGATGGTTTTTTACTCCTCTCAACAGCCCAAACAAGTTTCTAAAAGGATGAGTTTGCAACTACTTTACTTTTGGAGAAAATTCAAAACATTCATTATTCAATAGGGCCCAAACTATCAAAAACCAGCGGTTTCAATGAACACACATTTCTTGGTAGAATCATGCAGGACTGAAATTTTTGATGTTTTTCTACTCCTCTCATGAGCCCAAACAAGTCTCTAAAAGCATGAGTTTGCAACTACTTTACTTTTGGAGAAAATTCAAAACATTCACTATTCAATAGAGCCCAATAGCAAAAATCAGGTTTTGAATGAAGAATCACATTTCTTAGTAAAATCATGCAGGATTGAAATTTTTGATGGTTTTTTACTCCTCTCAAGAGCCCAAACAAGTTTCTAAAAGGATGAGTTTGCAACTACTTTACTTTTGGAGAAAATTCAAAACATTCATTATTCAATAGGGCCCAAACTATCAAAAACCAGCGGTTTGAATGAACACACATTTCTTGGTAGAATCATGCAGGACTGAAATTTTTGATGTTTTTCTACTCCTCTCATGAGCCGAAACAAGTCTCTAAAAGCATGAGTTTGCAACTACTTTACTTTTGGAGAAAATTCAAAACATTCACTATTCAATAGAGCCCAATAGCAAAAATCAGGTTTTGAATGAAGAATCACATTTCTTGGTAAAATCATGCAGGATTGAAATTTTTGATGGTTTTTTACTCCTCTCAACAGCCCAAACAAGTTTCTAAAAGGATGAGTTTGCAACTACTTTACTTTTGGAGAAAATTCAAAACATTCATTATTCAATAGGGCCCAAACTATCAAAAACCAGCGGTTTGAATGAACACACATTTCTTGGTAGAATCATGCAGGACTGAAATTTTTGATGTTTTTCTACTCCTCTCATGAGCCCAAACAAGTCTCTAAAAGCATGAGTTTGCAACTACTTTACTTTTGGAGAAAATTCAAAACATTCACTATTCAATAGAGCCCAATAGCAAAAATCAGGTTTTGAATGAAGAATCACATTTCTTGGTAAAATCATGCAGGATTGAAATTTTTGATGGTTTTTTACTCCTCTCAACAGCCCAAACAAGTTTCTAAAAGGATGAGTTTGCAACTACTTTACTTTTGGAGAAAATTCAAAACATTCATTATTCAATAGGGCCCAAACTATCAAAAACCAGCGGTTTCAATGAACACACATTTCTTGGTAGAATCATGCAGGACTGAAATTTTTGATGTTTTTCTACTCCTCTCATGAGCCCAAACAAGTCTCTAAAAGCATGAGTTTGCAACTACTTTACTTTTGGAGAAAATTCAAAACATTCATTATTCAATAGAGCCCAATAGCAAAAATCAGGTTTTGAATGAAGAATCACATTTCTTGGTAGAATCATGCAGGATTGAAATTTTTGATGGTTTTTTACTCCTCTCAACAGCCCAAACAAGTTTCTAAAAGGATGAGTTTGCAACTACTTTACTTTTGGAGAAAATTCAAAACATTCATTATTCAATAGGGCCCAAACTATCAAAAACCAGCGGTTTCAATGAACACACATTTCTTGGTAGAATCATGCAGGACTGAAATTTTTGATGTTTTTCTACTCCTCTCATGAGCCCAAACAAGTCTCTAAAAGCATGAGTTTGCAACTACTTTACTTTTGGAGAAAATTCAAAACATTCACTATTCAATAGAGCCCAATAGCAAAAATCAGGTTTTGAATGAAGAATCACATTTCTTAGTAAAATCATGCAGGATTGAAATTTTTGATGGTTTTTTACTCCTCTCAAGAGCCCAAACAAGTTTCTAAAAGGATGAGTTTGCAACTACTTTACTTTTGGAGAAAATTCAAAACATTCATTATTCAATAGGGCCCAAACTATCAAAAACCAGCGGTTTGAATGAACACACATTTCTTGGTAGAATCATGCAGGACTGAAATTTTTGATGTTTTTCTACTCCTCTCATGAGCCGAAACAAGTCTCTAAAAGCATGAGTTTGCAACTACTTTACTTTTGGAGAAAATTCAAAACATTCATTATTCAATAGAGCCCAATAGCAAAAATCAGGTTTTGAATGAAGAATCACATTTCTTGGTAGAATCATGCAGGATTGAAATTTTTGATGGTTTTTTACTCCTCTCAACAGCCCAAACAAGTTTCTAAAAGGATGAGTTTGCAACTACTTTACTTTTGGAGAAAATTCAAAACATTCATTATTCAATAGGGCCCAAACTATCAAAAACCAGCGGTTTCAATGAACACACATTTCTTGGTAGAATCATGCAGGACTGAAATTTTTGATGTTTTTCTACTCCTCTCATGAGCCCAAACAAGTCTCTAAAAGCATGAGTTTGCAACTACTTTACTTTTGGAGAAAATTCAAAACATTCACTATTCAATAGAGCCCAATAGCAAAAATCAGGTTTTGAATGAAGAATCACATTTCTTGGTAAAATCATGCAGGATTGAAATTTTTGATGGTTTTTTACTCCTCTCAACAGCCCAAACAAGTTTCTAAAAGGATGAGTTTGCAACTACTTTACTTTTGGAGAAAATTCAAAACATTCATTATTCAATAGGGCCCAAACTATCAAAAACCAGCGGTTTCAATGAACACACATTTCTTGGTAGAATCATGCAGGACTGAAATTTTTGATGTTTTTCTACTCCTCTCATGAGCCCAAACAAGTCTCTAAAAGCATGAGTTTGCAACTACTTTACTTTTGGAGAAAATTCAAAACATTCACTATTCAATAGAGCCCAATAGCAAAAATCAGGTTTTGAATGAAGAATCACATTTCTTGGTAAAATCATGCAGGATTGAAATTTTTGATGGTTTTTTACTCCTCTCAACAGCCCAAACAAGTTTCTAAAAGGATGAGTTTGCAACTACTTTACTTTTGGAGAAAATTCAAAACATTCATTATTCAATAGGGCCCAAACTATCAAAAACCAGCGGTTTCAATGAACACACATTTCTTGGTAGAATCATGCAGGACTGAAATTTTTGATGTTTTTCTACTCCTCTCATGAGCCCAAACAAGTCTCTAAAAGCATGAGTTTGCAACTACTTTACTTTTGGAGAAAATTCAAAACATTCATTATTCAATAGAGCCCAATAGCAAAAATCAGGTTTTGAATGAAGAATCACATTTCTTGGTAGAATCATGCAGGATTGAAATTTTTGATGGTTTTTTACTCCTCTCAACAGCCCAAACAAGTTTCTAAAAGGATGAGTTTGCAACTACTTTACTTTTGGAGAAAATTCAAAACATTCATTATTCAATAGGGCCCAAACTATCAAAAACCAGCGGTTTCAATGAACACACATTTCTTGGTAGAATCATGCAGGACTGAAATTTTTGATGTTTTTCTACTCCTCTCATGAGCCCAAACAAGTATCTAAAAGCATGAGTTTGCAACTACTTTACTTTTGGAGAAAATTCAAAACATTCACTATTCAATAGAGCCCAATAGCAAAAATCAGGTTTTGAATGAAGAATCACATTTCTTAGTAAAATCATGCAGGATTGAAATTTTTGATGGTTTTTTACTCCTCTCAAGAGCCCAAACAAGTTTCTAAAAGGATGAGTTTGCAACTACTTTACTTTTGGAGAAAATTCAAAACATTCATTATTCAATAGGGCCCAAACTATCAAAAACCAGCGGTTTGAATGAACACACATTTCTTGGTAGAATCATGCAGGACTGAAATTTTTGATGTTTTTCTACTCCTCTCATGAGCCCAAACAAGTCTCTAAAAGCATGAGTTTGCAACTACTTTACTTTTGGAGAAAATTCAAAACATTCATTATTCAATAGAGCCCAATCGCAAAAATCAGGTTTTGAATGAAGAATCACATTTCTTGGTAGAATCATGCAGGATTGAAATTTTTGATGGTTTTTTACTCCTCTCAACAGCCCAAACAAGTTTCTAAAAGGATGAGTTTGCAACTACTTTACTTTTGGAGAAAATTCAAAACATTCATTATTCAATAGGGCCCAAACTATCAAAAACCAGCGGTTTCAATGAACACACATTTCTTGGTAGAATCATGCAGGACTGAAATTTTTGATGTTTTTCTACTCCTCTCATGAGCCCAAACAAGTCTCTAAAAGCATGAGTTTGCAACTACTTTACTTTTGGAGAAAATTCAAAACATTCACTATTCAATAGAGCCCAATAGCAAAAATCAGGTTTTGAATGAAGAATCACATTTCTTGGTAAAATCATGCAGGATTGAAATTTTTGATGGTTTTTTACTCCTCTCAACAGCCCAAACAAGTTTCTAAAAGGATGAGTTTGCAACTACTTTACTTTTGGAGAAAATTCAAAACATTCATTATTCAATAGGGCCCAAACTATCAAAAACCAGCGGTTTCAATGAACACACATTTCTTGGTAGAATCATGCAGGACTGAAATTTTTGATGTTTTTCTACTCCTCTCATGAGCCCAAACAAGTCTCTAAAAGCATGAGTTTGCAACTACTTTACTTTTGGAGAAAATTCAAAACATTCATTATTCAATAGGGCCCAAACTATCAAAAACCAGCGGTTTCAATGAACACACATTTCTTGGTAGAATCATGCAGGACTGAAATTTTTGATGTTTTTCTACTCCTCTCATGAGCCCAAACAAGTCTCTAAAAGCATGAGTTTGCAACTACTTTACTTTTGGAGAAAATTCAAAACATTCATTATTCAATAGAGCCCAATAGCAAAAATCAGGTTTTGAATGAAGAATCACATTTCTTGGTAGAATCATGCAGGATTGAAATTTTTGATGGTTTTTTACTCCTCTCAACAGCCCAAACAAGTTTCTAAAAGGATGAGTTTGCAACTACTTTACTTTTGGAGAAAATTCAAAACATTCATTATTCAATAGGGCCCAAACTATCAAAAACCAGCGGTTTCAATGAACACACATTTCTTGGTAGAATCATGCAGGACTGAAATTTTTGATGTTTTTCTACTCCTCTCATGAGCCCAAACAAGTCTCTAAAAGCATGAGTTTGCAACTACTTTACTTTTGGAGAAAATTCAAAACATTCATTATTCAATAGAGCCCAATAGCAAAAATCAGGTTTTGAATGAAGAATCACATTTCTTGGTAGAATCATGTAGGATTGAAATTTTCGATGGTTTTTTACTCCTCTCAACAGCCCAAACAAGTTTCTAAAAGGATGAGTTTGCAACTACTTTACTTTTGGAGAAAATTCAAAACATTCATTATTCAATAGGGCCCAAACTATCAAAAACCAGCGGTTTCAATGAACACACATTTCTTGGTAGAATCATGCAGGACTGAAATTTTTGATGTTTTTCTACTCCTCTCATGAGCCCAAACAAGTCTCTAAAAGCATGAGTTTGCAAATACTTTACTTTTGGAGAAAATTCAAAACATTCATTATTCAATAGAGCCCAATAGCAAAAATCAGGTTTTGAATGAAGAATCACATTTCTTGGTAGAATCATGCAGGATTGAAATTTTTGATGGTTTTTTACTCCTCTCAACAGCCCAAACAAGTTTCTAAAAGGATGAGTTTGCAACTACTTTACTTTTGGAGAAAATTCAAAACATTCATTATTCAATAGGGCCCAAACTATCAAAAACCAGCGGTTTCAATGAACACACATTTCTTGGTAGAATCATGCAGGACTGAAATTTTTGATGTTTTTCTACTCCTCTCATGAGCCGAAACAAGTCTCTAAAAGCATGAGTTTGCAACTACTTTACTTTTGGAGAAAATTCAAAACATTCATTATTCAATAGAGCCCAATAGCAAAAATCAGGTTTTGAATGAAGAATCACATTTCTTGGTAGAATCATGCAGGATTGAAATTTTTGATGGTTTTTTACTCCTCTCAACAGCCCAAACAAGTTTCTTAAAGGATGAGTTTGCAACTACTTTACTTTTGGAGAAAATTCAAAACATTCATTATTCAATAGGGCCCAAACTATCAAAAACCATCGGTTTCAATGAACACACATTTCTTGGTAGAATCATGCAGGACTGAAATTTTTGATGTTTTTCTACTCCTCTCATGAGCCCAAACAAGTCTCTAAAAGCATGAGTTTGCAACTACTTTACTTTTGGAGAAAATTCAAAACATTCATTATTCAATAGAGCCCAATAGCAAAAATCAGGTTTTGAATGAAGAATCACATTTCTTGGTAGAATCATGCAGGATTGAAATTTTTGATGGTTTTTTACTCCTCTCAACAGCCCAAACAAGTTTCTAAAAGGATGAGTTTGCAACTACTTTACTTTTGGAGAAAATTCAAAACATTCATTATTCAATAGGGCCCAAACTATCAAAAACCAGCGGTTTCAATGAACACACATTTCTTGGTAGAATCATGCAGGACTGAAATTTTTGATGTTTTTCTACTCCTCTCATGAGCCCAAACAAGTCTCTAAAAGCATGAGTTTGCAACTACTTTACTTTTGTAGAAAATTCAAAACATTCATTATTCAATAGAGCCCAATAGCAAAAATCAGGTTTTGAATGAAGAATCACATTTCTTGGTAGAATCATGTAGGATTGAAATTTTTGATGGTTTTTTACTCCTCTCAACAGCCCAAACAAGTTTCTAAAAGGATGAGTTTGCAACTACTTTACTTTTGGAGAAAATTCAAAACATTCATTATTCAATAGGGCCCAAACTATCAAAAACCAGCGGTTTCAATGAACACACATTTCTTGGTAGAATCATGCAGGACTGAAATTTTTGATGTTTTTCTACTCCTCTCATGAGCCCAAACAAGTCTCTAAAAGCATGAGTTTGCAACTACTTTACTTTTGGAGAAAATTCAAAACATTCATTATTCAATAGAGCCCAATAGCAAAAATCAGGTTTTGAATGAAGAATCACATTTCTTGGTAGAATCATGCAGGATTGAAATTTTTGATGGTTTTTTACTCCTCTCAACAGCCCAAACAAGCTTCTAAAAGGATGAGTTTGCAACTACTTTACTTTTGGAGAAAATTCAAAACATTCATTATTCAATAGGGCCCAAACTATCAAAAACCAGCGGTTTCAATGAACACACATTTCTTGGTAGAATCATGCAGGACTGAAATTTTTGATGTTTTTCTACTCCTCTCATGAGCCCAAACAAGTCTCTAAAAGCATGAGTTTGCAACTACTTTACTTTTGGAGAAAATTCAAAACATTCACTATTCAATAGAGCCCAATAGCAAAAATCAGGTTTTGAATGAAGAATCACATTTCTTAGTAAAATCATGCAGGATTGAAATTTTTGATGGTTTTTTACTCCTCTCAAGAGCCCAAACAAGTTTCTAAAAGGATGAGTTTGCAACTACTTTACTTTTGGAGAAAATTCAAAACATTCATTATTCAATAGGGCCCAAACTATCAAAAACCAGCGGTTTGAATGAACACACATTTCTTGGTAGAATCATGCAGGACTGAAATTTTTGATGTTTTTCTACTCCTCTCATGAGCCGAAACAAGTCTCTAAAAGCATGAGTTTGCAACTACTTTACTTTTGGAGAAAATTCAAAACATTCATTATTCAATAGAGCCCAATAGCAAAAATCAGGTTTTGAATGAAGAATCACATTTCTTGGTAGAATCATGCAGGATTGAAATTTTTGATGGTTTTTTACTCCTCTCAACAGCCCAAACAAGTTTCTAAAAGGATGAGTTTGCAACTACTTTACTTTTGGAGAAAATTCAAAACATTCATTATTCAATAGGGCCCAAACTATCAAAAACCAGCGGTTTCAATGAACACACATTTCTTGGTAGAATCATGCAGGACTGAAATTTTTGATGTTTTTCTACTCCTCTCATGAGCCCAAACAAGTCTCTAAAAGCATGAGTTTGCAACTACTTTACTTTTGGAGAAAATTCAAAACATTCACTATTCAATAGAGCCCAATAGCAAAAATCAGGTTTTGAATGAAGAATCACATTTCTTGGTAAAATCATGCAGGATTGAAATTTTTGATGGTTTTTTACTCCTCTCAACAGCCCAAACAAGTTTCTAAAAGGATGAGTTTGCAACTACTTTACTTTTGGAGAAAATTCAAAACATTCATTATTCAATAGGGCCCAAACTATCAAAAACCAGCGGTTTCAATGAACACACATTTCTTGGTAGAATCATGCAGGACTGAAATTTTTGATGTTTTTCTACTCCTCTCATGAGCCCAAACAAGTCTCTAAAAGCATGAGTTTGCAACTACTTTACTTTTGGAGAAAATTCAAAACATTCACTATTCAATAGAGCCCAATAGCAAAAATCAGGTTTTGAATGAAGAATCACATTTCTTGGTAAAATCATGCAGGATTGAAATTTTTGATGGTTTTTTACTCCTCTCAACAGCCCAAACAAGTTTCTAAAAGGATGAGTTTGCAACTACTTTACTTTTGGAGAAAATTCAAAACATTCATTATTCAATAGGGCCCAAACTATCAAAAACCAGCGGTTTCAATGAACACACATTTCTTGGTAGAATCATGCAGGACTGAAATTTTTGATGTTTTTCTACTCCTCTCATGAGCCCAAACAAGTCTCTAAAAGCATGAGTTTGCAACTACTTTACTTTTGGAGAAAATTCAAAACATTCATTATTCAATAGAGCCCAATAGCAAAAATCAGGTTTTGAATGAAGAATCACATTTCTTGGTAGAATCATGCAGGATTGAAATTTTTGATGGTTTTTTACTCCTCTCAACAGCCCAAACAAGTTTCTAAAAGGATGAGTTTGCAACTACTTTACTTTTGGAGAAAATTCAAAACATTCATTATTCAATAGGGCCCAAACTATCAAAAACCAGCGGTTTCAATGAACACACATTTCTTGGTAGAATCATGCAGGACTGAAATTTTTGATGTTTTTCTACTCCTCTCATGAGCCCAAACAAGTATCTAAAAGCATGAGTTTGCAACTACTTTACTTTTGGAGAAAATTCAAAACATTCACTATTCAATAGAGCCCAATAGCAAAAATCAGGTTTTGAATGAAGAATCACATTTCTTAGTAAAATCATGCAGGATTGAAATTTTTGATGGTTTTTTACTCCTCTCAAGAGCCCAAACAAGTTTCTAAAAGGATGAGTTTGCAACTACTTTACTTTTGGAGAAAATTCAAAACATTCATTATTCAATAGGGCCCAAACTATCAAAAACCAGCGGTTTGAATGAACACACATTTCTTGGTAGAATCATGCAGGACTGAAATTTTTGATGTTTTTCTACTCCTCTCATGAGCCCAAACAAGTCTCTAAAAGCATGAGTTTGCAACTACTTTACTTTTGGAGAAAATTCAAAACATTCATTATTCAATAGAGCCCAATCGCAAAAATCAGGTTTTGAATGAAGAATCACATTTCTTGGTAGAATCATGCAGGATTGAAATTTTTGATGGTTTTTTACTCCTCTCAACAGCCCAAACAAGTTTCTAAAAGGATGAGTTTGCAACTACTTTACTTTTGGAGAAAATTCAAAACATTCATTATTCAATAGGGCCCAAACTATCAAAAACCAGCGGTTTCAATGAACACACATTTCTTGGTAGAATCATGCAGGACTGAAATTTTTGATGTTTTTCTACTCCTCTCATGAGCCCAAACAAGTCTCTAAAAGCATGAGTTTGCAACTACTTTACTTTTGGAGAAAATTCAAAACATTCACTATTCAATAGAGCCCAATAGCAAAAATCAGGTTTTGAATGAAGAATCACATTTCTTGGTAAAATCATGCAGGATTGAAATTTTTGATGGTTTTTTACTCCTCTCAACAGCCCAAACAAGTTTCTAAAAGGATGAGTTTGCAACTACTTTACTTTTGGAGAAAATTCAAAACATTCATTATTCAATAGGGCCCAAACTATCAAAAACCAGCGGTTTCAATGAACACACATTTCTTGGTAGAATCATGCAGGACTGAAATTTTTGATGTTTTTCTACTCCTCTCATGAGCCCAAACAAGTCTCTAAAAGCATGAGTTTGCAACTACTTTACTTTTGGAGAAAATTCAAAACATTCATTATTCAATAGGGCCCAAACTATCAAAAACCAGCGGTTTCAATGAACACACATTTCTTGGTAGAATCATGCAGGACTGAAATTTTTGATGTTTTTCTACTCCTCTCATGAGCCGAAACAAGTCTCTAAAAGCATGAGTTTGCAACTACTTTACTTTTGGAGAAAATTCAAAACATTCATTATTCAATAGAGCCCAATAGCAAAAATCAGGTTTTGAATGAAGAATCACATTTCTTGGTAGAATCATGCAGGATTGAAATTTTTGATGGTTTTTTACTCCTCTCAACAGCCCAAACAAGTTTCTAAAAGGATGAGTTTGCAACTACTTTACTTTTGGAGAAAATTCAAAACATTCATTATTCAATAGGGCCCAAACTATCAAAAACCAGCGGTTTCAATGAACACACATTTCTTGGTAGAATCATGCAGGACTGAAATTTTTGATGTTTTTCTACTCCTCTCATGAGCCCAAACAAGTCTCTAAAAGCATGAGTTTGCAACTACTTTACTTTTGGAGAAAATTCAAAACATTCACTATTCAATAGAGCCCAATAGCAAAAATCAGGTTTTGAATGAAGAATCACATTTCTTGGTAAAATCATGCAGGATTGAAATTTTTGATGGTTTTTTACTCCTCTCAACAGCCCAAACAAGTTTCTAAAAGGATGAGTTTGCAACTACTTTACTTTTGGAGAAAATTCAAAACATTCATTATTCAATAGGGCCCAAACTATCAAAAACCAGCGGTTTCAATGAACACACATTTCTTGGTAGAATCATGCAGGACTGAAATTTTTGATTTTTTTCTACTCCTCTCATGAGCCCAAACAAGTCTCTAAAAGCATGAGTTTGCAACTACTTTACTTTTGGAGAAAATTCAAAACATTCACTATTCAATAGAGCCCAATAGCAAAAATCAGGTTTTGAATGAAGAATCACATTTCTTGGTAAAATCATGCAGGATTGAAATTTTTGATGGTTTTTTACTCCTCTCAACAGCCCAAACAAGTTTCTAAAAGGATGAGTTTGCAACTACTTTACTTTTGGAGAAAATTCAAAACATTCATTATTCAATAGGGCCCAAACTATCAAAAACCAGCGGTTTCAATGAACACACATTTCTTGGTAGAATCATGCAGGACTGAAATTTTTGATGTTTTTCTACTCCTCTCATGAGCCCAAACAAGTCTCTAAAAGCATGAGTTTGCAACTACTTTACTTTTGGAGAAAATTCAAAACATTCATTATTCAATAGAGCCCAATAGCAAAAATCAGGTTTTGAATGAAGAATCACATTTCTTGGTAGAATCATGCAGGATTGAAATTTTTGATGGTTTTTTACTCCTCTCAACAGCCCAAACAAGTTTCTAAAAGGATGAGTTTGCAACTACTTTACTTTTGGAGAAAAATCAAAACATTCATTATTCAATAGGGCCCAAACTATCAAAAACCAGCGGTTTCAATGAACACACATTTCTTGGTAGAATCATGCAGGACTGAAATTTTTGATGTTTTTCTACTCCTCTCATGAGCCCAAACAAGTATCTAAAAGCATGAGTTTGCAACTACTTTACTTTTGGAGAAAATTCAAAACATTCACTATTCAATAGAGCCCAATAGCAAAAATCAGGTTTTGAATGAAGAATCACATTTCTTAGTAAAATCATGCAGGATTGAAATTTTTGATGGTTTTTTACTCCTCTCAAGAGCCCAAACAAGTTTCTAAAAGGATGAGTTTGCAACTACTTTACTTTTGGAGAAAATTCAAAACATTCATTATTCAATAGGGCCCAAACTATCAAAAACCAGCGGTTTGAATGAACACACATTTCTTGGTAGAATCATGCAGGACTGAAATTTTTGATGTTTTTCTACTCCTCTCATGAGCCCAAACAAGTCTCTAAAAGCATGAGTTTGCAACTACTTTACTTTTGGAGAAAATTCAAAACATTCATTATTCAATAGAGCCCAATCGCAAAAATCAGGTTTTGAATGAAGAATCACATTTCTTGGTAGAATCATGCAGGATTGAAATTTTTGATGGTTTTTTACTCCTCTCAACAGCCCAAACAAGTTTCTAAAAGGATGAGTTTGCAACTACTTTACTTTTGGAGAAAATTCAAAACATTCATTATTCAATAGGGCCCAAACTATCAAAAACCAGCGGTTTCAATGAACACACATTTCTTGGTAGAATCATGCAGGACTGAAATTTTTGATGTTTTTCTACTCCTCTCATGAGCCCAAACAAGTCTCTAAAAGCATGAGTTTGCAACTACTTTACTTTTGGAGAAAATTCAAAACATTCACTATTCAATAGAGCCCAATAGCAAAAATCAGGTTTTGAATGAAGAATCACATTTCTTGGTAAAATCATGCAGGATTGAAATTTTTGATGGTTTTTTACTCCTCTCAACAGCCCAAACAAGTTTCTAAAAGGATGAGTTTGCAACTACTTTACTTTTGGAGAAAATTCAAAACATTCATTATTCAATAGGGCCCAAACTATCAAAAACCAGCGGTTTCAATGAACACACATTTCTTGGTAGAATCATGCAGGACTGAAATTTTTGATGTTTTTCTACTCCTCTCATGAGCCCAAACAAGTCTCTAAAAGCATGAGTTTGCAACTACTTTACTTTTGGAGAAAATTCAAAACATTCATTATTCAATAGGGCCCAAACTATCAAAAACCAGCGGTTTCAATGAACACACATTTCTTGGTAGAATCATGCAGGACTGAAATTTTTGATGTTTTTCTACTCCTCTCATGAGCCCAAACAAGTCTCTAAAAGCATGAGTTTGCAACTACTTTACTTTTGGAGAAAATTCAAAACATTCATTATTCAATAGAGCCCAATCGCAAAAATCAGGTTTTGAATGAAGAATCACATTTCTTGGTAGAATCATGCAGGATTGAAATTTTTGATGGTTTTTTACTCCTCTCAACAGCCCAAACAAGTTTCTAAAAGGATGAGTTTGCAACTACTTTACTTTTGGAGAAAATTCAAAACATTCATTATTCAATAGGGCCCAAACTATCAAAAACCAGCGGTTTCAATGAACACACATTTCTTGGTAGAATCATGCAGGACTGAAATTTTTGATGTTTTTCTACTCCTCTCATGAGCCCAAACAAGTCTCTAAAAGCATGAGTTTGCAACTACTTTACTTTTGGAGAAAATTCAAAACATTCATTATTCAATAGAGCCCAATAGCAAAAATCAGGTTTTGAATGAAGAATCACATTTCTTGGTAGAATCATGTAGGATTGAAATTTTTGATGGTTTTTTACTCCTCTCAACAGCCCAAACAAGTTTCTAAAAGGATGAGTTTGCAACTACTTTACTTTTGGAGAAAATTCAAAACATTCATTATTCAATAGGGCCCAAACTATCAAAAACCAGCGGTTTCAATGAACACACATTTCTTGGTAGAATCATGCAGGACTGAAATTTTTGATGTTTTTCTACTCCTCTCATGAGCCCAAACAAGTCTCTAAAAGCATGAGTTTGCAAATACTTTACTTTTGGAGAAAATTCAAAACATTCATTATTCAATAGAGCCCAATAGCAAAAATCAGGTTTTGAATGAAGAATCACATTTCTTGGTAGAATCATGCAGGATTGAAATTTTTGATGGTTTTTTACTCCTCTCAACAGCCCAAACAAGTTTCTAAAAGGATGAGTTTGCAACTACTTTACTTTTGGAGAAAATTCAAAACATTCATTATTCAATAGGGCCCAAACTATCAAAAACCAGCGGTTTCAATGAACACACATTTCTTGGTAGAATCATGCAGGACTGAAATTTTTGATGTTTTTCTACTCCTCTCATGAGCCGAAACAAGTCTCTAAAAGCATGAGTTTGCAACTACTTTACTTTTGGAGAAAATTCAAAACATTCATTATTCAATAGAGCCCAATAGCAAAAATCAGGTTTTGAATGAAGAATCACATTTCTTGGTAGAATCATGCAGGATTGAAATTTTTGATGGTTTTTTACTCCTCTCAACAGCCCAAACAAGTTTCTTAAAGGATGAGTTTGCAACTACTTTACTTTTGGAGAAAATTCAAAACATTCATTATTCAATAGGGCCCAAACTATCAAAAACCATCGGTTTCAATGAACACACATTTCTTGGTAGAATCATGCAGGACTGAAATTTTTGATGTTTTTCTACTCCTCTCATGAGCCCAAACAAGTCTCTAAAAGCATGAGTTTGCAACTACTTTACTTTTGGAGAAAATTCAAAACATTCATTATTCAATAGAGCCCAATAGCAAAAATCAGGTTTTGAATGAAGAATCACATTTCTTGGTAGAATCATGCAGGATTGAAATTTTTGATGGTTTTTTACTCCTCTCAACAGCCCAAACAAGTTTCTAAAAGGATGAGTTTGCAACTACTTTACTTTTGGAGAAAATTCAAAACATTCATTATTCAATAGGGCCCAAACTATCAAAAACCAGCGGTTTCAATGAACACACATTTCTTGGTAGAATCATGCAGGACTGAAATTTTTGATGTTTTTCTACTCCTCTCATGAGCCCAAACAAGTCTCTAAAAGCATGAGTTTGCAACTACTTTACTTTTGTAGAAAATTCAAAACATTCATTATTCAATAGAGCCCAATAGCAAAAATCAGGTTTTGAATGAAGAATCACATTTCTTGGTAGAATCATGTAGGATTGAAATTTTTGATGGTTTTTTACTCCTCTCAACAGCCCAAACAAGTTTCTAAAAGGATGAGTTTGCAACTACTTTACTTTTGGAGAAAATTCAAAACATTCATTATTCAATAGGGCCCAAACTATCAAAAACCAGCGGTTTCAATGAACACACATTTCTTGGTAGAATCATGCAGGACTGAAATTTTTGATGTTTTTCTACTCCTCTCATGAGCCCAAACAAGTCTCTAAAAGCATGAGTTTGCAACTACTTTACTTTTGGAGAAAATTCAAAACATTCATTATTCAATAGAGCCCAATAGCAAAAATCAGGTTTTGAATGAAGAATCACATTTCTTGGTAGAATCATGCAGGATTGAAATTTTTGATGGTTTTTTACTCCTCTCAACAGCCCAAACAAGTTTCTAAAAGGATGAGTTTGCAACTACTTTACTTTTGGAGAAAATTCAAAACATTCATTATTCAATAGGGCCCAAACTATCAAAAACCAGCGGTTTCAATGAACACACATTTCTTGGTAGAATCATGCAGGACTGAAATTTTTGATGTTTTTCTACTCCTCTCATGAGCCCAAACAAGTCTCTAAAAGCATGAGTTTGCAACTACTTTACTTTTGGAGAAAATTCAAAACATTCACTATTCAATAGAGCCCAATAGCAAAAATCAGGTTTTGAATGAAGAATCACATTTCTTAGTAAAATCATGCAGGATTGAAATTTTTGATGGTTTTTTACTCCTCTCAAGAGCCCAAACAAGTTTCTAAAAGGATGAGTTTGCAACTACTTTACTTTTGGAGAAAATTCAAAACATTCATTATTCAATAGGGCCCAAACTATCAAAAACCAGCGGTTTGAATGAACACACATTTCTTGGTAGAATCATGCAGGACTGAAATTTTTGATGTTTTTCTACTCCTCTCATGAGCCCAAACAAGTCTCTAAAAGCATGAGTTTGCAACTACTTTACTTTTGGAGAAAATTCAAAACATTCATTTTTCAATAGAGCCCAATCGCAAAAATCAGGTTTTGAATGAAGAATCACATTTCTTGGTAGAATCATGCAGGATTGAAATTTTTGATGGTTTTTTACTCCTCTCAACAGCCCAAACAAGTTTCTAAAAGGATGAGTTTGCAACTACTTTACTTTTGGAGAAAATTCAAAACATTCATTATTCAATAGGGCCCAAACTATCAAAAACCAGCGGTTTCAATGAACACACATTTCTTGGTAGAATCATGCAGGACTGAAATTTTTGATGTTTTTCTACTCCTCTCATGAGCCCAAACAAGTCTCTAAAAGCATGAGTTTGCAACTACTTTACTTTTGGAGAAAATTCAAAACATTCACTATTCAATAGAGCCCAATAGCAAAAATCAGGTTTTGAATGAAGAATCACATTTCTTGGTAAAATCATGCAGGATTGAAATTTTTGATGGTTTTTTACTCCTCTCAACAGCCCAAACAAGTTTCTAAAAGGATGAGTTTGCAACTACTTTACTTTTGGAGAAAATTCAAAACATTCATTATTCAATAGGGCCCAAACTATCAAAAACCAGCGGTTTCAATGAACACACATTTCTTGGTAGAATCATGCAGGACTGAAATTTTTGATGTTTTTCTACTCCTCTCATGAGCCCAAACAAGTCTCTAAAAGCATGAGTTTGCAACTACTTTACTTTTGGAGAAAATTCAAAACATTCATTATTCAATAGGGCCCAAACTATCAAAAACCAGCGGTTTCAATGAACACACATTTCTTGGTAGAATCATGCAGGACTGAAATTTTTGATGTTTTTCTACTCCTCTCATGAGCCCAAACAAGTCTCTAAAAGCATGAGTTTGCAACTACTTTACTTTTGGAGAAAATTCAAAACATTCATTATTCAATAGAGCCCAATAGCAAAAATCAGGTTTTGAATGAAGAATCACATTTCTTGGTAGAATCATGCAGGATTGAAATTTTTGATGGTTTTTTACTCCTCTCAACAGCCCAAACAAGTTTCTAAAAGGATGAGTTTGCAACTACTTTACTTTTGGAGAAAATTCAAAACATTCATTATTCAATAGGGCCCAAACTATCAAAAACCAGCGGTTTCAATGAACACACATTTCTTGGTAGAATCATGCAGGACTGAAATTTTTGATGTTTTTCTACTCCTCTCATGAGCCCAAACAAGTCTCTAAAAGCATGAGTTTGCAACTACTTTACTTTTGGAGAAAATTCAAAACATTCATTATTCAATAGAGCCCAATAGCAAAAATCAGGTTTTGAATGAAGAATCACATTTCTTGGTAGAATCATGCAGGATTGAAATTTTTGATGGTTTTTTACTCCTCTCAACAGCCCAAACAAGTTTCTAAAAGGATGAGTTTGCAACTACTTTACTTTTGGAGAAAATTCAAAACATTCATTATTCAATAGGGCCCAAACTATCAAAAACCAGCGGTTTCAATGAACACACATTTCTTGGTAGAATCATGCAGGACTGAAATTTTTGATGTTTTTCTACTCCTCTCATGAGCCCAAACAAGTCTCTAAAAGCATGAGTTTGCAACTACTTTACTTTTGGAGAAAATTCAAAACATTCACTATTCAATAGAGCCCAATAGCAAAAATCAGGTTTTGAATGAAGAATCACATTTCTTAGTAAAATCATGCAGGATTGAAATTTTTGATGGTTTTTTACTCCTCTCAAGAGCCCAAACAAGTTTCTAAAAGGATGAGTTTGCAACTACTTTACTTTTGGAGAAAATTCAAAACATTCATTATTCAATAGGGCCCAAACTATCAAAAACCAGCGGTTTGAATGAACACACATTTCTTGGTAGAATCATGCAGGACTGAAATTTTTGATGTTTTTCTACTCCTCTCATGAGCCGAAACAAGTCTCTAAAAGCATGAGTTTGCAACTACTTTACTTTTGGAGAAAATTCAAAACATTCATTATTCAATAGAGCCCAATAGCAAAAATCAGGTTTTGAATGAAGAATCACATTTCTTGGTAGAATCATGCAGGATTGAAATTTTTGATGGTTTTTTACTCCTCTCAACAGCCCAAACAAGTTTCTAAAAGGATGAGTTTGCAACTACTTTAATTTTGGAGAAAATTCAAAACATTCATTATTCAATAGGGCCCAAACTATCAAAAACCAGCGGTTTCAATGAACACACATTTCTTGGTAGAATCATGCAGGACTGAAATTTTTGATGTTTTTCTACTCCTCTCATGAGCCCAAACAAGTATCTAAAAGCATGAGTTTGCAACTACTTTACTTTTGGAGAAAATTCAAAACATTCACTATTCAATAGAGCCCAATAGCAAAAATCAGGTTTTGAATGAAGAATCACATTTCTTAGTAAAATCATGCAGGATTGAAATTTTTGATGGTTTTTTACTCCTCTCAAGAGCCCAAACAAGTTTCTAAAAGGATGAGTTTGCAACTACTTTACTTTTGGAGAAAATTCAAAACATTCATTATTCAATAGGGCCCAAACTATCAAAAACCAGCGGTTTGAATGAACACACATTTCTTGGTAGAATCATGCAGGACTGAAATTTTTGATGTTTTTCTACTCCTCTCATGAGCCCAAACAAGTCTCTAAAAGCATGAGTTTGCAACTACTTTACTTTTGGAGAAAATTCAAAACATTCATTATTCAATAGAGCCCAATCGCAAAAATCAGGTTTTGAATGAAGAATCACATTTCTTGGTAGAATCATGCAGGATTGAAATTTTTGATGGTTTTTTACTCCTCTCAACAGCCCAAACAAGTTTCTAAAAGGATGAGTTTGCAACTACTTTACTTTTGGAGAAAATTCAAAACATTCATTATTCAATAGGGCCCAAACTATCAAAAACCAGCGGTTTCAATGAACACACATTTCTTGGTAGAATCATGCAGGACTGAAATTTTTGATGTTTTTCTACTCCTCTCATGAGCCCAAACAAGTCTCTAAAAGCATGAGTTTGCAACTACTTTACTTTTGGAGAAAATTCAAAACATTCACTATTCAATAGAGCCCAATAGCAAAAATCAGGTTTTGAATGAAGAATCACATTTCTTGGTAAAATCATGCAGGATTGAAATTTTTGATGGTTTTTTACTCCTCTCAACAGCCCAAACAAGTTTCTAAAAGGATGAGTTTGCAACTACTTTACTTTTGGAGAAAATTCAAAACATTCATTATTCAATAGGGCCCAAACTATCAAAAACCAGCGGTTTCAATGAACACACATTTCTTGGTAGAATCATGCAGGACTGAAATTTTTGATGTTTTTCTACTCCTCTCATGAGCCCAAACAAGTCTCTAAAAGCATGAGTTTGCAACTACTTTACTTTTGGAGAAAATTCAAAACATTCATTATTCAATAGGGCCCAAACTATCAAAAACCAGCGGTTTCAATGAACACACATTTCTTGGTAGAATCATGCAGGACTGAAATTTTTGATGTTTTTCTACTCCTCTCATGAGCCGAAACAAGTCTCTAAAAGCATGAGTTTGCAACTACTTTACTTTTGGAGAAAATTCAAAACATTCATTATTCAATAGAGCCCAATAGCAAAAATCAGGTTTTGAATGAAGAATCACATTTCTTGGTAGAATCATGCAGGATTGAAATTTTTGATGGTTTTTTACTCCTCTCAACAGCCCAAACAAGTTTCTAAAAGGATGAGTTTGCAACTACTTTACTTTTGGAGAAAATTCAAAACATTCATTATTCAATAGGGCCCAAACTATCAAAAACCAGCGGTTTCAATGAACACACATTTCTTGGTAGAATCATGCAGGACTGAAATTTTTGATGTTTTTCTACTCCTCTCATGAGCCCAAACAAGTCTCTAAAAGCATGAGTTTGCAACTACTTTACTTTTGGAGAAAATTCAAAACATTCACTATTCAATAGAGCCCAATAGCAAAAATCAGGTTTTGAATGAAGAATCACATTTCTTGGTAAAATCATGCAGGATTGAAATTTTTGATGGTTTTTTACTCCTCTCAACAGCCCAAACAAGTTTCTAAAAGGATGAGTTTGCAACTACTTTACTTTTGGAGAAAATTCAAAACATTCATTATTCAATAGGGCCCAAACTATCAAAAACCAGCGGTTTCAATGAACACACATTTCTTGGTAGAATCATGCAGGACTGAAATTTTTGATGTTTTTCTACTCCTCTCATGAGCCCAAACAAGTCTCTAAAAGCATGAGTTTGCAACTACTTTACTTTTGGAGAAAATTCAAAACATTCACTATTCAATAGAGCCCAATAGCAAAAATCAGGTTTTGAATGAAGAATCACATTTCTTGGTAAAATCATGCAGGATTGAAATTTTTGATGGTTTTTTACTCCTCTCAACAGCCCAAACAAGTTTCTAAAAGGATGAGTTTGCAACTACTTTACTTTTGGAGAAAATTCAAAACATTCATTATTCAATAGGGCCCAAACTATCAAAAACCAGCGGTTTCAATGAACACACATTTCTTGGTAGAATCATGCAGGACTGAAATTTTTGATGTTTTTCTACTCCTCTCATGAGCCCAAACAAGTCTCTAAAAGCATGAGTTTGCAACTACTTTACTTTTGGAGAAAATTCAAAACATTCATTATTCAATAGAGCCCAATAGCAAAAATCAGGTTTTGAATGAAGAATCACATTTCTTGGTAGAATCATGCAGGATTGAAATTTTTGATGGTTTTTTACTCCTCTCAACAGCCCAAACAAGTTTCTAAAAGGATGAGTTTGCAACTACTTTACTTTTGGAGAAAAATCAAAACATTCATTATTCAATAGGGCCCAAACTATCAAAAACCAGCGGTTTCAATGAACACACATTTCTTGGTAGAATCATGCAGGACTGAAATTTTTGATGTTTTTCTACTCCTCTCATGAGCCCAAACAAGTATCTAAAAGCATGAGTTTGCAACTACTTTACTTTTGGAGAAAATTCAAAACATTCACTATTCAATAGAGCCCAATAGCAAAAATCAGGTTTTGAATGAAGAATCACATTTCTTAGTAAAATCATGCAGGATTGAAATTTTTGATGGTTTTTTACTCCTCTCAAGAGCCCAAACAAGTTTCTAAAAGGATGAGTTTGCAACTACTTTACTTTTGGAGAAAATTCAAAACATTCATTATTCATTAGGGCCCAAACTATCAAAAACCAGCGGTTTGAATGAACACACATTTCTTGGTAGAATCATGCAGGACTGAAATTTTTGATGTTTTTCTACTCCTCTCATGAGCCCAAACAAGTCTCTAAAAGCATGAGTTTGCAACTACTTTACTTTTGGAGAAAATTCAAAACATTCATTATTCAATAGAGCCCAATCGCAAAAATCAGGTTTTGAATGAAGAATCACATTTCTTGGTAGAATCATGCAGGATTGAAATTTTTGATGGTTTTTTACTCCTCTCAACAGCCCAAACAAGTTTCTAAAAGGATGAGTTTGCAACTACTTTACTTTTGGAGAAAATTCAAAACATTCATTATTCAATAGGGCCCAAACTATCAAAAACCAGCGGTTTCAATGAACACACATTTCTTGGTAGAATCATGCAGGACTGAAATTTTTGATGTTTTTCTACTCCTCTCATGAGCCCAAACAAGTCTCTAAAAGCATGAGTTTGCAACTACTTTACTTTTGGAGAAAATTCAAAACATTCACTATTCAATAGAGCCCAATAGCAAAAATCAGGTTTTGAATGAAGAATCACATTTCTTGGTAAAATCATGCAGGATTGAAATTTTTGATGGTTTTTTACTCCTCTCAACAGCCCAAACAAGTTTCTAAAAGGATGAGTTTGCAACTACTTTACTTTTGGAGAAAATTCAAAACATTCATTATTCAATAGGGCCCAAACTATCAAAAACCAGCGGTTTCAATGAACACACATTTCTTGGTAGAATCATGCAGGACTGAAATTTTTGATGTTTTTCTACTCCTCTCATGAGCCCAAACAAGTCTCTAAAAGCATGAGTTTGCAACTACTTTACTTTTGGAGAAAATTCAAAACATTCATTATTCAATAGGGCCCAAACTATCAAAAACCAGCGGTTTCAATGAACACACATTTCTTGGTAGAATCATGCAGGACTGAAATTTTTGATGTTTTTCTACTCCTCTCATGAGCCCAAACAAGTCTCTAAAAGCATGAGTTTGCAACTACTTTACTTTTGGAGAAAATTCAAAACATTCATTATTCAATAGAGCCCAATAGCAAAAATCAGGTTTTGAATGAAGAATCACATTTCTTGGTAGAATCATGCAGGATTGAAATTTTTGATGGTTTTTTACTCCTCTCAACAGCCCAAACAAGTTTCTAAAAGGATGAGTTTGCAACTACTTTACTTTTGGAGAAAATTCAAAACATTCATTATTCAATAGGGCCCAAACTATCAAAAACCAGCGGTTTCAATGAACACACATTTCTTGGTAGAATCATGCAGGACTGAAATTTTTGATGTTTTTCTACTCCTCTCATGAGCCCAAACAAGTCTCTAAAAGCATGAGTTTGCAACTACTTTACTTTTGGAGAAAATTCAAAACATTCACTATTCAATAGAGCCCAATAGCAAAAATCAGGTTTTGAATGAAGAATCACATTTCTTAGTAAAATCATGCAGGATTGAAATTTTTGATGGTTTTTTACTCCTCTCAAGAGCCCAAACAAGTTTCTAAAAGGATGAGTTTGCAACTACTTTACTTTTGGAGAAAATTCAAAACATTCATTATTCAATAGGGCCCAAACTATCAAAAACCAGCGGTTTGAATGAACACACATTTCTTGGTAGAATCATGCAGGACTGAAATTTTTGATGTTTTTCTACTCCTCTCATGAGCCGAAACAAGTCTCTAAAAGCATGAGTTTGCAACTACTTTACTTTTGGAGAAAATTCAAAACATTCATTATTCAATAGAGCCCAATAGCAAAAATCAGGTTTTGAATGAAGAATCACATTTCTTGGTAGAATCATGCAGGATTGAAATTTTTGATGGTTTTTTACTCCTCTCAACAGCCCAAACAAGTTTCTAAAAGGATGAGTTTGCAACTACTTTACTTTTGGAGAAAATTCAAAACATTCATTATTCAATAGGGCCCAAACTATCAAAAACCAGCGGTTTCAATGAACACACATTTCTTGGTAGAATCATGCAGGACTGAAATTTTTGATGTTTTTCTACTCCTCTCATGAGCCCAAACAAGTCTCTAAAAGCATGAGTTTGCAACTACTTTACTTTTGGAGAAAATTCAAAACATTCACTATTCAATAGAGCCCAATAGCAAAAATCAGGTTTTGAATGAAGAATCACATTTCTTGGTAAAATCATGCAGGATTGAAATTTTTGATGGTTTTTTACTCCTCTCAACAGCCCAAACAAGTTTCTAAAAGGATGAGTTTGCAACTACTTTACTTTTGGAGAAAATTCAAAACATTCATTATTCAATAGGGCCCAAACTATCAAAAACCAGCGGTTTCAATGAACACACATTTCTTGGTAGAATCATGCAGGACTGAAATTTTTGATGTTTTTCTACTCCTCTCATGAGCCCAAACAAGTCTCTAAAAGCATGAGTTTGCAACTACTTTACTTTTGGAGAAAATTCAAAACATTCATTATTCAATAGGGCCCAAACTATCAAAAACCAGCGGTTTCAATGAACACACATTTCTTGGTAGAATCATGCAGGACTGAAATTTTTGATGTTTTTCTACTCCTCTCATGAGCCGAAACAAGTCTCTAAAAGCATGAGTTTGCAACTACTTTACTTTTGGAGAAAATTCAAAACATTCATTATTCAATAGAGCCCAATAGCAAAAATCAGGTTTTGAATGAAGAATCACATTTCTTGGTAGAATCATGCAGGATTGAAATTTTTGATGGTTTTTTACTCCTCTCAACAGCCCAAACAAGTTTCTAAAAGGATGAGTTTGCAACTACTTTACTTTTGGAGAAAATTCAAAACATTCATTATTCAATAGGGCCCAAACTATCAAAAACCAGCGGTTTCAATGAACACACATTTCTTGGTAGAATCATGCAGGACTGAAATTTTTGATGTTTTTCTACTCCTCTCATGAGCCCAAACAAGTCTCTAAAAGCATGAGTTTGCAACTACTTTACTTTTGGAGAAAATTCAAAACATTCACTATTCAATAGAGCCCAATAGCAAAAATCAGGTTTTGAATGAAGAATCACATTTCTTGGTAAAATCATGCAGGATTGAAATTTTTGATGGTTTTTTACTCCTCTCAACAGCCCAAACAAGTTTCTAAAAGGATGAGTTTGCAACTACTTTACTTTTGGAGAAAATTCAAAACATTCATTATTCAATAGGGCCCAAACTATCAAAAACCAGCGGTTTCAATGAACACACATTTCTTGGTAGAATCATGCAGGACTGAAATTTTTGATGTTTTTCTACTCCTCTCATGAGCCCAAACAAGTCTCTAAAAGCATGAGTTTGCAACTACTTTACTTTTGGAGAAAATTCAAAACATTCATTATTCAATAGAGCCCAATAGCAAAAATCAGGTTTTGAATGAAGAATCACATTTCTTGGTAGAATCATGCAGGATTGAAATTTTTGATGGTTTTTTACTCCTCTCAACAGCCCAAACAAGTTTCTAAAAGGATGAGTTTGCAACTACTTTACTTTTGGAGAAAAATCAAAACATTCATTATTCAATAGGGCCCAAACTATCAAAAACCAGCGGTTTCAATGAACACACATTTCTTGGTAGAATCATGCAGGACTGAAATTTTTGATGTTTTTCTACTCCTCTCATGAGCCCAAACAAGTATCTAAAAGCATGAGTTTGCAACTACTTTACTTTTGGAGAAAATTCAAAACATTCACTATTCAATAGAGCCCAATAGCAAAAATCAGGTTTTGAATGAAGAATCACATTTCTTAGTAAAATCATGCAGGATTGAAATTTTTGATGGTTTTTTACTCCTCTCAAGAGCCCAAACAAGTTTCTAAAAGGATGAGTTTGCAACTACTTTACTTTTGGAGAAAATTCAAAACATTCATTATTCAATAGGGCCCAAACTATCAAAAACCAGCGGTTTGAATGAACACACATTTCTTGGTAGAATCATGCAGGACTGAAATTTTTGATGTTTTTCTACTCCTCTCATGAGCCCAAACAAGTCTCTAAAAGCATGAGTTTGCAACTACTTTACTTTTGGAGAAAATTCAAAACATTCATTATTCAATAGAGCCCAATCGCAAAAATCAGGTTTTGAATGAAGAATCACATTTCTTGGTAGAATCATGCAGGATTGAAATTTTTGATGGTTTTTTACTCCTCTCAACAGCCCAAACAAGTTTCTAAAAGGATGAGTTTGCAACTACTTTACTTTTGGAGAAAATTCAAAACATTCATTATTCAATAGGGCCCAAACTATCAAAAACCAGCGGTTTCAATGAACACACATTTCTTGGTAGAATCATGCAGGACTGAAATTTTTGATGTTTTTCTACTCCTCTCATGAGCCCAAACAAGTCTCTAAAAGCATGAGTTTGCAACTACTTTACTTTTGGAGAAAATTCAAAACATTCACTATTCAATAGAGCCCAATAGCAAAAATCAGGTTTTGAATGAAGAATCACATTTCTTGGTAAAATCATGCAGGATTGAAATTTTTGATGGTTTTTTACTCGTCTCAACAGCCCAAACAAGTTTCTAAAAGGATGAGTTTGCAACTACTTTACTTTTGGAGAAAATTCAAAACATTCATTATTCAATAGGGCCCAAACTATCAAAAACCAGCGGTTTCAATGAACACACATTTCTTGGTAGAATCATGCAGGACTGAAATTTTTGATGTTTTTCTACTCCTCTCATGAGCCCAAACAAGTCTCTAAAAGCATGAGTTTGCAACTACTTTACTTTTGGAGAAAATTCAAAACATTCATTATTCAATAGGGCCCAAACTATCAAAAACCAGCGGTTTCAATGAACACACATTTCTTGGTAGAATCATGCAGGACTGAAATTTTTGATGTTTTTCTACTCCTCTCATGAGCCCAAACAAGTCTCTAAAAGCATGAGTTTGCAACTACTTTACTTTTGGAGAAAATTCAAAACATTCATTATTCAATAGAGCCCAATAGCAAAAATCAGGTTTTGAATGAAGAATCACATTTCTTGGTAGAATCATGCAGGATTGAAATTTTTGATGGTTTTTTACTCCTCTCAACAGCCCAAACAAGTTTCTAAAAGGATGAGTTTGCAACTACTTTACTTTTGGAGAAAATTCAAAACATTCATTATTCAATAGGGCCCAAACTATCAAAAACCAGCGGTTTCAATGAACACACATTTCTTGGTAGAATCATGCAGGACTGAAATTTTTGATGTTTTTCTACTCCTCTCATGAGCCCAAACAAGTCTCTAAAAGCATGAGTTTGCAACTACTTTACTTTTGGAGAAAATTCAAAACATTCATTATTCAATAGAGCCCAATAGCAAAAATCAGGTTTTGAATGAAGAATCACATTTCTTGGTAGAATCATGTAGGATTGAAATTTTTGATGGTTTTTTACTCCTCTCAACAGCCCAAACAAGTTTCTAAAAGGATGAGTTTGCAACTACTTTACTTTTGGAGAAAATTCAAAACATTCATTATTCAATAGGGCCCAAACTATCAAAAACCAGCGGTTTCAATGAACACACATTTCTTGGTAGAATCATGCAGGACTGAAATTTTTGATGTTTTTCTACTCCTCTCATGAGCCCAAACAAGTCTCTAAAAGCATGAGTTTGCAAATACTTTACTTTTGGAGAAAATTCAAAACATTCATTATTCAATAGAGCCCAATAGCAAAAATCAGGTTTTGAATGAAGAATCACATTTCTTGGTAGAATCATGCAGGATTGAAATTTTTGATGGTTTTTTACTCCTCTCAACAGCCCAAACAAGTTTCTAAAAGGATGAGTTTGCAACTACTTTACTTTTGGAGAAAATTCAAAACATTCATTATTCAATAGGGCCCAAACTATCAAAAACCAGCGGTTTCAATGAACACACATTTCTTGGTAGAATCATGCAGGACTGAAATTTTTGATGTTTGTCTACTCCTCTCATGAGCCGAAACAAGTCTCTAAAAGCATGAGTTTGCAACTACTTTACTTTTGGAGAAAATTCAAAACATTCATTATTCAATAGAGCCCAATAGCAAAAATCAGGTTTTGAATGAAGAATCACATTTCTTGGTAGAATCATGCAGGATTGAAATTTTTGATGGTTTTTTACTCCTCTCGACAGCCCAAACAAGTTTCTTAAAGGATGAGTTTGCAACTACTTTACTTTTGGAGAAAATTCAAAACATTCATTATTCAATAGGGCCCAAACTATCAAAAACCATCGGTTTCAATGAACACACATTTCTTGGTAGAATCATGCAGGACTGAAATTTTTGATGTTTTTCTACTCCTCTCATGAGCCCAAACAAGTCTCTAAAAGCATGAGTTTGCAACTACTTTACTTTTGGAGAAAATTCAAAACATTCATTATTCAATAGAGCCCAATAGCAAAAATCAGGTTTTGAATGAAGAATCACATTTCTTGGTAGAATCATGCAGGATTGAAATTTTTGATGGTTTTTTACTCCTCTCAACAGCCCAAACAAGTTTCTATAAGGATGAGTTTGCAACTACTTTACTTTTGGAGAAAATTCAAAACATTCATTATTCAATAGGGCCCAAACTATCAAAAACCAGCGGTTTCAATGAACACACATTTCTTGGTAGAATCATGCAGGACTGAAATTTTTGATGTTTTTCTACTCCTCTCATGAGCCCAAACAAGTCTCTAAAAGCATGAGTTTGCAACTACTTTACTTTTGTAGAAAATTCAAAACATTCATTATTCAATAGAGCCCAATAGCAAAAATCAGGTTTTGAATGAAGAATCACATTTCTTGGTAGAATCATGTAGGATTGAAATTTTTGATGGTTTTTTACTCCTCTCAACAGCCCAAACAAGTTTCTAAAAGGATGAGTTTGCAACTACTTTACTTTTGGAGAAAATTCAAAACATTCATTATTCAATAGGGCCCAAACTATCAAAAACCAGCGGTTTCAATGAACACACATTTCTTGGTAGAATCATGCAGGACTGAAATTTTTGATGTTTTTCTACTCCTCTCATGAGCCCAAACAAGTCTCTAAAAGCATGAGTTTGCAACTACTTTACTTTTGGAGAAAATTCAAAACATTCATTATTCAATAGAGCCCAATAGCAAAAATCAGGTTTTGAATGAAGAATCACATTTCTTGGTAGAATCATGCAGGATTGAAATTTTTGATGGTTTTTTACTCCTCTCAACAGCCCAAACAAGTTTCTAAAAGGATGAGTTTGCAACTACTTTACTTTTGGAGAAAATTCAAAACATTCATTATTCAATAGGGCCCAAACTATCAAAAACCAGCGGTTTCAATGAACACACATTTCTTGGTAGAATCATGCAGGACTGAAATTTTTGATGTTTTTCTACTCCTCTCATGAGCCCAAACAAGTCTCTAAAAGCATGAGTTTGCAACTACTTTACTTTTGGAGAAAATTCAAAACATTCACTATTCAATAGAGCCCAATAGCAAAAATCAGGTTTTGAATGAAGAATCACATTTCTTAGTAAAATCATGCAGGATTGAAATTTTTGATGGTTTTTTACTCCTCTCAAGAGCCCAAACAAGTTTCTAAAAGGATGAGTTTGCAACTACTTTACTTTTGGAGAAAATTCAAAACATTCATTATTCAATAGGGCCCAAACTATCAAAAACCAGCGGTTTGAATGAACACACATTTCTTGGTAGAATCATGCAGGACTGAAATTTTTGATGTTTTTCTACTCCTCTCATGAGCCGAAACAAGTCTCTAAAAGCATGAGTTTGCAACTACTTTACTTTTGGAGAAAATTCAAAACATTCATTATTCAATAGAGCCCAATAGCAAAAATCAGGTTTTGAATGAAGAATCACATTTCTTGGTAGAATCATGCAGGATTGAAATTTTTGATGGTTTTTTACTCCTCTCAACAGCCCAAACAAGTTTCTAAAAGGATGAGTTTGCAACTACTTTACTTTTGGAGAAAATTCAAAACATTCATTATTCAATAGGGCCCAAACTATCAAAAACCAGCGGTTTCAATGAACACACATTTCTTGGTAGAATCATGCAGGACTGAAATTTTTGATGTTTTTCTACTCCTCTCATGAGCCCAAACAAGTCTCTAAAAGCATGAGTTTGCAACTACTTTACTTTTGGAGAAAATTCAAAACATTCACTATTCAATAGAGCCCAATAGCAAAAATCAGGTTTTGAATGAAGAATCACATTTCTTGGTAAAATCATGCAGGATTGAAATTTTTGATGGTTTTTTACTCCTCTCAACAGCCCAAACAAGTTTCTAAAAGGATGAGTTTGCAACTACTTTACTTTTGGAGAAAATTCAAAACATTCATTATTCAATAGGGCCCAAACTATCAAAAACCAGCGGTTTCAATGAACACACATTTCTTGGTAGAATCATGCAGGACTGAAATTTTTGATGTTTTTCTACTCCTCTCATGAGCCGAAACAAGTCTCTAAAAGCATGAGTTTGCAACTACTTTACTTTTGGAGAAAATTCAAAACATTCATTATTCAATAGAGCCCAATAGCAAAAATCAGGTTTTGAATGAAGAATCACATTTCTTGGTAGAATCATGCAGGATTGAAATTTTTGATGGTTTTTTACTCCTCTCAACAGCCCAAACAAGTTTCTAAAAGGATGAGTTTGCAACTACTTTACTTTTGGAGAAAATTCAAAACATTCATTATTCAATAGGGCCCAAACTATCAAAAACCAGCGGTTTCAATGAACACACATTTCTTGGTAGAATCATGCAGGACTGAAATTTTTGATGTTTTTCTACTCCTCTCATGAGCCCAAACAAGTATCTAAAAGCATGAGTTTGCAACTACTTTACTTTTGGAGAAAATTCAAAACATTCACTATTCAATAGAGCCCAATAGCAAAAATCAGGTTTTGAATGAAGAATCACATTTCTTAGTAAAATCATGCAGGATTGAAATTTTTGATGGTTTTTTACTCCTCTCAAGAGCCCAAACAAGTTTCTAAAAGGATGAGTTTGCAACTACTTTACTTTTGGAGAAAATTCAAAACATTCATTATTCAATAGGGCCCAAACTATCAAAAACCAGCGGTTTGAATGAACACACATTTCTTGGTAGAATCATGCAGGACTGAAATTTTTGATGTTTTTCTACTCCTCTCATGAGCCCAAACAAGTCTCTAAAAGCATGAGTTTGCAACTACTTTACTTTTGGAGAAAATTCAAAACATTCATTATTCAATAGAGCCCAATCGCAAAAATCAGGTTTTGAATGAAGAATCACATTTCTTGGTAGAATCATGCAGGATTGAAATTTTTGATGGTTTTTTACTCCTCTCAACAGCCCAAACAAGTTTCTAAAAGGATGAGTTTGCAACTACTTTACTTTTGGAGAAAATTCAAAACATTCATTATTCAATAGGGCCCAAACTATCAAAAACCAGCGGTTTCAATGAACACACATTTCTTGGTAGAATCATGCAGGACTGAAATTTTTGATGTTTTTCTACTCCTCTCATGAGCCCAAACAAGTCTCTAAAAGCATGAGTTTGCAACTACTTTACTTTTGGAGAAAATTCAAAACATTCACTATTCAATAGAGCCCAATAGCAAAAATCAGGTTTTGAATGAAGAATCACATTTCTTGGTAAAATCATGCAGGATTGAAATTTTTGATGGTTTTTTACTCCTCTCAACAGCCCAAACAAGTTTCTAAAAGGATGAGTTTGCAACTACTTTACTTTTGGAGAAAATTCAAAACATTCATTATTCAATAGGGCCCAAACTATCAAAAACCAGCGGTTTCAATGAACACACATTTCTTGGTAGAATCATGCAGGACTGAAATTTTTGATGTTTTTCTACTCCTCTCATGAGCCCAAACAAGTCTCTAAAAGCATGAGTTTGCAACTACTTTACTTTTGGAGAAAATTCAAAACATTCATTATTCAATAGGGCCCAAACTATCAAAAACCAGCGGTTTCAATGAACACACATTTCTTGGTAGAATCATGCAGGACTGAAATTTTTGATGTTTTTCTACTCCTCTCATGAGCCGAAACAAGTCTCTAAAAGCATGAGTTTGCAACTACTTTACTTTTGGAGAAAATTCAAAACATTCATTATTCAATAGAGCCCAATAGCAAAAATCAGGTTTTGAATGAAGAATCACATTTCTTGGTAGAATCATGCAGGATTGAAATTTTTGATGGTTTTTTACTCCTCTCAACAGCCCAAACAAGTTTCTAAAAGGATGAGTTTGCAACTACTTTACTTTTGGAGAAAATTCAAAACATTCATTATTCAATAGGGCCCAAACTATCAAAAACCAGCGGTTTCAATGAACACACATTTTTTGGTAGAATCATGCAGGACTGAAATTTTTGATGTTTTTCTACTCCTCTCATGAGCCCAAACAAGTCTCTAAAAGCATGAGTTTGCAACTACTTTACTTTTGGAGAAAATTCAAAACATTCACTATTCAATAGAGCCCAATAGCAAAAATCAGGTTTTGAATGAAGAATCACATTTCTTGGTAAAATCATGCAGGATTGAAATTTTTGATGGTTTTTTACTCCTCTCAACAGCCCAAACAAGATTCTAAAAGGATGAGTTTGCAACTACTTTACTTTTGGAGAAAATTCAAAACATTCATTATTCAATTGGGCCCAAACTATCAAAAACCAGCGGTTTCAATGAACACACATTTCTTGGTAGAATCATGCAGGACTGAAATTTTTGATGTTTTTCTACTCCTCTCATGAGCCCAAACAAGTCTCTAAAAGCATGAGTTTGCAACTACTTTACTTTTGGAGAAAATTCAAAACATTCATTATTCAATAGAGCCCAATAGCAAAAATCAGGTTTTGAATGAAGAATCACATTTCTTGGTAGAATCATGCAGGATTGAAATTTTTGATGGTTTTTTACTCCTCTCAACAGCCCAAACAAGTTTCTAAAAGGATGAGTTTGCAACTACTTTACTTTTGGAGAAAAATCAAAACATTCATTATTCAATAGGGCCCAAACTATCAAAAACCAGCGGTTTCAATGAACACACATTTCTTGGTAGAATCATGCAGGACTGAAATTTTTGATGTTTTTCTACTCCTCTCATGAGCCCAAACAAGTATCTAAAAGCATGAGTTTGCAACTACTTTACTTTTGGAGAAAATTCAAAACATTCACTATTCAATAGAGCCCAATAGCAAAAATCAGGTTTTGAATGAAGAATCACATTTCTTAGTAAAATCATGCAGGATTGAAATTTTTGATGGTTTTTTACTCCTCTCAAGAGCCCAAACAAGTTTCTAAAAGGATGAGTTTGCAACTACTTTACTTTTGGAGAAAATTCAAAACATTCATTATTCAATAGGGCCCAAACTATCAAAAACCAGCGGTTTGAATGAACACACATTTCTTGGTAGAATCATGCAGGACTGAAATTTTTGATGTTTTTCTACTCCTCTCATGAGCCCAAACAAGTCTCTAAAAGCATGAGTTTGCAACTACTTTACTTTTGGAGAAAATTCAAAACATTCATTATTCAATAGAGCCCAATCGCAAAAATCAGGTTTTGAATGAAGAATCACATTTCTTGGTAGAATCATGCAGGATTGAAATTTTTGATGGTTTTTTACTCCTCTCAACAGCCCAAACAAGTTTCTAAAAGGATGAGTTTGCAACTACTTTACTTTTGGAGAAAATTCAAAACATTCATTATTCAATAGGGCCCAAACTATCAAAAACCAGCGGTTTCAATGAACACACATTTCTTGGTAGAATCATGCAGGACTGAAATTTTTGATGTTTTTCTACTCCTCTCATGAGCCCAAACAAGTCTCTAAAAGCATGAGTTTGCAACTACTTTACTTTTGGAGAAAATTCAAAACATTCACTATTCAATAGAGCCCAATAGCAAAAATCAGGTTTTGAATGAAGAATCACATTTCTTGGTAAAATCATGCAGGATTGAAATTTTTGATGGTTTTTTACTCCTCTCAACAGCCCAAACAAGTTTCTAAAAGGATGAGTTTGCAACTACTTTACTTTTGGAGAAAATTCAAAACATTCATTATTCAATAGGGCCCAAACTATCAAAAACCAGCGGTTTCAATGAACACACATTTCTTGGTAGAATCATGCAGGACTGAAATTTTTGATGTTTTTCTACTCCTCTCATGAGCCCAAACAAGTCTCTAAAAGCATGAGTTTGCAACTACTTTACTTTTGGAGAAAATTCAAAACATTCATTATTCAATAGGGCCCAAACTATCAAAAACCAGCGGTTTCAATGAACACACATTTCTTGGTAGAATCATGCAGGACTGAAATTTTTGATGTTTTTCTACTCCTCTCATGAGCCCAAACAAGTCTCTAAAAGCATGAGTTTGCAACTACTTTACTTTTGGAGAAAATTCAAAACATTCATTATTCAATAGAGCCCAATAGCAAAAATCAGGTTTTGAATGAAGAATCACATTTCTTGGTAGAATCATGCAGGATTGAAATTTTTGATGGTTTTTTACTCCTCTCAACAGCCCAAACAAGTTTCTAAAAGGATGAGTTTGCAACTACTTTACTTTTGGAGAAAATTCAAAACATTCATTATTCAATAGGGCCCAAACTATCAAAAACCAGCGGTTTCAATGAACACACATTTCTTGGTAGAATCATGCAGGACTGAAATTTTTGATGTTTTTCTACTCCTCTCATGAGCCCAAACAAGTCTCTAAAAGCATGAGTTTGCAACTACTTTACTTTTGGAGAAAATTCAAAACATTCATTATTCAATAGAGCCCAATAGCAAAAATCAGGTTTTGAATGAAGAATCACATTTCTTGGTAGAATCATGTAGGATTGAAATTTTTGATGGTTTTTTACTCCTCTCAACAGCCCAAACAAGTTTCTAAAAGGATGAGTTTGCAACTACTTTACTTTTGGAGAAAATTCAAAACATTCATTATTCAATAGGGCCCAAACTATCAAAAACCAGCGGTTTCAATGAACACACATTTCTTGGTAGAATCATGCAGGACTGAAATTTTTGATGTTTTTCTACTCCTCTCATGAGCCCAAACAAGTCTCTAAAAGCATGAGTTTGCAAATACTTTACTTTTGGAGAAAATTCAAAACATTCATTATTCAATAGAGCCCAATAGCAAAAATCAGGTTTTGAATGAAGAATCACATTTCTTGGTAGAATCATGCAGGATTGAAATTTTTGATGGTTTTTTACTCCTCTCAACAGCCCAAACAAGTTTCTAAAAGGATGAGTTTGCAACTACTTTACTTTTGGAGAAAATTCAAAACATTCATTATTCAATAGGGCCCAAACTATCAAAAACCAGCGGTTTCAATGAACACACATTTCTTGGTAGAATCATGCAGGACTGAAATTTTTGATGTTTTTCTACTCCTCTCATGAGCCCAAACAAGTCTCTAAAAGCATGAGTTTGCAACTACTTTACTTTTGGAGAAAATTCAAAACATTCATTATTCAATAGAGCCCAATAGCAAAAATCAGGTTTTGAATGAAGAATCACATTTCTTGGTAGAATCATGCAGGATTGAAATTTTTGATGGTTTTTTACTCCTCTCAACAGCCCAAACAAGTTTCTTAAAGGATGAGTTTGCAACTACTTTACTTTTGGAGAAAATTCAAAACATTCATTATTCAATAGGGCCCAAACTATCAAAAACCAGCGGTTTCAATGAACACACATTTCTTGGTAGAATCATGCAGGACTGAAATTTTTGATGTTTTTCTACTCCTCTCATGAGCCCAAACAAGTCTCTAAAAGCATGAGTTTGCAACTACTTTACTTTTGGAGAAAATTCAAAACATTCATTATTCAATAGAGCCCAATAGCAAAAATCAGGTTTTGAATGAAGAATCACATTTCTTGGTAGAATCATGCAGGATTGAAATTTTTGATGGTTTTTTACTCCTCTCAACAGCCCAAACAAGTTTCTAAAAGGATGAGTTTGCAACTACTTTACTTTTGGAGAAAATTCAAAACATTCATTATTCAATAGGGCCCAAACTATCAAAAACCAGCGGTTTCAATGAACACACATTTCTTGGTAGAATCATGCAGGACTGAAATTTTTGATGTTTTTCTACTCCTCTCATGAGCCCAAACAAGTCTCTAAAAGCATGAGTTTGCAACTACTTTACTTTTGTAGAAAATTCAAAACATTCATTATTCAATAGAGCCCAATAGCAAAAATCAGGTTTTGAATGAAGAATCACATTTCTTGGTAGAATCATGTAGGATTGAAATTTTTGATGGTTTTTTACTCCTCTCAACAGCCCAAACAAGTTTCTAAAAGGATGAGTTTGCAACTACTTTACTTTTGGAGAAAATTCAAAACATTCATTATTCAATAGGGCCCAAACTATCAAAAACCAGCGGTTTCAATGAACACACATTTCTTGGTAGAATCATGCAGGACTGAAATTTTTGATGTTTTTCTACTCCTCTCATGAGCCCAAACAAGTCTCTAAAAGCATGAGTTTGCAACTACTTTACTTTTGGAGAAAATTCAAAACATTCACTATTCAATAGAGCCCAATAGCAAAAATCAGGTTTTGAATGAAGAATCACATTTCTTAGTAAAATCATGCAGGATTGAAATTTTTGATGGTTTTTTACTCCTCTCAAGAGCCCAAACAAGTTTCTAAAAGGATGAGTTTGCAACTACTTTACTTTTGGAGAAAATTCAAAACATTCATTATTCAATAGGGCCCAAACTATCAAAAACCAGCGGTTTGAATGAACACACATTTCTTGGTAGAATCATGCAGGACTGAAATTTTTGATGTTTTTCTACTCCTCTCATGAGCCCAAACAAGTCTCTAAAAGCATGAGTTTGCAACTACTTTACTTTTGGAGAAAATTCAAAACATTCATTATTCAATAGAGCCCAATCGCAAAAATCAGGTTTTGAATGAAGAATCACATTTCTTGGTAGAATCATGCAGGATTGAAATTTTTGATGGTTTTTTACTCCTCTCAACAGCCCAAACAAGTTTCTAAAAGGATGAGTTTGCAACTACTTTACTTTTGGAGAAAATTCAAAACATTCATTATTCAATAGGGCCCAAACTATCAAAAACCAGCGGTTTCAATGAACACACATTTCTTGGTAGAATCATGCAGGACTGAAATTTTTGATGTTTTTCTACTCCTCTCATGAGCCCAAACAAGTCTCTAAAAGCATGAGTTT
The DNA here is from genome assembly GCF_039654945.1 of Dendrobates tinctorius. Classification (NCBI taxonomy): domain Eukaryota; kingdom Metazoa; phylum Chordata; class Amphibia; order Anura; family Dendrobatidae; genus Dendrobates; species Dendrobates tinctorius. Next base: position 22,818,119 of record NW_027361713.1, read on the forward strand.
GCAACTACTTTACTTTTGGAGAAAATTCAAAACATTCACTATTCAATAGAGCCCAATAGCAAAAATCAGGTTTTGAATGAAGAATCACATTTCTTGGTAAAATCATGCAGGATTGAAATTTTTGATGGTTTTTTACTCCTCTCAACAGCCCAAACAAGTTTCTAAAAGGATGAGTTTGCAACTACTTTACTTTTGGAGAAAATTCAAAACATTCATTATTCAATAGGGCCCAAACTATCAAAAACCAGCGGTTTCAATGAACACACATTTCTTGGTAGAATCATGCAGGACTGAAATTTTTGATGTTTTTCTACTCCTCTCATGAGCCCAAACAAGTCTCTAAAAGCATGAGTTTGCAACTACTTTACTTTTGGAGAAAATTCAAAACATTCATTATTCAATAGGGCCCAAACTATCAAAAACCAGCGGTTTCAATGAACACACATTTCTTGGTAGAATCATGCAGGACTGAAATTTTTGATGTTTTTCTACTCCTCTCATGAGCCCAAACAAGTCTCTAAAAGCATGAGTTTGCAACTACTTTACTTTTGGAGAAAATTCAAAACATTCATTATTCAATAGAGCCCAATAGCAAAAATCAGGTTTTGAATGAAGAATCACATTTCTTGGTAGAATCATGCAGGATTGAAATTTTTGATGGTTTTTTACTCCTCTCAACAGCCCAAACAAGTTTCTAAAAGGATGAGTTTGCAACTACTTTACTTTTGGAGAAAATTCAAAACATTCATTATTCAATAGGGCCCAAACTATCAAAAACCAGCGGTTTCAATGAACACACATTTCTTGGTAGAATCATGCAGGACTGAAATTTTTGATGTTTTTCTACTCCTCTCATGAGCCCAAACAAGTCTCTAAAAGCATGAGTTTGCAACTACTTTACTTTTGGAGAAAATTCAAAACATTCACTATTCAATAGAGCCCAATAGCAAAAATCAGGTTTTGAATGAAGAATCACATTTCTTGGTAAAATCATGCAGGATTGAAATTTTTGATGGTTTTTTACTCCTCTCAACAGCCCAAACAAGTTTCTAAAAGGATGAGTTTGCAACTACTTTACTTTTGGAGAAAATTCAAAACATTCATTATTCAATAGGGCCCAAACTATCAAAAACCAGCGGTTTCAATGAACACACATTTCTTGGTAGAATCATGCAGGACTGAAATTTTTGATGTTTTTCTACTCCTCTCATGAGCCCAAACAAGTCTCTAAAAGCATGAGTTTGCAACTACTTTACTTTTGGAGAAAATTCAAAACATTCATTATTCAATAGGGCCCAAACTATCAAAAACCAGCGGTTTCAATGAACACACATTTTTTGGTAGAATCATGCAGGACTGAAATTTTTGATGTTTTTCTACTCCTCTCATGAGCCCAAACAAGTCTCTAAAAGCATGAGTTTGCAACTACTTTACTTTTGGAGAAAATTCAAAACATTCACTATTCAATAGAGCCCAATAGCAAAAATCAGGTTTTGAATGAAGAATCACATTTCTTGGTAAAATCATGCAGGATTGAAATTTTTGATGGTTTTTTACTCCTCTCAACAGCCCAAACAAGATTCTAAAAGGATGAGTTTGCAACTACTTTACTTTTGGAGAAAATTCAAAACATTCATTATTCAATTGGGCCCAAACTATCAAAAACCAGCGGTTTCAATGAACACACATTTCTTGGTAGAATCATGCAGGACTGAAATTTTTGATGTTTTTCTACTCCTCTCATGAGCCCAAACAAGTCTCTAAAAGCATGAGTTTGCAACTACTTTACTTTTGGAGAAAATTCAAAACATTCATTATTCAATAGAGCCCAATAGCAAAAATCAGGTTTTGAATGAAGAATCACATTTCTTGGTAGAATCATGCAGGATTGAAATTTTTGATGGTTTTTTACTCCTCTCAACAGCCCAAACAAGTTTCTAAAAGGATGAGTTTGCAACTACTTTACTTTTGGAGAAAAATCAAAACATTCATTATTCAATAGGGCCCAAACTATCAAAAACCAGCGGTTTCAATGAACACACATTTCTTGGTAGAATCATGCAGGACTGAAATTTTTGATGTTTTTCTACTCCTCTCATGAGCCCAAACAAGTATCTAAAAGCATGAGTTTGCAACTACTTTACTTTTGGAGAAAATTCAAAACATTCACTATTCAATAGAGCCCAATAGCAAAAATCAGGTTTTGAATGAAGAATCACATTTCTTAGTAAAATCATGCAGGATTGAAATTTTTGATGGTTTTTTACTCCTCTCAAGAGCCCAAACAAGTTTCTAAAAGGATGAGTTTGCAACTACTTTACTTTTGGAGAAAATTCAAAACATTCATTATTCAATAGGGCCCAAACTATCAAAAACCAGCGGTTTGAATGAACACACATTTCTTGGTAGAATCATGCAGGACTGAAATTTTTGATGTTTTTCTACTCCTCTCATGAGCCCAAACAAGTCTCTAAAAGCATGAGTTTGCAACTACTTTACTTTTGGAGAAAATTCAAAACATTCATTATTCAATAGAGCCCAATCGCAAAAATCAGGTTTTGAATGAAGAATCACATTTCTTGGTAGAATCATGCAGGATTGAAATTTTTGATGGTTTTTTACTCCTCTCAACAGCCCAAACAAGTTTCTAAAAGGATGAGTTTGCAACTACTTTACTTTTGGAGAAAATTCAAAACATTCATTATTCAATAGGGCCCAAACTATCAAAAACCAGCGGTTTCAATGAACACACATTTCTTGGTAGAATCATGCAGGACTGAAATTTTTGATGTTTTTCTACTCCTCTCATGAGCCCAAACAAGTCTCTAAAAGCATGAGTTTGCAACTACTTTACTTTTGGAGAAAATTCAAAACATTCACTATTCAATAGAGCCCAATAGCAAAAATCAGGTTTTGAATGAAGAATCACATTTCTTGGTAAAATCATGCAGGATTGAAATTTTTGATGGTTTTTTACTCCTCTCAACAGCCCAAACAAGTTTCTAAAAGGATGAGTTTGCAACTACTTTACTTTTGGAGAAAATTCAAAACATTCATTATTCAATAGGGCCCAAACTATCAAAAACCAGCGGTTTCAATGAACACACATTTCTTGGTAGAATCATGCAGGACTGAAATTTTTGATGTTTTTCTACTCCTCTCATGAGCCCAAACAAGTCTCTAAAAGCATGAGTTTGCAACTACTTTACTTTTGGAGAAAATTCAAAACATTCATTATTCAATAGGGCCCAAACTATCAAAAACCAGCGGTTTCAATGAACACACATTTCTTGGTAGAATCATGCAGGACTGAAATTTTTGATGTTTTTCTACTCCTCTCATGAGCCCAAACAAGTCTCTAAAAGCATGAGTTTGCAACTACTTTACTTTTGGAGAAAATTCAAAACATTCATTATTCAATAGAGCCCAATAGCAAAAATCAGGTTTTGAATGAAGAATCACATTTCTTGGTAGAATCATGCAGGATTGAAATTTTTGATGGTTTTTTACTCCTCTCAACAGCCCAAACAAGTTTCTAAAAGGATGAGTTTGCAACTACTTTACTTTTGGAGAAAATTCAAAACATTCATTATTCAATAGGGCCCAAACTATCAAAAACCAGCGGTTTCAATGAACACACATTTCTTGGTAGAATCATGCAGGACTGAAATTTTTGATGTTTTTCTACTCCTCTCATGAGCCCAAACAAGTCTCTAAAAGCATGAGTTTGCAACTACTTTACTTTTGGAGAAAATTCAAAACATTCATTATTCAATAGAGCCCAATAGCAAAAATCAGGTTTTGAATGAAGAATCACATTTCTTGGTAGAATCATGTAGGATTGAAATTTTTGATGGTTTTTTACTCCTCTCAACAGCCCAAACAAGTTTCTAAAAGGATGAGTTTGCAACTACTTTACTTTTGGAGAAAATTCAAAACATTCATTATTCAATAGGGCCCAAACTATCAAAAACCAGCGGTTTCAATGAACACACATTTCTTGGTAGAATCATGCAGGACTGAAATTTTTGATGTTTTTCTACTCCTCTCATGAGCCCAAACAAGTCTCTAAAAGCATGAGTTTGCAAATACTTTACTTTTGGAGAAAATTCAAAACATTCATTATTCAATAGAGCCCAATAGCAAAAATCAGGTTTTGAATGAAGAATCACATTTCTTGGTAGAATCATGCAGGATTGAAATTTTTGATGGTTTTTTACTCCTCTCAACAGCCCAAACAAGTTTCTAAAAGGATGAGTTTGCAACTACTTTACTTTTGGAGAAAATTCAAAACATTCATTATTCAATAGGGCCCAAACTATCAAAAACCAGCGGTTTCAATGAACACACATTTCTTGGTAGAATCATGCAGGACTGAAATTTTTGATGTTTTTCTACTCCTCTCATGAGCCCAAACAAGTCTCTAAAAGCATGAGTTTGCAACTACTTTACTTTTGGAGAAAATTCAAAACATTCATTATTCAATAGAGCCCAATAGCAAAAATCAGGTTTTGAATGAAGAATCACATTTCTTGGTAGAATCATGCAGGATTGAAATTTTTGATGGTTTTTTACTCCTCTCAACAGCCCAAACAAGTTTCTTAAAGGATGAGTTTGCAACTACTTTACTTTTGGAGAAAATTCAAAACATTCATTATTCAATAGGGCCCAAACTATCAAAAACCAGCGGTTTCAATGAACACACATTTCTTGGTAGAATCATGCAGGACTGAAATTTTTGATGTTTTTCTACTCCTCTCATGAGCCCAAACAAGTCTCTAAAAGCATGAGTTTGCAACTACTTTACTTTTGGAGAAAATTCAAAACATTCATTATTCAATAGAGCCCAATAGCAAAAATCAGGTTTTGAATGAAGAATCACATTTCTTGGTAGAATCATGCAGGATTGAAATTTTTGATGGTTTTTTACTCCTCTCAACAGCCCAAACAAGTTTCTAAAAGGATGAGTTTGCAACTACTTTACTTTTGGAGAAAATTCAAAACATTCATTATTCAATAGGGCCCAAACTATCAAAAACCAGCGGTTTCAATGAACACACATTTCTTGGTAGAATCATGCAGGACTGAAATTTTTGATGTTTTTCTACTCCTCTCATGAGCCCAAACAAGTCTCTAAAAGCATGAGTTTGCAACTACTTTACTTTTGTAGAAAATTCAAAACATTCATTATTCAATAGAGCCCAATAGCAAAAATCAGGTTTTGAATGAAGAATCACATTTCTTGGTAGAATCATGTAGGATTGAAATTTTTGATGGTTTTTTACTCCTCTCAACAGCCCAAACAAGTTTCTAAAAGGATGAGTTTGCAACTACTTTACTTTTGGAGAAAATTCAAAACATTCATTATTCAATAGGGCCCAAACTATCAAAAACCAGCGGTTTCAATGAACACACATTTCTTGGTAGAATCATGCAGGACTGAAATTTTTGATGTTTTTCTACTCCTCTCATGAGCCCAAACAAGTCTCTAAAAGCATGAGTTTGCAACTACTTTACTTTTGGAGAAAATTCAAAACATTCACTATTCAATAGAGCCCAATAGCAAAAATCAGGTTTTGAATGAAGAATCACATTTCTTAGTAAAATCATGCAGGATTGAAATTTTTGATGGTTTTTTACTCCTCTCAAGAGCCCAAACAAGTTTCTAAAAGGATGAGTTTGCAACTACTTTACTTTTGGAGAAAATTCAAAACATTCATTATTCAATAGGGCCCAAACTATCAAAAACCAGCGGTTTGAATGAACACACATTTCTTGGTAGAATCATGCAGGACTGAAATTTTTGATGTTTTTCTACTCCTCTCATGAGCCCAAACAAGTCTCTAAAAGCATGAGTTTGCAACTACTTTACTTTTGGAGAAAATTCAAAACATTCATTATTCAATAGAGCCCAATCGCAAAAATCAGGTTTTGAATGAAGAATCACATTTCTTGGTAGAATCATGCAGGATTGAAATTTTTGATGGTTTTTTACTCCTCTCAACAGCCCAAACAAGTTTCTAAAAGGATGAGTTTGCAACTACTTTACTTTTGGAGAAAATTCAAAACATTCATTATTCAATAGGGCCCAAACTATCAAAAACCAGCGGTTTCAATGAACACACATTTCTTGGTAGAATCATGCAGGACTGAAATTTTTGATGTTTTTCTACTCCTCTCATGAGCCCAAACAAGTCTCTAAAAGCATGAGTTTGCAACTACTTTACTTTTGGAGAAAATTCAAAACATTCACTATTCAATAGAGCCCAATAGCAAAAATCAGGTTTTGAATGAAGAATCACATTTCTTGGTAAAATCATGCAGGATTGAAATTTTTGATGGTTTTTTACTCCTCTCAACAGCCCAAACAAGTTTCTAAAAGGATGAGTTTGCAACTACTTTACTTTTGGAGAAAATTCAAAACATTCATTATTCAATAGGGCCCAAACTATCAAAAACCAGCGGTTTCAATGAACACACATTTCTTGGTAGAATCATGCAGGACTGAAATTTTTGATGTTTTTCTACTCCTCTCATGAGCCCAAACAAGTCTCTAAAAGCATGAGTTTGCAACTACTTTACTTTTGGAGAAAATTCAAAACATTCATTATTCAATAGGGCCCAAACTATCAAAAACCAGCGGTTTCAATGAACACACATTTCTTGGTAGAATCATGCAGGACTGAAATTTTTGATGTTTTTCTACTCCTCTCATGAGCCCAAACAAGTCTCTAAAAGCATGAGTTTGCAACTACTTTACTTTTGGAGAAAATTCAAAACATTCATTATTCAATAGAGCCCAATAGCAAAAATCAGGTTTTGAATGAAGAATCACATTTCTTGGTAGAATCATGCAGGATTGAAATTTTTGATGGTTTTTTACTCCTCTCAACAGCCCAAACAAGTTTCTAAAAGGATGAGTTTGCAACTACTTTACTTTTGGAGAAAATTCAAAACATTCATTATTCAATAGGGCCCAAACTATCAAAAACCAGCGGTTTCAATGAACACACATTTCTTGGTAGAATCATGCAGGACTGAAATTTTTGATGTTTTTCTACTCCTCTCATGAGCCCAAACAAGTCTCTAAAAGCATGAGTTTGCAACTACTTTACTTTTGGAGAAAATTCAAAACATTCATTATTCAATAGAGCCCAATAGCAAAAATCAGGTTTTGAATGAAGAATCACATTTCTTGGTAGAATCATGTAGGATTGAAATTTTTGATGGTTTTTTACTCCTCTCAACAGCCCAAACAAGTTTCTAAAAGGATGAGTTTGCAACTACTTTACTTTTGGAGAAAATTCAAAACATTCATTATTCAATAGGGCCCAAACTATCAAAAACCAGCGGTTTCAATGAACACACATTTCTTGGTAGAATCATGCAGGACTGAAATTTTTGATGTTTTTCTACTCCTCTCATGAGCCCAAACAAGTCTCTAAAAGCATGAGTTTGCAAATACTTTACTTTTGGAGAAAATTCAAAACATTCATTATTCAATAGAGCCCAATAGCAAAAATCAGGTTTTGAATGAAGAATCACATTTCTTGGTAGAATCATGCAGGATTGAAATTTTTGATGGTTTTTTACTCCTCTCAACAGCCCAAACAAGTTTCTAAAAGGATGAGTTTGCAACTACTTTACTTTTGGAGAAAATTCAAAACATTCATTATTCAATAGGGCCCAAACTATCAAAAACCAGCGGTTTCAATGAACACACATTTCTTGGTAGAATCATGCAGGACTGAAATTTTTGATGTTTTTCTACTCCTCTCATGAGCCCAAACAAGTCTCTAAAAGCATGAGTTTGCAACTACTTTACTTTTGGAGAAAATTCAAAACATTCATTATTCAATAGAGCCCAATAGCAAAAATCAGGTTTTGAATGAAGAATCACATTTCTTGGTAGAATCATGCAGGATTGAAATTTTTGATGGTTTTTTACTCCTCTCAACAGCCCAAACAAGTTTCTTAAAGGATGAGTTTGCAACTACTTTACTTTTGGAGAAAATTCAAAACATTCATTATTCAATAGGGCCCAAACTATCAAAAACCAGCGGTTTCAATGAACACACATTTCTTGGTAGAATCATGCAGGACTGAAATTTTTGATGTTTTTCTACTCCTCTCATGAGCCCAAACAAGTCTCTAAAAGCATGAGTTTGCAACTACTTTACTTTTGGAGAAAATTCAAAACATTCATTATTCAATAGAGCCCAATAGCAAAAATCAGGTTTTGAATGAAGAATCACATTTCTTGGTAGAATCATGCAGGATTGAAATTTTTGATGGTTTTTTACTCCTCTCAACAGCCCAAACAAGTTTCTAAAAGGATGAGTTTGCAACTACTTTACTTTTGGAGAAAATTCAAAACATTCATTATTCAATAGGGCCCAAACTATCAAAAACCAGCGGTTTCAATGAACACACATTTCTTGGTAGAATCATGCAGGACTGAAATTTTTGATGTTTTTCTACTCCTCTCATGAGCCCAAACAAGTCTCTAAAAGCATGAGTTTGCAACTACTTTACTTTTGTAGAAAATTCAAAACATTCATTATTCAATAGAGCCCAATAGCAAAAATCAGGTTTTGAATGAAGAATCACATTTCTTGGTAGAATCATGTAGGATTGAAATTTTTGATGGTTTTTTACTCCTCTCAACAGCCCAAACAAGTTTCTAAAAGGATGAGTTTGCAACTACTTTACTTTTGGAGAAAATTCAAAACATTCATTATTCAATAGGGCCCAAACTATCAAAAACCAGCGGTTTCAATGAACACACATTTCTTGGTAGAATCATGCAGGACTGAAATTTTTGATGTTTTTCTACTCCTCTCATGAGCCCAAACAAGTCTCTAAAAGCATGAGTTTGCAACTACTTTACTTTTGGAGAAAATTCAAAACATTCATTATTCAATAGAGCCCAATAGCAAAAATCAGGTTTTGAATGAAGAATCACATTTCTTGGTAGAATCATGCAGGATTGAAATTTTTGATGGTTTTTTACTCCTCTCAACAGCCCAAACAAGTTTCTAAAAGGATGAGTTTGCAACTACTTTACTTTTGGAGAAAATTCAAAACATTCATTATTCAATAGGGCCCAAACTATCAAAAACCAGCGGTTTCAATGAACACACATTTCTTGGTAGAATCATGCAGGACTGAAATTTTTGATGTTTTTCTACTCCTCTCATGAGCCCAAACAAGTATCTAAAAGCATGAGTTTGCAACTACTTTACTTTTGGAGAAAATTCAAAACATTCACTATTCAATAGAGCCCAATAGCAAAAATCAGGTTTTGAATGAAGAATCACATTTCTTAGTAAAATCATGCAGGATTGAAATTTTTGATGGTTTTTTACTCCTCTCAAGAGCCCAAACAAGTTTCTAAAAGGATGAGTTTGCAACTACTTTACTTTTGGAGAAAATTCAAAACATTCATTATTCAATAGGGCCCAAACTATCAAAAACCAGCGGTTTGAATGAACACACATTTCTTGGTAGAATCATGCAGGACTGAAATTTTTGATGTTTTTCTACTCCTCTCATGAGCCCAAACAAGTCTCTAAAAGCATGAGTTTGCAACTACTTTACTTTTGGAGAAAATTCAAAACATTCATTATTCAATAGAGCCCAATCGCAAAAATCAGGTTTTGAATGAAGAATCACATTTCTTGGTAGAATCATGCAGGATTGAAATTTTTGATGGTTTTTTACTCCTCTCAACAGCCCAAACAAGTTTCTAAAAGGATGAGTTTGCAACTACTTTACTTTTGGAGAAAATTCAAAACATTCATTATTCAATAGGGCCCAAACTATCAAAAACCAGCGGTTTCAATGAACACACATTTCTTGGTAGAATCATGCAGGACTGAAATTTTTGATGTTTTTCTACTCCTCTCATGAGCCCAAACAAGTCTCTAAAAGCATGAGTTTGCAACTACTTTACTTTTGGAGAAAATTCAAAACATTCACTATTCAATAGAGCCCAATAGCAAAAATCAGGTTTTGAATGAAGAATCACATTTCTTGGTAAAATCATGCAGGATTGAAATTTTTGATGGTTTTTTACTCCTCTCAACAGCCCAAACAAGTTTCTAAAAGGATGAGTTTGCAACTACTTTACTTTTGGAGAAAATTCAAAACATTCATTATTCAATAGGGCCCAAACTATCAAAAACCAGCGGTTTCAATGAACACACATTTCTTGGTAGAATCATGCAGGACTGAAATTTTTGATGTTTTTCTACTCCTCTCATGAGCCCAAACAAGTCTCTAAAAGCATGAGTTTGCAACTACTTTACTTTTGGAGAAAATTCAAAACATTCATTATTCAATAGGGCCCAAACTATCAAAAACCAGCGGTTTCAATGAACACACATTTCTTGGTAGAATCATGCAGGACTGAAATTTTTGATGTTTTTCTACTCCTCTCATGAGCCGAAACAAGTCTCTAAAAGCATGAGTTTGCAACTACTTTACTTTTGGAGAAAATTCAAAACATTCATTATTCAATAGAGCCCAATAGCAAAAATCAGGTTTTGAATGAAGAATCACATTTCTTGGTAGAATCATGCAGGATTGAAATTTTTGATGGTTTTTTACTCCTCTCAACAGCCCAAACAAGTTTCTAAAAGGATGAGTTTGCAACTACTTTACTTTTGGAGAAAATTCAAAACATTCATTATTCAATAGGGCCCAAACTATCAAAAACCAGCGGTTTCAATGAACACACATTTCTTGGTAGAATCATGCAGGACTGAAATTTTTGATGTTTTTCTACTCCTCTCATGAGCCCAAACAAGTCTCTAAAAGCATGAGTTTGCAACTACTTTACTTTTGGAGAAAATTCAAAACATTCACTATTCAATAGAGCCCAATAGCAAAAATCAGGTTTTGAATGAAGAATCACATTTCTTGGTAAAATCATGCAGGATTGAAATTTTTGATGGTTTTTTACTCCTCTCAACAGCCCAAACAAGTTTCTAAAAGGATGAGTTTGCAACTACTTTACTTTTGGAGAAAATTCAAAACATTCATTATTCAATTGGGCCCAAACTATCAAAAACCAGCGGTTTCAATGAACACACATTTCTTGGTAGAATCATGCAGGACTGAAATTTTTGATGTTTTTCTACTCCTCTCATGAGCCCAAACAAGTCTCTAAAAGCATGAGTTTGCAACTACTTTACTTTTGGAGAAAATTCAAAACATTCACTATTCAATAGAGCCCAATAGCAAAAATCAGGTTTTGAATGAAGAATCACATTTCTTGGTAAAATCATGCAGGATTGAAATTTTTGATGGTTTTTTACTCCTCTCAACAGCCCAAACAAGTTTCTAAAAGGATGAGTTTGCAACTACTTTACTTTTGGAGAAAATTCAAAACATTCATTATTCAATAGGGCCCAAACTATCAAAAACCAGCGGTTTCAATGAACACACATTTCTTGGTAGAATCATGCAGGACTGAAATTTTTGATGTTTTTCTACTCCTCTCATGAGCCCAAACAAGTCTCTAAAAGCATGAGTTTGCAACTACTTTACTTTTGGAGAAAATTCAAAACATTCATTATTCAATAGAGCCCAATAGCAAAAATCAGGTTTTGAATGAAGAATCACATTTCTTGGTAGAATCATGCAGGATTGAAATTTTTGATGGTTTTTTACTCCTCTCAACAGCCCAAACAAGTTTCTAAAAGGATGAGTTTGCAACTACTTTACTTTTGGAGAAAAATCAAAACATTCATTATTCAATAGGGCCCAAACTATCAAAAACCAGCGGTTTCAATGAACACACATTTCTTGGTAGAATCATGCAGGACTGAAATTTTTGATGTTTTTCTACTCCTCTCATGAGCCCAAACAAGTATCTAAAAGCATGAGTTTGCAACTACTTTACTTTTGGAGAAAATTCAAAACATTCACTATTCAATAGAGCCCAATAGCAAAAATCAGGTTTTGAATGAAGAATCACATTTCTTAGTAAAATCATGCAGGATTGAAATTTTTGATGGTTTTTTACTCCTCTCAAGAGCCCAAACAAGTTTCTAAAAGGATGAGTTTGCAACTACTTTACTTTTGGAGAAAATTCAAAACATTCATTATTCAATAGGGCCCAAACTATCAAAAACCAGCGGTTTCAATGAACACACATTTCTTGGTAGAATCATGCAGGACTGAAATTTTTGATGTTTTTCTACTCCTCTCATGAGCCCAAACAAGTCTCTAAAAGCATGAGTTTGCAACTACTTTACTTTTGGAGAAAATTCAAAACATTCATTATTCAATAGAGCCCAATCGCAAAAATCAGGTTTTGAATGAAGAATCACATTTCTTGGTAGAATCATGCAGGATTGAAATTTTTGATGGTTTTTTACTCCTCTCAACAGCCCAAACAAGTTTCTAAAAGGATGAGTTTGCAACTACTTTACTTTTGGAGAAAATTCAAAACATTCATTATTCAATAGGGCCCAAACTATCAAAAACCAGCGGTTTCAATGAACACACATTTCTTGGTAGAATCATGCAGGACTGAAATTTTTGATGTTTTTCTACTCCTCTCATGAGCCCAAACAAGTCTCTAAAAGCATGAGTTTGCAACTACTTTACTTTTGGAGAAAATTCAAAACATTCACTATTCAATAGAGCCCAATAGCAAAAATCAGGTTTTGAATGAAGAATCACATTTCTTGGTAAAATCATGCAGGATTGAAATTTTTGATGGTTTTTTACTCCTCTCAACAGCCCAAACAAGTTTCTAAAAGGATGAGTTTGCAACTACTTTACTTTTGGAGAAAATTCAAAACATTCATTATTCAATAGGGCCCAAACTATCAAAAACCAGCGGTTTCAATGAACACACATTTCTTGGTAGAATCATGCAGGACTGAAATTTTTGATGTTTTTCTACTCCTCTCATGAGCCCAAACAAGTCTCTAAAAGCATGAGTTTGCAACTACTTTACTTTTGGAGAAAATTCAAAACATTCATTATTCAATAGGGCCCAAACTATCAAAAACCAGCGGTTTCAATGAACACACATTTCTTGGTAGAATCATGCAGGACTGAAATTTTTGATGTTTTTCTACTCCTCTCATGAGCCCAAACAAGTCTCTAAAAGCATGAGTTTGCAACTACTTTACTTTTGGAGAAAATTCAAAACATTCATTATTCAATAGAGCCCAATAGCAAAAATCAGGTTTTGAATGAAGAATCACATTTCTTGGTAGAATCATGCAGGATTGAAATTTTTGATGGTTTTTTACTCCTCTCAACAGCCCAAACAAGTTTCTAAAAGGATGAGTTTGCAACTACTTTACTTTTGGAGAAAATTCAAAACATTCATTATTCAATAGGGCCCAAACTATCAAAAACCAGCGGTTTCAATGAACACACATTTCTTGGTAGAATCATGCAGGACTGAAATTTTTGATGTTTTTCTACTCCTCTCATGAGCCCAAACAAGTCTCTAAAAGCATGAGTTTGCAACTACTTTACTTTTGGAGAAAATTCAAAACATTCATTATTCAATAGAGCCCAATAGCAAAAATCAGGTTTTGAATGAAGAATCACATTTCTTGGTAGAATCATGTAGGATTGAAATTTTTGATGGTTTTTTACTCCTCTCAACAGCCCAAACAAGTTTCTAAAAGGATGAGTTTGCAACTACTTTACTTTTGGAGAAAATTCAAAACATTCATTATTCAATAGGGCCCAAACTATCAAAAACCAGCGGTTTCAATGAACACACATTTCTTGGTAGAATCATGCAGGACTGAAATTTTTGATGTTTTTCTACTCCTCTCATGAGCCCAAACAAGTCTCTAAAAGCATGAGTTTGCAAATACTTTACTTTTGGAGAAAATTCAAAACATTCATTATTCAATAGAGCCCAATAGCAAAAATCAGGTTTTGAATGAAGAATCACATTTCTTGGTAGAATCATGCAGGATTGAAATTTTTGATGGTTTTTTACTCCTCTCAACAGCCCAAACAAGTTTCTAAAAGGATGAGTTTGCAACTACTTTACTTTTGGAGAAAATTCAAAACATTCATTATTCAATAGGGCCCAAACTATCAAAAACCAGCGGTTTCAATGAACACACATTTCTTGGTAGAATCATGCAGGACTGAAATTTTTGATGTTTTTCTACTCCTCTCATGAGCCCAAACAAGTCTCTAAAAGCATGAGTTTGCAACTACTTTACTTTTGTAGAAAATTCAAAACATTCATTATTCAATAGAGCCCAATAGCAAAAATCAGGTTTTGAATGAAGAATCACATTTCTTGGTAGAATCATGTAGGATTGAAATTTTTGATGGTTTTTTACTCCTCTCAACAGCCCAAACAAGTTTCTAAAAGGATGAGTTTGCAACTACTTTACTTTTGGAGAAAATTCAAAACATTCATTATTCAATAGGGCCCAAACTATCAAAAACCAGCGGTTTCAATGAACACACATTTCTTGGTAGAATCATGCAGGACTGAAATTTTTGATGTTTTTCTACTCCTCTCATGAGCCCAAACAAGTCTCTAAAAGCATGAGTTTGCAACTACTTTACTTTTGGAGAAAATTCAAAACATTCATTATTCAATAGAGCCCAATAGCAAAAATCAGGTTTTGAATGAAGAATCACATTTCTTGGTAGAATCATGCAGGATTGAAATTTTTGATGGTTTTTTACTCCTCTCAACAGCCCAAACAAGTTTCTAAAAGGATGAGTTTGCAACTACTTTACTTTTGGAGAAAATTCAAAACATTCATTATTCAATAGGGCCCAAACTATCAAAAACCAGCGGTTTCAATGAACACACATTTCTTGGTAGAATCATGCAGGACTGAAATTTTTGATGTTTTTCTACTCCTCTCATGAGCCCAAACAAGTCTCTAAAAGCATGAGTTTGCAACTACTTTACTTTTGGAGAAAATTCAAAACATTCACTATTCAATAGAGCCCAATAGCAAAAATCAGGTTTTGAATGAAGAATCACATTTCTTAGTAAAATCATGCAGGATTGAAATTTTTGATGGTTTTTTACTCCTCTCAAGAGCCCAAACAAGTTTCTAAAAGGATGAGTTTGCAACTACTTTACTTTTGGAGAAAATTCAAAACATTCATTATTCAATAGGGCCCAAACTATCAAAAACCAGCGGTTTGAATGAACACACATTTCTTGGTAGAATCATGCAGGACTGAAATTTTTGATGTTTTTCTACTCCTCTCATGAGCCGAAACAAGTCTCTAAAAGCATGAGTTTGCAACTACTTTACTTTTGGAGAAAATTCAAAACATTCATTATTCAATAGAGCCCAATAGCAAAAATCAGGTTTTGAATGAAGAATCACATTTCTTGGTAGAATCATGCAGGATTGAAATTTTTGATGGTTTTTTACTCCTCTCAACAGCCCAAACAAGTTTCTAAAAGGATGAGTTTGCAACTACTTTACTTTTGGAGAAAATTCAAAACATTCATTATTCAATAGGGCCCAAACTATCAAAAACCAGCGGTTTCAATGAACACACATTTCTTGGTAGAATCATGCAGGACTGAAATTTTTGATGTTTTTCTACTCCTCTCATGAGCCCAAACAAGTCTCTAAAAGCATGAGTTTGCAACTACTTTACTTTTGGAGAAAATTCAAAACATTCACTATTCAATAGAGCCCAATAGCAAAAATCAGGTTTTGAATGAAGAATCACATTTCTTGGTAAAATCATGCAGGATTGAAATTTTTGATGGTTTTTTACTCCTCTCAACAGCCCAAACAAGTTTCTAAAAGGATGAGTTTGCAACTACTTTACTTTTGGAGAAAATTCAAAACATTCATTATTCAATAGGGCCCAAACTATCAAAAACCAGCGGTTTCAATGAACACACATTTCTTGGTAGAATCATGCAGGACTGAAATTTTTGATGTTTTTCTACTCCTCTCATGAGCCCAAACAAGTCTCTAAAAGCATGAGTTTGCAACTACTTTACTTTTGGAGAAAATTCAAAACATTCACTATTCAATAGAGCCCAATAGCAAAAATCAGGTTTTGAATGAAGAATCACATTTCTTGGTAAAATCATGCAGGATTGAAATTTTTGATGGTTTTTTACTCCTCTCAACAGCCCAAACAAGTTTCTAAAAGGATGAGTTTGCAACTACTTTACTTTTGGAGAAAATTCAAAACATTCATTATTCAATAGGGCCCAAACTATCAAAAACCAGCGGTTTCAATGAACACACATTTCTTGGTAGAATCATGCAGGACTGAAATTTTTGATGTTTTTCTACTCCTCTCATGAGCCCAAACAAGTCTCTAAAAGCATGAGTTTGCAACTACTTTACTTTTGTAGAAAATTCAAAACATTCATTATTCAATAGAGCCCAATAGCAAAAATCAGGTTTTGAATGAAGAATCACATTTCTTGGTAGAATCATGTAGGATTGAAATTTTTGATGGTTTTTTACTCCTCTCAACAGCCCAAACAAGTTTCTAAAAGGATGAGTTTGCAACTACTTTACTTTTGGAGAAAATTCAAAACATTCATTATTCAATAGGGCCCAAACTATCAAAAACCAGCGGTTTCAATGAACACACATTTCTTGGTAGAATCATGCAGGACTGAAATTTTTGATGTTTTTCTACTCCTCTCATGAGCCCAAACAAGTCTCTAAAAGCATGAGTTTGCAACTACTTTACTTTTGGAGAAAATTCAAAACATTCATTATTCAATAGAGCCCAATAGCAAAAATCAGGTTTTGAATGAAGAATCACATTTCTTGGTAGAATCATGCAGGATTGAAATTTTTGATGGTTTTTTACTCCTCTCAACAGCCCAAACAAGTTTCTAAAAGGATGAGTTTGCAACTACTTTACTTTTGGAGAAAATTCAAAACATTCATTATTCAATAGGGCCCAAACTATCAAAAACCAGCGGTTTCAATGAACACACATTTCTTGGTAGAATCATGCAGGACTGAAATTTTTGATGTTTTTCTACTCCTCTCATGAGCCCAAACAAGTCTCTAAAAGCATGAGTTTGCAACTACTTTACTTTTGGAGAAAATTCAAAACATTCACTATTCAATAGAGCCCAATAGCAAAAATCAGGTTTTGAATGAAGAATCACATTTCTTAGTAAAATCATGCAGGATTGAAATTTTTGATGGTTTTTTACTCCTCTCAAGAGCCCAAACAAGTTTCTAAAAGGATGAGTTTGCAACTACTTTACTTTTGGAGAAAATTCAAAACATTCATTATTCAATAGGGCCCAAACTATCAAAAACCAGCGGTTTGAATGAACACACATTTCTTGGTAGAATCATGCAGGACTGAAATTTTTGATGTTTTTCTACTCCTCTCATGAGCCGAAACAAGTCTCTAAAAGCATGAGTTTGCAACTACTTTACTTTTGGAGAAAATTCAAAACATTCATTATTCAATAGAGCCCAATAGCAAAAATCAGGTTTTGAATGAAGAATCACATTTCTTGGTAGAATCATGCAGGATTGAAATTTTTGATGGTTTTTTACTCCTCTCAACAGCCCAAACAAGTTTCTAAAAGGATGAGTTTGCAACTACTTTACTTTTGGAGAAAATTCAAAACATTCATTATTCAATAGGGCCCAAACTATCAAAAACCAGCGGTTTCAATGAACACACATTTCTTGGTAGAATCATGCAGGACTGAAATTTTTGATGTTTTTCTACTCCTCTCATGAGCCCAAACAAGTCTCTAAAAGCATGAGTTTGCAACTACTTTACTTTTGGAGAAAATTCAAAACATTCACTATTCAATAGAGCCCAATAGCAAAAATCAGGTTTTGAATGAAGAATCACATTTCTTGGTAAAATCATGCAGGATTGAAATTTTTGATGGTTTTTTACTCCTCTCAACAGCCCAAACAAGTTTCTAAAAGGATGAGTTTGCAACTACTTTACTTTTGGAGAAAATTCAAAACATTCATTATTCAATAGGGCCCAAACTATCAAAAACCAGCGGTTTCAATGAACACACATTTCTTGGTAGAATCATGCAGGACTGAAATTTTTGATGTTTTTCTACTCCTCTCATGAGCCCAAACAAGTCTCTAAAAGCATGAGTTTGCAACTACTTTACTTTTGGAGAAAATTCAAAACATTCACTATTCAATAGAGCCCAATAGCAAAAATCAGGTTTTGAATGAAGAATCACATTTCTTGGTAAAATCATGCAGGATTGAAATTTTTGATGGTTTTTTACTCCTCTCAACAGCCCAAACAAGTTTCTAAAAGGATGAGTTTGCAACTACTTTACTTTTGGAGAAAATTCAAAACATTCATTATTCAATAGGGCCCAAACTATCAAAAACCAGCGGTTTCAATGAACACACATTTCTTGGTAGAATCATGCAGGACTGAAATTTTTGATGTTTTTCTACTCCTCTCATGAGCCCAAACAAGTCTCTAAAAGCATGAGTTTGCAACTACTTTACTTTTGGAGAAAATTCAAAACATTCATTATTCAATAGAGCCCAATAGCAAAAATCAGGTTTTGAATGAAGAATCACATTTCTTGGTAGAATCATGCAGGATTGAAATTTTTGATGGTTTTTTACTCCTCTCAACAGCCCAAACAAGTTTCTAAAAGGATGAGTTTGCAACTACTTTACTTTTGGAGAAAATTCAAAACATTCATTATTCAATAGGGCCCAAACTATCAAAAACCAGCGGTTTGAATGAACACACATTTCTTGGTAGAATCATGCAGGACTGAAATTTTTGATGTTTTTCTACTCCTCTCATGAGCCCAAACAAGTCTCTAAAAGCATGAGTTTGCAACTACTTTACTTTTGGAGAAAATTCAAAACATTCACTATTCAATAGAGCCCAATAGCAAAAATCAGGTTTTGAATGAAGAATCACATTTCTTAGTAAAATCATGCAGGATTGAAATTTTTGATGGTTTTTTACTCCTCTCAAGAGCCCAAACAAGTTTCTAAAAGGATGAGTTTGCAACTACTTTACTTTTGGAGAAAATTCAAAACATTCATTATTCAATAGGGCCCAAACTATCAAAAACCAGCGGTTTGAATGAACACACATTTCTTGGTAGAATCATGCAGGACTGAAATTTTTGATGTTTTTCTACTCCTCTCATGAGCCGAAACAAGTCTCTAAAAGCATGAGTTTGCAACTACTTTACTTTTGGAGAAAATTCAAAACATTCATTATTCAATAGAGCCCAATAGCAAAAATCAGGTTTTGAATGAAGAATCACATTTCTTGGTAGAATCATGCAGGATTGAAATTTTTGATGGTTTTTTACTCCTCTCAACAGCCCAAACAAGTTTCTAAAAGGATGAGTTTGCAACTACTTTACTTTTGGAGAAAATTCAAAACATTCATTATTCAATAGGGCCCAAACTATCAAAAACCAGCGGTTTCAATGAACACACATTTCTTGGTAGAATCATGCAGGACTGAAATTTTTGATGTTTTTCTACTCCTCTCATGAGCCCAAACAAGTCTCTAAAAGCATGAGTTTGCAACTACTTTACTTTTGGAGAAAATTCAAAACATTCACTATTCAATAGAGCCCAATAGCAAAAATCAGGTTTTGAATGAAGAATCACATTTCTTGGTAAAATCATGCAGGATTGAAATTTTTGATGGTTTTTTACTCCTCTCAACAGCCCAAACAAGTTTCTAAAAGGATGAGTTTGCAACTACTTTACTTTTGGAGAAAATTCAAAACATTCATTATTCAATAGGGCCCAAACTATCAAAAACCAGCGGTTTCAATGAACACACATTTCTTGGTAGAATCATGCAGGACTGAAATTTTTGATGTTTTTCTACTCCTCTCATGAGCCCAAACAAGTCTCTAAAAGCATGAGTTTGCAACTACTTTACTTTTGGAGAAAATTCAAAACATTCACTATTCAATAGAGCCCAATAGCAAAAATCAGGTTTTGAATGAAGAATCACATTTCTTGGTAAAATCATGCAGGATTGAAATTTTTGATGGTTTTTTACTCCTCTCAACAGCCCAAACAAGTTTCTAAAAGGATGAGTTTGCAACTACTTTACTTTTGGAGAAAATTCAAAACATTCATTATTCAATAGGGCCCAAACTATCAAAAACCAGCGGTTTCAATGAACACACATTTCTTGGTAGAATCATGCAGGACTGAAATTTTTGATGTTTTTCTACTCCTCTCATGAGCCCAAACAAGTCTCTAAAAGCATGAGTTTGCAACTACTTTACTTTTGGAGAAAATTCAAAACATTCATTATTCAATAGAGCCCAATAGCAAAAATCAGGTTTTGAATGAAGAATCACATTTCTTGGTAGAATCATGCAGGATTGAAATTTTTGATGGTTTTTTACTCCTCTCAACAGCCCAAACAAGTTTCTAAAAGGATGAGTTTGCAACTACTTTACTTTTGGAGAAAATTCAAAACATTCATTATTCAATAGGGCCCAAACTATCAAAAACCAGCGGTTTCAATGAACACACATTTCTTGGTAGAATCATGCAGGACTGAAATTTTTGATGTTTTTCTACTCCTCTCATGAGCCCAAACAAGTCTCTAAAAGCATGAGTTTGCAACTACTTTACTTTTGGAGAAAATTCAAAACATTCATTATTCAATAGAGCCCAATCGCAAAAATCAGGTTTTGAATGAAGAATCACATTTCTTGGTAGAATCATGCAGGATTGAAATTTTTGATGGTTTTTTACTCCTCTCAACAGCCCAAACAAGTTTCTAAAAGGATGAGTTTGCAACTACTTTACTTTTGGAGAAAATTCAAAACATTCATTATTCAATAGGGCCCAAACTATCAAAAACCAGCGGTTTCAATGAACACACATTTCTTGGTAGAATCATGCAGGACTGAAATTTTTGATGTTTTTCTACTCCTCTCATGAGCCCAAACAAGTCTCTAAAAGCATGAGTTTGCAACTACTTTACTTTTGGAGAAAATTCAAAACATTCACTATTCAATAGAGCCCAATAGCAAAAATCAGGTTTTGAATGAAGAATCACATTTCTTGGTAAAATCATGCAGGATTGAAATTTTTGATGGTTTTTTACTCCTCTCAACAGCCCAAACAAGTTTCTAAAAGGATGAGTTTGCAACTACTTTACTTTTGGAGAAAATTCAAAACATTCATTATTCAATAGGGCCCAAACTATCAAAAACCAGCGGTTTGAATGAACACACATTTCTTGGTAGAATCATGCAGGACTGAAATTTTTGATGTTTTTCTACTCCTCTCATGAGCCCAAACAAGTCTCTAAAAGCATGAGTTTGCAACTACTTTACTTTTGGAGAAAATTCAAAACATTCATTATTCAATAGAGCCCAATCGCAAAAATCAGGTTTTGAATGAAGAATCACATTTCTTGGTAGAATCATGCAGGATTGAAATTTTTGATGGTTTTTTACTCCTCTCAACAGCCCAAACAAGTTTCTAAAAGGATGAGTTTGCAACTACTTTACTTTTGGAGAAAATTCAAAACATTCATTATTCAATAGGGCCCAAACTATCAAAAACCAGCGGTTTCAATGAACACACATTTCTTGGTAGAATCATGCAGGACTGAAATTTTTGATGTTTTTCTACTCCTCTCATGAGCCCAAACAAGTCTCTAAAAGCATGAGTTTGCAACTACTTTACTTTTGGAGAAAATTCAAAACATTCACTATTCAATAGAGCCCAATAGCAAAAATCAGGTTTTGAATGAAGAATCACATTTCTTGGTAAAATCATGCAGGATTGAAATTTTTGATGGTTTTTTACTCCTCTCAACAGCCCAAACAAGTTTCTAAAAGGATGAGTTTGCAACTACTTTACTTTTGGAGAAAATTCAAAACATTCATTATTCAATAGGGCCCAAACTATCAAAAACCAGCGGTTTCAATGAACACACATTTCTTGGTAGAATCATGCAGGACTGAAATTTTTGATGTTTTTCTACTCCTCTCATGAGCCCAAACAAGTCTCTAAAAGCATGAGTTTGCAACTACTTTACTTTTGGAGAAAATTCAAAACATTCATTATTCAATAGGGCCCAAACTATCAAAAACCAGCGGTTTCAATGAACACACATTTCTTGGTAGAATCATGCAGGACTGAAATTTTTGATGTTTTTCTACTCCTCTCATGAGCCGAAACAAGTCTCTAAAAGCATGAGTTTGCAACTACTTTACTTTTGGAGAAAATTCAAAACATTCATTATTCAATAGAGCCCAATAGCAAAAATCAGGTTTTGAATGAAGAATCACATTTCTTGGTAGAATCATGCAGGATTGAAATTTTTGATGGTTTTTTACTCCTCTCAACAGCCCAAACAAGTTTCTAAAAGGATGAGTTTGCAACTACTTTACTTTTGGAGAAAATTCAAAACATTCATTATTCAATAGGGCCCAAACTATCAAAAACCAGCGGTTTCAATGAACACACATTTCTTGGTAGAATCATGCAGGACTGAAATTTTTGATGTTTTTCTACTCCTCTCATGAGCCCAAACAAGTCTCTAAAAGCATGAGTTTGCAACTACTTTACTTTTGGAGAAAATTCAAAACATTCATTATTCAATAGAGCCCAATAGCAAAAATCAGGTTTTGAATGAAGAATCACATTTCTTGGTAGAATCATGCAGGATTGAAATTTTTGATGGTTTTTTACTCCTCTCAACAGCCCAAACAAGTTTCTAAAAGGATGAGTTTGCAACTACTTTACTTTTGGAGAAAATTCAAAACATTCATTATTCAATAGGGCCCAAACTATCAAAAACCAGCGGTTTCAATGAACACACATTTCTTGGTAGAATCATGCAGGACTGAAATTTTTGATGTTTTTCTACTCCTCTCATGAGCCCAAACAAGTCTCTAAAAGCATGAGTTTGCAACTACTTTACTTTTGGAGAAAATTCAAAACATTCATTATTCAATAGAGCCCAATAGCAAAAATCAGGTTTTGAATGAAGAATCACATTTCTTGGTAGAATCATGTAGGATTGAAATTTTTGATGGTTTTTTACTCCTCTCAACAGCCCAAACAAGTTTCTAAAAGGATGAGTTTGCAACTACTTTACTTTTGGAGAAAATTCAAAACATTCATTATTCAATAGGGCCCAAACTATCAAAAACCAGCGGTTTCAATGAACACACATTTCTTGGTAGAATCATGCAGGACTGAAATTTTTGATGTTTTTCTACTCCTCTCATGAGCCCAAACAAGTCTCTAAAAGCATGAGTTTGCAAATACTTTACTTTTGGAGAAAATTCAAAACATTCATTATTCAATAGAGCCCAATAGCAAAAATCAGGTTTTGAATGAAGAATCACATTTCTTGGTAGAATCATGCAGGATTGAAATTTTTGATGGTTTTTTACTCCTCTCAACAGCCCAAACAAGTTTCTAAAAGGATGAGTTTGCAACTACTTTACTTTTGGAGAAAATTCAAAACATTCATTATTCAATAGGGCCCAAACTATCAAAAACCAGCGGTTTCAATGAACACACATTTCTTGGTAGAATCATGCAGGACTGAAATTTTTGATGTTTTTCTACTCCTCTCATGAGCCGAAACAAGTCTCTAAAAGCATGAGTTTGCAACTACTTTACTTTTGGAGAAAATTCAAAACATTCATTATTCAATAGAGCCCAATAGCAAAAATCAGGTTTTGAATGAAGAATCACATTTCTTGGTAGAATCATGCAGGATTGAAATTTTTGATGGTTTTTTACTCCTCTCAACAGCCCAAACAAGTTTCTTAAAGGATGAGTTTGCAACTACTTTACTTTTGGAGAAAATTCAAAACATTCATTATTCAATAGGGCCCAAACTATCAAAAACCATCGGTTTCAATGAACACACATTTCTTGGTAGAATCATGCAGGACTGAAATTTTTGATGTTTTTCTACTCCTCTCATGAGCCCAAACAAGTCTCTAAAAGCATGAGTTTGCAACTACTTTACTTTTGGAGAAAATTCAAAACATTCATTATTCAATAGAGCCCAATAGCAAAAATCAGGTTTTGAATGAAGAATCACATTTCTTGGTAGAATCATGCAGGATTGAAATTTTTGATGGTTTTTTACTCCTCTCAACAGCCCAAACAAGTTTCTAAAAGGATGAGTTTGCAACTACTTTACTTTTGGAGAAAATTCAAAACATTCATTATTCAATAGGGCCCAAACTATCAAAAACCAGCGGTTTCAATGAACACACATTTCTTGGTAGAATCATGCAGGACTGAAATTTTTGATGTTTTTCTACTCCTCTCATGAGCCCAAACAAGTCTCTAAAAGCATGAGTTTGCAACTACTTTACTTTTGTAGAAAATTCAAAACATTCATTATTCAATAGAGCCCAATAGCAAAAATCAGGTTTTGAATGAAGAATCACATTTCTTGGTAGAATCATGTAGGATTGAAATTTTTGATGGTTTTTTACTCCTCTCAACAGCCCAAACAAGTTTCTAAAAGGATGAGTTTGCAACTACTTTACTTTTGGAGAAAATTCAAAACATTCATTATTCAATAGGGCCCAAACTATCAAAAACCAGCGGTTTCAATGAACACACATTTCTTGGTAGAATCATGCAGGACTGAAATTTTTGATGTTTTTCTACTCCTCTCATGAGCCCAAACAAGTCTCTAAAAGCATGAGTTTGCAACTACTTTACTTTTGGAGAAAATTCAAAACATTCATTATTCAATAGAGCCCAATAGCAAAAATCAGGTTTTGAATGAAGAATCACATTTCTTGGTAGAATCATGCAGGATTGAAATTTTTGATGGTTTTTTACTCCTCTCAACAGCCCAAACAAGTTTCTAAAAGGATGAGTTTGCAACTACTTTACTTTTGGAGAAAATTCAAAACATTCATTATTCAATAGGGCCCAAACTATCAAAAACCAGCGGTTTCAATGAACACACATTTCTTGGTAGAATCATGCAGGACTGAAATTTTTGATGTTTTTCTACTCCTCTCATGAGCCCAAACAAGTCTCTAAAAGCATGAGTTTGCAACTACTTTACTTTTGGAGAAAATTCAAAACATTCACTATTCAATAGAGCCCAATAGCAAAAATCAGGTTTTGAATGAAGAATCACATTTCTTAGTAAAATCATGCAGGATTGAAATTTTTGATGGTTTTTTACTCCTCTCAAGAGCCCAAACAAGTTTCTAAAAGGATGAGTTTGCAACTACTTTACTTTTGGAGAAAATTCAAAACATTCATTATTCAATAGGGCCCAAACTATCAAAAACCAGCGGTTTGAATGAACACACATTTCTTGGTAGAATCATGCAGGACTGAAATTTTTGATGTTTTTCTACTCCTCTCATGAGCCGAAACAAGTCTCTAAAAGCATGAGTTTGCAACTACTTTACTTTTGGAGAAAATTCAAAACATTCATTATTCAATAGAGCCCAATAGCAAAAATCAGGTTTTGAATGAAGAATCACATTTCTTGGTAGAATCATGCAGGATTGAAATTTTTGATGGTTTTTTACTCCTCTCAACAGCCCAAACAAGTTTCTAAAAGGATGAGTTTGCAACTACTTTACTTTTGGAGAAAATTCAAAACATTCATTATTCAATAGGGCCCAAACTATCAAAAACCAGCGGTTTCAATGAACACACATTTCTTGGTAGAATCATGCAGGACTGAAATTTTTGATGTTTTTCTACTCCTCTCATGAGCCCAAACAAGTCTCTAAAAGCATGAGTTTGCAACTACTTTACTTTTGGAGAAAATTCAAAACATTCACTATTCAATAGAGCCCAATAGCAAAAATCAGGTTTTGAATGAAGAATCACATTTCTTGGTAAAATCATGCAGGATTGAAATTTTTGATGGTTTTTTACTCCTCTCAACAGCCCAAACAAGTTTCTAAAAGGATGAGTTTGCAACTACTTTACTTTTGGAGAAAATTCAAAACATTCATTATTCAATAGGGCCCAAACTATCAAAAACCAGCGGTTTCAATGAACACACATTTCTTGGTAGAATCATGCAGGACTGAAATTTTTGATGTTTTTCTACTCCTCTCATGAGCCCAAACAAGTCTCTAAAAGCATGAGTTTGCAACTACTTTACTTTTGGAGAAAATTCAAAACATTCACTATTCAATAGAGCCCAATAGCAAAAATCAGGTTTTGAATGAAGAATCACATTTCTTGGTAAAATCATGCAGGATTGAAATTTTTGATGGTTTTTTACTCCTCTCAACAGCCCAAACAAGTTTCTAAAAGGATGAGTTTGCAACTACTTTACTTTTGGAGAAAATTCAAAACATTCATTATTCAATAGGGCCCAAACTATCAAAAACCAGCGGTTTCAATGAACACACATTTCTTGGTAGAATCATGCAGGACTGAAATTTTTGATGTTTTTCTACTCCTCTCATGAGCCCAAACAAGTCTCTAAAAGCATGAGTTTGCAACTACTTTACTTTTGGAGAAAATTCAAAACATTCATTATTCAATAGAGCCCAATAGCAAAAATCAGGTTTTGAATGAAGAATCACATTTCTTGGTAGAATCATGCAGGATTGAAATTTTTGATGGTTTTTTACTCCTCTCAACAGCCCAAACAAGTTTCTAAAAGGATGAGTTTGCAACTACTTTACTTTTGGAGAAAATTCAAAACATTCATTATTCAATAGGGCCCAAACTATCAAAAACCAGCGGTTTGAATGAACACACATTTCTTGGTAGAATCATGCAGGACTGAAATTTTTGATGTTTTTCTACTCCTCTCATGAGCCCAAACAAGTCTCTAAAAGCATGAGTTTGCAACTACTTTACTTTTGGAGAAAATTCAAAACATTCACTATTCAATAGAGCCCAATAGCAAAAATCAGGTTTTGAATGAAGAATCACATTTCTTAGTAAAATCATGCAGGATTGAAATTTTTGATGGTTTTTTACTCCTCTCAAGAGCCCAAACAAGTTTCTAAAAGGATGAGTTTGCAACTACTTTACTTTTGGAGAAAATTCAAAACATTCATTATTCAATAGGGCCCAAACTATCAAAAACCAGCGGTTTGAATGAACACACATTTCTTGGTAGAATCATGCAGGACTGAAATTTTTGATGTTTTTCTACTCCTCTCATGAGCCGAAACAAGTCTCTAAAAGCATGAGTTTGCAACTACTTTACTTTTGGAGAAAATTCAAAACATTCATTATTCAATAGAGCCCAATAGCAAAAATCAGGTTTTGAATGAAGAATCACATTTCTTGGTAGAATCATGCAGGATTGAAATTTTTGATGGTTTTTTACTCCTCTCAACAGCCCAAACAAGTTTCTAAAAGGATGAGTTTGCAACTACTTTACTTTTGGAGAAAATTCAAAACATTCATTATTCAATAGGGCCCAAACTATCAAAAACCAGCGGTTTCAATGAACACACATTTCTTGGTAGAATCATGCAGGACTGAAATTTTTGATGTTTTTCTACTCCTCTCATGAGCCCAAACAAGTCTCTAAAAGCATGAGTTTGCAACTACTTTACTTTTGGAGAAAATTCAAAACATTCACTATTCAATAGAGCCCAATAGCAAAAATCAGGTTTTGAATGAAGAATCACATTTCTTGGTAAAATCATGCAGGATTGAAATTTTTGATGGTTTTTTACTCCTCTCAACAGCCCAAACAAGTTTCTAAAAGGATGAGTTTGCAACTACTTTACTTTTGGAGAAAATTCAAAACATTCATTATTCAATAGGGCCCAAACTATCAAAAACCAGCGGTTTCAATGAACACACATTTCTTGGTAGAATCATGCAGGACTGAAATTTTTGATGTTTTTCTACTCCTCTCATGAGCCCAAACAAGTCTCTAAAAGCATGAGTTTGCAACTACTTTACTTTTGGAGAAAATTCAAAACATTCACTATTCAATAGAGCCCAATAGCAAAAATCAGGTTTTGAATGAAGAATCACATTTCTTGGTAAAATCATGCAGGATTGAAATTTTTGATGGTTTTTTACTCCTCTCAACAGCCCAAACAAGTTTCTAAAAGGATGAGTTTGCAACTACTTTACTTTTGGAGAAAATTCAAAACATTCATTATTCAATAGGGCCCAAACTATCAAAAACCAGCGGTTTGAATGAACACACATTTCTTGGTAGAATCATGCAGGACTGAAATTTTTGATGTTTTTCTACTCCTCTCATGAGCCCAAACAAGTCTCTAAAAGCATGAGTTTGCAACTACTTTACTTTTGGAGAAAATTCAAAACATTCATTATTCAATAGAGCCCAATAGCAAAAATCAGGTTTTGAATGAAGAATCACATTTCTTGGTAGAATCATGCAGGATTGAAATTTTTGATGGTTTTTTACTCCTCTCAACAGCCCAAACAAGTTTCTAAAAGGATGAGTTTGCAACTACTTTACTTTTGGAGAAAATTCAAAACATTCATTATTCAATAGGGCCCAAACTATCAAAAACCAGCGGTTTCAATGAACACACATTTCTTGGTAGAATCATGCAGGACTGAAATTTTTGATGTTTTTCTACTCCTCTCATGAGCCCAAACAAGTCTCTAAAAGCATGAGTTTGCAACTACTTTACTTTTGGAGAAAATTCAAAACATTCATTATTCAACAGAGCCCAATAGCAAAAATCAGGTTTTGAATGAAGAATCACATTTCTTGGTAGAATCATGCAGGATTGAAATTTTTGATGGTTTTTTACTCCTCTCAACAGCCCAAACAAGTTTCTAAAAGGATGAGTTTGCAACTACTTTACTTTTGGAGAAAATTCAAAACATTCATTATTCAATAGGGCCCAAACTATCAAAAACCAGCGGTTTCAATGAACACACATTTCTTGGTAGAATCATGCAGGACTGAAATTTTTGATGTTTTTCTACTCCTCTCATGAGCCCAAACAAGTCTCTAAAAGCATGAGTTTGCAACTACTTTACTTTTGGAGAAAATTCAAAACATTCACTATTCAATAGAGCCCAATAGCAAAAATCAGGTTTTGAATGAAGAATCACATTTCTTGGTAAAATCATGCAGGATTGAAATTTTTGATGGTTTTTTACTCCTCTCAACAGCCCAAACAAGTTTCTAAAAGGATGAGTTTGCAACTACTTTACTTTTGGAGAAAATTCAAAACATTCATTATTCAATAGGGCCCAAACTATCAAAAACCAGCGGTTTCAATGAACACACATTTCTTGGTAGAATCATGCAGGACTGAAATTTTTGATGTTTTTCTACTCCTCTCATGAGCCCAAACAAGTCTCTAAAAGCATGAGTTTGCAACTACTTTACTTTTGGAGAAAATTCAAAACATTCATTATTCAATAGAGCCCAATAGCAAAAATCAGGTTTTGAATGAAGAATCACATTTCTTGGTAGAATCATGCAGGATTGAAATTTTTGATGGTTTTTTACTCCTCTCAACAGCCCAAACAAGTTTCTAAAAGGATGAGTTTGCAACTACTTTACTTTTGGAGAAAATTCAAAACATTCATTATTCAATAGGGCCCAAACTATCAAAAACCAGCGGTTTCAATGAACACACATTTCTTGGTAGAATCATGCAGGACTGAAATTTTTGATGTTTTTCTACTCCTCTCATGAGCCCAAACAAGTATCTAAAAGCATGAGTTTGCAACTACTTTACTTTTGGAGAAAATTCAAAACATTCACTATTCAATAGAGCCCAATAGCAAAAATCAGGTTTTGAATGAAGAATCACATTTCTTAGTAAAATCATGCAGGATTGAAATTTTTGATGGTTTTTTACTCCTCTCAAGAGCCCAAACAAGTTTCTAAAAGGATGAGTTTGCAACTACTTTACTTTTGGAGAAAATTCAAAACATTCATTATTCAATAGGGCCCAAACTATCAAAAACCAGCGGTTTCAATGAACACACATTTCTTGGTAGAATCATGCAGGACTGAAATTTTTGATGTTTTTCTACTCCTCTCATGAGCCCAAACAAGTCTCTAAAAGCATGAGTTTGCAACTACTTTACTTTTGGAGAAAATTCAAAACATTCATTATTCAATAGAGCCCAATAGCAAAAATCAGGTTTTGAATGAAGAATCACATTTCTTGGTAGAATCATGCAGGATTGAAATTTTTGATGGTTTTTTACTCCTCTCAACAGCCCAAACAAGTTTCTAAAAGGATGAGTTTGCAACTACTTTACTTTTGGAGAAAATTCAAAACATTCATTATTCAATAGGGCCCAAACTATCAAAAACCAGCGGTTTCAATGAACACACATTTCTTGGTAGAATCATGCAGGACTGAAATTTTTGATGTTTTTCTACTCCTCTCATGAGCCCAAACAAGTCTCTAAAAGCATGAGTTTGCAACTACTTTACTTTTGGAGAAAATTCAAAACATTCATTATTCAATAGAGCCCAATAGCAAAAATCAGGTTTTGAATGAAGAATCACATTTCTTGGTAGAATCATGCAGGATTGAAATTTTTGATGGTTTTTTACTCCTCTCAACAGCCCAAACAAGTTTCTAAAAGGATGAGTTTGCAACTACTTTACTTTTGGAGAAAATTCAAAACATTCATTATTCAATAGGGCCCAAACTATCAAAAACCAGCGGTTTCAATGAACACACATTTCTTGGTAGAATCATGCAGGACTGAAATTTTTGATGTTTTTCTACTCCTCTCATGAGCCCAAACAAGTCTCTAAAAGCATGAGTTTGCAACTACTTTACTTTTGGAGAAAATTCAAAACATTCACTATTCAATAGAGCCCAATAGCAAAAATCAGGTTTTGAATGAAGAATCACATTTCTTGGTAAAATCATGCAGGATTGAAATTTTTGATGGTTTTTTACTCCTCTCAACAGCCCAAACAAGTTTCTAAAAGGATGAGTTTGCAACTACTTTACTTTTGGAGAAAATTCAAAACATTCATTATTCAATAGGGCCCAAACTATCAAAAACCAGCGGTTTCAATGAACACACATTTCTTGGTAGAATCATGCAGGACTGAAATTTTTGATGTTTTTCTACTCCTCTCATGAGCCCAAACAAGTCTCTAAAAGCATGAGTTTGCAACTACTTTACTTTTGGAGAAAATTCAAAACATTCATTATTCAATAGAGCCCAATAGCAAAAATCAGGTTTTGAATGAAGAATCACATTTCTTGGTAGAATCATGCAGGATTGAAATTTTTGATGGTTTTTTACTCCTCTCAACAGCCCAAACAAGTTTCTAAAAGGATGAGTTTGCAACTACTTTACTTTTGGAGAAAATTCAAAACATTCATTATTCAATTGGGCCCAAACTATCAAAAACCAGCGGTTTCAATGAACACACATTTCTTGGTAGAATCATGCAGGACTGAAATTTTTGATGTTTTTCTACTCCTCTCATGAGCCCAAACAAGTATCTAAAAGCATGAGTTTGCAACTACTTTACTTTTGGAGAAAATTCAAAACATTCACTATTCAATAGAGCCCAATAGCAAAAATCAGGTTTTGAATGAAGAATCACATTTCTTAGTAAAATCATGCAGGATTGAAATTTTTGATGGTTTTTTACTCCTCTCAAGAGCCCAAACAAGTTTCTAAAAGGATGAGTTTGCAACTACTTTACTTTTGGAGAAAATTCAAAACATTCATTATTCAATAGGGCCCAAACTATCAAAAACCAGCAGTTTGAATGAACGCACATTTCTTGGTAGAATCATGCAGGACTGAAATTTTTGATGTTTTTCTACTCCTCTCATGAGCCCAAACAAGTCTCTAAAAGCATGAGTTTGCAACTACTTTACTTTTGGAGAAAATTCAAAACATTCATTATTCAATAGAGCCCAATAGCAAAAATCAGGTTTTGAATGAAGAATCACATTTCTTGGTAGAATCATGCAGGATTGAAATTTTTGATGGTTTTTTACTCCTCTCAACAGCCCAAACAAGTTTCTAAAAGGATGAGTTTGCAACTACTTTACTTTTGGAGAAAATTCAAAACATTCATTATTCAATAGGGCCCAAACTATCAAAAACCAGCGGTTTCAATGAACACACATTTCTTGGTAGAATCATGCAGGACTGAAATTTTTGATGTTTTTCTACTCCTCTCATGAGCCCAAACAAGTCTCTAAAAGCATGAGTTTGCAACTACTTTACTTTTGGAGAAAATTCAAAACATTCATTATTCAATAGAGCCCAATAGCAAAAATCAGGTTTTGAATGAAGAATCACATTTCTTGGTAGAATCATGCAGGATTGAAATTTTTGATGGTTTTTTACTCCTCTCAACAGCCCAAACAAGTTTCTAAAAGGATGAGTTTGCAACTACTTTACTTTTGGAGAAAATTCAAAACATTCATTATTCAATAGGGCCCAAACTATCAAAAACCAGCGGTTTCAATGAACACACATTTCTTGGTAGAATCATGCAGGACTGAAATTTTTGATGTTTTTCTACTCCTCTCATGAGCCCAAACAAGTCTCTAAATGCATGAGTTTGCAACTACTTTACTTTTGGAGAAAATTCAAAACATTCATTATTCAATAGAGCCCAATAGCAAAAATCAGGTTTTGAATGAAGAATCACATTTCTTGGTAGAATCATGCAGGATTGAAATTTTTGATGGTTTTTTACTCCTCTCAACAGCCCAAACAAGTTTCTAAAAGGATGAGTTTGCAACTACTTTACTTTTGGAGAAAATTCAAAACATTCATTATTCAATAGGGCCCAAACTATCAAAAACCAGCGGTTTCAATGAACACACATTTCTTGGTAGAATCATGCAGGACTGAAATTTTTGATGTTTTTCTACTCCTCTCATGAGCCCAAACAAGTCTCTAAAAGCATGAGTTTGCAACTACTTTACTTTTGGAGAAAATTCAAAACATTCATTATTCAATAGAGCCCAATAGCAAAAATCAGGTTTTGAATGAAGAATCACATTTCTTGGTAGAATCATGCAGGATTGAAATTTTTGATGGTTTTTTACTCCTCTCAACAGCCCAAACAAGTTTCTAAAAGGATGAGTTTGCAACTACTTTACTTTTGGAGAAAATTCAAAACATTCATTATTCAATAGGGCCCAAACTATCAAAAACCAGCGGTTTCAATGAACACACATTTCTTGGTAGAATCATGCAGGACTGAAATTTTTGATGTTTTTCTACTCCTCTCATGAGCCCAAACAAGTCTCTAAAAGCATGAGTTTGCAACTACTTTACTTTTGGAGAAAATTCAAAACATTCATTATTCAATAGAGCCCAATAGCAAAAATCAGGTTTTGAATGAAGAATCACATTTCTTGGTAGAATCATGCAGGATTGAAATTTTTGATGGTTTTTTACTCCTCTCAACAGCCCAAACAAGTTTCTAAAAGGATGAGTTTGCAACTACTTTACTTTTGGAGAAAATTCAAAACATTCATTATTCAATAGGGCCCAAACTATCAAAAACCAGCGGTTTCAATGAACACACATTTCTTGGTAGAATCATGCAGGACTGAAATTTTTGATGTTTTTCTACTCCTCTCATGAGCCCAAACAAGTATCTAAAAGCATGAGTTTGCAACTACTTTACTTTTGGAGAAAATTCAAAACATTCATTATTCAATAGAGCCCAATAGCAAAAATCAGGTTTTGAATGAAGAATCACATTTCTTGGTAGAATCATGCAGGATTGAAATTTTTGATGGTTTTTTACTCCTCTCAACAGCCCAAACAAGTTTCTAAAAGGATGAGTTTGCAACTACTTTACTTTTGGAGAAAATTCAAAACATTCATTATTCAATAGGGCCCAAACTATCAAAAACCAGCGGTTTCAATGAACACACATTTCTTGGTAGAATCATGCAGGACTGAAATTTTTGATGTTTTTCTACTCCTCTCATGAGCCCAAACAAGTCTCTAAAACCATGAGTTTGCAACTACTTTACTTTTGGAGAAAATTCAAAACATTCATTATTCAATAGAGCCCAATAGCAAAAATCAGGTTTTGAATGAAGAATCACATTTCTTGGTAGAATCATGCAGGATTGAAATTTTTGATGGTTTTTTTACTCCTCTCAACAGCCCAAACAAGTTTCTAAAAGGATGAGTTTGCAACTACTTTACTTTTGGAGAAAATTCAAAACATTCATTATTCAAAAGGGCCCAAACTATCAAAAACCATCGGTTTCAATGAACACACATTTCTTGGTAGAATCATGCAGGACTGAAATTTTTGATGTTTTTCTACTCCTCTCATGAGCCCAAACAAGTCTCTAAAAGCATGAGTTTGCAACTACTTTACTTTTGGAGAAAATTCAAAACATTCATTATTCAATAGAGCCCAATAGCAAAAATCAGGTTTTGAATGAAGAATCACATTTCTTGGTAAAATCATGCAGGATTGAAATTTTTGATGGTTTTTTACTCCTCTCAACAGCCCAAACAAGTTTCTAAAAGGATGAGTTTGCAACTACTTTACTTTTGGAGAAAATTCAAAACATTCATTATTCAATAGGGCCCAAACTATCAAAAACCAGCGGTTTCAATGAACACACATTTCTTGGTAGAATCATGCAGGACTGAAATTTTTGATGTTTTTCTACTCCTCTCATGAGCCCAAACAAGTATCTAAAAGCATGAGTTTGCAACTACTTTACTTTTGGAGAAAATTCAAAACATTCACTATTCAATAGAGCCCAATAGCAAAAATCAGGTTTTGAATGAAGAATCACATTTCTTAGTAAAATCATGCAGGATTGAAATTTTTGATGGTTTTTTACT
This sequence comes from Dendrobates tinctorius, assembly GCF_039654945.1. Classification (NCBI taxonomy): domain Eukaryota; kingdom Metazoa; phylum Chordata; class Amphibia; order Anura; family Dendrobatidae; genus Dendrobates; species Dendrobates tinctorius. Next base: position 22,852,873 of record NW_027361713.1, read on the forward strand.
CCTCTCAACAGCCCAAACAAGTTTCTAAAAGGATGAGTTTGCAACTACTTTACTTTTGGAGAAAATTCAAAACATTCATTATTCAATAGGGCCCAAACTATCAAAAACCAGCGGTTTCAATGAACACACATTTCTTGGTAGAATCATGCAGGACTGAAATTTTTGATGTTTTTCTACTCCTCTCATGAGCCCAAACAAGTCTCTAAAAGCATGAGTTTGCAACTACTTTACTTTTGGAGAAAATTCAAAACATTCATTATTCAATAGAGCCCAATAGCAAAAATCAGGTTTTGAATGAAGAATCACATTTCTTGGTAGAATCATGCAGGATTGAAATTTTTGATGGTTTTTTACTCCTCTCAACAGCCCAAACAAGTTTCTAAAAGGATGAGTTTGCAACTACTTTACTTTTGGAGAAAATTCAAAACATTCATTATTCAATAGGGCCCAAACTATCAAAAACCAGCGGTTTCAATGAACACACATTTCTTGGTAGAATCATGCAGGACTGAAATTTTTGATGTTTTTCTACTCCTCTCATGAGCCCAAACAAGTCTCTAAAAGCATGAGTTTGCAACTACTTTACTTTTGGAGAAAATTCAAAACATTCATTATTCAATAGAGCCCAATAGCAAAAATCAGGTTTTGAATGAAGAATCACATTTCTTGGTAGAATCATGCAGGATTGAAATTTTTGATGGTTTTTTACTCCTCTCAACAGCCCAAACAAGTTTCTAAAAGGATGAGTTTGCAACTACTTTACTTTTGGAGAAAATTCAAAACATTCATTATTCAATAGGGCCCAAACTATCAAAAACCATCGGTTTCAATGAACACACATTTCTTGGTAGAATCATGCAGGACTGAAATTTTTGATGTTTTTCTACTCCTCTCATGAGCCCAAACAAGTCTCTAAAAGCATGAGTTTGCAACTACTTTACTTTTGGAGAAAATTCAAAACATTCATTATTCAATAGAGCCCAATAGCAAAAATCAGGTTTTGAATGAAGAATCACATTTCTTGGTAAAATCATGCAGGATTGAAATTTTTGATGGTTTTTTACTCGTCTCAACAGCCCAAACAAGTTTCTAAAAGGATGAGTTTGCAACTACTTTACTTTTGGAGAAAATTCAAAACATTCATTATTCAATAGGGCCCAAACTATCAAAAACCAGCGGTTTCAATGAACACACATTTCTTGGTAGAATCATGCAGGACTGAAATTTTTGATGTTTTTCTACTCCTCTCATGAGCCCAAACAAGTATCTAAAAGCATGAGTTTGCAACTACTTTACTTTTGGAGAAAATTCAAAACATTCACTATTCAATAGAGCCCAATAGCAAAAATCAGGTTTTGAATGAAGAATCACATTTCTTGGTAAAATCATGCAGGATTGAAATTTTTGATGGTTTTTTACTCCTCTCAACAGCCCAAACAAGTTTCTAAAAGGATGAGTTTGCAACTACTTTACTTTTGGAGAAAATTCAAAACATTCATTATTCAAAAGGGCCCAAACTATCAAAAACCATCGGTTTCAATGAACACACATTTCTTGGTAGAATCATGCAGGACTGAAATTTTTGATGTTTTTCTACTCCTCTCATGAGCCCAAACAAGTCTCTAAAAGCATGAGTTTGCAACTACTTTACTTTTGGAGAAAATTCAAAACATTCATTATTCAATAGAGCCCAATAGCAAAAATCAGGTTTTGAATGAAGAATCACATTTCTTGGTAGAATCATGCAGGATTGAAATTTTTGATGGTTTTTTACTCCTCTCAACAGCCCAAACAAGTTTCTAAAAGGATGAGTTTGCAACTACTTTACTTTTGGAGAAAATTCAAAACATTCATTATTCAATAGGGCCCAAACTATCAAAAACCAGCGGTTTCAATGAACACACATTTCTTGGTAGAATCATGCAGGACTGAAATTTTTGATGTTTTTCTACTCCTCTCATGAGCCCAAACAAGTCTCTAAAAGCATGAGTTTGCAACTACTTTACTTTTGGAGAAAATACAAAACATTCACTATTCAATAGAGCCCAATAGCAAAAATCAGGTTTTGAATGAAGAATCACATTTCTTGGTAAAATCATGCAGGATTGAAATTTTTGATGGTTTTTTACTCCTCTCAACAGCCCAAACAAGTTTCTAAAAGGATGAGTTTGCAACTACTTTACTTTTGGAGAAAATTCAAAACATTCATTATTCAATAGGGCCCAAACTATCAAAAACCAGCGGTTTCAATGAACACACATTTCTTGGTAGAATCATGCAGGACTGAAATTTTTGATGTTTTTCTACTCCTCTCATGAGCCCAAACAAGTCTCTAAAAGCATGAGTTTGCAACTACTTTACTTTTGGAGAAAATTCAAAACATTCATTATTCAATAGAGCCCAATAGCAAAAATCAGGTTTTGAATGAAGAATCACATTCCTTGGTAGAATCATGCAGGATTGAAATTTTTGATGGTTTTTTACTCCTCTCAACAGCCCAAACAAGTTTCTAAAAGGATGAGTTTGCAACTACTTTACTTTTGGAGAAAATTCAAAACATTCATTATTCAATAGGGCCCAAACTATCAAAAACCAGCGGTTTCAATGAACACACATTTCTTGGTAGAATCATGCAGGACTGAAATTTTTGATGTTTTTCTACTCCTCTCATGAGCCCAAACAAGTCTCTAAAAGCATGAGTTTGCAACTACTTTACTTTTGGAGAAAATTCAAAACATTCATTATTCAATAGAGACCAATAGCAAAAATCAGGTTTTGAATGAAGAATCACATTTCTTGGTAGAATCATGCAGGATTGAAATTTTTGATGGTTTTTTACTCCTCTCAACAGCCCAAACAAGTTTCTAAAAGGATGAGTTTGCAACTACTTTACTTTTGGAGAAAATTCAAAACATTCATTATTCAAAAGGGCCCAAACTATCAAAAACCATCGGTTTCAATGAACACACATTTCTTGGTAGAATCATGCAGGACTGAAATTTTTGATGTTTTTCTACTCCTCTCATGAGCCCAAACAAGTCTCTAAAAGCATGAGTTTGCAACTACTTTACTTTTGGAGAAAATTCAAAACATTCATTATTCAATAGAGCCCAATAGCAAAAATCAGGTTTTGAATGAAGAATCACATTTCTTGGTAAAATCATGCAGGATTGAAATTTTTGATGGTTTTTTACTCCTCTCAACAGCCCAAACAAGTTTCTAAAAGGATGAGTTTGCAACTACTTTACTTTTGGAGAAAATTCAAAACATTCATTATTCAATAGGGCCCAAACTATCAAAAACCAGCGGTTTCAATGAAAACACATTTCTTGGTAGAATCATGCAGGACTGAAATTTTTGATGTTTTTCTACTCCTCTCATGAGCCCAAACAAGTATCTAAAAGCATGAGTTTGCAACTACTTTACTTTTGGAGAAAATTCAAAACATTCACTATTCAATAGAGCCCAATAGCAAAAATCAGGTTTTGAATGAAGAATCACATTTCTTAGTAAAATCATGCAGGATTGAAATTTTTGATGGTTTTTACTCCTCTCAACAGCCCAAACAAGTTTCTAAAAGGATGAGTTTGCAACTACTTTACTTTTGGAGAAAATTCAAAACATTCATTATTCAATAGGGCCCAAACTATCAAAAACCAGCGGTTTCAATGAACACACATTTCTTGGTAGAATCATGCAGGACTGAAATTTTTGATGTTTTTCTACTCCTCTCATGAGCCCAAACAAGTCTCTAAAAGCATGAGTTTGCAACTACTTTACTTTTGGAGAAAATTCAAAACATTCATTATTCAATAGAGCCCAATAGCAAAAATCAGGTTTTGAATGAAGAATCACATTTCTTGGTAGAATCATGCAGGATTGAAATTTTTGATGGTTTTTTACTCCTCTCAACAGCCAAAACAAGTTTCTAAAAGGATGAGTTTGCAACTACTTTACTTTTGGAGAAAATTCAAAACATTCATTATTCAATAGGGCCCAAACTATCAAAAACCAGCGGTTTCAATGAACACACATTTCTTGGTAGAATCATGCAGGACTGAAATTTTTGATGTTTTTCTACTCCTCTCATGAGCCCAAACAAGTCTCTAAAAGCATGAGTTTGCAACTACTTTACTTTTGGAGAAAATTCAAAACATTCATTATTCAATAGAGCCCAATAGCAAAAATCAGGTTTTGAATGAAGAATCACATTTCTTGGTAGAATCATGCAGGATTGAAATTTTTGATGGTTTTTTACTCCTCTCAACAGCCCAAACAAGTTTCTAAAAGGATGAGTTTGCAACTACTTTACTTTTGGAGAAAATTCAAAACATTCATTATTCAATAGGGCCCAAACTATCAAAAACCATCGGTTTCAATGAACACACATTTCTTGGTAGAATCATGCAGGACTGAAATTTTTGATGTTTTTCTACTCCTCTCATGAGCCCAAACAAGTCTCTAAAAGCATGAGTTTGCAACTACTTTACTTTTGGAGAAAATTCAAAACATTCATTATTCAATAGAGCCCAATAGCAAAAATCAGGTTTTGAATGAAGAATCACATTTCTTGGTAAAATCATGCAGGATTGAAATTTTTGATGGTTTTTTACTCCTCTCAACAGCCCAAACAAGTTTCTAAAAGGATGAGTTTGCAACTACTTTACTTTTGGAGAAAATTCAAAACATTCATTATTCAATAGGGCCCAAACTATCAAAAACCAGCGGTTTCAATGAACACACATTTCTTGGTAGAATCATGCAGGACTGAAATTTTTGATGTTTTTCTACTCCTCTCATGAGCCCAAACAAGTATCTAAAAGCATGAGTTTGCAACTACTTTACTTTTGGAGAAAATTCAAAACATTCACTATTCAATAGAGCCCAATAGCAAAAATCAGGTTTTGAATGAAGAATCACATTTCTTAGTAAAATCATGCAGGATTGAAATTTTTGATGGTTTTTTACTCCTCTCAAGAGCCCAAACAAGTTTCTAAAAGGATGAGTTTGCAACTACTTTACTTTTGGAGAAAATTCAAAACATTCATTATTCAATAGGGCCCAAACTATCAAAAACCAGCGGTTTCAATGAACACACATTTCTTGGTAGAATCATGCAGGACTGAAATTTTTGATGTTTTTCTACTCCTCTCATGAGCCCAAACAAGTCTCTAAAAGCATGAGTTTGCAACTACTTTACTTTTGGAGAAAATTCAAAACATTCATTATTCAATAGAGCCCAATAGCAAAAATCAGGTTTTGAATGAAGAATCACATTTCTTGGTAGAATCATGCAGGATTGAAATTTTTGATGGTTTTTTACTCCTCTCAACAGCCCAAACAAGTTTCTAAAAGGATGAGTTTGCAACTACTTTACTTTTGGAGAAAATTCAAAACATTCATTATTCAATAGGGCCCAAACTATCAAAAACCAGCGGTTTCAATGAACACACATTTCTTGGTAGAATCATGCAGGACTGAAATTTTTGATGTTTTTCTACTCCTCTCATGAGCCCAAACAAGTCTCTAAAAGCATGAGTTTGCAACTACTTTACTTTTGGAGAAAATTCAAAATATTCATTATTCAATAGAGCCCAATAGCAAAAATCAGGTTTTGAATGAAGAATCACATTTCTTGGTAGAATCATGCAGGATTGAAATTTTTGATGGTTTTTTACTGCTCTCAACAGCCCAAACAAGTTTCTAAAAGGATGAGTTTGCAACTACTTTACTTTTGGAGAAAATTCAAAACATTCATTATTCAATAGGGCCCAAACTATCAAAAACCAGCGGTTTGAATGAACACACATTTCTTGGTAGAATCATGCAGGACTGAAATTTTTGATGTTTTTCTACTCCTCTCATGAGCCCAAACAAGTCTCTAAAAGCATGAGTTTGCAACTACTTTACTTTTGGAGAAAATTCAAAACATTCATTATTCAATAGAGCCCAATAGCAAAAATCAGGTTTTGAATGAAGAATCACATTTCTTGGTAGAATCATGCAGGATTGAAATTTTTGATGGTTTTTTACTCCTCTCAACAGCCCAAACAAGTTTCTAAAAGGATGAGTTTGCAACTACTTTACTTTTGGAGAAAATTCAAAACATTCATTATTCAATAGGGCCCAAACTATCAAAAACCAGCGGTTTCAATGAACACACATTTCTTGGTAGAATCATGCAGGACTGAAATTTTTGATGTTTTTCTACTCCTCTCATGAGCCCAAACAAGTCTCTAAAAGCATGAGTTTGCAACTACTTTACTTTTGGAGAAAATTCAAAACATTCATTATTCAATAGAGCCCAATAGCAAAAATCAGGTTTTGAATGAAGAATCACATTTCTTGGTAGAATCATGCAGGATTGAAATTTTTGATGGTTTTTTACTCCTCTCAACAGCCCAAACAAGTTTCTAAAAGGATGAGTTTGCAACTACTTTACTTTTGGAGAAAATTCAAAACATTCATTATTCAATAGGGCCCAAACTATCAAAAACCAGCGGTTTCAATGAACACACATTTCTTGGTAGAATCATGCAGGACTGAAATTTTTGATGTTTTTCTACTCCTCTCATGAGCCCAAACAAGTCTCTAAAAGCATGAGTTTGCAACTACTTTACTTTTGGAGAAAATTCAAAACATTCACTATTCAGTAGAGCCCAATAGCAAAAATCAGGTTTTGAATGAAGAATCACATTTCTTGGTAAAATCATGCAGGATTGAAATTTTTGATGGTTTTTTACTCCTCTCAACAGCCCAAACAAGTTTCTAAAAGGATGAGTTTGCAACTACTTTACTTTTGGAGAAAATTCAAAACATTCATTATTCAATAGGGCCCAAACTATCAAAAACCAGCGGTTTCAATGAACACACATTTCTTGGTAGAATCATGCAGGACTGAAATTTTTGATGTTTTTCTACTCCTCTCATGAGCCCAAACAAGTCTCTAAAAGCATGAGTTTGCAACTACTTTACTTTTGGAGAAAATTCAAAACATTCATTATTCAATAGAGCCCAATAGCAAAAATCAGGTTTTGAATGAAGAATCACATTTCTTGGTAGAATCATGCAGGATTGAAATTTTTGATGGTTTTTTACTCCTCTCAACAGCCCAAACAAGTTTCTAAAAGGATGAGTTTGCAACTACTTTACTTTTGGAGAAAATTCAAAACATTCATTATTCAATAGGGCCCAAACTATCAAAAACCAGCGGTTTCAATGAACACACATTTCTTGGTAGAATCATGCAGGACTGAAATTTTTGATGTTTTTCTACTCCTCTCATGAGCCCAAACAAGTCTCTAAAAGCATGAGTTTGCAACTACTTTACTTTTGGAGAAAATTCAAAACATTCATTATTCAATAGAGCCCAATAGCAAAAATCAGGTTTTGAATGAAGAATCACATTTCTTGGTAGAATCATGCAGGATTGAAATTTTTGATGGTTTTTTACTCCTCTCAACAGCCCAAACAAGTTTCTAAAAGGATGAGTTTGCAACTACTTTACTTTTGGAGAAAATTCAAAACATTCATTATTCAAAAGGGCCCAAACTATCAAAAACCATCGGTTTCAATGAACACACATTTCTTGGTAGAATCATGCAGGACTGAAATTTTTGATGTTTTTCTACTCCTCTCATGAGCCCAAACAAGTCTCTAAAAGCATGAGTTTGCAACTACTTTACTTTTGGAGAAAATTCAAAACATTCATTATTCAATAGAGCCCAATAGCAAAAATCAGGTTTTGAATGAAGAATCACATTTCTTGGTAAAATCATGCAGGATTGAAATTTTTGATGGTTTTTTACTCCTCTCAACAGCCCAAACAAGTTTCTAAAAGGATGAGTTTGCAACTACTTTACTTTTGGAGAAAATTCAAAACATTCATTATTCAATAGGGCCCAAACTATCAAAAACCAGCGGTTTCAATGAACACACATTTCTTGGTAGAATCATGCAGGACTGAAATTTTTGATGTTTTTCTACTCCTCTCATGAGCCCAAACAAGTATCTAAAAGCATGAGTTTGCAACTACTTTACTTTTGGAGAAAATTCAAAACATTCATTATTCAATAGAGCCCAATAGCAAAAATCAGGTTTTGAATGAAGAATCACATTTCTTAGTAAAATCATGCAGGATTGAAATTTTTGATGGTTTTTTACTCCTCTCAAGAGCCCAAACAAGTTTCTAAAAGGATGAGTTTGCAACTACTTTACTTTTGGAGAAAATTCAAAACATTCATTATTCAATAGGGCCCAAACTATCAAAAACCAGCGGTTTCAATGAACACACATTTCTTGGTAGAATCATGCAGGACTGAAATTTTTGATGTTTTTCTACTCCTCTCATGAGCCCAAACAAGTCTCTAAAAGCATGAGTTTGCAACTACTTTACTTTTGGAGAAAATTCAAAACATTCATTATTCAATAGAGCCCAATAGCAAAAATCAGGTTTTGAATGAAGAATCACATTTCTTGGTAGAATCATGCAGGATTGAAATTTTTGATGGTTTTTTACTCCTCTCAACAGCCCAAACAAGTTTCTAAAAGGATGAGTTTGCAACTACTTTACTTTTGGAGAAAATTCAAAACATTCATTATTCAATAGGGCCCAAACTATCAAAAATCAGCGGTTTCAATGAACACACATTTCTTGGTAGAATCATGCAGGACTGAAATTTTTGATGTTTTTCTACTCCTCTCATGAGCCCAAACAAGTCTCTAAAAGCATGAGTTTGCAACTACTTTACTTTTGGAGAAAATTCAAAACATTCACTATTCAATAGAGCCCAATAGCAAAAATCAGGTTTTGAATGAAGAATCACATTTCTTGGTAAAATCATGCAGGATTGAAATTTTTGATGGTTTTTTACTCCTCTCAACAGCCCAAACAAGTTTCTAAAAGGATGAGTTTGCAACTACTTTACTTTTGGAGAAAATTCAAAACATTCATTATTCAATAGGGCCCAAACTATCAAAAACCAGCGGTTTCAATGAACACACATTTCTTGGTAGAATCATGCAGGACTGAAATTTTTGATGTTTTTCTACTCCTCTCATGAGCCCAAACAAGTCTCTAAAAGCATGAGTTTGCAACTACTTTACTTTTGGAGAAAATTCAAAACATTCATTATTCAATAGAGCCCAATAGCAAAAATCAGGTTTTGAATGAAGAATCACATTTCTTGGTAGAATCATGCAGGATTGAAATTTTTGATGGTTTTTTACTCCTCTCAACAGCCCAAACAAGTTTCTAAAAGGATGAGTTTGCAACTACTTTACTTTTGGAGAAAATTCAAAACATTCATTATTCAATAGGGCCCAAACTATCAAAAACCAGCGGTTTCAATGAACACACATTTCTTGGTAGAATCATGCAGGACTGAAATTTTTGATGTTTTTCTACTCCTCTCATGAGCCCAAACAAGTCTCTAAAAGCATGAGTTTGCAACTACTTTACTTTTGGAGAAAATTCAAAACATTCATTATTCAATAGAGCCCAATAGCAAAAATCAGGTTTTGAATGAAGAATCACATTTCTTGGTAGAATCATGCAGGATTGAAATTTTTGATGGTTTTTTACTCCTCTCAACAGCCCAAACAAGTTTCTAAAAGGATGAGTTTGCAACTACTTTACTTTTGGAGAAAATTCAAAACATTCATTATTCAAAAGGGCCCAAACTATCAAAAACCATCGGTTTCAATGAACACACATTTCTTGGTAGAATCATGCAGGACTGAAATTTTTGATGTTTTTCTACTCCTCTCATGAGCCCAAACAAGTCTCTAAAAGCATGAGTTTGCAACTACTTTACTTTTGGAGAAAATTCAAAACATTCATTATTCAATAGAGCCCAATAGCAAAAATCAGGTTTTGAATGAAGAATCACATTTCTTGGTAAAATCATGCAGGATTGAAATTTTTGATGGTTTTTTACTCCTCTCAACAGCCCAAACAAGTTTCTAAAAGGATGAGTTTGCAACTACTTTACTTTTGGAGAAAATTCAAAACATTCATTATTCAATAGGGCCCAAACTATCAAAAACCAGCGGTTTCAATGAACACACATTTCTTGGTAGAATCATGCAGGACTGAAATTTTTGATGTTTTTCTACTCCTCTCATGAGCCCAAACAAGTATCTAAAAGCATGAGTTTGCAACTACTTTACTTTTGGAGAAAATTCAAAACATTCATTATTCAATAGAGCCCAATAGCAAAAATCAGGTTTTGAATGAAGAATCACATTTCTTAGTAAAATCATGCAGGATTGAAATTTTTGATGGTTTTTTACTCCTCTCAAGAGCCCAAACAAGTTTCTAAAAGGATGAGTTTGCAACTACTTTACTTTTGGAGAAAATTCAAAACATTCATTATTCAATAGGGCCCAAACTATCAAAAACCAGCGGTTTCAATGAACACACATTTCTTGGTAGAATCATGCAGGACTGAAATTTTTGATGTTTTTCTACTCCTCTCATGAGCCCAAACAAGTCTCTAAAAGCATGAGTTTGCAACTACTTTACTTTTGGAGAAAATTCAAAACATTCATTATTCAATAGAGCCCAATAGCAAAAATCAGGTTTTGAATGAAGAATCACATTTCTTGGTAGAATCATGCAGGATTGAAATTTTTGATGGTTTTTTACTCCTCTCAACAGCCCAAACAAGTTTCTAAAAGGATGAGTTTGCAACTACTTTACTTTTGGAGAAAATTCAAAACATTCATTATTCAATAGGGCCCAAACTATCAAAAACCAGCGGTTTCAATGAACACACATTTCTTGGTAGAATCATGCAGGACTGAAATTTTTGATGTTTTTCTACTCCTCTCATGAGCCCAAACAAGTCTCTAAAAGCATGAGTTTGCAACTACTTTACTTTTGGAGAAAATTCAAAACATTCACTATTCAATAGAGCCCAATAGCAAAAATCAGGTTTTGAATGAAGAATCACATTTCTTGGTAAAATCATGCAGGATTGAAATTTTTGATGGTTTTTTACTCCTCTCAACAGCCCAAACAAGTTTCTAAAAGGATGAGTTTGCAACTACTTTACTTTTGGAGAAAATTCAAAACATTCATTATTCAATAGGGCCCAAACTATCAAAAACCAGCGGTTTGAATGAACACACATTTCTTGGTAGAATCATGCAGGACTGAAATTTTTGATGTTTTTCTACTCCTCTCATGAGCCCAAACAAGTCTCTAAAAGCATGAGTTTGCAACTACTTTACTTTTGGAGAAAATTCAAAACATTCATTATTCAATAGAGCCCAATAGCAAAAATCAGGTTTTGAATGAAGAATCACATTTCTTGGTAGAATCATGCAGGATTGAAATTTTTGATGGTTTTTTACTCCTCTCAACAGCCCAAACAAGTTTCTAAAAGGATGAGTTTGCAACTACTTTACTTTTGGAGAAAATTCAAAACATTCATTATTCAATAGGGCCCAAACTATCAAAAACCAGCGGTTTCAATGAACACACATTTCTTGGTAGAATCATGCAGGACTGAAATTTTTGATGTTTTTCTACTCCTCTCATGAGCCCAAACAAGTCTCTAAAAGCATGAGTTTGCAACTACTTTACTTTTGGAGAAAATTCAAAACATTCATTATTCAATAGAGCCCAATAGCAAAAATCAGGTTTTGAATGAAGAATCACATTTCTTGGTAGAATCATGCAGGATTGAAATTTTTGATGGTTTTTTTACTCCTCTCAACAGCCCAAACAAGTTTCTAAAAGGATGAGTTTGCAACTACTTTACTTTTGGAGAAAATTCAAAACATTCATTATTCAATAGAGCCCAATAGCAAAAATCAGGTTTTGAATGAAGAATCACATTCCTTGGTAGAATCATGCAGGACTGAAATTTTTGATGTTTTTCTACTCCTCTCATGAGCCCAAACAAGTCTCTAAAAGCATGAGTTTGCAACTACTTTACTTTTGGAGAAAATTCAAAACATTCATTATTCAATAGAGCCCAATAGCAAAAATCAGGTTTTGAATGAAGAATCACATTTCTTGGTAGAATCATGCAGGATTGAAATTTTTGATGGTTTTTTACTCCTCTCAACAGCCCAAACAAGTTTCTAAAAGGATGAGTTTGCAACTACTTTACTTTTGGAGAAAATTCAAAACATTCATTATTCAAAAGGGCCCAAACTATCAAAAACCATCGGTTTCAATGAACACACATTTCTTGGTAGAATCATGCAGGACTGAAATTTTTGATGTTTTTCTACTCCTCTCATGAGCCCAAACAAGTCTCTAAAAGCATGAGTTTGCAACTACTTTACTTTTGGAGAAAATTCAAAACATTCATTATTCAATAGAGCCCAATAGCAAAAATCAGGTTTTGAATGAAGAATCACATTTCTTGGTAGAATCATGCAGGATTGAAATTTTGATGGTTTTTTACTCCTCTCAACAGCCCAAACAAGTTTCTAAAAGGATGAGTTTGCAACTACTTTACTTTTGGAGAAAATTCAAAACATTCATTATTCAATAGGGCCCAAACTATCAAAAACCAGCGGTTTCAATGAACACACATTTCTTGGTAGAATCATGCAGGACTGAAATTTTTGATGTTTTTCTACTCCTCTCATGAGCCCAAACAAGTATCTAAAAGCATGAGTTTGCAACTACTTTACTTTTGGAGAAAATTCAAAACATTCACTATTCAATAGAGCCCAATAGCAAAAATCAGGTTTTGAATGAAGAATCACATTTCTTAGTAAAATCATGCAGGATTGAAATTTTTGATGGTTTTTTACTCCTCTCAACAGCCCAAACAAGTTTCTAAAAGGATGAGTTTGCAACTACTTTACTTTTGGAGAAAATTCAAAACATTCATTATTCAATAGGGCCCAAACTATCAAAAACCAGCGGTTTCAATGAACACACATTTCTTGGTAGAATCATGCAGGACTGAAATTTTTGATGTTTTTCTACTCCTCTCATGAGCCCAAACAAGTCTCTAAAAGCATGAGTTTGCAACTACTTTACTTTTGGAGAAAATTCAAAACATTCATTATTCAATAGAGCCCAATAGCAAAAATCAGGTTTTGAATGAAGAATCACATTTCTTGGTAGAATCATGCAGGATTGAAATTTTTGATGGTTTTTTACTCCTCTCAACAGCCCAAACAAGTTTCTAAAAGGATGAGTTTGCAACTACTTTACTTTTGGAGAAAATTCAAAACATTCATTATTCAATAGGGCCCAAACTATCAAAAACCAGCGGTTTCAATGAACACACATTTCTTGGTAGAATCATGCAGGACTGAAATTTTTGATGTTTTTCTACTCCTCTCATGAGCCCAAACAAGTCTCTAAAAGCATGAGTTTGCAACTACTTTACTTTTGGAGAAAATTCAAAACATTCATTATTCAATAGAGCCCAATAGCAAAAATCAGGTTTTGAATGAAGAATCACATTTCTTGGTAAAATCATGCAGGATTGAAATTTTTGATGATTTTTTACTCGTCTCAACAGCCCAAACAAGTTTCTAAAAGGATGAGTTTGCAACTACTTTACTTTTGGAGAAAATTCAAAACATTCATTATTCAATAGGGCCCAAACTATCAAAAACCAGCGGTTTCAATGAACACACATTTCTTGGTAGAATCATGCAGGACTGAAATTTTTGATGTTTTTCTACTCCTCTCATGAGCCCAAACAAGTATCTAAAAGCATGAGTTTGCAACTACTTTACTTTTGGAGAAAATTCAAAACATTCACTATTCAATAGAGCCCAATAGCAAAAATCAGGTTTTGAATGAAGAATCACATTTCTTGGTAAAATCATGCAGGATTGAAATTTTTGATGGTTTTTTACTCCTCTCAACAGCCCAAACAAGTTTCTAAATGGATGAGTTTGCAACTACTTTACTTTTGGAGAAAATTCAAAACATTCATTATTCAAAAGGGCCCAAACTATCAAAAACCATCGGTTTCAATGAACACACATTTCTTGGTAGAATCATGCAGGACTGAACTTTTTGATGTTTTTCTACTCCTCTCATGAGCCCAAACAAGTCTCTAAAAGCATGAGTTTGCAACTACTTTACTTTTGGAGAAAATTCAAAACATTCATTATTCAATAGAGCCCAATAGCAAAAATCAGGTTTTGAATGAAGAATCACATTTCTTGGTAGAATCATGCAGGATTGAAATTTTTGATGGTTTTTTACTCCTCTCAACAGCCCAAACAAGTTTCTAAAAGGATGAGTTTGCAACTACTTTACTTTTGGAGAAAATTCAAAACATTCATTATTCAATAGGGCCCAAACTATCAAAAACCAGCGGTTTCAATGAACACACATTTCTTGGTAGAATCATGCAGGACTGAAATTTTTGAAGTTTTTCTACTCCTCTCATGAGCCTAAACAAGTCTCTAAAAGCATGAGTTTGCAACTACTTTACTTTTGGAGAAAATTCAAAACATTCACTATTCAATAGAGCCCAATAGCAAAAATCAGGTTTTGAATGAAGAATCACATTTCTTGGTAAAATCATGCAGGATTGAAATTTTTGATGGTTTTTTACTCCTCTCAACAGCCCAAACAAGTTTCTAAAAGGATGAGTTTGCAACTACTTTACTTTTGGAGAAAATTCAAAACATTCATTATTCAATAGGGCCCAAACTATCAAAAACCAGCGGTTTCAATGAACACACATTTCTTGGTAGAATCATGCAGGACTGAAATTTTTGATGTTTTTCTACTCCTCTCATGAGCCCAAACAAGTCTCTAAAAGCATGAGTTTGCAACTACTTTACTTTTGGAGAAAATTCAAAACATTCATTATTCAATAGAGCCCAATAGCAAAAATCAGGTTTTGAATGAAGAATCACATTCCTTGGTAGAATCATGCAGGATTGAAATTTTTGATGGTTTTTTACTCCTCTCAACAGCCCAAACAAGTTTCTAAAAGGATGAGTTTGCAACTACTTTACTTTTGGAGAAAATTCAAAACATTCATTATTCAAAAGGGCCCAAACTATCAAAAACCATCGGTTTCAATGAACACACATTTCTTGGTAGAATCATGCAGGACTGAAATTTTTGATGTTTTTCTACTCCTCTCATGAGCACAAACAAGTCTCTAAAAGCATGAGTTTGCAACTACTTTACTTTTGGAGAAAATTCAAAACATTCATTATTCAATAGAGCCCAATAGCAAAAATCAGGTTTTGAATGAAGAATCACATTTCTTGGTAGAATCATGCAGGATTGAAATTTTGATGGTTTTTTACTCCTCTCAACAGCCCAAACAAGTTTCTAAAAGGATGAGTTTGCAACTACTTTACTTTTGGAGAAAATTCAAAACATTCATTATTCAATAGGGCCCAAACTATCAAAAACCAGCGGTTTCAATGAACACACATTTCTTGGTAGAATCATGCAGGACTGAAATTTTTGATGTTTTTCTACTCCTCTCATGAGCCCAAACAAGTATCTAAAAGCATGAGTTTGCAACTACTTTACTTTTGGAGAAAATTCAAAACATTCACTATTCAATAGAGCCCAATAGCAAAAATCAGGTTTTGAATGAAGAATCACATTTCTTAGTAAAATCATGCAGGATTGAAATTTTTGATGGTTTTTTACTCCTCTCAACAGCCCAAACAAGTTTCTAAAAGGATGAGTTTGCAACTACTTTACTTTTGGAGAAAATTCAAAACATTCATTATTCAATAGGGCCCAAACTATCAAAAACCAGCGGTTTCAATGAACACACATTTCTTGGTAGAATCATGCAGGACTGAAATTTTTGATGTTTTTCTACTCCTCTCATGAGCCCAAACAAGTCTCTAAAAGCATGAGTTTGCAACTACTTTACTTTTGGAGAAAATTCAAAACATTCATTATTCAATAGAGCCCAATAGCAAAAATCAGGTTTTGAATGAAGAATCACATTTCTTGGTAAAATCATGCAGGATTGAAATTTTTGATGGTTTTTTACTAGTCTCAACAGCCCAAACAAGTTTCTAAAAGGATGAGTTTGCAACTACTTTACTTTTGGAGAAAATTCAAAACATTCATTATTCAATAGGGCCCAAACTATCAAAAACCAGCGGTTTCAATGAACACACATTTCTTGGTAGAATCATGCAGGACTGAAATTTTTGATGTTTTTCTACTCCTCTCATGAGCCCAAACAAGTATCTAAAAGCATGAGTTTGCAACTACTTTACTTTTGGAGAAAATTCAAAACATTCACTATTCAATAGAGCCCAATAGCAAAAATCAGGTTTTGAATGAAGAATCACATTTCTTGGTAAAATCATGCAGGATTGAAATTTTTTATGGTTTTTTACTCCTCTCAACAGCCCAAACAAGTTTCTAAAAGGATGAGTTTGCAACTACTTTACTTTTGGAGAAAATTCAAAACATTCATTATTCAAAAGGGCCCAAACTATCAAAAACCATCGGTTTCAATGAACACACATTTCTTGGTAGAATCATGCAGGACTGAAATTTTTGATGTTTTTCTACTCCTCTCATGAGCCCAAACAAGTCTCTAAAAGCATGAGTTTGCAACTACTTTACTTTTGGAGAAAATTCAAAACATTCATTATTCAATAGAGCCCAATAGCAAAAATCAGGTTTTGAATGAAGAATCACATTTCTTGGTAGAATCATGCAGGATTGAAATTTTTGATGGTTTTTTACTCCTCTCAACAGCCCAAACAAGTTTCTAAAAGGATGAGTTTGCAACTACTTTACTTTTGGAGAAAATTCAAAACATTCATTATTCAATAGGGCCCAAACTATCAAAAACCAGCGGTTTCAATGAACACACATTTCTTGGTAGAATCATGCAGGACTGAAATTTTTGATGTTTTTCTACTCCTCTCATGAGCCCAAACAAGTCTCTAAAAGCATGAGTTTGCAACTACTTTACTTTTGGAGAAAATTCAAAACATTCACTATTCAATAGAGCCCAATAGCAAAAATCAGGTTTTGAATGAAGAATCACATTTCTTGGTAAAATCATGCAGGATTGAAATTTTTGATGGTTTTTTACTCCTCTCAACAGCCCAAACAAGTTTCTAAAAGGATGAGTTTGCAACTACTTTACTTTTGGAGAAAATTCAAAACATTCATTATTCAATAGGGCCCAAACTATCAAAAACCAGCGGTTTCAATGAACACACATTTCTTGGTAGAATCATGCAGGACTGAAATTTTTGATGTTTTTCTACTCCTCTCATGAGCCCAAACAAGTCTCTAAAAGCATGAGTTTGCAACTACTTTACTTTTGGAGAAAATTCAAAACATTCATTATTCAATAGAGCCCAATAGCAAAAATCAGGTTTTGAATGAAGAATCACATTCCTTGGTAGAATCATGCAGGATTGAAATTTTTGATGGTTTTTTACTCCTCTCAACAGCCCAAACAAGTTTCTAAAAGGATGAGTTTGCAACTACTTTACTTTTGGAGAAAATTCAAAACATTCATTATTCAATAGGGCCCAAACTATCAAAAACCAGCGGTTTCAATGAACACACATTTCTTGGTAGAATCATGCAGGACTGAAATTTTTGATGTTTTTCTACTCCTCTCATGAGCCCAAACAAGTCTCTAAAAGCATGAGTTTGCAACTACTTTACTTTTGGAGAAAATTCAAAACATTCATTATTCAATAGAGCCCAATAGCAAAAATCAGGTTTTGAATGAAGAATCACATTTCTTGGTAGAATCATGCAGGATTGAAATTTTTGATGGTTTTTTACTCCTCTCAACAGCCCAAACAAGTTTCTAAAAGGATGAGTTTGCAACTACTTTACTTTTGGAGAAAATTCAAAACATTCATTATTCAAAAGGGCCCAAACTATCAAAAACCATCGGTTTCAATGAACACACATTTCTTGGTAGAATCATGCAGGACTGAAATTTTTGATGTTTTTCTACTCCTCTCATGAGCCCAAACAAGTCTCTAAAAGCATGAGTTTGCAACTACTTTACTTTTGGAGAAAATTCAAAACATTCATTATTCAATAGAGCCCAATAGCAAAAATCAGGTTTTGAATGAAGAATCACATTTCTTGGTAAAATCATGCAGGATTGAAATTTTTGATGGTTTTTTACTCCTCTCAACAGCCCAAACAAGTTTCTAAAAGGATGAGTTTGCAACTACTTTACTTTTGGAGAAAATTCAAAACATTCATTATTCAATAGGGCCCAAACTATCAAAAACCAGCGGTTTCAATGAACACACATTTCTTGGTAGAATCATGCAGGACTGAAATTTTTGATGTTTTTCTACTCCTCTCATGAGCCCAAACAAGTATCTAAAAGCATGAGTTTGCAACTACTTTACTTTTGGAGAAAATTCAAAACATTCACTATTCAATAGAGCCCAATAGCAAAAATCAGGTTTTGAATGAAGAATCACATTTCTTAGTAAAATCATGCAGGATTGAAATTTTTGATGGTTTTTACTCCTCTCAACAGCCCAAACAAGTTTCTAAAAGGATGAGTTTGCAACTACTTTACTTTTGGAGAAAATTCAAAACATTCATTATTCAATAGGGCCCAAACTATCAAAAACCAGCGGTTTCAATGAACACACATTTCTTGGTAGAATCATGCAGGACTGAAATTTTTGATGTTTTTCTACTCCTCTCATGAGCCCAAACAAGTCTCTAAAAGCATGAGTTTGCAACTACTTTACTTTTGGAGAAAATTCAAAACATTCATTATTCAATAGAGCCCAATAGCAAAAATCAGGTTTTGAATGAAGAATCACATTTCTTGGTAGAATCATGCAGGATTGAAATTTTTGATGGTTTTTTACTCCTCTCAACAGCCCAAACAAGTTTCTAAAAGGATGAGTTTGCAACTACTTTACTTTTGGAGAAAATTCAAAACATTCATTATTCAATAGGGCCCAAACTATCAAAAACCAGCGGTTTCAATGAACACACATTTCTTGGTAGAATCATGCAGGACTGAAATTTTTGATGTTTTTCTACTCCTCTCATGAGCCCAAACAAGTCTCTAAAAGCATGAGTTTGCAACTACTTTACTTTTGGAGAAAATTCAAAACATTCATTATTCAATAGAGCCCAATAGCAAAAATCAGGTTTTGAATGAAGAATCACATTTCTTGGTAGAATCATGCAGGATTGAAATTTTTGATGGTTTTTTACTCCTCTCAACAGCCCAAACAAGTTTCTAAAAGGATGAGTTTGCAACTACTTTACTTTTGGAGAAAATTCAAAACATTCATTATTCAATAGGGCCCAAACTATCAAAAACCATCGGTTTCAATGAACACACATTTCTTGGTAGAATCATGCAGGACTGAAATTTTTGATGTTTTTCTACTCCTCTCATGAGCCCAAACAAGTCTCTAAAAGCATGAGTTTGCAACTACTTTACTTTTGGAGAAAATTCAAAACATTCATTATTCAATAGAGCCCAATAGCAAAAATCAGGTTTTGAATGAAGAATCACATTTCTTGGTAAAATCATGCAGGATTGAAATTTTTGATGGTTTTTTACTCGTCTCAACAGACCAAACAAGTTTCTAAAAGGATGAGTTTGCAACTACTTTACTTTTGGAGAAAATTCAAAACATTCATTATTCAATAGGGCCCAAACTATCAAAAACCAGCGGTTTCAATGAACACACATTTCTTGGTAGAATCATGCAGGACTGAAATTTTTGATGTTTTTCTACTCCTCTCATGAGCCCAAACAAGTATCTAAAAGCATGAGTTTGCAACTACTTTACTTTTGGAGAAAATTCAAAACATTCACTATTCAATAGAGCCCAATAGCAAAAATCAGGTTTTGAATGAAGAATCACATTTCTTAGTAAAATCATGCAGGATTGAAATTTTTGATGGTTTTTTACTCCTCTCAAGAGCCCAAACAAGTTTCTAAAAGGATGAGTTTGCAACTACTTTACTTTTGGAGAAAATTCAAAACATTCATTATTCAATAGGGCCCAAACTATCAAAAACCAGCGGTTTGAATGAACACACATTTCTTGGTAGAATCATGCAGGACTGAAATTTTTGATGTTTTTCTACTCCTCTCATGAGCCCAAACAAGTCTCTAAAAGCATGAGTTTGCAACTACTTTACTTTTGGAGAAAATTCAAAACATTCATTATTCAATAGAGCCCAATAGCAAAAATCAGGTTTTGAATGAAGAATCACATTTCTTGGTAGAATCATGCAGGATTGAAATTTTTGATGGTTTTTTACTCCTCTCAACAGCCCAAACAAGTTTCTAAAAGGATGAGTTTGCAACTACTTTACTTTTGGAGAAAATTCAAAACATTCATTATTCAATAGGGCCCAAACTATCAAAAACCAGCGGTTTCAATGAACACACATTTCTTGGTAGAATCATGCAGGACTGAAATTTTTGATGTTTTTCTACTCCTCTCATGAGCCCAAACAAGTCTCTAAAAGCATGAGTTTGCAACTACTTTACTTTTGGAGAAAATTCAAAATATTCATTATTCAATAGAGCCCAATAGCAAAAATCAGGTTTTGAATGAAGAATCACATTTCTTGGTAGAATCATGCAGGATTGAAATTTTTGATGGTTTTTTACTCCTCTCAACAGCCCAAACAAGTTTCTAAAAGGATGAGTTTGCAACTACTTTACTTTTGGAGAAAATTCAAAACATTCATTATTCAATAGGGCCCAAACTATCAAAAACCATCGGTTTCAATGAACACACATTTCTTGGTAGAATCATGCAGGACTGAAATTTTTGATGTTTTTCTACTCCTCTCATGAGCCCAAACAAGTCTCTAAAAGCATGAGTTTGCAACTACTTTACTTTTGGAGAAAATTCAAAACATTCATTATTCAATAGAGCCCAATAGCAAAAATCAGGTTTTGAATGAAGAATCACATTTCTTGGTAAAATCATGCAGGATTGAAATTTTTGATGGTTTTTTACTCGTCTCAACAGACCAAACAAGTTTCTAAAAGGATGAGTTTGCAACTACTTTACTTTTGGAGAAAATTCAAAACATTCATTATTCAATAGGGCCCAAACTATCAAAAACCAGCGGTTTCAATGAACACACATTTCTTGGTAGAATCATGCAGGACTGAAATTTTTGATGTTTTTCTACTCCTCTCATGAGCCCAAACAAGTATCTAAAAGCATGAGTTTGCAACTACTTTACTTTTGGAGAAAATTCAAAACATTCACTATTCAATAGAGCCCAATAGCAAAAATCAGGTTTTGAATGAAGAATCACATTTCTTAGTAAAATCATGCAGGATTGAAATTTTTGATGGTTTTTTACTCCTCTCAAGAGCCCAAACAAGTTTCTAAAAGGATGAGTTTGCAACTACTTTACTTTTGGAGAAAATTCAAAACATTCATTATTCAATAGGGCCCAAACTATCAAAAACCAGCGGTTTGAATGAACACACATTTCTTGGTAGAATCATGCAGGACTGAAATTTTTGATGTTTTTCTACTCCTCTCATGAGCCCAAACAAGTCTCTAAAAGCATGAGTTTGCAACTACTTTACTTTTGGAGAAAATTCAAAACATTCATTATTCAATAGAGCCCAATAGCAAAAATCAGGTTTTGAATGAAGAATCACATTTCTTGGTAGAATCATGCAGGATTGAAATTTTTGATGGTTTTTTACTCCTCTCAACAGCCCAAACAAGTTTCTAAAAGGATGAGTTTGCAACTACTTTACTTTTGGAGAAAATTCAAAACATTCATTATTCAATAGGGCCCAAACTATCAAAAACCAGCGGTTTCAATGAACACACATTTCTTGGTAGAATCATGCAGGACTGAAATTTTTGATGTTTTTCTACTCCTCTCATGAGCCCAAACAAGTCTCTAAAAGCATGAGTTTGCAACTACTTTACTTTTGGAGAAAATTCAAAATATTCATTATTCAATAGAGCCCAATAGCAAAAATCAGGTTTTGAATGAAGAATCACATTTCTTGGTAGAATCATGCAGGATTGAAATTTTTGATGGTTTTTTACTCCTCTCAACAGCCCAAACAAGTTTCTAAAAGGATGAGTTTGCAACTACTTTACTTTTGGAGAAAATTCAAAACATTCATTATTCAATAGGGCCCAAACTATCAAAAACCAGCGGTTTCAATGAACACACATTTCTTGGTAGAATCATGCAGGACTGAAATTTTTGATGTTTTTCTACTCCTCTCATGAGCCCAAACAAGTCTCTAAAAGCATGAGTTTGCAACTACTTTACTTTTGGAGAAAATTCAAAACATTCATTATTCAATAGAGCCCAATAGCAAAAATCAGGTTTTGAATGAAGAATCACATTTCTTGGTAGAATCATGCAGGATTGAAATTTTTGATGGTTTTTTTACTCCTCTCAACAGCCCAAACAAGTTTCTAAAAGGATGAGTTTGCAACTACTTTACTTTTGGAGAAAATTCAAAACATTCATTATTCAAAAGGGCCCAAACTATCAAAAACCATCGGTTTCAATGAACACACATTTCTTGGTAGAATCATGCAGGACTGAAATTTTTGATGTTTTTCTACTCCTCTCATGAGCCCAAACAAGTCTCTAAAAGCATGAGTTTGCAACTACTTTACTTTTGGAGAAAATTCAAAACATTCATTATTCAATAGAGCCCAATAGCAAAAATCAGGTTTTGAATGAAGAATCACATTTCTTGGTAAAATCATGCAGGATTGAAATTTTTGATGGTTTTTTACTCCTCTCAACAGCCCAAACAAGTTTCTAAAAGGATGAGTTTGCAACTACTTTACTTTTGGAGAAAATTCAAAACATTCATTATTCAATAGGGCCCAAACTATCAAAAACCAGCGGTTTCAATGAACACACATTTCTTGGTAGAATCATGCAGGACTGAAATTTTTGATGTTTTTCTACTCCTCTCATGAGCCCAAACAAGTATCTAAAAGCATGAGTTTGCAACTACTTTACTTTTGGAGAAAATTCAAAACATTCACTATTCAATAGAGCCCAATAGCAAAAATCAGGTTTTGAATGAAGAATCACATTTCTTAGTAAAATCATGCAGGATTGAAATTTTTGATGGTTTTTTACTCCTCTCAACAGCCCAAACAAGTTTCTAAAAGGATGAGTTTGCAACTACTTTACTTTTGGAGAAAATTCAAAACATTCATTATTCAATAGGGCCCAAACTATCAAAAACCAGCGGTTTCAATGAACACACATTTCTTGGTAGAATCATGCAGGACTGAAATTTTTGATGTTTTTCTACTCCTCTCATGAGCCCAAACAAGTCTCTAAAAGCAT
Organism: Dendrobates tinctorius; assembly: GCF_039654945.1. NCBI lineage: Eukaryota > Metazoa > Chordata > Amphibia > Anura > Dendrobatidae > Dendrobates > Dendrobates tinctorius. The sequence goes on from NW_027361713.1 coordinate 22,876,157, forward strand.
GAGTTTGCAACTACTTTACTTTTGGAGAAAATTCAAAACATTCATTATTCAATAGAGCCCAATAGCAAAAATCAGGTTTTGAATGAAGAATCACATTTCTTGGTAGAATCATGCAGGATTGAAATTTTTGATGGTTTTTTACTCCTCTCAACAGCCCAAACAAGTTTCTAAAAGGATGAGTTTGCAACTACTTTACTTTTGGAGAAAATTCAAAACATTCATTATTCAATAGGGCCCAAACTATCAAAAACCAGCGGTTTCAATGAACACACATTTCTTGGTAGAATCATGCAGGACTGAAATTTTTGATGTTTTTCTACTCCTCTCATGAGCCCAAACAAGTCTCTAAAAGCATGAGTTTGCAACTACTTTACTTTTGGAGAAAATTCAAAACATTCATTATTCAATAGAGCCCAATAGCAAAAATCAGGTTTTGAATGAAGAATCACATTTCTTGGTAGAATCATGCAGGATTGAAATTTTTGATGGTTTTTTACTCCTCTCAACAGCCCAAACAAGTTTCTAAAAGGATGAGTTTGCAACTACTTTACTTTTGGAGAAAATTCAAAACATTCATTATTCAATAGGGCCCAAACTATCAAAAACCATCGGTTTCAATGAACACACATTTCTTGGTAGAATCATGCAGGACTGAAATTTTTGATGTTGTTCTACTCCTCTCATGAGCCCAAACAAGTCTCTAAAAGCATAAGTTTGCAACTACTTTACTTTTGGAGAAAATTCAAAACATTCATTATTCAATAGAGCCCAATAGCAAAAATCAGGTTTTGAATGAAGAATCACATTTCTTGGTAAAATCATGCAGGATTGAAATTTTTGATGGTTTTTTACTCGTCTCAACAGACCAAACAAGTTTCTAAAAGGATGAGTTTGCAACTACTTTACTTTTGGAGAAAATTCAAAACATTCATTATTCAATAGGGCCCAAACTATCAAAAACCAGCGGTTTCAATGAACACACATTTCTTGGTAGAATCATGCAGGACTGAAATTTTTGATGTTTTTCTACTCCTCTCATGAGCCCAAACAAGTATCTAAAAGCATGAGTTTGCAACTACTTTACTTTTGGAGAAAATTCAAAACATTCACTATTCAATAGAGCCCAATAGCAAAAATCAGGTTTTGAATGAAGAATCACATTTCTTGGTAAAATCATGCAGGATTGAAATTTTTGATGGTTTTTTACTCCTCTCAACAGCCCAAACAAGTTTCTAAAAGGATGAGTTTGCAACTACTTTACTTTTGGAGAAAATTCAAAACATTCATTATTCAAAAGGGCCCAAACTATCAAAAACCATCGGTTTCAATGAACACACATTTCTTGGTAGAATCATGCAGGACTGAAATTTTTGATGTTTTTCTACTCCTCTCATGAGCCCAAACAAGTCTCTAAAAGCATGAGTTTGCAACTACTTTACTTTTGGAGAAAATTCAAAACATTCATTATTCAATAGAGCCCAATAGCAAAAATCAGGTTTTGAATGAAGAATCACATTTCTTGGTAGAATCATGCAGGATTGAAATTTTTGATGGTTTTTTACTCCTCTCAACAGCCCAAACAAGTTTCTAAAAGGATGAGTTTGCAACTACTTTACTTTTGGAGAAAATTCAAAACATTCATTATTCAATAGGGCCCAAACTATCAAAAACCAGCGGTTTCAATGAACACACATTTCTTGGTAGAATCATGCAGGACTGAAATTTTTGATGTTTTTCTACTCCTCTCATGAGCCCAAACAAGTCTCTAAAAGCATGAGTTTGCAACTGCTTTACTTTTGGAGAAAATTCAAAACATTCACTATTCAATAGAGCCCAATAGCAAAAATCAGGTTTTGAATGAAGAATCACATTTCTTGGTAAAATCATGCAGGATTGAAATTTTTGATGGTTTTTTACTCCTCTCAACAGCCCAAACAAGTTTCTAAAAGGATGAGTTTGCAACTACTTTACTTTTGGAGAAAATTCAAAACATTCATTATTCAATAGGGCCCAAACTGTCAAAAACCAGCGGTTTCAATGAAAACACATTTCTTGGTAGAATCATGCAGGACTGAAATTTTTGATGTTTTTCTACTCCTCTCATGAGCCCAAACAAGTCTCTAAAAGCATGAGTTTGCAACTACTTTACTTTTGGAGAAAATTCAAAACATTCATTATTCAATAGAGCCCAATAGCAAAAATCAGGTTTTGAATGTAGAATCACATTCCTTGGTAGAATCATGCAGGATTGAAATTTTTGATGGTTTTTTACTCCTCTCAACAGCCCAAACAAGTTTCTAAAAGGATGAGTTTGCAACTACTTTACTTTTGGAGAAAATTCAAAACATTCATTATTCAATAGGGCCCAAACTATCAAAAACCAGCGGTTTCAATGAACACACATTTCTTGGTAGAATCATGCAGGACTGAAATTTTTGATGTTTTTCTACTCCTCTCATGAGCCCAAACAAGTCTCTAAAAGCATGAGTTTGCAACTACTTTACTTTTGGAGAAAATTCAAAACATTCATTATTCAATAGAGCCCAATAGCAAAAATCAGGTTTTGAATGAAGAATCACATTTCTTGGTAGAATCATGCAGGATTGAAATTTTTGATGGTTTTTTACTCCTCTCAACAGCCCAAACAAGTTTCTAAAAGGATGAGTTTGCAACTACTTTACTTTTGGAGAAAATTCAAAACATTCATTATTCAAAAGGGCCCAAACTATCAAAAACCATCGGTTTCAATGAACACACATTTCTTGGTAGAATCATGCAGGACTGAAATTTTTGATGTTTTTCTACTCCTCTCATGAGCCCAAACAAGTCTCTAAAAGCATGAGTTTGCAACTACTTTACTTTTGGAGAAAATTCAAAACATTCATTATTCAATAGAGCCCAATAGCAAAAATCAGGTTTTGAATGAAGAATCACATTTCTTGGTAAAATCATGCAGGATTGAAATTTTTGATGGTTTTTTACTCCTCTCAACAGCCCAAACAAGTTTCTAAAAGGATGAGTTTGCAACTACTTTACTTTTGGAGAAAATTCAAAACATTCATTATTCAATAGGGCCCAAACTATCAAAAACCAGCGGTTTCAATGAACACACATTTCTTGGTAGAATCATGCAGGACTGAAATTTTTGATGTTTTTCTACTCCTCTCATGAGCCCAAACAAGTATCTAAAAGCATGAGTTTGCAACTACTTTACTTTTGGAGAAAATTCAAAACATTCACTATTCAATAGAGCCCAATAGCAAAAATCAGGTTTTGAATGAAGAATCACATTTCTTAGTAAAATCATGCAGGATTGAAATTTTTGATGGTTTTTACTCCACTCAACAGCCCAAACAAGTTTCTAAAAGGATGAGTTTGCAACTACTTTACTTTTGGAGAAAATTCAAAACATTCATTATTCAATAGGGCCCAAACTATCAAAAACCAGCGGTTTCAATGAACACACATTTCTTGGTAGAATCATGCAGGACTGAAATTTTTGATGTTTTTCTACTCCTCTCATGAGCCCAAACAAGTCTCTAAAAGCATGAGTTTGCAACTACTTTACTTTTGGAGAAAATTCAAAACATTCATTATTCAATAGAGCCCAATAGCAAAAATCAGGTTTTGAATGAAGAATCACATTTCTTGGTAGAATCATGCAGGATTGAAATTTTTGATGGTTTTTTACTCCTCTCAACAGCCCAAACAAGTTTCTAAAAGGATGAGTTTGCAACTACTTTACTTTTGGAGAAAATTCAAAACATTCATTATTCAATAGGGCCCAAACTATCAAAAACCAGCGGTTTGAATGAACACACATTTCTTGGTAAAATCATGCAGGACTGAAATTTTTGATGTTTTTCTACTCCTCTCATGAGCCCAAACAAGTCTCTAAAAGCATGAGTTTGCAACTACTTTACTTTTGGAGAAAATTCAAAACATTCATTATTCAATAGAGCCCAATAGCAAAAATCAGGTTTTGAATGAAGAATCACATTTCTTGGTAGAATCATGCAGGATTGAAATTTTTGATGGTTTTTTACTCCTCTCAACAGCCCAAACAAGTTTCTAAAAGGATGAGTTTGCAACTACTTTACTTTTGGAGAAAATTCAAAACATTCATTATTCAATAGGGCCCAAACTATCAAAAACCAGCGGTTTCAATGAACACACATTTCTTGGTAGAATCATGCAGGACTGAAATTTTTGATGTTTTTCTACTCCTCTCATGAGCCCAAACAAGTCTCTAAAAGCATGAGTTTGCAACTACTTTACTTTTGGAGAAAATTCAAAACATTCATTATTCAATAGAGCCCAATAGCAAAAATCAGGTTTTGAATGAAGAATCACATTCCTTGGTAGAATCATGCAGGATTGAAATTTTTGATGGTTTTTTACTCCTCTCAACAGCCCAAACAAGTTTCTAAAAGGATGAGTTTGCAACTACTTTACTTTTGGAGAAAATTCAAAACATTCATTATTCAATAGGGCCCAAACTATCAAAAACCAGCGGTTTCAATGAACACACATTTCTTGGTAGAATCATGCAGGACTGAAATTTTTGATGTTTTTCTACTCCTCTCATGAGCCCAAACAAGTCTCTAAAAGCATGAGTTTGCAACTACTTTACTTTTGGAGAAAATTCAAAACATTCATTATTCAATAGAGCCCAATAGCAAAAATCAGGTTTTGAATGAAGAATCACATTTCTTGGTAGAATCATGCAGGATTGAAATTTTTGATGGTTTTTTACTCCTCTCAACAGCCCAAACAAGTTTCTAAAAGGATGAGTTTGCAACTACTTTACTTTTGGAGAAAATTCAAAACATTCATTATTCAAAAGGGCCCAAACTATCAAAAACCATCGGTTTCAATGAACACACATTTCTTGGTAGAATCATGCAGGACTGAAATTTTTGATGTTTTTCTACTCCTCTCATGAGCCCAAACAAGTCTCTAAAAGCATGAGTTTGCAACTACTTTACTTTTGGAGAAAATTCAAAACATTCATTATTCAATAGAGCCCAATAGCAAAAATCAGGTTTTGAATGAAGAATCACATTTCTTGGTAAAATCATGCAGGATTGAAATTTTTGATGGTTTTTTACTCCTCTCAACAGCCCAAACAAGTTTCTAAAAGGATGAGTTTGCAACTACTTTACTTTTGGAGAAAATTCAAAACATTCATTATTCAATAGGGCCCAAACTATCAAAAACCAGCGGTTTCAATGAACACACATTTCTTGGTAGAATCATGCAGGACTGAAATTTTTGATGTTTTTCTACTCCTCTCATGAGCCCAAACAAGTATCTAAAAGCATGAGTTTGCAACTACTTTACTTTTGGAGAAAATTCAAAACATTCACTATTCAATAGAGCCCAATAGCAAAAATCAGGTTTTGAATGAAGAATCACATTTCTTAGTAAAATCATGCAGGATTGAAATTTTTGATGGTTTTTACTCCTCTCAACAGCCCAAACAAGTTTCTAAAAGGATGAGTTTGCAACTACTTTACTTTTGGAGAAAATTCAAAACATTCATTATTCAATAGGGCCCAAACTATCAAAAACCAGCGGTTTCAATGAACACACATTTCTTGGTAGAATCATGCAGGACTGAAATTTTTGATGTTTTTCTACTCCTCTCATGAGCCCAAACAAGTCTCTAAAAGCATGAGTTTGCAACTACTTTACTTTTGGAGAAAATTCAAAACATTCATTATTCAATAGAGCCCAATAGCAAAAATCAGGTTTTGAATGAAGAATCACATTTCTTGGTAGAATCATGCAGGATTGAAATTTTTGATGGTTTTTTACTCCTCTCAACAGCCCAAACAAGTTTCTAAAAGGATGAGTTTGCAACTACTTTACTTTTGGAGAAAATTCAAAACATTCATTATTCAATAGGGCCCAAACTATCAAAAACCAGCGGTTTCAATGAACACACATTTCTTGGTAGAATCATGCAGGACTGAAATTTTTGATGTTTTTCTACTCCTCTCATGAGCCCAAACAAGTCTCTAAAAGCATGAGTTTGCAACTACTTTACTTTTGGAGAAAATTCAAAACATTCATTATTCAATAGAGCCCAATAGCAAAAATCAGGTTTTGAATGAAGAATCACATTTCTTGGTAGAATCATGCAGGATTGAAATTTTTGATGGTTTTTTACTCCTCTCAACAGCCCAAACAAGTTTCTAAAAGGATGAGTTTGCAACTACTTTACTTTTGGAGAAAATTCAAAACATTCATTATTCAATAGGGCCCAAACTATCAAAAACCATCGGTTTCAATGAACACACATTTCTTGGTAGAATCATGCAGGACTGAAATTTTTGATGTTTTTCTACTCCTCTCATGAGCCCAAACAAGTCTCTAAAAGCATGAGTTTGCAACTACTTTACTTTTGGAGAAAATTCAAAACATTCATTATTCAATAGAGCCCAATAGCAAAAATCAGGTTTTGAATGAAGAATCACATTTCTTGGTAAAATCATGCAGGATTGAAATTTTTGATGGTTTTTTACTCGTCTCAACAGACCAAACAAGTTTCTAAAAGGATGAGTTTGCAACTACTTTACTTTTGGAGAAAATTCAAAACATTCATTATTCAATAGGGCCCAAACTATCAAAAACCAGCGGTTTCAATGAACACACATTTCTTGGTAGAATCATGCAGGACTGAAATTTTTGATGTTTTTCTACTCCTCTCATGAGCCCAAACAAGTATCTAAAAGCATGAGTTTGCAACTACTTTACTTTTGGAGAAAATTCAAAACATTCACTATTCAATAGAGCCCAATAGCAAAAATCAGGTTTTGAATGAAGAATCACATTTCTTAGTAAAATCATGCAGGATTGAAATTTTTGATGGTTTTTTACTCCTCTCAAGAGCCCAAACAAGTTTCTAAAAGGATGAGTTTGCAACTACTTTACTTTTGGAGAAAATTCAAAACATTCATTATTCAATAGGGCCCAAACTATCAAAAACCAGCGGTTTGAATGAACACACATTTCTTGGTAGAATCATGCAGGACTGAAATTTTTGATGTTTTTCTACTCCTCTCATGAGCCCAAACAAGTCTCTAAAAGCATGAGTTTGCAACTACTTTACTTTTGGAGAAAATTCAAAACATTCATTATTCAATAGAGCCCAATAGCAAAAATCAGGTTTTGAATGAAGAATCACATTTCTTGGTAGAATCATGCAGGATTGAAATTTTTGATGGTTTTTTACTCCTCTCAACAGCCCAAACAAGTTTCTAAAAGGATGAGTTTGCAACTACTTTACTTTTGGAGAAAATTCAAAACATTCATTATTCAATAGGGCCCAAACTATCAAAAACCAGCGGTTTCAATGAACACACATTTCTTGGTAGAATCATGCAGGACTGAAATTTTTGATGTTTTTCTACTCCTCTCATGAGCCCAAACAAGTCTCTAAAAGCATGAGTTTGCAACTACTTTACTTTTGGAGAAAATTCAAAATATTCATTATTCAATAGAGCCCAATAGCAAAAATCAGGTTTTGAATGAAGAATCACATTTCTTGGTAGAATCATGCAGGATTGAAATTTTTGATGGTTTTTTACTCCTCTCAACAGCCCAAACAAGTTTCTAAAAGGATGAGTTTGCAACTACTTTACTTTTGGAGAAAATTCAAAACATTCATTATTCAATAGGGCCCAAACTATCAAAAACCATCGGTTTCAATGAACACACATTTCTTGGTAGAATCATGCAGGACTGAAATTTTTGATGTTTTTCTACTCCTCTCATGAGCCCAAACAAGTCTCTAAAAGCATGAGTTTGCAACTACTTTACTTTTGGAGAAAATTCAAAACATTCATTATTCAATAGAGCCCAATAGCAAAAATCAGGTTTTGAATGAAGAATCACATTTCTTGGTAAAATCATGCAGGATTGAAATTTTTGATGGTTTTTTACTCGTCTCAACAGACCAAACAAGTTTCTAAAAGGATGAGTTTGCAACTACTTTACTTTTGGAGAAAATTCAAAACATTCATTATTCAATAGGGCCCAAACTATCAAAAACCAGCGGTTTCAATGAACACACATTTCTTGGTAGAATCATGCAGGACTGAAATTTTTGATGTTTTTCTACTCCTCTCATGAGCCCAAACAAGTATCTAAAAGCATGAGTTTGCAACTACTTTACTTTTGGAGAAAATTCAAAACATTCACTATTCAATAGAGCCCAATAGCAAAAATCAGGTTTTGAATGAAGAATCACATTTCTTAGTAAAATCATGCAGGATTGAAATTTTTGATGGTTTTTTACTCCTCTCAAGAGCCCAAACAAGTTTCTAAAAGGATGAGTTTGCAACTACTTTACTTTTGGAGAAAATTCAAAACATTCATTATTCAATAGGGCCCAAACTATCAAAAACCAGCGGTTTGAATGAACACACATTTCTTGGTAGAATCATGCAGGACTGAAATTTTTGATGTTTTTCTACTCCTCTCATGAGCCCAAACAAGTCTCTAAAAGCATGAGTTTGCAACTACTTTACTTTTGGAGAAAATTCAAAACATTCATTATTCAATAGAGCCCAATAGCAAAAATCAGGTTTTGAATGAAGAATCACATTTCTTGGTAGAATCATGCAGGATTGAAATTTTTGATGGTTTTTTACTCCTCTCAACAGCCCAAACAAGTTTCTAAAAGGATGAGTTTGCAACTACTTTACTTTTGGAGAAAATTCAAAACATTCATTATTCAATAGGGCCCAAACTATCAAAAACCAGCGGTTTCAATGAACACACATTTCTTGGTAGAATCATGCAGGACTGAAATTTTTGATGTTTTTCTACTCCTCTCATGAGCCCAAACAAGTCTCTAAAAGCATGAGTTTGCAACTACTTTACTTTTGGAGAAAATTCAAAATATTCATTATTCAATAGAGCCCAATAGCAAAAATCAGGTTTTGAATGAAGAATCACATTTCTTGGTAGAATCATGCAGGATTGAAATTTTTGATGGTTTTTTACTCCTCTCAACAGCCCAAACAAGTTTCTAAAAGGATGAGTTTGCAACTACTTTACTTTTGGAGAAAATTCAAAACATTCATTATTCAATAGGGCCCAAACTATCAAAAACCAGCGGTTTCAATGAACACACATTTCTTGGTAGAATCATGCAGGACTGAAATTTTTGATGTTTTTCTACTCCTCTCATGAGCCCAAACAAGTCTCTAAAAGCATGAGTTTGCAACTACTTTACTTTTGGAGAAAATTCAAAACATTCATTATTCAATAGAGCCCAATAGCAAAAATCAGGTTTTGAATGAAGAATCACATTTCTTGGTAGAATCATGCAGGATTGAAATTTTTGATGGTTTTTTTACTCCTCTCAACAGCCCAAACAAGTTTCTAAAAGGATGAGTTTGCAACTACTTTACTTTTGGAGAAAATTCAAAACATTCATTATTCAAAAGGGCCCAAACTATCAAAAACCATCGGTTTCAATGAACACACATTTCTTGGTAGAATCATGCAGGACTGAAATTTTTGATGTTTTTCTACTCCTCTCATGAGCCCAAACAAGTCTCTAAAAGCATGAGTTTGCAACTACTTTACTTTTGGAGAAAATTCAAAACATTCATTATTCAATAGAGCCCAATAGCAAAAATCAGGTTTTGAATGAAGAATCACATTTCTTGGTAAAATCATGCAGGATTGAAATTTTTGATGGTTTTTTACTCCTCTCAACAGCCCAAACAAGTTTCTAAAAGGATGAGTTTGCAACTACTTTACTTTTGGAGAAAATTCAAAACATTCATTATTCAATAGGGCCCAAACTATCAAAAACCAGCGGTTTCAATGAACACACATTTCTTGGTAGAATCATGCAGGACTGAAATTTTTGATGTTTTTCTACTCCTCTCATGAGCCCAAACAAGTATCTAAAAGCATGAGTTTGCAACTACTTTACTTTTGGAGAAAATTCAAAACATTCACTATTCAATAGAGCCCAATAGCAAAAATCAGGTTTTGAATGAAGAATCACATTTCTTAGTAAAATCATGCAGGATTGAAATTTTTGATGGTTTTTTACTCCTCTCAACAGCCCAAACAAGTTTCTAAAAGGATGAGTTTGCAACTACTTTACTTTTGGAGAAAATTCAAAACATTCATTATTCAATAGGGCCCAAACTATCAAAAACCAGCGGTTTCAATGAACACACATTTCTTGGTAGAATCATGCAGGACTGAAATTTTTGATGTTTTTCTACTCCTCTCATGAGCCCAAACAAGTCTCTAAAAGCATGAGTTTGCAACTACTTTACTTTTGGAGAAAATTCAAAACATTCATTATTCAATAGAGCCCAATAGCAAAAATCAGGTTTTGAATGAAGAATCACATTTCTTGGTAGAATCATGCAGGATTGAAATTTTTGATGGTTTTTTACTCCTCTCAACAGCCCAAACAAGTTTCTAAAAGGATGAGTTTGCAACTACTTTACTTTTGGAGAAAATTCAAAACATTCATTATTCAATAGGGCCCAAACTATCAAAAACCAGCGGTTTCAATGAACACACATTTCTTGGTAGAATCATGCAGGACTGAAATTTTTGATGTTTTTCTACTCCTCTCATGAGCCCAAACAAGTCTCTAAAAGCATGAGTTTGCAACTACTTTACTTTTGGAGAAAATTCAAAACATTCATTATTCAATAGAGCCCAATAGCAAAAATCAGGTTTTGAATGAAGAATCACATTTCTTGGTAGAATCATGCAGGATTGAAATTTTTGATGGTTTTTTACTCCTCTCAACAGCCCAAACAAGTTTCTAAAAGGATGAGTTTGCAACTACTTTACTTTTGGAGAAAATTCAAAACATTCATTATTCAATAGGGCCCAAACTATCAAAAACCATCGGTTTCAATGAACACACATTTCTTGGTAGAATCATGCAGGACTGAAATTTTTGATGTTGTTCTACTCCTCTCATGAGCCCAAACAAGTCTCTAAAAGCATAAGTTTGCAACTACTTTACTTTTGGAGAAAATTCAAAACATTCATTATTCAATAGAGCCCAATAGCAAAAATCAGGTTTTGAATGAAGAATCACATTTCTTGGTAAAATCATGCAGGATTGAAATTTTTGATGGTTTTTTACTCGTCTCAACAGACCAAACAAGTTTCTAAAAGGATGAGTTTGCAACTACTTTACTTTTGGAGAAAATTCAAAACATTCATTATTCAATAGGGCCCAAACTATCAAAAACCAGCGGTTTCAATGAACACACATTTCTTGGTAGAATCATGCAGGACTGAAATTTTTGATGTTTTTCTACTCCTCTCATGAGCCCAAACAAGTATCTAAAAGCATGAGTTTGCAACTACTTTACTTTTGGAGAAAATTCAAAACATTCACTATTCAATAGAGCCCAATAGCAAAAATCAGGTTTTGAATGAAGAATCACATTTCTTGGTAAAATCATGCAGGATTGAAATTTTTGATGGTTTTTTACTCCTCTCAACAGCCCAAACAAGTTTCTAAAAGGATGAGTTTGCAACTACTTTACTTTTGGAGAAAATTCAAAACATTCATTATTCAAAAGGGCCCAAACTATCAAAAACCATCGGTTTCAATGAACACACATTTCTTGGTAGAATCATGCAGGACTGAAATTTTTGATGTTTTTCTACTCCTCTCATGAGCCCAAACAAGTCTCTAAAAGCATGAGTTTGCAACTACTTTACTTTTGGAGAAAATTCAAAACATTCATTATTCAATAGAGCCCAATAGCAAAAATCAGGTTTTGAATGAAGAATCACATTTCTTGGTAGAATCATGCAGGATTGAAATTTTTGATGGTTTTTTACTCCTCTCAACAGCCCAAACAAGTTTCTAAAAGGATGAGTTTGCAACTACTTTACTTTTGGAGAAAATTCAAAACATTCATTATTCAATAGGGCCCAAACTATCAAAAACCAGCGGTTTCAATGAACACACATTTCTTGGTAGAATCATGCAGGACTGAAATTTTTGATGTTTTTCTACTCCTCTCATGAGCCCAAACAAGTCTCTAAAAGCATGAGTTTGCAACTGCTTTACTTTTGGAGAAAATTCAAAACATTCACTATTCAATAGAGCCCAATAGCAAAAATCAGGTTTTGAATGAAGAATCACATTTCTTGGTAAAATCATGCAGGATTGAAATTTTTGATGGTTTTTTACTCCTCTCAACAGCCCAAACAAGTTTCTAAAAGGATGAGTTTGCAACTACTTTACTTTTGGAGAAAATTCAAAACATTCATTATTCAATAGGGCCCAAACTGTCAAAAACCAGCGGTTTCAATGAACACACATTTCTTGGTAGAATCATGCAGGACTGAAATTTTTGATGTTTTTCTACTCCTCTCATGAGCCCAAACAAGTCTCTAAAAGCATGAGTTTGCAACTACTTTACTTTTGGAGAAAATTCAAAACATTCATTATTCAATAGAGCCCAATAGCAAAAATCAGGTTTTGAATGTAGAATCACATTCCTTGGTAGAATCATGCAGGATTGAAATTTTTGATGGTTTTTTACTCCTCTCAACAGCCCAAACAAGTTTCTAAAAGGATGAGTTTGCAACTACTTTACTTTTGGAGAAAATTCAAAACATTCATTATTCAATAGGGCCCAAACTATCAAAAACCAGCGGTTTCAATGAACACACATTTCTTGGTAGAATCATGCAGGACTGAAATTTTTGATGTTTTTCTACTCCTCTCATGAGCCCAAACAAGTCTCTAAAAGCATGAGTTTGCAACTACTTTACTTTTGGAGAAAATTCAAAACATTCATTATTCAATAGAGCCCAATAGCAAAAATCAGGTTTTGAATGAAGAATCACATTTCTTGGTAGAATCATGCAGGATTGAAATTTTTGATGGTTTTTTACTCCTCTCAACAGCCCAAACAAGTTTCTAAAAGGATGAGTTTGCAACTACTTTACTTTTGGAGAAAATTCAAAACATTCATTATTCAAAAGGGCCCAAACTATCAAAAACCATCGGTTTCAATGAACACACATTTCTTGGTAGAATCATGCAGGACTGAAATTTTTGATGTTTTTCTACTCCTCTCATGAGCCCAAACAAGTCTCTAAAAGCATGAGTTTGCAACTACTTTACTTTTGGAGAAAATTCAAAACATTCATTATTCAATAGAGCCCAATAGCAAAAATCAGGTTTTGAATGAAGAATCACATTTCTTGGTAAAATCATGCAGGATTGAAATTTTTGATGGTTTTTTACTCCTCTCAACAGCCCAAACAAGTTTCTAAAAGGATGAGTTTGCAACTACTTTACTTTTGGAGAAAATTCAAAACATTCATTATTCAATAGGGCCCAAACTATCAAAAACCAGCGGTTTCAATGAACACACATTTCTTGGTAGAATCATGCAGGACTGAAATTTTTGATGTTTTTCTACTCCTCTCATGAGCCCAAACAAGTATCTAAAAGCATGAGTTTGCAACTACTTTACTTTTGGAGAAAATTCAAAACATTCACTATTCAATAGAGCCCAATAGCAAAAATCAGGTTTTGAATGAAGAATCACATTTCTTAGTAAAATCATGCAGGATTGAAATTTTTGATGGTTTTTACTCCACTCAACAGCCCAAACAAGTTTCTAAAAGGATGAGTTTGCAACTACTTTACTTTTGGAGAAAATTCAAAACATTCATTATTCAATAGGGCCCAAACTATCAAAAACCAGCGGTTTCAATGAACACACATTTCTTGGTAGAATCATGCAGGACTGAAATTTTTGATGTTTTTCTACTCCTCTCATGAGCCCAAACAAGTCTCTAAAAGCATGAGTTTGCAACTACTTTACTTTTGGAGAAAATTCAAAACATTCATTATTCAATAGAGCCCAATAGCAAAAATCAGGTTTTGAATGAAGAATCACATTTCTTGGTAGAATCATGCAGGATTGAAATTTTTGATGGTTTTTTACTCCTCTCAACAGCCCAAACAAGTTTCTAAAAGGATGAGTTTGCAACTACTTTACTTTTGGAGAAAATTCAAAACATTCATTATTCAATAGGGCCCAAACTATCAAAAACCAGCGGTTTGAATGAACACACATTTCTTGGTAAAATCATGCAGGACTGAAATTTTTGATGTTTTTCTACTCCTCTCATGAGCCCAAACAAGTCTCTAAAAGCATGAGTTTGCAACTACTTTACTTTTGGAGAAAATTCAAAACATTCATTATTCAATAGAGCCCAATAGCAAAAATCAGGTTTTGAATGAAGAATCACATTTCTTGGTAGAATCATGCAGGATTGAAATTTTTGATGGTTTTTTACTCCTCTCAACAGCCCAAACAAGTTTCTAAAAGGATGAGTTTGCAACTACTTTACTTTTGGAGAAAATTCAAAACATTCATTATTCAATAGGGCCCAAACTATCAAAAACCAGCGGTTTCAATGAACACACATTTCTTGGTAGAATCATGCAGGACTGAAATTTTTGATGTTTTTCTACTCCTCTCATGAGCCCAAACAAGTCTCTAAAAGCATGAGTTTGCAACTACTTTACTTTTGGAGAAAATTCAAAACATTCATTATTCAATAGAGCCCAATAGCAAAAATCAGGTTTTGAATGAAGAATCACATTTCTTGGTAGAATCATGCAGGATTGAAATTTTTGATGGTTTTTTACTCCTCTCAACAGCCCAAACAAGTTTCTAAAAGGATGAGTTTGCAACTACTTTACTTTTGGAGAAAATTCAAAACATTCATTATTCAATAGGGCCCAAACTATCAAAAACCAGCGGTTTCAATGAACACACATTTCTTGGTAGAATCATGCAGGACTGAAATTTTTGATGTTTTTCTACTCCTCTCATGAGCCCAAACAAGTCTCTAAAAGCATGAGTTTGCAACTACTTTACTTTTGGAGAAAATTCAAAACATTCACTATTCAATAGAGCCCAATAGCAAAAATCAGGTTTTGAATGAAGAATCACATTTCTTGGTAAAATCATGCAGGATTGAAATTTTTGATGGTTTTTTACTCCTCTCAACAGCCCAAACAAGTTTCTAAAAGGATGAGTTTGCAACTACTTTACTTTTGGAGAAAATTCAAAACATTCATTATTCAATAGGGCCCAAACTATCAAAAACCAGCGGTTTCAATGAACACACATTTCTTGGTAGAATCATGCAGGACTGAAATTTTTGATGTTTTTCTACTCCTCTCATGAGCCCAAACAAGTCTCTAAAAGCATGAGTTTGCAACTACTTTACTTTTGGAGAAAATTCAAAACATTCATTATTCAATAGAGCCCAATAGCAAAAATCAGGTTTTGAATGAAGAATCACATTTCTTGGTAGAATCATGCAGGATTGAAATTTTTGATGGTTTTTTACTCCTCTCAACAGCCCAAACAAGTTTCTAAAAGGATGAGTTTGCAACTACTTTACTTTTGGAGAAAATTCAAAACATTCATTATTCAATAGGGCCCAAACTATCAAAAACCAGCGGTTTCAATGAACACACATTTCTTGGTAGAATCATGCAGGACTGAAATTTTTGATGTTTTTCTACTCCTCTCATGAGCCCAAACAAGTCTCTAAAAGCATGAGTTTGCAACTACTTTACTTTTGGAGAAAATTCAAAACATTCATTATTCAATAGAGCCCAATAGCAAAAATCAGGTTTTGAATGAAGAATCACATTTCTTGGTAGAATCATGCAGGATTGAAATTTTTGATGGTTTTTTACTCCTCTCAACAGCCCAAACAAGTTTCTAAAAGGATGAGTTTGCAACTACTTTACTTTTGGAGAAAATTCAAAACATTCATTATTCAATAGGGCCCAAACTATCAAAAACCAGCGGTTTCAATGAACACACATTTCTTGGTAGAATCATGCAGGACTGAAATTTTTGATGTTTTTCTACTCCTCTCATGAGCCCAAACAAGTCTCTAAAAGCATGAGTTTGCAACTACTTTACTTTTGGAGAAAATTCAAAACATTCACTATTCAATAGAGCCCAATAGCAAAAATCAGGTTTTGAATGAAGAATCACATTTCTTGGTAAAATCATGCAGGATTGAAATTTTTGATGGTTTTTTACTCCTCTCAACAGCCCAAACAAGTTTCTAAAAGGATGAGTTTGCAACTACTTTACTTTTGGAGAAAATTCAAAACATTCATTATTCAATAGGGCCCAAACTATCAAAAACCAGCGGTTTCAATGAACACACATTTCTTGGTAGAATCATGCAGGACTGAAATTTTTGATGTTTTTCTACTCCTCTCATGAGCCCAAACAAGTCTCTAAAAGCATGAGTTTGCAACTACTTTACTTTTGGAGAAAATTCAAAACATTCATTATTCAATAGAGCCCAATAGCAAAAATCAGGTTTTGAATGAAGAATCACATTTCTTGGTAGAATCATGCAGGATTGAAATTTTTGATGGTTTTTTACTCCTCTCAACAGCCCAAACAAGTTTCTAAAAGGATGAGTTTGCAACTACTTTACTTTTGGAGAAAATTCAAAACATTCATTATTCAATAGGGCCCAAACTATCAAAAACCAGCGGTTTCAATGAACACACATTTCTTGGTAGAATCATGCAGGACTGAAATTTTTGATGTTTTTCTACTCCTCTCATGAGCCCAAACAAGTCTCTAAAAGCATGAGTTTGCAACTACTTTACTTTTGGAGAAAATTCAAAACATTCATTATTCAATAGAGCCCAATAGCAAAAATCAGGTTTTGAATGAAGAATCACATTTCTTGGTAGAATCATGCAGGATTGAAATTTTTGATGGTTTTTTACTCCTCTCAACAGCCCAAACAAGTTTCTAAAAGGATGAGTTTGCAACTACTTTACTTTTGGAGAAAATTCAAAACATTCATTATTCAATAGGGCCCAAACTATCAAAAACCAGCGGTTTCAATGAACACACATTTCTTGGTAGAATCATGCAGGACTGAAATTTTTGATGTTTTTCTACTCCTCTCATGAGCCCAAACAAGTCTCTAAAAGCATGAGTTTGCAACTACTTTACTTTTGGAGAAAATTCAAAACATTCATTATTCAATAGAGCCCAATAGCAAAAATCAGGTTTTGAATGAAGAATCACATTTCTTGGTAGAATCATGCAGGATTGAAATTTTTGATGGTTTTTTACTCCTCTCAACAGCCCAAACAAGTTTCTAAAAGGATGAGTTTGCAACTACTTTACTTTTGGAGAAAATTCAAAACATTCATTATTCAATAGGGCCCAAACTATCAAAAACCAGCGGTTTCAATGAACACACATTTCTTGATAGAATCATGCAGGACTGAAATTTTTGATGTTTTTCTACTCCTCTCATGAGCCCAAACAAGTCTCTAAAACCATGAGTTTGCAACTACTTTACTTTTGGAGAAAATTCAAAACATTCATTATTCAATAGAGCCCAATAGCAAAAATCAGGTTTTGAATGAAGAATCACATTTCTTGGTAGAATCATGCAGGATTGAAATTTTTGATGGTTTTTTTACTCCTCTCAACAGCCCAAACAAGTTTCTAAAAGGATGAGTTTGCAACTACTTTACTTTTGGAGAAAATTCAAAACATTCATTATTCAAAAGGGCCCAAACTATCAAAAACCATCGGTTTCAATGAACACACATTTCTTGGTAGAATCATGCAGGACTGAAATTTTTGATGTTTTTCTACTCCTCTCATGAGCCCAAACAAGTCTCTAAAAGCATGAGTTTGCAACTACTTTACTTTTGGAGAAAATTCAAAACATTCATTATTCAATAGAGCCCAATAGCAAAAATCAGGTTTTGAATGAAGAATCACATTTCTTGGTAAAATCATGCAGGATTGAAATTTTTGATGGTTTTTTACTCCTCTCAACAGCCCAAACAAGTTTCTAAAAGGATGAGTTTGCAACTACTTTACTTTTGGAGAAAATTCAAAACATTCATTATTCAATAGGGCCCAAAGTATCAAAAACCAGCGGTTTCAATGAACACACATTTCTTGGTAGAATCATGCAGGACTGAAATTTTTGATGTTTTTCTACTCCTCTCATGAGCCCAAACAAGTATCTAAAAGCATGAGTTTGCAACTACTTTACTTTTGTAGAAAATTCAAAACATTCACTATTCAATAGAGCCCAATAGCAAAAATCAGGTTTTGAATGAAGAATCACATTTCTTAGTAAAATCATGCAGGATTGAAATTTTTGATGGTTTTTTACTCCTCTCAACAGCCCAAACAAGTTTCTAAAAGGATGAGTTTGCAACTACTTTACTTTTGGAGAAAATTCAAAACATTCATTATTCAATAGGGCCCAAACTATCAAAAACCAGCGGTTTCAATGAACACACATTTCTTGGTAGAATCATGCAGGACTGAAATTTTTGATGTTTTTCTACTCCTCTCATGAGCCCAAACAAGTCTCTAAAAGCATGAGTTTGCAACTACTTTACTTTTGGAGAAAATTCAAAACATTCATTATTCAATAGAGCCCAATAGCAAAAATCAGGTTTTGAATGAAGAATCACATTTCTTGGTAGAATCATGCAGGATTGAAATTTTTGATGGTTTTTTACTCCTCTCAACAGCCCAAACAAGTTTCTAAAAGGATGAGTTTGCAACTACTTTACTTTTGGAGAAAATTCAAAACATTCATTATTCAATAGGGCCCAAACTATCAAAAACCAGCGGTTTCAATGAACACACATTTCTTGGTAGAATCATGCAGGACTGAAATTTTTGATGTTTTTCTACTCCTCTCATGAGCCCAAACAAGTCTCTAAAAGCATGAGTTTGCAACTACTTTACTTTTGGAGAAAATTCAAAACATTCATTATTCAATAGAGCCCAATAGCAAAAATCAGGTTTTGAATGAAGAATCACATTTCTTGGTAGAATCATGCAGGATTGAAATTTTTGATGGTTTTTTACTCCTCTCAACAGCCCAAACAAGTTTCTAAAAGGATGAGTTTGCAACTACTTTACTTTTGGAGAAAATTCAAAACATTCATTATTCAATAGGGCCCAAACTATCAAAAACCATCGGTTTCAATGAACACACATTTCTTGGTAGAACCATGCAGGACTGAAATTTTTGATGTTTTTCTACTCCTCTCATGAGCCCAAACAAGTCTCTAAAAGCATGAGTTTGCAACTACTTTACTTTTGGAGAAAATTCAAAACATTCATTATTCAATAGAGCCCAATAGCAAAAATCAGGTTTTGAATGAAGAATCACATTTCTTGGTAAAATCATGCAGGATTGAAATTTTTGATGGTTTTTTACTCGTCTCAACAGCCCAAACAAGTTTCTAAAAGGATGAGTTTGCAACTACTTTACTTTTGGAGAAAATTCAAAACATTCATTATTCAATAGGGCCCAAACTATCAAAAACCAGCGGTTTCAATGAACACACATTTCTTGGTAGAATCATGCAGGACTGAAATTTTTGATGTTTTTCTACTCCTCTCATGAGCCCAAACAAGTCTCTAAAAGCATGAGTTTGCAACTACTTTACTTTTGGAGAAAATTCAAAACATTCACTATTCAATAGAGCCCAATAGCAAAAATCAGGTTTTGAATGAAGAATCACATTTCTTGGTAAAATCATGCAGGATTGAAATTTTTGATGGTTTTTTACTCCTCTCAACAGCCCAAACAAGTTTCTAAAAGGATGAGTTTGCAACTACTTTACTTTTGGAGAAAATTCAAAACATTCATTATTCAAAAGGGCCCAAACTATCAAAAACCATCGGTTTCAATGAACACACATTTCTTGGTAGAATCATGCAGGACTGAAATTTTTGATGTTTTTCTACTCCTCTCATGAGCCCAAACAAGTCTCTAAAAGCATGAGTTTGCAACTACTTTACTTTTGGAGAAAATTCAAAACATTCATTATTCAATAGAGCCCAATAGCAAAAATCAGGTTTTGAATGAAGAATCACATTTCTTGGTAGAATCATGCAGGATTGAAATTTTTGATGGTTTTTTACTCCTCTCAACAGCCCAAACAAGTTTCTAAAAGGATGAGTTTGCAACTACTTTACTTTTGGAGAAAATTCAAAACATTCATTATTCAATAGGGCCCAAACTATCAAAAACCAGCGGTTTCAATGAACACACATTTCTTGGTAGAATCATGCAGGACTGAAATTTTTGATGTTTTTCTACTCCTCTCATGAGCCCAAAAAAGTCTCTAAAAGCATGAGTTTGCAACTGCTTTACTTTTGGAGAAAATTCAAAACATTCACTATTCAATAGAGCCCAATAGCAAAAATCAGGTTTTGAATGAAGAATCACATTTCTTGGTAAAATCATGCAGGATTGAAATTTTTGATGGTTTTTTACTCCTCTCAACAGCCCAAACAAGTTTCTAAAAGGATGAGTTTGCAACTACTTTACTTTTGGAGAAAATTCAAAACATTCATTATTCAATAGGGCCCAAACTATCAAAAACCAGCGGTTTCAATGAACACACATTTCTTGGTAGAATCATGCAGGACTGAAATTTTTGATGTTTTTCTACTCCTCTCATGAGCCCAAACAAGTCTCTAAAAGCATGAGTTTGCAACTACTTTACTTTTGGAGAAAATTCAAAACATTCATTATTCAATAGAGCCCAATAGCAAAAATCAGGTTTTGAATGAAGAATCACATTTCTTGGTAGAATCATGCAGGATTGAAATTTTTGATGGTTTTTTACTCCTCTCAACAGCCCAAACAAGTTTCTAAAAGGATGAGTTTGCAACTACTTTACTTTTGGAGAAAATTCAAAACATTCATTATTCAAAAGGGCCCAAACTATCAAAAACCATCGGTTTCAATGAACACACATTTCTTGGTAGAATCATGCAGGACTGAAATTTTTGATGTTTTTCTACTCCTCTCATGAGCCCAAACAAGTCTCTAAAAGCATGAGTTTGCAACTACTTTACTTTTGGAGAAAATTCAAAACATTCATTATTCAATAGAGCCCAATAGCAAAAATCAGGTTTTGAATGAAGAATCACATTTCTTGGTAAAATCATGCAGGATTGAAATTTTTGATGGTTTGTTACTACTCTCAACAGCCCAAACAAGTTTCTAAAAGGATGAGTATGCAACTACTTTACTTTTGGAGAAAATTCAAAACATTCATTATTCAATAGGGCCCAAACTATCAAAAACCAGCGGTTTCAATGAACACACATTTCTTGGTAGAATCATGCAGGACTGACATTTTTGATGTTTTTCTACTCCTCTCATGAGCCCAAACAAGTATCTAAAAGCATGAGTTTGCAACTACTTTACTTTTGGAGAAAATTCAAAACATTCACTATTCAATAGAGCCCAATAGCAAAAATCAGGTTTTGAATGAAGAATCACATTTCTTAGTAAAATCATGCAGGATTGAAATTTTTGATGGTTTTTACTCCTCTCAACAGCCCAAACAAGTTTCTAAAAGGATGAGTTTGCAACTACTTTACTTTTGGAGAAAATTCAAAACATTCATTATTCAATAGGGCCCAAACTATCAAAAACCAGCGGTTTCAATGAACACACATTTCTTGGTAGAATCATGCAGGACTGAAATTTTTGATGTTTTTCTACTCCTCTCATGAGCCCAAACAAGTCTCTAAAAGCATGAGTTTGCAACTACTTTACTTTTGGAGAAAATTCAAAACATTCATTATTCAATAGAGCCCAATAGCAAAAATCAGGTTTTGAATGAAGAATCACATTTCTTGGTAGAATCATGCAGGATTGAAATTTTTGATGGTTTTTTACTCCTCTCAACAGCCCAAACAAGTTTCTAAAAGGATGAGTTTGCAACTACTTTACTTTTGGAGAAAATTCAAAACATTCATTATTCAAAAGGGCCCAAACTATCAAAAACCATCGGTTTCAATGAACACACATTTCTTGGTAGAATCATGCAGGACTGAAATTTTTGATGTTTTTCTACTCCTCTCATGAGCCCAAACAAGTCTCTAAAAGCATGAGTTTGCAACTACTTTACTTTTGGAGAAAATTCAAAACATTCATTATTCAATAGAGCCCAATAGCAAAAATCAGGTTTTGAATGAAGAATCACATTTCTTGGTAAAATCATGCAGGATTGAAATTTTTGATGGTTTTTTACTCCTCTCAACAGCCCAAACAAGTTTCTAAAAGGATGAGTTTGCAACTACTTTACTTTTGGAGAAAATTCAAAACATTCATTATTCAATAGGGCCCAAACTATCAAAAACCAGCGGTTTCAATGAACACACATTTCTTGGTAGAATCATGCAGGACTGAAATTTTTGATGTTTTTCTACTCCTCTCATGAGCCCAAACAAGTATCTAAAAGCATGAGTTTGCAACTACTTTACTTTTGGAGAAAATTCAAAACATTCATTATTCAATAGAGCCCAATAGCAAAAATCAGGTTTTGAATGAAGAATCACATTTCTTAGTAAAATCATGCAGGATTGAAATTTTTGATGGTTTTTTACTCCTCTCAAGAGCCCAAACAAGTTTCTAAAAGGATGAGTTTGCAACTACTTTACTTTTGGAGAAAATTCAAAACATTCATTATTCAATAGGGCCCAAACTATCAAAAACCAGCGGTTTCAATGAACACACATTTCTTGGTAGAATCATGCAGGACTGAAATTTTTGATGTTTTTCTACTCCTCTCATGAGCCCAAACAAGTCTCTAAAAGCATGAGTTTGCAACTACTTTACTTTTGGAGAAAATTCAAAACATTCATTATTCAATAGAGCCCAATAGCAAAAATCAGGTTTTGAATGAAGAATCACATTTCTTGGTAGAATCATGCAGGATTGAAATTTTTGATGGTTTTTTACTCCTCTCAACAGCCCAAACAAGTTTCTAAAAGGATGAGTTTGCAACTACTTTACTTTTGGAGAAAATTCAAAACATTCATTATTCAATAGGGCCCAAACTATCAAAAACCAGCGGTTTCAATGAACACACATTTCTTGGTAGAATCATGCAGGACTGAAATTTTTGATGTTTTTCTACTCCTCTCATGAGCCCAAACAAGTCTCTAAAAGCATGAGTTTGCAACTACTTTACTTTTGGAGAAAATTCAAAACATTCACTATTCAATAGAGCCCAATAGCAAAAATCAGGTTTTGAATGAAGAATCACATTTCTTGGTAAAATCATGCAGGATTGAAATTTTTGATGGTTTTTTACTCCTCTCAACAGCCCAAACAAGTTTCTAAAAGGATGAGTTTGCAACTACTTTACTTTTGGAGAAAATTCAAAACATTCATTATTCAATAGGGCCCAAACTATCAAAAACCAGCGGTTTGAATGAACACACATTTCTTGGTAGAATCATGCAGGACTGAAATTTTTGATGTTTTTCTACTCCTCTCATGAGCCCAAACAAGTCTCTAAAAGCATGAGTTTGCAACTACTTTACTTTTGGAGAAAATTCAAAACATTCATTATTCAATAGAGCCCAATAGCAAAAATCAGGTTTTGAATGAAGAATCACATTTCTTGGTAGAATCATGCAGGATTGAAATTTTTGATGGTTTTTTACTCCTCTCAACAGCCCAAACAAGTTTCTAAAAGGATGAGTTTGCAACTACTTTACTTTTGGAGAAAATTCAAAACATTCATTATTCAATAGGGCCCAAACTATCAAAAACCAGCGGTTTCAATGAACACACATTTCTTGATAGAATCATGCAGGACTGAAATTTTTGATGTTTTTCTACTCCTCTCATGAGCCCAAACAAGTCTCTAAAACCATGAGTTTGCAACTACTTTACTTTTGGAGAAAATTCAAAACATTCATTATTCAATAGAGCCCAATAGCAAAAATCAGGTTTTGAATGAAGAATCACATTTCTTGGTAGAATCATGCAGGATTGAAATTTTTGATGGTTTTTTTACTCCTCTCAACAGCCCAAACAAGTTTCTAAAAGGATGAGTTTGCAACTACTTTACTTTTGGAGAAAATTCAAAACATTCATTATTCAAAAGGGCCCAAACTATCAAAAACCATCGGTTTCAATGAACACACATTTCTTGGTAGAATCATGCAGGACTGAAATTTTTGATGTTTTTCTACTCCTCTCATGAGCCCAAACAAGTCTCTAAAAGCATGAGTTTGCAACTACTTTACTTTTGGAGAAAATTCAAAACATTCATTATTCAATAGAGCCCAATAGCAAAAATCAGGTTTTGAATGAAGAATCACATTTCTTGGTAAAATCATGCAGGATTGAAATTTTTGATGGTTTTTTACTCCTCTCAACAGCCCAAACAAGTTTCTAAAAGGATGAGTTTGCAACTACTTTACTTTTGGAGAAAATTCAAAACATTCATTATTCAATAGGGCCCAAACTATCAAAAACCAGCGGTTTCAATGAACACACATTTCTTGGTAGAATCATGCAGGACTGAAATTTTTGATGTTTTTCTACTCCTCTCATGAGCCCAAACAAGTATCTAAAAGCATGAGTTTGCAACTACTTTACTTTTGGAGAAAATTCAAAACATTCACTATTCAGTAGAGCCCAATAGCAAAAATCAGGTTTTGAATGAAGAATCACATTTCTTAGTAAAATCATGCAGGATTGAAATTTTTGATGGTTTTTACTCCTCTCAACAGCCCAAACAAGTTTCTAAAAGGATGAGTTTGCAACTACTTTACTTTTGGAGAAAATTCAAAACATTCATTATTCAATAGGGCCCAAACTATCAAAAACCAGCGGTTTCAATGAACACACATTTCTTGGTAGAATCATGCAGGACTGAAATTTTTGATGTTTTTCTACTCCTCTCATGAGCCCAAACAAGTCTCTAAAAGCATGAGTTTGCAACTACTTTACTTTTGGAGAAAATTCAAAACATTCATTATTCAATAGAGCCCAATAGCAAAAATCAGGTTTTGAATGAAGAATCACATTTCTTGGTAGAATCATGCAGGATTGAAATTTTTGATGGTTTTTTACTCCTCTCAACAGCCCAAACAAGTTTCTAAAAGGATGAGTTTGCAACTACTTTACTTTTGGAGAAAATTCAAAACATTCATTATTCAATAGGGCCCAAACTATCAAAAACCAGCGGTTTCAATGAACACACATTTCTTGGTAGAATCATGCAGGACTGAAATTTTTGATGTTTTTCTACTCCTCTCATGAGCCCAAACAAGTCTCTAAAAGCATGAGTTTGCAACTACTTTACTTTTGGAGAAAATTCAAAACATTCATTATTCAATAGAGCCCAATAGCAAAAATCAGGTTTTGAATGAAGAATCACATTTCTTGGTAGAATCATGCAGGATTGAAATTTTTGATGGTTTTTTACTCCTCTCAACAGCCCAAACAAGTTTCTAAAAGGATGAGTTTGCAACTACTTTACTTTTGGAGAAAATTCAAAACATTCATTATTCAATAGGGCCCAAACTATCAAAAACCATCGGTTTCAATGAACACACATTTCTTGGTAGAATCATGCAGGACTGAAATTTTTGATGTTTTTCTACTCCTCTCATGAGCCCAAACAAGTCTCTAAAAGCATGAGTTTGCAACTACTTTACTTTTGGAGAAAATTCAAAACATTCATTATTCAATAGAGCCCAATAGCAAAAATCAGGTTTTGAATGAAGAATCACATTTCTTGGTAAAATCATGCAGGATTGAAATTTTTGATGGTTTTTTACTCGTCTCAACAGCCCAAACAAGTTTCTAAAAGGATGAGTTTGCAACTACTTTACTTTTGGAGAAAATTCAAAACATTCATTATTCAATAGGGCCCAAACTATCAAAAACCAGCGGTTTCAATGAACACACATTTCTTGGTAGAATCATGCAGGACTGAAATTTTTGATGTTTTTCTACTCCTCTCATGAGCCCAAACAAGTATCTAAAAGCATGAGTTTGCAACTACTTTACTTTTGGAGAAAATTCAAAACATTCACTATTCAATAGAGCCCAATAGCAAAAATCAGGTTTTGAATGAAGAATCACATTTCTTGGTAAAATCATGCAGGATTGAAATTTTTGATGGTTTTTTACTCCTCTCAACAGCCCAAACAAGTTTCTAAAAGGATGAGTTTGCAACTACTTTACTTTTGGAGAAAATTCAAAACATTCATTATTCAAAAGGGCCCAAACTATCAAAAACCATCGGTTTCAATGAACACACATTTCTTGGTAGAATCATGCAGGACTGAAATTTTTGATGTTTTTCTACTCCTCTCATGAGCCCAAACAAGTCTCTAAAAGCATGAGTTTGCAACTACTTTACTTTTGGAGAAAATTCAAAACATTCATTATTCAATAGAGCCCAATAGCAAAAATCAGGTTTTGAATGAAGAATCACATTTCTTGGTAGAATCATGCAGGATTGAAATTTTTGATGGTTTTTTACTCCTCTCAACAGCCCAAACAAGTTTCTAAAAGGATGAGTTTGCAACTACTTTACTTTTGGAGAAAATTCAAAACATTCATTATTCAATAGGGCCCAAACTATCAAAAACCAGCGGTTTCAATGAACACACATTTCTTGGTAGAATCATGCAGGACTGAAATTTTTGATGTTTTTCTACTCCTCTCATGAGCCCAAAAAAGTCTCTAAAAGCATGAGTTTGCAACTGCTTTACTTTTGGAGAAAATTCAAAACATTCACTATTCAATAGAGCCCAATAGCAAAAATCAGGTTTTGAATGAAGAATCACATTTCTTGGTAAAATCATGCAGGATTGAAATTTTTGATGGTTTTTTACTCCTCTCAACAGCCCAAACAAGTTTCTAAAAGGATGAGTTTGCAACTACTTTACTTTTGGAGAAAATTCAAAACATTCATTATTCAATAGGGCCCAAACTGTCAAAAACCAGCGGTTTCAATGAACACACATTTCTTGGTAGAATCATGCAGGACTGAAATTTTTGATGTTTTTCTACTCCTCTCATGAGCCCAAACAAGTCTCTAAAAGCATGAGTTTGCAACTACTTTACTTTTGGAGAAAATTCAAAACATTCATTATTCAATAGAGCCCAATAGCAAAAATCAGGTTTTGAATGAAGAATCACATTCCTTGGTAGAATCATGCAGGATTGAAATTTTTGATGGTTTTTTACTCCTCTCAACAGCCCAAACAAGTTTCTAAAAGGATGAGTTTGCAACTACTTTACTTTTGGAGAAAATTCAAAACATTCATTATTCAATAGGGCCCAAACTATCAAAAACCAGCGGTTTCAATGAACACACATTTCTTGGTAGAATCATGCAGGACTGAAATTTTTGATGTTTTTCTACTCCTCTCATGAGCCCAAACAAGTCTCTAAAAGCATGAGTTTGCAACTACTTTACTTTTGGAGAAAATTCAAAACATTCATTATTCAATAGAGCCCAATAGCAAAAATCAGGTTTTGAATGAAGAATCACATTTCTTGGTAGAATCATGCAGGATTGAAATTTTTGATGGTTTTTTACTCCTCTCAACAGCCCAAACAAGTTTCTAAAAGGATGAGTTTGCAACTACTTTACTTTTGGAGAAAATTCAAAACATTCATTATTCAAAAGGGCCCAAACTATCAAAAACCATCGGTTTCAATGAACACACATTTCTTGGTAGAATCATGCAGGACTGAAATTTTTGATGTTTTTCTACTCCTCTCATGAGCCCAAACAAGTCTCTAAAAGCATGAGTTTGCAACTACTTTACTTTTGGAGAAAATTCAAAACATTCATTATTCAATAGAGCCCAATAGCAAAAATCAGGTTTTGAATGAAGAATCACATTTCTTGGTAAAATCATGCAGGATTGAAATTTTTGATGGTTTGTTACTACTCTCAACAGCCCAAACAAGTTTCTAAAAGGATGAGTTTGCAACTACTTTACTTTTGGAGAAAATTCAAAACATTCATTATTCAATAGGGCCCAAACTATCAAAAACCAGCGGTTTCAATGAACACACATTTCTTGGTAGAATCATGCAGGACTGAAATTTTTGATGTTTTTCTACTCCTCTCATGAGCCCAAACAAGTATCTAAAAGCATGAGTTTGCAACTACTTTACTTTTGGAGAAAATTCAAAACATTCACTATTCAATAGAGCCCAATAGCAAAAATCAGGTTTTGAATGAAGAATCACATTTCTTAGTAAAATCATGCAGGATTGAAATTTTTGATGGTTTTTACTCCTCTCAACAGCCCAAACAAGTTTCTAAAAGGATGAGTTTGCAACTACTTTACTTTTGGAGAAAATTCAAAACATTCATTATTCAATAGGGCCCAAACTATCAAAAACCAGCGGTTTCAATGAACACACATTTCTTGGTAGAATCATGCAGGACTGAAATTTTTGATGTTTTTCTACTCCTCTCATGAGCCCAAACAAGTCTCTAAAAGCATGAGTTTGCAACTACTTTACTTTTGGAGAAAATTCAAAACATTCATTATTCAATAGAGCCCAATAGCAAAAATCAGGTTTTGAATGAAGAATCACATTTCTTGGTAGAATCATGCAGGATTGAAATTTTTGATGGTTTTTTACTCCTCTCAACAGCCCAAACAAGTTTCTAAAAGGATGAGTTTGCAACTACTTTACTTTTGGAGAAAATTCAAAACATTCATTATTCAATAGGGCCCAAACTATCAAAAACCATCGGTTTCAATGAACACACATTTCTTGGTAGAATCATGCAGGACTGAAATTTTTGATGTTTTTCTACTCCTCTCATGAGCCCAAACAAGTCTCTAAAAGCATGAGTTTGCAACTACTTTACTTTTGGAGAAAATTCAAAACATTCATTATTCAATAGAGCCCAATAGCAAAAATCAGGTTTTGAATGAAGAATCACATTTCTTGGTAAAATCATGCAGGATTGAAATTTTTGATGGTTTTTTACTCGTCTCAACAGCCCAAACAAGTTTCTAAAAGGATGAGTTTGCAACTACTTTACTTTTGGAGAAAATTCAAAACATTCATTATTCAATAGGGCCCAAACTATCAAAAACCAGCGGTTTCAATGAACACACATTTCTTGGTAGAATCATGCAGGACTGAAATTTTTGATGTTTTTCTACTCCTCTCATGAGCCCAAACAAGTATCTAAAAGCATGAGTTTGCAACTACTTTACTTTTGGAGAAAATTCAAAACATTCACTATTCAATAGAGCCCAATAGCAAAAATCAGGTTTTGAATGAAGAATCACATTTCTTAGTAAAATCATGCAGGATTGAAATTTCTGATAGTTTTTTACTCCTCTCAAGAGCCCAAACAAGTTTCTAAAAGGATGAGTTTGCAACTACTTTACTTTTGGAGAAAATTCAAAACATTCATTATTCAATAGGGCCCAAACTATCAAAAACCAGCGGTTTGAATGAACACACATTTCTTGGTAGAATCATGCAGGACTGAAATTTTTGATGTTTTTCTACTCCTCTCATGAGCCCAAACAAGTCTCTAAAAGCATGAGTTTGCAACTACTTTACTTTTGGAGAAAATTCAAAACATTCATTATTCAATAGAGCCCAATAGCAAAAATCAGGTTTTGAATGAAGAATCACATTTCTTGGTAGAATCATGCAGGATTGAAATTTTTGATGGTTTTTTACTCCTCTCAACAGCCCAAACAAGTTTCTAAAAGGATGAGTTTGCAACTACTTTACTTTTGGAGAAAATTCAAAACATTCATTATTCAATAGGGCCCAAACTATCAAAAACCAGCGGTTTCAATGAACACACATTTCTTGGTAGAATCATGCAGGACTGAAATTTTTGATGTTTTTCTACTCCTCTCATGAGCCCAAACAAGTCTCTAAAAGCATGAGTTTGCAACTACTTTACTTTTGGAGAAAATTCAAAATATTCATTATTCAATAGAGCCCAATAGCAAAAATCAGGTTTTGAATGAAGAATCACATTTCTTGGTAGAATCATGCAGGATTGAAATTTTTGATGGTTTTTTACTCCTCTCAACAGCCCAAACAAGTTTCTAAAAGGACGAGTTTGCAACTACTTTACTTTTGGAGAAAATTCAAAACATTCATTATTCAATAGGGCCCAAACTATCAAAAACCAGCGGTTTCAATGAACACACATTTCTTGGTAGAATCATGCAGGACTGAAATTTTTGATGTTTTTCTACTCCTCTCATGAGCCCAAACAAGTCTCTAAAAGCATGAGTTTGCAACTACTTTACTTTTGGAGAAAATTCAAAACATTCATTATTCAATAGAGCCCAATAGCAAAAATCAGGTTTTGAATGAAGAATCACATTTCTTGGTAGAATCATGCAGGATTGAAATTTTTGATGGTTTTTTACTCCTCTCAACAGCCCAAACAAGTTTCTAAAAGGATGAGTTTGCAACTACTTTACTTTTGGAGAAAATTCAAAACATTCATTATTCAATAGGGCCCAAACTATCAAAAACCATCGGTTTCAATGAACACACATTTCTTGGTAGAATCATGCAGGACTGAAATTTTTGATGTTTTTCTACTCCTCTCATGAGCCCAAACAAGTCTCTAAAAGCATGAGTTTGCAACTACTTTACTTTTGGAGAAAATTCAAAACATTCATTATTCAATAGAGCCCAATAGCAAAAATCAGGTTTTGAATGAAGAATCACATTTCTTGGTAAAATCATGCAGGATTGAAATTTTTGATGGTTTTTTACTCGTCTCAACAGCCCAAACAAGTTTCTAAAAGGATGAGTTTGCAACTACTTTACTTTTGGAGAAAATTCAAAACATTCATTATTCAATAGGGCCCAAACTATCAAAAACCAGCGGTTTCAATGAACACACATTTCTTGGTAGAATCATGCAGGACTGAAATTTTTGATGTTTTTCTACTCCTCTCATGAGCCCAAACAAGTATCTAAAAGCATGAGTTTGCAACTACTTTACTTTTGGAGAAAATTCAAAACATTCACTATTCAATAGAGCCCAATAGCAAAAATCAGGTTTTGAATGAAGAATCACATTTCTTAGTAAAATCATGCAGGATTGAAATTTTTGATGGTTTTTTACTCCTCTCAAGAGCCCAAACAAGTTTCTAAAAGGATGAGTTTGCAACTACTTTACTTTTGGAGAAAATTCAAAACATTCATTATTCAATAGGGCCCAAACTATCAAAAACCAGCGGTTTGAATGAACACACATTTCTTGGTAGAATCATGCAGGACTGAAATTTTTGATGTTTTTCTACTCCTCTCATGAGCCCAAACAAGTCTCTAAAAGCATGAGTTTGCAACTACTTTACTTTTGGAGAAAATTCAAAACATTCATTATTCAATAGAGCCCAATAGCAAAAATCAGGTTTTGAATGAAGAATCACATTTCTTGGTAAAATCATGCAGGATTGAAATTTTTGATGGTTTTTTACTCCTCTCAACAGCCCAAACAAGTTTCTAAAAGGATGAGTTTGCAACTACTTTACTTTTGGAGAAAATTCAAAACATTCATTATTCAATAGGGCCCAAACTATCAAAAACCAGCGGTTTCAATGAACACACATTTCTTGGTAGAATCATGCAGGACTGAAATTTTTGATGTTTTTCTACTCCTCTCATGAGCCCAAACAAGTCTCTAAAAGCATGAGTTTGCAACTACTTTACTTTTGGAGAAAATTCAAAACATTCATTATTCAATAGAGCCCAATAGCAAAAATCAGGTTTTGAATGAAGAATCACATTTCTTGGTAGAATCATGCAGGATTGAAATTTTTGATGGTTTTTTACTCCTCTCAACAGCCCAAACAAGTTTCTAAAAGGATGAGTTTGCAACTATTTTACTTTTGGAGAAAATTCAAAACATTCATTATTCAATTGGGCCCAAACTATCAAAAACCAGCGGTTTCAATGAACACACATTTCTTGGTAGAATCATGCAGGACTGAAATTTTTTATGTTTTTCTACTCCTCTCATGAGCCCAAACAAGTCTCTAAAAGCATGAGTTTGCAACTACTTTACTTTTGGAGAAAATTCAAAACATTCATTATTCAATAGAGCCCAATAGCAAAAATCAGGTTTTGAATGAAGAATCACATTTCTTGGTAGAATCATGCAGGATTGAAATTTTTGATGGTTTTTTACTCCTCTCAACAGCCCAAACAAGTTTCTAAAAGGATGAGTTTGCAACTACTTTACTTTTGGAGAAAATTCAAAACATTCATTATTCAAAAGGGCCCAAACTATCAAAAACCATCGGTTTCAATGAACACACATTTCTTGGTAGAATCATGCAGGACTGAAATTTTTGATGTTTTTCTACTCCTCTCATGAGCCCAAACAAGTCTCTAAAAGCATGAGTTTGCAACTACTTTACTTTTGGAGAAAATTCAAAACATTCATTATTCAATAGAGCCCAATAGCAAAAATCAGGTTTTGAATGAAGAATCACATTTCTTGGTAAAATCATGCAGGATTGAAATTTTTGATGGTTTTTTACTCCTCTCAACAGCCCAAACAAGTTTCTAAAAGGATGAGTTTGCAACTACTTTACTTTTGGAGAAAATTCAAAACATTCATTATTCAATAGGGCCCAAACTATCAAAAACCAGCGGTTTCAATGAACACACATTTCTTGGTAGAATCATGCAGGACTGAAATTTTTGATGTTTTTCTACTCCTCTCATGAGCCCAAACAAGTATCTAAAAGCATGAGTTTGCAACTACTTTACTTTTGGAGAAAATTCAAAACATTCACTATTCAATAGAGCCCAATAGCAAAAATCAGGTTTTGAATGAAGAATCACATTTCTTAGTAAAATCATGCAGGATTGAAATTTTTGATGGTTTTTTACTCCTCTCAACAGCCCAAACAAGTTTCTAAAAGGATGAGTTTGCAACTACTTTACTTTTGGAGAAAATTCAAAACATTCATTATTCAATAGGGCCCAAACTATCAAAAACCAGCGGTTTCAATGAACACACATTTCTTGGTAGAATCATGCAGGACTGAAATTTTTGATGTTTTTCTACTCCTCTCATGAGCCCAAACAAGTCTCTAAAAGCATGAGTTTGCAACTACTTTACTTTTGGAGAAAATTCAAAACATTCATTATTCAATAGAGCCCAATAGCAAAAATCAGGTTTTGAATGAAGAATCACATTTCTTGGTAGAATCATGCAGGATTGAAATTTTTGATGGTTTTTTACTCCTCTCAACAGCCCAAACAAGTTTCTAAAAGGATGAGTTTGCAACTACTTTACTTTTGGAGAAAATTCAAAACATTCATTATTCAATAGGGCCCAAACTATCAAAAACCAGCGGTTTCAATGAACACACATTTCTTGGTAGAATCATGCAGGACTGAAATTTTTGATGTTTTTCTACTCCTCTCATGAGCCCAAACAAGTATCTAAAAGCATGAGTTTGCAACTACTTTACTTTTGGAGAAAATTCAAAACATTCACTATTCAATAGAGCCCAATAGCAAAAATCAGGTTTTGAATGAAGAATCACATTTCTTAGTAAAATCATGCAGGATTGAAATTTTTGATGGTTTTTTACTCCTCTCAACAGCCCAAACAAGTTTCTAAAAGGATGAGTTTGCAACTACTTTACTTTTGGAGAAAATTCAAAACATTCATTATTCAATAGGGCCCAAACTATCAAAAACCAGCGGTTTCAATGAACACACATTTCTTGGTAGAATCATGCAGGACTGAAATTTTTGATGTTTTTCTACTCTCATGAGCCCAAACAAGTCTCTAAAAGCATGAGTTTGCAACTACTTTACTTTTGGAGAAAATTCAAAACATTCATTATTCAATAGAGCCCAATAGCAAAAATCAGGTTTTGAATGAAGAATCACATTTCTTGGTAGAATCATGCAGGATTGAAATTTTTGATGGTTTTTTACTCCTCTCAACAGCCCAAACAAGTTTCTAAAAGGATGAGTTTGCAACTACTTTACTTTTGGAGAAAATTCAAAACATTCATTATTCAATAGGGCCCAAACTATCAAAAACCAACGGTTTCAATGAACACACATTTCTTGGTAGAATCATGCAGGACTGAAATTTTTGATGTTTTTCTACTCCTCTCATGAGCCCAAACAAGTATCTAAAAGCATGAGTTTGCAACTACTTTACTTTTGGAGAAAATTCAAAACATTCACTATTCAATAGAGCCCAATAGCAAAAATCAGGTTTTGAATGAAGAATCACATTTCTTAGTAAAATCATGCAGGATTGAAATTTTTGATGGTTTTTTACTCCTCTCAAGAGCCCAAACAAGTTTCTAAAAGGATGAGTTTGCAACTACTTTACTTTTGGAGAAAATTCAAAACATTCATTATTCAATAGGGCCCAAACTATCAAAAACCAGCGGTTTGAATGAACACACATTTCTTGGTAGAATCATGCAGGACTGAAATTTTTGATGTTTTTCTACTCCTCTCATGAGCCCAAACAAGTCTCTAAAAGCATGAGTTTGCAACTACTTTACTTTTGGAGAAAATTCAAAACATTCATTATTCAATAGAGCCCAATAGCAAAAATCAGGTTTTGAATGAAGAATCACATTTCTTGGTAGAATCATGCAGGATTGAAATTTTTGATGGTTTTTTACTCCTCTCAACAGCCCAAACAAGTTTCTAAAAGGATGAGTTTGCAACTACTTTACTTTTGGAGAAAATTCAAAACATTCATTATTCAAAAGGGCCCAAACTATCAAAAACCATCGGTTTCAATGAACACACATTTCTTGGTAGAATCATGCAGGACTGAAATTTTTGATGTTTTTCTACTCCTCTCATGAGCCCAAACAAGTCTCTAAAAGCATGAGTTTGCAACTACTTTACTTTTGGAGAAAATTCAAAACATTCATTATTCAATAGAGCCCAATAGCAAAAATCAGGTTTTGAATGAAGAATCACATTTCTTGGTAAAATCATGCAGGATTGAAATTTTTGATGTTTTTTTACTCCTCTCAACAGCCCAAACAAGTTTCTAAAAGGATGAGTTTGCAACTACTTTACTTTTGGAGAAAATTCAAAACATTCATTATTCAATAGGGCCCAAACTATCAAAAAACAGCGGTTTCAATGAACACACATTTCTTGGTAGAATCATGCAGGACTGAAATTTTTGATGTTTTTCTACTCCTCTCATGAGCCCAAACAAGTATCTAAAAGCATGAGTTTGCAACTACTTTACTTTTGGAGAAAATTCAAAACATTCACTATTCAATAGAGCCCAATAGCAAAAATCAGGTTTTGAATGAAGAATCACATTTCTTAGTAAAATCATGCAGGATTGAAATTTTTGATGGTTTTTTACTCCTCTCAACAGCCCAAACAAGTTTCTAAAAGGATGAGTTTGCAACTACTTTACTTTTGGAGAAAATTCAAAACATTCATTATTCAATAGGGCCCAAACTATCAAAAACCAGCGGTTTGAATGAACACACATTTCTTGGTAGAATCATGCAGGACTGAAATTTTTGATGTTTTTCTACTCCTCTCATGAGCCCAAACAAGTCTCTAAAAGCATGAGTTTGCAACTACTTTACTTTTGGAGAAAATTCAAAACATTCATTATTCAATAGAGCCCAATAGCAAAAATCAGGTTTTGAATGAAGAATCACATTTCTTGGTAGAATCATGCAGGATTGAAATTTTTGATGGTTTTTTACTCCTCTCAACAGCCCAAACAAGTTTCTAAAAGGATGAGTTTGCAACTACTTTACTTTTGGAGAAAATTCAAAACATTCATTATTCAATAGGGCCCAAACTATCAAAAACCAGCGGTTTCAATGAACACACATTTCTTGGTAGAATCATGCAGGACTGAAATTTTTGATGTTTTTCTACTCCTCTCATGAGCCCAAACAAGTCTCTAAAAGCATGAGTTTGCAACTACTTTACTTTTGGAGAAAATTCAAAACATTCATTATTCAATAGAGCCCAATAGCAAAAATCAGGTTTTGAATGAAGAATCACATTTCTTGGTAGAATCATGCAGGATTGAAATTTTTGATGGTTTTTTACTCCTCTCAACAGCCCAAACAAGTTTCTAAAAGGATGAGTTTGCAACTACTTTACTTTTGGAGAAAATTCAAAACATTCATTATTCAATAGGGCCCAAACTATCAAAAACCAGCGGTTTCAATGAACACACATTTCTTGGTAGAATCATGCAGGACTGAAATTTTTGATGTTTTTCTACTCCTCTCATGAGCCCAAACAAGTCTCTAAAAGCATGAGTTTGCAACTACTTTACTTTTGGAGAAAATTCAAAACATTCACTATTCAATAGAGCCCAATAGCAAAAATCAGGTTTTGAATGAAGAATCACATTTCTTGGTAAAATCATGCAGGATTGAAATTTTTGATGGTTTTTTACTCCTCTCAACAGCCCAAACAAGTTTCTAAAAGGATGAGTTTGCAACTACTTTACTTTTGGAGAAAATTCAAAACATTCATTATTCAATAGGGCCCAAACTATCAAAAACCAGCGGTTTCAATGAACACACATTTCTTGGTAGAATCATGCAGGACTGAAATTTTTGATGTTTTTCTACTCCTCTCATGAGCCCAAACAAGTCTCTAAAAGCATGAGTTTGCAACTACTTTACTTTTGGAGAAAATTCAAAACATTCATTATTCAATAGAGCCCAATAGCAAAAATCAGGTTTTGAATGAAGAATCACATTTCTTGGTAGAATCATGCAGGATTGAAATTTTTGATGGTTTTTTACTCCTCTCAACAGCCCAAACAAGTTTCTAAAAGGATGAGTTTGCAACTACTTTACTTTTGGAGAAAATTCAAAACATTCATTATTCAATAGGGCCCAAACTATCAAAAAACAGCGGTTTCAATGAACACACATTTCTTGGTAGAATCATGCAGGACTGAAATTTTTGATGTTTTTCTACTCCTCTCATGAGCCCAAACAAGTATCTAAAAGCATGAGTTTGCAACTACTTTACTTTTGGAGAAAATTCAAAACATTCACTATTCAATAGAGCCCAATAGCAAAAATCAGGTTTTGAATGAAGAATCACATTTCTTAGTAAAATCATGCAGGATTGAAATTTTTGATGGTTTTTTACTCCTCTCAAGAGCCCAAACAAGTTTCTAAAAGGATGAGTTTGCAACTACTTTACTTTTGGAGAAAATTCAAAACATTCATTATTCAATAGGGCCCAAACTATCAAAAACCAGCGGTTTGAATGAACGCACATTTCTTGGTAGAATCATGCAGGACTGAAATTTTTGATGTTTTTCTACTCCTCTCATGAGCCCAAACAAGTCTCTAAAAGCATGAGTTTGCAACTACTTTACTTTTGGAGAAAATTCAAAACATTCATTATTCAATAGAGCCCAATAGCAAAAATCAGGTTTTGAATGAAGAATCACATTTCTTGGTAGAATCATGCAGGATTGAAATTTTTGATGGTTTTTTACTCCTCTCAACAGCCCAAACAAGTTTCTAAAAGGATGAGTTTGCAACTACTTTACTTTTGGAGAAAATTCAAAACATTCATTATTCAATAGGGCCCAAACTATCAAAAACCAGCGGTTTCAATGAACACACATTTCTTGGTAGAATCATGCAGGACTGAAATTTTTGATGTTTTTCTACTCCTCTCATGAGCCCAAACAAGTCTCTAAAAGCATGAGTTTGCAACTACTTTACTTTTGGAGAAAATTCAAAACATTCATTATTCAATAGAGCCCAATAGCAAAAATCAGGTTTTGAATGAAGAATCACATTTCTTGGTAGAATCATGCAGGATTGAAATTTTTGATGGTTTTTTACTCCTCTCAACAGCCCAAACAAGTTTCTAAAAGGATGAGTTTGCAACTACTTTACTTTTGGAGAAAATTCAAAACATTCATTATTCAATAGGGCCCAAACTATCAAAAACCAGCGGTTTCAATGAACACACATTTCTTGGTAGAATCATGCAGGACTGAAATTTTTGATGTTTTTCTACTCCTCTCATGAGCCCAAACAAGTATCTAAAAGCATGAGTTTGCAACTACTTTACTTTTGGAGAAAATTCAAAACATTCACTATTCAATAGAGCCCAATAGCAAAAATCAGGTTTTGAATGAAGAATCACATTTCTTAGTAAAATCATGCAGGATTGAAATTTTTGATGGTTTTTTACTCCTCTCAAGAGCCCAAACAAGTTTCTAAAAGGATGAGTTTGCAACTACTTTACTTTTGGAGAAAATTCAAAACATTCATTATTCAATAGGGCCCAAACTATCAAAAACCAGCGGTTTGAATGAACACACATTTCTTGGTAGAATCATGCAGGACTGAAATTTTTGATGTTTTTCTACTCCTCTCATGAGCCCAAACAAGTCTCTAAAAGCATGAGTTTGCAACTACTTTACTTTTGGAGAAAATTCAAAACATTCATTATTCAATAGAGCCCAATAGCAAAAATCAGGTTTTGAATGAAGAATCACATTTCTTGGTAGAATCATGCAGGATTGAAATTTTTGATGGTTTTTTACTCCTCTCAACAGCCCAAACAAGTTTCTAAAAGGATGAGTTTGCAACTACTTTACTTTTGGAGAAAATTCAAAACATTCATTATTCAATAGGGCCCAAACTATCAAAAACCAGCGGTTTCAATGAACACACATTTCTTGGTAGAATCATGCAGGACTGAAATTTTTGATGTTTTTCTACTCCTCTCATGAGCCCAAACAAGTCTCTAAAAGCATGAGTTTGCAACTACTTTACTTTTGGAGAAAATTCAAAACATTCATTATTCAATAGAGCCCAATAGCAAAAATCAGGTTTTGAATGAAGAATCACATTTCTTGGTAGAATCATGCAGGATTGAAATTTTTGATGGTTTTTTACTCCTCTCAACAGCCCAAACAAGTTTCTAAAAGGATGAGTTTGCAACTACTTTACTTTTGGAGAAAATTCAAAACATTCATTATTCAATAGGGCCCAAACTATCAAAAACCAGCGGTTTCAATGAACACACATTTCTTGGTAGAATCATGCAGGACTGAAATTTTTGATGTTTTTCTACTCCTCTCATGAGCCCAAACAAGTCTCTAAAAGCATGAGTTTGCAACTACTTTACTTTTGGAGAAAATTCAAAACATTCACTATTCAATAGAGCCCAATAGCAAAAATCAGGTTTTGAATGAAGAATCACATTTCTTGGTAAAATCATGCAGGATTGAAATTTTTGATGGTTTTTTACTCCTCTCAACAGCCCAAACAAGTTTCTAAAAGGATGAGTTTGCAACTACTTTACTTTTGGAGAAAATTCAAAACATTCATTATTCAATAGGGCCCAAACTATCAAAAACCAGCGGTTTCAATGAACACACATTTCTTGGTAGAATCATGCAGGACTGAAATTTTTGATGTTTTTCTACTCCTCTCATGAGCCCAAACAAGTCTCTAAAAGCATGAGTTTGCAACTACTTTACTTTTGGAGAAAATTCAAAACATTCATTATTCAATAGAGCCCAATAGCAAAAATCAGGTTTTGAATGAAGAATCACATTTCTTGGTAGAATCATGCAGGATTGAAATTTTTGATGGTTTTTTACTCCTCTCAACAGCCCAAACAAGTTTCTAAAAGGATGAGTTTGCAACTACTTTACTTTTGGAGAAAATTCAAAACATTCATTATTCAATAGGGCCCAAACTATCAAAAACCAGCGGTTTCAATGAACACACATTTCTTGGTAGAATCATGCAGGACTGAAATTTTTGATGTTTTTCTACTCCTCTCATGAGCCCAAACAAGTTTCTAAAAGCATGAGTTTGCAACTACTTTACTTTTGGAGAAAATTCAAAACATTCACAATTCAATAGAGCCCAATAGCAAAAATCAGGTTTTGAATGAAGAATCACATTTCTTAGTAAAATCATGCAGGATTGAAATTTTTGATGGTTTTTTACTCCTCTCAAGAGCCCAAACAAGTTTCTAAAAGGATGAGTTTGCAACTACTTTACTTTTGGAGAAAATTCAAAACATTCATTATTCAATAGGGCCCAAACTATCAAAAACCAGCGGTTTGAATGAACGCACATTTCTTGGTAGAATCATGCAGGACTGAAATTTTTGATGTTTTTCTACTCCTCTCATGAGCCCAAACAAGTCTCTAAAAGCATGAGTTTGCAACTACTTTACTTTTGGAGAAAATTCAAAACATTCATTATTCAATAGAGCCCAATAGCAAAAATCAGGTTTTGAATGAAGAATCACATTTCTTGGTAGAATCATGCAGGATTGAAATTTTTGATGGTTTTTTACTCCTCTCAACAGCCCAAACAAGTTTCTAAAAGGATGAGTTTGCAACTACTTTACTTTTGGAGAAAATTCAAAACATTCATTATTCAATAGGGCCCAAACTATCAAAAACCAGCGGTTTCAATGAACACACATTTCTTGGTAGAATCATGCAGGACTGAAATTTTTGATGTTTTTCTACTCCTCTCATGAGCCCAAACAAGTCTCTAAAAGCATGAGTTTGCAACTACTTTACTTTTGGAGAAAATTCAAAACATTCACTATTCAATAGAGCCCAATAGCAAAAATCAGGTTTTGAATGAAGAATCACATTTCTTGGTAAAATCATGCAGGATTGAAATTTTTGATGGTTTTTTACTCCTCTCAACAGCCCAAACAAGTTTCTAAAAGGATGAGTTTGCAACTACTTTACTTTTGGAGAAAATTCAAAACATTCATTATTCAATAGGGCCCAAACTATCAAAAACCAGCGGTTTCAATGAACACACATTTCTTGGTAGAATCATGCAGGACTGAAATTTTTGATGTTTTTCTACTCCTCTCATGAGCCCAAACAAGTCTCTAAAAGCATGAGTTTGCAACTACTTTACTTTTGGAGAAAATTCAAAACATTCATTATTCAATAGAGCCCAATAGCAAAAATCAGGTTTTGAATGAAGAATCACATTTCTTGGTAGAATCATGCAGGATTGAAATTTTTGATGGTTTTTTACTCCTCTCAACAGCCCAAACAAGTTTCTAAAAGGATGAGTTTGCAACTACTTTACTTTTGGAGAAAATTCAAAACATTCATTATTCAATAGGGCCCAAACTATCAAAAAACCAGCGGTTTCAATGAACACACATTTCTTGGTAGAATCATGCAGGACTGAAATTTTTGATGTTTTTCTACTCCTCTCATGAGCCCAAACAAGTCTCTAAAAGCATGAGTTTGCAACTACTTTACTTTTGGAGAAAATTCAAAACATTCACTATTCAATAGAGCCCAATAGCAAAAATCAGGTTTTGAATGAAGAATCACATTTCTTGGTAAAATCATGCAGGATTGAAATTTTTGATGGTTTTTTACTCCTCTCAACAGCCCAAACAAGTTTCTAAAAGGATGA
Source organism: Dendrobates tinctorius (assembly GCF_039654945.1). Lineage (NCBI taxonomy): Eukaryota > Metazoa > Chordata > Amphibia > Anura > Dendrobatidae > Dendrobates > Dendrobates tinctorius. The sequence continues at coordinate 22,917,511 of NW_027361713.1, forward strand.
GTTTGCAACTACTTTACTTTTGGAGAAAATTCAAAACATTCATTATTCAATAGGGCCCAAACTATCAAAAACCAGCGGTTTCAATGAACACACATTTCTTGGTAGAATCATGCAGGACTGAAATTTTTGATGTTTTTCTACTCCTCTCATGAGCCCAAACAAGTCTCTAAAAGCATGAGTTTGCAACTACTTTACTTTTGGAGAAAATTCAAAACATTCATTATTCAATAGAGCCCAATAGCAAAAATCAGGTTTTGAATGAAGAATCACATTTCTTGGTAGAATCATGCAGGATTGAAATTTTTGATGGTTTTTTACTCCTCTCAACAGCCCAAACAAGTTTCTAAAAGGATGAGTTTGCAACTACTTTACTTTTGGAGAAAATTCAAAACATTCATTATTCAATAGGGCCCAAACTATCAAAAACCAGCGGTTTCAATGAACACACATTTCTTGGTAGAATCATGCAGGACTGAAATTTTTGATGTTTTTCTACTCCTCTCATGAGCCCAAACAAGTATCTAAAAGCATGAGTTTGCAACTACTTTACTTTTGGAGAAAATTCAAAACATTCACTATTCAATAGAGCCCAATAGCAAAAATCAGGTTTTGAATGAAGAATCACATTTCTTAGTAAAATCATGCAGGATTGAAATTTTTGATGGTTTTTTACTCCTCTCAAGAGCCCAAACAAGTTTCTAAAAGGATGAGTTTGCAACTACTTTACTTTTGGAGAAAATTCAAAACATTCATTATTCAATAGGGCCCAAACTATCAAAAACCAGCGGTTTGAATGAACGCACATTTCTTGGTAGAATCATGCAGGACTGAAATTTTTGATGTTTTTCTACTCCTCTCATGAGCCCAAACAAGTCTCTAAAAGCATGAGTTTGCAACTACTTTACTTTTGGAGAAAATTCAAAACATTCATTATTCAATAGAGCCCAATAGCAAAAATCAGGTTTTGAATGAAGAATCACATTTCTTGGTAGAATCATGCAGGATTGAAATTTTTGATGGTTTTTTACTCCTCTCAACAGCCCAAACAAGTTTCTGAAAGGATGAGTTTGCAACTACTTTACTTTTGGAGAAAATTCAAAACATTCATTATTCAATAGGGCCCAAACTATCAAAAACCAGCGGTTTCAATGAACACACATTTCTTGGTAGAATCATGCAGGACTGAAATTTTTGATGTTTTTCTACTCCTCTCATGAGCCCAAACAAGTCTCTAAAAGCATGAGTTTGCAACTACTTTACTTTTGGAGAAAATTCAAAACATTCATTATTCAATAGAGCCCAATAGCAAAAATCAGGTTTTGAATGAAGAATCACATTTCTTGGTAGAATCATGCAGGATTGAAATTTTTGATGGTTTTTTACTCCTCTCAACAGCCCAAACAAGTTTCTAAAAGGATGAGTTTGCAACTACTTTACTTTTGGAGAAAATTCAAAACATTCATTATTCAATAGGGCCCAAACTATCAAAAACCAGCGGTTTCAATGAACACACATTTCTTGGTAGAATCATGCAGGACTGAAATTTTTGATGTTTTTCTACTCCTCTCATGAGCCCAAACAAGTCTCTAAAAGCATGAGTTTGCAACTACTTTACTTTTGGAGAAAATTCAAAACATTCACTATTCAATAGAGCCCAATAGCAAAAATCAGGTTTTGAATGAAGAATCACATTTCTTGGTAAAATCATGCAGGATTGAAATTTTTGATGGTTTTTTACTCCTCTCAACAGCCCAAACAAGTTTCTAAAAGGATGAGTTTGCAACTACTTTACTTTTGGAGAAAATTCAAAACATTCATTATTCAAAAGGGCCCAAACTATCAAAAACCAGCGGTTTCAATGAACACACATTTCTTGGTAGAATCATGCAGGACTGAAATTTTTGATGTTTTTCTACTCCTCTCATGAGCCCAAACAAGTCTCTAAAAGCATGAGTTTGCAACTACTTTACTTTTGGAGAAAATTCAAAACATTCATTATTCAATAGAGCCCAATAGCAAAAATCAGGTTTTGAATGAAGAATCACATTTCTTGGTAGAATCATGCAGGATTGAAATTTTTGATGGTTTTTTACTCCTCTCAACAGCCCAAACAAGTTTCTAAAAGGATGAGTTTGCAACTACTTTACTTTTGGAGAAAATTCAAAACATTCATTATTCAATAGGGCCCAAACTATCAAAAACCAGCGGTTTCAATGAACACACATTTCTTGGTAGAATCATGCAGGACTGAAATTTTTGATGTTTTTCTACTCCTCTCATGAGCCCAAACAAGTATCTAAAAGCTTGAGTTTGCAACTACTTTACTTTTGGAGAAAATTCAAAACATTCACTATTCAATAGAGCCCAATAGCAAAAATCAGGTTTTGAATGAAGAATCACATTTCTTAGTAAAATCATGCAGGATTGAAATTTTTGATGGTTTTTTACTCCTCTCAAGAGCCCAAACAAGTTTCTAAAAGGATGAGTTTGCAACTACTTTACTTTTGGAGAAAATTCAAAACATTCATTATTCAATAGGGCCCAAACTATCAAAAACCAGCGGTTTGAATGAACGCACATTTCTTGGTAGAATCATGCAGGACTGAAATTTTTGATGTTTTTCTACTCCTCTCATGAGCCCAAACAAGTCTCTAAAAGCATGAGTTTGCAACTACTTTACTTTTGGAGAAAATTCAAAACATTCATTATTCAATAGAGCCCAATAGCAAAAATCAGGTTTTGAATGAAGAATCACATTTCTTGGTAGAATCATGCAGGATTGAAATTTTTGATGGTTTTTTACTCCTCTCAACAGCCCAAACAAGTTTCTAAAAGGATGAGTTTGCAACTACTTTACTTTTGGAGAAAATTCAAAACATTCATTATTCAATAGGGCCCAAACTATCAAAAACCAGCGGTTTCAATGAACACACATTTCTTGGTAGAATCTTGCAGGACTGAAATTTTTGATGTTTTTCTACTCCTCTCATGAGCCCAAACAAGTCTCTAAAAGCATGAGTTTGCAACTACTTTACTTTTGGAGAAAATTCAAAACATTCACTATTCAATAGAGCCCAATAGCAAAAATCAGGTTTTGAATGAAGAATCACATTTCTTGGTAAAATCATGCAGGATTGAAATTTTTGATGGTTTTTTACTCCTCTCAACAGCCCAAACAAGTTTCTAAAAGGATGAGTTTGCAACTACTTTACTTTTGGAGAAAATTCAAAACATTCATTATTCAATAGGGCCCAAACTATCAAAAACCAGCGGTTTGAATGAACACACATTTCTTGGTAGAATCATGCAGGACTGAAATTTTTGATGTTTTTCTACTCCTCTCATGAGCCCAAACAAGTCTCTAAAAGCATGAGTTTGCAACTACTTTACTTTTGGAGAAAATTCAAAACATTCATTATTCAATAGAGCCCAATAGCAAAAATCAGGTTTTGAATGAAGAATCACATTTCTTGGTAGAATCATGCAGGATTGAAATTTTTGATGGTTTTTTACTCCTCTCAACAGCCCAAACAAGTTTCTAAAAGGATGAGTTTGCAACTACTTTACTTTTGGAGAAAATTCAAAACATTCATTATTCAATAGGGCCCAAACTATCAAAAACCAGCGGTTTGAATGAACACACATTTCTTGGTAGAATCATGCAGGACTGAAATTTTTGATGTTTTTCTACTCCTCTCATGAGCCCAAACAAGTCTCTAAAAGCATGAGTTTGCAACTACTTTACTTTTGGAGAAAATTCAAAACATTCATTATTCAATAGAGCCCAATAGCAAAAATCAGGTTTTGAATGAAGAATCACATTTCTTGGTAGAATCATGCAGGATTGAAATTTTTGATGGTTTTTTACTCCTCTCAACAGCCCAAACAAGTTTCTAAAAGGATGAGTTTGCAACTACTTTACTTTTGGAGAAAATTCAAAACATTCATTATTCAAAAGGGCCCAAACTATCAAAAACCATCGGTTTCAATGAACACACATTTCTTGGTAGAATCATGCAGGACTGAAATTTTTGATGTTTTTCTACTCCTCTCATGAGCCCAAACAAGTCTCTAAAAGCATGAGTTTGCAACTACTTTACTTTTGGAGAAAATTCAAAACATTCATTATTCAATAGAGCCCAATAGCAAAAATCAGGTTTTGAATGAAGAATCACATTTCTTGGTAAAATCATGCAGGATTGAAATTTTTGATGGTTTTTTACTCCTCTCAACAGCCCAAACAAGTTTCTAAAAGGATGAGTTTGCAACTACTTTACTTTTGGAGAAAATTCAAAACATTCATTATTCAATAGGGCCCAAACTATCAAAAACCAGCGGTTTCAATGAACACACATTTCTTGGTAGAATCATGCAGGACTGAAATTTTTGATGTTTTTCTACTCCTCTCATGAGCCCAAACAAGTATCTAAAAGCATGAGTTTGCAACTACTTTACTTTTGGAGAAAATTCAAAACATTCACTATTCAATAGAGCCCAATAGCAAAAATCAGGTTTTGAATGAAGAATCACATTTCTTAGTAAAATCATGCAGGATTGAAATTTTTGATGGTTTTTTACTCCTCTCAACAGCCCAAACAAGTTTCTAAAAGGATGAGTTTGCAACTACTTTACTTTTGGAGAAAATTCAAAACATTCATTATTCAATAGGGCCCAAACTATCAAAAACCAGCGGTTTGAATGAACACACATTTCTTGGTAGAATCATGCAGGACTGAAATTTTTGATGTTTTTCTACTCCTCTCATGAGCCCAAACAAGTCTCTAAAAGCATGAGTTTGCAACTACTTTACTTTTGGAGAAAATTCAAAACATTCATTATTCAATAGAGCCCAATAGCAAAAATCAGGTTTTGAATGAAGAATCACATTTCTTGGTAGAATCATGCAGGATTGAAATTTTTGATGGTTTTTTACTCCTCTCAACAGCCCAAACAAGTTTCTAAAAGGATGAGTTTGCAACTACTTTACTTTTGGAGAAAATTCAAAACATTCATTATTCAATAGGGCCCAAACTATCAAAAACCAGCGGTTTCAATGAACACACATTTCTTGGTAGAATCATGCAGGACTGAAATTTTTGATGTTTTTCTACTCCTCTCATGAGCCCAAACAAGTCTCTAAAAGCATGAGTTTGCAACTACTTTACTTTTGGAGAAAATTCAAAACATTCATTATTCAATAGAGCCCAATAGCAAAAATCAGGTTTTGAATGAAGAATCACATTTCTTGGTAGAATCATGCAGGATTGAAATTTTTGATGGTTTTTTACTCCTCTCAACAGCCCAAACAAGTTTCTAAAAGGATGAGTTTGCAACTACTTTACTTTTGGAGAAAATTCAAAACATTCATTATTCAATAGGGCCCAAACTATCAAAAACCAGCGGTTTCAATGAACACACATTTCTTGGTAGAATCATGCAGGACTGAAATTTTTGATGTTTTTCTACTCCTCTCATGAGCCCAAACAAGTCTCTAAAAGCATGAGTTTGCAACTACTTTACTTTTGGAGAAAATTCAAAACATTCACTATTCAATAGAGCCCAATAGCAAAAATCAGGTTTTGAATGAAGAATCACATTTCTTGGTAAAATCATGCAGGATTGAAATTTTTGATGGTTTTTTACTCCTCTCAACAGCCCAAACAAGTTTCTAAAAGGATGAGTTTGCAACTACTTTACTTTTGGAGAAAATTCAAAACATTCATTATTCAATAGGGCCCAAACTATCAAAAACCAGCGGTTTCAATGAACACACATTTCTTGGTAGAATCATGCAGGACTGAAATTTTTGATGTTTTTCTACTCCTCTCATGAGCCCAAACAAGTCTCTAAAAGCATGAGTTTGCAACTACTTTACTTTTGGAGAAAATTCAAAACATTCATTATTCAATAGAGCCCAATAGCAAAAATCAGGTTTTGAATGAAGAATCACATTTCTTGGTAGAATCATGCAGGATTGAAATTTTTGATGGTTTTTTACTCCTCTCAACAGCCCAAACAAGTTTCTAAAAGGATGAGTTTGCAACTACTTTACTTTTGGAGAAAATTCAAAACATTCATTATTCAATAGGGCCCAAACTATCAAAAACCAGCGGTTTCAATGAACACACATTTCTTGGTAGAATCATGCAGGACTGAAATTTTTGATGTTTTTCTACTCCTCTCATGAGCCCAAACAAGTATCTAAAAGCATGAGTTTGCAACTACTTTACTTTTGGAGAAAATTCAAAACATTCACTATTCAATAGAGCCCAATAGCAAAAATCAGGTTTTGAATGAAGAATCACATTTCTTAGTAAAATCATGCAGGATTGAAATTTTTGATGGTTTTTTACTCCTCTCAAGAGCCCAAACAAGTTTCTAAAAGGATGAGTTTGCAACTACTTTACTTTTGGAGAAAATTCAAAACATTCATTATTCAATAGGGCCCAAACTATCAAAAACCAGCGGTTTGAATGAACACACATTTCTTGGTAGAATCATGCAGGACTGAAATTTTTGATGTTTTTCTACTCCTCTCATGAGCCCAAACAAGTCTCTAAAAGCATGAGTTTGCAACTACTTTACTTTTGGAGAAAATTCAAAACATTCATTATTCAATAGAGCCCAATAGCAAAAATCAGGTTTTGAATGAAGAATCACATTTCTTGGTAGAATCATGCAGGATTGAAATTTTTGATGGTTTTTTACTCCTCTCAACAGCCCAAACAAGTTTCTAAAAGGATGAGTTTGCAACTACTTTACTTTTGGAGAAAATTCAAAACATTCATTATTCAATAGGGCCCAAACTATCAAAAACCAGCGGTTTCAATGAACACACATTTCTTGGTAGAATCATGCAGGACTTAAATTTTTGATGTTTTTCTACTCCTCTCATGAGCCCAAACAAGTCTCTAAAAGCATGAGTTTGCAACTACTTTACTTTTGGAGAAAATTCAAAACATTCATTATTCAATAGAGCCCAATAGCAAAAATCAGGTTTTGAATGAAGAATCACATTTCTTGGTAGAATCATGCAGGATTGAAATTTTTGATGGTTTTTTACTCCTCTCAACAGCCCAAACAAGTTTCTAAAAGGATGAGTTTGCAACTACTTTACTTTTGGAGAAAATTCAAAACATTCATTATTCAATAGGGCCCAAACTATCAAAAACCAGCCGTTTCAATGAACACACATTTCTTGGTAGAATCATGCAGGACTGAAATTTTTGATGTTTTTCTACTCCTCTCATGAGTCCAAACAAGTCTCTAAAAGCATGAGTTTGCAACTACTTTACTTTTGGAGAAAATTCAAAACATTCACTATTCAATAGAGCCCAATAGCAAAAATCAGGTTTTGAATGAAGAATCACATTTCTTGGTAAAATCATGCAGGATTGAAATTTTTGATGGTTTTTTACTCCTCTCAACAGCCCAAACAAGTTTCTAAAAGGATGAGTTTGCAACTACTTTACTTTTGGAGAAAATTCAAAACATTCATTATTCAATAGGGCCCAAACTATCAAAAACCAGCGGTTTCAATGAACACACATTTCTTGGTAGAATCATGCAGGACTGAAATTTTTGATGTTTTTCTACTCCTCTCATGAGCCCAAACAAGTCTCTAAAAGCATGAGTTTGCAACTACTTTACTTTTGGAGAAAATTCAAAACATTCATTATTCAATAGAGCCCAATAGCAAAAATCAGGTTTTGAATGAAGAATCACATTTCTTGGTAGAATCATGCAGGATTGAAATTTTTGATGGTTTTTTACTCCTCTCAACAGCCCAAACAAGTTTCTAAAAGGATGAGTTTGCAACTACTTTACTTTTGGAGAAAATTCAAAACATTCATTATTCAATAGGGCCCAAACTATCAAAAACCAGCAGTTTCAATGAACACACATTTCTTGGTAGAATCATGCAGGACTGAAATTTTTGATGTTTTTCTACTCCTCTCATGAGCCCAAACAAGTATCTAAAAGCATGAGTTTGCAACTACTTTACTTTTGGAGAAAATTCAAAACATTCACTATTCAATAGAGCCCAATAGCAAAAATCAGGTTTTGAATGAAGAATCACATTTCTTAGTAAAATCATGCAGGATTGAAATTTTTGATGGTTTTTTACTCCTCTCAAGAGCCCAAACAAGTTTCTAAAAGGATGAGTTTGCAACTACTTTACTTTTGGAGAAAATTCAAAACATTCATTATTCAATAGGGCCCAAACTATCAAAAACCAGCGGTTTGAATGAACACACATTTCTTGGTAGAATCATGCAGGACTGAAATTTTTGATGTTTTTCTACTCCTCTCATGAGCCCAAACAAGTCTCTAAAAGCATGAGTTTGCAACTACTTTACTTTTGGAGAAAATTCAAAACATTCATTATTCAATAGAGCCCAATAGCAAAAATCAGGTTTTGAATGAAGAATCACATTTCTTGGTAGAATCATGCAGGATTGAAATTTTTGATGGTTTTTTACTCCTCTCAACAGCCCAAACAAGTTTCTAAAAGGATGAGTTTGCAACTACTTTACTTTTGGAGAAAATTCAAAACATTCATTATTCAATAGGGCCCAAACTATCAAAAACCAGCGGTTTCAATGAACACACATTTCTTGGTAGAATCATGCAGGACTTAAATTTTTGATGTTTTTCTACTCCTCTCATGAGCCCAAACAAGTCTCTAAAAGCATGAGTTTGCAACTACTTTACTTTTGGAGAAAATTCAAAACATTCATTATTCAATAGAGCCCAATAGCAAAAATCAGGTTTTGAATGAAGAATCACATTTCTTGGTAGAATCATGCAGGATTGAAATTTTTGATGGTTTTTTACTCCTCTCAACAGCCCAAACAAGTTTCTAAAAGGATGAGTTTGCAACTACTTTACTTTTGGAGAAAATTCAAAACATTCATTATTCAATAGGGCCCAAACTATCAAAAACCAGCGGTTTCAATGAACACACATTTCTTGGTAGAATCATGCAGGACTGAAATTTTTGATGTTTTTCTACTCCTCTCATGAGCCCAAACAAGTCTCTAAAAGCATGAGTTTGCAACTACTTTACTTTTGGAGAAAATTCAAAACATTCACTATTCAATAGAGCCCAATAGCAAAAATCAGGTTTTGAATGAAGAATCACATTTCTTGGTAAAATCATGCAGGATTGAAATTTTTGATGGTTTTTTACTCCTCTCAACAGCCCAAACAAGTTTCTAAAAGGATGAGTTTGCAACTACTTTACTTTTGGAGAAAATTCAAAACATTCATTATTCAATAGGGCCCAAACTATCAAAAACCAGCGGTTTCAATGAACACACATTTCTTGGTAGAATCATGCAGGACTGAAATTTTTGATGTTTTTCTACTCCTCTCATGAGCCCAAACAAGTCTCTAAAAGCATGAGTTTGCAACTACTTTACTTTTGGAGAAAATTCAAAACATTCATTATTCAATAGAGCCCAATAGCAAAAATCAGGTTTTGAATGAAGAATCACATTTCTTGGTAGAATCATGCAGGATTGAAATTTTTGATGGTTTTTTACTCCTCTCAACAGCCCAAACAAGTTTCTAAAAGGATGAGTTTGCAACTACTTTACTTTTGGAGAAAATTCAAAACATTCATTATTCAATAGGGCCCAAACTATCAAAAACCAGCGGTTTCAATGAACACACATTTCTTGGTAGAATCATGCAGGACTGAAATTTTTGATGTTTTTCTACTCCTCTCATGAGCCCAAACAAGTATCTAAAAGCATGAGTTTGCAACTACTTTACTTTTGGAGAAAATTCAAAACATTCACTATTCAATAGAGCCCAATAGCAAAAATCAGGTTTTGAATGAAGAATCACATTTCTTAGTAAAATCATGCAGGATTGAAATTTTTGATGGTTTTTTACTCCTCTCAAGAGCCCAAACAAGTTTCTAAAAGGATGAGTTTGCAACTACTTTACTTTTGGAGAAAATTCAAAACATTCATTATTCAATAGGGCCCAAACTATCAAAAACCAGCGGTTTGAATGAACACACATTTCTTGGTAGAATCATGCAGGACTGAAATTTTTGATGTTTTTCTACTCCTCTCATGAGCCCAAACAAGTCTCTAAAAGCATGAGTTTGCAACTACTTTACTTTTGGAGAAAATTCAAAACATTCATTATTCAATAGAGCCCAATAGCAAAAATCAGGTTTTGAATGAAGAATCACATTTCTTGGTAGAATCATGCAGGATTGAAATTTTTGATGGTTTTTTACTCCTCTCAACAGCCCAAACAAGTTTCTAAAAGGATGAGTTTGCAACTACTTTACTTTTGGAGAAAATTCAAAACATTCATTATTCAATAGGGCCCAAACTATCAAAAACCAGCGGTTTCAATGAACACACATTTCTTGGTAGAATCATGCAGGACTTAAATTTTTGATGTTTTTCTACTCCTCTCATGAGCCCAAACAAGTCTCTAAAAGCATGAGTTTGCAACTACTTTACTTTTGGAGAAAATTCAAAACATTCATTATTCAATAGAGCCCAATAGCAAAAATCAGGTTTTGAATGAAGAATCACATTTCTTGGTAGAATCATGCAGGATTGAAATTTTTGATGGTTTTTTACTCCTCTCAACAGCCCAAACAAGTTTCTAAAAGGATGAGTTTGCAACTACTTTACTTTTGGAGAAAATTCAAAACATTCATTATTCAATAGGGCCCAAACTATCAAAAACCAGCCGTTTCAATGAACACACATTTCTTGGTAGAATCATGCAGGACTGAAATTTTTGATGTTTTTCTACTCCTCTCATGAGTCCAAACAAGTCTCTAAAAGCATGAGTTTGCAACTACTTTACTTTTGGAGAAAATTCAAAACATTCACTATTCAATAGAGCCCAATAGCAAAAATCAGGTTTTGAATGAAGAATCACATTTCTTGGTAAAATCATGCAGGATTGAAATTTTTGATGGTTTTTTACTCCTCTCAACAGCCCAAACAAGTTTCTAAAAGGATGAGTTTGCAACTACTTTACTTTTGGAGAAAATTCAAAACATTCATTATTCAATAGGGCCCAAACTATCAAAAACCAGCGGTTTCAATGAACACACATTTCTTGGTAGAATCATGCAGGACTGAAATTTTTGATGTTTTTCTACTCCTCTCATGAGCCCAAACAAGTCTCTAAAAGCATGAGTTTGCAACTACTTTACTTTTGGAGAAAATTCAAAACATTCATTATTCAATAGAGCCCAATAGCAAAAATCAGGTTTTGAATGAAGAATCACATTTCTTGGTAGAATCATGCAGGATTGAAATTTTTGATGGTTTTTTACTCCTCTCAACAGCCCAAACAAGTTTCTAAAAGGATGAGTTTGCAACTACTTTACTTTTGGAGAAAATTCAAAACATTCATTATTCAATAGGGCCCAAACTATCAAAAACCAGCAGTTTCAATGAACACACATTTCTTGGTAGAATCATGCAGGACTGAAATTTTTGATGTTTTTCTACTCCTCTCATGAGCCCAAACAAGTATCTAAAAGCATGAGTTTGCAACTACTTTACTTTTGGAGAAAATTCAAAACATTCACTATTCAATAGAGCCCAATAGCAAAAATCAGGTTTTGAATGAAGAATCACATTTCTTAGTAAAATCATGCAGGATTGAAATTTTTGATGGTTTTTTACTCCTCTCAAGAGCCCAAACAAGTTTCTAAAAGGATGAGTTTGCAACTACTTTACTTTTGGAGAAAATTCAAAACATTCATTATTCAATAGGGCCCAAACTATCAAAAACCAGCGGTTTGAATGAACACACATTTCTTGGTAGAATCATGCAGGACTGAAATTTTTGATGTTTTTCTACTCCTCTCATGAGCCCAAACAAGTCTCTAAAAGCATGAGTTTGCAACTACTTTACTTTTGGAGAAAATTCAAAACATTCATTATTCAATAGAGCCCAATAGCAAAAATCAGGTTTTGAATGAAGAATCACATTTCTTGGTAGAATCATGCAGGATTGAAATTTTTGATGGTTTTTTACTCCTCTCAACAGCCCAAACAAGTTTCTAAAAGGATGAGTTTGCAACTACTTTACTTTTGGAGAAAATTCAAAACATTCATTATTCAATAGGGCCCAAACTATCAAAAACCAGCGGTTTCAATGAACACACATTTCTTGGTAGAATCATGCAGGACTTAAATTTTTGATGTTTTTCTACTCCTCTCATGAGCCCAAACAAGTCTCTAAAAGCATGAGTTTGCAACTACTTTACTTTTGGAGAAAATTCAAAACATTCATTATTCAATAGAGCCCAATAGCAAAAATCAGGTTTTGAATGAAGAATCACATTTCTTGGTAGAATCATGCAGGATTGAAATTTTTGATGGTTTTTTACTCCTCTCAACAGCCCAAACAAGTTTCTAAAAGGATGAGTTTGCAACTACTTTACTTTTGGAGAAAATTCAAAACATTCATTATTCAATAGGGCCCAAACTATCAAAAACCAGCGGTTTCAATGAACACACATTTCTTGGTAGAATCATGCAGGACTGAAATTTTTGATGTTTTTCTACTCCTCTCATGAGCCCAAACAAGTCTCTAAAAGCATGAGTTTGCAACTACTTTACTTTTGGAGAAAATTCAAAACATTCACTATTCAATAGAGCCCAATAGCAAAAATCAGGTTTTGAATGAAGAATCACATTTCTTGGTAAAATCATGCAGGATTGAAATTTTTGATGGTTTTTTACTCCTCTCAACAGCCCAAACAAGTTTCTAAAAGGATGAGTTTGCAACTACTTTACTTTTGGAGAAAATTCAAAACATTCATTATTCAATAGGGCCCAAACTATCAAAAACCAGCGGTTTCAATGAACACACATTTCTTGGTAGAATCATGCAGGACTGAAATTTTTGATGTTTTTCTACTCCTCTCATGAGCCCAAACAAGTCTCTAAAAGCATGAGTTTGCAACTACTTTACTTTTGGAGAAAATTCAAAACATTCATTATTCAATAGAGCCCAATAGCAAAAATCAGGTTTTGAATGAAGAATCACATTTCTTGGTAGAATCATGCAGGATTGAAATTTTTGATGGTTTTTTACTCCTCTCAACAGCCCAAACAAGTTTCTAAAAGGATGAGTTTGCAACTACTTTACTTTTGGAGAAAATTCAAAACATTCATTATTCAATAGGGCCCAAACTATCAAAAACCAGCAGTTTCAATGAACACACATTTCTTGGTAGAATCATGCAGGACTGAAATTTTTGATGTTTTTCTACTCCTCTCATGAGCCCAAACAAGTATCTAAAAGCATGAGTTTGCAACTACTTTACTTTTGGAGAAAATTCAAAAGGGGCGTGGTCTGGAGCTCGATGGAGCAGGCTGTGTGAGCTCTGAGCTCTGAGGAAGCCTCCCTCGTTAAGCGACACAAGAAGCAAACAAGAAGAATTTGATTACAGAGATTTATTGGATCCGAGAGTCCTTTCCCCCAGGATCATTTTGAGACCTTCCTGGAGTTTCTAAGCTGGATTCTTCCTGAGATATGGCCTTCTGAAGTTGCAGGAGTGAATCAGTGAGATTTTCCCGCGCTTGCCCTCTGCAGCAGCAAGCTCGGACAGAGGAGAAGAGAGACATTGCTATAAGTGGCGGGAAAAATAAGCAGAAGCATCTCAGGAGTCTACTGAATGAAGAAGACACTGCAGCGTGGATCAGTGACAGACTTCAGAAGATTAGAAGACCAACAGCGGCAGTAGTAGTGAATACAGCATCGCTAATAAACAGAAAAGAGGAGGAATTCAGAAGATTCAGTGAAGAGTACAGAGCTGGCTGGAGAAAAAAGCGGGAACGAGCTGGATTAATCAAAGACAGAGTGACTCAGCAAGATTCTCCTGCCTCTGCTCCCTGCTGCAGCGGAGCGCTCAGATTAAGAAGAGGAGAGACGCTGCGGCGAAAAGGCGCGAAAATTAACGTGGAAGCCCGGATTCAGGTGCAGGGGGCCGTCAGCGCTGCTGGGATCGGCGGGACTTGGAGGGCCAGCGGTGGTGAGGAACAGTAGCATCTAAGAAGAAGAAGAAGCCGGGGTTCCGGAGTAGAAGACAGCGGCGTCTAAGGAGAAAAGCGGGAGCAAGTTAAACTAATTGGCGGTGAGGTGATTTGATTTCCCGCGCCCGCGACTGCTATCTGCTGTAGCTGCGCGGCTAAACAGAAGAAGAGAGAGACGCTGTTAAATTTTGGCGGGAAAACCGGAGGGGGAAACCCCGAAGCCTATTGCGAGGAGCCGACGCTGTAGCGGAGACCGGTGACAGGTTTAAGAGGACTGACAGCGGCAGTAAACATAGTGACACCGGAGAATAGAGGAGGAGAAGATATCGGGAGCCCTGGTGGATAGTCCAGCGACTTTTGGAGAGAGAAAAGGGAGTGGGAAGCACTAATTGGCGGTGAAATAGACCTACAGAATTTTCCCGCGCTTTTCTCTCACAGCAGAGCCGCGCCTGAGCTGAGAGAGAGAGAGACGCAGGAGAAAAGGCGGGAGATTTGATTCCGGAGTCCTGCCTGAGGGGCCGACAGCATCGGGGAGCGGAGATATAGCAGAGAGTGAGAAGAGAGGACCAGCGGTGGCAAGTGGCGCAACAACTAAGGTAAATCCAGGAGAAACCAACCGGAGGAGCCGCTGTTGATAGCGGAGGATTACTGATTGGTTGGGGCGGCCCTGAAAAGAACTCCCTGTGCCATTAATAGTAGAGAAGAGCCGAGCAGTGGAGGCTTCGACGTCTGAAGTTGGAGCGGTGTAGCGGCGGGGATTGAAGCCCGACATTCACATCGGAGCTGTATAGGACTTTTCCGCATTCATCTTTAATTGCAACAGTGTGCCAAGGTCAAGGTGAAGTTCACAACAAGGCGACAACAACTTGTAGAGATATCCAGGAGCCCCCGGTGAAAGTCTACAGAGGTGGAAAGGCTGGAGTGGAGACTGGAGGCTGGTGCCTGGTCTCGTTTCTGGGTAGCAACAGCAGAATCTTGCAGAGGGAGTCTACGGGAACAACAACGGAGGAATCTACAACAAGAAAAAGAAATTTCACCATAGAACGAGCAGCATCGAGGACTATCTAGTGATGAGATTTGGCGGTATTTAGCTGATTAATATTTATTTCTGAAGGGAAAATTGGTAGTGTGTGATTTCTGGTCTTGTGTGGTATAGTCTGAGGTATCCTTGAGCATTTGTAGCCCTATTATTCCTAATTGAATCTGGTCTGGTGTTAATTGTTAATTGATATTCAACATAGGTAATTATCTAGAAGGTTAACTATTATATTATAATACAATGCAGTAAAACCAAACTGACTTATTATTGATCAGTTACACTCCCACAATCTGCTTGATTCCGTTAAAAGATTTAAGATATTAAGTAGAATAAAGCTCCTATTTGGAGTCTTTCCTTTGTAAGTACTGAGGTGCCTACTGAGGTATTTAACTCTCTGTGGTTCCCCTGTGTCTCAGTTAGAATATTAGACACTCAAATTTTCTGAACATATTGGAACTATTATTTTTTCTATAAAAGTGTTTCTCTGTACCTACTGTCATACTATTTGATCTTCAATTAAGGATTGATGTTATAACTCCCTTGTTACATATCATAATAGGACCTGTGTATAATTCACTGGGGATAACTTAAGTGGGTTCTCTCCTGTTATCTAATCTACATTTATCTTGGTATCTAACCGTAACAGGAATTGTCATTTCATTATCGGGTCTCAATAATTAGAAAGAGGCAATCCTTTAATTGACACAATGAGTCAAAGAGGCAACAAGTCCAAACAGATAAAGGAAAAATCTCGTAAACCAGATTTAACAGAGCAGGACGAAGCTATTTGTATTAGTCCCCCTACTACTCCTAAAAATACAAAATTTTCGATTGGACAGAAAGGGGACACTAATATGTTACAGGAATTAGACAATATCCAAACAGATATGGACACTACAATAAATAGGAAAACAAAAAGAGATGAGTCTAAACCAGGGAGTCACCCTGTCCTCTCAGATGAGGAAGTTTTTTATGAGACTTCTCCCTTACAAAGTCCAGATAAAAGCAGACCTAGACTAGATTCTAGCTCTGTTAGTGAAGACTCAAGCTCTCTTACAGGTCTTGAGGATTTTCAGGCATCAGAAAAGGGGGCTTCTGAACAATATATCAAAGATATCATTCAAGCCCTAAATAGATCCCTAAAGTCAACATTGGACGAAAACACTAATCGTCTACAAGTTAAAATTGCTACAATTAATACCAGGATTGATAAAAATGTTACTAAAATAGAGGCTCTGGAAAAAAAATCCGAGACCATTCAAAAACAACAATCCGATACTCAAAAAGAAATTATTTTTCTACGTAACAAATTGGCCGATCTTGAGGATCGCAGTAGGAGAAACAACTTAAAACTGAGAGGTATTTCAGAAAAGATTAGCCAGAATAATTTACAAAATTATGTTAAAGAGATATTAGTCAAAATCCTGCCATCTTTACCAGAACCAGAACTTATGATTGACAGGATCCACAGGCTCCCCCGTCCTGGATCCATACCATCAGATGTCCCTAGAGACACTATACTTAGATTCCATTTCTTCTCCACAAAAGAGAAATTCTTAAATTACCTTAAAACTAACAAACATCTCCCCCACCCATACGATCATATCAAATCGTTTGCAGACCTCTCAAAAGATACTATACAGTCTAGAAAAAACTTTAATGAGGTAACCACTTTATTAAGGAAGAAAGGGGTGATGTATCGATGGGGGTTTCCTACCAAGCTCCTGATCAACCATGGTGGCAGGGTCCTTCCAATTTTGTCTCCACAGGAGGGTATAAATTTTCTTGACTCCCTGGATAAAAGAGGAGAAACTCCGGGTTGAAGAAATATTCATGTATCAGTCTTTTTCTTTACCTGGAAGGCTTCCTACGGAGATGCACGAACTTTCCCCATTTAGGAAGTTTATCTGCAAGTTGCAGTTGCTTCCTGTATTGTTGTAGAGGTTTATTATTTAATTGTTAATTGTTATTTTATTTATGGTTAAGTTGTTATCTTTCAATGTTAGGGGTTTGAACAGCCCCGTCAAGAGGTACTGGACATGGAGAGAGATCAAAAGAAGTAAAGCAGATATAATCTGTCTCCAAGAGGTGAAATTAGCCAAATCAGGACACCCCGGGATAGAAAACAAAAATTTTCCGCATTCATTTAAATCCTTAAATGAATCAAAAAAAGCTGGGGTGATTACTTTAATTAAAAATTCTATCTCATTTGAATTGATCGAACAGTTTTCCGATTCAGAGGGTAGATACCTGATCCTAATCTGTTTAATAGAAAATCAATTAACCACTCTAGTGAATGTGTATGCGCCCAACGATGGTCAAATGCGCTACTTTAATAATTTGGACAAAAAAATACAAGAGGTTAAAAAAGGCACACTGATCGTAGTTGGAGACTTTAATATTGTCCCGAATGGTGTATATGACTCTACTTCTCCCACCAGATCAGCTTTTCCAGAACTGGGTAATTGGCTTATTAACCACGAGTATTTAGATATTTTTAGGTGTCTTAATACCTCTTCTCTGGAATACACTCATTACTCCTTGATTCATAAAACCTTCTCTAGAATAGATCTTTTTATTACGGATTCCCTTTCTATTTCCAAATTCAAAAAAATCGAGATCCTTCCTAGAACCTTCTCAGATCATGCACCCGTTCTATGTGAAGTACTAATAGGTAGATCATCAGGCCACCACCCCCTATGGAGAGGAAACTCTTCACTATTACACAAACCCGAATTAAAGGAAGAAATCGAATCATCTATTAAAAACTACTTTAAAGAAAACGAAACAGATGGCATATGCCCTTTTACAATTTGGAATGCCCATAAGGCGGTTGTAAGAGGTATGATGATACATATTTCCTGTAAAATTAAAAAACAAAATATTAAAGATATCAACAAAATACAATTAGAGATTAAAGATAAAGAGGACACTCAGAAAAAACTACCCCAACCTTCTACGATTCTCCACTTGGAAATTATTAAACTTAGAACCAAATTAAGGGCGATTCTCTTTCATGAATATGAAAAATTTGCAAAAAGCATGAAGTCAAATTTTTATTCCTCATTCAACAAGCCGACTAAGATTATGGCCCAAAAATTTAAGACGTATAGAATAAAGAATAGAATCAATAAAATTAAACATAGTGGGGAGTCGTTTGTCAATCCGGCAGATATAGTTAATAAATTTGCAGACTATTATACTTCATTATATAATCTTAAAGATGATCTAAATATTCCGCAACCAAGCAAACAAAATATTAATGATTTTCTCAAGCGCCTTAATCTACCGAAAATATCAAATCAACAATTATCATTACTTGAGGTTCCTTTTTCAGATCTAGAAGTATTAGAGGCCATTAAAACACTCAAAACAAAGAAATCACCGGGCCCTGACGGTTTCTCAAATGACTATTATCTGACCTTTGCCTCAATATTAACTCCTTACCTGACTCGGATTTTTAATAAAGCTTCTGAGACTGGAAGGTTCCCTCATGAAATGTTGCAAGCCATCATATCTTTAATTCCTAAGCCTAAAGGAGACTCAGAATCTGTTAAAAGTTATAGGCCCATTTCATTAATTAACACAGATGTTAAAATTTATTCAAAAATTATTGCCACAAGAATTAAAAAATTCCTTCCTAACATAGTACATAGAGATCAATTAGGCTTTATAAGTGGCCGGCAAACTAGTGATGGGACCAGGAGAGTATTTAATCTAATTAACCATATCAAAACCAAAAAGATCTCATCATTACTTCTAGCACTAGATGCTGAAAAAGCCTTTGACAGAGTCAGCTGGGAATTTTTAGTCGCCACTCTAGACAAATTCGGTTTTAGCTCTAAATTAATAAATACAATAATGGCACTTTATTCATCCCCTTCTGCTAATATATATGCTAATAACCATCTTTCTAAACAAATTTTGATTACCAATGGCACTAGACAAGGATGTCCCCTCTCGCCTTTACTCTTTGCCTTAATTATGGAACCTCTAGCAGAAACCATTAGATCCAATGAACGTGTTGAGGGCATCAAAATAGGTGAAACACAGTACAAGATAGGGTTATTTGCTGATGATATTATTCTAAGCCTCTCAAATCCATTGGATTCGGTCAAAGGGGTACTCCCTATTTTTGAGGAATTTTCAAAAGTCTCGTTCTTTAAAATAAATGACACAAAGTCCAAAATTTTAGACTTTTTCCTATGCAATGAAATCATCTCTAGTATCAAAAACGTTACTAAATATGAATGGGAAAAAGACGCAATTTTGTATTTAGGCATCTCAATAACCAGGAACTTTGCCAAAACGATTGAAGTAAATATGCGGAATCTTATTAAAAATGCTCAAATGGAATTTAATGCTCACTCTAAGCATGAAATCTCGTGGGTAGGGAGGATAGTCCTCTTTAAACTTCTCACCCTTCCCAAGATACTTTACATTTTTAGGTCTTTGCCTTTCTCTATTCCCCTTAAATATATTAGACAACTGCAATCTATAGTAAACAGATTTATTTCCAACCAAAAAAAAGCTAGAATAGCATTTCTAACACTCACTAGACGGAAGGATGAGGGAGGTTTGGCCCTCCCTAACTTAGTTAACTATTACTATTCAAATCTCATAATACAATCCTTGTCATGGTTTAATCAGGATAACTGTCCAATTTGGACGGATATAGAGAAAGTTTGGAACAGTAACATTCCACTGTCAAGACTGATTTTGGATGGTTTGGTATCCTCTAGTCACTTACCACATATTTCTCCAACAATATCAGCCACATTATTAGCTTGGAAATACTTAGCTAAATCCCAAATTCATACTAAAAAAGGATCAAAATATCAACAAATCAAAAATGTTCCTCTCAAAACCTTTAGTTTAATCCTGGAAAAGGATATTCCCTCTAATTGGAAACAAGTTGGTATTAAAAAGCTAGTGGATTTGCATGATGGTAAGCAATTCATCAGCGATGATCTACTGCGAACTAAATTTAACTTTGCCATCAGCGACTTCCACTTTCTATCTAACTTAAAAAAACTCATTAAGAAGCTATTAAGAAAAAGAACCTTTATAACAGATTCCACTAGTCTACTAATATGTAACCCTGGCAATAAATATTATTGGAAATCTAGAAACATCTACGACTTTCTTAACTCTAGTAATAATCCGGAAAAAACTACCTTTATGCTTAACTGGGAAAAAGACCTCAACATTACAAGAACTCAGCAACAATGGACCAAAGCACTAAAATCAACATACTCGTCTAACATTTGTGCAAACCTTCACGAATCATACTTTAAAATCTTATCTAGATGGTACTTTACCCCCTTTAAGCTAGCAAAAATTTTTCCTGGTAGATCTCCTGAATGCTGGAGACATTGTGGTGAAATAGGTAGCTTACTCCACATGTTTTGGGAATGTTCGAAAATCAGACCTTTATGGTCTGAGATTTCTGATTTAATCAATAAAGTCACCAAAACTACAATAACTTTAACTCCACATAAGGCCCTGTTATCACTTGACCTTGAAGATATTCATTCATCTCACCGTTCTGTCATTATCCATCTACTCTTAATAACTAAAAATGCAATAGCTCTTTTCTGGAAAGAAGATTCAGTTCCCAAAATTAGCGACATTATCGATAAAATGAATCTTCATGAATCATACGAAAAAAGCCATGCTACTGCAAACAACTACTATATAACTTATAGTAAAAGATGGAAATGCTGGACAGATTTTAGCGCTTCCTAGATTTCTGCATTGGCCTCTCTCCTACTCCTAATCCAAATTGATTATCTGTATGGTTGTTCATATTGTACAATTCCTTAACCGCACTATTGTTTTATTAAACAACGGTTAATTTTTTATTTGTATTGAAATTCTATGTTTGTACCTGCAATTTATTTGTGACTGTACTGTTAGTTAGATCTATATCTCAACTTACTTCATATTTGTAACATTACTGTTATATTTCTTTCCCCCCCCTTCTCCTTTTGTTTTGGCCTTTGTTTGTCTCAATAAAACAATTAAACTCATTCTGAACTCCTTACCCTCATCATAACCTACCCCCCCCCTTTTTTTTTTTTTTTTTTTTTTTTTTTTTTTTTTTTTTTTTTTATCAGTATAAATGTAACATCTACATTTCAATGCTACTAAAAAACATTACTGTTACCTTTGAAAATTTAATAAAGTTGATTGAAAATGGAGAAAATTCAAAACATTCACTATTCAATAGAGCCCAATAGCAAAAATCAGGTTTTGAATGAAGAATCACATTTCTTAGTAAAATCATGCAGGATTGAAATTTTTGATGGTTTTTTACTCCTCTCAAGAGCCCAAACAAGTTTCTAAAAGGATGAGTTTGCAACTACTTTACTTTTGGAGAAAATTCAAAACATTCATTATTCAATAGGGCCCAAACTATCAAAAACCAGCGGTTTGAATGAACGCACATTTCTTGGTAGAATCATGCAGGACTGAAATTTTTGATGTTTTTCTACTCCTCTCATGAGCCCAAACAAGTCTCTAAAAGCATGAGTTTGCAACTACTTTACTTTTGGAGAAAATTCAAAACATTCATTATTCAATAGAGCCCAATAGCAAAAATCAGGTTTTGAATGAAGAATCACATTTCTTGGTAGAATCATGCAGGATTGAAATTTTTGATGGTTTTTTACTCCTCTCAACAGCCCAAACAAGTTTCTAAAAGGATGAGTTTGCAACTACTTTACTTTTGGAGAAAATTCAAAACATTCATTATTCAATAGGGCCCAAACTATCAAAAACCAGCGGTTTCAATGAACACACATTTCTTGGTAGAATCATGCAGGACTGAAATTTTTGATGTTTTTCTACTCCTCTCATGAGCCCAAACAAGTCTCTAAAAACATGAGTTTGCAACTACTTTACTTTTGGAGAAAATTCAAAACATTCACTATTCAATAGAGCCCAATAGCAAAAATCAGGTTTTGAATGAAGAATCACATTTCTTGGTAAAATCATGCAGGATTGAAATTTTTGATGGTTTTTTACTCCTCTCAAGAGCCCAAACAAGTTTCTAAAAGGATGAGTTTGCAACTACTTTACTTTTGGAGAAAATTCAAAACATTCATTATTCAATAGGGCCCAAACTATCAAAAACCAGCGGTTTCAATGAACACACATTTCTTGGTAGAATCATGCAGGACTGAAATTTTTGATGTTTTTCTACTCCTCTCATGAGCCCAAACAAGTCTCTAAAAGCATGAGTTTGCAACTACTTTACTTTTGGAGAAAATTCAAAACATTCATTATTCAATAGAGCCCAATAGCAAAAATCAGGTTTTGAATGAAGAATCACATTTCTTGGTAGAATCATGCAGGATTGAAATTTTTGATGGTTTTTTACTCCTCTCAACAGCCCAAACAAGTTTCTAAAAGGATGAGTTTGCAACTACTTTACTTTTGGAGAAAATTCAAAACATTCATTATTCAATAGGGCCCAAACTATCAAAAACCAGCGGTTTCAATGAACACACATTTCTTGGTAGAATCATGCAGGACTGAAATTTTTTATGTTTTTCTACTCCTCTCATGAGCCCAAACAAGTCTCTAAAAGCATGAGTTTGCAACTACTTTACTTTTGGAGAAAATTCAAAACATTCATTATTCAATAGAGCCCAATAGCAAAAATCAGGTTTTGAATGAAGAATCACATTTCTTGGTAGAATCATGCAGGATTGAAATTTTTGATGGTTTTTTACTCCTCTCAACAGCCCAAACAAGTTTCTAAAAGGATGAGTTTGCAACTACTTTACTTTTGGAGAAAATTCAAAACATTCATTATTCAAAAGGGCCCAAACTATCAAAAACCATCGGTTTCAATGAACACACATTTCTTGGTAGAATCATGCAGGACTGAAATTTTTGATGTTTTTCTACTCCTCTCATGAGCCCAAACAAGTCTCTAAAAGCATGAGTTTGCAACTACTTTACTTTTGGAGAAAATTCAAAACATTCATTATTCAATAGAGCCCAATAGCAAAAATCAGGTTTTGAATGAAGAATCACATTTCTTGGTAAAATCATGCAGGATTGAAATTTTTGATGGTTTTTTACTCCTCTCAACAGCCCAAACAAGTTTCTAAAAGGATGAGTTTGCAACTACTTTACTTTTGGAGAAAATTCAAAACATTCATTATTCAATAGGGCCCAAACTATCAAAAACCAGCGGTTTCAATGAACACACATTTCTTGGTAGAATCATGCAGGACTGAAATTTTTGATGTTTTTCTACTCCTCTCATGAGCCCAAACAAGTATCTAAAAGCATGAGTTTGCAACTACTTTACTTTTGGAGAAAATTCAAAACATTCACTATTCAATAGAGCCCAATAGCAAAAATCAGGTTTTGAATGAAGAATCACATTTCTTAGTAAAATCATGCAGGATTGAAATTTTTGATGGTTTTTTACTCCTCTCAACAGCCCAAACAAGTTTCTAAAAGGATGAGTTTGCAACTACTTTACTTTTGGAGAAAATTCAAAACATTCATTATTCAATAGGGCCCAAACTATCAAAAACCAGCGGTTTCAATGAACACACATTTCTTGGTAGAATCATGCAGGACTGAAATTTTTGATGTTTTTCTACTCCTCTCATGAGCCCAAACAAGTCTCTAAAAGCATGAGTTTGCAACTACTTTACTTTTGGAGAAAATTCAAAACATTCATTATTCAATAGAGCCCAATAGCAAAAATCAGGTTTTGAATGAAGAATCACATTTCTTGGTAGAATCATGCAGGATTGAAATTTTTGATGGTTTTTTACTCCTCTCAACAGCCCAAACAAGTTTCTAAAAGGATGAGTTTGCAACTACTTTACTTTTGGAGAAAATTCAAAACATTCATTATTCAATAGGGCCCAAACTATCAAAAACCAGCGGTTTCAATGAACACACATTTCTTGGTAGAATCATGCAGGACTGAAATTTTTGATGTTTTTCTACTCCTCTCATGAGCCCAAACAAGTCTCTAAAAGCATGAGTTTGCAACTACTTTACTTTTGGAGAAAATTCAAAACATTCATTATTCAATAGAGCCCAATAGCAAAAATCAGGTTTTGAATGAAGAATCACATTTCTTGGTAGAATCATGCAGGATTGAAATTTTTGATGGTTTTTTACTCCTCTCAACAGCCCAAACAAGTTTCTAAAAGGATGAGTTTGCAACTACTTTACTTTTGGAGAAAATTCAAAACATTCATTATTCAATAGGGCCCAAACTATCAAAAACCAGCGGTTTCAATGAACACACATTTCTTGGTAGAATCATGCAGGACTGAAATTTTTGATGTTTTTCTACTCCTCTCATGAGCCCAAACAAGTATCTAAAAGCATGAGTTTGCAACTACTTTACTTTTGGAGAAAATTCAAAACATTCACTATTCAATAGAGCCCAATAGCAAAAATCAGGTTTTGAATGAAGAATCACATTTCTTAGTAAAATCATGCAGGATTGAAATTTTTGATGGTTTTTTACTCCTCTCAACAGCCCAAACAAGTTTCTAAAAGGATGAGTTTGCAACTACTTTACTTTTGGAGAAAATTCAAAACATTCATTATTCAATAGGGCCCAAACTATCAAAAACCAGCGGTTTGAATGAACACACATTTCTTGGTAGAATCATGCAGGACTGAAATTTTTGATGTTTTTCTACTCCTCTCATGAGCCCAAACAAGTCTCTAAAAGCATGAGTTTGCAACTACTTTACTTTTGGAGAAAATTCAAAACATTCATTATTCAATAGAGCCCAATAGCAAAAATCAGGTTTTGAATGAAGAATCACATTTCTTGGTAGAATCATGCAGGATTGAAATTTTTGATGGTTTTTTACTCCTCTCAACAGCCCAAACAAGTTTCTAAAAGGATGAGTTTGCAACTACTTTACTTTTGGAGAAAATTCAAAACATTCATTATTCAATAGGGCCCAAACTATCAAAAACCAGCGGTTTCAATGAACACACATTTCTTGGTAGAATCATGCAGGACTGAAATTTTTGATGTTTTTCTACTCCTCTCATGAGCCCAAACAAGTCTCTAAAAGCATGAGTTTGCAACTACTTTACTTTTGGAGAAAATTCAAAACATTCATTATTCAATAGAGCCCAATAGCAAAAATCAGGTTTTGAATGAAGAATCACATTTCTTGGTAGAATCATGCAGGATTGAAATTTTTGATGGTTTTTTACTCCTCTCAACAGCCCAAACGAGTTTCTAAAAGGATGAGTTTGCAACTACTTTACTTTTGGAGAAAATTCAAAACATTCATTATTCAATAGGGCCCAAACTATCAAAAACCAGCGGTTTCAATGAACACACATTTCTTGGTAGAATCATGCAGGACTGAAATTTTTGATGTTTTTCTACTCCTCTCATGAGCCCAAACAAGTCTCTAAAAGCATGAGTTTGCAACTACTTTACTTTTGGAGAAAATTCAAAACATTCACTATTCAATAGAGCCCAATAGCAAAAATCAGGTTTTGAATGAAGAATCACATTTCTTGGTAAAATCATGCAGGATTGAAATTTTTGATGGTTTTTTACTCCTCTCAACAGCCCAAACAAGTTTCTAAAAGGATGAGTTTGCAACTACTTTACTTTTGGAGAAAATTCAAAACATTCATTATTCAATAGGGCCCAAACTATCAAAAACCAGCGGTTTCAATGAACACACATTTCTTGGTAGAATCATGCAGGACTGAAATTTTTGATGTTTTTCTACTCCTCTCATGAGCCCAAACAAGTCTCTAAAAGCATGAGTTTGCAACTACTTTACTTTTGGAGAAAATTCAAAACATTCATTATTCAATAGAGCCCAATAGCAAAAATCAGGTTTTGAATGAAGAATCACATTTCTTGGTAGAATCATGCAGGATTGAAATTTTTGATGGTTTTTTACTCCTCTCAACAGCCCAAACAAGTTTCTAAAAGGATGAGTTTGCAACTACTTTACTTTTGGAGAAAATTCAAAACATTCATTATTCAATAGGGCCCAAACTATCAAAAACCAGCGGTTTCAATGAACACACATTTCTTGGTAGAATCATGCAGGACTGAAATTTTTGATGTTTTTCTACTCCTCTCATGAGCCCAAACAAGTCTCTAAAAGCATGAGTTTGCAACTACTTTACTTTTGGAGAAAATTCAAAACATTCATTATTCAATAGAGCCCAATAGCAAAAATCAGGTTTTGAATGAAGAATCACATTTCTTGGTAGAATCATGCAGGATTGAAATTTTTGATGGTTTTTTACTCCTCTCAACAGCCCAAACAAGTTTCTAAAAGGATGAGTTTGCAACTACTTTACTTTTGGAGAAAATTCAAAACATTCATTATTCAATAGGGCCCAAACTATCAAAAACCAGCGGTTTGAATGAACACACATTTCTTGGTAGAATCATGCAGGACTGAAATTTTTGATGTTTTTCTACTCCTCTCATGAGCCCAAACAAGTCTCTAAAAGCATGAGTTTGCAACTACTTTACTTTTGGAGAAAATTCAAAACATTCATTATTCAATAGAGCCCAATAGCAAAAATCAGGTTTTGAATGAAGAATCACATTTCTTGGTAGAATCATGCAGGATTGAAATTTTTGATGGTTTTTTACTCCTCTCAACAGCCCAAACAAGTTTCTAAAAGGATGAGTTTGCAACTACTTTACTTTTGGAGAAAATTCAAAACATTCATTATTCAAAAGGGCCCAAACTATCAAAAACCATCGGTTTCAATGAACACACATTTCTTGGTAGAATCATGCAGGACTGAAATTTTTGATGTTTTTCTACTCCTCTCATGAGCCCAAACAAGTCTCTAAAAGCATGAGTTTGCAACTACTTTACTTTTGGAGAAAATTCAAAACATTCATTATTCAATAGAGCCCAATAGCAAAAATCAGGTTTTGAATGAAGAATCACATTTCTTGGTAAAATCATGCAGGATTGAAATTTTTGATGGTTTTTTACTCCTCTCAACAGCCCAAACAAGTTTCTAAAAGGATGAGTTTGCAACTACTTTACTTTTGGAGAAAATTCAAAACATTCATTATTCAATAGGGCCCAAACTATCAAAAACCAGCGGTTTCAATGAACACACATTTCTTGGTAGAATCATGCAGGACTGAAATTTTTGATGTTTTTCTACTCCTCTCATGAGCCCAAACAAGTATCTAAAAGCATGAGTTTGCAACTACTTTACTTTTGGAGAAAATTCAAAACATTCACTATTCAATAGAGCCCAATAGCAAAAATCAGGTTTTGAATGAAGAATCACATTTCTTAGTAAAATCATGCAGGATTGAAATTTTTGATGGTTTTTTACTCCTCTCAACAGCCCAAACAAGTTTCTAAAAGGATGAGTTTGCAACTACTTTACTTTTGGAGAAAATTCAAAACATTCATTATTCAATAGGGCCCCAACTATCAAAAACCAGCGGTTTGAATGAACACACATTTCTTGGTAGAATCATGCAGGACTGAAATTTTTGATGTTTTTCTACTCCTCTCATGAGCCCAAACAAGTCTCTAAAAGCATGAGTTTGCAACTACTTTACTTTTGGAGAAAATTCAAAACATTCATTATTCAATAGAGCCCAATAGCAAAAATCAGGTTTTGAATGAAGAATCACATTTCTTGGTAGAATCATGCAGGATTGAAATTTTTGATGGTTTTTTACTCCTCTCAACAGCCCAAACAAGTTTCTAAAAGGATGAGTTTGCAACTACTTTACTTTTGGAGAAAATTCAAAACATTCATTATTCAAAAGGGCCCAAACTATCAAAAACCATCGGTTTCAATGAACACACATTTCTTGGTAGAATCATGCAGGACTGAAATTTTTGATGTTTTTCTACTCCTCTCATGAGCCCAAACAAGTCTCTAAAAGCATGAGTTTGCAACTACTTTACTTTTGGAGAAAATTCAAAACATTCATTATTCAATAGAGCCCAATAGCAAAAATCAGGTTTTGAATGAAGAATCACATTTCTTGGTAAAATCATGCAGGATTGAAATTTTTGATGGTTTTTTACTCCTCTCAACAGCCCAAACAAGTTTCTAAAAGGATGAGTTTGCAACTACTTTACTTTTGGAGAAAATTCAAAACATTCATTATTCAATAGGGCCCAAACTATCAAAAACCAGCGGTTTCAATGAACACACATTTCTTGGTAGAATCATGCAGGACTGAAATTTTTGATGTTTTTCTACTCCTCTCATGAGCCCAAACACGTATCTAAAAGCATGAGTTTGCAACTACTTTACTTTTGGAGAAAATTCAAAACATTCACTATTCAATAGAGCCCAATAGCAAAAATCAGGTTTTGAATGAAGAATCACATTTCTTAGTAAAATCATGCAGGATTGAAATTTTTGATGGTTTTTTACTCCTCTCAACAGCCCAAACAAGTTTCTAAAAGGATGAGTTTGCAACTACTTTACTTTTGGAGAAAATTCAAAACATTCATTATTCAATAGGGCCCAAACTATCAAAAACCAGCGGTTTGAATGAACACACATTTCTTGGTAGAATCATGCAGGACTGAAATTTTTGATGTTTTTCTACTCCTCTCATGAGCCCAAACAAGTCTCTAAAAGCATGAGTTTGCAACTACTTTACTTTTGGAGAAAATTCAAAACATTCATTATTCAATAGAGCCCAATAGCAAAAATCAGGTTTTGAATGAAGAATCACATTTCTTGGTAGAATCATGCAGGATTGAAATTTTTGATGGTTTTTTACTCCTCTCAACAGCCCAAACAAGTTTCTAAAAGGATGAGTTTGCAACTACTTTACTTTTGGAGAAAATTCAAAACATTCATTATTCAATAGGGCCCAAACTATCAAAAACCAGCGGTTTCAATGAACACACATTTCTTGGTAGAATCATGCAGGACTGAAATTTTTGATGTTTTTCTACTCCTCTCATGAGCCCAAACAAGTCTCTAAAAGCATGAGTTTGCAACTACTTTACTTTTGGAGAAAATTCAAAACATTCATTATTCAATAGAGCCCAATAGCAAAAATCAGGTTTTGAATGAAGAATCACATTTCTTGGTAGAATCATGCAGGATTGAAATTTTTGATGGTTTTTTACTCCTCTCAACAGCCCAAACAAGTTTCTAAAAGGATGAGTTTGCAACTACTTTACTTTTGGAGAAAATTCAAAACATTCATTATTCAATAGGGCCCAAACTATCAAAAACCAGCGGTTTCAATGAACACACATTTCTTGGTAGAATCATGCAGGACTGAAATTTTTGATGTTTTTCTACTCCTCTCATGAGCCCAAACAAGTCTCTAAAAGCATGAGTTTGCAACTACTTTACTTTTGGAGAAAATTCAAAACATTCACTATTCAATAGAGCCCAATAGCAAAAATCAGGTTTTGAATGAAGAATCACATTTCTTGGTAAAATCATGCAGGATTGAAATTTTTGATGGTTTTTTACTCCTCTCAACAGCCCAAACAAGTTTCTAAAAGGATGAGTTTGCAACTACTTTACTTTTGGAGAAAATTCAAAACATTCATTATTCAATAGGGCCCAAACTATCAAAAACCAGCGGTTTCAATGAACACACATTTCTTGGTAGAATCATGCAGGACTGAAATTTTTGATGTTTTTCTACTCCTCTCATGAGCCCAAACAAGTCTCTAAAAGCATGAGTTTGCAACTACTTTACTTTTGGAGAAAATTCAAAACATTCATTATTCAATAGAGCCCAATAGCAAAAATCAGGTTTTGAATGAAGAATCACATTTCTTGGTAGAATCATGCAGGATTGAAATTTTTGATGGTTTTTTACTCCTCTCAACAGCCCAAACAAGTTTCTAAAAGGATGAGTTTGCAACTACTTTACTTTTGGAGAAAATTCAAAACATTCATTATTCAATAGGGCCCAAACTATCAAAAACCAGCGGTTTCAATGAACACACATTTCTTGGTAGAATCATGCAGGACTGAAATTTTTGATGTTTTTCTACTCCTCTCATGAGCCCAAACAAGTATCTAAAAGCATGAGTTTGCAACTACTTTACTTTTGGAGAAAATTCAAAACATTCACTATTCAATAGAGCCCAATAGCAAAAATCAGGTTTTGAATGAAGAATCACATTTCTTAGTAAAATCATGCAGGATTGAAATTTTTGATGGTTTTTTACTCCTCTCAAGAGCCCAAACAAGTTTCTAAAAGGATGAGTTTGCAACTACTTTACTTTTGGAGAAAATTCAAAACATTCATTATTCAATAGGGCCCAAACTATCAAAAACCAGCGGTTTGAATGAACACACATTTCTTGGTAGAATCATGCAGGACTGAAATTTTTGATGTTTTTCTACTCCTCTCATGAGCCCAAACAAGTCTCTAAAAGCATGAGTTTGCAACTACTTTACTTTTGGAGAAAATTCAAAACATTCATTATTCAATAGAGCCCAATAGCAAAAATCAGGTTTTGAATGAAGAATCACATTTCTTGGTAGAATCATGCAGGATTGAAATTTTTGATGGTTTTTTACTCCTCTCAACAGCCCAAACAAGTTTCTAAAAGGATGAGTTTGCAACTACTTTACTTTTGGAGAAAATTCAAAACATTCATTATTCAATAGGGCCCAAACTATCAAAAACCAGCGGTTTCAATGAACACACATTTCTTGGTAGAATCATGCAGGACTGAAATTTTTGATGTTTTTCTACTCCTCTCATGAGCCCAAACAAGTATCTAAAAGCATGAGTTTGCAACTACTTTACTTTTGGAGAAAATTCAAAACATTCACTATTCAATAGAGCCCAATAGCAAAAATCAGGTTTTGAATGAAGAATCACATTTCTTAGTAAAATCATGCAGGATTGAAATTTTTGATGGTTTTTTACTCCTCTCAACAGCCCAAACAAGTTTCTAAAAGGATGAGTTTGCAACTACTTTACTTTTGGAGAAAATTCAAAACATTCATTATTCAATAGGGCCCAAACTATCAAAAACCAGCGGTTTGAATGAACACACATTTCTTGGTAGAATCATGCAGGACTGAAATTTTTGATGTTTTTCTACTCCTCTCATGAGCCCAAACAAGTCTCTAAAAGCATGAGTTTGCAACTACTTTACTTTTGGAGAAAATTCAAAACATTCATTATTCAATAGAGCCCAATAGCAAAAATCAGGTTTTGAATGAAGAATCACATTTCTTGGTAGAATCATGCAGGATTGAAATTTTTGATGGTTTTTTACTCCTCTCAACAGCCCAAACAAGTTTCTAAAAGGATGAGTTTGCAACTACTTTACTTTTGGAGAAAATTCAAAACATTCATTATTCAATAGGGCCCAAACTATCAAAAACCAGCGGTTTCAATGAACACACATTTCTTGGTAGAATCATGCAGGACTGAAATTTTTGATGTTTTTCTACTCCTCTCATGAGCCCAAACAAGTCTCTAAAAGCATGAGTTTGCAACTACTTTACTTTTGGAGAAAATTCAAAACATTCATTATTCAATAGAGCCCAATAGCAAAAATCAGGTTTTGAATGAAGAATCACATTTCTTGGTAGAATCATGCAGGATTGAAATTTTTGATGGTTTTTTACTCCTCTCAACAGCCCAAACAAGTTTCTAAAAGGATGAGTTTGCAACTACTTTACTTTTGGAGAAAATTCAAAACATTCATTATTCAATAGGGCCCAAACTATCAAAAACCAGCGGTTTCAATGAACACACATTTCTTGGTAGAATCATGCAGGACTGAAATTTTTGATGTTTTTCTACTCCTCTCATGAGCCCAAACAAGTCTCTAAAAGCATGAGTTTGCAACTACTTTACTTTTGGAGAAAATTCAAAACATTCATTATTCAATAGAGCCCAATAGCAAAAATCAGGTTTTGAATGAAGAATCACATTTCTTGGTAGAATCATGCAGGATTGAAATTTTTGATGGTTTTTTACTCCTCTCAACAGCCCAAACAAGTTTCTAAAAGGATGAGTTTGCAACTACTTTACTTTTGGAGAAAATTCAAAACATTCATTATTCAATAGGGCCCAAACTATCAAAAACCAGCGGTTTGAATGAACACACATTTCTTGGTAGAATCATGCAGGACTGAAATTTTTGATGTTTTTCTACTCCTCTCATGAGCCCAAACAAGTCTCTAAAAGCATGAGTTTGCAACTACTTTACTTTTGGAGAAAATTCAAAACATTCATTATTCAATAGAGCCCAATAGCAAAAATCAGGTTTTGAATGAAGAATCACATTTCTTGGTAGAATCATGCAGGATTGAAATTTTTGATGGTTTTTTACTCCTCTCAACAGCCCAAACAAGTTTCTAAAAGGATGAGTTTGCAACTACTTTACTTTTGGAGAAAATTCAAAACATTCATTATTCAAAAGGGCCCAAACTATCAAAAACCATCGGTTTCAATGAACACACATTTCTTGGTAGAATCATGCAGGACTGAAATTTTTGATGTTTTTCTACTCCTCTCATGAGCCCAAACAAGTCTCTAAAAGCATGAGTTTGCAACTACTTTACTTTTGGAGAAAATTCAAAACATTCATTATTCAATAGAGCCCAATAGCAAAAATCAGGTTTTGAATGAAGAATCACATTTCTTGGTAAAATCATGCAGGATTGAAATTTTTGATGGTTTTTTACTCCTCTCAACAGCCCAAACAAGTTTCTAAAAGGATGAGTTTGCAACTACTTTACTTTTGGAGAAAATTCAAAACATTCATTATTCAATAGGGCCCAAACTATCAAAAACCAGCGGTTTCAATGAACACACACTTCTTGGTAGAATCATGCAGGACTGAAATTTTTGATGTTTTTCTACTCCTCTCATGAGCCCAAACAAGTATCTAAAAGCATGAGTTTGCAACTACTTTACTTTTGGAGAAAATTCAAAACATTCACTATTCAATAGAGCCCAATAGCAAAAATCAGGTTTTGAATGAAGAATCACATTTCTTAGTAAAATCATGCAGGATTGAAATTTTTGATGGTTTTTTACTCCTCTCAACAGCCCAAACAAGTTTCTAAAAGGATGAGTTTGCAACTACTTTACTTTTGGAGAAAATTCAAAACATTCATTATTCAATAGGGCCCAAACTATCAAAAACCAGCGGTTTGAATGAACACACATTTCTTGGTAGAATCATGCAGGACTGAAATTTTTGATGTTTTTCTACTCCTCTCATGAGCCCAAACAAGTCTCTAAAAGCATGAGTTTGCAACTACTTTACTTTTGGAGAAAATTCAAAACATTCATTATTCAATAGAGCCCAATAGCAAAAATCAGGTTTTGAATGAAGAATCACATTTCTTGGTAGAATCATGCAGGATTGAAATTTTTGATGGTTTTTTACTCCTCTCAACAGCCCAAACAAGTTTCTAAAAGGATGAGTTTGCAACTACTTTACTTTTGGAGAAAATTCAAAACATTCATTATTCAAAAGGGCCCAAACTATCAAAAACCATCGGTTTCAATGAACACACATTTCTTGGTAGAATCATGCAGGACTGAAATTTTTGATGTTTTTCTACTCCTCTCATGAGCCCAAACAAGTCTCTAAAAGCATGAGTTTGCAACTACTTTACTTTTGGAGAAAATTCAAAACATTCATTATTCAATAGAGCCCAATAGCAAAAATCAGGTTTTGAATGAAGAATCACATTTCTTGGTAAAATCATGCAGGATTGAAATTTTTGATGGTTTTTTACTCCTCTCAACAGCCCAAACAAGTTTCTAAAAGGATGAGTTTGCAACTACTTTACTTTTGGAGAAAATTCAAAACATTCATTATTCAATAGGGCCCAAACTATCAAAAACCAGCGGTTTCAATGAACACACATTTCTTGGTAGAATCATGCAGGACTGAAATTTTTGATGTTTTTCTACTCCTCTCATGAGCCCAAACACGTATCTAAAAGCATGAGTTTGCAACTACTTTACTTTTGGAGAAAATTCAAAACATTCACTATTCAATAGAGCCCAATAGCAAAAATCAGGTTTTGAATAAAAGAATCACATTTCTTAGTAAAATCATGCAGGATTGAAATTTTTGATGGTTTTTTACTCCTCTCAACAGCCCAAACAAGTTTCTAAAAGGATGAGTTTGCAACTACTTTACTTTTGGAGAAAATTCAAAACATTCATTATTCAATAGGGCCCAAACTATCAAAAACCAGCGGTTTGAATGAACACACATTTCTTGGTAGAATCATGCAGGACTGAAATTTTTGATGTTTTTCTACTCCTCTCATGAGCCCAAACAAGTCTCTAAAAGCATGAGTTTGCAACTACTTTACTTTTGGAGAAAATTCAAAACATTCATTATTCAATAGAGCCCAATAGCAAAAATCAGGTTTTGAATGAAGAATCACATTTCTTGGTAGAATCATGCAGGATTGAAATTTTTGATGGTTTTTTACTCCTCTCAACAGCCCAAACAAGTTTCTAAAAGGATGAGTTTGCAACTACTTTACTTTTGGAGAAAATTCAAAACATTCATTATTCAATAGGGCCCAAACTATCAAAAACCAGCGGTTTCAATGAACACACATTTCTTGGTAGAATCATGCAGGACTGAAATTTTTGATGTTTTTCTACTCCTCTCATGAGCCCAAACAAGTCTCTAAAAGCATGAGTTTGCAACTACTTTACTTTTGGAGAAAATTCAAAACATTCATTATTCAATAGAGCCCAATAGCAAAAATCAGGTTTTGAATGAAGAATCACATTTCTTGGTAGAATCATGCAGGATTGAAATTTTTGATGGTTTTTTACTCCTCTCAACAGCCCAAACAAGTTTCTAAAAGGATGAGTTTGCAACTACTTTACTTTTGGAGAAAATTCAAAACATTCATTATTCAATAGGGCCCAAACTATCAAAAACCAGCGGTTTCAATGAACACACATTTCTTGGTAGAATCATGCAGGACTGAAATTTTTGATGTTTTTCTACTCCTCTCATGAGCCCAAACAAGTCTCTAAAAGCATGAGTTTGCAACTACTTTACTTTTGGAGAAAATTCAAAACATTCACTATTCAATAGAGCCCAATAGCAAAAATCAGGTTTTGAATGAAGAATCACATTTCTTGGTAAAATCATGCAGGATTGAAATTTTTGATGGTTTTTTACTCCTCTCAACAGCCCAAACAAGTTTCTAAAAGGATGAGTTTGCAACTACTTTACTTTTGGAGAAAATTCAAAACATTCATTATTCAATAGGGCCCAAACTATCAAAAACCAGCGGTTTCAATGAACACACATTTCTTGGTAGAATCATGCAGGACTGAAATTTTTGATGTTTTTCTACTCCTCTCATGAGCCCAAACAAGTCTCTAAAAGCATGAGTTTGCAACTACTTTACTTTTGGAGAAAATTCAAAACATTCATTATTCAATAGAGCCCAATAGCAAAAATCAGGTTTTGAATGAAGAATCACATTTCTTGGTAGAATCATGCAGGATTGAAATTTTTGATGGTTTTTTACTCCTCTCAACAGCCCAAACAAGTTTCTAAAAGGATGAGTTTGCAACTACTTTACTTTTGGAGAAAATTCAAAACATTCATTATTCAATAGGGCCCAAACTATCAAAAACCAGCGGTTTCAATGAACACACATTTCTCGGTAGAATCATGCAGGACTGAAATTTTTGATGTTTTTCTACTCCTCTCATGAGCCCAAACAAGTATCTAAAAGCATGAGTTTGCAACTACTTTACTTTTGGAGAAAATTCAAAACATTCACTATTCAATAGAGCCCAATAGCAAAAATCAGGTTTTGAATGAAGAATCACATTTCTTAGTAAAATCATGCAGGATTGAAATTTTTGATGGTTTTTTACTCCTCTCAAGAGCCCAAACAAGTTTCTAAAAGGATGAGTTTGCAACTACTTTACTTTTGGAGAAAATTCAAAACATTCATTATTCAATAGGGCCCAAACTATCAAAAACCAGCGGTTTGAATGAACACACATTTCTTGGTAGAATCATGCAGGACTGAAATTTTTGATGTTTTTCTACTCCTCTCATGAGCCCAAACAAGTCTCTAAAAGCATGAGTTTGCAACTACTTTACTTTTGGAGAAAATTCAAAACATTCATTATTCAATAGAGCCCAATAGCAAAAATCAGGTTTTGAATGAAGAATCACATTTCTTGGTAGAATCATGCAGGATTGAAATTTTTGATGGTTTTTTACTCCTCTCAACAGCCCAAACAAGTTTCTAAAAGGATGAGTTTGCAACTACTTTACTTTTGGAGAAAATTCAAAACATTCATTATTCAATAGGGCCCAAACTATCAAAAACCAGCGGTTTCAATGAACACACATTTCTTGGTAGAATCATGCAGGACTTAAATTTTTGATGTTTTTCTACTCCTCTCATGAGCCCAAACAAGTCTCTAAAAGCATGAGTTTGCAACTACTTTACTTTTGGAGAAAATTCAAAACATTCATTATTCAATAGAGCCCAATAGCAAAAATCAGGTTTTGAATGAAGAATCACATTTCTTGGTAGAATCATGCAGGATTGAAATTTTTGATGGTTTTTTACTCCTCTCAACAGCCCAAACAAGTTTCTAAAAGGATGAGTTTGCAACTACTTTACTTTTGGAGAAAATTCAAAACATTCATTATTCAATAGGGCCCAAACTATCAAAAACCAGCGGTTTCAATGAACACACATTTCTTGGTAGAATCATGCAGGACTGAAATTTTTGATGTTTTTCTACTCCTCTCATGAGCCCAAACAAGTCTCTAAAAGCATGAGTTTGCAACTACTTTACTTTTGGAGAAAATTCAAAACATTCACTATTCAATAGAGCCCAATAGCAAAAATCAGGTTTTGAAAGAAGAATCACATTTCTTGGTAAAATCATGCAGGATTGAAATTTTTGATGGTTTTTTACTCCTCTCAACAGCCCAAACAAGTTTCTAAAAGGATGAGTTTGCAACTACTTTACTTTTGGAGAAAATTCAAAACATTCATTATTCAATAGGGCCCAAACTATCAAAAACCAGCGGTTTCAATGAACACACATTTCTTGGTAGAATCATGCAGGACTGAAATTTTTGATGTTTTTCTACTCCTCTCATGAGCCCAAACAAGTCTCTAAAAGCATGAGTTTGCAACTACTTTACTTTTGGAGAAAATTCAAAACATTCATTATTCAATAGAGCCCAATAGCAAAAATCAGGTTTTGAATGAAGAATCACATTTCTTGGTAGAATCATGCAGGATTGAAATTTTTGATGGTTTTTTACTCCTCTCAACAGCCCAAACAAGTTTCTAAAAGGATGAGTTTGCAACTACTTTACTTTTGGAGAAAATTCAAAACATTCATTATTCAATAGGGCCCAAACTATCAAAAACCAGCGGTTTCAATGAACACACATTTCTTGGTAGAATCATGCAGGACTGAAATTTTTGATGTTTTTCTACTCCTCTCATGAGCCCAAACAAGTATCTAAAAGCATGAGTTTGCAACTACTTTACTTTTGGAGAAAATTCAAAACATTCACTATTCAATAGAGCCCAATAGCAAAAATCAGGTTTTGAATGAAGAATCACATTTCTTAGTAAAATCATGCAGGATTGAAATTTTTGATGGTTTTTTACTCCTCTCAAGAGCCCAAACAAGTTTCTAAAAGGATGAGTTTGCAACTACTTTACTTTTGGAGAAAATTCAAAACATTCATTATTCAATAGGGCCCAAACTATCAAAAACCAGCGGTTTGAATGAACGCACATTTCTTGGTAGAATCATGCAGGACTGAAATTTTTGATGTTTTTCTACTCCTCTCATGAGCCCAAACAAGTCTCTAAAAGCATGAGTTTGCAACTACTTTACTTTTGGAGAAAATTCAAAACATTCATTATTCAATAGAGCCCAATAGCAAAAATCAGGTTTTGAATGAAGAATCACATTTCTTGGTAGAATCATGCAGGATTGAAATTTTTGATGGTTTTTTACTCCTCTCAACAGCCCAAACAAGTTTCTAAAAGGATGAGTTTGCAACTACTTTACTTTTGGAGAAAATTCAAAACATTCATTATTCAATAGGGCCCAAACTATCAAAAACCAGCGGTTTCAATGAACACACATTTCTTGGTAGAATCATGCAGGACTGAAATTTTTGATGTTTTTCTACTCCTCTCATGAGCCCAAACAAGTCTCTAAAAGCATGAGTTTGCAACTACTTTACTTTTGGAGAAAATTCAAAACATTCATTATTCAATAGAGCCCAATAGCAAAAATCAGGTTTTGAATGAAGAATCACATTTCTTGGTAGAATCATGCAGGATTGAAATTTTTGATGGTTTTTTACTCCTCTCAACAGCCCAAACAAGTTTCTAAAAGGATGAGTTTGCAACTACTTTACTTTTGGAGAAAATTCAAAACATTCATTATTCAATAGGGCCCAAACTATCAAAAACCAGCGGTTTCAATGAACACACATTTCTTGGTAGAATCATGCAGGACTGAAATTTTTGATGTTTTTCTACTCCTCTCATGAGCCCAAACAAGTATCTAAAAGCATGAGTTTGCAACTACTTTACTTTTGGAGAAAATTCAAAACATTCACTATTCAATAGAGCCCAATAGCAAAAATCAGGTTTTGAATGAAGAATCACATTTCTTAGTAAAATCATGCAGGATTGAAATTTTTGATGGTTTTTTACTCCTCTCAAGAGCCCAAACAAGTTTCTAAAATGATGAGTTTGCAACTACTTTACTTTTGGAGAAAATTCAAAACATTCATTATTCAATAGGGCCCAAACTATCAAAAACCAGCGGTTTGAATGAACACACATTTCTTGGTAGAATCATGCAGGACTGAAATTTTTGATGTTTTTCTACTCCTCTCATGAGCCCAAACAAGTCTCTAAAAGCATGAGTTTGCAACTACTTTACTTTTGGAGAAAATTCAAAACATTCATTATTCAATAGAGCCCAATAGCAAAAATCAGGTTTTGAATGAAGAATCACATTTCTTGGTAGAATCATGCAGGATTGAAATTTTTGATGGTTTTTTACTCCTCTCAACAGCCCAAACAAGTTTCTAAAAGGATGAGTTTGCAACTACTTTACTTTTGGAGAAAATTCAAAACATTCATTATTCAATAGGGCCCAAACTATCAAAAACCAGCGGTTTCAATGAACACACATTTCTTGGTAGAATCATGCAGGACTTAAATTTTTGATGTTTTTCTACTCCTCTCATGAGCCCAAACAAGTCTCTAAAAGCATGAGTTTGCAACTACTTTATTTTTGGAGAAAATTCAAAACATTCATTATTCAATAGAGCCCAATAGCAAAAATCAGGTTTTGAATGAAGAATCACATTTCTTGGTAGAATCATGCAGGATTGAAATTTTTGATGGTTTTTTACTCCTCTCAACAGCCCAAACAAGTTTCTAAAAGGATGAGTTTGCAACTACTTTACTTTTGGAGAAAATTCAAAACATTCATTATTCAATAGGGCCCAAACTATCAAAAACCAGCGGTTTCAATGAACACACATTTCTTGGTAGAATCATGCAGGACTGAAATTTTTGATGTTTTTCTACTCCTCTCATGAGCCCAAACAAGTATCTAAAAGCATGAGTTTGCAACTACTTTACTTTTGGAGAAAATTCAAAACATTCACTATTCAATAGAGCCCAATAGCAAAAATCAGGTTTTGAATGAAGAATCACATTTCTTAGTAAAATCATGCAGGATTGAAATTTTTGATGGTTTTTTACTCCTCTCAAGAGCCCAAACAAGTTTCTAAAAGGATGAGTTTGCAACTACTTTACTTTTGGAGAAAATTCAAAACATTCATTATTCAATAGGGCCCAAACTATCAAAAACCAGCGGTTTGAATGAACGCACATTTCTTGGTAGAATCATGCAGGACTGAAATTTTTGATGTTTTTCTACTCCTCTCATGAGCCCAAACAAGTCTCTAAAAGCATGAGTTTGCAACTACTTTACTTTTGGAGAAAATTCAAAACATTCATTATTCAATAGAGCCCAATAGCAAAAATCAGGTTTTGAATGAAGAATCACATTTCTTGGTAGAATCATGCAGGATTGAAATTTTTGATGGTTTTTTACTCCTCTCAACAGCCCAAACAAGTTTCTAAAAGGATGAGTTTGCAACTACTTTACTTTTGGAGAAAATTCAAAACATTCATTATTCAATAGGGCCCAAACTATCAAAAACCAGCGGTTTCAATGAACACACATTTCTTGGTAGAATCATGCAGGACTGAAATTTTTGATGTTTTTCTACTCCTCTCATGAGCCCAAACAAGTCTCTAAAAGCATGAGTTTGCAACTACTTTACTTTTGGAGAAAATTCAAAACATTCATTATTCAATAGAGCCCAATAGCAAAAATCAGGTTTTGAATGAAGAATCACATTTCTTGGTAGAATCATGCAGGATTGAAATTTTTGATGGTTTTTTACTCCTCTCAACAGCCCAAACAAGTTTCTAAAAGGATGAGTTTGCAACTACTTTACTTTTGGAGAAAATTCAAAACATTCATTATTCAATAGGGCCCAAACTATCAAAAACCAGCGGTTTCAATGAACACACATTTCTTGGTAGAATCATGCAGGACTGAAATTTTTGATGTTTTTCTACTCCTCTCATGAGCCCAAACAAGTATCTAAAAGCATGAGTTTGCAACTACTTTACTTTTGGAGAAAATTCAAAACATTCACTATTCAATAGAGCCCAATAGCAAAAATCAGGTTTTGAATGAAGAATCACATTTCTTAGTAAAATCATGCAGGATTGAAATTTTTGATGGTTTTTTACTCCTCTCAAGAGCCCAAACAAGTTTCTAAAATGATGAGTTTGCAACTACTTTACTTTTGGAGAAAATTCAAAACATTCATTATTCAATAGGGCCCAAACTATCAAAAACCAGCGGTTTGAATGAACACACATTTCTTGGTAGAATCATGCAGGACTGAAATTTTTGATGTTTTTCTACTCCTCTCATGAGCCCAAACAAGTCTCTAAAAGCATGAGTTTGCAACTACTTTACTTTTGGAGAAAATTCAAAACATTCATTATTCAATAGAGCCCAATAGCAAAAATCAGGTTTTGAATGAAGAATCACATTTCTTGGTAGAATCATGCAGGATTGAAATTTTTGATGGTTTTTTACTCCTCTCAACAGCCCAAACAAGTTTCTAAAAGGATGAGTTTGCAACTACTTTACTTTTGGAGAAAATTCAAAACATTCATTATTCAATAGGGCCCAAACTATCAAAAACCAGCGGTTTCAATGAACACACATTTCTTGGTAGAATCATGCAGGACTTAAATTTTTGATGTTTTTCTACTCCTCTCATGAGCCCAAACAAGTCTCTAAAAGCATGAGTTTGCAACTACTTTATTTTTGGAGAAAATTCAAAACATTCATTATTCAATAGAGCCCAATAGCAAAAATCAGGTTTTGAATGAAGAATCACATTTCTTGGTAGAATCATGCAGGATTGAAATTTTTGATGGTTTTTTACTCCTCTCAACAGCCCAAACAAGTTTCTAAAAGGATGAGTTTGCAACTACTTTACTTTTGGAGAAAATTCAAAACATTCATTATTCAATAGGGCCCAAACTATCAAAAACCAGCGGTTTCAATGAACACACATTTCTTGGTAGAATCATGCAGGACTGAAATTTTTGATGTTTTTCTACTCCTCTCATGAGCCCAAACAAGTCTCTAAAAGCATGAGTTTGCAACTACTTTACTTTTGGAGAAAATTCAAAACATTCATTATTCAATAGAGCCCAATAGCAAAAATCAGGTTTTGAATGAAGAATCACATTTCTTGGTAGAATCATGCAGGATTGAAATTTTTGATGGTTTTTTACTCCTCTCAACAGCCCAAACAAGTTTCTAAAAGGATGAGTTTGCAACTACTTTACTTTTGGAGAAAATTCAAAACATTCATTATTCAATAGGGCCCAAACTATCAAAAACCAGCGGTTTCAATGAACACACATTTCTTGGTAGAATCATGCAGGACTGAAATTTTTGATGTTTTTCTACTCCTCTCATGAGCCCAAACAAGTATCTAAAAGCATGAGTTTGCAACTACTTTACTTTTGGAGAAAATTCAAAACATTCACTATTCAATAGAGCCCAATAGCAAAAATCAGGTTTTGAATGAAGAATCACATTTCTTAGTAAAATCATGCAGGATTGAAATTTTTGATGGTTTTTTACTCCTCTCAAGAGCCCAAACAAGTTTCTAAAAGGATGAGTTTGCAACTACTTTACTTTTGGAGAAAATTCAAAACATTCATTATTCAATAGGGCCCAAACTATCAAAAACCAGCGGTTTGAATGAACGCACATTTCTTGGTAGAATCATGCAGGACTGAAATTTTTGATGTTTTTCTACTCCTCTCATGAGCCCAAACAAGTCTCTAAAAGCATGAGTTTGCAACTACTTTACTTTTGGAGAAAATTCAAAACATTCATTATTCAATAGAGCCCAATAGCAAAAATCAGGTTTTGAATGAAGAATCACATTTCTTGGTAGAATCATGCAGGATTGAAATTTTTGATGGTTTTTTACTCCTCTCAACAGCCCAAACAAGTTTCTAAAAGGATGAGTTTGCAACTACTTTACTTTTGGAGAAAATTCAAAACATTCATTATTCAATAGGGCCCAAACTATCAAAAACCAGCGGTTTCAATGAACACACATTTCTTGGTAGAATCATGCAGGACTGAAATTTTTGATGTTTTTCTACTCCTCTCATGAGCCCAAACAAGTCTCTAAAAGCATGAGTTTGCAACTACTTTACTTTTGGAGAAAATTCAAAACATTCATTATTCAATAGAGCCCAATAGCAAAAATCAGGTTTTGAATGAAGAATCACATTTCTTGGTAGAATCATGCAGGATTGAAATTTTTGATGGTTTTTTACTCCTCTCAACAGCCCAAACAAGTTTCTAAAAGGATGAGTTTGCAACTACTTTACTTTTGGAGAAAATTCAAAACATTCATTATTCAATAGGGCCCAAACTATCAAAAACCAGCGGTTTCAATGAACACACATTTCTTGGTAGAATCATGCAGGACTGAAATTTTTGATGTTTTTCTACTCCTCTCATGAGCCCAAACAAGTATCTAAAAGCATGAGTTTGCAACTACTTTACTTTTGGAGAAAATTCAAAACATTCACTATTCAATAGAGCCCAATAGCAAAAATCAGGTTTTGAATGAAGAATCACATTTCTTAGTAAAATCATGCAGGATTGAAATTTTTGATGGTTTTTTACTCCTCTCAAGAGCCCAAACAAGTTTCTAAAATGATGAGTTTGCAACTACTTTACTTTTGGAGAAAATTCAAAACATTCATTATTCAATAGGGCCCAAACTATCAAAAACCAGCGGTTTGAATGAACACACATTTCTTGGTAGAATCATGCAGGACTGAAATTTTTGATGTTTTTCTACTCCTCTCATGAGCCCAAACAAGTCTCTAAAAGCATGAGTTTGCAACTACTTTACTTTTGGAGAAAATTCAAAACATTCATTATTCAATAGAGCCCAATAGCAAAAATCAGGTTTTGAATGAAGAATCACATTTCTTGGTAGAATCATGCAGGATTGAAATTTTTGATGGTTTTTTACTCCTCTCAACAGCCCAAACAAGTTTCTAAAAGGATGAGTTTGCAACTACTTTACTTTTGGAGAAAATTCAAAACATTCATTATTCAATAGGGCCCAAACTATCAAAAACCAGCGGTTTCAATGAACACACATTTCTTGGTAGAATCATGCAGGACTTAAATTTTTGATGTTTTTCTACTCCTCTCATGAGCCCAAACAAGTCTCTAAAAGCATGAGTTTGCAACTACTTTATTTTTGGAGAAAATTCAAAACATTCATTATTCAATAGAGCCCAATAGCAAAAATCAGGTTTTGAATGAAGAATCACATTTCTTGGTAGAATCATGCAGGATTGAAATTTTTGATGGTTTTTTACTCCTCTCAACAGCCCAAACAAGTTTCTAAAAGGATGAGTTTGCAACTACTTTACTTTTGGAGAAAATTCAAAACATTCATTATTCAATAGGGCCCAAACTATCAAAAACCAGCGGTTTCAATGAACACACATTTCTTGGTAGAATCATGCAGGACTGAAATTTTTGATGTTTTTCTACTCCTCTCATGAGCCCAAACAAGTCTCTAAAAGCATGAGTTTGCAACTACTTTACTTTTGGAGAAAATTCAAAACATTCACTATTCAATAGAGCCCAATAGCAAAAATCAGGTTTTGAATGAAGAATCACATTTCTTGGTAAAATCATGCAGGATTGAAATTTTTGATGGTTTTT
Organism: Dendrobates tinctorius; assembly: GCF_039654945.1. Taxonomy (NCBI): domain Eukaryota; kingdom Metazoa; phylum Chordata; class Amphibia; order Anura; family Dendrobatidae; genus Dendrobates; species Dendrobates tinctorius. The sequence goes on from NW_027361713.1 coordinate 22,961,981, forward strand.
TACTCCTCTCAACAGCCCAAACAAGTTTCTAAAAGGATGAGTTTGCAACTACTTTACTTTTGGAGAAAATTCAAAACATTCATTATTCAATAGGGCCCAAACTATCAAAAACCAGCGGTTTCAATGAACACACATTTCTTGGTAGAATCATGCAGGACTGAAATTTTTGATGTTTTTCTACTCGTCTCATGAGCCCAAACAAGTCTCTAAAAGCATGAGTTTGCAACTACTTTACTTTTGGAGAAAATTCAAAACATTCATTATTCAATAGAGCCCAATAGCAAAAATCAGGTTTTGAATGAAGAATCACATTTCTTGGTAGAATCATGCAGGATTGAAATTTTTGATGGTTTTTTACTCCTCTCAACAGCCCAAACAAGTTTCTAAAAGGATGAGTTTGCAACTACTTTACTTTTGGAGAAAATTCAAAACATTCATTATTCAATAGGGCCCAAACTATCAAAAACCAGCGGTTTCAATGAACACACATTTCTTGGTAGAATCATGCAGGACTGAAATTTTTGATGTTTTTCTACTCCTCTCATGAGCCCAAACAAGTATCTAAAAGCATGAGTTTGCAACTACTTTACTTTTGGAGAAAATTCAAAACATTCACTATTCAATAGAGCCCAATAGCAAAAATCAGGTTTTGAATGAAGAATCACATTTCTTAGTAAAATCATGCAGGATTGAAATTTTTGATGGTTTTTTACTCCTCTCAAGAGCCCAAACAAGTTTCTAAAAGGATGAGTTTGCAACTACTTTACTTTTGGAGAAAATTCAAAACATTCATTATTCAATAGGGCCCAAACTATCAAAAACCAGCGGTTTGAATGAACGCACATTTCTTGGTAGAATCATGCAGGACTGAAATTTTTGATGTTTTTCTACTCCTCTCATGAGCCCAAACAAGTCTCTAAAAGCATGAGTTTGCAACTACTTTACTTTTGGAGAAAATTCAAAACATTCATTATTCAATAGAGCCCAATAGCAAAAATCAGGTTTTGAATGAAGAATCACATTTCTTGGTAGAATCATGCAGGATTGAAATTTTTGATGGTTTTTTACTCCTCTCAACAGCCCAAACAAGTTTCTAAAAGGATGAGTTTGCAACTACTTTACTTTTGGAGAAAATTCAAAACATTCATTATTCAATAGGGCCCAAACTATCAAAAACCAGCGGTTTCAATGAACACACATTTCTTGGTAGAATCATGCAGGACTGAAATTTTTGATGTTTTTCTACTCCTCTCATGAGCCCAAACAAGTCTCTAAAAGCATGAGTTTGCAACTACTTTACTTTTGGAGAAAATTCAAAACATTCACTATTCAATAGAGCCCAATAGCAAAAATCAGGTTTTGAATGAAGAATCACATTTCTTGGTAAAATCATGCAGGATTGAAATTTTTGATGGTTTTTTACTCCTCTCAAGAGCCCAAACAAGTTTCTAAAAGGATGAGTTTGCAACTACTTTACTTTTGGAGAAAATTCAAAACATTCATTATTCAATAGGGCCCAAACTATCAAAAACCAGCGGTTTCAATGAACACACATTTCTTGGTAGAATCATGCAGGACTGAAATTTTTGATGTTTTTCTACTCCTCTCATGAGCCCAAACAAGTCTCTAAAAGCATGAGTTTGCAACTACTTTACTTTTGGAGAAAATTCAAAACATTCATTATTCAATAGAGCCCAATAGCAAAAATCAGGTTTTGAATGAAGAATCACATTTCTTGGTAGAATCATGCAGGATTGAAATTTTTGATGGTTTTTTACTCCTCTCAACAGCCCAAACAAGTTTCTAAAAGGATGAGTTTGCAACTACTTTACTTTTGGAGAAAATTCAAAACATTCATTATTCAATAGGGCCCAAACTATCAAAAACCAGCGGTTTCAATGAACACACATTTCTTGGTAGAATCATGCAGGACTGAAATTTTTTATGTTTTTCTACTCCTCTCATGAGCCCAAACAAGTCTCTAAAAGCATGAGTTTGCAACTACTTTACTTTTGGAGAAAATTCAAAACATTCATTATTCAATAGAGCCCAATAGCAAAAATCAGGTTTTGAATGAAGAATCACATTTCTTGGTAGAATCATGCAGGATTGAAATTTTTGATGGTTTTTTACTCCTCTCAACAGCCCAAACAAGTTTCTAAAAGGATGAGTTTGCAACTACTTTACTTTTGGAGAAAATTCAAAACATTCATTATTCAAAAGGGCCCAAACTATCAAAAACCATCGGTTTCAATGAACACACATTTCTTGGTAGAATCATGCAGGACTGAAATTTTTGATGTTTTTCTACTCCTCTCATGAGCCCAAACAAGTCTCTAAAAGCATGAGTTTGCAACTACTTTACTTTTGGAGAAAATTCAAAACATTCATTATTCAATAGAGCCCAATAGCAAAAATCAGGTTTTGAATGAAGAATCACATTTCTTGGTAAAATCATGCAGGATTGAAATTTTTGATGGTTTTTTACTCCTCTCAACAGCCCAAACAAGTTTCTAAAAGGATGAGTTTGCAACTACTTTACTTTTGGAGAAAATTCAAAACATTCATTATTCAATAGGGCCCAAACTATCAAAAACCAGCGGTTTCAATGAACACACATTTCTTGGTAGAATCATGCAGGACTGAAATTTTTGATGTTTTTCTACTCCTCTCATGAGCCCAAACAAGTCTCTAAAAGCATGAGTTTGCAACTACTTTACTTTTGGAGAAAATTCAAAACATTCACTATTCAATAGAGCCCAATAGCAAAAATCAGGTTTTGAATGAAGAATCACATTTCTTAGTAAAATCATGCAGGATTGAAATTTTTGATGGTTTTTTACTCCTCTCAAGAGCCCAAACAAGTTTCTAAAAGGATGAGTTTGCAACTACTTTACTTTTGGAGAAAATTCAAAACATTCATTATTCAATAGGGCCCAAACTATCAAAAACCAGCGGTTTCAATGAACACACATTTCTTGGTAGAATCATGCAGGACTGAAATTTTTGATGTTTTTCTACTCCTCTCATGAGCCCAAACAAGTATCTAAAAGCATGAGTTTGCAACTACTTTACTTTTGGAGAAAATTCAAAACATTCATTATTCAATAGAGCCCAAAAGCAAAAATCAGGTTTTGAATGAAGAATCACATTTCTTGGTAGAATCATGCAGGATTGAAATTTTTGATGGTTTTTTACTCCTCTCAACAGCCCAAACAAGTTTCTAAAAGGATGAGTTTGCAACTACTTTACTTTTGGAGAAAATTCAAAACATTCATTATTCAATAGGGCCCAAACTATCAAAAACCAGCGGTTTCAATGAACACACATTTCTTGGTAGAATCATGCAGGACTGAAATTTTTGATGTTTTTCTACTCCTCTCATGAGCCCAAACAAGTCTCTAAAAGCATGAGTTTGCAACTACTTTACTTTTGGAGAAAATTCAAAACATTCATTATTCAATAGAGCCCAATAGCAAAAATCAGGTTTTGAATGAAGAATCACATTTCTTGGTAGAATCATGCGGGATTGAAATTTTTGATGTTTTTTTACTCCTCTCAACAGCCCAAACAAGTTTCTAAAAGGATGAGTTTGCAACTACTTTACTTTTGGAGAAAATTCAAAACATTCATTATTCAATAGGGCCCAAACTATCAAAAACCAGCGGTTTCAATGAACACACATTTCTTGGTAGAATCATGCAGGACTGAAATTTTTGATGTTTTTCTACTCCTCTCATGAGCCCAAACAAGTATCTAAAAGCATGAGTTTGCAACTACTTTACTTTTGGAGAAAATTCAAAACATTCACTATTCAATAGAGCCCAATAGCAAAAATCAGGTTTTGAATGAAGAATCACATTTCTTAGTAAAATCATGCAGGATTGAAATTTTTGATGGTTTTTTACTCCTCTCAAGAGCCCAATCAAGTTTCTAAAAGGATGAGTTTGCAACTACTTTACTTTTGGAGAAAATTCAAAACATTCATTATTCAATAGGGCCCAAACTATCAAAAACCAGCGGTTTGAATGAACACACATTTCTTGGTAGAATCATGCAGGACTGAAATTTTTGATGTTTTTCTACTCCTCTCATGAGCCCAAACAAGTATCTAAAAGCATGAGTTTGCAACTACTTTACTTTTGGAGAAAATTCAAAACATTCATTATTCAATAGAGCCCAATAGCAAAAATCAGGTTTTGAATGAAGAATCACATTTCTTGGTAGAATCATGCAGGATTGAAATTTTTGATGGTTTTTTACTCCTCTCAACAGCCCAAACAAGTTTCTAAAAGGATGAGTTTGCAACTACTTTACTTTTGGAGAAAATTCAAAACATTCATTATTCAATAGGGCCCAAACTATCAAAAACCAGCGGTTTCAATGAACACACATTTCTTGGTAGAATCATGCAGGACTGAAATTTTTGATGTTTTTCTACTCCTCTCATGAGCCCAAACAAGTCTCTAAAAGCATGAGTTTGCAACTACTTTACTTTTGGAGAAAATTCAAAACATTCATTATTCAATAGAGCCCAATAGCAAAAATCAGGTTTTGAATGAAGAATCACATTTCTTGGTAGAATCATGCAGGATTGAAATTTTTGATGGTTTTTTACTCCTCTCAAGAGCCCAAACAAGTTTCTAAAAGGATGAGTTTGCAACTACTTTACTTTTGGAGAAAATTCAAAACATTCATTATTCAATAGGGCCCAAACTATCAAAAACCAGCGGTTTCAATGAACACACATTTCTTGGTAGAATCATGCAGGACTGAAATTTTTGATGTTTTTCTACTCCTCTCATGAGCCCAAACAAGTCTCTAAAAGCATGAGTTTGCAACTACTTTACTTTTGGAGAAAATTCAAAACATTCATTATTCAATAGAGCCCAATAGCAAAAATCAGGTTTTGAATGAAGAATCACATTTCTTGGTAGAATCATGCAGGATTGAAATTTTTGATGGTTTTTTACTCCTCTCAACAGCCCAAACAAGTTTCTAAAAGGATGAGTTTGCAACTACTTTACTTTTGGAGAAAATTCAAAACATTCATTATTCAATAGGGCCCAAACTATCAAAAACCAGCGGTTTCAATGAACACACATTTCTTGGTAGAATCATGCAGGACTGAAATTTTTGATGTTTTTCTACTCCTCTCATGAGCCCAAACAAGTATCTAAAAGCATGAGTTTGCAACTACTTTACTTTTGGAGAAAATTCAAAACATTCACTATTCAATAGAGCCCAATAGCAAAAATCAGGTTTTGAATGAAGAATCACATTTCTTAGTAAAATCATGCAGGATTGAAATTTTTGATGGTTTTTTACTCCTCTCAACAGCCCAAACAAGTTTCTAAAAGGATGAGTTTGCAACTACTTTACTTTTGGAGAAAATTCAAAACATTCATTATTCAATAGGGCCCAAACTATCAAAAACCAGCGGTTTCAATGAACACACATTTCTTGGTAGAATCATGCAGGACTGAAATTTTTGATGTTTTTCTACTCCTCTCATGAGCCCAAACAAGTCTCTAAAAGCATGAGTTTGCAACTACTTTACTTTTGGAGAAAATTCAAAACATTCATTATTCAATAGAGCCCAATAGCAAAAATCAGGTTTTGAATGAAGAATCACATTTCTTGGTAGAATCATGCAGGATTGAAATTTTTGATGGTTTTTTACTCCTCTCAACAGCCCAAACAAGTTTCTAAAAGGATGAGTTTGCAACTACTTTACTTTTGGAGAAAATTCAAAACATTCATTATTCAATAGGGCCCAAACTATCAAAAACCATCGGTTTCAATGAACACACATTTCTTGGTAGAATCATGCAGGACTGAAATTTTTGATGTTTTTCTACTCCTCTCATGAGCCCAAACAAGTCTCTAAAAGCATGAGTTTGCAACTACTTTACTTTTGGAGAAAATTCAAAACATTCATTATTCAATAGAGCCCAATAGCAAAAATCAGGTTTTGAATGAAGAATCACATTTCTTGGTAAAATCATGCAGGATTGAAATTTTTGATGGTTTTTTACTCGTCTCAACAGCCCAAACAAGTTTCTAAAAGGATGAGTTTGCAACTACTTTACTTTTGGAGAAAATTCAAAACATTCATTATTCAATAGGGCCCAAACTATCAAAAACCAGCGGTTTCAATGAACACACATTTCTTGGTAGAATCATGCAGGACTGAAATTTTTGATGTTTTTCTACTCCTCTCATGAGCCCAAACAAGTATCTAAAAGCATGAGTTTGCAACTACTTTACTTTTGGAGAAAATTCAAAACATTCACTATTCAATAGAGCCCAATAGCAAAAATCAGGTTTTGAATGAAGAATCACATTTCTTAGTAAAATCATGCAGGATTGAAATTTTTGATGGTTTTTTACTCCTCTCAAGAGCCCAAACAAGTTTCTAAAAGGATGAGTTTGCAACTACTTTACTTTTGGAGAAAATTCAAAACATTCATTATTCAATAGGGCCCAAACTATCAAAAACCAGCGGTTTGAATGAACACACATTTCTTGGTAGAATCATGCAGGACTGAAATTTTTGATGTTTTTCTACTCCTCTCATGAGCCCAAACAAGTCTCTAAAAGCATGAGTTTGCAACTACTTTACTTTTGGAGAAAATTCAAAACATTCATTATTCAATAGAGCCCAATAGCAAAAATCAGGTTTTGAATGAAGAATCACATTTCTTGGTAGAATCATGCAGGATTGAAATTTTTGATGGTTTTTTACTCCTCTCAACAGCCCAAACAAGTTTCTAAAAGGATGAGTTTGCAACTACTTTACTTTTGGAGAAAATTCAAAACATTCATTATTCAATAGGGCCCAAACTATCAAAAACCAGCGGTTTCAATGAACACACATTTCTTGGTAGAATCATGCAGGACTGAAATTTTTGATGTTTTTCTACTCCTCTCATGAGCCCAAACAAGTCTCTTTAAAGCATGAGTTTGCAACTACTTTACTTTTGGAGAAAATTCAAAACATTCATTATTCAATAGAGCCCAATAGCAAAAATCAGGTTTTGAATGAAGAATCACATTTCTTGGTAGAATCATGCAGGATTGAAATTTTTGATGGTTTTTTACTCCTCTCAACAGCCCAAACAAGTTTCTAAAAGGATGAGTTTGCAACTACTTTACTTTTGGAGAAAATTCAAAACATTCATTATTCAATAGGGCCCAAACTATCAAAAACCAGCGGTTTCAATGAACACACATTTCTTGGTAGAATCATGCAGGACTGAAATTTTTGATGTTTTTCTACTCCTCTCATGAGCCCAAACAAGTCTCTAAAAGCATGAGTTTGCAACTACTTTACTTTTGGAGAAAATTCAAAACATTCACTATTCAATAGAGCCCAATAGCAAAAATCAGGTTTTGAATGAAGAATCACATTTCTTGGTAAAATCATGCAGGATTGAAATTTTTGATGGTTTTTTACTCCTCTCAACAGCCCAAACAAGTTTCTAAAAGGATGAGTTTGCAACTACTTTACTTTTGGAGAAAATTCAAAACATTCATTATTCAATAGGGCCCAAACTATCAAAAACCAGCGGTTTCAATGAACACACATTTCTTGTTAGAATCATGCAGGACTGAAATTTTTGATGTTTTTCTACTCCTCTCATGAGCCCAAACAAGTCTCTAAAAGCATGAGTTTGCAACTACTTTACTTTTGGAGAAAATTCAAAACATTCATTATTCAATAGAGCCCAATAGCAAAAATCAGGTTTTGAATGAAGAATCACATTTCTTGGTAGAATCATGCAGGATTGAAATTTTTGATGGTTTTTTACTCCTCTCAACAGCCCAAACAAGTTTCTAAAAGGATGAGTTTGCAACTACTTTACTTTTGGAGAAAATTCAAAACATTCATTATTCAATAGGGCCCAAACTATCAAAAACCAGCGGTTTCAATGAACACACATTTCTTGGTAGAATCATGCAGGACTGAAATTTTTGATGTTTTTCTACTCCTCTCATGAGCCCAAACAAGTCTCTAAAAGCATGAGTTTGCAACTACTTTACTTTTGGAGAAAATTCAAAACATTCATTATTCAATAGAGCCCAATAGCAAAAATCAGGTTTTGAATGAAGAATCACATTTCTTGGTAGAATCATGCAGGATTGAAATTTTTGATGGTTTTTTACTCCTCTCAACAGCCCAAACAAGTTTCTAAAAGGATTAGTTTGCAACTACTTTACTTTTGGAGAAAATTCAAAACATTCATTATTCAAAAGGGCCCAAACTATCAAAAACCATCGGTTTCAATGAACACACATTTCTTGGTAGAATCATGCAGGACTGAAATTTTTGATGTTTTTCTACTCCTCTCATGAGCCCAAACAAGTATCTAAAAGCATGAGTTTGCAACTACTTTACTTTTGGAGAAAATTCAAAACATTCATTATTCAATAGAGCCCAATAGCAAAAATCAGGTTTTGAATGAAGAATCACATTTCTTGGTAAAATCATGCAGGATTGAAATTTTTGATGGTTTTTTACTCCTCTCAACAGCCCAAACAAGTTTCTAAAAGGATGAGTTTGCAACTACTTTACTTTTGGAGAAAATTCAAAACATTCATTATTCAATAGGGCCCAAACTATCAAAAACCAGCGGTTTCAATGAACACACATTTCTTGGTAGAATCATGCAGGACTGAAATTTTTGATGTTTTTCTACTCCTCTCATGAGCCCAAACAAGTATCTAAAAGCATGAGTTTGCAACTACTTTACTTTTGGAGAAAATTCAAAACATTCACTATTCAATAGAGCCCAATAGCAAAAATCAGGTTTTGAATGAAGAATCACATTTCTTAGTAAAATCATGCAGGATTGAAATTTTTGATGGTTTTTTACTCCTCTCAACAGCCCAAACAAGTTTCTAAAAGGATGAGTTTGCAACTACTTTACTTTTGGAGAAAATTCAAAACATTCATTATTCAATAGGGCCCAAACTATCAAAAACCAGCGGTTTCAATGAACACACATTTCTTGGTAGAATCATGCAGGACTGAAATTTTTGATGTTTTTCTACTCCTCTCATGAGCCCAAACAAGTCTCTAAAAGCATGAGTTTGCAACTACTTTACTTTTGGAGAAAATTCAAAACATTCACTATTCAATAGAGCCCTATAGCAAAAATCAGGTTTTGAATGAAGAATCACATTTCTTAGTAAAATCATGCAGGATTGAAATTTTTGATGGTTTTTTACTCCTCTCAACAGCCCAAACAAGTTTCTAAAAGGATGAGTTTGCAACTACTTTACTTTTGGAGAAAATTCAAAACATTCATTATTCAATAGGGCCCAAACTATCAAAAACCAGCGGTTTCAATGAACACACATTTCTTGGTAGAATCATGCAGGACTGAAATTTTTGATGTTTTTCTACTCCTCTCATGAGCCCAAACAAGTCTCTAAAAGCATGAGTTTGCAACTACTTTACTTTTGGAGAAAATTCAAAACATTCACTATTCAATAGAGCCCTATAGCAAAAATCAGGTTTTGAATGAAGAATCACATTTCTTGGTAAAATCATGCAGGATTGAAATTTTTGATGGTTTTTTACTCCTCTCAACAGCCCAAACAAGTTTCTAAAATGATGAGTTTGCAACTACTTTACTTTTGGAGAAAATTCAAAACATTCATTATTCAATAGGGCCCAAACTATCAAAAACCAGCGGTTTCAATGAACACACATTTCTTGGTAGAATCATGCAGGACTGAAATTTTTGATGTTTTTCTACTCCTCTCATGAGCCCAAACAAGTCTCTAAAAGCATGAGTTTGCAACTACTTTACTTTTGGAGAAAATTCAAAACATTCACTATTCAATAGAGCCCAATAGCAAAAATCAGGTTTTGAATGAAGAATCACATTTCTTGGTAAAATCATGCAGGATTGAAATTTTTGATGGTTTTTTACTCCTCTCAACAGCCCAAACAAGTTTCTAAAAGGATGAGTTTGCAACTACTTTACTTTTGGAGAAAATTCAAAACATTCATTATTCAATAGGGCCCAAACTATCAAAAACCAGCGGTTTCAATGAACACACATTTCTTGGTAGAATCATGCAGGACTGAAATTTTTGATGTTTTTCTACTCCTCTCATGAGCCCAAACAAGTCTCTAAAAGCATGAGTTTGCAACTACTTTACTTTTGGAGAAAATTCAAAACATTCATTATTCAATAGAGCCCAATAGCAAAAATCAGGTTTTGAATGAAGAATCACATTTCTTGGTAGAATCATGCAGGATTGAAATTTTTGATGGTTTTTTACTCCTCTCAACAGCCCAAACAAGTTTCTAAAAGGATGAGTTTGCAACTACTTTACTTTTGGAGAAAATTCAAAACATTCATTATTCAATAGGGCCCAAACTATCAAAAAACAGCGGTTTCAATGAACACACATTTCTTGGTAGAATCATGCAGGACTGAAATTTTTGATGTTTTTCTACTCCTCTCATGAGCCCAAACAAGTCTCTAAAAGCATGAGTTTGCAACTACTTTACTTTTGGAGAAAATTCAAAACATTCACTATTCAATAGAGCCCAATAGCAAAAATCAGGTTTTGAATGAAGAATCACATTTCTTAGTAAAATCATGCAGGATTGAAATTTTTGATGGTTTTTTACTCCTCTCAACAGCACAAACAAGTTTCTAAAAGGATGAGTTTGCAACTACTTTACTTTTGGAGAAAATTCAAAACATTCATTCAATAGGGCCCAAACTATCAAAAACCAGCGGTTTCAATGAACACACATTTCTTGGTAGAATCATGCAGGACTGAAATTTTTGATGTTTTTCTACTCCTCTCATGAGCCCAAACAAGTCTCTAAAAGCATGAGTTTGCAACTACTTTACTTTTGGAGAAAATTCAAAACATTCATTATTCAATAGAGCCCAATAGCAAAAATCAGGTTTTGAATGAAGAATCACATTTCTTGGTAGAATCATGCAGGATTGAAATTTTTGATGGTTTTTTACTCCTCTCAACAGCCCAAACAAGTTTCTAAAAGGATGAGTTTGCAACTACTTTACTTTTGGAGAAAATTCAAAACATTCATTATTCAATAGGGCCCAAACTATCAAAAACCAGCGGTTTGAATGAACACACATTTCTTGGTAGAATCATGCAGGACTGAAATTTTTGATGTTTTTCTACTCCTCTCATGAGCCCAAACAAGTCTCTAAAAGCATGAGTTTGCAACTACTTTACTTTTGGAGAAAATTCAAAACATTCATTATTCAATAGAGCCCAATAGCAAAAATCAGGTTTTGAATGAAGAATCACATTTCTTGGTAGAATCATGCAGGATTGAAATTTTTGATGGTTTTTTACTCCTCTCAACAGCCCAAACAAGTTTCTAAAAGGATGAGTTTGCAACTACTTTACTTTTGGAGAAAATTCAAAACATTCATTATTCAATAGGGCCCAAACTATCAAAAACCAGCGGTTTCAATGAACACACATTTCTTGGTAGAATCATGCAGGACTGAAATTTTTGATGTTTTTCTACTCCTCTCATGAGCCCAAACAAGTATCTAAAAGCATGAGTTTGCAACTACTTTACTTTTGGAGAAAATTCAAAACATTCACTATTCAATAGAGCCCAATAGCAAAAATCAGGTTTTGAATGAAGAATCACATTTCTTAGTAAAATCATGCAGGATTGAAATTTTTGATGGTTTTTTACTCCTCTCAACAGCCCAAACAAGTTTCTAAAAGGATGAGTTTGCAACTACTTTACTTTTGGAGAAAATTCAAAACATTCATTATTCAATAGGGCCCAAACTATCAAAAACCAGCGGTTTGAATGAACACACATTTTTTGGTAGAATCATGCAGGACTGAAATTTTTGATGTTTTTCTACTCCTCTCATGAGCCCAAACAAGTCTCTAAAAGCATGAGTTTGCAACTACTTTACTTTTGGAGAAAATTCAAAACATTCATTATTCAATAGAGCCCAATAGCAAAAATCAGGTTTTGAATGAAGAATCACATTTCTTGGTAGAATCATGCAGGATTGAAATTTTTGATGGTTTTTTACTCCTCTCAACAGCCCAAACAAGTTTCTAAAAGGATGAGTTTGCAACTACTTTACTTTTGGAGAAAATTCAAAACATTCATTATTCAATAGGGCCCAAACTATCAAAAACCAGCGGTTTCAATGAACACACATTTCTTGGTAGAATCATGCAGGACTGAAATTTTTGATGTTTTTCTACTCCTCTCATGAGCCCAAACAAGTCTCTAAAAGCATGAGTTTGCAACTACTTTACTTTTGGAGAAAATTCAAAACATTCATTATTCAATAGAGCCCAATAGCAAAAATCAGGTTTTGAATGAAGAATCACATTTCTTGGTAGAATCATGCAGGATTGAAATTTTTGATGGTTTTTTACTCCTCTCAACAGCCCAAACAAGTTTCTAAAAGGATGAGTTTGCAACTACTTTACTTTTGGAGAAAATTCAAAACATTCATTATTCAATAGGGCCCAAACTATCAAAAACCAGCGGTTTCAATGAACACACATTTCTTGGTAGAATCATGCAGGACTGAAATTTTTGATGTTTTTCTACTCCTCTCATGAGCCCAAACAAGTCTCTAAAAGCATGAGTTTGCAACTACTTTACTTTTGGAGAAAATTCAAAACATTCACTATTCAATAGAGCCCAATAGCAAAAATCAGGTTTTGAATGAAGAATCACATTTCTTGGTAAAATCATGCAGGATTGAAATTTTTGATGGTTTTTTACTCCTCTCAACAGCCCAAACAAGTTTCTAAAAGGATGAGTTTGCAACTACTTTACTTTTGGAGAAAATTCAAAACATTCATTATTCAATAGGGCCCAAACTATCAAAAACCAGCGGTTTCAATGAACACACATTTCTTGGTAGAATCATGCAGGACTGAAATTTTTGATGTTTTTCTACTCCTCTCATGAGCCCAAACAAGTCTCTAAAAGCATGAGTTTGCAACTACTTTACTTTTGGAGAAAATTCAAAACATTCATTATTCAATAGAGCCCAATAGCAAAAATCAGGTTTTGAATGAAGAATCACATTTCTTGGTAGAATCATGCAGGATTGAAATTTTTGATGGTTTTTTACTCCTCTCAACAGCCCAAACAAGTTTCTAAAAGGATGAGTTTGCAACTACTTTACTTTTGGAGAAAATTCAAAACATTCATTATTCAATAGGGCCCAAACTATCAAAAACCAGCGGTTTCAATGAACACACATTTCTTGGTAGAATCATGCAGGACTGAAATTTTTGATGTTTTTCTACTCCTCTCATGAGCCCAAACAAGTATCTAAAAGCATGAGTTTGCAACTACTTTACTTTTGGAGAAAATTCAAAACATTCACTATTCAATAGAGCCCAATAGCAAAAATCAGGTTTTGAATGAAGAATCACATTTCTTAGTAAAATCATGCAGGATTGAAATTTTTGATGGTTTTTTACTCCTCTCAAGAGCCCAAACAAGTTTCTAAAAGGATGAGTTTGCAACTACTTTACTTTTGGAGAAAATTCAAAACATTCATTATTCAATAGGGCCCAAACTATCAAAAACCAGCGGTTTGAATGAACACACATTTCTTGGTAGAATCATGCAGGACTGAAATTTTTGATGTTTTTCTACTCCTCTCATGAGCCCAAACAAGTCTCTAAAAGCATGAGTTTGCAACTACTTTACTTTTGGAGAAAATTCAAAACATTCATTATTCAATAGAGCCCAATAGCAAAAATCAGGTTTTGAATGAAGAATCACATTTCTTGGTAGAATCATGCAGGATTGAAATTTTTGATGGTTTTTTACTCCTCTCAACAGCCCAAACAAGTTTCTAAAAGGATGAGTTTGCAACTACTTTACTTTTGGAGAAAATTCAAAACATTCATTATTCAATAGGGCCCAAACTATCAAAAACCAGCGGTTTCAATGAACACACATTTCTTGGTAGAATCATGCAGGACTGAAATTTTTTATGTTTTTCTACTCCTCTCATGAGCCCAAACAAGTCTCTAAAAGCATGAGTTTGCAACTACTTTACTTTTGGAGAAAATTCAAAACATTCATTATTCAATAGAGCCCAATAGCAAAAATCAGGTTTTGAATGAAGAATCACATTTCTTGGTAGAATCATGCAGGATTGAAATTTTTGATGGTTTTTTACTCCTCTCAACAGCCCAAACAAGTTTCTAAAAGGATGAGTTTGCAACTACTTTACTTTTGGAGAAAATTCAAAACATTCATTATTCAAAAGGGCCCAAACTATCAAAAACCATCGGTTTCAATGAACACACATTTCTTGGTAGAATCATGCAGGACTGAAATTTTTGATGTTTTTCTACTCCTCTCATGAGCCCAAACAAGTCTCTAAAAGCATGAGTTTGCAACTACTTTACTTTTGGAGAAAATTCAAAACATTCATTATTCAATAGAGCCCAATAGCAAAAATCAGGTTTTGAATGAAGAATCACATTTCTTGGTAAAATCATGCAGGATTGAAATTTTTGATGGTTTTTTACTCCTCTCAACAGCCCAAACAAGTTTCTAAAAGGATGAGTTTGCAACTACTTTACTTTTGGAGAAAATTCAAAACATTCATTATTCAATAGGGCCCAAACTATCAAAAACCAGCGGTTTCAATGAACACACATTTCTTGGTAGAATCATGCAGGACTGAAATTTTTGATGTTTTTCTACTCCTCTCATGAGCCCAAACAAGTCTCTAAAAGCATGAGTTTGCAACTACTTTACTTTTGGAGAAAATTCAAAACATTCACTATTCAATAGAGCCCAATAGCAAAAATCAGGTTTTGAATGAAGAATCACATTTCTTAGTAAAATCATGCAGGATTGAAATTTTTGATGGTTTTTTACTCCTCTCAACAGCCCAAACAAGTCTCTAAAAGGATGAGTTTGCAACTACTTTACTTTTGGAGAAAATTCAAAACATTCATTATTCAATAGGGCCCAAACTATCAAAAACCAGCGGTTTCAATGAACACACATTTCTTGGTAGAATCATGCAGGACTGAAATTTTTGATGTTTTTCTACTCCTCTCATGAGCCCAAACAAGTCTCTAAAAGCATGAGTTTGCAACTACTTTACTTTTGGAGAAAATTCAAAACATTCATTATTCAATAGAGCCCAATAGCAAAAATCAGGTTTTGAATGAAGAATCACATTTCTTGGTAGAATCATGCAGGATTGAAATTTTTGATGGTTTTTTACTCCTCTCAACAGCCCAAACAAGTTTCTAAAAGGATGAGTTTGCAACTACTTTACTTTTGGAGAAAATTCAAAACATTCATTATTCAATAGGGCCCAAACTATCAAAAACCAGCGGTTTGAATGAACACACATTTCTTGGTAGAATCATGCAGGACTGAAATTTTTGATGTTTTTCTACTCCTCTCATGAGCCCAAACAAGTCTCTAAAAGCATGAGTTTGCAACTACTTTACTTTTGGAGAAAATTCAAAACATTCATTATTCAATAGAGCCCAATAGCAAAAATCAGGTTTTGAATGAAGAATCACATTTCTTGGTAGAATCATGCAGGATTGAAATTTTTGATGGTTTTTTACTCCTCTCAACAGCCCAAACAAGTTTCTAAAAGGATGAGTTTGCAACTACTTTACTTTTGGAGAAAATTCAAAACATTCATTATTCAATAGGGCCCAAACTATCAAAAACCAGCGGTTTCAATGAACACACATTTCTTGGTAGAATCATGCAGGACTGAAATTTTTGATGTTTTTCTACTCCTCTCATGAGCCCAAACAAGTATCTAAAAGCATGAGTTTGCAACTACTTTACTTTTGGAGAAAATTCAAAACATTCACTATTCAATAGAGCCCAATAGCAAAAATCAGGTTTTGAATGAAGAATCACATTTCTTAGTAAAATCATGCAGGATTGAAATTTTTGATGGTTTTTTACTCCTCTCAACAGCCCAAACAAGTTTCTAAAAGGATGAGTTTGCAACTACTTTACTTTTGGAGAAAATTCAAAACATTCATTATTCAATAGGGCCCAAACTATCAAAAACCAGCGGTTTCAATGAACACACATTTCTTGGTAGAATCATGCAGGACTGAAATTTTTGATGTTTTTCTACTCCTCTCATGAGCCCAAACAAGTCTCTAAAAGCATGAGTTTGCAACTACTTTACTTTTGGAGAAAATTCAAAACATTCATTATTCAATAGAGCCCAATAGCAAAAATCAGGTTTTGAATGAAGAATCACATTTCTTGGTAGAATCATGCAGGATTGAAATTTTTGATGGTTTTTTACTCCTCTCAACAGCCCAAACAAGTTTCTAAAAGGATGAGTTTGCAACTACTTTACTTTTGGAGAAAATTCAAAACATTCATTATTCAATAGGGCCCAAACTATCAAAAACCATCGGTTTCAATGAACACACATTTCTTGGTAGAATCATGCAGGACTGAAATTTTTGATGTTTTTCTACTCCTCTCATGAGCCCAAACAAGTCTCTAAAAGCATGAGTTTGCAACTACTTTACTTTTGGAGAAAATTCAAAACATTCATTATTCAATAGAGCCCAATAGCAAAAATCAGGTTTTGAATGAAGAATCACATTTCTTGGTAAAATCATGCAGGATTGAAATTTTTGATGGTTTTTTACTCGTCTCAACAGCCCAAACAAGTTTCTAAAAGGATGAGTTTGCAACTACTTTACTTTTGGAGAAAATTCAAAACATTCATTATTCAATAGGGCCCAAACTATCAAAAACCAGCGGTTTCAATGAACACACATTTCTTGGTAGAATCATGCAGGACTGAAATTTTTGATGTTTTTCTACTCCTCTCATGAGCCCAAACAAGTCTCTAAAAGCATGAGTTTGCAACTACTTTACTTTTGGAGAAAATTCAAAACATTCATTATTCAATAGAGCCCAATAGCAAAAATCAGGTTTTGAATGAAGAATCACATTTCTTGGTAGAATCATGCAGGATTGAAATTTTTGATGGTTTTTTACTCCTCTCAACAGCCCAAACAAGTTTCTAAAAGGATGAGTTTGCAACTACTTTACTTTTGGAGAAAATTCAAAACATTCATTATTCAATAGGGCCCAAACTATCAAAAACCAGCGGTTTCAATGAACACACATTTCTTGGTAGAATCATGCAGGACTGAAATTTTTGATGTTTTTCTACTCCTCTCATGAGCCCAAACAAGTATCTAAAAGCATGAGTTTGCAACTACTTTACTTTTGGAGAAAATTCAAAACATTCACTATTCAATAGAGCCCAATAGCAAAAATCAGGTTTTGAATGAAGAATCACATTTCTTAGTAAAATCATGCAGGATTGAAATTTTTGATGGTTTTTTACTCCTCTCAACAGCCCAAACAAGTTTCTAAAAGGATGAGTTTGCAACTACTTTACTTTTGGAGAAAATTCAAAACATTCATTATTCAATAGGGCCCAAACTATCAAAAACCAGCGGTTTCAATGAACACACATTTCTTGGTAGAATCATGCAGGACTGAAATTTTTGATGTTTTTCTACTCCTCTCATGAGCCCAAACAAGTCTCTAAAAGCATGAGTTTGCAACTACTTTACTTTTGGAGAAAATTCAAAACATTCATTATTCAATAGAGCCCAATAGCAAAAATCAGGTTTTGAATGAAGAATCACATTTCTTGGTAGAATCATGCAGGATTGAAATTTTTGATGGTTTTTTACTCCTCTCAACAGCCCAAACAAGTTTCTAAAAGGATGAGTTTGCAACTACTTTACTTTTGGAGAAAATTCAAAACATTCATTATTCAATAGGGCCCAAACTATCAAAAACCATCGGTTTCAATGAACACACATTTCTTGGTAGAATCATGCAGGACTGAAATTTTTGATGTTTTTCTACTCCTCTCATGAGCCCAAACAAGTCTCTAAAAGCATGAGTTTGCAACTACTTTACTTTTGGAGAAAATTCAAAACATTCATTATTCAATAGAGCCCAATAGCAAAAATCAGGTTTTGAATGAAGAATCACATTTCTTGGTAAAATCATGCAGGATTGAAATTTTTGATGGTTTTTTACTCGTCTCAACAGCCCAAACAAGTTTCTAAAAGGATGAGTTTGCAACTACTTTACTTTTGGAGAAAATTCAAAACATTCATTATTCAATAGGGCCCAAACTATCAAAAACCAGCGGTTTCAATGAACACACATTTCTTGGTAGAATCATGCAGGACTGAAATTTTTGATGTTTTTCTACTCCTCTCATGAGCCCAAACAAGTATCTAAAAGCATGAGTTTGCAACTACTTTACTTTTGGAGAAAATTCAAAACATTCACTATTCAATAGAGCCCAATAGCAAAAATCAGGTTTTGAATGAAGAATCACATTTCTTAGTAAAATCATGCAGGATTGAAATTTTTGATGGTTTTTTACTCCTCTCAAGAGCCCAAACAAGTTTCTAAAAGGATGAGTTTGCAACTACTTTACTTTTGGAGAAAATTCAAAACATTCATTATTCAATAGGGCCCAAACTATCAAAAACCAGCGGTTTGAATGAACACACATTTCTTGGTAGAATCATGCAGGACTGAAATTTTTGATGTTTTTCTACTCCTCTCATGAGCCCAAACAAGTCTCTAAAAGCATGAGTTTGCAACTACTTTACTTTTGGAGAAAATTCAAAACATTCATTATTCAACAGAGCCCAATAGCAAAAATCAGGTTTTGAATGAAGAATCACATTTCTTGGTAGAATCATGCAGGATTGAAATTTTTGATGGTTTTTTACTCCTCTCAACAGCCCAAACAAGTTTCTAAAAGGATGAGTTTGCAACTACTTTACTTTTGGAGAAAATTCAAAACATTCATTATTCAATAGGGCCCAAACTATCAAAAACCAGCGGTTTCAATGAACACACATTTCTTGGTAGAATCATGCAGGACTGAAATTTTTGATGTTTTTCTACTCCTCTCATGAGCCCAAACAAGTCTCTAAAAGCATGAGTTTGCAACTACTTTACTTTTGGAGAAAATTCAAAACATTCATTATTCAATAGAGCCCAATAGCAAAAATCAGGTTTTGAATGAAGAATCACATTTCTTGGTAGAATCATGCAGGATTGAAATTTTTGATGGTTTTTTACTCCTCTCAACAGCCCAAACAAGTTTCTAAAAGGATGAGTTTGCAACTACTTTACTTTTGGAGAAAATTCAAAACATTCATTATTCAATAGGGCCCAAACTATCAAAAACCAGCGGTTTCAATGAACACACATTTCTTGGTAGAATCATGCAGGACTGAAATTTTTGATGTTTTTCTACTCCTCTCATGAGCCCAAACAAGTCTCTAAAAGCATGAGTTTGCAACTACTTTACTTTTGGAGAAAATTCAAAACATTCACTATTCAATAGAGCCCAATAGCAAAAATCAGGTTTTGAATGAAGAATCACATTTCTTGGTAAAATCATGCAGGATTGAAATTTTTGATGGTTTTTTACTCCTCTCAACAGCCCAAACAAGTTTCTAAAAGGATGAGTTTGCAACTACTTTACTTTTGGAGAAAATTCAAAACATTCATTATTCAATAGGGCCCAAACTATCAAAAACCAGCGGTTTCAATGAACACACATTTCTTGGTAGAATCATGCAGGACTGAAATTTTTGATGTTTTTCTACTCCTCTCATGAGCCCAAACAAGTCTCTAAAAGCATGAGTTTGCAACTACTTTACTTTTGGAGAAAATTCAAAACATTCATTATTCAATAGAGCCCAATAGCAAAAATCAGGTTTTGAATGAAGAATCACATTTCTTGGTAGAATCATGCAGGATTGAAATTTTTGATGGTTTTTTACTCCTCTCAACAGCCCAAACAAGTTTCTAAAAGGATGAGTTTGTAACTACTTTACTTTTGGAGAAAATTCAAAACATTCATTATTCAATAGGGCCCAAACTATCAAAAACCAGCGGTTTCAATGAACACACATTTCTTGGTAGAATCATGCAGGACTGAAATTTTTGATGTTTTTCTACTCCTCTCATGAGCCCAAACAAGTATCTAAAAGCATGAGTTTGCAACTACTTTACTTTTGGAGAAAATTCAAAACATTCACTATTCAATAGAGCCCAATAGCAAAAATCAGGTTTTGAATGAAGAATCACATTTCTTAGTAAAATCATGCAGGATTGAAATTTTTGATGGTTTTTTACTCCTCTCAAGAGCCCAAACAAGTTTCTAAAAGGATGAGTTTGCAACTACTTTACTTTTGGAGAAAATTCAAAACATTCATTATTCAATAGGGCCCAAACTATCAAAAACCAGCGGTTTGAATGAACGCACATTTCTTGGTAGAATCATGCAGGACTGAAATTTTTGATGTTTTTCTACTCCTCTCATGAGCCCAAACAAGTCTCTAAAAGCATGAGTTTGCAACTACTTTACTTTTGGAGAAAATTCAAAACATTCATTATTCAATAGAGCCCAATAGCAAAAATCAGGTTTTGAATGAAGAATCACATTTCTTGGTAGAATCATGCAGGATTGAAATTTTTGATGGTTTTTTACTCCTCTCAACAGCCCAAACAAGTTTCTAAAAGGATGAGTTTGCAACTACTTTACTTTTGGAGAAAATTCAAAACATTCATTATTCAATAGGGCCCAAACTATCAAAAACCAGCGGTTTCAATGAACACACATTTCTTGGTAGAATCATGCAGGACTGAAATTTTTGATGTTTTTCTACTCCTCTCATGAGCCCAAACAAGTCTCTAAAAGCATGAGTTTGCAACTACTTTACTTTTGGAGAAAATTCAAAACATTCACTATTCAATAGAGCCCAATAGCAAAAATCAGGTTTTGAATGAAGAATCACATTTCTTGGTAAAATCATGCAGGATTGAAATTTTTGATGGTTTTTTACTCCTCTCAACAGCCCAAACAAGTTTCTAAAAGGATGAGTTTGCAAGTACTTTACTTTTGGAGAAAATTCAAAACATTCATTATTCAATAGGGCCCAAACTATCAAAAACCAGCGGTTTCAATGAACACACATTTCTTGGTAGAATCATGCAGGACTGAAATTTTTGATGTTTTTCTACTCCTCTCATGAGCCCAAACAAGTCTCTAAAAGCATGAGTTTGCAACTACTTTACTTTTGGAGAAAATTCAAAACATTCATTATTCAATAGAGCCCAATAGCAAAAATCAGGTTTTGAATGAAGAATCACATTTCTTGGTAGAATCATGCAGGATTGAAATTTTTGATGGTTTTTTACTCCTCTCAACAGCCCAAACAAGTTTCTAAAAGGATGAGTTTGCAACTACTTTACTTTTGGAGAAAATTCAAAACATTCATTATTCAATAGGGCCCAAACTATCAAAAACCAGCGGTTTCAATGAACACACATTTCTTGGTAGAATCATGCAGGACTGAAATTTTTGATGTTTTTCTACTCCTCTCATGAGCCCAAACAAGTCTCTAAAAGCATGAGTTTGCAACTACTTTACTTTTGGAGAAAATTCAAAACATTCATTATTCAATAGAGCCCAATAGCAAAAATCAGGTTTTGAATGAAGAATCACATTTCTTGGTAGAATCATGCAGGATTGAAATTTTTGATGGTTTTTTACTCCTCTCAACAGCCCAAACAAGTTTCTAAAAGGATTAGTTTGCAACTACTTTACTTTTGGAGAAAATTCAAAACATTCATTATTCAAAAGGGCCCAAACTATCAAAAACCATCGGTTTCAATGAACACACATTTCTTGGTAGAATCATGCAGGACTGAAATTTTTGATGTTTTTCTACTCCTCTCATGAGCCCAAACAAGTCTCTAAAAGCATGAGTTTGCAACTACTTTACTTTTGGAGAAAATTCAAAACATTCATTATTCAATAGAGCCCAATAGCAAAAATCAGGTTTTGAATGAAGAATCACATTTCTTGGTAAAATCATGCAGGATTGAAATTTTTGATGGTTTTTTACTCCTCTCAACAGCCCAAACAAGTTTCTAAAAGGATGAGTTTGCAACTACTTTACTTTTGGAGAAAATTCAAAACATTCATTATTCAATAGGGCCCAAACTATCAAAAACCAGCGGTTTCAATGAACACACATTTCTTGGTAGAATCATGCAGGACTGAAATTTTTGATGTTTTTCTACTCCTCTCATGAGCCCAAACAAGTATCTAAAAGCATGAGTTTGCAACTACTTTACTTTTGGAGAAAATTCAAAACATTCACTATTCAATAGAGCCCAATAGCAAAAATCAGGTTTTGAATGAAGAATCACATTTCTTAGTAAAATCATGCAGGATTGAAATTTTTGATGGTTTTTTACTCCTCTCAACAGCCCAAACAAGTTTCTAAAAGGATGAGTTTGCAAGTACTTTACTTTTGGAGAAAATTCAAAACATTCATTATTCAATAGGGCCCAAACTATCAAAAACCAGCGGTTTCAATGAACACACATTTCTTGGTAGAATCATGCAGGACTGAAACTATCATGCAGGGCCCAAACTATCAAAAACCAGCGGTTTCAATGAACACACATTTCTTGGTAGAATCATGCAGGACTGAAATTTTTGATGTTTTTCTACTCCTCTCATGAGCCCAAACAAGTCTCTAAAAGCATGAGTTTGCAACTACTTTACTTTTGGAGAAAATTCAAAACATTCACTATTCAATAGAGCCCAATAGCAAAAATCAGGTTTTGAATGAAGAATCACATTTCTTGGTAAAATCATGCAGGATTGAAATTTTTGATGGTTTTTTACTCCTCTCAACAGCCCAAACAAGTTTCTAAAAGGATGAGTTTGCAACTACTTTACTTTTGGAGAAAATTCAAAACATTCATTATTCAATAGGGCCCAAACTATCAAAAACCAGCGGTTTCAATGAACACACATTTCTTGGTAGAATCATGCAGGACTGAAATTTTTGATGTTTTTCTACTCCTCTCATGAGCCCAAACAAGTCTCTAAAAGCATGAGTTTGCAACTACTTTACTTTTGGAGAAAATTCAAAACATTCATTATTCAATAGAGCCCAATAGCAAAAATCAGGTTTTGAATGAAGAATCACATTTCTTGGTAGAATCATGCAGGATTGAAATTTTTGATGGTTTTTTACTCCTCTCAACAGCCCAAACAAGTTTCTAAAAGGATGAGTTTGCAACTACTTTACTTTTGGAGAAAATTCAAAACATTCATTATTCAATAGGGCCCAAACTATCAAAAACCAGCGGTTTCAATGAACACACATTTCTTGGTAGAATCATGCAGGACTGAAATTTTTGATGTTTTTCTACTCCTCTCATGAGCCCAAACAAGTATCTAAAAGCATGAGTTTGCAACTACTTTACTTTTGGAGAAAATTCAAAACATTCACTATTCAATAGAGCCCAATAGCAAAAATCAGGTTTTGAATGAAGAATCACATTTCTTAGTAAAATCATGCAGGATTGAAATTTTTGATGGTTTTTTACTCCTCTCAAGAGCCCAAACAAGTTTCTAAAAGGATGAGTTTGCAACTACTTTACTTTTGGAGAAAATTCAAAACATTCATTATTCAATAGGGCCCAAACTATCAAAAACCAGCGGTTTCAATGAACACACATTTCTTGGTAGAATCATGCAGGACTGAAATTTTTGATGTTTTTCTACTCCTCTCATGAGCCCAAACAAGTCTCTAAAAGCATGAGTTTGCAACTACTTTACTTTTGGAGAAAATTCAAAACATTCATTATTCAATAGAGCCCAATAGCAAAAATCAGGTTTTGAATGAAGAATCACATTTCTTGGTAGAATCATGCAGGATTGAAATTTTTGATGGTTTTTTACTCCTCTCAACAGCCCAAACAAGTTTCTAAAAGGATGAGTTTGCAACTACTTTACTTTTGGAGAAAATTCAAAACATTCATTATTCAATAGGGCCCAAACTATCAAAAACCAGCGGTTTCAATGAACACACATTTCTTGGTAGAATCATGCAGGACTGAAATTTTTGATGTTTTTCTACTCCTCTCATGAGCCCAAACAAGTATCTAAAAGCATGAGTTTGCAACTACTTTACTTTTGGAGAAAATTCAAAACATTCACTATTCAATAGAGCCCAATAGCAAAAATCAGGTTTTGAATGAAGAATCACATTTCTTAGTAAAATCATGCAGGATTGAAATTTTTGATGGTTTTTTACTCCTCTCAAGAGCCCAAACAAGTTTCTAAAAGGATGAGTTTGCAACTACTTTACTTTTGGAGAAAATTCAAAACATTCATTATTCAATAGGGCCCAAACTATCAAAAACCAGCGGTTTGAATGAACGCACATTTCTTGGTAGAATCATGCAGGACTGAAATTTTTGATGTTTTTCTACTCCTCTCATGAGCCCAAACAAGTCTCTAAAAGCATGAGTTTGCAACTACTTTACTTTTGGAGAAAATTCAAAACATTCATTATTCAATAGAGCCCAATAGCAAAAATCAGGTTTTGAATGAAGAATCACATTTCTTGGTAGAATCATGCAGGATTGAAATTTTTGATGGTTTTTTACTCCTCTCAACAGCCCAAACAAGTTTCTAAAAGGATGAGTTTGCAACTACTTTACTTTTGGAGAAAATTCAAAACATTCATTATTCAATAGGGCCCAAACTATCAAAAACCAGCGGTTTCAATGAACACACATTTCTTGGTAGAATCATGCAGGACTGAAACTATCATGCAGGGCCCAAACTATCAAAAACCAGCGGTTTCAATGAACACACATTTCTTGGTAGAATCATGCAGGACTGAAATTTTTGATGTTTTTCTACTCCTCTCATGAGCCCAAACAAGTCTCTAAAAGCATGAGTTTGCAACTACTTTACTTTTGGAGAAAATTCAAAACATTCACTATTCAATAGAGCCCAATAGCAAAAATCAGGTTTTGAATGAAGAATCACATTTCTTGGTAAAATCATGCAGGATTGAAATTTTTGATGGTTTTTTACTCCTCTCAACAGCCCAAACAAGTTTCTAAAAGGATGAGTTTGCAACTACTTTACTTTTGGAGAAAATTCAAAACATTCATTATTCAATAGGGCCCAAACTATCAAAAACCAGCGGTTTCAATGAACACACATTTCTTGGTAGAATCATGCAGGACTGAAATTTTTGATGTTTTTCTACTCCTCTCATGAGCCCAAACAAGTCTCTAAAAGCATGAGTTTGCAACTACTTTACTTTTGGAGAAAATTCAAAACATTCATTATTCAATAGAGCCCAATAGCAAAAATCAGGTTTTGAATGAAGAATCACATTTCTTGGTAGAATCATGCAGGATTGAAATTTTTGATGGTTTTTTACTCCTCTCAACAGCCCAAACAAGTTTCTAAAAGGATGAGTTTGCAACTACTTTACTTTTGGAGAAAATTCAAAACATTCATTATTCAATAGGGCCCAAACTATCAAAAACCAGCGGTTTCAATGAACACACATTTCTTGGTAGAATCATGCAGGACTGAAATTTTTGATGTTTTTCTACTCCTCTCATGAGCCCAAACAAGTATCTAAAAGCATGAGTTTGCAACTACTTTACTTTTGGAGAAAATTCAAAACATTCACTATTCAATAGAGCCCAATAGCAAAAATCAGGTTTTGAATGAAGAATCACATTTCTTAGTAAAATCATGCAGGATTGAAATTTTTGATGGTTTTTTACTCCTCTCAAGAGCCCAAACAAGTTTCTAAAAGGATGAGTTTGCAACTACTTTACTTTTGGAGAAAATTCAAAACATTCATTATTCAATAGGGCCCAAACTATCAAAAACCAGCGGTTTCAATGAACACACATTTCTTGGTAGAATCATGCAGGACTGAAATTTTTGATGTTTTTCTACTCCTCTCATGAGCCCAAACAAGTCTCTAAAAGCATGAGTTTGCAACTACTTTACTTTTGGAGAAAATTCAAAACATTCATTATTCAATAGAGCCCAATAGCAAAAATCAGGTTTTGAATGAAGAATCACATTTCTTGGTAGAATCATGCAGGATTGAAATTTTTGATGGTTTTTTACTCCTCTCAACAGCCCAAACAAGTTTCTAAAAGGATGAGTTTGCAACTACTTTACTTTTGGAGAAAATTCAAAACATTCATTATTCAATAGGGCCCAAACTATCAAAAACCAGCGGTTTCAATGAACACACATTTCTTGGTAGAATCATGCAGGACTGAAATTTTTGATGTTTTTCTACTCCTCTCATGAGCCCAAACAAGTATCTAAAAGCATGAGTTTGCAACTACTTTACTTTTGGAGAAAATTCAAAACATTCACTATTCAATAGAGCCCAATAGCAAAAATCAGGTTTTGAATGAAGAATCACATTTCTTAGTAAAATCATGCAGGATTGAAATTTTTGATGGTTTTTTACTCCTCTCAAGAGCCCAAACAAGTTTCTAAAAGGATGAGTTTGCAACTACTTTACTTTTGGAGAAAATTCAAAACATTCATTATTCAATAGGGCCCAAACTATCAAAAACCAGCGGTTTGAATGAACGCACATTTCTTGGTAGAATCATGCAGGACTGAAATTTTTGATGTTTTTCTACTCCTCTCATGAGCCCAAACAAGTCTCTAAAAGCATGAGTTTGCAACTACTTTACTTTTGGAGAAAATTCAAAACATTCATTATTCAATAGAGCCCAATAGCAAAAATCAGGTTTTGAATGAAGAATCACATTTCTTGGTAGAATCATGCAGGATTGAAATTTTTGATGGTTTTTTACTCCTCTCAACAGCCCAAACAAGTTTCTAAAAGGATGAGTTTGCAACTACTTTACTTTTGGAGAAAATTCAAAACATTCATTATTCAATAGGGCCCAAACTATCAAAAACCAGCGGTTTCAATGAACACACATTTCTTGGTAGAATCATGCAGGACTGAAACTATCATGCAGGGCCCAAACTATCAAAAACCAGCGGTTTCAATGAACACACATTTCTTGGTAGAATCATGCAGGACTGAAATTTTTGATATTTTTCTACTCCTCTCATGAGCCCAAACAAGTCTCTAAAAGCATGAGTTTGCAACTACTTTACTTTTGGAGAAAATTCAAAACATTCACTATTCAATAGAGCCCAATAGCAAAAATCAGGTTTTGAATGAAGAATCACATTTCTTGGTAGAATCATGCAGGATTGAAATTTTTGATGGTTTTTTACTCCTCTCAAGAGCCCAAACAAGTTTCTAAAAGGATGAGTTTGCAACTACTTTACTTTTGGAGAAAATTCAAAACATTCATTATTCAATAGGGCCCAAACTATCAAAAACCAGCGGTTTGAATGAACGCACATTTCTTGGTAGAATCATGCAGGACTGAAATTTTTGATGTTTTTCTACTCCTCTCATGAGCCCAAACAAGTCTCTAAAAGCATGAGTTTGCAACTACTTTACTTTTGGAGAAAATTCAAAACATTCATTATTCAATAGAGCCCAATAGCAAAAATCAGGTTTTGAATGAAGAATCACATTTCTTGGTAGAATCATGCAGGATTGAAATTTTTGATGGTTTTTTACTCCTCTCAACAGCCCAAACAAGTTTCTGAAAGGATGAGTTTGCAACTACTTTACTTTTGGAGAAAATTCAAAACATTCATTATTCAATAGGGCCCAAA
The DNA here is from genome assembly GCF_039654945.1 of Dendrobates tinctorius. NCBI lineage: Eukaryota > Metazoa > Chordata > Amphibia > Anura > Dendrobatidae > Dendrobates > Dendrobates tinctorius. Next base: position 22,989,658 of record NW_027361713.1, read on the forward strand.
CTATCAAAAACCAGCGGTTTCAATGAACACACATTTCTTGGTAGAATCATGCAGGACTGAAATTTTTGATGTTTTTCTACTCCTCTCATGAGCCCAAACAAGTATCTAAAAGCATGAGTTTGCAACTACTTTACTTTTGGAGAAAATTCAAAACATTCACTATTCAATAGAGCCCAATAGCAAAAATCAGGTTTTGAATGAAGAATCACATTTCTTAGTAAAATCATGCAGGATTGAAATTTTTGATGGTTTTTTACTCCTCTCAAGAGCCCAAACAAGTTTCTAAAAGGATGAGTTTGCAACTACTTTACTTTTGGAGAAAATTCAAAACATTCATTATTCAATAGGGCCCAAACTATCAAAAACCAGCGGTTTCAATGAACACACATTTCTTGGTAGAATCATGCAGGACTGAAATTTTTGATGTTTTTCTACTCCTCTCATGAGCCCAAACAAGTCTCTAAAAGCATGAGTTTGCAACTACTTTACTTTTGGAGAAAATTCAAAACATTCATTATTCAATAGAGCCCAATAGCAAAAATCAGGTTTTGAATGAAGAATCACATTTCTTGGTAGAATCATGCAGGATTGAAATTTTTGATGGTTTTTTACTCCTCTCAACAGCCCAAACAAGTTTCTAAAAGGATGAGTTTGCAACTACTTTACTTTTGGAGAAAATTCAAAACATTCATTATTCAATAGGGCCCAAACTATCAAAAACCAGCGGTTTCAATGAACACACATTTCTTGGTAGAATCATGCAGGACTGAAATTTTTGATGTTTTTCTACTCCTCTCATGAGCCCAAACAAGTATCTAAAAGCATGAGTTTGCAACTACTTTACTTTTGGAGAAAATTCAAAACATTCACTATTCAATAGAGCCCAATAGCAAAAATCAGGTTTTGAATGAAGAATCACATTTCTTAGTAAAATCATGCAGGATTGAAATTTTTGATGGTTTTTTACTCCTCTCAAGAGCCCAAACAAGTTTCTAAAAGGATGAGTTTGCAACTACTTTACTTTTGGAGAAAATTCAAAACATTCATTATTCAATAGGGCCCAAACTATCAAAAACCAGCGGTTTGAATGAACGCACATTTCTTGGTAGAATCATGCAGGACTGAAATTTTTGATGTTTTTCTACTCCTCTCATGAGCCCAAACAAGTCTCTAAAAGCATGAGTTTGCAACTACTTTACTTTTGGAGAAAATTCAAAACATTCATTATTCAATAGAGCCCAATAGCAAAAATCAGGTTTTGAATGAAGAATCACATTTCTTGGTAGAATCATGCAGGATTGAAATTTTTGATGGTTTTTTACTCCTCTCAACAGCCCAAACAAGTTTCTAAAAGGATGAGTTTGCAACTACTTTACTTTTGGAGAAAATTCAAAACATTCATTATTCAATAGGGCCCAAACTATCAAAAACCAGCGGTTTCAATGAACACACATTTCTTGGTAGAATCATGCAGGACTGAAACTATCATGCAGGGCCCAAACTATCAAAAACCAGCGGTTTCAATGAACACACATTTCTTGGTAGAATCATGCAGGACTGAAATTTTTGATATTTTTCTACTCCTCTCATGAGCCCAAACAAGTCTCTAAAAGCATGAGTTTGCAACTACTTTACTTTTGGAGAAAATTCAAAACATTCACTATTCAATAGAGCCCAATAGCAAAAATCAGGTTTTGAATGAAGAATCACATTTCTTGGTAGAATCATGCAGGATTGAAATTTTTGATGGTTTTTTACTCCTCTCAAGAGCCCAAACAAGTTTCTAAAAGGATGAGTTTGCAACTACTTTACTTTTGGAGAAAATTCAAAACATTCATTATTCAATAGGGCCCAAACTATCAAAAACCAGCGGTTTGAATGAACGCACATTTCTTGGTAGAATCATGCAGGACTGAAATTTTTGATGTTTTTCTACTCCTCTCATGAGCCCAAACAAGTCTCTAAAAGCATGAGTTTGCAACTACTTTACTTTTGGAGAAAATTCAAAACATTCATTATTCAATAGAGCCCAATAGCAAAAATCAGGTTTTGAATGAAGAATCACATTTCTTGGTAGAATCATGCAGGATTGAAATTTTTGATGGTTTTTTACTCCTCTCAACAGCCCAAACAAGTTTCTGAAAGGATGAGTTTGCAACTACTTTACTTTTGGAGAAAATTCAAAACATTCATTATTCAATAGGGCCCAAACTATCAAAAACCAGCGGTTTGAATGAACACACATTTCTTGGTAGAATCATGCAGGACTGAAATTTTTGATGTTTTTCTTCTCCTCTCATGAGCCCAAACAAGTCTCTAAAAGCATGAGTTTGCAACTACTTTACTTTTGGAGAAAATTCAAAACATTCATTATTCAATAGAGCCCAATAGCAAAAATCAGGTTTTGAATGAAGAATCACATTTCTTGGTAGAATCATGCAGGATTGAAATTTTTGATGGTTTTTTACTCCTCTCAACAGCCCAAACAAGTTTCTAAAAGGATGAGTTTGCAACTACTTTACTTTTGGAGAAAATTCAAAACATTCATTATTCAATAGGGCCCAAACTATCAAAAACCAGCGGTTTCAATGAACACACATTTCTTGGTAGAATCATGCAGGACTGAAATTTTTGATGTTTTTCTACTCCTCTCATGAGCCCAAACAAGTCTCTAAAAGCATGAGTTTGCAACTACTTTACTTTTGGAGAAAATTCAAAACATTCACTATTCAATAGAGCCCAATAGCAAAAATCAGGTTTTGAATGAAGAATCACATTTCTTGGTAAAATCATGCAGGATTGAAATTTTTGATGGTTTTTTACTCCTCTCAACAGCCCAAACAAGTTTCTAAAAGGATGAGTTTGCAACTACTTTACTTTTGGAGAAAATTCAAAACATTCATTATTCAATAGGGCCCAAACTATCAAAAACCAGCGGTTTCAATGAACACACATTTCTTGGTAGAATCATGCAGGACTGAAATTTTTGATGTTTTTCTACTCCTCTCATGAGCCCAAACAAGTCTCTAAAAGCATGAGTTTGCAACTACTTTACTTTTGGAGAAAATTCAAAACATTCATTATTCAATAGAGCCCAATAGCAAAAATCAGGTTTTGAATGAAGAATCACATTTCTTGGTAGAATCATGCAGGATTGAAATTTTTGATGGTTTTTTACTCCTCTCAACAGCCCAAACAAGTTTCTAAAAGGATGAGTTTGCAACTACTTTACTTTTGGAGAAAATTCAAAACATTCATTATTCAATAGGGCCCAAACTATCAAAAACCAGCGGTTTCAATGAACACACATTTCTTGGTAGAATCATGCAGGACTGAAATTTTTGATGTTTTTCTATTCCTCTCATGAGCCCAAACAAGTATCTAAAAGCATGAGTTTGCAACTACTTTACTTTTGGAGAAAATTCAAAACATTCACTATTCAATAGAGCCCAATAGCAAAAATCAGGTTTTGAATGAAGAATCACATTTCTTAGTAAAATCATGCAGGATTGAAATTTTTGATGGTTTTTTACTCCTCTCAAGAGCCCAAACAAGTTTCTAAAAGGATGAGTTTGCAACTACTTTACTTTTGGAGAAAATTCAAAACATTCATTATTCAATAGGGCCCAAACTATCAAAAACCAGCGGTTTCAATGAACACACATTTCTTGGTAGAATCATGCAGGACTGAAATTTTTGATGTTTTTCTACTCCTCTCATGAGCCCAAACAAGTCTCTAAAAGCATGAGTTTGCAACTACTTTACTTTTGGAGAAAATTCAAAACATTCATTATTCAATAGAGCCCAATAGCAAAAATCAGGTTTTGAATGAAGAATCACATTTCTTGGTAGAATCATGCAGGATTGAAATTTTTGATGGTTTTTTACTCCTCTCAACAGCCCAAACAAGTTTCTAAAAGGATGAGTTTGCAACTACTTTACTTTTGGAGAAAATTCAAAACATTCATTATTCAATAGGGCCCAAACTATCAAAAACCAGCGGTTTCAATGAACACACATTTCTTGGTAGAATCATGCAGGACTGAAATTTTTGATGTTTTTCTACTCCTCTCATGAGCCCAAACAAGTATCTAAAAGCATGAGTTTGCAACTACTTTACTTTTGGAGAAAATTCAAAACATTCACTATTCAATAGAGCCCAATAGCAAAAATCAGGTTTTGAATGAAGAATCACATTTCTTAGTAAAATCATGCAGGATTGAAATTTTTGATGGTTTTTTACTCCTCTCAAGAGCCCAAACAAGTTTCTAAAAGGATGAGTTTGCAACTACTTTACTTTTGGAGAAAATTCAAAACATTCATTATTCAATAGGGCCCAAACTATCAAAAACCAGCGGTTTGAATGAACGCACATTTCTTGGTAGAATCATGCAGGACTGAAATTTTTGATGTTTTCTACTCCTCTCATGAGCCCAAACAAGTCTCTAAAAGCATGAGTTTGCAACTTCTTTACTTTTGGAGAAAATTCAAAACATTCATTATTCAATAGAGCCCAATAGCAAAAATCAGGTTTTGAATGAAGAATCACATTTCTTGGTAGAATCATGCAGGATTGAAATTTTTGATGGTTTTTTACTCCTCTCAACAGCCCAAACAAGTTTCTAAAAGGATGAGTTTGCAACTACTTTACTTTTGGAGAAAATTCAAAACATTCATTATTCAATAGGGCCCAAACTATCAAAAACCAGCGGTTTCAATGAACACACATTTCTTGGTAGAATCATGCAGGACTGAAACTATCATGCAGGGCCCAAACTATCAAAAACCAGCGGTTTCAATGAACACACATTTCTTGGTAGAATCATGCAGGACTGAAATTTTTGATGTTTTTCTACTCCTCTCATGAGCCCAAACAAGTCTCTAAAAGCATGAGTTTGCAACTACTTTACTTTTGGAGAAAATTCAAAACATTCACTATTCAATAGAGCCCAATAGCAAAAATCAGGTTTTGAATGAAGAATCACATTTCTTGGTAAAATCATGCAGGATTGAAATTTTTGATGGTTTTTTACTCCTCTCAACAGCCCAAACAAGTTTCTAAAAGGATGAGTTTGCAACTACTTTACTTTTGGAGAAAATTCAAAACATTCATTATTCAATAGGGCCCAAACTATCAAAAACCAGCGGTTTCAATGAACACACATTTCTTGGTAGAATCATGCAGGACTGAAATTTTTGATGTTTTTCTACTCCTCTCATGAGCCCAAACAAGTCTCTAAAAGCATGAGTTTGCAACTACTTTACTTTTGGAGAAAATTCAAAACATTCATTATTCAATAGAGCCCAATAGCAAAAATCAGGTTTTGAATGAAGAATCACATTTCTTGGTAGAATCATGCAGGATTGAAATTTTTGATGGTTTTTTACTCCTCTCAACAGCCCAAACAAGTTTCTAAAAGGATGAGTTTGCAACTACTTTACTTTTGGAGAAAATTCAAAACATTCATTATTCAATAGGGCCCAAACTATCAAAAACCAGCGGTTTCAATGAACACACATTTCTTGGTAGAATCATGCAGGACTGAAATTTTTGATGTTTTTCTACTCCTCTCATGAGCCCAAACAAGTATCTAAAAGCATGAGTTTGCAACTACTTTACTTTTGGAGAAAATTCAAAACATTCACTATTCAATAGAGCCCAATAGCAAAAATCAGGTTTTGAATGAAGAATCACATTTCTTAGTAAAATCATGCAGGATTGAAATTTTTGATGGTTTTTTACTCCTCTCAAGAGCCCAAACAAGTTTCTAAAAGGATGAGTTTGCAACTACTTTACTTTTGGAGAAAATTCAAAACATTCATTATTCAATAGGGCCCAAACTATCAAAAACCAGCGGTTTGAATGAACGCACATTTCTTGGTAGAATCATGCAGGACTGAAATTTTTGATGTTTTTCTACTCCTCTCATGAGCCCAAACAAGTCTCTAAAAGCATGAGTTTGCAACTACTTTACTTTTGGAGAAAATTCAAAACATTCATTATTCAATAGAGCCCAATAGCAAAAATCAGGTTTTGAATGAAGAATCACATTTCTTGGTAGAATCATGCAGGATTGAAATTTTTGATGGTTTTTTACTCCTCTCAACAGCCCAAACAAGTTTCAAAAAGGATGAGTTTGCAACTACTTTACTTTTGGAGAAAATTCAAAACATTCATTATTCAATAGGGCCCAAACTATCAAAAACCAGCGGTTTCAATGAACACACATTTCTTGGTAGAATCATGCAGGACTGAAATTTTTGATGTTTTTCTACTCCTCTCATGAGCCCAAACAAGTATCTAAAAGCATGAGTTTGCAACTACTTTACTTTTGGAGAAAATTCAAAACATTCACTATTCAATAGAGCCCAATAGCAAAAATCAGGTTTTGAATGAAGAATCACATTTCTTAGTAAAATCATGCAGGATTGAAATTTTTGATGGTTTTTTACTCCTCTCAAGAGCCCAAACAAGTTTCTAAAAGGATGAGTTTGCAACTACTTTACTTTTGGAGAAAATTCAAAACATTCATTATTCAATAGGGCCCAAACTATCAAAAACCAGCGGTTTGAATGAACGCACATTTCTTGGTAGAATCATGCAGGACTGAAATTTTTGATGTTTTCTACTCCTCTCATGAGCCCAAACAAGTCTCTAAAAGCATGAGTTTGCAACTTCTTTACTTTTGGAGAAAATTCAAAACATTCATTATTCAATAGAGCCCAATAGCAAAAATCAGGTTTTGAATGAAGAATCACATTTCTTGGTAGAATCATGCAGGATTGAAATTTTTGATGGTTTTTTACTCCTCTCAACAGCCCAAACAAGTTTCTAAAAGGATGAGTTTGCAACTACTTTACTTTTGGAGAAAATTCAAAACATTCATTATTCAATAGGGCCCAAACTATCAAAAACCAGCGGTTTCAATGAACACACATTTCTTGGTAGAATCATGCAGGACTGAAACTATCATGCAGGGCCCAAACTATCAAAAACCAGCGGTTTCAATGAACACACATTTCTTGGTAGAATCATGCAGGACTGAAATTTTTGATGTTTTTCTACTCCTCTCATGAGCCCAAACAAGTCTCTAAAAGCATGAGTTTGCAACTACTTTACTTTTGGAGAAAATTCAAAACATTCACTATTCAATAGAGCCCAATAGCAAAAATCAGGTTTTGAATGAAGAATCACATTTCTTGGTAAAATCATGCAGGATTGAAATTTTTGATGGTTTTTTACTCCTCTCAACAGCCCAAACAAGTTTCTAAAAGGATGAGTTTGCAACTACTTTACTTTTGGAGAAAATTCAAAACATTCATTATTCAATAGGGCCCAAACTATCAAAAACCAGCGGTTTCAATGAACACACATTTCTTGGTAGAATCATGCAGGACTGAAATTTTTGATGTTTTTCTACTCCTCTCATGAGCCCAAACAAGTCTCTAAAAGCATGAGTTTGCAACTACTTTACTTTTGGAGAAAATTCAAAACATTCATTATTCAATAGAGCCCAATAGCAAAAATCAGGTTTTGAATGAAGAATCACATTTCTTGGTAGAATCATGCAGGATTGAAATTTTTGATGGTTTTTTACTCCTCTCAACAGCCCAAACAAGTTTCTAAAAGGATGAGTTTGCAACTACTTTACTTTTGGAGAAAATTCAAAACATTCATTATTCAATAGGGCCCAAACTATCAAAAACCAGCGGTTTCAATGAACACACATTTCTTGGTAGAATCATGCAGGACTGAAATTTTTGATGTTTTTCTACTCCTCTCATGAGCCCAAACAAGTATCTAAAAGCATGAGTTTGCAACTACTTTACTTTTGGAGAAAATTCAAAACATTCACTATTCAATAGAGCCCAATAGCAAAAATCAGGTTTTGAATGAAGAATCACATTTCTTAGTAAAATCATGCAGGATTGAAATTTTTGATGGTTTTTTACTCCTCTCAAGAGCCCAAACAAGTTTCTAAAAGGATGAGTTTGCAACTACTTTACTTTTGGAGAAAATTCAAAACATTCATTATTCAATAGGGCCCAAACTATCAAAAACCAGCGGTTTGAATGAACGCACATTTCTTGGTAGAATCATGCAGGACTGAAATTTTTGATGTTTTTCTACTCCTCTCATGAGCCCAAACAAGTCTCTAAAAGCATGAGTTTGCAACTACTTTACTTTTGGAGAAAATTCAAAACATTCATTATTCAATAGAGCCCAATAGCAAAAATCAGGTTTTGAATGAAGAATCACATTTCTTGGTAGAATCATGCAGGATTGAAATTTTTGATGGTTTTTTACTCCTCTCAACAGCCCAAACAAGTTTCTGAAAGGATGAGTTTGCAACTACTTTACTTTTGGAGAAAATTCAAAACATTCATTATTCAATAGGGCCCAAACTATCAAAAACCAGCGGTTTGAATGAACACACATTTCTTGGTAGAATCATGCAGGACTGAAATTTTTGATGTTTTTCTACTCCTCTCATGAGCCCAAACAAGTCTCTAAAAGCATGAGTTTGCAACTACTTTACTTTTGGAGAAAATTCAAAACATTCATTATTCAATAGAGCCCAATAGCAAAAATCAGGTTTTGAATGAAGAATCACATTTCTTGGTAGAATCATGCAGGATTGAAATTTTTGATGGTTTTTTACTCCTCTCAACAGCCCAAACAAGTTTCTAAAAGGATGAGTTTGCAACTACTTTACTTTTGGAGAAAATTCAAAACATTCATTATTCAATAGGGCCCAAACTATCAAAAACCAGCGGTTTCAATGAACACACATTTCTTGGTAGAATCATGCAGGACTGAAATTTTTGATGTTTTTCTACTCCTCTCATGAGCCCAAACAAGTCTCTAAAAGCATGAGTTTGCAACTACTTTACTTTTGGAGAAAATTCAAAACATTCACTATTCAATAGAGCCCAATAGCAAAAATCAGGTTTTGAATGAAGAATCACATTTCTTGGTAAAATCATGCAGGATTGAAATTTTTGATGGTTTTTTACTCCTCTCAACAGCCCAAACAAGTTTCTAAAAGGATGAGTTTGCAACTACTTTACTTTTGGAGAAAATTCAAAACATTCATTATTCAATAGGGCCCAAACTATCAAAAACCAGCGGTTTCAATGAACACACATTTCTTGGTAGAATCATGCAGGACTGAAATTTTTGATGTTTTTCTACTCCTCTCATGAGCCCAAACAAGTCTCTAAAAGCATGAGTTTGGGGGGCGTGGTTTGCAGAGGCCAGGAGCAGACGTGTTTTGCAAGAGCTCCTGAGATTCCTCTAAAAAAGCTACCTAAAGCTTACAAATAAGTGGACTTTATGCAACTATTTGCTGTGGAGGACCTGTGAGAACATGCCTGGAGCTACAGAGATGAAGAAAGAAAAAAATCCAGTGGATAAAAAGCTTCTTAAAGCATCGAGAAGCAAGAGGCCTGAAATTGCTGTGTCATCCCCGCTGTCTGGCTGGAGGAAGATGGCGGCTGCAGTGAAGCCAGTAGCACAGAGGAAGATTGAAGCGACTCCGATGTGGAGATCTGCTGGGTCACAGCCAGTCAACCGGATCATCGGTGGTGGACAAGGAAGGAAAAAAGAGATACCACCGGTTGTCAGCAGCGGGAGGAGAAGCGGCGGCAAAGGTACAGCGGCAGAGCAGAAGAGGAGCGGGACAGAAGAAGCGATGATGTCATCCTATGCCGGCGGGAAGCAGAGAGGCTGCGGGGTCGTCGTGGCAACGGAGAAGCTGGAGAACACAGCGAGGAAGCCCGTCGGGGATGCCGTGAATGGACGCAATGTTGCCGGAAGAGGAGAGGAAAGAGGCGGCAGAGCGGTCACAGCAGCGGTCACACCAAAGGAGGAGGAAGACCCGGTCCTGCTTTCTTCATCCGTGGCTCTGGCGGTAGCTGAGGGGAGGACCCGGGAGACCGGCGGCGATTCTACAGTGGCAGAGCAGAAGAGGAGCAGGGCGGAAGAAGCGGTGATGTCATCATATGCCGGTGAGAGGAAGAGAAGCTGCGGGGTCGCCGTGGCAATGGAGAAGCCGGAGATTGCAGCGGGGAAGCCTGTTGGGGCCTCGCTGAATGGACGTGATGGTGCAGGGAGAGGGGATAGAGGCAGCAGAGCGGTAGTAGCAGCGGTGACATCATTGGAGAGGGAAGAAGCCGCGGTCCCGCTTTCATCATCTGCGGTCCTGGCGGTGGCTGAGGGGAGGACCCGGGAGACCGGCGGTGAGTCTACAAGGACCTTGGTGGAGGCTGGTGTCTGGCGCAGGGAGGTGTCAGGCACCCTGGAACACAATCAAGCGCTCCATACAGCGGAAGAGGGAATTTTCATTGCAACTTGTGGAGCAGCTGAGGAGAGTTGTCGGGTGAGCGTCCAAGGGGCAGGAATCGGTTCAGGGTGGAAGGAGAAGAAAGAGGAGGGTCTGAGGTTGGAACCAGGGGGTGGCAGCCTGCGATATGAAGCTGCTGTATTTGTACCATCGGTACTCAGAGATGGGGGTGCCTGGACTCAGAAATTGGGGATAGGGGGGCAGGGGAACACCTCATTACAACAATGTTTAAATGGGGGGTACCCCTATACTCCTTCACAAAAGGAACAACTACAAAAAACTCAGAGGTTGCGGGATGTGGATGAAGAAGTTCATAATGGAGGGAGTGGATCTGTGGTTCAGTCGTGTGGGGCGATAAGCAAGGCATCCCTAAGAAATAATGGGGTTGAAAGCCCTGTTAATACAGGGAGACAGATGAGCGTAACCTTATGTAAGCCAAATGAGGCCATAAATAATAGCGGACAGAAATATAAAAAATCCAAATTGGGGGATGGGGAGAAAAAAGGGTTCCATATTAACTCTGTCAATTGCATATCATTTAAAGAGGATGTGTATCAAACGATGCTGGAAAGCTCCCAGTTTAATGAGATTACTTTTGGCGCCAATGATGATTTAGAAAGCATTTATACAATAGAATCCTCTGGCGGGGCTGATTCATACGAAGCGTATGGGAGCGATCCTTTTAATGATAAGATTTTGAATGGAACCTCATCTCCATATTCTACTTCTGAGGGGGATAATACTCCTGAAATTAATACTTCACTGATAGATGACATACCCGCCTCAGATGACCATCCATCAGAAGGTTTTGTAGCTAAAATGTGTACAGCCCTTTTAAAATCACTAGATGCCTCAGTAGAAAATCATATTACTCAGAGAAACTCATTTAAGCAAAAAGAATCCAAGGCCTCTGAAGTCTTCATTAAAAATCTTTTTAGGGATACTTTGCTGCGCCTGACTGATGACTCATATCCTAACTCTGCTAGAAACTTTGATAATACCACAAAAAGCCGAGAAGTACACGATTCTCAAGAAAACCATGAGCCCCGACCCTCTATCACTCTAAAATTGAATGACCTCCCTTATAAAAACCATGAGACACCAACAACACTAGCGGATGGTACCCATTTAACCTCTTTGATCTCCTCAGAGGTCTCTGGATGCTGTTTTCACAATACTAAGACGACAGATTCAATCAAAATTAAAAGTGATATATTACACTCAAGCGACTGTCAAATGTTATCTGTGCTCTCAGACTCATTGAATACTATTAAAAAGGACATTGCTTCTTTTAACTCCACCCTGGCCAATTATGAGGACTTTAAAAGAAAAAACAATGTTAAAATACGAGGGATACCTGAGTCAGTCCAGGCCTTCCAATTAAAGAGTTACATATCCTCAATGGTCACCTCCTTATTCCCCGCTGCTAACGAGAATTATCTAATTGAAAAAACTTTTCGGATACGCAGACCACCTGAGTTACCGCAAGATTTAGCAAGAGATGTTATCGTGTCGTTTCATCCAAACTGGTTAAGAAGTGCGTTCCTTGGACTGTCTAAAGATCCAGAATTCAAATCTTCCCGCTATAGTCATCTATCCTTTTTTAAAGACTTATCAAAAAGCACCTTGAAAAAAAGGAAGTCATTCTCCTCTACTACACGTGAACTGCTACGTGCCAAGATTCCATATTTTTGGACACAATCTTCGACTCTATTGGTGAAATATGCAGAGAGGCTGGTCCCCATCACTTCTCCAGACGAAGGGACTGATTTCTTAGAATTTTTAAGATCCTCCGCAAAATCTTTTCCTCCTTGAACTCAGACTATCACCGCGACTGAAAAATTGCCTTTAATATTTGTACTTGTTCCAAGTTCTCACATTGGTCTTAATTACTAATGTATTCCACTTTTTAATATTCTGGAATTGAACCGGACACTACCCCCAATAGGTCTTAGGGACATCAATGGTTGTCCCGGACGGGGCAGGCTACTATACCTCCTACATTCTACCTTATATATGTTTGTTAATTGACACATTGGAGGCGAATAAGGATAATTGTTTTTTTTTTTTGCAGGTACTGATAAGAAGACTTTAAATCATTCTAGTAAGATACGCAACTGATTGGTTACGTCGAGGTTGCAACTTTTAGTAGCTAACACAGATATGTGAAGTATAACATAATCCTGTGTATTGATTTTATTTCTACTGATATTTAACTTGACGATCATTCAAATGATTACTTGCATTTTTTTTTAAGCTAATATGTAAAATTTTGTGATCTCTGATGTGTTGTGTATATAGTCTGCCTATTCCCCCATGCTTGGGGGTTTCCCTGTCTTTACAGGGAATTATGTTTCCCTACCCTTCCTTTGTTTTGTATTCCCTTCCTTTCCTCAAAAATTTGAAACTCTAATAAAGATTATTGGAAAATAAAAGCATGAGTTTGCAACTACTTTACTTTTGGAGAAAATTCAAAACATTCATTATTCAATAGAGCCCAATAGCAAAAATCAGGTTTTGAATGAAGAATCACATTTCTTGGTAGAATCATGCAGGATTGAAATTTTTGATGGTTTTTTACTCCTCTCAACAGCCCAAACAAGTTTCTAAAAGGATGAGTTTGCAACTACTTTACTTTTGGAGAAAATTCAAAACATTCATTATTCAATAGGGCCCAAACTATCAAAAACCAGCGGTTTCAATGAACACACATTTCTTGGTAGAATCATGCAGGACTGAAATTTTTGATGTTTTTCTACTCCTCTCATGAGCCCAAACAAGTATCTAAAAGCATGAGTTTGCAACTACTTTACTTTTGGAGAAAATTCAAAACATTCACTATTCAATAGAGCCCAATAGCAAAAATCAGGTTTTAAATGAAGAATCACATTTCTTAGTAAAATCATGCAGGATTGAAATTTTTGATGGTTTTTTACTCCTCTCAAGAGCCCAAACAAGTTTCTAAAAGGATGAGTTTGCAACTACTTTACTTTTGGAGAAAATTCAAAACATTCATTATTCAATAGGGCCCAAACTATCAAAAACCAGCGGTTTGAATGAACGCACATTTCTTGGTAGAATCATGCAGGACTGAAATTTTTGATGTTTTTCTACTCCTCTCATGAGCCCAAACAAGTCTCTAAAAGCATGAGTTTGCAACTACTTTACTTTTGGAGAAAATTCAAAACATTCATTATTCAATAGAGCCCAATAGCAAAAATCAGGTTTTGAATGAAGAATCACATTTCTTGGTAGAATCATGCAGGATTGAAATTTTTGATGGTTTTTTACTCCACTCAACAGCCCAAACAAGTTTCTAAAAGGATGAGTTTGCAACTACTTTACTTTTGGAGAAAATTCAAAACATTCATTATTCAATAGGGCCCAAACTATCAAAAACCAGCGGTTTCAATGAACACACATTTCTTGGTAGAATCATGCAGGACTGAAATTTTTGATGTTTTTCTACTCCTCTCATGAGCCCAAACAAGTCTCTAAAAGCATGAGTTTGCAACTACTTTACTTTTGGAGAAAATTCAAAACATTCACTATTCAATAGAGCCCAATAGCAAAAATCAGGTTTTGAATGAAGAATCACATTTCTTGGTAAAATCATGCAGGATTGAAATTTTTGATGGTTTTTTACTCCTCTCAACAGCCCAAACAAGTTTCTAAAAGGATGAGTTTGCAACTACTTTACTTTTGGAGAAAATTCAAAACATTCATTATTCAATAGGGCCCAAACTATCAAAAACCAGCGGTTTCAATGAACACACATTTCTTGGTAGAATCATGCAGGACTGAAATTTTTGATGTTTTTCTACTCCTCTCATGAGCCCAAACAAGTCTCTAAAAGCATGAGTTTGCAACTACTTTACTTTTGGAGAAAATTCAAAACATTCATTATTCAATAGAGCCCAATAGCAAAAATCAGGTTTTGAATGAAGAATCACATTTCTTGGTAGAATCATGCAGGATTGAAATTTTTGATGGTTTTTTACTCCTCTCAACAGCCCAAACAAGTTTCTAAAAGGATGAGTTTGCAACTACTTTACTTTTGGAGAAAATTCAAAACATTCATTATTCAATAGGGCCCAAACTATCAAAAACCAGCGGTTTCAATGAACACACATTTCTTGGTAGAATCATGCAGGACTGAAATTTTTGATGTTTTTCTACTCCTCTCATGAGCCCAAACAAGTCTCTAAAAGCATGAGTTTGCAACTACTTTACTTTTGGAGAAAATTCAAAACATTCATTATTCAATAGAGCCCAATAGCAAAAATCAGGTTTTGAATGAAGAATCACATTTCTTGGTAGAATCATGCAGGATTGAAATTTTTGATGGTTTTTTACTCCTCTCAACAGCCCAAACAAGTTTCTAAAAGGATGAGTTTGCAACTACTTTACTTTTGGAGAAAATTCAAAACATTCATTATTCAAAAGGGCCCAAACTATCAAAAACCATTGGTTTCAATGAACACACATTTCTTGGTAGAATCATGCAGGACTGAAATTTTTGATGTTTTTCTACTCCTCTCATGAGCCCAAACAAGTCTCTAAAAGCATGAGTTTGCAACTACTTTACTTTTGGAGAAAATTCAAAACATTCATTATTCAATAGAGCCCAATAGCAAAAATCAGGTTTTGAATGAAGAATCACATTTCTTGGTAAAATCATGCAGGATTGAAATTTTTGATGGTTTTTTACTCCTCTCAACAGCCCAAACAAGTTTCTAAAAGGATGAGTTTGCAACTACTTTACTTTTGGAGAAAATTCAAAACATTCATTATTCAATAGGGCCCAAACTATCAAAAACCAGCGGTTTCAATGAACACACATTTCTTGGTAGAATCATGCAGGACTGAAATTTTTGATTTTTTGCTACTCCTCTCATGAGCCCAAACAAGTATCTAAAAGCATGAGTTTGCAACTACTTTACTTTTGGAGAAAATTCAAAACATTCACTATTCAATAGAGCCCAATAGCAAAAATCAGGTTTTGAATGAAGAATCACATTTCTTAGTAAAATCATGCAGGATTGAAATTTTTGATGGTTTTTTACTCCTCTCAACAGCCCAAACAAGTTTCTAAAAGGATGAGTTTGCAACTACTTTACTTTTGGAGAAAATTCAAAACATTCATTATTCAATAGGGCCCAAACTATCAAAAACCAGCGGTTTGAATGAACACACATTTCTTGGTAGAATCATGCAGGACTGAAATTTTTGATGTTTTTCTACTCCTCTCATGAGCCCAAACAAGTCTCTAAAAGCATGAGTTTGCAACTACTTTACTTTTGGAGAAAATTCAAAACATTCATTATTCAATAGAGCCCAATAGCAAAAATCAGGTTTTGAATGAAGAATCACATTTCTTGGTAGAATCATGCAGGATTGAAATTTTTGATGGTTTTTTACTCCTCTCAACAGCCCAAACAAGTTTCTAAAAGGATGAGTTTGCAACTACTTTACTTTTGGAGAAAATTCAAAACATTCATTATTCAATAGGGCCCAAACTATCAAAAACCAGCGGTTTCAATGAACACACATTTCTTGGTAGAATCATGCAGGACTGAAATTTTTGATGTTTTTCTACTCCTCTCATGAGCCCAAACAAGTCTCTAAAAGCATGAGTTTGCAACTACTTTACTTTTGGAGAAAATTCAAAACATTCATTATTCAATAGAGCCCAATAGCAAAAATCAGGTTTTGAATGAAGAATCACATTTCTTGGTAGAATCATGCAGGATTGAAATTTTTGATGGTTTTTTACTCCTCTCAACAGCCCAAACAAGTTTCTAAAAGGATGAGTTTGCAACTACTTTACTTTTGGAGAAAATTCAAAACATTCATTATTCAATAGGGCCCAAACTATCAAAAACCAGCGGTTTCAATGAACACACATTTCTTGGTAGAATCATGCAGGACTGAAATTTTTGATGTTTTTCTACTCCTCTCATGAGCCCAAACAAGTCTCTAAAAGCATGAGTTTGCAACTACTTTACTTTTGGAGAAAATTCAAAACATTCACTATTCAATAGAGCCCAATAGCAAAAATCAGGTTTTGAATGAAGAATCACATTTCTTGGTAAAATCATGCAGGATTGAAATTTTTGATGGTTTTTTACTCCTCTCAACAGCCCAAACAAGTTTCTAAAAGGATGAGTTTGCAACTACTTTACTTTTGGAGAAAATTCAAAACATTCATTATTCAATAGGGCCCAAACTATCAAAAACCAGCGGTTTCAATGAACACACATTTCTTGGTAGAATCATGCAGGACTGAAATTTTTGATGTTTTTCTACTCCTCTCATGAGCCCAAACAAGTCTCTAAAAGCATGAGTTTGCAACTACTTTACTTTTGGAGAAAATTCAAAACATTCATTATTCAATAGAGCCCAATAGCAAAAATCAGGTTTTGAATGAAGAATCACATTTCTTGGTAGAATCATGCAGGATTGAAATTTTTGATGGTTTTTTACTCCTCTCAACAGCCCAAACAAGTTTCTAAAAGGATGAGTTTGCAACTACTTTACTTTTGGAGAAAATTCAAAACATTCATTATTCAATAGGGCCCAAACTATCAAAAACCAGCGGTTTCAATGAACACACATTTCTTGGTAGAATCATGCAGGACTGAAATTTTTGATGTTTTTCTACTCCTCTCATGAGCCCAAACAAGTATCTAAAAGCATGAGTTTGCAACTACTTTACTTTTGGAGAAAATTCAAAACATTCACTATTCAATAGAGCCCAATAGCAAAAATCAGGTTTTGAATGAAGAATCACATTTCTTAGTAAAATCATGCAGGATTGAAATTTTTGATGGTTTTTTACTCCTCTCAAGAGCCCAAACAAGTTTCTAAAAGGATGAGTTTGCAACTACTTTACTTTTGGAGAAAATTCAAAACATTCATTATTCAATAGGGCCCAAACTATCAAAAACCAGCGGTTTGAATGAACACACATTTCTTGGTAGAATCATGCAGGACTGAAATTTTTGATGTTTTTCTACTCCTCTCATGAGCCCAAACAAGTCTCTAAAAGCATGAGTTTGCAACTACTTTACTTTTGGAGAAAATTCAAAACATTCATTATTCAATAGAGCCCAATAGCAAAAATCAGGTTTTGAATGAAGAATCACATTTCTTGGTAGAATCATGCAGGATTGAAATTTTTGATGGTTTTTTACTCCTCTCAACAGCCCAAACAAGTTTCTAAAAGGATGAGTTTGCAACTACTTTACTTTTGGAGAAAATTCAAAACATTCATTATTCAATAGGGCCCAAACTATCAAAAACCAGCGGTTTCAATGAACACACATTTCTTGGTAGAATCATGCAGGACTGAAATTTTTGATGTTTTTCTACTCCTCTCATGAGCCCAAACAAGTCTCTAAAAGCATGAGTTTGCAACTACTTTACTTTTGGAGAAAATTCAAAACATTCACTATTCAATAGAGCCCAATAGCAAAAATCAGGTTTTGAATGAAGAATCACATTTCTTGGTAAAATCATGCAGGATTGAAATTTTTGATGGTTTTTTACTCCTCTCAACAGCCCAAACAAGTTTCTAAAAGGATGAGTTTGCAACTACTTTACTTTTGGAGAAAATTCAAAACATTCATTATTCAATAGGGCCCAAACTATCAAAAACCAGCGGTTTCAATGAACACACATTTCTTGGTAGAATCATGCAGGACTGAAATTTTTGATGTTTTTCTACTCCTCTCATGAGCCCAAACAAGTCTCTAAAAGCATGAGTTTGCAACTACTTTACTTTTGTAGAAAATTCAAAACATTCATTATTCAATAGAGCCCAATAGCAAAAATCAGGTTTTGAATGAAGAATCACATTTCTTGGTAGAATCATGCAGGATTGAAATTTTTGATGGTTTTTTACTCCTCTCAACAGCCCAAACAAGTTTCTAAAAGGATGAGTTTGCAACTACTTTACTTTTGGAGAAAATTCAAAACATTCATTATTCAATAGGGCCCAAACTATCAAAAACCAGCGGTTTCAATGAACACACATTTCTTGGTAGAATCATGCAGGACTGAAATTTTTGATGTTTTTCTACTCCTCTCATGAGCCCAAACAAGTATCTAAAAGCATGAGTTTGCAACTACTTTACTTTTGGAGAAAATTCAAAACATTCACTATTCAATAGAGCCCAATAGCAAAAATCAGGTTTTGAATGAAGAATCACATTTCTTAGTAAAATCATGCAGGATTGAAATTTTTGATGGTTTTTTACTCCTCTCAAGAGCCCAAACAAGTTTCTAAAAGGATGAGTTTGCAACTACTTTACTTTTGGAGAAAATTCAAAACATTCATTATTCAATAGGGCCCAAACTATCAAAAACCAGCGGTTTGAATGAACACACATTTCTTGGTAGAATCATGCAGGACTGAAATTTTTGATGTTTTTCTACTCCTCTCATGAGCCCAAACAAGTCTCTAAAAGCATGAGTTTGCAACTACTTTACTTTTGGAGAAAATTCAAAACATTCATTATTCAACAGAGCCCAATAGCAAAAATCAGGTTTTGAATGAAGAATCACATTTCTTGGTAGAATCATGCAGGATTGAAATTTTTGATGGTTTTTTACTCCTCTCAACAGCCCAAACAAGTTTCTAAAAGGATGAGTTTGCAACTACTTTACTTTTGGAGAAAATTCAAAACATTCATTATTCAATAGGGCCCAAACTATCAAAAACCAGCGGTTTCAATGAACACACATTTCTTGGTAGAATCATGCAGGACTGAAATTTTTGATGTTTTTCTACTCCTCTCATGAGCCCAAACAAGTCTCTAAAAGCATGAGTTTGCAACTACTTTACTTTTGGAGAAAATTCAAAACATTCATTATTCAATAGAGCCCAATAGCAAAAATCAGGTTTTGAATGAAGAATCACATTTCTTGGTAGAATCATGCAGGATTGAAATTTTTGATGGTTTTTTACTCCTCTCAACAGCCCAAACAAGTTTCTAAAAGGATGAGTTTGCAACTACTTTACTTTTGGAGAAAATTCAAAACATTCATTATTCAATAGGGCCCAAACTATCAAAAACCAGCGGTTTCAATGAACACACATTTCTTGGTAGAATCATGCAGGACTGAAATTTTTGATGTTTTTCTACTCCTCTCATGAGCCCAAACAAGTCTCTAAAAGCATGAGTTTGCAACTACTTTACTTTTGGAGAAAATTCAAAACATTCACTATTCAATAGAGCCCAATAGCAAAAATCAGGTTTTGAATGAAGAATCACATTTCTTGGTAAAATCATGCAGGATTGAAATTTTTGATGGTTTTTTACTCCTCTCAACAGCCCAAACAAGTTTCTAAAAGGATGAGTTTGCAACTACTTTACTTTTGGAGAAAATTCAAAACATTCATTATTCAATAGGGCCCAAACTATCAAAAACCAGCGGTTTCAATGAACACACATTTCTTGGTAGAATCATGCAGGACTGAAATTTTTGATGTTTTTCTACTCCTCTCATGAGCCCAAACAAGTCTCTAAAAGCATGAGTTTGCAACTACTTTACTTTTGGAGAAAATTCAAAACATTCATTATTCAATAGAGCCCAATAGCAAAAATCAGGTTTTGAATGAAGAATCACATTTCTTGGTAGAATCATGCAGGATTGAAATTTTTGATGGTTTTTTACTCCTCTCAACAGCCCAAACAAGTTTCTAAAAGGATGAGTTTGCAACTACTTTACTTTTGGAGAAAATTCAAAACATTCATTATTCAATAGGGCCCAAACTATCAAAAACCAGCGGTTTCAATGAACACACATTTCTTGGTAGAATCATGCAGGACTGAAATTTTTGATGTTTTTCTACTCCTCTCATGAGCCCAAACAAGTATCTAAAAGCATGAGTTTGCAACTACTTTACTTTTGGAGAAAATTCAAAACATTCACTATTCAATAGAGCCCAATAGCAAAAATCAGGTTTTGAATGAAGAATCACATTTCTTAGTAAAATCATGCAGGATTGAAATTTTTGATGGTTTTTTACTCCTCTCAAGAGCCCAAACAAGTTTCTAAAAGGATGAGTTTGCAACTACTTTACTTTTGGAGAAAATTCAAAACATTCATTGTTCAATAGGGCCCAAACTATCAAAAACCAGCGGTTTGAATGAACGCACATTTCTTGGTAGAATCATGCAGGACTGAAATTTTTGATGTTTTTCTACTCCTCTCATGAGCCCAAACAAGTCTCTAAAAGCATGAGTTTGCAACTACTTTACTTTTGGAGAAAATTCAAAACATACATTATTCAATAGAGCCCAATAGCAAAAATCAGGTTTTGAATGAAGAATCACATTTCTTGGTAGAATCATGCAGGATTGAAATTTTTGATGGTTTTTTACTCCTCTCAACAGCCCAAACAAGTTTCTAAAAGGATGAGTTTGCAACTACTTTACTTTTGGAGAAAATTCAAAACATTCATTATTCAATAGGGCCCAAACTATCAAAAACCAGCGGTTTCAATGAACACACATTTCTTGGTAGAATCATGCAGGACTGAAATTTTTGATGTTTTTCTACTCCTCTCATGAGCCCAAACAAGTCTCTAAAAGCATGAGTTTGCAACTACTTTACTTTTGGAGAAAATTCAAAACATTCACTATTCAATAGAGCCCAATAGCAAAAATCAGGTTTTGAATGAAGAATCACATTTCTTGGTAAAATCATGCAGGATTGAAATTTTTGATGGTTTTTTACTCCTCTCAACAGCCCAAACAAGTTTCTAAAAGGATGAGTTTGCAACTACTTTACTTTTGGAGAAAATTCAAAACATTCATTATTCAATAGGGCCCAAACTATCAAAAACCAGCGGTTTCAATGAACACACATTTCTTGGTAGAATCATGCAGGACTGAAATTTTTGATGTTTTTCTACTCCTCTCATGAGCCCAAACAAGTCTCTAAAAGCATGAGTTTGCAACTACTTTACTTTTGGAGAAAATTCAAAACATTCATTATTCAATAGAGCCCAATAGCAAAAATCAGGTTTTGAATGAAGAATCACATTTCTTGGTAGAATCATGCAGGATTGAAATTTTTGATGGTTTTTTACTCCTCTCAACAGCCCAAACAAGTTTCAAAAAGGATGAGTTTGCAACTACTTTACTTTTGGAGAAAATTCAAAACATTCATTATTCAATAGGGCCCAAACTATCAAAAACCAGCGGTTTCAATGAACACACATTTCTTGGTAGAATCATGCAGGACTGAAATTTTTGATGTTTTTCTACTCCTCTCATGAGCCCAAACAAGTATCTAAAAGCATGAGTTTGCAACTACTTTACTTTTGGAGAAAATTCAAAACATTCACTATTCAATAGAGCCCAATAGCAAAAATCAGGTTTTGAATGAAGAATCACATTTCTTAGTAAAATCATGCAGGATTGAAATTTTTGATGGTTTTTTACTCCTCTCAAGAGCCCAAACAAGTTTCTAAAAGGATGAGTTTGCAACTACTTTACTTTTGGAGAAAATTCAAAACATTCATTATTCAATAGGGCCCAAACTATCAAAAACCAGCGGTTTGAATGAACGCACATTTCTTGGTAGAATCATGCAGGACTGAAATTTTTGATGTTTTCTACTCCTCTCATGAGCCCAAACAAGTCTCTAAAAGCATGAGTTTGCAACTTCTTTACTTTTGGAGAAAATTCAAAACATTCATTATTCAATAGAGCCCAATAGCAAAAATCAGGTTTTGAATGAAGAATCACATTTCTTGGTAGAATCATGCAGGATTGAAATTTTTGATGGTTTTTTACTCCTCTCAACAGCCCAAACAAGTTTCTAAAAGGATGAGTTTGCAACTACTTTACTTTTGGAGAAAATTCAAAACATTCATTATTCAATAGGGCCCAAACTATCAAAAACCAGCGGTTTCAATGAACACACATTTTTTGGTAGAATCATGCAGGACTGAAACTATCATGCAGGGCCCAAACTATCAAAAACCAGCGGTTTCAATGAACACACATTTCTTGGTAGAATCATGCAGGACTGAAATTTTTGATGTTTTTCTACTCCTCTCATGAGCCCAAACAAGTCTCTAAAAGCATGAGTTTGCAACTACTTTACTTTTGGAGAAAATTCAAAACATTCACTATTCAATAGAGCCCAATAGCAAAAATCAGGTTTTGAATGAAGAATCACATTTCTTGGTAAAATCATGCAGGATTGAAATTTTTGATGGTTTTTTACTCCTCTCAACAGCCCAAACAAGTTTCTAAAAGGATGAGTTTGCAACTACTTTACTTTTGGAGAAAATTCAAAACATTCATTATTCAATAGGGCCCAAACTATCAAAAACCAGCGGTTTCAATGAACACACATTTCTTGGTAGAATCATGCAGGACTGAAATTTTTGATGTTTTTCTACTCCTCTCATGAGCCCAAACAAGTCTCTAAAAGCATGAGTTTGCAACTACTTTACTTTTGGAGAAAATTCAAAACATTCATTATTCAATAGAGCCCAATAGCAAAAATCAGGTTTTGAATGAAGAATCACATTTCTTGGTAGAATCATGCAGGATTGAAATTTTTGATGGTTTTTTACTCCTCTCAACAGCCCAAACAAGTTTCTAAAAGGATGAGTTTGCAACTACTTTACTTTTGGAGAAAATTCAAAACATTCATTATTCAATAGGGCCCAAACTATCAAAAACCAGCGGTTTCAATGAACACACATTTCTTGGTAGAATCATGCAGGACTGAAATTTTTGATGTTTTTCTACTCCTCTCATGAGCCCAAACAAGTATCTAAAAGCATGAGTTTGCAACTACTTTACTTTTGGAGAAAATTCAAAACATTCACTATTCAATAGAGCCCAATAGCAAAAATCAGGTTTTGAATGAAGAATCACATTTCTTAGTAAAATCATGCAGGATTGAAATTTTTGATGGTTTTTTACTCCTCTCAAGAGCCCAAACAAGTTTCTAAAAGGATGAGTTTGCAACTACTTTACTTTTGGAGAAAATTCAAAACATTCATTATTCAATAGGGCCCAAACTATCAAAAACCAGCGGTTTGAATGAACGCACATTTCTTGGTAGAATCATGCAGGACTGAAATTTTTGATGTTTTTCTACTCCTCTCATGAGCCCAAACAAGTCTCTAAAAGCATGAGTTTGCAACTACTTTACTTTTGGAGAAAATTCAAAACATTCATTATTCAATAGAGCCCAATAGCAAAAATCAGGTTTTGAATGAAGAATCACATTTCTTGGTAGAATCATGCAGGATTGAAATTTTTGATGGTTTTTTACTCCTCTCAACAGCCCAAACAAGTTTCTGAAAGGATGAGTTTGCAACTACTTTACTTTTGGAGAAAATTCAAAACATTCATTATTCAATAGGGCCCAAACTATCAAAAACCAGCGGTTTGAATGAACACACATTTCTTGGTAGAATCATGCAGGACTGAAATTTTTGATGTTTTTCTACTCCTCTCATGAGCCCAAACAAGTCTCTAAAAGCATGAGTTTGCAACTACTTTACTTTTGGAGAAAATTCAAAACATTCATTATTCAATAGAGCCCAATAGCAAAAATCAGGTTTTGAATGAAGAATCACATTTCTTGGTAGAATCATGCAGGATTGAAATTTTTGATGGTTTTTTACTCCTCTCAACAGCCCAAACAAGTTTCTAAAAGGATGAGTTTGCAACTACTTTACTTTTGGAGAAAATTCAAAACATTCATTATTCAATAGGGCCCAAACTATCAAAAACCAGCGGTTTCAATGAACACACATTTCTTGGTAGAATCATGCAGGACTGAAATTTTTGATGTTTTTCTACTCCTCTCATGAGCCCAAACAAGTCTCTAAAAGCATGAGTTTGCAACTACTTTACTTTTGGAGAAAATTCAAAACATTCACTATTCAATAGAGCCCAATAGCAAAAATCAGGTTTTGAATGAAGAATCACATTTCTTGGTAAAATCATGCAGGATTGAAATTTTTGATGGTTTTTTACTCCTCTCAACAGCCCAAACAAGTTTCTAAAAGGATGAGTTTGCAACTACTTTACTTTTGGAGAAAATTCAAAACATTCATTATTCAATAGGGCCCAAACTATCAAAAACCAGCGGTTTCAATGAACACACATTTCTTGGTAGAATCATGCAGGACTGAAATTTTTGATGTTTTTCTACTCCTCTCATGAGCCCAAACAAGTCTCTAAAAGCATGAGTTTGCAACTACTTTACTTTTGGAGAAAATTCAAAACATTCACTATTCAATAGAGCCCAATAGCAAAAATCAGGTTTTGAATGAAGAATCACATTTCTTGGTAAAATCATGCAGGATTGAAATTTTTGATGGTTTTTTACTCCTCTCAACAGCCCAAACAAGTTTCTAAAAGGATGAGTTTGCAACTACTTTACTTTTGGAGAAAATTCAAAACATTCATTATTCAATAGGGCCCAAACTATCAAAAACCAGCGGTTTCAATGAACACACATTTCTTGGTAGAATCATGCAGGACTGAAATTTTTGATGTTTTTCTACTCCTCTCATGAGCCCAAACAAGTCTCTAAAAGCATGAGTTTGCAACTACTTTACTTTTGGAGAAAATTCAAAACATTCATTATTCAATAGAGCCCAATAGCAAAAATCAGGTTTTGAATGAAGAATCACATTTCTTGGTAGAATCATGCAGGATTGAAATTTTTGATGGTTTTTTACTCCTCTCAACAGCCCAAACAAGTTTCTAAAAGGATGAGTTTGCAACTACTTTACTTTTGGAGAAAATTCAAAACATTCATTATTCAATAGGGCCCAAACTATCAAAAACCAGCGGTTTCAATGAACACACATTTCTTGGTAGAATCATGCAGGACTGAAATTTTTGATGTTTTTCTACTCCTCTCATGAGCCCAAACAAGTATCTAAAAGCATGAGTTTGCAACTACTTTACTTTTGGAGAAAATTCAAAACATTCACTATTCAATAGAGCCCAATAGCAAAAATCAGGTTTTGAATGAAGAATCACATTTCTTAGTAAAATCATGCAGGATTGAAATTTTTGATGGTTTTTTACTCCTCTCAAGAGCCCAAACAAGTTTCTAAAAGGATGAGTTTGCAACTACTTTACTTTTGGAGAAAATTCAAAACATTCATTATTCAATAGGGCCCAAACTATCAAAAACCAGCGGTTTGAATGAACACACATTTCTTGGTAGAATCATGCAGGACTGAAATTTTTGATGTTTTTCTACTCCTCTCATGAGCCCAAACAAGTCTCTAAAAGCATGAGTTTGCAACTACTTTACTTTTGGAGAAAATTCAAAACATTCATTATTCAATAGAGCCCAATAGCAAAAATCAGGTTTTGAATGAAGAATCACATTTCTTGGTAGAATCATGCAGGATTGAAATTTTTGATGGTTTTTTACTCCTCTCAACAGCCCAAACAAGTTTCTAAAAGGATGAGTTTGCAACTACTTTACTTTTGGAGAAAATTCAAAACATTCATTATTCAATAGGGCCCAAACTATCAAAAACCAGCGGTTTCAATGAACACACATTTCTTGGTAGAATCATGCAGGACTGAAATTTTTGATGTTTTTCTACTCCTCTCATGAGCCCAAACAAGTCTCTAAAAGCATGAGTTTGCAACTACTTTACTTTTGGAGAAAATTCAAAACATTCACTATTCAATAGAGCCCAATAGCAAAAATCAGGTTTTGAATGAAGAATCACATTTCTTGGTAAAATCATGCAGGATTGAAATTTTTGATGGTTTTTTACTCCTCTCAACAGCCCAAACAAGTTTCTAAAAGGATGAGTTTGCAACTACTTTACTTTTGGAGAAAATTCAAAACATTCATTATTCAATAGGGCCCAAACTATCAAAAACCAGCGGTTTCAATGAACACACATTTCTTGGTAGAATCATGCAGGACTGAAATTTTTGATGTTTTTCTACTCCTCTCATGAGCCCAAACAAGTCTCTAAAAGCATGAGTTTGCAACTACTTTACTTTTGTAGAAAATTCAAAACATTCATTATTCAATAGAGCCCAATAGCAAAAATCAGGTTTTGAATGAAGAATCACATTTCTTGGTAGAATCATGCAGGATTGAAATTTTTGATGGTTTTTTACTCCTCTCAACAGCCCAAACAAGTTTCTAAAAGGATGAGTTTGCAACTACTTTACTTTTGGAGAAAATTCAAAACATTCATTATTCAATAGGGCCCAAACTATCAAAAACCAGCGGTTTCAATGAACACACATTTCTTGGTAGAATCATGCAGGACTGAAATTTTTGATGTTTTTCTACTCCTCTCATGAGCCCAAACAAGTATCTAAAAGCATGAGTTTGCAACTACTTTACTTTTGGAGAAAATTCAAAACATTCACTATTCAATAGAGCCCAATAGCAAAAATCAGGTTTTGAATGAAGAATCACATTTCTTAGTAAAATCATGCAGGATTGAAATTTTTGATGGTTTTTTACTCCTCTCAAGAGCCCAAACAAGTTTCTAAAAGGATGAGTTTGCAACTACTTTACTTTTGGAGAAAATTCAAAACATTCATTATTCAATAGGGCCCAAACTATCAAAAACCAGCGGTTTGAATGAACACACATTTCTTGGTAGAATCATGCAGGACTGAAATTTTTGATGTTTTTCTACTCCTCTCATGAGCCCAAACAAGTCTCTAAAAGCATGAGTTTGCAACTACTTTACTTTTGGAGAAAATTCAAAACATTCATTATTCAACAGAGCCCAATAGCAAAAATCAGGTTTTGAATGAAGAATCACATTTCTTGGTAGAATCATGCAGGATTGAAATTTTTGATGGTTTTTTACTCCTCTCAACAGCCCAAACAAGTTTCTAAAAGGATGAGTTTGCAACTACTTTACTTTTGGAGAAAATTCAAAACATTCATTATTCAATAGGGCCCAAACTATCAAAAACCAGCGGTTTCAATGAACACACATTTCTTGGTAGAATCATGCAGGACTGAAATTTTTGATGTTTTTCTACTCCTCTCATGAGCCCAAACAAGTCTCTAAAAGCATGAGTTTGCAACTACTTTACTTTTGGAGAAAATTCAAAACATTCATTATTCAATAGAGCCCAATAGCAAAAATCAGGTTTTGAATGAAGAATCACATTTCTTGGTAGAATCATGCAGGATTGAAATTTTTGATGGTTTTTTACTCCTCTCAACAGCCCAAACAAGTTTCTAAAAGGATGAGTTTGCAACTACTTTACTTTTGGAGAAAATTCAAAACATTCATTATTCAATAGGGCCCAAACTATCAAAAACCAGCGGTTTCAATGAACACACATTTCTTGGTAGAATCATGCAGGACTGAAATTTTTGATGTTTTTCTACTCCTCTCATGAGCCCAAACAAGTCTCTAAAAGCATGAGTTTGCAACTACTTTACTTTTGGAGAAAATTCAAAACATTCACTATTCAATAGAGCCCAATAGCAAAAATCAGGTTTTGAATGAAGAATCACATTTCTTGGTAAAATCATGCAGGATTGAAATTTTTGATGGTTTTTTACTCCTCTCAACAGCCCAAACAAGTTTCTAAAAGGATGAGTTTGCAACTACTTTACTTTTGGAGAAAATTCAAAACATTCATTATTCAATAGGGCCCAAACTATCAAAAACCAGCGGTTTCAATGAACACACATTTCTTGGTAGAATCATGCAGGACTGAAATTTTTGATGTTTTTCTACTCCTCTCATGAGCCCAAACAAGTCTCTAAAAGCATGAGTTTGCAACTACTTTACTTTTGGAGAAAATTCAAAACATTCATTATTCAATAGAGCCCAATAGCAAAAATCAGGTTTTGAATGAAGAATCACATTTCTTGGTAGAATCATGCAGGATTGAAATTTTTGATGGTTTTTTACTCCTCTCAACAGCCCAAACAAGTTTCTAAAAGGATGAGTTTGCAACTACTTTACTTTTGGAGAAAATTCAAAACATTCATTATTCAATAGGGCCCAAACTATCAAAAACCAGCGGTTTCAATGAACACACATTTCTTGGTAGAATCATGCAGGACTGAAATTTTTGATGTTTTTCTACTCCTCTCATGAGCCCAAACAAGTATCTAAAAGCATGAGTTTGCAACTACTTTACTTTTGGAGAAAATTCAAAACATTCACTATTCAATAGAGCCCAATAGCAAAAATCAGGTTTTGAATGAAGAATCACATTTCTTAGTAAAATCATGCAGGATTGAAATTTTTGATGGTTTTTTACTCCTCTCAAGAGCCCAAACAAGTTTCTAAAAGGATGAGTTTGCAACTACTTTACTTTTGGAGAAAATTCAAAACATTCATTGTTCAATAGGGCCCAAACTATCAAAAACCAGCGGTTTGAATGAACGCACATTTCTTGGTAGAATCATGCAGGACTGAAATTTTTGATGTTTTTCTACTCCTCTCATGAGCCCAAACAAGTCTCTAAAAGCATGAGTTTGCAACTACTTTACTTTTGGAGAAAATTCAAAACATACATTATTCAATAGAGCCCAATAGCAAAAATCAGGTTTTGAATGAAGAATCACATTTCTTGGTAGAATCATGCAGGATTGAAATTTTTGATGGTTTTTTACTCCTCTCAACAGCCCAAACAAGTTTCTAAAAGGATGAGTTTGCAACTACTTTACTTTTGGAGAAAATTCAAAACATTCATTATTCAATAGGGCCCAAACTATCAAAAACCAGCGGTTTCAATGAACACACATTTCTTGGTAGAATCATGCAGGACTGAAATTTTTGATGTTTTTCTACTCCTCTCATGAGCCCAAACAAGTCTCTAAAAGCATGAGTTTGCAACTACTTTACTTTTGGAGAAAATTCAAAACATTCACTATTCAATAGAGCCCAATAGCAAAAATCAGGTTTTGAATGAAGAATCACATTTCTTGGTAAAATCATGCAGGATTGAAATTTTTGATGGTTTTTTACTCCTCTCAACAGCCCAAACAAGTTTCTAAAAGGATGAGTTTGCAACTACTTTACTTTTGGAGAAAATTCAAAACATTCATTATTCAATAGGGCCCAAACTATCAAAAACCAGCGGTTTCAATGAACACACATTTCTTGGTAGAATCATGCAGGACTGAAATTTTTGATGTTTTTCTACTCCTCTCATGAGCCCAAACAAGTCTCTAAAAGCATGAGTTTGCAACTACTTTACTTTTGGAGAAAATTCAAAACATTCATTATTCAATAGAGCCCAATAGCAAAAATCAGGTTTTGAATGAAGAATCACATTTCTTGGTAGAATCATGCAGGATTGAAATTTTTGATGGTTTTTTACTCCTCTCAACAGCCCAAACAAGTTTCAAAAAGGATGAGTTTGCAACTACTTTACTTTTGGAGAAAATTCAAAACATTCATTATTCAATAGGGCCCAAACTATCAAAAACCAGCGGTTTCAATGAACACACATTTCTTGGTAGAATCATGCAGGACTGAAATTTTTGATGTTTTTCTACTCCTCTCATGAGCCCAAACAAGTATCTAAAAGCATGAGTTTGCAACTACTTTACTTTTGGAGAAAATTCAAAACATTCACTATTCAATAGAGCCCAATAGCAAAAATCAGGTTTTGAATGAAGAATCACATTTCTTAGTAAAATCATGCAGGATTGAAATTTTTGATGGTTTTTTACTCCTCTCAAGAGCCCAAACAAGTTTCTAAAAGGATGAGTTTGCAACTACTTTACTTTTGGAGAAAATTCAAAACATTCATTATTCAATAGGGCCCAAACTATCAAAAACCAGCGGTTTGAATGAACGCACATTTCTTGGTAGAATCATGCAGGACTGAAATTTTTGATGTTTTCTACTCCTCTCATGAGCCCAAACAAGTCTCTAAAAGCATGAGTTTGCAACTTCTTTACTTTTGGAGAAAATTCAAAACATTCATTATTCAATAGAGCCCAATAGCAAAAATCAGGTTTTGAATGAAGAATCACATTTCTTGGTAGAATCATGCAGGATTGAAATTTTTGATGGTTTTTTACTCCTCTCAACAGCCCAAACAAGTTTCTAAAAGGATGAGTTTGCAACTACTTTACTTTTGGAGAAAATTCAAAACATTCATTATTCAATAGGGCCCAAACTATCAAAAACCAGCGGTTTCAATGAACACACATTTCTTGGTAGAATCATGCAGGACTGAAACTATCATGCAGGGCCCAAACTATCAAAAACCAGCGGTTTCAATGAACACACATTTCTTGGTAGAATCATGCAGGACTGAAATTTTTGATGTTTTTCTACTCCTCTCATGAGCCCAAACAAGTCTCTAAAAGCATGAGTTTGCAACTACTTTACTTTTGGAGAAAATTCAAAACATTCACTATTCAATAGAGCCCAATAGCAAAAATCAGGTTTTGAATGAAGAATCACATTTCTTGGTAAAATCATGCAGGATTGAAATTTTTGATGGTTTTTTACTCCTCTCAACAGCCCAAACAAGTTTCTAAAAGGATGAGTTTGCAACTACTTTACTTTTGGAGAAAATTCAAAACATTCATTATTCAATAGGGCCCAAACTATCAAAAACCAGCGGTTTCAATGAACACACATTTCTTGGTAGAATCATGCAGGACTGAAATTTTTGATGTTTTTCTACTCCTCTCATGAGCCCAAACAAGTCTCTAAAAGCATGAGTTTGCAACTACTTTACTTTTGGAGAAAATTCAAAACATTCATTATTCAATAGAGCCCAATAGCAAAAATCAGGTTTTGAATGAAGAATCACATTTCTTGGTAGAATCATGCAGGATTGAAATTTTTGATGGTTTTTTACTCCTCTCAACAGCCCAAAC
This sequence comes from Dendrobates tinctorius, assembly GCF_039654945.1. NCBI lineage: Eukaryota > Metazoa > Chordata > Amphibia > Anura > Dendrobatidae > Dendrobates > Dendrobates tinctorius. Next base: position 23,020,869 of record NW_027361713.1, read on the forward strand.
AAGTTTCTAAAAGGATGAGTTTGCAACTACTTTACTTTTGGAGAAAATTCAAAACATTCATTATTCAATAGGGCCCAAACTATCAAAAACCAGCGGTTTCAATGAACACACATTTCTTGGTAGAATCATGCAGGACTGAAATTTTTGATGTTTTTCTACTCCTCTCATGAGCCCAAACAAGTATCTAAAAGCATGAGTTTGCAACTACTTTACTTTTGGAGAAAATTCAAAACATTCACTATTCAATAGAGCCCAATAGCAAAAATCAGGTTTTGAATGAAGAATCACATTTCTTAGTAAAATCATGCAGGATTGAAATTTTTGATGGTTTTTTACTCCTCTCAAGAGCCCAAACAAGTTTCTAAAAGGATGAGTTTGCAACTACTTTACTTTTGGAGAAAATTCAAAACATTCATTATTCAATAGGGCCCAAACTATCAAAAACCAGCGGTTTGAATGAACGCACATTTCTTGGTAGAATCATGCAGGACTGAAATTTTTGATGTTTTTCTACTCCTCTCATGAGCCCAAACAAGTCTCTAAAAGCATGAGTTTGCAACTACTTTACTTTTGGAGAAAATTCAAAACATTCATTATTCAATAGAGCCCAATAGCAAAAATCAGGTTTTGAATGAAGAATCACATTTCTTGGTAGAATCATGCAGGATTGAAATTTTTGATGGTTTTTTACTCCTCTCAACAGCCCAAACAAGTTTCTGAAAGGATGAGTTTGCAACTACTTTACTTTTGGAGAAAATTCAAAACATTCATTATTCAATAGGGCCCAAACTATCAAAAACCAGCGGTTTGAATGAACACACATTTCTTGGTAGAATCATGCAGGACTGAAATTTTTGATGTTTTTCTACTCCTCTCATGAGCCCAAACAAGTCTCTAAAAGCATGAGTTTGCAACTACTTTACTTTTGGAGAAAATTCAAAACATTCATTATTCAATAGAGCCCAATAGCAAAAATCAGGTTTTGAATGAAGAATCACATTTCTTGGTAGAATCATGCAGGATTGAAATTTTTGATGGTTTTTTACTCCTCTCAACAGCCCAAACAAGTTTCTAAAAGGATGAGTTTGCAACTACTTTACTTTTGGAGAAAATTCAAAACATTCATTATTCAATAGGGCCCAAACTATCAAAAACCAGCGGTTTCAATGAACACACATTTCTTGGTAGAATCATGCAGGACTGAAATTTTTGATGTTTTTCTACTCCTCTCATGAGCCCAAACAAGTCTCTAAAAGCATGAGTTTGCAACTACTTTACTTTTGGAGAAAATTCAAAACATTCACTATTCAATAGAGCCCAATAGCAAAAATCAGGTTTTGAATGAAGAATCACATTTCTTGGTAAAATCATGCAGGATTGAAATTTTTGATGGTTTTTTACTCCTCTCAACAGCCCAAACAAGTTTCTAAAAGGATGAGTTTGCAACTACTTTACTTTTGGAGAAAATTCAAAACATTCATTATTCAATAGGGCCCAAACTATCAAAAACCAGCGGTTTCAATGAACACACATTTCTTGGTAGAATCATGCAGGACTGAAATTTTTGATGTTTTTCTACTCCTCTCATGAGCCCAAACAAGTCTCTAAAAGCATGAGTTTGCAACTACTTTACTTTTGGAGAAAATTCAAAACATTCATTATTCAATAGAGCCCAATAGCAAAAATCAGGTTTTGAATGAAGAATCACATTTCTTGGTAGAATCATGCAGGATTGAAATTTTTGATGGTTTTTTACTCCTCTCAACAGCCCAAACAAGTTTCTAAAAGGATGAGTTTGCAACTACTTTACTTTTGGAGAAAATTCAAAACATTCATTATTCAATAGGGCCCAAACTATCAAAAACCAGCGGTTTCAATGAACACACATTTCTTGGTAGAATCATGCAGGACTGAAATTTTTGATGTTTTTCTACTCCTCTCATGAGCCCAAACAAGTATCTAAAAGCATGAGTTTGCAACTACTTTACTTTTGGAGAAAATTCAAAACATTCACTATTCAATAGAGCCCAATAGCAAAAATCAGGTTTTAAATGAAGAATCACATTTCTTAGTAAAATCATGCAGGATTGAAATTTTTGATGGTTTTTTACTCCTCTCAAGAGCCCAAACAAGTTTCTAAAAGGATGAGTTTGCAACTACTTTACTTTTGGAGAAAATTCAAAACATTCATTATTCAATAGGGCCCAAACTATCAAAAACCAGCGGTTTGAATGAACGCACATTTCTTGGTAGAATCATGCAGGACTGAAATTTTTGATGTTTTTCTACTCCTCTCATGAGCCCAAACAAGTCTCTAAAAGCATGAGTTTGCAACTACTTTACTTTTGGAGAAAATTCAAAACATTCATTATTCAATAGAGCCCAATAGCAAAAATCAGGTTTTGAATGAAGAATCACATTTCTTGGTAGAATCATGCAGGATTGAAATTTTTGATGGTTTTTTACTCCACTCAACAGCCCAAACAAGTTTCTAAAAGGATGAGTTTGCAACTACTTTACTTTTGGAGAAAATTCAAAACATTCATTATTCAATAGGGCCCAAACTATCAAAAACCAGCGGTTTCAATGAACACACATTTCTTGGTAGAATCATGCAGGACTGAAATTTTTGATGTTTTTCTACTCCTCTCATGAGCCCAAACAAGTCTCTAAAAGCATGAGTTTGCAACTACTTTACTTTTGGAGAAAATTCAAAACATTCACTATTCAATAGAGCCCAATAGCAAAAATCAGGTTTTGAATGAAGAATCACATTTCTTGGTAAAATCATGCAGGATTGAAATTTTTGATGGTTTTTTACTCCTCTCAACAGCCCAAACAAGTTTCTAAAAGGATGAGTTTGCAACTACTTTACTTTTGGAGAAAATTCAAAACATTCATTATTCAATAGGGCCCAAACTATCAAAAACCAGCGGTTTCAATGAACACACATTTCTTGGTAGAATCATGCAGGACTGAAATTTTTGATGTTTTTCTACTCCTCTCATGAGCCCAAACAAGTCTCTAAAAGCATGAGTTTGCAACTACTTTACTTTTGGAGAAAATTCAAAACATTCATTATTCAATAGAGCCCAATAGCAAAAATCAGGTTTTGAATGAAGAATCACATTTCTTGGTAGAATCATGCAGGATTGAAATTTTTGATGGTTTTTTACTCCTCTCAACAGCCCAAACAAGTTTCTAAAAGGATGAGTTTGCAACTACTTTACTTTTGGAGAAAATTCAAAACATTCATTATTCAATAGGGCCCAAACTATCAAAAACCAGCGGTTTCAATGAACACACATTTCTTGGTAGAATCATGCAGGACTGAAATTTTTGATGTTTTTCTACTCCTCTCATGAGCCCAAACAAGTCTCTAAAAGCATGAGTTTGCAACTACTTTACTTTTGGAGAAAATTCAAAACATTCATTATTCAATAGAGCCCAATAGCAAAAATCAGGTTTTGAATGAAGAATCACATTTCTTGGTAGAATCATGCAGGATTGAAATTTTTGATGGTTTTTTACTCCTCTCAACAGCCCAAACAAGTTTCTAAAAGGATGAGTTTGCAACTACTTTACTTTTGGAGAAAATTCAAAACATTCATTATTCAAAAGGGCCCAAACTATCAAAAACCATTGGTTTCAATGAACACACATTTCTTGGTAGAATCATGCAGGACTGAAATTTTTGATGTTTTTCTACTCCTCTCATGAGCCCAAACAAGTCTCTAAAAGCATGAGTTTGCAACTACTTTACTTTTGGAGAAAATTCAAAACATTCATTATTCAATAGAGCCCAATAGCAAAAATCAGGTTTTGAATGAAGAATCACATTTCTTGGTAAAATCATGCAGGATTGAAATTTTTGATGGTTTTTTACTCCTCTCAACAGCCCAAACAAGTTTCTAAAAGGATGAGTTTGCAACTACTTTACTTTTGGAGAAAATTCAAAACATTCATTATTCAATAGGGCCCAAACTATCAAAAACCAGCGGTTTCAATGAACACACATTTCTTGGTAGAATCATGCAGGACTGAAATTTTTGATTTTTTTCTACTCCTCTCATGAGCCCAAACAAGTATCTAAAAGCATGAGTTTGCAACTACTTTACTTTTGGAGAAAATTCAAAACATTCACTATTCAATAGAGCCCAATAGCAAAAATCAGGTTTTGAATGAAGAATCACATTTCTTAGTAAAATCATGCAGGATTGAAATTTTTGATGGTTTTTTACTCCTCTCAACAGCCCAAACAAGTTTCTAAAAGGATGAGTTTGCAACTACTTTACTTTTGGAGAAAATTCAAAACATTCATTATTCAATAGGGCCCAAACTATCAAAAACCAGCGGTTTGAATGAACACACATTTCTTGGTAGAATCATGCAGGACTGAAATTTTTGATGTTTTTCTACTCCTCTCATGAGCCCAAACAAGTCTCTAAAAGCATGAGTTTGCAACTACTTTACTTTTGGAGAAAATTCAAAACATTCATTATTCAATAGAGCCCAATAGCAAAAATCAGGTTTTGAATGAAGAATCACATTTCTTGGTAGAATCATGCAGGATTGAAATTTTTGATGGTTTTTTACTCCTCTCAACAGCCCAAACAAGTTTCTAAAAGGATGAGTTTGCAACTACTTTACTTTTGGAGAAAATTCAAAACATTCATTATTCAATAGGGCCCAAACTATCAAAAACCAGCGGTTTCAATGAACACACATTTCTTGGTAGAATCATGCAGGACTGAAATTTTTGATGTTTTTCTACTCCTCTCATGAGCCCAAACAAGTCTCTAAAAGCATGAGTTTGCAACTACTTTACTTTTGGAGAAAATTCAAAACATTCATTATTCAATAGAGCCCAATAGCAAAAATCAGGTTTTGAATGAAGAATCACATTTCTTGGTAGAATCATGCAGGATTGAAATTTTTGATGGTTTTTTACTCCTCTCAACAGCCCAAACAAGTTTCTAAAAGGATGAGTTTGCAACTACTTTACTTTTGGAGAAAATTCAAAACATTCATTATTCAATAGGGCCCAAACTATCAAAAACCAGCGGTTTCAATGAACACACATTTCTTGGTAGAATCATGCAGGACTGAAATTTTTTATGTTTTTCTACTCCTCTCATGAGCCCAAACAAGTCTCTAAAAGCATGAGTTTGCAACTACTTTACTTTTGGAGAAAATTCAAAACATTCACTATTCAATAGAGCCCAATAGCAAAAATCAGGTTTTGAATGAAGAATCACATTTCTTGGTAAAATCATGCAGGATTGAAATTTTTGATGGTTTTTTACTCCTCTCAACAGCCCAAACAAGTTTCTAAAAGGATGAGTTTGCAACTACTTTACTTTTGGAGAAAATTCAAAACATTCATTATTCAATAGGGCCCAAACTATCAAAAACCAGCGGTTTCAATGAACACACATTTCTTGGTAGAATCATGCAGGACTGAAATTTTTGATGTTTTTCTACTCCTCTCATGAGCCCAAACAAGTCTCTAAAAGCATGAGTTTGCAACTACTTTACTTTTGGAGAAAATTCAAAACATTCATTATTCAATAGAGCCCAATAGCAAAAATCAGGTTTTGAATGAAGAATCACATTTCTTGGTAGAATCATGCAGGATTGAAATTTTTGATGGTTTTTTACTCCTCTCAACAGCCCAAACAAGTTTCTAAAAGGATGAGTTTGCAACTACTTTACTTTTGGAGAAAATTCAAAACATTCATTATTCAATAGGGCCCAAACTATCAAAAACCAGCGGTTTCAATGAACACACATTTCTTGGTAGAATCATGCAGGACTGAAATTTTTGATGTTTTTCTACTCCTCTCATGAGCCCAAACAAGTATCTAAAAGCATGAGTTTGCAACTACTTTACTTTTGGAGAAAATTCAAAACATTCACTATTCAATAGAGCCCAATAGCAAAAATCAGGTTTTGAATGAAGAATCACATTTCTTAGTAAAATCATGCAGGATTGAAATTTTTGATGGTTTTTTACTCCTCTCAAGAGCCCAAACAAGTTTCTAAAAGGATGAGTTTGCAACTACTTTACTTTTGGAGAAAATTCAAAACATTCATTATTCAATAGGGCCCAAACTATCAAAAACCAGCGGTTTGAATGAACACACATTTCTTGGTAGAATCATGCAGGACTGAAATTTTTGATGTTTTTCTACTCCTCTCATGAGCCCAAACAAGTCTCTAAAAGCATGAGTTTGCAACTACTTTACTTTTGGAGAAAATTCAAAACATTCATTATTCAATAGAGCCCAATAGCAAAAATCAGGTTTTGAATGAAGAATCACATTTCTTGGTAGAATCATGCAGGATTGAAATTTTTGATGGTTTTTTACTCCTCTCAACAGCCCAAACAAGTTTCTAAAAGGATGAGTTTGCAACTACTTTACTTTTGGAGAAAATTCAAAACATTCATTATTCAATAGGGCCCAAACTATCAAAAACCAGCGGTTTCAATGAACACACATTTCTTGGTAGAATCATGCAGGACTGAAATTTTTGATGTTTTTCTACTCCTCTCATGAGCCCAAACAAGTCTCTAAAAGCATGAGTTTGCAACTACTTTACTTTTGGAGAAAATTCAAAACATTCACTATTCAATAGAGCCCAATAGCAAAAATCAGGTTTTGAATGAAGAATCACATTTCTTGGTAAAATCATGCAGGATTGAAATTTTTGATGGTTTTTTACTCCTCTCAACAGCCCAAACAAGTTTCTAAAAGGATGAGTTTGCAACTACTTTACTTTTGGAGAAAATTCAAAACATTCATTATTCAATAGGGCCCAAACTATCAAAAACCAGCGGTTTCAATGAACACACATTTCTTGGTAGAATCATGCAGGACTGAAATTTTTGATGTTTTTCTACTCCTCTCATGAGCCCAAACAAGTCTCTAAAAGCATGAGTTTGCAACTACTTTACTTTTGGAGAAAATTCAAAACATTCATTATTCAATAGAGCCCAATAGCAAAAATCAGGTTTTGAATGAAGAATCACATTTCTTGGTAGAATCATGCAGGATTGAAATTTTTGATGGTTTTTTACTCCTCTCAACAGCCCAAACAAGTTTCTAAAAGGATGAGTTTGCAACTACTTTACTTTTGGAGAAAATTCAAAACATTCATTATTCAATAGGGCCCAAACTATCAAAAACCAGCGGTTTCAATGAACACACATTTCTTGGTAGAATCATGCAGGACTGAAATTTTTGATGTTTTTCTACTCCTCTCATGAGCCCAAACAAGTATCTAAAAGCATGAGTTTGCAACTACTTTACTTTTGGAGAAAATTCAAAACATTCACTATTCAATAGAGCCCAATAGCAAAAATCAGGTTTTGAATGAAGAATCACATTTCTTAGTAAAATCATGCAGGATTGAAATTTTTGATGGTTTTTTACTCCTCTCAAGAGCCCAAACAAGTTTCTAAAAGGATGAGTTTGCAACTACTTTACTTTTGGAGAAAATTCAAAACATTCATTATTCAATAGGGCCCAAACTATCAAAAACCAGCGGTTTGAATGAACACACATTTCTTGGTAGAATCATGCAGGACTGAAATTTTTGATGTTTTTCTACTCCTCTCATGAGCCCAAACAAGTCTCTAAAAGCATGAGTTTGCAACTACTTTACTTTTGGAGAAAATTCAAAACATTCATTATTCAACAGAGCCCAATAGCAAAAATCAGGTTTTGAATGAAGAATCACATTTCTTGGTAGAATCATGCAGGATTGAAATTTTTGATGGTTTTTTACTCCTCTCAACAGCCCAAACAAGTTTCTAAAAGGATGAGTTTGCAACTACTTTACTTTTGGAGAAAATTCAAAACATTCATTATTCAATAGGGCCCAAACTATCAAAAACCAGCGGTTTCAATGAACACACATTTCTTGGTAGAATCATGCAGGACTGAAATTTTTGATGTTTTTCTACTCCTCTCATGAGCCCAAACAAGTCTCTAAAAGCATGAGTTTGCAACTACTTTACTTTTGGAGAAAATTCAAAACATTCATTATTCAATAGAGCCCAATAGCAAAAATCAGGTTTTGAATGAAGAATCACATTTCTTGGTAGAATCATGCAGGATTGAAATTTTTGATGGTTTTTTACTCCTCTCAACAGCCCAAACAAGTTTCTAAAAGGATGAGTTTGCAACTACTTTACTTTTGGAGAAAATTCAAAACATTCATTATTCAATAGGGCCCAAACTATCAAAAACCAGCGGTTTCAATGAACACACATTTCTTGGTAGAATCATGCAGGACTGAAATTTTTGATGTTTTTCTACTCCTCTCATGAGCCCAAACAAGTCTCTAAAAGCATGAGTTTGCAACTACTTTACTTTTGGAGAAAATTCAAAACATTCACTATTCAATAGAGCCCAATAGCAAAAATCAGGTTTTGAATGAAGAATCACATTTCTTGGTAAAATCATGCAGGATTGAAATTTTTGATGGTTTTTTACTCCTCTCAACAGCCCAAACAAGTTTCTAAAAGGATGAGTTTGCAACTACTTTACTTTTGGAGAAAATTCAAAACATTCATTATTCAATAGGGCCCAAACTATCAAAAACCAGCGGTTTCAATGAACACACATTTCTTGGTAGAATCATGCAGGACTGAAATTTTTGATGTTTTTCTACTCCTCTCATGAGCCCAAACAAGTCTCTAAAAGCATGAGTTTGCAACTACTTTACTTTTGGAGAAAATTCAAAACATTCATTATTCAATAGAGCCCAATAGCAAAAATCAGGTTTTGAATGAAGAATCACATTTCTTGGTAGAATCATGCAGGATTGAAATTTTTGATGGTTTTTTACTCCTCTCAACAGCCCAAACAAGTTTCTAAAAGGATGAGTTTGCAACTACTTTACTTTTGGAGAAAATTCAAAACATTCATTATTCAATAGGGCCCAAACTATCAAAAACCAGCGGTTTCAATGAACACACATTTCTTGGTAGAATCATGCAGGACTGAAATTTTTGATGTTTTTCTACTCCTCTCATGAGCCCAAACAAGTATCTAAAAGCATGAGTTTGCAACTACTTTACTTTTGGAGAAAATTCAAAACATTCACTATTCAATAGAGCCCAATAGCAAAAATCAGGTTTTGAATGAAGAATCACATTTCTTAGTAAAATCATGCAGGATTGAAATTTTTGATGGTTTTTTACTCCTCTCAAGAGCCCAAACAAGTTTCTAAAAGGATGAGTTTGCAACTACTTTACTTTTGGAGAAAATTCAAAACATTCATTGTTCAATAGGGCCCAAACTATCAAAAACCAGCGGTTTGAATGAACGCACATTTCTTGGTAGAATCATGCAGGACTGAAATTTTTGATGTTTTTCTACTCCTCTCATGAGCCCAAACAAGTCTCTAAAAGCATGAGTTTGCAACTACTTTACTTTTGGAGAAAATTCAAAACATACATTATTCAATAGAGCCCAATAGCAAAAATCAGGTTTTGAATGAAGAATCACATTTCTTGGTAGAATCATGCAGGATTGAAATTTTTGATGGTTTTTTACTCCTCTCAACAGCCCAAACAAGTTTCTAAAAGGATGAGTTTGCAACTACTTTACTTTTGGAGAAAATTCAAAACATTCATTATTCAATAGGGCCCAAACTATCAAAAACCAGCGGTTTCAATGAACACACATTTCTTGGTAGAATCATGCAGGACTGAAATTTTTGATGTTTTTCTACTCCTCTCATGAGCCCAAACAAGTCTCTAAAAGCATGAGTTTGCAACTACTTTACTTTTGGAGAAAATTCAAAACATTCACTATTCAATAGAGCCCAATAGCAAAAATCAGGTTTTGAATGAAGAATCACATTTCTTGGTAAAATCATGCAGGATTGAAATTTTTGATGGTTTTTTACTCCTCTCAACAGCCCAAACAAGTTTCTAAAAGGATGAGTTTGCAACTACTTTACTTTTGGAGAAAATTCAAAACATTCATTATTCAATAGGGCCCAAACTATCAAAAACCAGCGGTTTCAATGAACACACATTTCTTGGTAGAATCATGCAGGACTGAAATTTTTGATGTTTTTCTACTCCTCTCATGAGCCCAAACAAGTCTCTAAAAGCATGAGTTTGCAACTACTTTACTTTTGGAGAAAATTCAAAACATTCATTATTCAATAGAGCCCAATAGCAAAAATCAGGTTTTGAATGAAGAATCACATTTCTTGGTAGAATCATGCAGGATTGAAATTTTTGATGGTTTTTTACTCCTCTCAACAGCCCAAACAAGTTTCTAAAAGGATGAGTTTGCAACTACTTTACTTTTGGAGAAAATTCAAAACATTCATTATTCAATAGGGCCCAAACTATCAAAAACCAGCGGTTTCAATGAACACACATTTCTTGGTAGAATCATGCAGGACTGAAATTTTTTATGTTTTTCTACTCCTCTCATGAGCCCAAACAAGTCTCTAAAAGCATGAGTTTGCAACTACTTTACTTTTGGAGAAAATTCAAAACATTCATTATTCAATAGAGCCCAATAGCAAAAATCAGGTTTTGAATGAAGAATCACATTTCTTGGTAGAATCATGCAGGATTGAAATTTTTGATGGTTTTTTACTCCTCTCAACAGCCCAAACAAGTTTCTAAAAGGATGAGTTTGCAACTACTTTACTTTTGGAGAAAATTCAAAACATTCATTATTCAAAAGGGCCCAAACTATCAAAAACCATCGGTTTCAATGAACACACATTTCTTGGTAGAATCATGCAGGACTGAAATTTTTGATGTTTTTCTACTCCTCTCATGAGCCCAAACAAGTCTCTAAAAGCATGAGTTTGCAACTACTTTACTTTTGGAGAAAATTCAAAACATTCATTATTCAATAGAGCCCAATAGCAAAAATCAGGTTTTGAATGAAGAATCACATTTCTTGGTAAAATCATGCAGGATTGAAATTTTTGATGGTTTTTTACTCCTCTCAACAGCCCAAACAAGTTTCTAAAAGGATGAGTTTGCAACTACTTTACTTTTGGAGAAAATTCAAAACATTCATTATTCAATAGGGCCCAAACTATCAAAAACCAGCGGTTTCAATGAACACACATTTCTTGGTAGAATCATGCAGGACTGAAATTTTTGATGTTTTTCTACTCCTCTCATGAGCCCAAACAAGTATCTAAAAGCATGAGTTTGCAACTACTTTACTTTTGGAGAAAATTCAAAACATTCACTATTCAATAGAGCTCAATAGCAAAAATCAGGTTTTGAATGAAGAATCACATTTCTTAGTAAAATCATGCAGGATTGAAATTTTTGATGGTTTTTTACTCCTCTCAACAGCCCAAACAAGTTTCTAAAAGGATGAGTTTGCAACTACTTTACTTTTGGAGAAAATTCAAAACATTCATTATTCAATAGGGCCCAAACTATCAAAAACCAGCGGTTTCAATGAACACACATTTCTTGGTAGAATCATGCAGGACTGAAATTTTTGATGTTTTTCTACTCCTCTCATGAGCCCAAACAAGTCTCTAAAAGCATGAGTTTGCAACTACTTTACTTTTGGAGAAAATTCAAAACATTCATTATTCAATAGAGCCCAATAGCAAAAATCAGGTTTTGAATGAAGAATCACATTTCTTGGTAGAATCATGCAGGATTGAAATTTTTGATGGTTTTTTACTCCTCTCAACAGCCCAAACAAGTTTCTAAAAGGATGAGTTTGCAACTACTTTACTTTTGGAGAAAATTCAAAACATTCATTATTCAATAGGGCCCAAACTATCAAAAACCAGCGGTTTGAATGAACACACATTTCTTGGTAGAATCATGCAGGACTGAAATTTTTGATGTTTTTCTACTCCTCTCATGAGCCCAAACAAGTCTCTAAAAGCATGAGTTTGCAACTACTTTACTTTTGGAGAAAATTCAAAACATTCATTATTCAATAGAGCCCAATAGCAAAAATCAGGTTTTGAATGAAGAATCACATTTCTTGGTAGAATCATGCAGGATTGAAATTTTTGATGGTTTTTTACTCCTCTCAACAGCCCAAACAAGTTTCTAAAAGGATGAGTTTGCAACTACTTTACTTTTGGAGAAAATTCAAAACATTCATTATTCAATAGGGCCCAAACTATCAAAAACCAGCGGTTTCAATGAACACACATTTCTTGGTAGAATCATGCAGGACTGAAATTTTTGATGTTTTTCTACTCCTCTCATGAGCCCAAACAAGGATCTAAAAGCATGAGTTTGCAACTACTTTACTTTTGGAGAAAATTCAAAACATTCACTATTCAATAGAGCCCAATAGCAAAAATCAGGTTTTGAATGAAGAATCACATTTCTTAGTAAAATCATGCAGGATTGAAATTTTTGATGGTTTTTTACTCCTCTCAACAGCCCAAACAAGTTTCTAAAAGGATGAGTTTGCAACTACTTTACTTTTGGAGAAAATTCAAAACATTCATTATTCAATAGGGCCCAAACTATCAAAAACCAGCGGTTTCAATGAACACACATTTCTTGGTAGAATCATGCAGGACTGAAATTTTTGATGTTTTTCTACTCCTCTCATGAGCCCAAACAAGTCTCTAAAAGCATGAGTTTGCAACTACTTTACTTTTGGAGAAAATTCAAAACATTCATTATTCAATAGAGCCCAATTGCAAAAATCAGGTTTTGAATGAAGAATCACATTTCTTGGTAGAATCATGCAGGATTGAAATTTTTGATGGTTTTTTACTCCTCTCAACAGCCCAAACAAGTTTCTAAAAGGATGAGTTTGCAACTACTTTACTTTTGGAGAAAATTCAAAACATTCATTATTCAATAGGGCCCAAACTATCAAAAACCATCGGTTTCAATGAACACACATTTCTTGGTAGAATCATGCAGGACTGAAATTTTTGATGTTTTTCTACTCCTCTCATGAGCCCAAACAAGTCTCTAAAAGCATGAGTTTGCAACTACTTTACTTTTGGAGAAAATTCAAAACATTCATTATTCAATAGAGCCCAATAGCAAAAATCAGGTTTTGAATGAAGAATCACATTTCTTGGTAAAATCATGCAGGATTGAAATTTTTGATGGTTTTTTACTCGTCTCAACAGCCCAAACAAGTTTCTAAAAGGATGAGTTTGCAACTACTTTACTTTTGGAGAAAATTCAAAACATTCATTATTCAATAGGGCCCAAACTATCAAAAACCAGCGGTTTCAATGAACACACATTTCTTGGTAGAATCATGCAGGACTGAAATTTTTGATGTTTTTCTACTCCTCTCATGAGCCCAAACAAGTATCTAAAAGCATGAGTTTGCAACTACTTTACTTTTGGAGAAAATTCAAAACATTCACTATTCAATAGAGCCCAATAGCAAAAATCAGGTTTTGAATGAAGAATCACATTTCTTAGTAAAATCATGCAGGATTGAAATTTTTGATGGTTTTTTACTCCTCTCAAGAGCCCAAACAAGTTTCTAAAAGGATGAGTTTGCAACTACTTTACTTTTGGAGAAAATTCAAAACATTCATTATTCAATAGGGCCCAAACTATCAAAAACCAGTGGTTTCAATGAACACACATTTCTTGGTAGAATCATGCAGGACTGAAATTTTTGATGTTTTTCTACTCCTCTCATGAGCCCAAACAAGTCTCTAAAAGCATGAGTTTGCAACTACTTTACTTTTGGAGAAAATTCAAAACATTCATTATTCAATAGAGCCCAATAGCAAAAATCAGGTTTTGAATGAAGAATCACATTTCTTGGTAGAATCATGCAGGATTGAAATTTTTGATGGTTTTTTACTCCTCTCAACAGCCCAAACAAGTTTCTAAAAGGATGAGTTTGCAACTACTTTACTTTTGGAGAAAATTCAAAACATTCATTATTCAATAGGGCCCAAACTATCAAAAACCAGCGGTTTCAATGAACACACATTTCTTGGTAGAATCATGCAGGACTGAAATTTTTGATGTTTTTCTACTCCTCTCATGAGCCCAAACAAGTATCTAAAAGCATGAGTTTGCAACTACTTTACTTTTGGAGAAAATTCAAAACATTCACTATTCAATAGAGCCCAATAGCAAAAATCAGGTTTTGAATGAAGAATCACATTTCTTAGTAAAATCATGCAGGATTGAAATTTTTGATGGTTTTTTACTCCTCTCAAGAGCCCAAACAAGTTTCTAAAAGGATGAGTTTGCAACTACTTTACTTTTGGAGAAAATTCAAAACATTCATTATTCAATAGGGCCCAAACTATCAAAAACCAGCGGTTTGAATGAACGCACATTTCTTGGTAGAATCATGCAGGACTGAAATTTTTGATGTTTTTCTACTCCTCTCATGAGCCCAAACAAGTCTCTAAAAGCATGAGTTTGCAACTACTTTACTTTTGGAGAAAATTCAAAACATTCATTATTCAATAGAGCCCAATAGCAAAAATCAGGTTTTGAATGAAGAATCACATTTCTTGGTAGAATCATGCAGGATTGAAATTTTTGATGGTTTTTTACTCCTCTCAACAGCCCAAACAAGTTTCTAAAAGGATGAGTTTGCAACTACTTTACTTTTGGAGAAAATTCAAAACATTCATTATTCAATAGGGCCCAAACTATCAAAAACCAGCGGTTTCAATGAACACACATTTCTTGGTAGAATCATGCAGGACTGAAATTTTTGATGTTTTTCTACTCCTCTCATGAGCCCAAACAAGTCTCTAAAAGCATGAGTTTGCAACTACTTTACTTTTGGAGAAAATTCAAAACATTCATTATTCAATAGAGCCCAATAGCAAAAATCAGGTTTTGAATGAAGAATCACATTTCTTGGTAGAATCATGCAGGATTGAAATTTTTGATGGTTTTTTACTCCTCTCAACAGCCCAAACAAGTTTCTAAAAGGATGAGTTTGCAACTACTTTACTTTTGGAGAAAATTCAAAACATTCATTATTCAATAGGGCCCAAACTATCAAAAACCAGCGGTTTCAATGAACACACATTTCTTGGTAGAATCATGCAGGACTGAAATTTTTTATGTTTTTCTACTCCTCTCATGAGCCCAAACAAGTCTCTAAAAGCATGAGTTTGCAACTACTTTACTTTTGGAGAAAATTCAAAACATTCATTATTCAATAGAGCCCAATAGCAAAAATCAGGTTTTGAATGAAGAATCACATTTCTTGGTAGAATCATGCAGGATTGAAATTTTTGATGGTTTTTTACTCCTCTCAACAGCCCAAACAAGTTTCTAAAAGGATGAGTTTGCAACTACTTTACTTTTGGAGAAAATTCAAAACATTCATTATTCAAAAGGGCCCAAACTATCAAAAACCATCGGTTTCAATGAACACACATTTCTTGGTAGAATCATGCAGGACTGAAATTTTTGATGTTTTTCTACTCCTCTCATGAGCCCAAACAAGTCTCTAAAAGCATGAGTTTGCAACTACTTTACTTTTGGAGAAAATTCAAAACATTCATTATTCAATAGAGCCCAATAGCAAAAATCAGGTTTTGAATGAAGAATCACATTTCTTGGTAGAATCATGCAGGATTGAAATTTTTGATGGTTTTTTACTCCTCTCAACAGCCCAAACAAGTTTCTAAAAGGATGAGTTTGCAACTACTTTACTTTTGGAGAAAATTCAAAACATTCATTATTCAATAGGGCCCAAACTATCAAAAACCAGCGGTTTCAATGAACACACATTTCTTGGTAGAATCATGCAGGACTGAAATTTTTGATGTTTTTCTACTCCTCTCATGAGCCCAAACAAGTCTCTAAAAGCATGAGTTTGCAACTACTTTACTTTTGGAGAAAATTCAAAACATTCATTATTCAATAGAGCCCAATAGCAAAAATCAGGTTTTGAATGAAGAATCACATTTCTTGGTAGAATCATGCAGGATTGAAATTTTTGATGGTTTTTTACTCCTCTCAACAGCCCAAACAAGTTTCTAAAAGGATGAGTTTGCAACTACTTTACTTTTGGAGAAAATTCAAAACATTCATTATTCAATAGGGCCCAAACTATCAAAAACCAGCGGTTTCAATGAACACACATTTCTTGGTAGAATCATGCAGGACTGAAATTTTTGATGTTTTTCTACTCCTCTCATGAGCCCAAACAAGTCTCTAAAAGCATGAGTTTGCAACTACTTTACTTTTGGAGAAAATTCAAAACATTCATTATTCAATAGAGCCCAATAGCAAAAATCAGGTTTTGAATGAAGAATCACATTTCTTGGTAGAATCATGCAGGATTGAAATTTTTGATGGTTTTTTACTCCTCTCAACAGCCCAAACAAGTTTCTAAAAGGATGAGTTTGCAACTACTTTACTTTTGGAGAAAATTCAAAACATTCATTATTCAAAAGGGCCCAAACTATCAAAAACCATCGGTTTCAATGAACACACATTTCTTGGTAGAATCATGCAGGACTGAAATTTTTGATGTTTTTCTACTCCTCTCATGAGCCCAAACAAGTCTCTAAAAGCATGAGTTTGCAACTACTTTACTTTTGGAGAAAATTCAAAACATTCATTATTCAATAGAGCCCAATAGCAAAAATCAGGTTTTGAATGAAGAATCACATTTCTTGGTAAAATCATGCAGGATTGAAATTTTTGATGGTTTTTTACTCCTCTCAACAGCCCAAACAAGTTTCTAAAAGGATGAGTTTGCAACTACTTTACTTTTGGAGAAAATTCAAAACATTCATTATTCAATAGGGCCCAAACTATCAAAAACCAGCGGTTTCAATGAACACACATTTCTTGGTAGAATCATGCAGGACTGAAATTTTTGATGTTTTTCTACTCCTCTCATGAGCCCAAACAAGTATCTAAAAGCATGAGTTTGCAACTACTTTACTTTTGGAGAAAATTCAAAACATTCACTATTCAATAGAGCCCAATAGCAAAAATCAGGTTTTGAATGAAGAATCACATTTCTTAGTAAAATCATGCAGGATTGAAATTTTTGATGGTTTTTTACTCCTCTCAACAGCCCAAACAAGTTTCTAAAAGGATGAGTTTGCAACTACTTTACTTTTGGAGAAAATTCAAAACATTCATTATTCAATAGGGCCCAAACTATCAAAAACCAGCGGTTTCAATGAACACACATTTCTTGGTAGAATCATGCAGGACTGAAATTTTTGATGTTTTTCTACTCCTCTCATGAGCCCAAACAAGTCTCTAAAAGCATGAGTTTGCAACTACTTTACTTTTGGAGAAAATTCAAAACATTCATTATTCAATAGAGCCCAATAGCAAAAATCAGGTTTTGAATGAAGAATCACATTTCTTGGTAGAATCATGCAGGATTGAAATTTTTGATGGTTTTTTACTCCTCTCAACAGCCCAAACAAGTTTCTAAAAGGATGAGTTTGCAACTACTTTACTTTTGGAGAAAATTCAAAACATTCATTATTCAATAGGGCCCAAACTATCAAAAACCAGCGGTTTGAATGAACACACATTTCTTGGTAGAATCATGCAGGACTGAAATTTTTGATGTTTTTCTACTCCTCTCATGAGCCCAAACAAGTCTCTAAAAGCATGAGTTTGCAACTACTTTACTTTTGGAGAAAATTCAAAACATTCACTATTCAATAGAGCCCAATAGCAAAAATCAGGTTTTGAATGAAGAATCACATTTCTTAGTAAAATCATGCAGGATTGAAATTTTTGATGGTTTTTTACTCCTCTCAACAGCCCAAACAAGTTTCTAAAAGGATGAGTTTGCAACTACTTTACTTTTGGAGAAAATTCAAAACATTCATTATTCAATAGGGCCCAAACTATCAAAAACCAGCGGTTTCAATGAACACACATTTCTTGGTAGAATCATGCAGGACTGAAATTTTTGATGTTTTTCTACTCCTCTCATGAGCCCAAACAAGTCTCTAAAAGCATGAGTTTGCAACTACTTTACTTTTGGAGAAAATTCAAAACATTCATTATTCAATAGAGCCCAATAGCAAAAATCAGGTTTTGAATGAAGAATCACATTTCTTGGTAGAATCATGCAGGATTGAAATTTTTGATGGTTTTTTACTCCTCTCAACAGCCCAAACAAGTTTCTAAAAGGATGAGTTTGCAACTACTTTACTTTTGGAGAAAATTCAAAACATTCATTATTCAATAGGGCCCAAACTATCAAAAACCATCGGTTTCAATGAACACACATTTCTTGGTAGAATCATGCAGGACTGAAATTTTTGATGTTTTTCTACTCCTCTCATGAGCCCAAACAAGTCTCTAAAAGCATGAGTTTGCAACTACTTTACTTTTGGAGAAAATTCAAAACATTCATTATTCAATAGAGCCCAATAGCAAAAATCAGGTTTTGAATGAAGAATCACATTTCTTGGTAAAATCATGCAGGATTGAAATTTTTGATGGTTTTTTACTCGTCTCAACAGCCCAAACAAGTTTCTAAAAGGATGAGTTTGCAACTACTTTACTTTTGGAGAAAATTCAAAACATTCATTATTCAATAGGGCCCAAACTATCAAAAACCAGCGGTTTCAATGAACACACATTTCTTGGTAGAATCAGGCAGGACTGAAATTTTTGATGTTTTTCTACTCCTCTCATGAGCCCAAACAAGTATCTAAAAGCATGAGTTTGCAACTACTTTACTTTTGGAGAAAATTCAAAACATTCACTATTCAATAGAGCCCAATAGCAAAAATCAGGTTTTGAATGAAGAATCACATTTCTTAGTAAAATCATGCAGGATTGAAATTTTTGATGGTTTTTTACTCCTCTCAAGAGCCCAAACAAGTTTCTAAAAGGATGAGTTTGCAACTACTTTACTTTTGGAGAAAATTCAAAACATTCATTATTCAATAGGGCCCAAACTATCAAAAACCAGTGGTTTCAATGAACACACATTTCTTGGTAGAATCATGCAGGACTGAAATTTTTGATGTTTTTCTACTCCTCTCATGAGCCCAAACAAGTCTCTAAAAGCATGAGTTTGCAACTACTTTACTTTTGGAGAAAATTCAAAACATTCATTATTCAATAGAGCCCAATAGCAAAAATCAGGTTTTGAATGAAGAATCACATTTCTTGGTAGAATCATGCAGGATTGAAATTTTTGATGGTTTTTTACTCCTCTCAACAGCCCAAACAAGTTTCTAAAAGGATGAGTTTGCAACTACTTTACTTTTGGAGAAAATTCAAAACATTCATTATTCAATAGGGCCCAAACTATCAAAAACCAGCGGTTTCAATGAACACACATTTCTTGGTAGAATCATGCAGGACTGAAATTTTTTATGTTTTTCTACTCCTCTCATGAGCCCAAACAAGTCTCTAAAAGCATGAGTTTGCAACTACTTTACTTTTGGAGAAAATTCAAAACATTCATTATTCAATAGAGCCCAATAGCAAAAATCAGGTTTTGAATGAAGAATCACATTTCTTGGTAGAATCATGCAGGATTGAAATTTTTGATGGTTTTTTACTCCTCTCAACAGCCCAAACAAGTTTCTAAAAGGATGAGTTTGCAACTACTTTACTTTTGGAGAAAATTCAAAACATTCATTATTCAAAAGGGCCCAAACTATCAAAAACCATCGGTTTCAATGAACACACATTTCTTGGTAGAATCATGCAGGACTGAAATTTTTGATGTTTTTCTACTCCTCTCATGAGCCCAAACAAGTCTCTAAAAGCATGAGTTTGCAACTACTTTACTTTTGGAGAAAATTCAAAACATTCATTATTCAATAGAGCCCAATAGCAAAAATCAGGTTTTGAATGAAGAATCACATTTCTTGGTAAAATCATGCAGGATTGAAATTTTTGATGGTTTTTTACTCCTCTCAACAGCCCAAACAAGTTTCTAAAAGGATGAGTTTGCAACTACTTTACTTTTGGAGAAAATTCAAAACATTCATTATTCAATAGGGCCCAAACTATCAAAAACCAGCGGTTTCAATGAACACACATTTCTTGGTAGAATCATGCAGGACTGAAATTTTTGATGTTTTTCTACTCCTCTCATGAGCCCAAACAAGTATCTAAAAGCATGAGTTTGCAACTACTTTACTTTTGGAGAAAATTCAAAACATTCACTATTCAATAGAGCCCAATAGCAAAAATCAGGTTTTGAATGAAGAATCACATTTCTTAGTAAAATCATGCAGGATTGAAATTTTTGATGGTTTTTTACTCCTCTCAACAGCCCAAACAAGTTTCTAAAAGGATGAGTTTGCAACTACTTTACTTTTGGAGAAAATTCAAAACATTCATTATTCAATAGGGCCCAAACTATCAAAAACCATCGGTTTCAATGAACACACATTTCTTGGTAGAATCATGCAGGACTGAAATTTTTGATGTTTTTCTACTCCTCTCATGAGCCCAAACAAGTCTCTAAAAGCATGAGTTTGCAACTACTTTACTTTTGTAGAAAATTCAAAACATTCATTATTCAATAGAGCCCAATAGCAAAAATCAGGTTTTGAATGAAGAATCACATTTCTTGGTAGAATCATGCAGGATTGAAATTTTTGATGGTTTTTTACTCCTCTCAACAGCCCAAACAAGTTTCTAAAAGGATGAGTTTGCAACTACTTTACTTTTGGAGAAAATTCAAAACATTCATTATTCAATAGGGCCCAAACTATCAAAAACCAGCGGTTTCAATGAACACACATTTCTTGGTAGAATCATGCAGGACTGAAATTTTTGATGTTTTTCTACTCCTCTCATGAGCCCAAACAAGTCTCTAAAAGCATGAGTTTGCAACTACTTTACTTTTGGAGAAAATTCAAAACATTCACTATTCAATAGAGCCCAATAGCAAAAATCAGGTTTTGAATGAAGAATCACATTTCTTGGTAAAATCATGCAGGATTGAAATTTTTGATGGTTTTTTACTCCTCTCAACAGCCCAAACAAGTTTCTAAAAGGATGAGTTTGCAACTACTTTACTTTTGGAGAAAATTCAAAACATTCATTATTCAATAGGGCCCAAACTATCAAAAACCAGCGGTTTCAATGAACACACATTTCTTGGTAGAATCATGCAGGACTGAAATTTTTGATGTTTTTCTACTCCTCTCATGAGCCCAAACAAGTCTCTAAAAGCATGAGTTTGCAACTACTTTACTTTTGGAGAAAATTCAAAACATTCATTATTCAATAGAGCCCAATAGCAAAAATCAGGTTTTGAATGAAGAATCACATTTCTTGGTAGAATCATGCAGGATTGAAATTTTTGATGGTTTTTTACTCCTCTCAACAGCCCAAACAAGTTTCTAAAAGGATGAGTTTGCAACTACTTTACTTTTGGAGAAAATTCAAAACATTCATTATTCAATAGGGCCCAAACTATCAAAAACCAGCGGTTTCAATGAACACACATTTCTTGGTAGAATCATGCAGGACTGAAATTTTTGATGTTTTTCTACTCCTCTCATGAGCCCAAACAAGTCTCTAAAAGCATGAGTTTGCAACTACTTTACTTTTGGAGAAAATTCAAAACATTCACTATTCAATAGAGCCCAATAGCAAAAATCAGGTTTTGAATGAAGAATCACATTTCTTAGTAAAATCATGCAGGATTGAAATTTTTGATGGTTTTTTACTCCTCTCAAGAGCCCAAACAAGTTTCTAAAAGGATGAGTTTGCAACTACTTTACTTTTGGAGAAAATTCAAAACATTCATTATTCAATAGGGCCCAAACTATCAAAAACCAGCGGTTTGAATGAACGCACATTTCTTGGTAGAATCATGCAGGACTGAAATTTTTGATGTTTTTCTACTCCTCTCATGAGCCCAAACAAGTCTCTAAAAGCATGAGTTTGCAACTACTTTACTTTTGGAGAAAATTCAAAACATTCATTATTCAATAGAGCCCAATAGCAAAAATCAGGTTTTGAATGAAGAATCACATTTCTTGGTAGAATCATGCAGGATTGAAATTTTTGATGGTTTTTTACTCCTCTCAACAGCCCAAACAAGTTTCTAAAAGGATGAGTTTGCAACTACTTTACTTTTGGAGAAAATTCAAAACATTCATTATTCAATAGGGCCCAAACTATCAAAAACCAGCGGTTTCAATGAACACACATTTCTTGGTAGAATCATGCAGGACTGAAATTTTTGATGTTTTTCTACTCCTCTCATGAGCCCAAACAAGTCTCTAAAAGCATGAGTTTGCAACTACTTTACTTTTGGAGAAAATTCAAAACATTCACTATTCAATAGAGCCCAATAGCAAAAATCAGGTTTTGAATGAAGAATCACATTTCTTGGTAAAATCATGGAGGATTGAAATTTTTGATGGTTTTTTACTCCTCTCAACAGCCCAAACAAGTTTCTAAAAGGATGAGTTTGCAACTACTTTACTTTTGGAGAAAATTCAAAACATTCATTATTCAATAGGGCCCAAACTATCAAAAACCAGCGGTTTCAATGAACACACATTTCTTGGTAGAATCATGCAGGACTGAAATTTTTGATGTTTTTCTACTCCTCTCATGAGCCCAAACAAGTCTCTAAAAGCATGAGTTTGCAACTACTTTACTTTTGGAGAAAATTCAAAACATTCATTATTCAATAGAGCCCAATAGCAAAAATCAGGTTTTGAATGAAGAATCACATTTCTTGGTAGAATCATGCAGGATTGAAATTTTTGATGGTTTTTTACTCCTCTCAACAGCCCAAACAAGTTTCTAAAAGGATGAGTTTGCAACTACTTTACTTTTGGAGAAAATTCAAAACATTCATTATTCAATAGGGCCCAAACTATCAAAAACCAGCGGTTTCAATGAACACACATTTCTTGGTAGAATCATGCAGGACTGAAATTTTTGATGTTTTTCTACTCCTCTCATGAGCCCAAACAAGTCTCTAAAAGCATGAGTTTGCAACTACTTTACTTTTGGAGAAAATTCAAAACATTCATTATTCAATAGAGCCCAATAGCAAAAATCAGGTTTTGAATGAAGAATCACATTTCTTGGTAGAATCATGCAGGATTGAAATTTTTGATGGTTTTTTACTCCTCTCAACAGCCCAAACAAGTTTCTAAAAGGATGAGTTTGCAACTACTTTACTTTTGGAGAAAATTCAAAACATTCATTATTCAATAGGGCCCAAACTATCAAAAACCAGCGGTTTCAATGAACACACATTTCTTGGTAGAATCATGCAGGACTGAAATTTTTGATGTTTTTCTACTCCTCTCATGAGCCCAAACAAGTATCTAAAAGCATGAGTTTGCAACTACTTTACTTTTGGAGAAAATTCAAAACATTCACTATTCAATAGAGCCCAATAGCAAAAATCAGGTTTTGAATGAAGAATCACATTTCTTAGTAAAATCATGCAGGATTGAAATTTTTGATGGTTTTTTACTCCTCTCAACAGCCCAAACAAGTTTCTAAAAGGATGAGTTTGCAACTACTTTACTTTTGGAGAAAATTCAAAACATTCATTATTCAATAGGGCCCAAACTATCAAAAACCAGCGGTTTCAATGAACACACATTTCTTGGTAGAATCATGCAGGACTGAAATTTTTGATGTTTTTCTACTCCTCTCATGAGCCCAAACAAGTCTCTAAAAGCATGAGTTTGCAACTACTTTACTTTTGGAGAAAATTCAAAACATTCATTATTCAATAGAGCCCAATAGCAAAAATCAGGTTTTGAATGAAGAATCACATTTCTTGGTAGAATCATGCAGGATTGAAATTTTTGATGGTTTTTTACTCCTCTCAACAGCCCAAACAAGTTTCTAAAAGGATGAGTTTGCAACTACTTTACTTTTGGAGAAAATTCAAAACATTCATTATTCAATAGGGCCCAAACTATCAAAAACCAGCGGTTTCAATGAACACACATTTCTTGGTAGAATCATGCAGGACTGAAATTTTTGATGTTTTTCTACTCCTCTCATGAGCCCAAACAAGTCTCTAAAAGCATGAGTTTGCAACTACTTTACTTTTGGAGAAAATTCAAAACATTCATTATTCAATAGAGCCCAATAGCAAAAATCAGGTTTTGAATGAAGAATCACATTTCTTGGTAAAATCATGCAGGATTGAAATTTTTGATGGTTTTTTACTCGTCTCAACAGCCCAAACAAGTTTCTAAAAGGATGAGTTTGCAACTACTTTACTTTTGGAGAAAATTCAAAACATTCATTATTCAATAGGGCCCAAACTATCAAAAACCAGCGGTTTCAATGAACACACATTTCTTGGTAGAATCATGCAGGACTGAAATTTTTGATGTTTTTCTACTCCTCTCATGAGCCCAAACAAGTATCTAAAAGCATGAGTTTGCAACTACTTTACTTTTGGAGAAAATTCAAAACATTCACTATTCAATAGAGCCCAATAGCAAAAATCAGGTTTTGAATGAAGAATCACATTTCTTAGTAAAATCATGCAGGATTGAAATTTTTGATGGTTTTTTACTCCTCTCAAGAGCCCAAACAAGTTTCTAAAAGGATGAGTTTGCAACTACTTTACTTTTGGAGAAAATTCAAAACATTCATTATTCAATAGGGCCCAAACTATCAAAAACCAGCGGTTTGAATGAACACACATTTCTTGGTAGAATCATGCAGGACTGAAATTTTTGATGTTTTTCTACTCCTCTCATGAGCCCAAACAAGTCTCTAAAAGCATGAGTTTGCAACTACTTTACTTTTGGAGAAAATTCAAAACATTCATTATTCAATAGAGCCCAATAGCAAAAATCAGGTTTTGAATGAAGAATCACATTTCTTGGTAGAATCATGCAGGATTGAAATTTTTGATGGTTTTTTACTCCTCTCAACAGCCCAAACAAGTTTCTAAAAGGATGAGTTTGCAACTACTTTACTTTTGGAGAAAATTCAAAACATTCATTATTCAATAGGGCCCAAACTATCAAAAACCAGCGGTTTCAATGAACACACATTTCTTGGTAGAATCATGCAGGACTGAAATTTTTGATGTTTTTCTACTCCTCTCATGAGCCCAAACAAGTCTCTAAAAGCATGAGTTTGCAACTACTTTACTTTTGGAGAAAATTCAAAACATTCATTATTCAATAGAGCCCAATAGCAAAAATCAGGTTTTGAATGAAGAATCACATTTCTTGGTAGAATCATGCAGGATTGAAATTTTTGATGGTTTTTTACTCCTCTCAACAGCCCAAACAAGTTTCTAAAAGGATGAGTTTGCAACTACTTTACTTTTGGAGAAAATTCAAAACATTCATTATTCAATAGGGCCCAAACTATCAAAAACCAGCGGTTTCAATGAACACACATTTCTTGGTAGAATCATGCAGGACTGAAATTTTTGATGTTTTTCTACTCCTCTCATGAGCCCAAACAAGTCTCTAAAAGCATGAGTTTGCAACTACTTTACTTTTGGAGAAAATTCAAAACATTCACTATTCAATAGAGCCCAATAGCAAAAATCAGGTTTTGAATGAAGAATCACATTTCTTGGTAAAATCATGCAGGATTGAAATTTTTGATGGTTTTTTACTCCTCTCAACAGCCCAAACAAGTTTCTAAAAGGATGAGTTTGCAACTACTTTACTTTTGGAGAAAATTCAAAACATTCATTATTCAATAGGGCCCAAACTATCAAAAACCAGCGGTTTCAATGAACACACATTTCTTGGTAGAATCATGCAGGACTGAAATTTTTGATGTTTTTCTACTCCTCTCATGAGCCCAAACAAGTCTCTAAAAGCATGAGTTTGCAACTACTTTACTTTTGGAGAAAATTCAAAACATTCATTATTCAATAGAGCCCAATAGCAAAAATCAGGTTTTGAATGAAGAATCACATTTCTTGGTAGAATCATGCAGGATTGAAATTTTTGATGGTTTTTTACTCCTCTCAACAGCCCAAACAAGTTTCTAAAAGGATGAGTTTGCAACTACTTTACTTTTGGAGAAAATTCAAAACATTCATTATTCAATAGGGCCCAAACTATCAAAAACCAGCGGTTTCAATGAACACACATTTCTTGGTAGAATCATGCAGGACTGAAATTTTTGATGTTTTTCTACTCCTCTCATGAGCCCAAACAAGTCTCTAAAAGCATGAGTTTGCAACTACTTTACTTTTGGAGAAAATTCAAAACATTCACTATTCAATAGAGCCCAATAGCAAAAATCAGGTTTTGAATGAAGAATCACATTTCTTAGTAAAATCATGCAGGATTGAAATTTTTGATGGTTTTTTACTCCTCTCAAGAGCCCAAACAAGTTTCTAAAAGGATGAGTTTGCAACTACTTTACTTTTGGAGAAAATTCAAAACATTCATTATTCAATAGGGCCCAAACTATCAAAAACCAGCGGTTTGAATGAACGCACATTTCTTGGTAGAATCATGCAGGACTGAAATTTTTGATGTTTTTCTACTCCTCTCATGAGCCCAAACAAGTCTCTAAAAGCATGAGTTTGCAACTACTTTACTTTTGGAGAAAATTCAAAACATTCATTATTCAATAGAGCCCAATAGCAAAAATCAGGTTTTGAATGAAGAATCACATTTCTTGGTAGAATCATGCAGGATTGAAATTTTTGATGGTTTTTTACTCCTCTCAACAGCCCAAACAAGTTTCTAAAAGGATGAGTTTGCAACTACTTTACTTTTGGAGAAAATTCAAAACATTCATTATTCAATAGGGCCCAAACTATCAAAAACCAGCGGTTTCAATGAACACACATTTCTTGGTAGAATCATGCAGGACTGAAATTTTTGATGTTTTTCTACTCCTCTCATGAGCCCAAACAAGTCTCTAAAAGCATGAGTTTGCAACTACTTTACTTTTGGAGAAAATTCAAAACATTCACTATTCAATAGAGCCCAATAGCAAAAATCAGGTTTTGAATGAAGAATCACATTTCTTGGTAAAATCATGCAGGATTGAAATTTTTGATGGTTTTTTACTCCTCTCAACAGCCCAAACAAGTTTCTAAAAGGATGAGTTTGCAACTACTTTACTTTTGGAGAAAATTCAAAACATTCATTATTCAATAGGGCCCAAACTATCAAAAACCAGCGGTTTCAATGAACACACATTTCTTGGTAGAATCATGCAGGACTGAAATTTTTGATGTTTTTCTACTCCTCTCATGAGCCCAAACAAGTCTCTAAAAGCATGAGTTTGCAACTACTTTACTTTTGGAGAAAATTCAAAACATTCATTATTCAATAGAGCCCAATAGCAAAAATCAGGTTTTGAATGAAGAATCACATTTCTTGGTAGAATCATGCAGGATTGAAATTTTTGATGGTTTTTTACTCCTCTCAACAGCCCAAACAAGTTTCTAAAAGGATGAGTTTGCAACTACTTTACTTTTGGAGAAAATTCAAAACATTCATTATTCAATAGGGCCCAAACTATCAAAAACCAGCGGTTTCAATGAACACACATTTCTTGGTAGAATCATGCAGGACTGAAATTTTTGATGTTTTTCTACTCCTCTCATGAGCCCAAACAAGTCTCTAAAAGCATGAGTTTGCAACTACTTTACTTTTGGAGAAAATTCAAAACATTCATTATTCAATAGAGCCCAATAGCAAAAATCAGGTTTTGAATGAAGAATCACATTTCTTGGTAGAATCATGCAGGATTGAAATTTTTGATGGTTTTTTACTCCTCTCAACAGCCCAAACAAGTTTCTAAAAGGATTAGTTTGCAACTACTTTACTTTTGGAGAAAATTCAAAACATTCATTATTCAAAAGGGCCCAAACTATCAAAAACCATCGGTTTCAATGAACACACATTTCTTGGTAGAATCATGCAGGACTGAAATTTTTGATGTTTTTCTACTCCTCTCATGAGCCCAAACAAGTCTCTAAAAGCATGAGTTTGCAACTACTTTACTTTTGGAGAAAATTCAAAACATTCATTATTCAATAGAGCCCAATAGCAAAAATCAGGTTTTGAATGAAGAATCACATTTCTTGGTAAAATCATGCAGGATTGAAATTTTTGATGGTTTTTTACTCCTCTCAACAGCCCAAACAAGTTTCTAAAAGGATGAGTTTGCAACTACTTTACTTTTGGAGAAAATTCAAAACATTCATTATTCAATAGGGCCCAAACTATCAAAAACCAGCGGTTTCAATGAACACACATTTCTTGGTAGAATCATGCAGGACTGAAATTTTTGATGTTTTTCTACTCCTCTCATGAGCCCAAACAAGTATCTAAAAGCATGAGTTTGCAACTACTTTACTTTTGGAGAAAATTCAAAACATTCACTATTCAATAGAGCCCAATAGCAAAAATCAGGTTTTGAATGAAGAATCACATTTCTTAGTAAAATCATGCAGGATTGAAATTTTTGATGGTTTTTTACTCCTCTCAACAGCCCAAACAAGTTTCTAAAAGGATGAGTTTGCAACTACTTTACTTTTGGAGAAAATTCAAAACATTCATTATTCAATAGGGCCCAAACTATCAAAAACCAGCGGTTTCAATGAACACACATTTCTTGGTAGAATCATGCAGGACTGAAATTTTTGATGTTTTTCTACTCCTCTCATGAGCCCAAACAAGTCTCTAAAAGCATGAGTTTGCAACTACTTTACTTTTGGAGAAAATTCAAAACATTCATTATTCAATAGAGCCCAATAGCAAAAATCAGGTTTTGAATGAAGAATCACATTTCTTGGTAGAATCATGCAGGATTGAAATTTTTGATGGTTTTTTACTCCTCTCAACAGCCCAAACAAGTTTCTAAAAGGATGAGTTTGCAACTACTTTACTTTTGGAGAAAATTCAAAACATTCATTATTCAATAGGGCCCAAACTATCAAAAACCAGCGGTTTCAATGAACACACATTTCTTGGTAGAATCATGCAGGACTGAAATTTTTGATGTTTTTCTACTCCTCTCATGAGCCCAAACAAGTCTCTAAAAGCATGAGTTTGCAACTACTTTACTTTTGGAGAAAATTCAAAACATTCACTATTCAATAGAGCCCAATAGCAAAAATCAGGTTTTGAATGAAGAATCACCTTTCTTGGTAAAATTATGCAGGATTGAAATTTTTGATGGTTTTTTACTCCTCTCAACAGCCCAAACAAGTTTCTAAAAGGATGAGTTTGCAACTACTTTACTTTTGGAGAAAATTCAAAACATTCATTATTCAATAGGGCCCAAACTATCAAAAACCAGCGGTTTCAATGAACACACATTTCTTGGTAGAATCATGCAGGACTGAAATTTTTGATGTTTTTCTACTCCTCTCATGAGCCCAAACAAGTCTCTAAAAGCATGAGTTTGCAACTACTTTACTTTTGGAGAAAATTCAAAACATTCACTATTCAATAGAGCCCAATAGCAAAAATCAGGTTTTGAATGAAGAATCACATTTCTTGGTAAAATCATGCAGGATTGAAATTTTTGATGGTTTTTTACTCCTCTCAACAGCCCAAACAAGTTTCTAAAAGGATGAGTTTGCAACTACTTTACTTTTGGAGAAAATTCAAAACATTCATTATTCAATAGGGCCCAAACTATCAAAAACCAGCGGTTTCAATGAACACACATTTCTTGGTAGAATCATGCAGGACTGAAATTTTTGATGTTTTTCTACTCCTCTCATGAGCCCAAACAAGTATCTAAAAGCATGAGTTTGCAACTACTTTACTTTTGGAGAAAATTCAAAACATTCACTATTCAATAGAGCCCAATAGCAAAAATCAGGTTTTGAATGAAGAATCACATTTCTTAGTAAAATCATGCAGGATTGAAATTTTTGATGGTTTTTTACTCCTCTCAAGAGCCCAAACAAGTTTCTAAAAGGATGAGTTTGCAACTACTTTACTTTTGGAGAAAATTCAAAACATTCATTATTCAATAGGGCCCAAACTATCAAAAACCAGCGGTTTGAATGAACGCACATTTCTTGGTAGAATCATGCAGGACTGAAATTTTTGATGTTTTTCTACTCCTCTCATGAGCCCAAACAAGTCTCTAAAAGCATGAGTTTGCAACTACTTTACTTTTGGAGAAAATTCAAAACATTCATTATTCAATAGAGCCCAATAGCAAAAATCAGGTTTTGAATGAAGAATCACATTTCTTGGTAGAATCATGCAGGATTGAAATTTTTGATGGTTTTTTACTCCTCTCAACAGCCCAAACAAGTTTCTAAAAGGATGAGTTTGCAACTACTTTACTTTTGGAGAAAATTCAAAACATTCATTATTCAATAGGGCCCAAACTATCAAAAACCAGCGGTTTCAATGAACACACATTTCTTGGTAGAATCATGCAGGACTGAAACTATCATGCAGGGCCCAAACTATCAAAAACCAGCGGTTTCAATGAACACACATTTCTTGGTAGAATCATGCAGGACTGAAATTTTTGATGTTTTTCTACTCCTCTCATGAGCCCAAACAAGTCTCTAAAAGCATGAGTTTGCAACTACTTTACTTTTGGAGAAAATTCAAAACATTCACTATTCAATAGAGCCCAATAGCAAAAATCAGGTTTTGAATGAAAAATCACATTTCTTGGTAAAATCATGCAGGATTGAAATTTTTGATGGTTTTTTACTCCTCTCAACAGCCCAAACAAGTTTCTAAAAGGATGAGTTTGCAACTACTTTACTTTTGGAGAAAATTCAAAACATTCATTATTCAATAGGGCCCAAACTATCAAAAACCAGCGGTTTCAATGAACACACATTTCTTGGTAGAATCATGCAGGACTGAAATTTTTGATGTTTTTCTACTCCTCTCATGAGCCCAAACAAGTCTCTAAAAGCATGAGTTTGCAACTACTTTACTTTTGGAGAAAATTCAAAACATTCATTATTCAATAGAGCCCAATAGCAAAAATCAGGTTTTGAATGAAGAATCACATTTCTTGGTAGAATCATGCAGGATTGAAATTTTTGATGGTTTTTTACTCCTCTCAACAGCCCAAACAAGTTTCTAAAAGGATGAGTTTTCAACTACTTTACTTTTGGAGAAAATTCAAAACATTCATTATTCAATAGGGCCCAAACTATCAAAAACCAGCGGTTTCAATGAACACACATTTCTTGGTAGAATCATGCAGGACTGAAATTTTTGATGTTTTTCTACTCCTCTCATGAGCCCAAACAAGTATCTAAAAGCATGAGTTTGCAACTACTTTACTTTTGGAGAAAATTCAAAACATTCACTATTCAATAGAGCCCAATAGCAAAAATCAGGTTTTGAATGAAGAATCACATTTCTTAGTAAAATCATGCAGGATTGAAATTTTTGATGGTTTTTTACTCCTCTCAAGAGCCCAAACAAGTTTCTAAAAGGATGAGTTTGCAACTACTTTACTTTTGGAGAAAATTCAAAACATTCATTATTCAATAGGGCCCAAACTATCAAAAACCAGCGGTTTCAATGAACACACATTTCTTGGTAGAATCATGCAGGACTGAAATTTTTGATGTTTTTCTACTCCTCTCATGAGCCCAAACAAGTCTCTAAAAGCATGAGTTTGCAACTACTTTACTTTTGGAGAAAATTCAAAACATTCATTATTCAATAGAGCCCAATAGCAAAAATCAGGTTTTGAATGAAGAATCACATTTCTTGGTAGAATCATGCAGGATTGAAATTTTTGATGGTTTTTTACTCCTCTCAACAGCCAAAACAAGTTTCTAAAAGGATGAGTTTGCAACTACTTTACTTTTGGAGAAAATTCAAAACATTCATTATTCAATAGGGCCCAAACTATCAAAAACCAGCGGTTTCAGTGAACACACATTTCTTGGTAGAATCATGCAGGACTGAAATTTTTGATGTTTTTCTACTCCTCTCATGAGCCCAAACAAGTATCTAAAAGCATGAGTTTGCAACTACTTTACTTTTGGAGAAAATTCAAAACATTCACTATTCAATAGAGCCCAATAGCAAAAATCAGGTTTTGAATGAAGAATCACATTTCTTAGTAAAATCATGCAGGATTGAAATTTTTGATGGTTTTTTACTCCTCTCAAGAGCCCAAACAAGTTTCTAAAAGGATGAGTTTGCAACTACTTTACTTTTGGAGAAAATTCAAAACATTCATTATTCAATAGGGCCCAAACTATCAAAAACCAGCGGTTTGAATGAACGCACATTTCTTGGTAGAATCATGCAGGACTGAAATTTTTGATGTTTTTCTACTCCTCTCATGAGCCCAAACAAGTCTCTAAAAGCATGAGTTTGCAACTACTTTACTTTTGGAGAAAATTCAAAACATTCATTATTCAATAGAGCCCAATAGCAAAAATCAGGTTTTGAATGAAGAATCACATTTCTTGGTAGAATCATGCAGGATTGAAATTTTTGATGGTTTTTTACTCCTCTCAACAGCCCAAACAAGTTTCTAAAAGGATGAGTTTGCAACTACTTTACTTTTGGAGAAAATTCAAAACATTCATTATTCAATAGGGCCCAAACTATCAAAAACCAGCGGTTTCAATGAACACACATTTCTTGGTAGAATCATGCAGGACTGAAACTATCATGCAGGGCGCAAACTATCAAAAACCAGCGGTTTCAATGAACACACATTTCTTGGTAGAATCATGCAGGACTGAAATTTTTGATGTTTTTCTACTCCTCTCATGAGCCCAAACAAGTCTCTAAAAGCATGAGTTTGCAACTACTTTACTTTTGGAGAAAATTCAAAACATTCACTATTCAATAGAGCCCAATAGCAAAAATCAGGTTTTGAATGAAGAATCACATTTCTTGGTAAAATCATGCAGGATTGAAATTTTTGATGGTTTTTTACTCCTCTCAACAGCCCAAACAAGTTTCTAAAAGGATGAGTTTGCAACTACTTTACTTTTGGAGAAAATTCAAAACATTCATTATTCAATAGGGCCCAAACTATCAAAAACCAGCGGTTTCAATGAACACACATTTCTTGGTAGAATCATGCAGGACTGAAATTTTTGATGTTTTTCTACTCCTCTCATGAGCCCAAGCAAGTCTCTAAAAGCATGAGTTTGCAACTACTTTACTTTTGGAGAAAATTCAAAACATTCATTATTCAATGAAAATCAGCAAAAATCAGGTTTTGAATGAAGAATCACATTTCTTGGTAGAATCATGCAGGATTGAAATTTTTGATGGTTTTTTACTCCTCTCAACAGCCCAAACAAGTTTCTAAAAGGATGAGTTTGCAACTACTTTACTTTTGGAGAAAATTCAAAACATTCATTATTCAATAGGGCCCAAACTATCAAAAACCAGCGGTTTCAATGAACACACATTTCTTGGTAGAATCATGCAGGACTGAAATTTTTGATGTTTTTCTACTCCTCTCATGAGCCCAAACAAGTCTCTAAAAGCATGAGTTTGCAACTACTTTACTTTTGGAGAAAATTCAAAACATTCACTATTCAATAGAGCCCAATAGCAAAAATCAGGTTTTGAATGAAGAATCACATTTCTTGGTAAAATCATGCAGGATTGAAATTTTTGATGGTTTTTTACTCCTCTCAACAGCCCAAACAAGTTTCTAAAAGGATGAGTTTGCAACTACTTTACTTTTGGAGAAAATTCAAAACATTCATTATTCAATAGGGCCCAAACTATCAAAAACCAGCGGTTTCAATGAACACACATTTCTTGGTAGAATCATGCAGGACTGAAATTTTTGATGTTTTTCTACTCCTCTCATGAGCCCAAACAAGTCTCTAAAAGCATGAGTTTGCAACTACTTTACTTTTGGAGAAAATTCAAAACATTCATTATTCAATAGAGCCCAATATTAAAAATCAGGTTTTGAATGAAGAATCACATTTCTTGGTAGAATCATGCAGGATTGAAATTTTTGATGGTTTTTTACTCCTCTCAACAGCCCAAACAAGTTTCTAAAAGGATGAGTTTGCAACTACTTTACTTTTGGAGAAAATTCAAAACATTCATTATTCAATAGGGCCCAAACTATCAAAAACCAGCGGTTTCAATGAACACACATTTCTTGGTAGAATCATGCAGGACTGAAATTTTTGATGTTTTTCTACTCCTCTCATGAGCCCAAACAAGTATCTAAAAGCATGAGTTTGCAACTACTTTACTTTTGGAGAAAATTCAAAACATTCACTATTCAATAGAGCCCAATAGCAAAAATCAGGTTTTGAATGAAGAATCACATTTCTTAGTAAAATCATGCAGGATTGAAATTTTTGATGGTTTTTTACTCCTCTCAAGAGCCCAAACAAGTTTCTAAAAGGATGAGTTTGCAACTACTTTACTTTTGGAGAAAATTCAAAACATTCATTATTCAATAGAGCCCAATAGCAAAAATCAGGTTTTGAATGAAGAATCACATTTCTTGGTAGAATCATGCAGGATTGAAATTTTTGATGGTTTTTTACTCCTCTCAACAGCCCAAACAAGTTTCTAAAAGGATGAGTTTGCAACTACTTTACTTTTGGAGAAAATTCAAAACATTCATTATTCAATAGGGCCCAAACTATCAAAAAACAGCGGTTTCAATGAACACACATTTCTTGGTAGAATCATGCAGGACTGAAATTTTTGATGTTTTTCTACTCCTCTCATGAGCCGAAACAAGTCTCTAAAAGCATGAGTTTGCAACTACTTTACTTTTGGAGAAAATTCAAAACATTCACTATTCAATAGAGCCCAATAGCAAAAATCAGGTTTTGAATGAAGAATCACATTTCTTGGTAAAATCATGCAGGATTGAAATTTTTGATGGTTTTTTACTCCTCTCAACAGCCCAAACAAGTTTCTAAAAGGATGAGTTTGCAACTACTTTACTTTTGGAGAAAATTCAAAACATTCATTATTCAATAGGGCCCAAACTATCAAAAACCAGCGGTTTCAATGAACACACATTTCTTGGTAGAATCATGCAGGACTGAAATTTTTGATGTTTTTCTACTCCTCTCATGAGCCCAAACAAGTCTCTAAAAGCATGAGTTTGCAACTACTTTACTTTTGGAGAAAATTCAAAACATTCATTATTCAATAGAGCCCAATAGCAAAAATCAGGTTTTGAATGAAGAATCACATTTCTTGGTAGAATCATGCAGGATTGAAATTTTTGATGGTTTTTTACTCCTCTCAACAGCCCAAACAAGTTTCTAAAAGGATGAGTTTGCAACTACTTTACTTTTGGAGAAAATTCAAAACATTCATTATTCAATAGGGCCCAAACTATCAAAAACCAGCGGTTTCAATGAACACACATTTCTTGGTAGAATCATGCAGGACTGAAATTTTTGATGTTTTTCTACTCCTCTCATGAGCCCAAACAAGTCTCTAAAAGCATGAGTTTGCAACTACTTTACTTTTGGAGAAAATTCAAAACATTCATTATTCAATAGAGCCCAATAGCAAAAATCAGGTTTTGAATGAAGAATCACATTTCTTGGTAGAATCATGCAGGATTGAAATTTTTGATGGTTTTTTACTCCTCTCAACAGCCCAAACAAGTTTCTAAAAGGATGAGTTTGCAACTACTTTACTTTTGGAGAAAATTCAAAACATTCATTATTCAATAGGGCCCAAACTATCAAAAACCAGCGGTTTCAATGAACACACATTTCTTGGTAGAATCATGCAGGACTGAAATTTTTGATGTTTTTCTACTCCTCTCATGAGCCCAAACAAGTCTCTAAAAGCATGAGTTTGCAACTACTTTACTTTTGGAGAAAATTCAAAACATTCATTATTCAATAGAGCCCAATAGCAAAAATCAGGTTTTGAATGAAGAATCACATTTCTTGGTAGAATCATGCAGGATTGAAATTTTTGATGGTTTTTTACTCCTCTCAACAGCCCAAACAAGTTTCTAAAAGGATGAGTTTGCAACTACTTTACTTTTGGAGAAAATTCAAAACATTCATTATTCAATAGGGCCCAAACTATCAAAAACCAGCGGTTTCAATGAACACACATTTCTTGGTAGAATCATGCAGGACTGAAATTTTTGTTGTTTTTCTACTCCTCTCATGAGCCCAAACAAGTATCTAAAAGCATGAGTTTGCAACTACTTTACTTTTGGAGAAAATTCAAAACATTCACTATTCAATAGAGCCCAATAGCAAAAATCAGGTTTTGAATGAAGAATCACATTTCTTAGTAAAATCATGCAGGATTGAAATTTTTGATGGTTTTTACTCCTCTCAACAGCCCAAACAAGTTTCTAAAAGGATGAGTTTGCAACTACTTTACTTTTGGAGAAAATTCAAAACATTCATTATTCAATAGGGCCCAAACTATCAAAAACCAGCGGTTTCAATGAACACACATTTCTTGATAGAATCATGCAGGACTGAAATTTTTGATGTTTTTCTACTCCTCTCATGAGCCCAAACAAGTCTCTAAAAGCATGAGTTTGCAACTACTTTACTTTTGGAGAAAATTCAAAACATTCATTATTCAATAGAGCCCAATAGCAAAAATCAGGTTTTGAATGAAGAATCACATTTCTTGGTAGAATCATGCAGGATTGAAATTTTTGATGGTTTTTTACTCCTCTCAACAGCCCAAACAAGTTTCTAAAAGGATGAGTTTGCAACTACTTTACTTTTGGAGAAAATTCAAAACATTCATTATTCAATAGGGCCCAAACTATCAAAAACCAGCGGTTTCAATGAACACACATTTCTTGGTAGAATCATGCAGGACTGAAATTTTTGATGTTTTTCTACTCCTCTCATGAGCCCAAACAAGTCTCTAAAAGCATGAGTTTGCAACTACTTTACTTTTGGAGAAAATTCAAAACATTCATTATTCAATAGAGCCCAATAGCAAAAATCAGGTTTTGAATGAAGAATCACATTTCTTGGTAGAATCATGCAGGATTGAAATTTTTGATGGTTTTTTACTCCTCTCAACAGCCCAAACAAGTTTCTAAAAGGAAGAGTTTGCAACTACTTTACTTTTGGAGAAAATTCAAAACATTCATTATTCAATAGGGCCCAAACTATCAAAAACCATCGGTTTCAATGAACACACATTTCTTGGTAGAATCATGCAGGACTGAAATTTTTGATGTTTTTCTACTCCTCTCATGAGCCCAAACAAGTCTCTAAAAGCATGAGTTTGCAACTACTTTACTTTTGGAGAAAATTCAAAACATTCATTATTCAATAGAGCCCAATAGCAAAAATCAGGTTTTGAATGAAGAATCACATTTCTTGGTAAAATCATGCAGGATTGAAATTTTTGATGGTTTTTTACTCGTCTCAACAGCCCAAACAAGTTTCTAAAAGGATGAGTTTGCAACTACTTTACTTTTGGAGAAAATTCAAAACATTCATTATTCAATAGGGCCCAAACTATCAAAAACCAGCGGTTTCAATGAACACACATTTCTTGGTAGAATCATGCAGGACTGAAATTTTTGATGTTTTTCTACTCCTCTCATGAGCCCAAACAAGTATCTAAAAGCATGAGTTTGCAACTACTTTACTTTTGGAGAAAATTCAAAACATTCACTATTCAATAGAGCCCAATAGCAAAAATCAGGTTTTGAATGAAGAATCACATTTCTTAGTAAAATCATGCAGGATTGAAATTTTTGATGGTTTTTTACTCCTCTCAAGAGCCCAAACAAGTTTCTAAAAGGATGAGTTTGCAACTACTTTACTTTTGGAGAAAATTCAAAACATTCATTATTCAATAGGGCCCAAACTATCAAAAACCAGCGGTTTGAATGAACACACATTTCTTGGTAGAATCATGCAGGACTGACATTTTTGATGTTTTTCTACTCCTCTCATGAGCCCAAACAAGTCTCTAAAAGCATGAGTTTGCAACTACTTTACTTTTGGAGAAAATTCAAAACATTCATTATTCAATAGTGCCCAATAGCAAAAATCAGGTTTTGAATGAAGAATCACATTTCTTGGTAGAATCATGCAGGATTGAAATTTTTGATGGTTTTTTACTCCTCTCAACAGCCCAAACAAGTTTCTAAAAGGATGAGTTTGCAACTACTTTACTTTTGGAGAAAATTCAAAACATTCATTATTCAATAGGGCCCAAACTATCAAAAACCAGCGGTTTCAATGAACTCACATTTCTTGGTAGAATCATGCAGGACTGAAATTTTTGATGTTTTTCTACTCCTCTCATGAGCCCAAACAAGTCTCTAAAAGCATGAGTTTGCAACTACTTTACTTTTGGAGAAAATTCAAAACATTCATTATTCAATAGAGCCCAATAGCAAAAATCAGGTTTTGAATGAAGAATCACATTTCTTGGTAGAATCATGCAGGATTGAAATTTTTGATGGTTTTTTACTCCTCTCAACAGCCCAAACAAGTTTCTAAAAGGATGAGTTTGCAACTACTTTACTTTTGGAGAAAATTCAAAACATTCATTATTCAATAGGGCCCAAACTATCAAAAACCAGCGGTTTCAATGAACACACATTTCTTGGTAGAATCATGCAGGACTGAAATTTTTGATGTTTTTCTACTCCTCTCATGAGCCCAAACAAGTCTCTAAAAGCATGAGTTTGCAACTACTTTACTTTTGGAGAAAATTCAAAACATTCACTATTCAATAGAGCCCAATAGCAAAAATCAGGTTTTGAATGAAGAATCACATTTCTTGGTAAAATCATGCAGGATTGAAATTTTTGATGGTTTTTTACTCCTCTCAACAGCCCAAACAAGTTTCTAAAAGGATGAGTTTGCAACTACTTTACTTTTGGAGAAAATTCAAAACATTCATTATTCAATAGGGCCCAAACTATCAAAAACCAGCGGTTTCAATGAACACACATTTCTTGGTAGAATCATGCAGGACTGAAATTTTTGATGTTTTTCTACTCCTCTCATGAGCCCAAACAAGTCTCTAAAAGCATGAGTTTGCAACTACTTTACTTTTGGAGAAAATTCAAAACATTCATTATTCAATAGAGCCCAATAGCAAAAATCAGGTTTTGAATGAAGAATCACATTTCTTGGTAGAATCATGCAGGATTGAAATTTTTGATGGTTTTTTACTCCTCTCAACAGCCCAAACAAGTTTCTAAAAGGATGAGTTTGCAACTACTTTACTTTTGGAGAAAATTCAAAACATTCATTATTCAATAGGGCCCAAACTATCAAAAACCAGCGGTTTCAATGAACACACATTTCTTGGTAGAATCATGCAGGACTGAAATTTTTGTTGTTTTTCTACTCCTCTCATGAGCCCAAACAAGTATCTAAAAGCATGAGTTTGCAACTACTTTACTTTTGGAGAAAATTCAAAACATTCACTATTCAATAGAGCCCAATAGCAAAAATCAGGTTTTGAATGAAGAATCACATTTCTTAGTAAAATCATGCAGGATTGAAATTTTTGATGGTTTTTACTCCTCTCAACAGCCCAAACAAGTTTCTAAAAGGATGAGTTTGCAACTACTTTACTTTTGGAGAAAATTCAAAACATTCATTATTCAATAGGGCCCAAACTATCAAAAACCAGCGGTTTCAATGAACACACATTTCTTGATAGAATCATGCAGGACTGAAATTTTTGATGTTTTTCTACTCCTCTCATGAGCCCAAACAAGTCTCTAAAAGCATGAGTTTGCAACTACTTTACTTTTGGAGAAAATTCAAAACATTCATTATTCAATAGAGCCCAATAGCAAAAATCAGGTTTTGAATGAAGAATCACATTTCTTGGTAGAATCATGCAGGATTGAAATTTTTGATGGTTTTTTACTCCTCTCAACAGCCCAAACAAGTTTCTAAAAGGATGAGTTTGCAACTACTTTACTTTTGGAGAAAATTCAAAACATTCATTATTCAATAGGGCCCAAACTATCAAAAACCAGCGGTTTCAATGAACACACATTTCTTGGTAGAATCATGCAGGACTGAAATTTTTGATGTTTTTCTACTCCTCTCATGAGCCCAAACAAGTCTCTAAAAGCATGAGTTTGCAACTACTTTACTTTTGGAGAAAATTCAAAACATTCATTATTCAATAGAGCCCAATAGCAAAAATCAGGTTTTGAATGAAGAATCACATTTCTTGGTAGAATCATGCAGGATTGAAATTTTTGATGGTTTTTTACTCCTCTCAACAGCCCAAACAAGTTTCTAAAAGGATGAGTTTGCAACTACTTTACTTTTGGAGAAAATTCAAAACATTCATTATTCAATAGGGCCCAAACTATCAAAAACCATCGGTTTCAATGAACACACATTTCTTGGTAGAATCATGCAGGACTGAAATTTTTGATGTTTTTCTACTCCTCTCATGAGCCCAAACAAGTCTCTAAAAGCATGAGTTTGCAACTACTTTACTTTTGGAGAAAATTCAAAACATTCATTATTCAATAGAGCCCAATAGCAAAAATCAGGTTTTGAATGAAGAATCACATTTCTTGGTAAAATCATGCAGGATTGAAATTTTTGATGGTTTTTTACTCGTCTCAACAGCCCAAACAAGTTTCTAAAAGGATGAGTTTGCAACTACTTTACTTTTGGAGAAAATTCAAAACATTCATTATTCAATAGGGCCCAAACTATCAAAAACCAGCGGTTTCAATGAACACACATTTCTTGGTAGAATCATGCAGGACTGAAATTTTTGATGTTTTTCTACTCCTCTCATGAGCCCAAACAAGTATCTAAAAGCATGAGTTTGCAACTACTTTACTTTTGGAGAAAATTCAAAACATTCACTATTCAATAGAGCCCAATAGCAAAAATCAGGTTTTGAATGAAGAATCACATTTCTTAGTAAAATCATGCAGGATTGAAATTTTTGATGGTTTTTTACTCCTCTCAAGAGCCCAAACAAGTTTCTAAAAGGATGAGTTTGCAACTACTTTACTTTTGGAGAAAATTCAAAACATTCATTATTCAATAGGGCCCAAACTATCAAAAACCAGCGGTTTGAATGAACACACATTTCTTGGTAGAATCATGCAGGACTGACATTTTTGATGTTTTTCTACTCCTCTCATGAGCCCAAACAAGTCTCTAAAAGCATGAGTTTGCAACTACTTTACTTTTGGAGAAAATTCAAAACATTCATTATTCAATAGTGCCCAATAGCAAAAATCAGGTTTTGAATGAAGAATCACATTTCTTGGTAGAATCATGCAGGATTGAAATTTTTGATGGTTTTTTACTCCTCTCAACAGCCCAAACAAGTTTCTAAAAGGATGAGTTTGCAACTACTTTACTTTTGGAGAAAATTCAAAACATTCATTATTCAATAGGGCCCAAACTATCAAAAACCAGCGGTTTCAATGAACTCACATTTCTTGGTAGAATCATGCAGGACTGAAATTTTTGATGTTTTTCTACTCCTCTCATGAGCCCAAACAAGTCTCTAAAAGCATGAGTTTGCAACTACTTTACTTTTGGAGAAAATTCAAAACATTCATTATTCAATAGAGCCCAATAGCAAAAATCAGGTTTTGAATGAAGAATCACATTTCTTGGTAGAATCATGCAGGATTGAAATTTTTGATGGTTTTTTACTCCTCTCAACAGCCCAAACAAGTTTCTAAAAGGATGAGTTTGCAACTACTTTACTTTTGGAGAAAATTCAAAACATTCATTATTCAATAGGGCCCAAACTATCAAAAACCAGCGGTTTCAATGAACACACATTTCTTGGTAGAATCATGCAGGACTGAAATTTTTGATGTTTTTCTACTCCTCTCATGAGCCCAAACAAGTCTCTAAAAGCATGAGTTTGCAACTACTTTACTTTTGGAGAAAATTCAAAACATTCACTATTCAATAGAGCCCAATAGCAAAAATCAGGTTTTGAATGAAGAATCACATTTCTTGGTAAAATCATGCAGGATTGAAATTTTTGATGGTTTTTTACTCCTCTCAACAGCCCAAACAAGTTTCTAAAAGGATGAGTTTGCAACTACTTTACTTTTGGAGAAAATTCAAAACATTCATTATTCAATAGGGCCCAAACTATCAAAAACCAGCGGTTTCAATGAACACACATTTCTTGGTAGAATCATGCAGGACTGAAATTTTTGATGTTTTTCTACTCCTCTCATGAGCCCAAACAAGTCTCTAAAAGCATGAGTTTGCAACTACTTTACTTTTGGAGAAAATTCAAAACATTCATTATTCAATAGAGCCCAATAGCAAAAATCAGGTTTTGAATGAAGAATCACATTTCTTGGTAGAATCATGCAGGATTGAAATTTTTGATGGTTTTTTACTCCTCTCAACAGCCCAAACAAGTTTCTAAAAGGATGAGTTTGCAACTACTTTACTTTTGGAGAAAATTCAAAACATTCATTATTCAATAGGGCCCAAACTATCAAAAACCAGCGGTTTCAATGAACACACATTTCTTGGTAGAATCATGCAGGACTGAAATTTTTGATGTTTTTCTACTCCTCTCATGAGCCCAAACAAGTATCTAAAAGCATGAGTTTGCAACTACTTTACTTTTGGAGAAAATTCAAAACATTCACTATTCAATAGAGCCCAATAGCAAAAATCAGGTTTTGAATGAAGAATCACATTTCTTAGTAAAATCATGCAGGATTGAAATTTTTGATGGTTTTTTACTCCTCTCAAGAGCCCAAACAAGTTTCTAAAAGGATGAGTTTGCAACTACTTTACTTTTGGAGAAAATTCAAAACATTCATTATTCAATAGGGCCCAAACTATCAAAAACCAGCGGTTTGAATGAACGCACATTTCTTGGTAGAATCATGCAGGACTGAAATTTTTGATGTTTTTCTACTCCTCTCATGAGCCCAAACAAGTCTCTAAAAGCATGAGTTTGCAACTACTTTACTTTTGGAGAAAATTCAAAACATTCATTATTCAATAGAGCCCAATAGCAAAAATCAGGTTTTGAATGAAGAATCACATTTCTTGGTAAAATCATGCAGGATTGAAATTTTTGATGGTTTTTTACTCCTCTCAACAGCCCAAACAAGTTTCTAAAAGGATGAGTTTGCAACTACTTTACTTTTGGAGAAAATTCAAAACATTCATTATTCAATAGGGCCCAAACTATCAAAAACCAGCGGTTTCAATGAACACACATTTCTTGGTAGAATCATGCAGGACTGAAATTTTTGATGTTTTTCTACTCCTCTCATGAGCCCAAACAAGTATCTAAAAGCATGAGTTTGCAACTACTTTACTTTTGGAGAAAATTCAAAACATTCACTATTCAATAGAGCCCAATAGCAAAAATCAGGTTTTGAATGAAGAATCACATTTCTTAGTAAAATCATGCAGGATTGAAATTTTTGATGGTTTTTTACTCCTCTCAACAGCCCAAACAAGTTTCTAAAAGGATGAGTTTGCAACTACTTTACTTTTGGAGAAAATTCAAAACATTCATTATTCAATAGGACCCAAACTATCAAAAACCAGCGGTTTCAATGAACACACATTTCTTGATAGAATCATGCAGGACTGAAATTTTTGATGTTTTTCTACTCCTCTCATGAGCCCAAACAAGTCTCTAAAAGCATGAGTTTGCAACTACTTTACTTTTGGAGAAAATTCAAAACATTCATTATTCAATAGAGCCCAATAGCAAAAATCAGGTTTTGAATGAAGAATCACATTTCTTGGTAGAATCATGCAGGATTGAAATTTTTGATGGTTTTTTACTCCTCTCAACAGCCCAAACAAGTTTCTAAAAGGATGAGTTTGCAACTACTTTACTTTTGGAGAAAATTCAAAACATTCATTATTCAATAGGGCCCAAACTATCAAAAACCAGCGGTTTCAATGAACACACATTTCTTGGTAGAATCATGCAGGACTGAAATTTTTGATGTTTTTCTACTCCTCTCATGAGCCCAAACAAGTCTCTAAAAGCATGAGTTTGCAACTACTTTACTTTTGGAGAAAATTCAAAACATTCATTATTCAATAGAGCCCAATAGCAAAAATCAGGTTTTGAATGAAGAATCACATTTCTTGGTAGAATCATGCAGGATTGAAATTTTTGATGGTTTTTTACTCCTCTCAACAGCCCAAACAAGTTTCTAAAAGGATGAGTTTGCAACTACTTTACTTTTGGAGAAAATTCAAAACATTCATTATTCAATAGGGCCCAAACTATCAAAAACCATCGGTTTCAATGAACACACATTTCTTGGTAGAATCATGCAGGACTGAAATTTTTGATGTTTTTCTACTCCTCTCATGAGCCCAAACAAGTCTCTAAAAGCATGAGTTTGCAACTACTT
This sequence comes from Dendrobates tinctorius, assembly GCF_039654945.1. NCBI lineage: Eukaryota > Metazoa > Chordata > Amphibia > Anura > Dendrobatidae > Dendrobates > Dendrobates tinctorius. The sequence continues at coordinate 23,065,078 of NW_027361713.1, forward strand.
TACTTTTGGAGAAAATTCAAAACATTCATTATTCAATAGAGCCCAATAGCAAAAATCAGGTTTTGAATGAAGAATCACATTTCTTGGTAAAATCATGCAGGATTGAAATTTTTGATGGTTTTTTACTCGTCTCAACAGCCCAAACAAGTTTCTAAAAGGATGAGTTTGCAACTACTTTACTTTTGGAGAAAATTCAAAACATTCATTATTCAATAGGGCCCAAACTATCAAAAACCAGCGGTTTCAATGAACACACATTTCTTGGTAGAATCATGCAGGACTGAAATTTTTGATGTTTTTCTACTCCTCTCATGAGCCCAAACAAGTATCTAAAAGCATGAGTTTGCAACTACTTTACTTTTGGAGAAAATTCAAAACATTCACTATTCAATAGAGCCCAATAGCAAAAATCAGGTTTTGAATGAAGAATCACATTTCTTAGTAAAATCATGCAGGATTGAAATTTTTGATGGTTTTTTACTCCCCTCAAGAGCCCAAACAAGTTTCTAAAAGGATGAGTTTGCAACTACTTTACTTTTGGAGAAAATTCAAAACATTCATTATTCAATAGGGCCCAAACTATCAAAAACCAGCGGTTTGAATGAACACACATTTCTTGGTAGAATCATGCAGGACTGAAATTTTTGATGTTTTTCTACTCCTCTCATGAGCCCAAACAAGTCTCTAAAAGCATGAGTTTGCAACTACTTTACTTTTGGAGAAAATTCAAAACATTCATTATTCAATAGAGCCCAATAGCAAAAATCAGGTTTTGAATGAAGAATCACATTTCTTGGTAGAATCATGCAGGATTGAAATTTTTGATGGTTTTTTACTCCTCTCAACAGCCCAAACAAGTTTCTAAAAGGATGAGTTTGCAACTACTTTACTTTTGGAGAAAATTCAAAACATTCATTATTCAATAGGGCCCAAACTATCAAAAACCAGCGGTTTCAATGAACACACATTTCTTGGTAGAATCATGCAGGACTGAAATTTTTGATGTTTTTCTACTCCTCTCATGAGCCCAAACAAGTCTCTAAAAGCATGAGTTTGCAACTACTTTACTTTTGGAGAAAATTCAAAACATTCATTATTCAATAGAGCCCAATAGCAAAAATCAGGTTTTGAATGAAGAATCACATTTCTTGGTAGAATCATGCAGGATTGAAATTTATGATGGTTTTTTACTCCTCTCAACAGCCCAAACAAGTTTCTAAAAGGATGAGTTTGCAACTACTTTACTTTTGGAGAAAATTCAAAGCATTCATTATTCAAAAGGGCCCAAACTATCAAAAACCATCGGTTTCAATGAACACACATTTCTTGGTAGAATCATGCAGGACTGAAATTTTTGATGTTTTTCTACTCCTCTCATGAGCCCAAACAAGTCTCTAAAAGCATGAGTTTGCAACTACTTTACTTTTGGAGAAAATTCAAAACATTCATTATTCAATAGAGCCCAATAGCAAAAATCAGGTTTTGAATGAAGAATCACATTTCTTGGTAAAATCATGCAGGATTGAAATTTTTGATGGTTTTTTACTCCTCTCAACAGCCCAAACAAGTTTCTAAAAGGATGAGTTTGCAACTACTTTACTTTTGGAGAAAATTCAAAACATTCATTATTCAATAGGGCCCAAACTATCAAAAACCAGCGGTTTCAATGAACACACATTTCTTGGTAGAATCATGCAGGACTGAAATTTTTGATGTTTTTCTACTCCTCTCATGAGCCCAAACAAGTATCTAAAAGCATGAGTTTGCAACTACTTTACTTTTGGAGAAAATTCAAAACATTCACTATTCAATAGAGCCCAATAGCAAAAATCAGGTTTTGAATGAAGAATCACATTTCTTAGTAAAATCATGCAGGATTGAAATTTTTGATGGTTTTTTACTCCTCTCAACAGCCCAAACAAGTTTCTAAAAGGATGAGTTTGCAACTACTTTACTTTTGGAGAAAATTCAAACAGTTATCCACCTTTTTCTAATAACTAAAAATGCCATAGCATCCTTATGGAACGAAGAGGCTACTCCCAAAATTAGTGATATTGTAGACAAGATGTCATTACATTGCTCATACGAAAAAAGCCATGCTTTGGCAAATGACTACTTCAGTACATATAGCAAAAGGTGGAATTCTTGGATAAGATTTGCCTCTGATCAGAATTTCTCCTAATTGAACTGCTCTTGGTCTCTCCCACTATGTGATTTTTTTTATTTTTACTGCTGATATCTCTCCTCTCTGAATTTATCTGGTAAAAACGCGCATTACTCTCTTAAAACAGAATACAAGGTAACTCATTACGTTTGTTTATTTTAGGATTATCTCTTGGTTCTTGACAATATACCACACTACTGTTAAGTGTTATTGTTAGGTGTATTGTTACTCCTACTGATCTACTCAATGTAATACATTACTGTTATTTTGTATATTATCCTGAACCCTACTGTCAACAGTATGCTGTAAAAATACTACTGTTAACTTTATGTAAAATTTTTAATAAAGTTATTGAAAATGGAGAAAATTCAAAACATTCATTATTCAATAGGGCCCAAACTATCAAAAACCAGCGGTTTGAATGAACACACATTTCTTGGTAGAATCATGCAGGACTGAAATTTTTGATGTTTTTCTACTCCTCTCATGAGCCCAAACAAGTCTCTAAAAGCATGAGTTTGCAACTACTTTACTTTTGGAGAAAATTCAAAACATTCATTATTCAATAGAGCCCAATAGCAAAAATCAGGTTTTGAATGAAGAATCACATTTCTTGGTAGAATCATGCAGGATTGAAATTTTTGATGGTTTTTTACTCCTCTCAACAGCCCAAACAAGTTTCTAAAAGGATGAGTTTGCAACTACTTTACTTTTGGAGAAAATTCAAAACATTCATTATTCAATAGGGCCCAAACTATCAAAAAACAGCGGTTTCAATGAACACACATTTCTTGGTAGAATCATGCAGGACTGAAATTTTTGATGTTTTTCTACTCCTCTCATGAGCCCAAACAAGTCTCTAAAAGCATGAGTTTGCAACTACTTTACTTTTGGAGAAAATTCAAAACATTCATTATTCAATAGAGCCCAATAGCAAAAATCAGGTTTTGAATGAAGAATCACATTTCTTGGTAGAATCATGCAGGATTGAAATTTTTGATGGTTTTTTACTCCTCTCAACAGCCCAAACAAGTTTCTAAAAGGATGAGTTTGCAACTACTTTACTTTTGGAGAAAATTCAAAACATTCATTATTCAATAGGGCCCAAACTATCAAAAACCAGCGGTTTCAATGAACACACATTTCTTGGTAGAATCATGCAGGACTGAAATTTTTGATGTTTTTCTACTCCTCTCATGAGCCCAAACAAGTCTCTAAAAGCATGAGTTTGCAACTACTTTACTTTTGGAGAAAATTCAAAACATTCATTATTCAATATAGCCCAACAGCAAAAATCAGGTTTTGAATGAAGAATCACATTTCTTGGTAAAATCATGCAGGATTGAAATTTTTGATGGTTTTTTACTCGTCTCAACAGCCCAAACAAGTTTCTAAAAGGATGAGTTTGCAACTACTTTACTTTTGGAGAAAATTCAAAACATTCATTATTCAATAGGGCCCAAACTATCAAAAACCAGCGGTTTCAATGAACACACATTTCTTGGTAGAATCATGCAGGACTGAAATTTTTGATGTTTTTCTACTCCTCTCATGAGCCCAAACAAGTATCTAAAAGCATGAGTTTGCAACTACTTTACTTTTGGAGAAAATTCAAAACATTCACTATTCAATAGAGCCCAATAGCAAAAATCAGGTTTTGAATGAAGAATCACATTTCTTAGTAAAATCATGCAGGATTGAAATTTTTGATGGTTTTTTACTCCCCTCAAGAGCCCAAACAAGTTTCTAAAAGGATGAGTTTGCAACTACTTTACTTTTGGAGAAAATTCAAAACATTCATTATTCAATAGGGCCCAAACTATCAAAAACCAGCGGTTTGAATGAACACACATTTCTTGGTAGAATCATGCAGGACTGAAATTTTTGATGTTTTTCTACTCCTCTCATGAGCCCAAACAAGTCTCTAAAAGCATGAGTTTGCAACTACTTTACTTTTGGAGAAAATTCAAAACATTCATTATTCAATAGAGCCCAATAGCAAAAATCAGGTTTTGAATGAAGAATCACATTTCTTGGTAGAATCATGCAGGATTGAAATTTTTGATGGTTTTTTACTCCTCTCAACAGCCCAAACAAGTTTCTAAAAGGATGAGTTTGCAACTACTTTACTTTTGGAGAAAATTCAAAACATTCATTATTCAATAGGGCCCAAACTATCAAAAACCAGCGGTTTCAATGAACACACATTTCTTGGTAGAATCATGCAGGACTGAAATTTTTGATGTTTTTCTACTCCTCTCATGAGCCCAAACAAGTCTCTAAAAGCATGAGTTTGCAACTACTTTACTTTTGGAGAAAATTCAAAACATTCATTATTCAATAGAGCCCAATAGCAAAAATCAGGTTTTGAATGAAGAATCACATTTCTTGGTAGAATCATGCAGGATTGAAATTTTTGATGGTTTTTTACTCCTCTCAACAGCCCAAACAAGTTTCTAAAAGGATGAGTTTGCAACTACTTTACTTTTGGAGAAAATTCAAAACATTCATTATTCAATAGGGCCCAAACTATCAAAAAACAGCGGTTTCAATGAACACACATTTCTTGGTAGAATCATGCAGGACTGAAATTTTTGATGTTTTTCTACTCCTCTCATGAGCCCAAACAAGTCTCTAAAAGCATGAGTTTGCAACTACTTTACTTTTGGAGAAAATTCAAAACATTCATTATTCAATAGAGCCCAATAGCAAAAATCAGGTTTTGAATGAAGAATCACATTTCTTGGTAAAATCATGCAGGATTGAAATTTTTGATGGTTTTTTACTCCTCTCAACAGCCCAAACAAGTTTCTAAAAGGATGAGTTTGCAACTACTTTACTTTTGGAGAAAATTCAAAACATTCATTGTTCAATAGGGCCCAAACTATCAAAAACCAGCGGTTTCAATGAACACACATTTCTTGGTAGAATCATGCAGGACTGAAATTTTTGATGTTTTTCTACTCCTCTCATGAGCCCAAACAAGTATCTAAAAGCATGAGTTTGCAACTACTTTACTTTTGGAGAAAATTCAAAACATTCACTATTCAATAGAGCCCAATAGCAAAAATCAGGTTTTGAATGAAGAATCACATTTCTTAGTAAAATCATGCAGGATTGAAATTTTTGATGGTTTTTTACTCCTCTCAAGAGCCCAAACAAGTTTCTAAAAGGATGAGTTTGCAACTACTTTACTTTTGGAGAAAATTCAAAACATTCATTATTCAATAGGGCCCAAACTATCAAAAACCAGCGGTTTGAATGAACACACATTTCTTGGTAGAATCATGCAGGACTGAAATTTTTGATGTTTTTCTACTCCTCTCATGAGCCCAAACAAGTCTCTAAAAGCATGAGTTTGCAACTACTTTACTTTTGGAGAAAATTCAAAACATTCATTATTCAATAGAGCCCAATAGCAAAAATCAGGTTTTGAATGAAGAATCACATTTCTTGGTAGAATCATGCAGGATTGAAATTTTTGATGGTTTTTTACTCCTCTCAACAGCCCAAACAAGTTTCTAAAAGGATGAGTTTGCAACTACTTTACTTTTGGAGAAAATTCAAAACATTCATTATTCAATAGGGCCCAAACTATCAAAAACCAGCGGTTTCAATGAACACACATTTCTTGGTAGAATCATGCAGGACTGAAATTTTTGATGTTTTTCTACTCCTCTCATGAGCCCAAACAAGTCTCTAAAAGCATGAGTTTGCAACTACTTTACTTTTGGAGAAAATTCAAAACATTCATTATTCAATAGAGCCCAATAGCAAAAATCAGGTTTTGAATGAAGAATCACATTTCTTGGTAGAATCATGCAGGATTGAAATTTTTGATGGTTTTTTACTCCTCTCAACAGCCCAAACAAGTTTCTAAAAGGATGAGTTTGCAACTACTTTACTTTTGGAGAAAATTCAAAACATTCATTATTCAAAAGGGCCAAAACTATCAAAAACCAGCGGTTTCAATGAACACACATTTCTTGGTAGAATCATGCAGGACTGAAATTTTTGATGTTTTTCTACTCCTCTCATGAGCCCAAACAAGTCTCTAAAAGCATGAGTTTGCAACTACTTTACTTTTGGAGAAAATTCAAAACATTCATTATTCAATAGAGCCCAATAGCAAAAATCAGGTTTTGAATGAAGAATCACATTTCTTGGTAAAATCATGCAGGATTGAAATTTTTGATGGTTTTTTACTCCTCTCAACAGCCCAAACAAGTTTCTAAAAGGATGAGTTTGCAACTACTTTACTTTTGGAGAAAATTCAAAACATTCATTATTCAATAGGGCCCAAACTATCAAAAACCAGCGGTTTCAATGAACACACATTTCTTGGTAGAATCATGCAGGACTGAAATTTTTGATGTTTTTCTACTCCTCTCATGAGCCCAAACAAGTATCTAAAAGCATGAGTTTGCAACTACTTTACTTTTGGAGAAAATTCAAAACATTCACTATTCAATAGAGCCCAATAGCAAAAATCAGGTTTTGAATGAAGAATCACATTTCTTAGTAAAATCATGCAGGATTGAAATTTTTGATGGTTTTTTACTCCTCTCAACAGCCCAAACAAGTTTCTAAAAGGATGAGTTTGCAACTACTTTACTTTTGGAGAAAATTCAAAACATTCATTATTCAATAGGGCCCAAACTATCAAAAACCAGCGGTTTGAATGAACACACATTTCTTGGTAGAATCATGCAGGACTGAAATTTTTGATGTTTTTCTACTCCTCTCATGAGCCCAAACAAGTCTCTAAAAGCATGAGTTTGCAACTACTTTACTTTTGGAGAAAATTCAAAACATTCATTATTCAATAGAGCCCAATAGCAAAAATCAGGTTTTGAATGAAGAATCACATTTCTTGGTAGAATCATGCAGGATTGAAATTTTTGATGGTTTTTTACTCCTCTCAACAGCCCAAACAAGTTTCTAAAAGGATGAGTTTGCAACTACTTTACTTTTGGAGAAAATTCAAAACATTCATTATTCAATAGGGCCCAAACTATCAAAAACCAGCGGTTTCAATGAACACACATTTCTTGGTAGAATCATGCAGGACTGAAATTTTTGATGTTTTTCTACTCCTCTCATGAGCCCAAACAAGTCTCTAAAAGCATGAGTTTGCAACTACTTTACTTTTGGAGAAAATTCAAAACATTCATTATTCAATAGAGCCCAATAGCAAAAATCAGGTTTTGAATGAAGAATCACATTTCTTGGTAGAATCATGCAGGATTGAAATTTTTGATGGTTTTTTACTCCTCTCAACAGCCCAAACAAGTTTCTAAAAGGATGAGTTTGCAACTACTTTACTTTTGGAGAAAATTCAAAACATTCATTATTCAAAAGGGCCAAAACTATCAAAAACCAGCGGTTTCAATGAACACACATTTCTTGGTAGAATCATGCAGGACTGAAATTTTTGATGTTTTTCTACTCCTCTCATGAGCCCAAACAAGTCTCTAAAAGCATGAGTTTGCAACTACTTTACTTTTGGAGAAAATTCAAAACATTCATTATTCAATAGAGCCCAATAGCAAAAATCAGGTTTTGAATGAAGAATCACATTTCTTGGTAAAATCATGCAGGATTGAAATTTTTGATGGTTTTTTACTCCTCTCAACAGCCCAAACAAGTTTCTAAAAGGATGAGTTTGCAACTACTTTACTTTTGGAGAAAATTCAAAACATTCATTATTCAATAGGGCCCAAACTATCAAAAACCAGCGGTTTCAATGAACACACATTTCTTGGTAGAATCATGCAGGACTGAAATTTTTGATGTTTTTCTACTCCTCTCATGAGCCCAAACAAGTATCTAAAAGCATGAGTTTGCAACTACTTTACTTTTGGAGAAAATTCAAAACATTCACTATTCAATAGAGCCCAATAGCAAAAATCAGGTTTTGAATGAAGAATCACATTTCTTAGTAAAATCATGCAGGATTGAAATTTTTGATGGTTTTTTACTCCTCTCAACAGCCCAAACAAGTTTCTAAAAGGATGAGTTTGCAACTACTTTACTTTTGGAGAAAATTCAAAACATTCATTATTCAATAGGGCCCAAACTATCAAAAACCAGCGGTTTGAATGAACACACATTTCTTGGTAGAATCATGCAGGACTGAAATTTTTGATGTTTTTCTACTCCTCTCATGAGCCCAAACAAGTCTCTAAAAGCATGAGTTTGCAACTACTTTACTTTTGGAGAAAATTCAAAACATTCATTATTCAATAGAGCCCAATAGCAAAAATCAGGTTTTGAATGAAGAATCACATTTCTTGGTAGAATCATGCAGGATTGAAATTTTTGATGGTTTTTTACTCCTCTCAACAGCCCAAACAAGTTTCTAAAAGGATGAGTTTGCAACTACTTTACTTTTGGAGAAAATTCAAAACATTCATTATTCAATAGGGCCCAAACTATCAAAAACCAGCGGTTTCAATGAACACACATTTCTTGGTAGAATCATGCAGGACTGAAATTTTTGATGTTTTTCTACTCCTCTCATGAGCCCAAACAAGTCTCTAAAAGCATGAGTTTGCAACTACTTTACTTTTGGAGAAAATTCAAAACATTCATTATTCAATAGAGCCCAATAGCAAAAATCAGGTTTTGAATGAAGAATCACATTTCTTGGTAAAATCATGCAGGATTGAAATTTTTGATGGTTTTTTACTCCTCTCAACAGCCCAAACAAGTTTCTAAAAGGATGAGTTTGCAACTACTTTACTTTTGGAGAAAATTCAAAACATTCATTGTTCAATAGGGCCCAAACTATCAAAAACCAGCGGTTTCAATGAACACACATTTCTTGGTAGAATCATGCAGGACTGAAATTTTTGATGTTTTTCTACTCCTCTCATGAGCCCAAACAAGTATCTAAAAGCATGAGTTTGCAACTACTTTACTTTTGGAGAAAATTCAAAACATTCACTATTCAATAGAGCCCAATAGCAAAAATCAGGTTTTGAATGAAGAATCACATTTCTTAGTAAAATCATGCAGGATTGAAATTTTTGATGGTTTTTTACTCCTCTCAAGAGCCCAAACAAGTTTCTAAAAGGATGAGTTTGCAACTACTTTACTTTTGGAGAAAATTCAAAACATTCATTATTCAATAGGGCCCAAACTATCAAAAACCAGCGGTTTGAATGAACACACATTTCTTGGTAGAATCATGCAGGACTGAAATTTTTGATGTTTTTCTACTCCTCTCATGAGCCCAAACAAGTCTCTAAAAGCATGAGTTTGCAACTACTTTACTTTTGGAGAAAATTCAAAACATTCATTATTCAATAGAGCCCAATAGCAAAAATCAGGTTTTGAATGAAGAATCACATTTCTTGGTAGAATCATGCAGGATTGAAATTTTTGATGGTTTTTTACTCCTCTCAACAGCCCAAACAAGTTTCTAAAAGGATGAGTTTGCAACTACTTTACTTTTGGAGAAAATTCAAAACATTCATTATTCAATAGGGCCCAAACTATCAAAAACCAGCGGTTTCAATGAACACACATTTCTTGGTAGAATCATGCAGGACTGAAATTTTTGATGTTTTTCTACTCCTCTCATGAGCCCAAACAAGTCTCTAAAAGCATGAGTTTGCAACTACTTTACTTTTGGAGAAAATTCAAAACATTCATTATTCAATAGTGCCCAATAGCAAAAATCAGGTTTTGAATGAAGAATCACATTTCTTGGTAGAATCATGCAGGATTGAAATTTTTGATGGTTTTTTACTCCTCTCAACAGCCCAAACAAGTTTCTAAAAGGATGAGTTTGCAACTACTTTACTTTTGGAGAAAATTCAAAACATTCATTATTCAAAAGGGCCCAAACTATCAAAAACCATCGGTTTCAATGAACACACATTTCTTGGTAGAATCATGCAGGACTGAAATTTTTGATGTTTTTCTACTCCTCTCATGAGCCCAAACAAGTCTCTAAAAGCATGAGTTTGCAACTACTTTACTTTTGGAGAAAATTCAAAACATTCATTATTCAATAGAGCCCAATAGCAAAAATCAGGTTTTGAATGAAGAATCACATTTCTTGGTAAAATCATGCAGGATTGAAATTTTTGATGGTTTTTTACTCCTCTCAACAGCCCAAACAAGTTTCTAAAAGGATGAGTTTGCAACTACTTTACTTTTGGAGAAAATTCAAAACATTCATTATTCAATAGGGCCCAAACTATCAAAAACCAGCGGTTTCAATGAACACACATTTCTTGGTAGAATCATGCAGGACTGAAATTTTTGATGTTTTTCTACTCCTCTCATGAGCCCAAACAAGTATCTAAAAGCATGAGTTTGCAACTACTTTACTTTTGGAGAAAATTCAAAACATTCACTATTCAATAGAGCACAATAGCAAAAATCAGGTTTTGAATGAAGAATCACATTTCTTAGTAAAATCATGCAGGATTGAAATTTTTGATGGTTTTTTACTCCTCTCAACAGCCCAAACAAGTTTCTAAAAGGATGAGTTTGCAACTACTTTACTTTTGGAGAAAATTCAAAACATTCATTATTCAATAGGGCCCAAACTATCAAAAACCAGCGGTTTGAATGAACACACATTTCTTGGTAGAATCATGCAGGACTGAAATTTTTGATGTTTTTCTACTCCTCTCATGAGCCCAAACAAGTCTCTAAAAGCATGAGTTTGCAACTACTTTACTTTTGGAGAAAATTCAAAACATTCATTATTCAATAGAGCCCAATAGCAAAAATCAGGTTTTGAATGAAGAATCACATTTCTTGGTAGAATCATGCAGGATTGAAATTTTTGATGGTTTTTTACTCCTCTCAACAGCCCAAACAAGTTTCTAAAAGGATGAGTTTGCAACTACTTTACTTTTGGAGAAAATTCAAAACATTCATTATTCAATAGGGCCCAAACTATCAAAAACCAGCGGTTTCAATGAACACACATTTCTTGGTAGAATCATGCAGGACTGAAATTTTTGATGTTTTTCTACTCCTCTCATGAGCCCAAACAAGTCTCTAAAAGCATGAGTTTGCAACTACTTTACTTTTGGAGAAAATTCAAAACATTCATTATTCAATAGAGCCCAATAGCAAAAATCAGGTTTTGAATGAAGAATCACATTTCTTGGTAAAATCATGCAGGATTGAAATTTTTGATGGTTTTTTACTCCTCTCAACAGCCCAAACAAGTTTCTAAAAGGATGAGTTTGCAACTACTTTACTTTTGGAGAAAATTCAAAACATTCATTGTTCAATAGGGCCCAAACTATCAAAAACCAGCGGTTTCAATGAACACACATTTCTTGGTAGAATCATGCAGGACTGAAATTTTTGATGTTTTTCTACTCCTCTCATGAGCCCAAACAAGTATCTAAAAGCATGAGTTTGCAACTACTTTACTTTTGGAGAAAATTCAAAACATTCACTATTCAATAGAGCCCAATAGCAAAAATCAGGTTTTGAATGAAGAATCACATTTCTTAGTAAAATCATGCAGGATTGAAATTTTTGATGGTTTTTTACTCCTCTCAAGAGCCCAAACAAGTTTCTAAAAGGATGAGTTTGCAACTACTTTACTTTTGGAGAAAATTCAAAACATTCATTATTCAATAGGGCCCAAACTATCAAAAACCAGCGGTTTGAATGAACACACATTTCTTGGTAGAATCATGCAGGACTGAAATTTTTGATGTTTTTCTACTCCTCTCATGAGCCCAAACAAGTCTCTAAAAGCATGAGTTTGCAACTACTTTACTTTTGGAGAAAATTCAAAACATTCATTATTCAATAGAGCCCAATAGCAAAAATCAGGTTTTGAATGAAGAATCACATTTCTTGGTAGAATCATGCAGGATTGAAATTTTTGATGGTTTTTTACTCCTCTCAACAGCCCAAACAAGTTTCTAAAAGGATGAGTTTGCAACTACTTTACTTTTGGAGAAAATTCAAAACATTCATTATTCAATAGGGCCCAAACTATCAAAAACCAGCGGTTTCAATGAACACACATTTCTTGGTAGAATCATGCAGGACTGAAATTTTTGATGTTTTTCTACTCCTCTCATGAGCCCAAACAAGTCTCTAAAAGCATGAGTTTGCAACTACTTTACTTTTGGAGAAAATTCAAAACATTCACTATTCAATAGAGCCCAATAGCAAAAATCAGGTTTTGAATGAAGAATCACATTTCTTGGTAAAATCATGCAGGATTGAAATTTTTGATGGTTTTTTACTCCTCTCAACAGCCCAAACAAGTTTCTAAAAGGATGAGTTTGCAACTACTTTACTTTTGGAGAAAATTCAAAACATTCATTATTCAATAGGGCCCAAACTATCAAAAACCAGCGGTTTGAATGAACACACATTTCTTGGTAGAATCATGCAGGACTGAAATTTTTGATGTTTTTCTACTCCTCTCATGAGCCCAAACAAGTCTCTAAAAGCATGAGTTTGCAACTACTTTACTTTTGGAGAAAATTCAAAACATTCATTATTCAATAGAGCCCAATAGCAAAAATCAGGTTTTGAATGAAGAATCACATTTCTTGGTAGAGTCATGCAGGATTGAAATTTTTGATGGTTTTTTACTCCTCTCAACAGCCCAAACAAGTTTCTAAAAGGATGAGTTTGCAACTACTTTACTTTTGGAGAAAATTCAAAACATTCATTATTCAATAGGGCCCAAACTATCAAAAACCAGCGGTTTCAATGAACACACATTTCTTGGTAGAATCATGCAGGACTGAAATTTTTGATGTTTTTCTACTCCTCTCATGAGCCCAAACAAGTCTCTAAAAGCATGAGTTTGCAACTACTTTACTTTTGGAGAAAATTCAAAACATTCATTATTCAATAGAGACCAATAGCAAAAATCAGGTTTTGAATGAAGAATCACATTTCTTGGTAGAATCATGCAGGATTGAAATTTTTGATGGTTTTTTACTCCTCTCAACAGCCCAAACAAGTTTCTAAAAGGATGAGTTTGCAACTACTTTACTTTTGGAGAAAATTCAAAACATTCATTATTCAATAGGGCCCAAACTATCAAAAACCAGCGGTTTCAATGAACACACATTTCTTGGTAGAATCATGCAGGACTGAAATTTTTGATGTTTTTCTACTCCTCTCATGAGCCCAAACAAGTCTCTAAAAGCATGAGTTTGCAACTACTTTACTTTTGGAGAAAATTCAAAACATTCATTATTCAATAGAGCCCAATAGCAAAAATCAGGTTTTGAATGAAGAATCACATTTCTTGGTAGAATCATGCAGGATTGAAATTTTTGATGGTTTTTTACTCCTCTCAACAGCCCAAACAAGTTTCTAAAAGGATGAGTTTGCAACTACTTTACTTTTGGAGAAAATTCAAAACATTCATTATTCAATAGGGCCAAACTATCAAAAACCAGCGGTTTCAATGAACACACATTTCTTGGTAGAATCATGCAGGACTGAAATTTTTGATGTTTTTCTACTCCTCTCATGAGCCCAAACAAGTATCTAAAAGCATGAGTTTGCAACTACTTTACTTTTGGAGAAAATTCAAAACATTCACTATTCAATAGAGCCCAATAGCAAAAATCAGGTTTTGAATGAAGAATCACATTTCTTAGTAAAATCATGCAGGATTGAAATTTTTGATGGTTTTTTACTCCTCTCAACAGCCCAAACAAGTTTCTAAAAGGATGAGTTTGCAACTACTTTACTTTTGGAGAAAATTCAAAACATTCATTATTCAATAGGGCCCAAACTATCAAAAACCAGCGGTTTGAATGAACACACATTTCTTGGTAGAATCATGCAGGACTGAAATTTTTGATGTTTTTCTACTCCTCTCATGAGCCCAAACAAGTCTCTAAAAGCATGAGTTTGCAACTACTTTACTTTTGGAGAAAATTCAAAACATTCATTATTCAATAGAGCCCAATAGCAAAAATCAGGTTTTGAATGAAGAATCACATTTCTTGGTAGAATCATGCAGGATTGAAATTTTTGATGGTTTTTTACTCCTCTCAACAGCCCAAACAAGTTTCTAAAAGGATGAGTTTGCAACTACTTTACTTTTGGAGAAAATTCAAAACATTCATTATTCAATAGGGCCCAAACTATCAAAAACCAGCGGTTTCAATGAACACACATTTCTTGGTAGAATCATGCAGGACTGAAATTTTTGATGTTTTTCTACTCCTCTCATGAGCCCAAACAAGTCTCTAAAAGCATGAGTTTGCAACTACTTTACTTTTGGAGAAAATTCAAAACATTCATTATTCAATAGAGCCCAATAGCAAAAATCAGGTTTTGAATGAAGAATCACATTTCTTGGTAAAATCATGCAGGATTGAAATTTTTGATGGTTTTTTACTCCTCTCAACAGCCCAAACAAGTTTCTAAAAGGATGAGTTTGCAACTACTTTACTTTTGGAGAAAATTCAAAACATTCATTGTTCAATAGGGCCCAAACTATCAAAAACCAGCGGTTTCAATGAACACACATTTCTTGGTAGAATCATGCAGGACTGAAATTTTTGATGTTTTTCTACTCCTCTCATGAGCCCAAACAAGTATCTAAAAGCATGAGTTTGCAACTACTTTACTTTTGGAGAAAATTCAAAACATTCACTATTCAATAGAGCCCAATAGCAAAAATCAGGTTTTGAATGAAGAATCACATTTCTTGGTAAAATCATGCAGGATTGAAATTTTTGATGGTTTTTTACTCCTCTCAACAGCCCAAACAAGTTTCTAAAAGGATGAGTTTGCAACTACTTTACTTTTGGAGAAAATTCAAAACATTCATTATTCAAAAGGGCCCAAACTATCAAAAACCATCGGTTTCAATGAACACACATTTCTTGGTAGAATCATGCAGGACTGAAATTTTTGATGTTTTTCTACTCCTCTCATGAGCCCAAACAAGTCTCTAAAAGCATGAGTTTGCAACTACTTTACTTTTGGAGAAAATTCAAAACATTCATTATTCAATAGAGCCCAATAGCAAAAATCAGGTTTTGAATGAAGAATCACATTTCTTGGTAAAATCATGCAGGATTGAAATTTTTGATGGTTTTTTACTCCTCTCAACAGCCCAAACAAGTTTCTAAAAGGATGAGTTTGCAACTACTTTACTTTTGGAGAAAATTCAAAACATTCATTATTCAATAGGGCCCAAACTATCAAAAACCAGCGGTTTCAATGAACACACATTTCTTGGTAGAATCATGCAGGACTGAAATTTTTGATGTTTTTCTACTCCTCTCATGAGCCCAAACAAGTCTCTAAAAGCATGAGTTTGCAACTACTTTACTTTTGGAGAAAATTCAAAACATTCATTATTCAATAGAGCCCAATAGCAAAAATCAGGTTTTGAATGAAGAATCACATTTCTTGGTAGAATCATGCAGGATTGAAATTTTTGATGGTTTTTTACTCCTCTCAACAGCCCAAACAAGTTTCTAAAAGGATGAGTTTGCAACTACTTTACTTTTGGAGAAAATTCAAAACATTCATTATTCAATAGGGCCCAAACTATCAAAAACCAGCGGTTTCAATGAACACACATTTCTTGGTAGAATCATGCAGGACTGAAATTTTTGATGTTTTTCTACTCCTCTCATGAGCCCAAACAAGTCTCTAAAAGCATGAGTTTGCAACTACTTTACTTTTGGAGAAAATTCAAAACATTCACTATTCAATAGAGCCCAATAGCAAAAATCAGGTTTTGAATGAAGAATCACATTTCTTAGTAAAATCATGCAGGATTGAAATTTTTGATGGTTTTTTACTCCTCTCAAGAGCCCAAACAAGTTTCTAAAAGGATGAGTTTGCAACTACTTTACTTTTGGAGAAAATTCAAAACATTCATTATTCAATAGGGCCCAAACTATCAAAAACCAGCGGTTTCAATGAACACACATTTCTTGGTAGAATCATGCAGGACTGAAATTTTTGATGTTTTTCTACTCCTCTCATGAGCCCAAACAAGTCTCTAAAAGCATGAGTTTGCAACTACTTTACTTTTGGAGAAAATTCAAAACATTCATTATTCAATAGAGCCCAATAGCAAAAATCAGGTTTTGAATGAAGAATCACATTTCTTGGTAGAATCATGCAGGATTGAAATTTTTGATGGTTTTTTACTCCTCTCAACAGCCCAAACAAGTTTCTAAAAGGATGAGTTTGCAACTACTTTACTTTTGGAGAAAATTCAAAACATTCATTATTCAATAGGGCCAAACTATCAAAAACCAGCGGTTTCAATGAACACACATTTCTTGGTAGAATCATGCAGGACTGAAATTTTTGATGTTTTTCTACTCCTCTCATGAGCCCAAACAAGTATCTAAAAGCATGAGTTTGCAACTACTTTACTTTTGGAGAAAATTCAAAACATTCACTATTCAATAGAGCCCAATAGCAAAAATCAGGTTTTGAATGAAGAATCACATTTCTTAGTAAAATCATGCAGGATTGAAATTTTTGATGGTTTTTTACTCCTCTCAACAGCCCAAACAAGTTTCTAAAAGGATGAGTTTGCAACTACTTTACTTTTGGAGAAAATTCAAAACATTCATTATTCAATAGGGCCCAAACTATCAAAAACCAGCGGTTTGAATGAACACACATTTCTTGGTAGAATCATGCAGGACTGAAATTTTTGATGTTTTTCTACTCCTCTCATGAGCCCAAACAAGTCTCTAAAAGCATGAGTTTGCAACTACTTTACTTTTGGAGAAAATTCAAAACATTCATTATTCAATAGAGCCCAATAGCAAAAATCAGGTTTTGAATGAAGAATCACATTTCTTGGTAGAATCATGCAGGATTGAAATTTTTGATGGTTTTTTACTCCTCTCAACAGCCCAAACAAGTTTCTAAAAGGATGAGTTTGCAACTACTTTACTTTTGGAGAAAATTCAAAACATTCATTATTCAATAGGGCCCAAACTATCAAAAACCAGCGGTTTCAATGAACACACATTTCTTGGTAGAATCATGCAGGACTGAAATTTTTGATGTTTTTCTACTCCTCTCATGAGCCCAAACAAGTCTCTAAAAGCATGAGTTTGCAACTACTTTACTTTTGGAGAAAATTCAAAACATTCATTATTCAATAGAGCCCAATAGCAAAAATCAGGTTTTGAATGAAGAATCACATTTCTTGGTAAAATCATGCAGGATTGAAATTTTTGATGGTTTTTTACTCCTCTCAACAGCCCAAACAAGTTTCTAAAAGGATGAGTTTGCAACTACTTTACTTTTGGAGAAAATTCAAAACATTCATTGTTCAATAGGGCCCAAACTATCAAAAACCAGCGGTTTCAATGAACACACATTTCTTGGTAGAATCATGCAGGACTGAAATTTTTGATGTTTTTCTACTCCTCTCATGAGCCCAAACAAGTATCTAAAAGCATGAGTTTGCAACTACTTTACTTTTGGAGAAAATTCAAAACATTCACTATTCAATAGAGCCCAATAGCAAAAATCAGGTTTTGAATGAAGAATCACATTTCTTAGTAAAATCATGCAGGATTGAAATTTTTGATGGTTTTTTACTCCTCTCAAGAGCCCAAACAAGTTTCTAAAAGGATGAGTTTGCAACTACTTTACTTTTGGAGAAAATTCAAAACATTCATTATTCAATAGGGCCCAAACTATCAAAAACCATCGGTTTCAATGAACACACATTTCTTGGTAGAATCATGCAGGACTGAAATTTTTGATGTTTTTCTACTCCTCTCATGAGCCCAAACAAGTCTCTAAAAGCATGAGTTTGCAACTACTTTACTTTTGGAGAAAATTCAAAACATTCATTATTCAATAGAGCCCAATAGCAAAAATCAGGTTTTGAATGAAGAATCACATTTCTTGGTAAAATCATGCAGGATTGAAATTTTTGATGGTTTTTTACTCCTCTCAACAGCCCAAACAAGTTTCTAAAAGGATGAGTTTGCAACTACTTTACTTTTGGAGAAAATTCAAAACATTGGGGGGCGTGGCCAGCGTCTGAGCTGAATGGAAGCCTGAGCTCTGAGCTCCTCCACAGGGCAGCCTACCAAGCGCTATTAACAAGCGACTTACAAGCCAGGACTGGCTGAAAACTTGTGGGAACCTCCATAGGCACCAGCGGTGCCCCCACATAATGGATCCGCTTAATAGAAAAGCAGGAAAATCAAAAAATCTGGAGCGCTCTCCCCTCATGCTGAGGAGCCAAGATGGCGCCCGCCACACAGCAGCCACAGCCTGCAGCCCCAGCCTGAGCGGCGCACAGCGGGAGAGAACGCCACAGAGACTGAAACACGCAGTATTCAAGTCAGGGGGTAAGTCTGCCCCCATCCCTGCAAAAACCGCCGCTCCATATATTAAAGAAAGCGCTAAATTCAGTGTTAAAAGTAGCGCTGAGAAGAAGGAGGCAAAATATCGCGAGATTAACCGGGAAACAGACGGGATTGCGCAGCAAGTACGCAAATTGCGTACCTTAAGCAAAAATCTTGCGCAGCCTGTGAAATCTTGCACAGCAGCAACGCTCACAGCCGCTATGGAGGCCACAAATACAATAAGGGCCTCCTCATCTTGTCCAGATATCTCCACAATTTCAGACACCCCTCTAACGCCACCACAGAGGGAACTGTCCCCTGCCTCACAAAATAGCTGCAGATTAAGCAGTAGCTCGGCTGAGCTGCAAAGTGAGACGCAGATGGAGGACTTCTGCACTCCAGATAACCCCATGCCTGAAAACTTTTTACATGTTTTGACTGAGGTAGAGGCTACCAACAAAGCAGCTTCAGAAATGTTCATAAAAAATATGGTGTGCCTTCTTGCAAAGACATTCCAAAAACAACTAGAGGGATATAATACAAACCTCCAAAACAATATAGACAGTCTGGGTCAGAGGGTGAATCACTTGGAGTCGAAAATGGAGGAGATAGTCCAGTCTCACAACAATTTGATAGACGAACATTATGCCTTAGAGAAAGAAGTTACCTTCCTAAAGTCAAGACTGATAGAACAAGAGGACAGGAGTAGGAGAAACAACCTTAAATTCAGAGGAATACCTGAGAATGTCAAGGACAGAGATCTTGATTCATATGTGCAAAAAATGCTCCATGCTATGCTCCCAGGTGCTTCCAAAGGAGACCTCTTAATAGAACGCATACACAGACTACCTAAGTCCAAATATGCCCCTGAAAGAGCTCCGCGGGATGTTATTGCATTCTTTCACTATTTTCTGACAAAGGAGGACATTTTGAGGAAGAGCAAGCAGTCACCCATCTTACCAAGACCATATGAGGGTATTAAGATCTTTGCAGACTTTTCAAAAGCCACGTTGCAAAAAAGGAGAGACTTTTTCCCTATCACTGCACACCTACGGGAGCACAGGGTGCTATACAGATGGGGCTTTCCTACAAAAATATTGGTCATGAAGGAAAACACTACTTTTGCCTTATCTAACATTGATAACTGTGATAGATTCTTTCAGGACCTTGGTATTCCTCCAATGAAGAACTCATCTTTATCCTACAATCAAGAGAGGAGCAACTCTTCACGACAGCCAAGACGTTTGTCACAGTCCTGGACCACACAAAAGAAAAGATAATGGACTTGGTAGGTGTTGACCCTGGCTCTTGGCCTGAACTTTCATCCCCAAACACTAACCGAGAGATTTCTCTTGGTATCATTTCTTTTGAGAAATTCACCTTCCTTGTTAACAAGTTTGTTTTGTTCTAGGTTATTCCAGGTTATAACATGTTTCTATTCACAGGCACACCAGGCACTGACAACAAATTTCTAGAGAAATACCACTCTTCTTGGATATATGTCCAGATGGACTATTCTATCTTATTGAGTTATTTAACACATTTCTTTCTTTTTGATATATTATGGAGTTGAAAATCCTATCATTTAATGTAAATGGGCTTAATAGTCCCTTTAAAAGGTATGCTCTGTGGAAGGAGATCAAAAGATTGAAAGCAAATGTTGCTATGATACAGGAAACCCACCTCCTGGAAACTGATAATAACAGATTTAAAAACAAAGATTATCCTCAGATTTTCTTCTCCAACAACGAGGGAGGGAAAAAAGCTGGGGTGGCCATTGCCTTCCACAGAGACCTACCAGTGGTTATTTCAGATGTTTATAAAGACAATAAAGGCAGATATTTAATCATCAATTTTACCTTGGAGGGAATGGAATACACTGTGGTTAATGTATACGCCCCTAATGTGAGACAAATTAGCTTTCTCAATAAAGTCAAAAGAAAATTATCCAAATTTAGCAAGGGACAAATCATATGGGGGGGAGACTTTAATTGTATTGTTGACCCAAGCACTGATTGCTCATCCTCTGCTCCATACTACAGAAGTGTGAATTTGGGGAAGTGGCTGAGCAATGCTAACCTGCACGACAGTTGTAAAATATTGAACCCTAATTCTAGAGAATACACCAGATTCTGCCCACACAACAGATCTTATACCAAAATAGATCATATATTTACCAGTTTTTCCTTACTAGATTCGTATATAGATTTCCAAACTGGCCCCATCACATGGTCGGACCATGCTCCAATTCTATTAACATTACAGGTTTCCTCTTCGACTCAAAGACACTACAATTGGAGATATAGCAAATTTGTAGTAGACTCCCCAGATAATATAGCAACAATAAAAAACACTATAATGAATTATTTTAAAGAAAATGACTCCCAGGAAATCTCCCCTGAAACCTTATGGTTAGCACATAAATGTGTCATTAGAGGCCACTTAATTCAGATGGCCTCAAGACAAAAGAGGGAAAGAGAGAGCAAACAGAGGCTGTTACTAGAACAAATCAAAAAACTTGAAGACCAGGCCAAAGTGGAAAAATCTTTTACTAAATACAAGGAGTTATACTCCCTTAGATTGGAATTTAGAAATCTTCTCATAAATATTTACGAAAAAAAGACTCTGTTTAACAGGGCAGGGTTCTACATAAATAACAACAAAAACTCAAAAACTATGGCAAATAGATTCAAACCCATAAATAAAAAGCATTTAATTAAAAAACTTTCCCAGAACTCAGTAAATATAGAAAAGCCAAGGGACATAGCTTTGGCTTTTGAAAAATACTACTCAAACCTTTACAATATAGGGAAAAAATGGGACTTATCCCCCTCCTACAGAGGAGATGATAGATAATTTCCTGGGAGGAGTAGAGTTGAGATCTCTGTCTTCTGAGCAAAGGGAAATGCTTGATGCACCCTTCTCTGAGGGAGAGGTCTCTCTGGCAATAAAAAATCTCAAATGTAATAAGGCTCCTGGTCCAGACGGATTCCCTGTGGAATATTATAAAACATTTCAGGAAAATCTGGTCCCCTATTTAACAAACACCCTAAATTTTATAAAATCAAAAGGAACATGTAGTGCAGATATGCTGAGAGCCACCATAGTGGTAATCCCCAAACCGGACAAAGATCCCACCAAGATAGAAAACTATAGACCCATATCCCTCCTGAATGCAGACATCAAGGTCTATGCAAAAATACTGGCAGAAAGGGTGCAGGATGTTATCCAATATCTCATACATCCCGATCAAGTGGGTTTTGTAAAATTTAGACAGACTTCTGACAGTTCAAGAAGTGTCTTGCACCATATACACTTTTGTAACAAGAAAAAAATTCCCAGTCTGTTTGTGGCCCTTGATGCGGAGAAAGCTTTTGACCGCATCAATTGGACATATGCATTCGCAGTATTAAAGAAGATGGGTTTTGGTGAGGAGATGTTGAAAAGTGTTCAGGCTCTGTACTCCCAACCGTCTGCCTCTGTGCTGGTCAATAGCACGATGTCAGGGAAATTTGACATAACAAACGGAACAAGACAGGGATGCCCTCTGTCCCCAATTATTTTTATCCTGAGTCTGGAACCACTGGCTCAAAGGATAAGGGACTCGAGTGAGGTGAGGGGAGTACGGTTGGGAGATGTAGAGCATAAAATAAATTTATATGCAGACGATATCATACTCACACTGACAGATCCTGTTGAGTCGTTGAAGGCGACTTGGGACATCATAGAGTTGTTTGGTTCAATATCATATTATAAACTCAATGTAAAAAAGACTAACGTTTTATCACTATTTATTTCAGCCCCTATAAAACAGCAATTACAAGATAAGTACCCTTTTACTTGGGACTGCACTAAAATCCCATATCTAGGAATTTGGCTCACAAGCGACCTCACACACACAAGTGAGGTAAACATAGATAGCCTTTTGAAATCCCTTGACACTAAGTTGGGAGAATTGTCAAAAACCCCAGCCACTTGGTTGGGAAGAATAGTACTATATAAGATGTTCTGCCTCCCAAAGGTGTTGTTTTTGTACAGGAATGTCCCTCTGCCTTTATCAATGCAACACATACAAAAATTAACTCATCAAATGAACAGATTTATTTGGAATAATAAAAAGCCTAGGGTAAAGAAACACACACTACTTAAATCTAGAGAAAATGGGGGGATAGCCCTTCCAGACTTGGAGGCGTATTACTTTGCCACCACAACTGAATTGACAAAAATGTGGCTCACAGAACAGACAGAATTGGGATGGCCAAAAATTGAAAGAGATTTAATGCCTAATAAAGAACCGACACTTTATGTTTCCTATTTTCTTCTGCACAGAGGAGAGATTGGAGACATAGAAAACCCAATACTCAGAGCCTCTGTGCAGAGCTGGTCACATATGTGCAGGAGAAGGTTTAATGTCTCCCCTGTTTCAACCAAAAGACTGAGACTTCACTTTTTGGCACCTGTCAAGGTTTCTTTGAGACCCATGTTTGATAACTGGAAAACATTCCCCATTGCTTATGTGGATGATTTATTGGACAATAATAAAGTCATGCCTTTTGAGTTGGTCAAGGCTAAATTTAAAATCCCTAATACGGAATATATGAAATACCTCATACTCAAAGAGGAATATAACAAATTTAAGAGATATTTCTGCAAGATAGTTTTGGTCAACCATACCATTTATAATTTCCTAACCAGCACAACCCCCAGGCACAAGAGCTCTCTTAAACCCCTGTATAACTTCCTGACCGGCAAATACACCTTTTCTAAGGGTGGATGCTTTGAAAAATGGGAGACTACTCTGCAGAAGCAGATTTGTGCCCCACAGTGGACATTGTCTTTTAAGACTGCAGTGAGGTCTACAAATTGCATGAACATTTTGGAAACACATTACAAACTAGTCCACAGATATTACTTGACCCCAAACAGGATTAAACATTTTGGGGAAGGGGGATCTGATCTGTGTTGGCGGGGATGCGGGTCTCAGGCTGACTTACTCCATATTTTCTGGGGATGCCCGGTACTGAAACCATACTGGCTTAAGGTCTCCAATTTGATTTCGATCATATGCAACTGGCGTGTTCAGTTGCACCCTGCCTTGGCCTTACTACTCATAGATATTTGCAGATTCAAAACAACAAAGTATTTGGTTGCCCACATACTCATGTCTGCAATATACCTTATAGCGAAAGGTTGGAACAACAAGCAACCTCCGAACATTGCCACATTGATCATGTTGGTGGACAAACATTGTGTTTATGAAAAAATTCATTATATTAACAATATGTCAATAAAGTTATTTGACGACAGATGGCATAGATGGTTGAAACTCAAATCTAAGATAGAAGAAGAATTTATATCTTGATATCTTGATTTTTGCTCTTTTTGTGTGCCAAAATTTCACATATATTTGGTGTTTGCCTGTACTGTTGTAATTGTTTTTCAAATCTATTTCAATTAATGTTAATTGTACATACTTTAAATGATGATATGATGTTCAGATACCATATGATGATGTCCTGATGTACATTATCTTGACTCTATTCGAACATGATATATATGAGGTATGTTTATACATTCCTATTATTTTGAAAACTCAATAAAAATATTGTTTAAGAAAATTCAAAACATTCATTATTCAATAGGGCCCAAACTATCAAAAACCAGCGGTTTCAATGAACACACATTTCTTGGTAGAATCATGCAGGACTGAAATTTTTGATGTTTTTCTACTCCTCTCATGAGCCCAAACAAGTCTCTAAAAGCATGAGTTTGCAACTACTTTACTTTTGGAGAAAATTCAAAACATTCATTATTCAATAGAGCCCAATAGCAAAAATCAGGTTTTGAATGAAGAATCACATTTCTTGGTAGAATCATGCAGGATTGAAATTTTTGATGGTTTTTTACTCCTCTCAACAGCCCAAACAAGTTTCTAAAAGGATGAGTTTGCAACTACTTTACTTTTGGAGAAAATTCAAAACATTCATTATTCAATAGGGCCCAAACTATCAAAAACCAGCGGTTTCAATGAACACACATTTCTTGGTAGAATCATGCAGGACTGAAATTTTTGATGTTTTTCTACTCCTCTCATGAGCCCAAACAAGTCTCTAAAAGCATGAGTTTGCAACTACTTTACTTTTGGAGAAAATTCAAAACATTCACTATTCAATAGAGCCCAATAGCAAAAATCAGGTTTTGAATGAAGAATCACATTTCTTAGTAAAATCATGCAGGATTGAAATTTTTGATGGTTTTTTACTCCTCTCAAGAGCCCAAACAAGTTTCTAAAAGGATGAGTTTGCAACTACTTTACTTTTGGAGAAAATTCAAAACATTCATTATTCAATAGGGCCAAACTATCAAAAACCAGCGGTTTCAATGAACACACATTTCTTGGTAGAATCATGCAGGACTGAAATTTTTGATGTTTTTCTACTCCTCTCATGAGCCCAAACAAGTATCTAAAAGCATGAGTTTGCAACTACTTTACTTTTGGAGAAAATTCAAAACATTCACTATTCAATAGAGCCCAATAGCAAAAATCAGGTTTTGAATGAAGAATCACATTTCTTAGTAAAATCATGCAGGATTGAAATTTTTGATGGTTTTTTACTCCTCTCAACAGCCCAAACAAGTTTCTAAAAGGATGAGTTTGCAACTACTTTACTTTTGGAGAAAATTCAAAACATTCATTATTCAATAGGGCCCAAACTATCAAAAACCAGCGGTTTGAATGAACACACATTTCTTGGTAGAATCATGCAGGACTGAAATTTTTGATGTTTTTCTACTCCTCTCATGAGCCCAAACAAGTCTCTAAAAGCATGAGTTTGCAACTACTTTACTTTTGGAGAAAATTCAAAACATTCATTATTCAATAGAGCCCAATAGCAAAAATCAGGTTTTGAATGAAGAATCACATTTCTTGGTAGAATCATGCAGGATTGAAATTTTTGATGGTTTTTTACTCCTCTCAACAGCCCAAACAAGTTTCTAAAAGGATGAGTTTGCAACTACTTTACTTTTGGAGAAAATTCAAAACATTCATTATTCAATAGGGCCCAAACTATCAAAAACCAGCGGTTTCAATGAACACACATTTCTTGGTAGAATCATGCAGGACTGAAATTTTTGATGTTTTTCTACTCCTCTCATGAGCCCAAACAAGTCTCTAAAAGCATGAGTTTGCAACTACTTTACTTTTGGAGAAAATTCAAAACATTCATTATTCAATAGAGCCCAATAGCAAAAATCAGGTTTTGAATGAAGAATCACATTTCTTGGTAAAATCATGCAGGATTGAAATTTTTGATGGTTTTTTACTCCTCTCAACAGCCCAAACAAGTTTCTAAAAGGATGAGTTTGCAACTACTTTACTTTTGGAGAAAATTCAAAACATTCATTGTTCAATAGGGCCCAAACTATCAAAAACCAGCGGTTTCAATGAACACACATTTCTTGGTAGAATCATGCAGGACTGAAATTTTTGATGTTTTTCTACTCCTCTCATGAGCCCAAACAAGTATCTAAAAGCATGAGTTTGCAACTACTTTACTTTTGGAGAAAATTCAAAACATTCACTATTCAATAGAGCCCAATAGCAAAAATCAGGTTTTGAATGAAGAATCACATTTCTTAGTAAAATCATGCAGGATTGAAATTTTTGATGGTTTTTTACTCCTCTCAAGAGCCCAAACAAGTTTCTAAAAGGATGAGTTTGCAACTACTTTACTTTTGGAGAAAATTCAAAACATTCATTATTCAATAGGGCCCAAACTATCAAAAACCAGCGGTTTGAATGAACACACATTTCTTGGTAGAATCATGCAGGACTGAAATTTTTGATGTTTTTCTACTCCTCTCATGAGCCCAAACAAGTCTCTAAAAGCATGAGTTTGCAACTACTTTACTTTTGGAGAAAATTCAAAACATTCATTATTCAATAGAGCCCAATAGCAAAAATCAGGTTTTGAATGAAGAATCACATTTCTTGGTAGAATCATGCAGGATTGAAATTTTTGATGGTTTTTTACTCCTCTCAACAGCCCAAACAAGTTTCTAAAAGGATGAGTTTGCAACTACTTTACTTTTGGAGAAAATTCAAAACATTCATTATTCAATAGGGCCCAAACTATCAAAAACCAGCGGTTTCAATGAACACACATTTCTTGGTAGAATCATGCAGGACTGAAATTTTTGATGTTTTTCTACTCCTCTCATGAGCCCAAACAAGTCTCTAAAAGCATGAGTTTGCAACTACTTTACTTTTGGAGAAAATTCAAAACATTCACTATTCAATAGAGCCCAATAGCAAAAATCAGGTTTTGAATGAAGAATCACATTTCTTGGTAAAATCATGCAGGATTGAAATTTTTGATGGTTTTTTACTCCTCTCAACAGCCCAAACAAGTTTCTAAAAGGATGAGTTTGCAACTACTTTACTTTTGGAGAAAATTCAAAACATTCATTATTCAATAGGGCCCAAACTATCAAAAACCAGCGGTTTGAATGAACACACATTTCTTGGTAGAATCATGCAGGACTGAAATTTTTGATGTTTTTCTACTCCTCTCATGAGCCCAAACAAGTCTCTAAAAGCATGAGTTTGCAACTACTTTACTTTTGGAGAAAATTCAAAACATTCATTATTCAATAGAGCCCAATAGCAAAAATCAGGTTTTGAATGAAGAATCACATTTCTTGGTAGAGTCATGCAGGATTGAAATTTTTGATGGTTTTTTACTCCTCTCAACAGCCCAAACAAGTTTCTAAAAGGATGAGTTTGCAACTACTTTACTTTTGGAGAAAATTCAAAACATTCATTATTCAATAGGGCCCAAACTATCAAAAACCAGCGGTTTCAATGAACACACATTTCTTGGTAGAATCATGCAGGACTGAAATTTTTGATGTTTTTCTACTCCTCTCATGAGCCCAAACAAGTCTCTAAAAGCATGAGTTTGCAACTACTTTACTTTTGGAGAAAATTCAAAACATTCACTATTCAATAGAGCCCAATAGCAAAAATCAGGTTTTGAATGAAGAATCACATTTCTTAGTAAAATCATGCAGGATTGAAATTTTTGATGGTTTTTTACTCCTCTCAACAGCCCAAACAAGTTTCTAAAAGGATGAGTTTGCAACTACTTTACTTTTGGAGAAAATTCAAAACATTCATTATTCAATAGGGCCCAAACTATCAAAAACCAGCGGTTTCAATGAACACACATTTCTTGGTAGAATCATGCAGGACTGAAATTTTTGATGTTTTTCTACTCCTCTCATGAGCCCAAACAAGTCTCTAAAAGCATGAGTTTGCAACTACTTTACTTTTGGAGAAAATTCAAAACATTCATTATTCAATAGAGCCCAATAGCAAAAATCAGGTTTTGAATGAAGAATCACATTTCTTAGTAAAATCATGCAGGATTGAAATTTTTGATGGTTTTTTACTCCTCTCAACAGCCCAAACAAGTTTCTAAAAGGATGAGTTTGCAACTACTTTACTTTTGGAGAAAATTCAAAACATTCATTATTCAATAGGGCCCAAACTATCAAAAACCAGCGGTTTCAATGAACACACATTTCTTGGTAGAATCATGCAGGACTGAAATTTTTGATGTTTTTCTACTCCTCTCATGAGCCCAAACAAGTCTCTAAAAGCATGAGTTTGCAACTACTTTACTTTTGGAGAAAATTCAAAACATTCATTATTCAATAGTGCCCAATAGCAAAAATCAGGTTTTGAATGAAGAATCAC
The DNA here is from genome assembly GCF_039654945.1 of Dendrobates tinctorius. Lineage (NCBI taxonomy): Eukaryota > Metazoa > Chordata > Amphibia > Anura > Dendrobatidae > Dendrobates > Dendrobates tinctorius. The sequence continues at coordinate 23,093,330 of NW_027361713.1, forward strand.
ATTTCTTGGTAGAATCATGCAGGATTGAAATTTTTGATGGTTTTTTACTCCTCTCAACAGCCCAAACAAGTTTCTAAAAGGATGAGTTTGCAACTACTTTACTTTTGGAGAAAATTCAAAACATTCATTATTCAATAGGGCCCAAACTATCAAAAACCAGCGGTTTCAATGAACACACATTTCTTGGTAGAATCATGCAGGACTGAAATTTTTGATGTTTTTCTACTCCTCTCATGAGCCCAAACAAGTCTCTAAAAGCATGAGTTTGCAACTACTTTACTTTTGGAGAAAATTCAAAACATTCATTATTCAATAGAGCCCAATAGCAAAAATCAGGTTTTGAATGAAGAATCACATTTCTTGGTAGAATCATGCAGGATTGAAATTTTTGATGGTTTTTTACTCCTCTCAACAGCCCAAACAAGTTTCTAAAAGGATGAGTTTGCAACTACTTTACTTTTGGAGAAAATTCAAAACATTCATTATTCAATAGGGCCAAACTATCAAAAACCAGCGGTTTCAATGAACACACATTTCTTGGTAGAATAATGCAGGACTGAAATTTTTGATGTTTTTCTACTCCTCTCATGAGCCCAAACAAGTATCTAAAAGCATGAGTTTGCAACTACTTTACTTTTGGAGAAAATTCAAAACATTCACTATTCAATAGAGCCCAATAGCAAAAATCAGGTTTTGAATGAAGAATCACATTTCTTAGTAAAATCATGCAGGATTGAAATTTTTGATGGTTTTTTACTCCTCTCAACAGCCCAAACAAGTTTCTAAAAGGATGAGTTTGCAACTACTTTACTTTTGGAGAAAATTCAAAACATTCATTATTCAATAGGGCCCAAACTATCAAAAACCAGCGGTTTGAATGAACACACATTTCTTGGTAGAATCATGCAGGACTGAAATTTTTGATGTTTTTCTACTCCTCTCATGAGCCCAAACAAGTATCTAAAAGCATGAGTTTGCAACTACTTTACTTTTGGAGAAAATTCAAAACATTCACTATTCAATAGAGCCCAATAGCAAAAATCAGGTTTTGAATGAAGAATCACATTTCTTAGTAAAATCATGCAGGATTGAAATTTTTGATGGTTTTTTACTCCTCTCAAGAGCCCAAACAAGTTTCTAAAAGGATGAGTTTGCAACTACTTTACTTTTGGAGAAAATTCAAAACATTCATTATTCAATAGGGCCCAAACTATCAAAAACCAGCGGTTTGAATGAACACACATTTCTTGGTAGAATCATGCAGGACTGAAATTTTTGATGTTTTTCTACTCCTCTCATGAGCCCAAACAAGTCTCTAAAAGCATGAGTTTGCAACTACTTTACTTTTGGAGAAAATTCAAAACATTCATTATTCAATAGAGCCCAATAGCAAAAATCAGGTTTTGAATGAAGAATCACATTTCTTGGTAGAATCATGCAGGATTGAAATTTTTGATGGTTTTTTACTCCTCTCAACAGCCCAAACAAGTTTCTAAAAGGATGAGTTTGCAACTACTTTACTTTTGGAGAAAATTCAAAACATTCATTATTCAATAGGGCCCAAACTATCAAAAACCAGCGGTTTCAATGAACACACATTTCTTGGTAGAATCATGCAGGACTGAAATTTTTGATGTTTTTCTACTCCTCTCATGAGCCCAAACAAGTCTCTAAAAGCATGAGTTTGCAACTACTTTACTTTTGGAGAAAATTCAAAACATTCATTATTCAATAGAGCCCAATAGCAAAAATCAGGTTTTGAATGAAGAATCACATTTCTTGGTAGAATCATGCAGGATTGAAATTTTTGATGGTTTTTTACTCCTCTCAACAGCCCAAACAAGTTTCTAAAAGGATGAGTTTGCAACTACTTTACTTTTGGAGAAAATTCAAAACATTCATTATTCAATAGGGCCCAAACTATCAAAAACCAGCGGTTTCAATGAACACACATTTCTTGGTAGAATCATGCAGGACTGAAATTTTTGATGTTTTTCTACTCCTCTCATGAGCCCAAACAAGTCTCTAAAAGCATGAGTTTGCAACTACTTTACTTTTGGAGAAAATTCAAAACATTCACTATTCAATAGAGCCCAATAGCAAAAATCAGGTTTTGAATGAAGAATCACATTTCTTGGTAAAATCATGCAGGATTGAAATTTTTGATGGTTTTTTACTCCTCTCAACAGCCCAAACAAGTTTCTAAAAGGATGAGTTTGCAACTACTTTACTTTTGGAGAAAATTCAAAACATTCATTATTCAATAGGGCCCAAACTATCAAAAACCAGCGGTTTCAATGAACACACATTTCTTGGTAGAATCATGCAGGACTGAAATTTTTGATGTTTTTCTACTCCTCTCATGAGCCCAAACAAGTCTCTAAAAGCATGAGTTTGCAACTACTTTACTTTTGGAGAAAATTCAAAACATTCATTATTCAATAGAGCCCAATAGCAAAAATCAGGTTTTGAATGAAGAATCACATTTCTTGGTAGAATCATGCAGGATTGAAATTTTTGATGGTTTTTTACTCCTCTCAACAGCCCAAACAAGTTTCTAAAAGGATGAGTTTGCAACTACTTTACTTTTGGAGAAAATTCAAAACATTCATTATTCAATAGGGCCCAAACTATCAAAAACCAGCGGTTTCAATGAACACACATTTCTTGGTAGAATCATGCAGGACTGAAATTTTTGATGTTTTTCTACTCCTCTCATGAGCCCAAACAAGTCTCTAAAAGCATGAGTTTGCAACTACTTTACTTTTGGAGAAAATTCAAAACATTCACTATTCAATAGAGCCCAATAGCAAAAATCAGGTTTTGAATGAAGAATCACATTTCTTAGTAAAATCATGCAGGATTGAAATTTTTGATGGTTTTTTACTCCTCTCAAGAGCCCAAACAAGTTTCTAAAAGGATGAGTTTGCAACTACTTTACTTTTGGAGAAAATTCAAAACATTCATTATTCAATAGGGCCCAAACTATCAAAAACCAGCGGTTTGAATGAACGCACATTTCTTGGTAGAATCATGCAGGACTGAAATTTTTGATGTTTTTCTACTCCTCTCATGAGCCCAAACAAGTCTCTAAAAGCATGAGTTTGCAACTACTTTACTTTTGGAGAAAATTCAAAACATTCATTATTCAATAGAGCCCAATAGCAAAAATCAGGTTTTGAATGAAGAATCACATTTCTTGGTAGAATCATGCAGGATTGAAATTTTTGATGGTTTTTTACTCCTCTCAACAGCCCAAACAAGTTTCTAAAAGGATGAGTTTGCAACTACTTTACTTTTGGAGAAAATTCAAAACATTCATTATTCAATAGGGCCCAAACTATCAAAAACCAGCGGTTTCAATGAACACACATTTCTTGGTAGAATCATGCAGGACTGAAATTTTTGATGTTTTTCTACTCCTCTCATGAGCCCAAACAAGTCTCTAAAAGCATGAGTTTGCAACTACTTTACTTTTGGAGAAAATTCAAAACATTCACTATTCAATAGAGCCCAATAGCAAAAATCAGGTTTTGAATGAAGAATCACATTTCTTGGTAAAATCATGCAGGATTGAAATTTTTGATGGTTTTTTACTCCTCTCAACAGCCCAAACAAGTTTCTAAAAGGATGAGTTTGCAACTACTTTACTTTTGGAGAAAATTCAAAACATTCATTATTCAATAGGGCCCAAACTATCAAAAACCAGCGGTTTCAATGAACACACATTTCTTGGTAGAATCATGCAGGACTGAAATTTTTGATGTTTTTCTACTCCTCTCATGAGCCCAAACAAGTCTCTAAAAGCATGAGTTTGCAACTACTTTACTTTTGGAGAAAATTCAAAACATTCATTATTCAATAGAGCCCAATAGCAAAAATCAGGTTTTGAATGAAGAATCACATTTCTTGGTAGAATCATGCAGGATTGAAATTTTTGATGGTTTTTTACTCCTCTCAACAGCCCAAACAAGTTTCTAAAAGGATGAGTTTGCAACTACTTTACTTTTGGAGAAAATTCAAAACATTCATTATTCAATAGGGCCCAAACTATCAAAAACCAGCGGTTTCAATGAACACACATTTCTTGGTAGAATCATGCAGGACTGAAATTTTTGATGTTTTTCTACTCCTCTCATGAGCCCAAACAAGTCTCTAAAAGCATGAGTTTGCAACTACTTTACTTTTGGAGAAAATTCAAAACATTCATTATTCAATAGAGCCCAATAGCAAAAATCAGGTTTTGAATGAAGAATCACATTTCTTGGTAGAATCATGCAGGATTGAAATTTTTGATGGTTTTTTACTCCTCTCAACAGCCCAAACAAGTTTCTAAAAGGATGAGTTTGCAACTACTTTACTTTTGGAGAAAATTCAAAACATTCATTATTCAATAGGGCCCAAACTATCAAAAACCAGCGGTTTCAATGAACACACATTTCTTGGTAGAATCATGCAGGACTGAAATTTTTGATGTTTTTCTACTCCTCTCATGAGCCCAAACAAGTATCTAAAAGCATGAGTTTGCAACTACTTTACTTTTGGAGAAAATTCAAAACATTCACTATTCAATAGAGCCCAATAGCAAAAATCAGGTTTTGAATGAAGAATCACATTTCTTAGTAAAATCATGCAGGATTGAAATTTTTGATGGTTTTTTACTCCTCTCAACAGCCCAAACAAGTTTCTAAAAGGATGAGTTTGCAACTACTTTACTTTTGGAGAAAATTCAAAACATTCATTATTCAATAGGGCCCAAACTATCAAAAACCAGCGGTTTCAATGAACACACATTTCTTGGTAGAATCATGCAGGACTGAAATTTTTGATGTTTTTCTACTCCTCTCATGAGCCCAAACAAGTCTCTAAAAGCATGAGTTTGCAACTACTTTACTTTTGGAGAAAATTCAAAACATTCATTATTCAATAGAGCCCAATAGCAAAAATCAGGTTTTGAATGAAGAATCACATTTCTTGGTAGAATCATGCAGGATTGAAATTTTTGATGGTTTTTTACTCCTCTCAACAGCCCAAACAAGTTTCTAAAAGGATGAGTTTGCAACTACTTTACTTTTGGAGAAAATTCAAAACATTCATTATTCAATAGGGCCCAAACTATCAAAAACCATCGGTTTCAATGAACACACATTTCTTGGTAGAATCATGCAGGACTGAAATTTTTGATGTTTTTCTACTCCTCTCATGAGCCCAAACAAGTCTCTAAAAGCATGAGTTTGCAACTACTTTACTTTTGGAGAAAATTCAAAACATTCATTATTCAATAGAGCCCAATAGCAAAAATCAGGTTTTGAATGAAGAATCACATTTCTTGGTAAAATCATGCAGGATTGAAATTTTTGATGGTTTTTTACTCGTCTCAACAGCCCAAACAAGTTTCTAAAAGGATGAGTTTGCAACTACTTTACTTTTGGAGAAAATTCAAAACATTCATTATTCAATAGGGCCCAAACTATCAAAAACCAGCGGTTTCAATGAACACACATTTCTTGGTAGAATCATGCAGGACTGAAATTTTTGATGTTTTTCTACTCCTCTCATGAGCCCAAACAAGTATCTAAAAGCATGAGTTTGCAACTACTTTACTTTTGGAGAAAATTCAAAACATTCACTATTCAATAGAGCCCAATAGCAAAAATCAGGTTTTGAATGAAGAATCACATTTCTTAGTAAAATCATGCAGGATTGAAATTTTTGATGGTTTTTTACTCCTCTCAAGAGCCCAAACAAGTTTCTAAAAGGATGAGTTTGCAACTACTTTACTTTTGGAGAAAATTCAAAACATTCATTATTCAATAGGGCCCAAACTATCAAAAACCAGCGGTTTGAATGAACACACATTTCTTGGTAGAATCATGCAGGACTGAAATTTTTGATGTTTTTCTACTCCTCTCATGAGCCCAAACAAGTCTCTAAAAGCATGAGTTTGCAACTACTTTACTTTTGGAGAAAATTCAAAACATTCATTATTCAATAGAGCCCAATAGCAAAAATCAGGTTTTGAATGAAGAATCACATTTCTTGGTAGAATCATGCAGGATTGAAATTTTTGATGGTTTTTTACTCCTCTCAACAGCCCAAACAAGTTTCTAAAAGGATGAGTTTGCAACTACTTTACTTTTGGAGAAAATTCAAAACATTCATTATTCAATAGGGCCCAAACTATCAAAAACCAGCGGTTTCAATGAACACACATTTCTTGGTAGAATCATGCAGGACTGAAATTTTTGATGTTTTTCTACTCCTCTCATGAGCCCAAACAAGTCTCTAAAAGCATGAGTTTGCAACTACTTTACTTTTGGAGAAAATTCAAAACATTCATTATTCAATAGAGCCCAATAGCAAAAATCAGGTTTTGAATGAAGAATCACATTTCTTGGTAGAATCATGCAGGATTGAAATTTTTGATGGTTTTTTACTCCTCTCAACAGCCCAAACAAGTTTCTAAAAGGATGAGTTTGCAACTACTTTACTTTTGGAGAAAATTCAAAACATTCATTATTCAATAGGGCCCAAACTATCAAAAACCAGCGGTTTCAATGAACACACATTTCTTGGTAGAATCATGCAGGACTGAAATTTTTGATGTTTTTCTACTCCTCTCATGAGCCCAAACAAGTCTCTAAAAGCATGAGTTTGCAACTACTTTACTTTTGGAGAAAATTCAAAACATTCACTATTCAATAGAGCCCAATAGCAAAAATCAGGTTTTGAATGAAGAATCACATTTCTTGGTAAAATCATGCAGGATTGAAATTTTTGATGGTTTTTTACTCCTCTCAACAGCCCAAACAAGTTTCTAAAAGGATGAGTTTGCAACTACTTTACTTTTGGAGAAAATTCAAAACATTCATTATTCAATAGGGCCCAAACTATCAAAAACCAGCGGTTTCAATGAACACACATTTCTTGGTAGAATCATGCAGGACTGAAATTTTTGATGTTTTTCTACTCCTCTCATGAGCCCAAACAAGTCTCTAAAAGCATGAGTTTGCAACTACTTTACTTTTGGAGAAAATTCAAAACATTCATTATTCAATAGAGCCCAATAGCAAAAATCAGGTTTTGAATGAAGAATCACATTTCTTGGTAGAATCATGCAGGATTGAAATTTTTGATGGTTTTTTACTCCTCTCAACAGCCCAAACAAGTTTCTAAAAGGATTAGTTTGCAACTACTTTACTTTTGGAGAAAATTCAAAACATTCATTATTCAAAAGGGCCCAAACTATCAAAAACCATCGGTTTCAATGAACACACATTTCTTGGTAGAATCATGCAGGACTGAAATTTTTGATGTTTTTCTACTCCTCTCATGAGCCCAAACAAGTCTCTAAAAGCATGAGTTTGCAACTACTTTACTTTTGGAGAAAATTCAAAACATTCATTATTCAATAGAGCCCAATAGCAAAAATCAGGTTTTGAATGAAGAATCACATTTCTTGGTAGAATCATGCAGGATTGAAATTTTTGATGGTTTTTTACTCCTCTCAACAGCCCAAACAAGTTTCTAAAAGGATGAGTTTGCAACTACTTTACTTTTGGAGAAAATTCAAAACATTCATTATTCAATAGGGCCCAAACTATCAAAAACCAGCGGTTTCAATGAACACACATTTCTTGGTAGAATCATGCAGGACTGAAATTTTTGATGTTTTTCTACTCCTCTCATGAGCCCAAACAAGTCTCTAAAAGCATGAGTTTGCAACTACTTTACTTTTGGAGAAAATTCAAAACATTCACTATTCAATAGAGCCCAATAGCAAAAATCAGGTTTTGAATGAAGAATCACCTTTCTTGGTAAAATTATGCAGGATTGAAATTTTTGATGGTTTTTTACTCCTCTCAACAGCCCAAACAAGTTTCTAAAAGGATGAGTTTGCAACTACTTTACTTTTGGAGAAAATTCAAAACATTCATTATTCAATAGGGCCCAAACTATCAAAAACCAGCGGTTTCAATGAACACACATTTCTTGGTAGAATCATGCAGGACTGAAATTTTTGATGTTTTTCTACTCCTCTCATGAGCCCAAACAAGTCTCTAAAAGCATGAGTTTGCAACTACTTTACTTTTGGAGAAAATTCAAAACATTCACTATTCAATAGAGCCCAATAGCAAAAATCAGGTTTTGAATGAAGAATCACATTTCTTGGTAAAATCATGCAGGATTGAAATTTTTGATGGTTTTTTACTCCTCTCAACAGCCCAAACAAGTTTCTAAAAGGATGAGTTTGCAACTACTTTACTTTTGGAGAAAATTCAAAACATTCATTATTCAATAGGGCCCAAACTATCAAAAACCAGCGGTTTCAATGAACACACATTTCTTGGTAGAATCATGCAGGACTGAAATTTTTGATGTTTTTCTACTCCTCTCATGAGCCCAAACAAGTATCTAAAAGCATGAGTTTGCAACTACTTTACTTTTGGAGAAAATTCAAAACATTCACTATTCAATAGAGCCCAATAGCAAAAATCAGGTTTTGAATGAAGAATCACATTTCTTAGTAAAATCATGCAGGATTGAAATTTTTGATGGTTTTTTACTCCTCTCAAGAGCCCAAACAAGTTTCTAAAAGGATGAGTTTGCAACTACTTTACTTTTGGAGAAAATTCAAAACATTCATTATTCAATAGGGCCCAAACTATCAAAAACCAGCGGTTTGAATGAACGCACATTTCTTGGTAGAATCATGCAGGACTGAAATTTTTGATGTTTTTCTACTCCTCTCATGAGCCCAAACAAGTCTCTAAAAGCATGAGTTTGCAACTACTTTACTTTTGGAGAAAATTCAAAACATTCATTATTCAATAGAGCCCAATAGCAAAAATCAGGTTTTGAATGAAGAATCACATTTCTTGGTAGAATCATGCAGGATTGAAATTTTTGATGGTTTTTTACTCCTCTCAACAGCCCAAACAAGTTTCTAAAAGGATGAGTTTGCAACTACTTTACTTTTGGAGAAAATTCAAAACATTCATTATTCAATAGGGCCCAAACTATCAAAAACCAGCGGTTTCAATGAACACACATTTCTTGGTAGAATCATGCAGGACTGAAACTATCATGCAGGGCCCAAACTATCAAAAACCAGCGGTTTCAATGAACACACATTTCTTGGTAGAATCATGCAGGACTGAAATTTTTGATGTTTTTCTACTCCTCTCATGAGCCCAAACAAGTCTCTAAAAGCATGAGTTTGCAACTACTTTACTTTTGGAGAAAATTCAAAACATTCACTATTCAATAGAGCCCAATAGCAAAAATCAGGTTTTGAATGAAGAATCACATTTCTTAGTAAAATCATGCAGGATTGAAATTTTTGATGGTTTTTTACTCCTCTCAAGAGCCCAAACAAGTTTCTAAAAGGATGAGTTTGCAACTACTTTACTTTTGGAGAAAATTCAAAACATTCATTATTCAATAGGGCCCAAACTATCAAAAACCAGCGGTTTCAATGAACACACATTTCTTGGTAGAATCATGCAGGACTGAAATTTTTGATGTTTTTCTACTCCTCTCATGAGCCCAAACAAGTCTCTAAAAGCATGAGTTTGCAACTACTTTACTTTTGGAGAAAATTCAAAACATTCATTATTCAATAGAGCCCAATAGCAAAAATCAGGTTTTGAATGAAGAATCACATTTCTTGGTAGAATCATGCAGGATTGAAATTTTTGATGGTTTTTTACTCCTCTCAACAGCCAAAACAAGTTTCTAAAAGGATGAGTTTGCAACTACTTTACTTTTGGAGAAAATTCAAAACATTCATTATTCAATAGGGCCCAAACTATCAAAAACCAGCGGTTTCAGTGAACACACATTTCTTGGTAGAATCATGCAGGACTGAAATTTTTGATGTTTTTCTACTCCTCTCATGAGCCCAAACAAGTATCTAAAAGCATGAGTTTGCAACTACTTTACTTTTGTAGAAAATTCAAAACATTCACTATTCAATAGAGCCCAATAGCAAAAATCAGGTTTTGAATGAAGAATCACATTTCTTAGTAAAATCATGCAGGATTGAAATTTTTGATGGTTTTTTACTCCTCTCAAGAGCCCAAACAAGTTTCTAAAAGGATGAGTTTGCAACTACTTTACTTTTGGAGAAAATTCAAAACATTCATTATTCAATAGGGCCCAAACTATCAAAAACCAGCGGTTTGAATGAACGCACATTTCTTGGTAGAATCATGCAGGACTGAAATTTTTGATGTTTTTCTACTCCTCTCATGAGCCCAAACAAGTCTCTAAAAGCATGAGTTTGCAACTACTTTACTTTTGGAGAAAATTCAAAACATTCATTATTCAATAGAGCCCAATAGCAAAAATCAGGTTTTGAATGAAGAATCACATTTCTTGGTAGAATCATGCAGGATTGAAATTTTTGATGGTTTTTTACTCCTCTCAACAGCCCAAACAAGTTTCTAAAAGGATGAGTTTGCAACTACTTTACTTTTGGAGAAAATTCAAAACATTCATTATTCAATAGGGCCCAAACTATCAAAAACCAGCGGTTTCAATGAACACACATTTCTTGGTAGAATCATGCAGGACTGAAACTATCATGCAGGGCCCAAACTATCAAAAACCAGCGGTTTCAATGAACACACATTTCTTGGTAGAATCATGCAGGACTGAAATTTTTGATGTTTTTCTACTCCTCTCATGAGCCCAAACAAGTCTCTAAAAGCATGAGTTTGCAACTACTTTACTTTTGGAGAAAATTCAAAACATTCACTATTCAATAGAGCCCAATAGCAAAAATCAGGTTTTGAATGAAGAATCACATTTCTTGGTAAAATCATGCAGGATTGAAATTTTTGATGGTTTTTTACTCCTCTCAACAGCCCAAACAAGTTTCTAAAAGGATGAGTTTGCAACTACTTTACTTTTGGAGAAAATTCAAAACATTCATTATTCAATAGGGCCCAAACTATCAAAAACCAGCGGTTTCAATGAACACACATTTCTTGGTAGAATCATGCAGGACTGAAATTTTTGATGTTTTTCTACTCCTCTCATGAGCCCAAACAAGTCTCTAAAAGCATGAGTTTGCAACTACTTTACTTTTGGAGAAAATTCAAAACATTCATTATTCAATAGAGCCCAATAGCAAAAATCAGGTTTTGAATGAAGAATCACATTTCTTGGTAGAATCATGCAGGATTGAAATTTTTGATGGTTTTTTACTCCTCTCAACAGCCCAAACAAGTTTCTAAAAGGATGAGTTTGCAACTACTTTACTTTTGGAGAAAATTCAAAACATTCATTATTCAATAGGGCCCAAACTATCAAAAACCAGCGGTTTCAATGAACACACATTTCTTGGTAGAATCATGCAGGACTGAAATTTTTGATGTTTTTCTACTCCTCTCATGAGCCCAAACAAGTATCTAAAAGCATGAGTTTGCAACTACTTTACTTTTGGAGAAAATTCAAAACATTCACTATTCAATAGAGCCCAATAGCAAAAATCAGGTTTTGAATGAAGAATCACATTTCTTAGTAAAATCATGCAGGATTGAAATTTTTGATGGTTTTTTACTCCTCTCAAGAGCCCAAACAAGTTTCTAAAAGGATGAGTTTGCAACTACTTTACTTTTGGAGAAAATTCAAAACATTCATTATTCAATAGGGCCCAAACTATCAAAAACCAGCGGTTTGAATGAACGCACATTTCTTGGTAGAATCATGCAGGACTGAAATTTTTGACGTTTTTCTACTCCTCTCATGAGCCCAAACAAGTCTCTAAAAGCATGAGTTTGCAACTACTTTACTTTTGGAGAAAATTCAAAACATTCATTATTCAATAGAGCCCAATAGCAAAAATCAGGTTTTGAATGAAGAATCACATTTCTTGGTAGAATCATGCAGGATTGAAATTTTTGATGGTTTTTTACTCCTCTCAACAGCCCAAACAAGTTTCTAAAAGGATGAGTTTGCAACTACTTTACTTTTGGAGAAAATTCAAAACATTCATTATTCAATAGGGCCCAAACTATCAAAAACCAGCGGTTTCAATGAACACACATTTCTTGGTAGAATCATGCAGGACTGAAATTTTTGATGTTTTTCTACTCCTCTCATGAGCCCAAACAAGTCTCTAAAAGCATGAGTTTGCAACTACTTTACTTTTGGAGAAAATTCAAAACATTCACTATTCAATAGAGCCCAATAGCAAAAATCAGGTTTTGAATGAAGAATCACATTTCTTGGTAAAATCATGCAGGATTGAAATTTTTGATGGTTTTTTACTCCTCTCAACAGCCCAAACAAGTTTCTAAAAGGATGAGTTTGCAACTACTTTACTTTTGGAGAAAATTCAAAACATTCATTATTCAATAGGGCCCAAACTATCAAAAACCAGCGGTTTCAATGAACACACATTTCTTGGTAGAATCATGCAGGACTGAAATTTTTGATGTTTTTCTACTCCTCTCATGAGCCCAAACAAGTCTCTAAAAGCATGAGTTTGCAACTACTTTACTTTTGGAGAAAATTCAAAACATTCATTATTCAATAGAGCCCAATATTAAAAATCAGGTTTTGAATGAAGAATCACATTTCTTGGTAGAATCATGCAGGATTGAAATTTTTGATGGTTTTTTACTCCTCTCAACAGCCCAAACAAGTTTCTAAAAGGATGAGTTTGCAACTACTTTACTTTTGGAGAAAATTCAAAACATTCATTATTCAATAGGGCCCAAACTATCAAAAACCAGCGGTTTCAATGAACACACATTTCTTGGTAGAATCATGCAGGACTGAAATTTTTGATGTTTTTCTACTCCTCTCATGAGCCCAAACAAGTATCTAAAAGCATGAGTTTGCAACTACTTTACTTTTGGAGAAAATTCAAAACATTCACTATTCAATAGAGCCCAATAGCAAAAATCAGGTTTTGAATGAAGAATCACATTTCTTAGTAAAATCATGCAGGATTGAAATTTTTGATGGTTTTTTACTCCTCTCAAGAGCCCAAACAAGTTTCTAAAAGGATGAGTTTGCAACTACTTTACTTTTGGAGAAAATTCAAAACATTCATTATTCAATAGAGCCCAATAGCAAAAATCAGGTTTTGAATGAAGAATCACATTTCTTGGTAGAATCATGCAGGATTGAAATTTTTGATGGTTTTTTACTCCTCTCAACAGCCCAAACAAGTTTCTAAAAGGATGAGTTTGCAACTACTTTACTTTTGGAGAAAATTCAAAACATTCATTATTCAATAGGGCCCAAACTATCAAAAAACAGCGGTTTCAATGAACACACATTTCTTGGTAGAATCATGCAGGACTGAAATTTTTGATGTTTTTCTACTCCTCTCATGAGCCGAAACAAGTCTCTAAAAGCATGAGTTTGCAACTACTTTACTTTTGGAGAAAATTCAAAACATTCACTATTCAATAGAGCCCAATAGCAAAAATCAGGTTTTGAATGAAGAATCACATTTCTTGGTAAAATCATGCAGGATTGAAATTTTTGATGGTTTTTTACTCCTCTCAACAGCCCAAACAAGTTTCTAAAAGGATGAGTTTGCAACTACTTTACTTTTGGAGAAAATTCAAAACATTCATTATTCAATAGGGCCCAAACTATCAAAAACCAGCGGTTTCAATGAACACACATTTCTTGGTAGAATCATGCAGGACTGAAATTTTTGATGTTTTTCTACTCCTCTCATGAGCCCAAACAAGTCTCTAAAAGCATGAGTTTGCAACTACTTTACTTTTGGAGAAAATTCAAAACATTCATTATTCAATAGAGCCCAATAGCAAAAATCAGGTTTTGAATGAAGAATCACATTTCTTGGTAGAATCATGCAGGATTGAAATTTTTGATGGTTTTTTACTCCTCTCAACAGCCCAAACAAGTTTCTAAAAGGATGAGTTTGCAACTACTTTACTTTTGGAGAAAATTCAAAACATTCATTATTCAATAGGGCCCAAACTATCAAAAACCAGCGGTTTCAATGAACACACATTTCTTGGTAGAATCATGCAGGACTGAAATTTTTGATGTTTTTCTACTCCTCTCATGAGCCCAAACAAGTCTCTAAAAGCATGAGTTTGCAACTACTTTACTTTTGGAGAAAATTCAAAACATTCATTATTCAATAGAGCCCAATAGCAAAAATCAGGTTTTGAATGAAGAATCACATTTCTTGGTAGAATCATGCAGGATTGAAATTTTTGATGGTTTTTTACTCCTCTCAACAGCCCAAACAAGTTTCTAAAAGGATGAGTTTGCAACTACTTTACTTTTGGAGAAAATTCAAAACATTCATTATTCAATAGGGCCCAAACTATCAAAAACCAGCGGTTTCAATGAACACACATTTCTTGGTAGAATCATGCAGGACTGAAATTTTTGATGTTTTTCTACTCCTCTCATGAGCCCAAACAAGTCTCTAAAAGCATGAGTTTGCAACTACTTTACTTTTGGAGAAAATTCAAAACATTCATTATTCAATAGAGCCCAATAGCAAAAATCAGGTTTTGAATGAAGAATCACATTTCTTGGTAGAATCATGCAGGATTGAAATTTTTGATGGTTTTTTACTCCTCTCAACAGCCCAAACAAGTTTCTAAAAGGATGAGTTTGCAACTACTTTACTTTTGGAGAAAATTCAAAACATTCATTATTCAATAGGGCCCAAACTATCAAAAACCAGCGGTTTCAATGAACACACATTTCTTGGTAGAATCATGCAGGACTGAAATTTTTGTTGTTTTTCTACTCCTCTCATGAGCCCAAACAAGTATCTAAAAGCATGAGTTTGCAACTACTTTACTTTTGGAGAAAATTCAAAACATTCACTATTCAATAGAGCCCAATAGCAAAAATCAGGTTTTGAATGAAGAATCACATTTCTTAGTAAAATCATGCAGGATTGAAATTTTTGATGGTTTTTACTCCTCTCAACAGCCCAAACAAGTTTCTAAAAGGATGAGTTTGCAACTACTTTACTTTTGGAGAAAATTCAAAACATTCATTATTCAATAGGGCCCAAACTATCAAAAACCAGCGGTTTCAATGAACACACATTTCTTGATAGAATCATGCAGGACTGAAATTTTTGATGTTTTTCTACTCCTCTCATGAGCCCAAACAAGTCTCTAAAAGCATGAGTTTGCAACTACTTTACTTTTGGAGAAAATTCAAAACATTCATTATTCAATAGAGCCCAATAGCAAAAATCAGGTTTTGAATGAAGAATCACATTTCTTGGTAGAATCATGCAGGATTGAAATTTTTGATGGTTTTTTACTCCTCTCAACAGCCCAAACAAGTTTCTAAAAGGATGAGTTTGCAACTACTTTACTTTTGGAGAAAATTCAAAACATTCATTATTCAATAGGGCCCAAACTATCAAAAACCAGCGGTTTCAATGAACACACATTTCTTGGTAGAATCATGCAGGACTGAAATTTTTGATGTTTTTCTACTCCTCTCATGAGCCCAAACAAGTCTCTAAAAGCATGAGTTTGCAACTACTTTACTTTTGGAGAAAATTCAAAACATTCATTATTCAATAGAGCCCAATAGCAAAAATCAGGTTTTGAATGAAGAATCACATTTCTTGGTAGAATCATGCAGGATTGAAATTTTTGATGGTTTTTTACTCCTCTCAACAGCCCAAACAAGTTTCTAAAAGGATGAGTTTGCAACTACTTTACTTTTGGAGAAAATTCAAAACATTCATTATTCAATAGGGCCCAAACTATCAAAAACCATCGGTTTCAATGAACACACATTTCTTGGTAGAATCATGCAGGACTGAAATTTTTGATGTTTTTCTACTCCTCTCATGAGCCCAAACAAGTCTCTAAAAGCATGAGTTTGCAACTACTTTACTTTTGGAGAAAATTCAAAACATTCATTATTCAATAGAGCCCAATAGCAAAAATCAGGTTTTGAATGAAGAATCACATTTCTTGGTAAAATCATGCAGGATTGAAATTTTTGATGGTTTTTTACTCGTCTCAACAGCCCAAACAAGTTTCTAAAAGGATGAGTTTGCAACTACTTTACTTTTGGAGAAAATTCAAAACATTCATTATTCAATAGGGCCCAAACTATCAAAAACCAGCGGTTTCAATGAACACACATTTCTTGGTAGAATCATGCAGGACTGAAATTTTTGATGTTTTTCTACTCCTCTCATGAGCCCAAACAAGTATCTAAAAGCATGAGTTTGCAACTACTTTACTTTTGGAGAAAATTCAAAACATTCACTATTCAATAGAGCCCAATAGCAAAAATCAGGTTTTGAATGAAGAATCACATTTCTTAGTAAAATCATGCAGGATTGAAATTTTTGATGGTTTTTTACTCCTCTCAAGAGCCCAAACAAGTTTCTAAAAGGATGAGTTTGCAACTACTTTACTTTTGGAGAAAATTCAAAACATTCATTATTCAATAGGGCCCAAACTATCAAAAACCAGCGGTTTGAATGAACACACATTTCTTGGTAGAATCATGCAGGACTGACATTTTTGATGTTTTTCTACTCCTCTCATGAGCCCAAACAAGTCTCTAAAAGCATGAGTTTGCAACTACTTTACTTTTGGAGAAAATTCAAAACATTCATTATTCAATAGTGCCCAATAGCAAAAATCAGGTTTTGAATGAAGAATCACATTTCTTGGTAGAATCATGCAGGATTGAAATTTTTGATGGTTTTTTACTCCTCTCAACAGCCCAAACAAGTTTCTAAAAGGATGAGTTTGCAACTACTTTACTTTTGGAGAAAATTCAAAACATTCATTATTCAATAGGGCCCAAACTATCAAAAACCAGCGGTTTCAATGAACTCACATTTCTTGGTAGAATCATGCAGGACTGAAATTTTTGATGTTTTTCTACTCCTCTCATGAGCCCAAACAAGTCTCTAAAAGCATGAGTTTGCAACTACTTTACTTTTGGAGAAAATTCAAAACATTCATTATTCAATAGAGCCCAATAGCAAAAATCAGGTTTTGAATGAAGAATCACATTTCTTGGTAGAATCATGCAGGATTGAAATTTTTGATGGTTTTTTACTCCTCTCAACAGCCCAAACAAGTTTCTAAAAGGATGAGTTTGCAACTACTTTACTTTTGGAGAAAATTCAAAACATTCATTATTCAATAGGGCCCAAACTATCAAAAACCAGCGGTTTCAATGAACACACATTTCTTGGTAGAATCATGCAGGACTGAAATTTTTGATGTTTTTCTACTCCTCTCATGAGCCCAAACAAGTCTCTAAAAGCATGAGTTTGCAACTACTTTACTTTTGGAGAAAATTCAAAACATTCACTATTCAATAGAGCCCAATAGCAAAAATCAGGTTTTGAATGAAGAATCACATTTCTTGGTAAAATCATGCAGGATTGAAATTTTTGATGGTTTTTTACTCCTCTCAACAGCCCAAACAAGTTTCTAAAAGGATGAGTTTGCAACTACTTTACTTTTGGAGAAAATTCAAAACATTCATTATTCAATAGGGCCCAAACTATCAAAAACCAGCGGTTTCAATGAACACACATTTCTTGGTAGAATCATGCAGGACTGAAATTTTTGATGTTTTTCTACTCCTCTCATGAGCCCAAACAAGTCTCTAAAAGCAACTACTAGTCTCTAAAGCAACTACTTTACTTTTGGAGAAAATTCAAAACATTCATTATTCAATAGAGCCCAATAGCAAAAATCAGGTTTTGAATGAAGAATCACATTTCTTGGTAGAATCATGCAGGATTGAAATTTTTGATGGTTTTTTACTCCTCTCAACAGCCCAAACAAGTTTCTAAAAGGATGAGTTTGCAACTACTTTACTTTTGGAGAAAATTCAAAACATTCATTATTCAATAGGGCCCAAACTATCAAAAACCAGCGGTTTCAATGAACACACATTTCTTGGTAGAATCATGCAGGACTGAAATTTTTGTTGTTTTTCTACTCCTCTCATGAGCCCAAACAAGTATCTAAAAGCATGAGTTTGCAACTACTTTACTTTTGGAGAAAATTCAAAACATTCACTATTCAATAGAGCCCAATAGCAAAAATCAGGTTTTGAATGAAGAATCACATTTCTTAGTAAAATCATGCAGGATTGAAATTTTTGATGGTTTTTACTCCTCTCAACAGCCCAAACAAGTTTCTAAAAGGATGAGTTTGCAACTACTTTACTTTTGGAGAAAATTCAAAACATTCATTATTCAATAGGGCCCAAACTATCAAAAACCAGCGGTTTCAATGAACACACATTTCTTGATAGAATCATGCAGGACTGAAATTTTTGATGTTTTTCTACTCCTCTCATGAGCCCAAACAAGTCTCTAAAAGCATGAGTTTGCAACTACTTTACTTTTGGAGAAAATTCAAAACATTCATTATTCAATAGAGCCCAATAGCAAAAATCAGGTTTTGAATGAAGAATCACATTTCTTGGTAGAATCATGCAGGATTGAAATTTTTGATGGTTTTTTACTCCTCTCAACAGCCCAAACAAGTTTCTAAAAGGATGAGTTTGCAACTACTTTACTTTTGGAGAAAATTCAAAACATTCATTATTCAATAGGGCCCAAACTATCAAAAACCAGCGGTTTCAATGAACACACATTTCTTGGTAGAATCATGCAGGACTGAAATTTTTGATGTTTTTCTACTCCTCTCATGAGCCCAAACAAGTCTCTAAAAGCATGAGTTTGCAACTACTTTACTTTTGGAGAAAATTCAAAACATTCATTATTCAATAGAGCCCAATAGCAAAAATCAGGTTTTGAATGAAGAATCACATTTCTTGGTAGAATCATGCAGGATTGAAATTTTTGATGGTTTTTTACTCCTCTCAACAGCCCAAACAAGTTTCTAAAAGGATGAGTTTGCAACTACTTTACTTTTGGAGAAAATTCAAAACATTCATTATTCAATAGGGCCCAAACTATCAAAAACCATCGGTTTCAATGAACACACATTTCTTGGTAGAATCATGCAGGACTGAAATTTTTGATGTTTTTCTACTCCTCTCATGAGCCCAAACAAGTCTCTAAAAGCATGAGTTTGCAACTACTTTACTTTTGGAGAAAATTCAAAACATTCATTATTCAATAGAGCCCAATAGCAAAAATCAGGTTTTGAATGAAGAATCACATTTCTTGGTAAAATCATGCAGGATTGAAATTTTTGATGGTTTTTTACTCGTCTCAACAGCCCAAACAAGTTTCTAAAAGGATGAGTTTGCAACTACTTTACTTTTGGAGAAAATTCAAAACATTCATTATTCAATAGGGCCCAAACTATCAAAAACCAGCGGTTTCAATGAACACACATTTCTTGGTAGAATCATGCAGGACTGAAATTTTTGATGTTTTTCTACTCCTCTCATGAGCCCAAACAAGTATCTAAAAGCATGAGTTTGCAACTACTTTACTTTTGGAGAAAATTCAAAACATTCACTATTCAATAGAGCCCAATAGCAAAAATCAGGTTTTGAATGAAGAATCACATTTCTTAGTAAAATCATGCAGGATTGAAATTTTTGATGGTTTTTTACTCCTCTCAAGAGCCCAAACAAGTTTCTAAAAGGATGAGTTTGCAACTACTTTACTTTTGGAGAAAATTGAAAACATTCATTATTCAATAGGGCCCAAACTATCAAAAACCAGCGGTTTGAATGAACACACATTTCTTGGTAGAATCATGCAGGACTGACATTTTTGATGTTTTTCTACTCCTCTCATGAGCCCAAACAAGTCTCTAAAAGCATGAGTTTGCAACTACTTTACTTTTGGAGAAAATTCAAAACATTCATTATTCAATAGTGCCCAATAGCAAAAATCAGGTTTTGAATGAAGAATCACATTTCTTGGTAGAATCATGCAGGATTGAAATTTTTGATGGTTTTTTACTCCTCTCAACAGCCCAAACAAGTTTCTAAAAGGATGAGTTTGCAACTACTTTACTTTTGGAGAAAATTCAAAACATTCATTATTCAATAGGGCCCAAACTATCAAAAACCAGCGGTTTCAATGAACTCACATTTCTTGGTAGAATCATGCAGGACTGAAATTTTTGATGTTTTTCTACTCCTCTCATGAGCCCAAACAAGTCTCTAAAAGCATGAGTTTGCAACTACTTTACTTTTGGAGAAAATTCAAAACATTCATTATTCAATAGAGCCCAATAGCAAAAATCAGGTTTTGAATGAAGAATCACATTTCTTGGTAGAATCATGCAGGATTGAAATTTTTGATGGTTTTTTACTCCTCTCAACAGCCCAAACAAGTTTCTAAAAGGATGAGTTTGCAACTACTTTACTTTTGGAGAAAATTCAAAACATTCATTATTCAATAGGGCCCAAACTATCAAAAACCAGCGGTTTCAATGAACACACATTTCTTGGTAGAATCATGCAGGACTGAAATTTTTGATGTTTTTCTACTCCTCTCATGAGCCCAAACAAGTCTCTAAAAGCATGAGTTTGCAACTACTTTACTTTTGGAGAAAATTCAAAACATTCACTATTCAATAGAGCCCAATAGCAAAAATCAGGTTTTGAATGAAGAATCACATTTCTTGGTAAAATCATGCAGGATTGAAATTTTTGATGGTTTTTTACTCCTCTCAACAGCCCAAACAAGTTTCTAAAAGGATGAGTTTGCAACTACTTTACTTTTGGAGAAAATTCAAAACATTCATTATTCAATAGGGCCCAAACTATCAAAAACCAGCGGTTTCAATGAACACACATTTCTTGGTAGAATCATGCAGGACTGAAATTTTTGATGTTTTTCTACTCCTCTCATGAGCCCAAACAAGTCTCTAAAAGCATGAGTTTGCAACTACTTTACTTTTGGAGAAAATTCAAAACATTCATTATTCAATAGAGCCCAATAGCAAAAATCAGGTTTTGAATGAAGAATCACATTTCTTGGTAGAATCATGCAGGATTGAAATTTTTGATGGTTTTTTACTCCTCTCAACAGCCCAAACAAGTTTCTAAAAGGATGAGTTTGCAACTACTTTACTTTTGGAGAAAATTCAAAACATTCATTATTCAATAGGGCCCAAACTATCAAAAACCAGCGGTTTCAATGAACACACATTTCTTGGTAGAATCATGCAGGACTGAAATTTTTGATGTTTTTCTACTCCTCTCATGAGCCCAAACAAGTATCTAAAAGCATGAGTTTGCAACTACTTTACTTTTGGAGAAAATTCAAAACATTCACTATTCAATAGAGCCCAATAGCAAAAATCAGGTTTTGAATGAAGAATCACATTTCTTAGTAAAATCATGCAGGATTGAAATTTTTGATGGTTTTTTACTCCTCTCAAGAGCCCAAACAAGTTTCTAAAAGGATGAGTTTGCAACTACTTTACTTTTGGAGAAAATTCAAAACATTCATTATTCAATAGGGCCCAAACTATCAAAAACCAGCGGTTTGAATGAACGCACATTTCTTGGTAGAATCATGCAGGACTGAAATTTTTGATGTTTTTCTACTCCTCTCATGAGCCCAAACAAGTCTCTAAAAGCATGAGTTTGCAACTACTTTACTTTTGGAGAAAATTCAAAACATTCATTATTCAATAGAGCCCAATAGCAAAAATCAGGTTTTGAATGAAGAATCACATTTCTTGGTAAAATCATGCAGGATTGAAATTTTTGATGGTTTTTTACTCCTCTCAACAGCCCAAACAAGTTTCTAAAAGGATGAGTTTGCAACTACTTTACTTTTGGAGAAAATTCAAAACATTCATTATTCAATAGGGCCCAAACTATCAAAAACCAGCGGTTTCAATGAACACACATTTCTTGGTAGAATCATGCAGGACTGAAATTTTTGATGTTTTTCTACTCCTCTCATGAGCCCAAACAAGTATCTAAAAGCATGAGTTTGCAACTACTTTACTTTTGGAGAAAATTCAAAACATTCACTATTCAATAGAGCCCAATAGCAAAAATCAGGTTTTGAATGAAGAATCACATTTCTTAGTAAAATCATGCAGGATTGAAATTTTTGATGGTTTTTTACTCCTCTCAACAGCCCAAACAAGTTTCTAAAAGGATGAGTTTGCAACTACTTTACTTTTGGAGAAAATTCAAAACATTCATTATTCAATAGGGCCCAAACTATCAAAAACCAGCGGTTTCAATGAACACACATTTCTTGGTAGAATCATGCAGGACGGAAATATTTGATGTTTTTCTACTCCTCTCATGAGCCCAAACAAGTCTCTAAAAGCATGAGTTTGCAACTACTTTACTTTTGGAGAAAATTCAAAACATTCATTATTCAATAGAGCCCAATAGCAAAAATCAGGTTTTGAATGAAGAATCACATTTCTTGGTAGAATCATGCAGGATTGAAATTTTTGATGGTTTTTTACTCCTCTCAACAGCCCAAACAAGTTTCTAAAAGGATGAGTTTGCAACTACTTTACTTTTGGAGAAAATTCAAAACATTCATTATTCAATAGGGCCCAAACTATCAAAAACCAGCGGTTTCAATGAACACACATTTCTTGGTAGAATCATGCAGGACTGAAATTTTTGATGTTTTTCTACTCCTCTCATGAGCCCAAACAAGTCTCTAAAAGCATGAGTTTGCAACTACTTTACTTTTGGAGAAAATTCAAAACATTCATTATTCAATAGAGCCCAATAGCAAAAATCAGGTTTTGAATGAAGAATCACATTTCTTGGTAGAATCATGCAGGATTGAAATTTTTGATGGTTTTTTACTCCTCTCAACAGCCCAAACAAGTTTCTAAAAGGATGAGTTTGCAACTACTTTACTTTTGGAGAAAATTCAAAACATTCATTATTCAATAGGGCCCAAACTATCAAAAACCAGCGGTTTCAATGAACACACATTTCTTGGTAGAATCATGCAGGACTGAAATTTTTGATGTTTTTCTACTCCTCTCATGAGCCCAACCAAGTATCTAAAAGCATGAGTTTGCAACTACTTTACTTTTGGAGAAAATTCAAAACATTCACTATTCAATAGAGCCCAATAGCAAAAATCAGGTTTTGAATGAAGAATCACATTTCTTAGTAAAATCATGCAGGATTGAAATTTTTGATGGTTTTTACTCCTCTCAACAGCCCAAACAAGTTTCTAAAAGGATGAGTTTGCAATTACTTTACTTTTGGAGAAAATTCAAAACATTCATTATTCAATAGGGCCCAAACTATCAAAAACCAGCGGTTTCAATGAACACACATTTCTTGGTAGAATCATGCAGGACTGAAATTTTTGATGTTTTTCTACTCCTCTCATGAGCCCAAACAAGTCTCTAAAAGCATGAGTTTGCAACTACTTTACTTTTGGAGAAAATTCAAAACATTCATTATTCAATAGAGCCCAATAGCAAAAATCAGGTTTTGAATGAAGAATCACATTTCTTGGTAGAATCATGCAGGATTGAAATTTTTGATGGTTTTTTACTCCTCTCAACAGCCCAAACAAGTTTCTAAAAGGATGAGTTTGCAACTACTTTACTTTTGGAGAAAATTCAAAACATTCATTATTCAATAGGGCCCAAACTATCAAAAACCAGCGGTTTCAATGAACACACATTTCTTGGTAGAATCATGCAGGACTGAAATTTTTGATGTTTTTCTACTCCTCTCATGAGCCCAAACAAGTCTCTAAAAGCATGAGTTTGCAACTACTTTACTTTTGGAGAAAATTCAAAACATTCATTATTCAATAGAGCCCAATAGCAAAAATCAGGTTTTGAATGAAGAATCACATTTCTTGGTAGAATCATGCAGGATTGAAATTTTTGATGGTTTTTTACTCCTCTCAACAGCCCAAACAAGTTTCTAAAAGGATGAGTTTGCAACTACTTTACTTTTGGAGAAAATTCAAAACATTCATTATTCAATAGGGCCCAAACTATCAAAAACCAGCGGTTTCAATGAACACACATTTCTTGGTAGAATCATGCAGGACTGAAATTTTTGATGTTTTTCTACTCCTCTCATGAGCCCAAACAAGTCTCTAAAAGCATGAGTTTGCAACTACTTTACTTTTGGAGAAAATTCAAAACATTCATTATTCAATATAGCCCAACAGCAAAAATCAGGTTTTGAATGAAGAATCACATTTCTTGGTAAAATCATGCAGGATTGAAATTTTTGATGGTTTTTTACTCGTCTCAACAGCCCAAACAAGTTTCTAAAAGGATGAGTTTGCAACTACTTTACTTTTGGAGAAAATTCAAAACATTCATTATTCAATAGGGCCCAAACTATCAAAAACCAGCGGTTTCAATGAACACACATTTCTTGGTAGAATCATGCAGGACTGAAATTTTTGATGTTTTTCTACTCCTCTCATGAGCCCAAACAAGTATCTAAAAGCATGAGTTTGCAACTACTTTACTTTTGGAGAAAATTCAAAACATTCACTATTCAATAGAGCCCAATAGCAAAAATCAGGTTTTGAATGAAGAATCACATTTCTTAGTAAAATCATGCAGGATTGAAATTTTTGATGGTTTTTTACTCCCCTCAAGAGCCCAAACAAGTTTCTAAAAGGATGAGTTTGCAACTACTTTACTTTTGGAGAAAATTCAAAACATTCATTATTCAATAGGGCCCAAACTATCAAAAACCAGCGGTTTGAATGAACACACATTTCTTGGTAGAATCATGCAGGACTGAAATTTTTGATGTTTTTCTACTCCTCTCATGAGCCCAAACAAGTCTCTAAAAGCATGAGTTTGCAACTACTTTACTTTTGGAGAAAATTCAAAACATTCATTATTCAATAGAGCCCAATAGCAAAAATCAGGTTTTGAATGAAGAATCACATTTCTTGGTAGAATCATGCAGGATTGAAATTTTTGATGGTTTTTTACTCCTCTCAACAGCCCAAACAAGTTTCTAAAAGGATGAGTTTGCAACTACTTTACTTTTGGAGAAAATTCAAAACATTCATTATTCAATAGGGCCCAAACTATCAAAAACCAGCGGTTTCAATGAACACACATTTCTTGGTAGAATCATGCAGGACTGAAATTTTTGATGTTTTTCTACTCCTCTCATGAGCCCAAACAAGTCTCTAAAAGCATGAGTTTGCAACTACTTTACTTTTGGAGAAAATTCAAAACATTCATTATTCAATAGAGCCCAATAGCAAAAATCAGGTTTTGAATGAAGAATCACATTTCTTAGTAGAATCATGCAGGATTGAAATTTTTGATGGTTTTTTACTCCTCTCAACAGCCCAAACAAGTTTCTAAAAGGATGAGTTTGCAACTACTTTACTTTTGGAGAAAATTCAAAACATTCATTATTCAAAAGGGCCCAAACTATCAAAAACCATCGGTTTCAATGAACACACATTTCTTGGTAGAATCATGCAGGACTGAAATTTTTGATGTTTTTCTACTCCTCTCATGAGCCCAAACAAGTCTCTAAAAGCATGAGTTTGCAACTACTTTACTTTTGGAGAAAATTCAAAACATTCATTATTCAATAGAGCCCAATAGCAAAAATCAGGTTTTGAATGAAGAATCACATTTCTTGGTAAAATCATGCAGGATTGAAATTTTTGATGGTTTTTTACTCCTCTCAACAGCCCAAACAAGTTTCTAAAAGGATGAGTTTGCAACTACTTTACTTTTGGAGAAAATTCAAAACATTCATTATTCAATAGGGCCCAAACTATCAAAAACCAGCGGTTTCAATGAACACACATTTCTTGGTAGAATCATGCAGGACTGAAATTTTTGATGTTTTTCTACTCCTCTCATGAGCCCAAACAAGTATCTAAAAGCATGAGTTTGCAACTACTTTACTTTTGGAGAAAATTCAAAACATTCACTATTCAATAGAGCCCAATAGCAAAAATCAGGTTTTGAATGAAGAATCACATTTCTTAGTAAAATCATGCAGGATTGAAATTTTTGATGGTTTTTTACTCCTCTCAACAGCCCAAACAAGTTTCTAAAAGGATGAGTTTGCAACTACTTTACTTTTGGAGAAAATTCAAACAGTTATCCACCTTTTTCTAATAACTAAAAATGCCATAGCATCCTTATGGAACGAAGAGGCTACTCCCAAAATTAGTGATATTGTAGACAAGATGTCATTACATTGCTCATACGAAAAAAGCCATGCTTTGGCAAATGACTACTTCAGTACATATAGCAAAAGGTGGAATTCTTGGATAAGATTTGCCTCTGATCAGAATTTCTCCTAATTGAACTGCTCTTGGTCTCTCCCACTATGTGATTTTTTTTATTTTTACTGCTGATATCTCTCCTCTCTGAATTTATCTGGTAAAAACGCGCATTACTCTCTTAAAACAGAATACAAGGTAACTCATTACGTTTGTTTATTTTAGGATTATCTCTTGGTTCTTGACAATATACCACACTACTGTTAAGTGTTATTGTTAGGTGTATTGTTACTCCTACTGATCTACTCAATGTAATACATTACTGTTATTTTGTATATTATCCTGAACCCTACTGTCAACAGTATGCTGTAAAAATACTACTGTTAACTTTATGTAAAATTTTTAATAAAGTTATTGAAAATGGAGAAAATTCAAAACATTCATTATTCAATAGGGCCCAAACTATCAAAAACCAGCGGTTTGAATGAACACACATTTCTTGGTAGAATCATGCAGGACTGAAATTTTTGATGTTTTTCTACTCCTCTCATGAGCCCAAACAAGTCTCTAAAAGCATGAGTTTGCAACTACTTTACTTTTGGAGAAAATTCAAAACATTCATTATTCAATAGAGCCCAATAGCAAAAATCAGGTTTTGAATGAAGAATCACATTTCTTGGTAGAATCATGCAGGATTGAAATTTTTGATGGTTTTTTACTCCTCTCAACAGCCCAAACAAGTTTCTAAAAGGATGAGTTTGCAACTACTTTACTTTTGGAGAAAATTCAAAACATTCATTATTCAATAGGGCCCAAACTATCAAAAACCAGCGGTTTCAATGAACACACATTTCTTGGTAGAATCATGCAGGACTGAAATTTTTGATGTTTTTCTACTCCTCTCATGAGCCCAAACAAGTCTCTAAAAGCATGAGTTTGCAACTACTTTACTTTTGGAGAAAATTCAAAACATTCACTATTCAATAGAGCCCAATAGCAAAAATCAGGTTTTGAATGAAGAATCACATTTCTTAGTAAAATCATGCAGGATTGAAATTTTTGATGGTTTTTTACTCCCCTCAAGAGCCCAAACAAGTTTCTAAAAGGATGAGTTTGCAACTACTTTACTTTTGGAGAAAATTCAAAACATTCATTATTCAATAGGGCCCAAACTATCAAAAACCAGCGGTTTGAATGAACACACATTTCTTGGTAGAATCATGCAGGACTGAAATTTTTGATGTTTTTCTACTCCTCTCATGAGCCCAAACAAGTCTCTAAAAGCATGAGTTTGCAACTACTTTACTTTTGGAGAAAATTCAAAACATTCATTATTCAATAGAGCCCAATAGCAAAAATCAGGTTTTGAATGAAGAATCACATTTCTTGGTAGAATCATGCAGGATTGAAATTTTTGATGGTTTTTTACTCCTCTCAACAGCCCAAACAAGTTTCTAAAAGGATGAGTTTGCAACTACTTTACTTTTGGAGAAAATTCAAAACATTCATTATTCAATAGGGCCCAAACTATCAAAAACCAGCGGTTTCAATGAACACACATTTCTTGGTAGAATCATGCAGGACTGAAATTTTTGATGTTTTTCTACTCCTCTCATGAGCCCAAACAAGTCTCTAAAAGCATGAGTTTGCAACTACTTTACTTTTGGAGAAAATTCAAAACATTCATTATTCAATAGAGCCCAATAGCAAAAATCAGGTTTTGAATGAAGAATCACATTTCTTGGTAGAATCATGCAGGATTGAAATTTTTGATGGTTTTTTACTCCTCTCAACAGCCCAAACAAGTTTCTAAAAGGATGAGTTTGCAACTACTTTACTTTTGGAGAAAATTCAAAACATTCATTATTCAAAAGGGCCCAAACTATCAAAAACCATCGGTTTCAATGAACACACATTTCTTGGTAGAATCATGCAGGACTGAAATTTTTGATGTTTTTCTACTCCTCTCATGAGCCCAAACAAGTCTCTAAAAGCATGAGTTTGCAACTACTTTACTTTTGGAGAAAATTCAAAACATTCATTATTCAATAGAGCCCAATAGCAAAAATCAGGTTTTGAATGAAGAATCACATTTCTTGGTAAAATCATGCAGGATTGAAATTTTTGATGGTTTTTTACTCCTCTCAACAGCCCAAACAAGTTTCTAAAAGGATGAGTTTGCAACTACTTTACTTTTGGAGAAAATTCAAAACATTCATTATTCAATAGGGCCCAAACTATCAAAAACCAGCGGTTTCAATGAACACACATTTCTTGGTAGAATCATGCAGGACTGAAATTTTTGATGTTTTTCTACTCCTCTCATGAGCCCAAACAAGTATCTAAAAGCATGAGTTTGCAACTACTTTACTTTTGGAGAAAATTCAAAACATTCACTATTCAATAGAGCCCAATAGCAAAAATCAGGTTTTGAATGAAGAATCACATTTCTTAGTAAAATCATGCAGGATTGAAATTTTTGATGGTTTTTTACTCCTCTCAACAGCCCAAACAAGTTTCTAAAAGGATGAGTTTGCAACTACTTTACTTTTGGAGAAAATTCAAACAGTTATCCACCTTTTTCTAATAACTAAAAATGCCATAGCATCCTTATGGAACGAAGAGGCTACTCCCAAAATTAGTGATATTGTAGACAAGATGTCATTACATTGCTCATACGAAAAAAGCCATGCTTTGGCAAATGACTACTTCAGTACATATAGCAAAAGGTGGAATTCTTGGATAAGATTTGCCTCTGATCAGAATTTCTCCTAATTGAACTGCTCTTGGTCTCTCCCACTATGTGATTTTTTTTATTTTTACTGCTGATATCTCTCCTCTCTGAATTTATCTGGTAAAAACGCGCATTACTCTCTTAAAACAGAATACAAGGTAACTCATTACGTTTGTTTATTTTAGGATTATCTCTTGGTTCTTGACAATATACCACACTACTGTTAAGTGTTATTGTTAGGTGTATTGTTACTCCTACTGATCTACTCAATGTAATACATTACTGTTATTTTGTATATTATCCTGAACCCTACTGTCAACAGTATGCTGTAAAAATACTACTGTTAACTTTATGTAAAATTTTTAATAAAGTTATTGAAAATGGAGAAAATTCAAAACATTCATTATTCAATAGGGCCCAAACTATCAAAAACCAGCGGTTTGAATGAACACACATTTCTTGGTAGAATCATGCAGGACTGAAATTTTTGATGTTTTTCTACTCCTCTCATGAGCCCAAACAAGTCTCTAAAAGCATGAGTTTGCAACTACTTTACTTTTGGAGAAAATTCAAAACATTCATTATTCAATAGAGCCCAATAGCAAAAATCAGGTTTTGAATGAAGAATCACATTTCTTGGTAGAATCATGCAGGATTGAAATTTTTGATGGTTTTTTACTCCTCTCAACAGCCCAAACAAGTTTCTAAAAGGATGAGTTTGCAACTACTTTACTTTTGGAGAAAATTCAAAACATTCATTATTCAATAGGGCCCAAACTATCAAAAAACAGCGGTTTCAATGAACACACATTTCTTGGTAGAATCATGCAGGACTGAAATTTTTGATGTTTTTCTACTCCTCTCATGAGCCCAAACAAGTCTCTAAAAGCATGAGTTTGCAACTACTTTACTTTTGGAGAAAATTCAAAACATTCATTATTCAATAGAGCCCAATAGCAAAAATCAGGTTTTGAATGAAGAATCACATTTCTTGGTAAAATCATGCAGGATTGAAATTTTTGATGGTTTTTTACTCCTCTCAACAGCCCAAACAAGTTTCTAAAAGGATGAGTTTGCAACTACTTTACTTTTGGAGAAAATTCAAAACATTCATTGTTCAATAGGGCCCAAACTATCAAAAACCAGCGGTTTCAATGAACACACATTTCTTGGTAGAATCATGCAGGACTGAAATTTTTGATGTTTTTCTACTCCTCTCATGAGCCCAAACAAGTATCTAAAAGCATGAGTTTGCAACTACTTTACTTTTGGAGAAAATTCAAAACATTCACTATTCAATAGAGCCCAATAGCAAAAATCAGGTTTTGAATGAAGAATCACATTTCTTAGTAAAATCATGCAGGATTGAAATTTTTGATGGTTTTTTACTCCTCTCAAGAGCCCAAACAAGTTTCTAAAAGGATGAGTTTGCAACTACTTTACTTTTGGAGAAAATTCAAAACATTCATTATTCAATAGGGCCCAAACTATCAAAAACCAGCGGTTTGAATGAACACACATTTCTTGGTAGAATCATGCAGGACTGAAATTTTTGATGTTTTTCTACTCCTCTCATGAGCCCAAACAAGTCTCTAAAAGCATGAGTTTGCAACTACTTTACTTTTGGAGAAAATTCAAAACATTCATTATTCAATAGAGCCCAATAGCAAAAATCAGGTTTTGAATGAAGAATCACATTTCTTGGTAGAATCATGCAGGATTGAAATTTTTGATGGTTTTTTACTCCTCTCAACAGCCCAAACAAGTTTCTAAAAGGATGAGTTTGCAACTACTTTACTTTTGGAGAAAATTCAAAACATTCATTATTCAATAGGGCCCAAACTATCAAAAACCAGCGGTTTCAATGAACACACATTTCTTGGTAGAATCATGCAGGACTGAAATTTTTGATGTTTTTCTACTCCTCTCATGAGCCCAAACAAGTCTCTAAAAGCATGAGTTTGCAACTACTTTACTTTTGGAGAAAATTCAAAACATTCATTATTCAATAGAGCCCAATAGCAAAAATCAGGTTTTGAATGAAGAATCACATTTCTTGGTAGAATCATGCAGGATTGAAATTTTTGATGGTTTTTTACTCCTCTCAACAGCCCAAACAAGTTTCTAAAAGGATGAGTTTGCAACTACTTTACTTTTGGAGAAAATTCAAAACATTCATTATTCAAAAGGGCCAAAACTATCAAAAACCAGCGGTTTCAATGAACACACATTTCTTGGTAGAATCATGCAGGACTGAAATTTTTGATGTTTTTCTACTCCTCTCATGAGCCCAAACAAGTCTCTAAAAGCATGAGTTTGCAACTACTTTACTTTTGGAGAAAATTCAAAACATTCATTATTCAATAGAGCCCAATAGCAAAAATCAGGTTTTGAATGAAGAATCACATTTCTTGGTAAAATCATGCAGGATTGAAATTTTTGATGGTTTTTTACTCCTCTCAACAGCCCAAACAAGTTTCTAAAAGGATGAGTTTGCAACTACTTTACTTTTGGAGAAAATTCAAAACATTCATTATTCAATAGGGCCCAAACTATCAAAAACCAGCGGTTTCAATGAACACACATTTCTTGGTAGAATCATGCAGGACTGAAATTTTTGATGTTTTTCTACTCCTCTCATGAGCCCAAACAAGTATCTAAAAGCATGAGTTTGCAACTACTTTACTTTTGGAGAAAATTCAAAACATTCACTATTCAATAGAGCCCAATAGCAAAAATCAGGTTTTGAATGAAGAATCACATTTCTTAGTAAAATCATGCAGGATTGAAATTTTTGATGGTTTTTTACTCCTCTCAACAGCCCAAACAAGTTTCTAAAAGGATGAGTTTGCAACTACTTTACTTTTGGAGAAAATTCAAAACATTCATTATTCAATAGGGCCCAAACTATCAAAAACCAGCGGTTTGAATGAACACACATTTCTTGGTAGAATCATGCAGGACTGAAATTTTTGATGTTTTTCTACTCCTCTCATGAGCCCAAACAAGTCTCTAAAAGCATGAGTTTGCAACTACTTTACTTTTGGAGAAAATTCAAAACATTCATTATTCAATAGAGCCCAATAGCAAAAATCAGGTTTTGAATGAAGAATCACATTTCTTGGTAGAATCATGCAGGATTGAAATTTTTGATGGTTTTTTACTCCTCTCAACAGCCCAAACAAGTTTCTAAAAGGATGAGTTTGCAACTACTTTACTTTTGGAGAAAATTCAAAACATTCATTATTCAATAGGGCCCAAACTATCAAAAACCAGCGGTTTCAATGAACACACATTTCTTGGTAGAATCATGCAGGACTGAAATTTTTGATGTTTTTCTACTCCTCTCATGAGCCCAAACAAGTCTCTAAAAGCATGAGTTTGCAACTACTTTACTTTTGGAGAAAATTCAAAACATTCATTATTCAATAGAGCCCAATAGCAAAAATCAGGTTTTGAATGAAGAATCACATTTCTTGGTAAAATCATGCAGGATTGAAATTTTTGATGGTTTTTTACTCCTCTCAACAGCCCAAACAAGTTTCTAAAAGGATGAGTTTGCAACTACTTTACTTTTGGAGAAAATTCAAAACATTCATTGTTCAATAGGGCCCAAACTATCAAAAACCAGCGGTTTCAATGAACACACATTTCTTGGTAGAATCATGCAGGACTGAAATTTTTGATGTTTTTCTACTCCTCTCATGAGCCCAAACAAGTATCTAAAAGCATGAGTTTGCAACTACTTTACTTTTGGAGAAAATTCAAAACATTCACTATTCAATAGAGCCCAATAGCAAAAATCAGGTTTTGAATGAAGAATCACATTTCTTAGTAAAATCATGCAGGATTGAAATTTTTGATGGTTTTTTACTCCTCTCAAGAGCCCAAACAAGTTTCTAAAAGGATGAGTTTGCAACTACTTTACTTTTGGAGAAAATTCAAAACATTCATTATTCAATAGGGCCCAAACTATCAAAAACCAGCGGTTTGAATGAACACACATTTCTTGGTAGAATCATGCAGGACTGAAATTTTTGATGTTTTTCTACTCCTCTCATGAGCCCAAACAAGTCTCTAAAAGCATGAGTTTGCAACTACTTTACTTTTGGAGAAAATTCAAAACATTCATTATTCAATAGAGCCCAATAGCAAAAATCAGGTTTTGAATGAAGAATCACATTTCTTGGTAGAATCATGCAGGATTGAAATTTTTGATGGTTTTTTACTCCTCTCAACAGCCCAAACAAGTTTCTAAAAGGATGAGTTTGCAACTACTTTACTTTTGGAGAAAATTCAAAACATTCATTATTCAATAGGGCCCAAACTATCAAAAACCAGCGGTTTCAATGAACACACATTTCTTGGTAGAATCATGCAGGACTGAAATTTTTGATGTTTTTCTACTCCTCTCATGAGCCCAAACAAGTCTCTAAAAGCATGAGTTTGCAACTACTTTACTTTTGGAGAAAATTCAAAACATTCATTATTCAATAGTGCCCAATAGCAAAAATCAGGTTTTGAATGAAGAATCACATTTCTTGGTAGAATCATGCAGGATTGAAATTTTTGATGGTTTTTTACTCCTCTCAACAGCCCAAACAAGTTTCTAAAAGGATGAGTTTGCAACTACTTTACTTTTGGAGAAAATTCAAAACATTCATTATTCAAAAGGGCCCAAACTATCAAAAACCATCGGTTTCAATGAACACACATTTCTTGGTAGAATCATGCAGGACTGAAATTTTTGATGTTTTTCTACTCCTCTCATGAGCCCAAACAAGTCTCTAAAAGCATGAGTTTGCAACTACTTTACTTTTGGAGAAAATTCAAAACATTCATTATTCAATAGAGCCCAATAGCAAAAATCAGGTTTTGAATGAAGAATCACATTTCTTGGTAAAATCATGCAGGATTGAAATTTTTGATGGTTTTTTACTCCTCTCAACAGCCCAAACAAGTTTCTAAAAGGATGAGTTTGCAACTACTTTACTTTTGGAGAAAATTCAAAACATTCATTATTCAATAGGGCCCAAACTATCAAAAACCAGCGGTTTCAATGAACACACATTTCTTGGTAGAATCATGCAGGACTGAAATTTTTGATGTTTTTCTACTCCTCTCATGAGCCCAAACAAGTATCTAAAAGCATGAGTTTGCAACTACTTTACTTTTGGAGAAAATTCAAAACATTCACTATTCAATAGAGCCCAATAGCAAAAATCAGGTTTTGAATGAAGAATCACATTTCTTAGTAAAATCATGCAGGATTGAAATTTTTGATGGTTTTTTACTCCTCTCAACAGCCCAAACAAGTTTCTAAAAGGATGAGTTTGCAACTACTTTACTTTTGGAGAAAATTCAAAACATTCATTATTCAATAGGGCCCAAACTATCAAAAACCAGCGGTTTGAATGAACACACATTTCTTGGTAGAATCATGCAGGACTGAAATTTTTGATGTTTTTCTACTCCTCTCATGAGCCCAAACAAGTCTCTAAAAGCATGAGTTTGCAACTACTTTACTTTTGGAGAAAATTCAAAACATTCATTATTCAATAGAGCCCAATAGCAAAAATCAGGTTTTGA
This sequence comes from Dendrobates tinctorius, assembly GCF_039654945.1. NCBI lineage: Eukaryota > Metazoa > Chordata > Amphibia > Anura > Dendrobatidae > Dendrobates > Dendrobates tinctorius. The sequence continues at coordinate 23,127,805 of NW_027361713.1, forward strand.
ATGAAGAATCACATTTCTTGGTAGAATCATGCAGGATTGAAATTTTTGATGGTTTTTTACTCCTCTCAACAGCCCAAACAAGTTTCTAAAAGGATGAGTTTGCAACTACTTTACTTTTGGAGAAAATTCAAAACATTCATTATTCAATAGGGCCCAAACTATCAAAAACCAGCGGTTTCAATGAACACACATTTCTTGGTAGAATCATGCAGGACTGAAATTTTTGATGTTTTTCTACTCCTCTCATGAGCCCAAACAAGTCTCTAAAAGCATGAGTTTGCAACTACTTTACTTTTGGAGAAAATTCAAAACATTCATTATTCAATAGAGCCCAATAGCAAAAATCAGGTTTTGAATGAAAAATCACATTTCTTGGTAAAATCATGCAGGATTGAAATTTTTGATGGTTTTTTACTCCTCTCAACAGCCCAAACAAGTTTCTAAAAGGATGAGTTTGCAACTACTTTACTTTTGGAGAAAATTCAAGATCCACTGAATTCAATCAAAGAGGTTCTATCAACTATCGAACGTTTTTCTGGGATCTCATTTTACAAAATCAACGAGACCAAATCCAAAATACTAGATTTCTTTCTTAATGATCTTACTATCTCAAACATTAAGAGGATCTCCAGCTTCGATTGGGAAAAGGAGGATATTTCATATTTAGGTATCAGTTTAACTAGAAATTTTAGGAAAACAGTGGAGATAAATTTGCAGAATATTATAAAAAAAACCCAGAACGAATTAAATAGTTTCTCGAGTCAGGAAATCTCATGGGTAGGCAGAATAATTTTATTTAAACTTTTTACCCTCCCAAAAATACTTTATACCTTCAGAGCAATACCATTATTTATCCCATTAAAATATCTCAGGAAGCTTCAGTCCAATATAAATAAATTCATATGGAATAAGAAAAGAGCAAGAGTAGCATCACACATTTTAACTAGAAATAAACTTAATGGCGGACTCGCCCTTCCAAACATAATTAATTATTACTATGCTAATCTAATCAAGCAATCCTTTTTTTGGGTAAATACAAACAATGCTCCAGCATGGGTAGAAATTGAGATGTACTTCAACAAAAATAAAACTCTTCTAAAGGCAATCTTGGAATGTCTTATGTCATCCACCCCTTCATATTATGATTCCCCAACAATTTCTGCAACCCTTTCAGCATGGAAACAATTAGCTAGGCCCCAAATTAAAAAGAGTCAGAGCCAAAGATATGTTCAATTAAAAAATGTTCCTATTAAATTTCTCGGTCTGATAGTGGAAAAAGAAATTCCGGCAGATTGGAACAAATCAGGTATTAGGGTAATAGGAGATCTGTATGACGGTAGGAAATTCTTAAGCAACGAAACACTAAAGACTCAAAAGAATTTTTCTTTCCAGGATTTCAATCTCTTTTCTCTGCTCAAAAAATATATACTAAAATTTATAAGGAAAAAATCATTTATAACGGAATCTACTAGTCTGCTACTTTGTAATCCTAATGTTAAACTCCACTGGAGATCGAGAAATATTTACGATTTCTTAAATGGTTCGGAGGATCTAGAGAAGACCCCATATATGCTAAATTGGGAGAATGATATTAATATTTCAGTCTCTATGGAACAATGGAAACAGGCTTTTAAAAGGACATATTCGTCTAATATTTGCGCCTCTCTACATGAGTCCTTTTATAAATTGATATCTAGGTGGTACTTTACGCCAGTAAAATTAGCCAGAATATTCCCAGGTAGATCTTCAGATTGCTGGAGAAACTGTGGGTTTATAGGTTCGCTTTTGCATGTTTTCTGGGAATGTCCTAATATTAGGCCTTTGTGGTTGGAGATCTCTAGGTTAATTAACGAGGTGACAAAACAAAAAATTACCCTAACACCACAAATGGCATTATTGTCCTTAAATCTTGATGAGATCCATCCTTCCCATATCCCAACAGTCATTCATTTGTTTCTTATAACAAAGAATGCCATAGCATCTCTATGGAATGAAAATGCAACGCCCAAACTCAGTGATATTACTGATAGAATGTCGTTGCACTGTTCATACGAGAAAAGTCATGCTATGGCAAATAACTACTTCGCAACATTCAGTAAAAGATGGAAATCCTGGATATGCTTCGCCTCAGATCAAAATTTATCTGAAATCACTTGCTCCTGATCTCTCCTACTGTGTGATTCAGTTAATTTGCTATTCATTTACGCTGTAATGCTCTTCCCCTGATTATACTTTATAAAGTGAACATTTCCCTTTCAAAACAGAAATAAAGATATATAAACATTACTTTAGTTTATTGTAGGACTATATCGTTGTACCTTAAATATATTACTACTGTTAAGGTATATATATTCTATGTAGGACTATCTTGGTGTACTTCAAATATATTACTACGGTTAAGGTATATATATTTTATATGTTATTATTAGATACTCCTACTGAATACTCATGTTACTACAATACTGTTATTTCTGTATATCCTACGGCTATAGGTATGACGTAAAAATATTACTGTTAATGTTATGTAAAATTTTAATAAAGTTGTTTGAAAATGGAGAAAATTCAAAACATTCATTGTTCAATAGGGCCCAAACTATCAAAAACCAGCGGTTTCAATGAACACACATTTCTTGGTAGAATCATGCAGGACTGAAATTTTTGATGTTTTTCTACTCCTCTCATGAGCCCAAACAAGTATCTAAAAGCATGAGTTTGCAACTACTTTACTTTTGGAGAAAATTCAAAACATTCACTATTCAATAGAGCCCAATAGCAAAAATCAGGTTTTGAATGAAGAATCACATTTCTTAGTAAAATCATGCAGGATTGAAATTTTTGATGGTTTTTTACTCCTCTCAAGAGCCCAAACAAGTTTCTAAAAGGATGAGTTTGCAACTACTTTACTTTTGGAGAAAATTCAAAACATTCATTATTCAATAGGGCCCAAACTATCAAAAACCAGCGGTTTCAATGAACACACATTTCTTGATAGAATCATGCAGGACTGAAATTTTTGATGTTTTTCTACTCCTCTCATGAGCCCAAACAAGTCTCTAAAAGCATGAGTTTGCAACTACTTTACTTTTGGAGAAAATTCAAAACATTCATTATTCAATAGAGCCCAATAGCAAAAATCAGGTTTTGAATGAAGAATCACATTTCTTGGTAGAATCATGCAGGATTGAAATTTTTGATGGTTTTTTACTCCTCTCAACAGCCCAAACAAGTTTCTAAAAGGATGAGTTTGCAACTACTTTACTTTTGGAGAAAATTCAAAACATTCATTATTCAATAGGGCCCAAACTATCAAAAACCAGCGGTTTCAATGAACACACATTTCTTGGTAGAATCATGCAGGACTGAAATTTTTGATGTTTTTCTACTCCTCTCATGAGCCCAAACAAGTCTCTAAAAGCATGAGTTTGCAACTACTTTACTTTTGGAGAAAATTCAAAACATTCACTATTCAATAGAGCCCAATAGCAAAAATCAGGTTTTGAATGAAGAATCACATTTCTTGGTAAAATCATGCAGGATTGAAATTTTTGATGGTTTTTTACTCCTCTCAACAGCCCAAACAAGTTTCTAAAAGGATGAGTTTGCAACTACTTTACTTTTGGAGAAAATTCAAAACATTCATTATTCAATAGGGCCCAAACTATCAAAAACCAGCGGTTTGAATGAACACACATTTCTTGGTAGAATCATGCAGGACTGAAATTTTTGATGTTTTTCTACTCCTCTCATGAGCCCAAACAAGTCTCTAAAAGCATGAGTTTGCAACTACTTTACTTTTGGAGAAAATTCAAAACATTCATTATTCAATAGAGCCCAATAGCAAAAATCAGGTTTTGAATGAAGAATCACATTTCTTGGTAGAGTCATGCAGGATTGAAATTTTTGATGGTTTTTTACTCCTCTCAACAGCCCAAACAAGTTTCTAAAAGGATGAGTTTGCAACTACTTTACTTTTGGAGAAAATTCAAAACATTCATTATTCAATAGGGCCCAAACTATCAAAAACCAGCGGTTTCAATGAACACACATTTCTTGGTAGAATCATGCAGGACTGAAATTTTTGATGTTTTTCTACTCCTCTCATGAGCCCAAACAAGTCTCTAAAAGCATGAGTTTGCAACTACTTTACTTTTGGAGAAAATTCAAAACATTCATTATTCAATAGAGCCCAATAGCAAAAATCAGGTTTTGAATGAAGAATCACATTTCTTGGTAGAATCATGCAGGATTGAAATTTTTGATGGTTTTTTACTCCTCTCAACAGCCCAAACAAGTTTCTAAAAGGATGAGTTTGCAACTACTTTACTTTTGGAGAAAATTCAAAACATTCATTATTCAATAGGGCCCAAACTATCAAAAACCAGCGGTTTCAATGAACACACATTTCTTGGTAGAATCATGCAGGACTGAAATTTTTGATGTTTTTCTACTCCTCTCATGAGCCCAAACAAGTCTCTAAAAGCATGAGTTTGCAACTACTTTACTTTTGGAGAAAATTCAAAACATTCACTATTCAATAGAGCCCAATAGCAAAAATCAGGTTTTGAATGAAGAATCACATTTCTTGGTAAAATCATGCAGGATTGAAATTTTTGATGGTTTTTTACTCCTCTCAACAGCCCAAACAAGTTTCTAAAAGGATGAGTTTGCAACTACTTTACTTTTGGAGAAAATTCAAAACATTCATTATTCAATAGGGCCCAAACTATCAAAAACCAGCGGTTTCAATGAACACACATTTCTTGGTAGAATCATGCAGGACTGAAATTTTTGATGTTTTTCTACTCCTCTCATGAGCCCAAACAAGTCTCTAAAAGCATGAGTTTGCAACTACTTTACTTTTGGAGAAAATTCAAAACATTCATTATTCAATAGAGCCCAATAGCAAAAATCAGGTTTTGAATGAAGAATCACATTTCTTGGTAGAATCATGCAGGATTGAAATTTTTGATGGTTTTTTACTCCTCTCAACAGCCCAAACAAGTTTCTAAAAGGATGAGTTTGCAACTACTTTACTTTTGGAGAAAATTCAAAACATTCATTATTCAATAGGGCCCAAACTATCAAAAACCAGCGGTTTCAATGAACACACATTTCTTGGTAGAATCATGCAGGACTGAAATTTTTGATGTTTTTCTACTCCTCTCATGAGCCCAAACAAGTCTCTAAAAGCATGAGTTTGCAACTACTTTACTTTTGTAGAAAATTCAAAACATTCATTATTCAATAGAGCCCAATAGCAAAAATCAGGTTTTGAATGAAGAATCACATTTCTTGGTAGAATCATGCAGGATTGAAATTTTTGATGGTTTTTTACTCCTCTCAACAGCCCAAACAAGTTTCTAAAAGGATGAGTTTGCAACTACTTTACTTTTGGAGAAAATTCAAAACATTCATTATTCAAAAGGGCCCAAACTATCAAAAACCATCGGTTTCAATGAACACACATTTCTTGGTAGAATCATGCAGGACTGAAATTTTTGATGTTTTTCTACTCCTCTCATGAGCCCAAACAAGTCTCTAAAAGCATGAGTTTGCAACTACTTTACTTTTGGAGAAAATTCAAAACATTCATTATTCAATAGAGCCCAATAGCAAAAATCAGGTTTTGAATGAAGAATCACATTTCTTGGTAAAATCATGCAGGATTGAAATTTTTGATGGTTTTTTACTCCTCTCAACAGCCCAAACAAGTTTCTAAAAGGATGAGTTTGCAACTACTTTACTTTTGGAGAAAATTCAAAACATTCATTATTCAATAGGGCCCAAACTATCAAAAACCAGCGGTTTCAATGAACACACATTTCTTGGTAGAATCATGCAGGACTGAAATTTTTGATGTTTTTCTACTCCTCTCATGAGCCCAAACAAGTCTCTAAAAGCATGAGTTTGCAACTACTTTACTTTTGGAGAAAATTCAAAACATTCATTATTCAATAGAGCCCAATAGCAAAAATCAGGTTTTGAATGAAGAATCACATTTCTTGGTAGAATCATGCAGGATTGAAATTTTTGATGGTTTTTTACTCCTCTCAACAGCCCAAACAAGTTTCTAAAAGGATGAGTTTGCAACTACTTTACTTTTGGAGAAAATTCAAAACATTCATTATTCAATAGGGCCCAAACTATCAAAAACCAGCGGTTTCAATGAACACACATTTCTTGGTAGAATCATGCAGGACTGAAATTTTTGATGGTTTTTTACTCCTCTCAAGAGCCCAAACAAGTTTCTAAAAGGATGAGTTTGCAACTACTTTACTTTTGGAGAAAATTCAAAACATTCACTATTCAATAGAGCCCAATAGCAAAAATCAGGTTTTGAATGAAGAATCACATTTCTTAGTAAAATCATGCAGGATTGAAATTTTTGATGGTTTTTTACTCCTCTCAAGAGCCCAAACAAGTTTCTAAAAGGATGAGTTTGCAACTACTTTACTTTTGGAGAAAATTCAAAACATTCATTATTCAATAGGGCCCAAACTATCAAAAACCAGCGGTTTCAATGAACACACATTTCTTGGTAGAATCATGCAGGACTGAAATTTTTGATGTTTTTCTACTCCTCTCATGAGCCCAAACAAGTCTCTAAAAGCATGAGTTTGCAACTACTTTACTTTTGGAGAAAATTCAAAACATTCATTATTCAATAGAGCCCAATAGCAAAAATCAGGTTTTGAATGAAGAATCACATTTCTTGGTAGAATCATGCAGGATTGAAATTTTTGATGGTTTTTTACTCCTCTCAACAGCCCAAACAAGTTTCTAAAAGGATGAGTTTGCAACTACTTTACTTTTGGAGAAAATTCAAAACATTCATTATTCAATAGGGCCAAACTATCAAAAACCAGCGGTTTCAATGAACACACATTTCTTGGTAGAATCATGCAGGACTGAAATTTTTGATGTTTTTCTACTCCTCTCATGAGCCCAAACAAGTATCTAAAAGCATGAGTTTGCAACTACTTTACTTTTGGAGAAAATTCAAAACATTCACTATTCAATAGAGCCCAATAGCAAAAATCAGGTTTTGAATGAAGAATCACATTTCTTAGTAAAATCATGCAGGATTGAAATTTTTGATGGTTTTTTACTCCTCTCAACAGCCCAAACAAGTTTCTAAAAGGATGAGTTTGCAACTACTTTACTTTTGGAGAAAATTCAAAACATTCATTATTCAATAGGGCCCAAACTATCAAAAACCAGCGGTTTGAATGAACACACATTTCTTGGTAGAATCATGCAGGACTGAAATTTTTGATGTTTTTCTACTCCTCTCATGAGCCCAAACAAGTCTCTAAAAGCATGAGTTTGCAACTACTTTACTTTTGGAGAAAATTCAAAACATTCATTATTCAATAGAGCCCAATAGCAAAAATCAGGTTTTGAATGAAGAATCACATTTCTTGGTAGAATCATGCAGGATTGAAATTTTTGATGGTTTTTTACTCCTCTCAACAGCCCAAACAAGTTTCTAAAAGGATGAGTTTGCAACTACTTTACTTTTGGAGAAAATTCAAAACATTCATTATTCAATAGGGCCCAAACTATCAAAAACCAGCGGTTTCAATGAACACACATTTCTTCGTAGAATCATGCAGGACTGAAATTTTTGATGTTTTTCTACTCCTCTCATGAGCCCAAACAAGTCTCTAAAAGCATGAGTTTGCAACTACTTTACTTTTGGAGAAAATTCAAAACATTCATTATTCAATAGAGCCCAATAGCAAAAATCAGGTTTTGAATGAAGAATCACATTTCTTGGTAAAATCATGCAGGATTGAAATTTTTGATGGTTTTTTACTCCTCTCAACAGCCCAAACAAGTTTCTAAAAGTATGAGTTTGCAACTACTTTACTTATGGAGAAAATTCAAAACATTCATTGTTCAATAGGGCCCAAACTATCAAAAACCAGCGGTTTCAATGAACACACATTTCTTGGTAGAATCATGCAGGACTGAAATTTTTGATGTTTTTCTACTCCTCTCATGAGCCCAAACAAGTATCTAAAAGCATGAGTTTGCAACTACTTTACTTTTGGAGAAAATTCAAAACATTCACTATTCAATAGAGCCCAATAGCAAAAATCAGGTTTTGAATGAAGAATCACATTTCTTAGTAAAATCATGCAGGATTGAAATTTTTGATGGTTTTTTACTCCTCTCAAGAGCCCAAACAAGTTTCTAAAAGGATGAGTTTGCAACTACTTTACTTTTGGAGAAAATTCAAAACATTCATTATTCAATAGGGCCCAAACTATCAAAAACCAGCGGTTTGAATGAACACACATTTCTTGGTAGAATCATGCAGGACTGAAATTTTTGATGTTTTTCTACTCCTCTCATGAGCCCAAACAAGTCTCTAAAAGCATGAGTTTGCAACTACTTTACTTTTGGAGAAAATTCAAAACATTCATTATTCAATAGAGCCCAATAGCAAAAATCAGGTTTTGAATGAAGAATCACATTTCTTGGTAGAATCATGCAGGATTGAAATTTTTGATGGTTTTTTACTCCTCTCAACAGCCCAAACAAGTTTCTAAAAGGATGAGTTTGCAACTACTTTACTTTTGGAGAAAATTCAAAACATTCATTATTCAATAGGGCCCAAACTATCAAAAACCAGCGGTTTCAATGAACACACATTTCTTGGTAGAATCATGCAGGACTGAAATTTTTGATGTTTTTCTACTCCTCTCATGAGCCCAAACAAGTCTCTAAAAGCATGAGTTTGCAACTACTTTACTTTTGGAGAAAATTCAAAACATTCACTATTCAATAGAGCCCAATAGCAAAAATCAGGTTTTGAATGAAGAATCACATTTCTTGGTAAAATCATGCAGGATTGAAATTTTTGATGGTTTTTTACTCCTCTCAACAGCCCAAACAAGTTTCTAAAAGGATGAGTTTGCAACTACTTTACTTTTGGAGAAAATTCAAAACATTCATTATTCAATAGGGCCCAAACTATCAAAAACCAGCGGTTTGAATGAACACACATTTCTTGGTAGAATCATGCAGGACTGAAATTTTTGATGTTTTTCTACTCCTCTCATGAGCCCAAACAAGTCTCTAAAAGCATGAGTTTGCAACTACTTTACTTTTGGAGAAAATTCAAAACATTCATTATTCAATAGAGCCCAATAGCAAAAATCAGGTTTTGAATGAAGAATCACATTTCTTGGTAGAATCATGCAGGATTGAAATTTTTGATGGTTTTTTACTCCTCTCAACAGCCCAAACAAGTTTCTAAAAGGATGAGTTTGCAACTACTTTACTTTTGGAGAAAATTCAAAACATTCATTATTCAATAGGGCCCAAACTATCAAAAACCAGCGGTTTCAATGAACACACATTTCTTGGTAGAATCATGCAGGACTGAAATTTTTGATGTTTTTCTACTCCTCTCATGAGCCCAAACAAGTCTCTAAAAGCATGAGTTTGCAACTACTTTACTTTTGGAGAAAATTCAAAACATTCACTATTCAATAGAGCCCAATAGCAAAAATCAGGTTTTGAATGAAGAATCACATTTCTTGGTAAAATCATGCAGGATTGAAATTTTTGATGGTTTTTTACTCCTCTCAACAGCCCAAACAAGTTTCTAAAAGGATGAGTTTGCAACTACTTTACTTTTGGAGAAAATTCAAAACATTCATTATTCAATAGGGCCCAAACTATCAAAAACCAGCGGTTTGAATGAACACACATTTCTTGGTAGAATCATGCAGGACTGAAATTTTTGATGTTTTTCTACTCCTCTCATGAGCCCAAACAAGTCTCTAAAAGCATGAGTTTGCAACTACTTTACTTTTGGAGAAAATTCAAAACATTCATTATTCAATAGAGCCCAATAGCAAAAATCAGGTTTTGAATGAAGAATCACATTTCTTGGTAGAGTCATGCAGGATTGAAATTTTTGATGGTTTTTTACTCCTCTCAACAGCCCAAACAAGTTTCTAAAAGGATGAGTTTGCAACTACTTTACTTTTGGAGAAAATTCAAAACATTCATTATTCAATAGGGCCCAAACTATCAAAAACCAGCGGTTTCAATGAACACACATTTCTTGGTAGAATCATGCAGGACTGAAATTTTTGATGTTTTTCTACTCCTCTCATGAGCCCAAACAAGTCTCTAAAAGCATGAGTTTGCAACTACTTTACTTTTGGAGAAAATTCAAAACATTCATTATTCAATAGAGCCCAATAGCAAAAATCAGGTTTTGAACGAAGAATCACATTTCTTGGTAGAATCATGCAGGATTGAAATTTTTGATGGTTTTTTACTCCTCTCAACAGCCCAAACAAGTTTCTAAAAGGATGAGTTTGCAACTACTTTACTTTTGGAGAAAATTCAAAACATTCATTATTCAATAGGGCCCAAACTATCAAAAACCAGCGGTTTCAATGAACACACATTTCTTGGTAGAATCATGCAGGACTGAAATTTTTGATGTTTTTCTACTCCTCTCATGAGCCCAAACAAGTCTCTAAAAGCATGAGTTTGCAACTACTTTACTTTTGGAGAAAATTCAAAACATTCACTATTCAATAGAGCCCAATAGCAAAAATCAGGTTTTGAATGAAGAATCACATTTCTTGGTAAAATCATGCAGGATTGAAATTTTTGATGGTTTTTTACTCCTCTCAACAGCCCAAACAAGTTTCTAAAAGGATGAGTTTGCAACTACTTTACTTTTGGAGAAAATTCAAAACATTCATTATTCAATAGGGCCCAAACTATCAAAAACCAGCGGTTTCAATGAACACACATTTCTTGGTAGAATCATGCAGGACTGAAATTTTTGATGTTTTTCTACTCCTCTCATGAGCCCAAACAAGTCTCTAAAAGCATGAGTTTGCAACTACTTTACTTTTGGAGAAAATTCAAAACATTCATTATTCAATAGAGCCCAATAGCAAAAATCAGGTTTTGAATGAAGAATCACATTTCTTGGTAGAATCATGCAGGATTGAAATTTTTGATGGTTTTTTACTCCTCTCAACAGCCCAAACAAGTTTCTAAAAGGATGAGTTTGCAACTACTTTACTTTTGGAGAAAATTCAAAACATTCATTATTCAATAGGGCCCAAACTATCAAAAACCAGCGGTTTCAATGAACACACATTTCTTGGTAGAATCATGCAGGACTGAAATTTTTGATGTTTTTCTACTCCTCTCATGAGCCCAAACAAGTCTCTAAAAGCATGAGTTTGCAACTACTTTACTTTTGGAGAAAATTCAAAACATTCATTATTCAATAGAGCCCAATAGCAAAAATCAGGTTTTGAATGAAGAATCACATTTCTTGGTAGAATCATGCAGGATTGAAATTTTTGATGGTTTTTTACTTCTCTCAACAGCCCAAACAAGTTTCTAAAAGGATGAGTTTGCAACTACTTTACTTTTGGAGAAAATTCAAAACATTCATTATTCAAAAGGGCCCAAACTATCAAAAACCATCGGTTTCAATGAACACACATTTCTTGGTAGAATCATGCAGGACTGAAATTTTTGATGTTTTTCTACTCCTCTCATGAGCCCAAACAAGTCTCTAAAAGCATGAGTTTGCAACTACTTTACTTTTGGAGAAAATTCAAAACATTCATTATTCAATAGAGCCCAATAGCAAAAATCAGGTTTTGAATGAAGAATCACATTTCTTGGTAAAATCATGCAGGATTGAAATTTTTGATGGTTTTTTACTCCTCTCAACAGCCCAAACAAGTTTCTAAAAGGATGAGTTTGCAACTACTTTACTTTTGGAGAAAATTCAAAACATTCATTATTCAATAGGGCCCAAACTATCAAAAACCAGCGGTTTCAATGAACACACATTTCTTGGTAGAATCATGCAGGACTGAAATTTTTGATGTTTTTCTACTCCTCTCATGAGCCCAAACAAGTCTCTAAAAGCATGAGTTTGCAACTACTTTACTTTTGGAGAAAATTCAAAACATTCATTATTCAATAGAGCCCAATAGCAAAAATCAGGTTTTGAATGAAGAATCACATTTCTTGGTAGAATCATGCAGGATTGAAATTTTTGATGGTTTTTTACTCCTCTCAACAGCCCAAACAAGTTTCTAAAAGGATGAGTTTGCAACTACTTTACTTTTGGAGAAAATTCAAAACATTCATTATTCAATAGGGCCCAAACTATCAAAAACCAGCGGTTTCAATGAACACACATTTCTTGGTAGAATCATGCAGGACTGAAATTTTTGATGTTTTTCTACTCCTCTCATGAGCCCAAACAAGTCTCTAAAAGCATGAGTTTGCAACTACTTTACTTTTGGAGAAAATTCAAAACATTCACTATTCAATAGAGCCCAATAGCAAAAATCAGGTTTTGAATGAAGAATCACATTTCTTAGTAAAATCATGCAGGATTGAAATTTTTGATGGTTTTTTACTCCTCTCAAGAGCCCAAACAAGTTTCTAAAAGGATGAGTTTGCAACTACTTTACTTTTGGAGAAAATTCAAAACATTCATTATTCAATAGGGCCCAAACTATCAAAAACCAGCGGTTTCAATGAACACACATTTCTTGGTAGAATCATGCAGGACTGAAATTTTTGATGTTTTTCTACTCCTCTCATGAGCCCAAACAAGTCTCTAAAAGCATGAGTTTGCAACTACTTTACTTTTGGAGAAAATTCAAAACATTCATTATTCAATAGAGCCCAATAGCAAAAATCAGGTTTTGAATGAAGAATCACATTTCTTGGTAGAATCATGCAGGATTGAAATTTTTGATGGTTTTTTACTCCTCTCAACAGCCCAAACAAGTTTCTAAAAGGATGAGTTTGCAACTACTTTACTTTTGGAGAAAATTCAAAACATTCATTATTCAATAGGGCCAAACTATCAAAAACCAGCGGTTTCAATGAACACACATTTCTTGGTAGAATCATGCAGGACTGAAATTTTTGATGTTTTTCTACTCCTCTCATGAGCCCAAACAAGTATCTAAAAGCATGAGTTTGCAACTACTTTACTTTTGGAGAAAATTCAAAACATTAACTATTCAATAGAGCCCAATAGCAAAAATCAGGTTTTGAATGAAGAATCACATTTCTTAGTAAAATCATGCAGGATTGAAATTTTTGATGGTTTTTTACTCCTCTCAACAGCCCAAACAAGTTTCTAAAAGGATGAGTTTGCAACTACTTTACTTTTGGAGAAAATTCAAAACATTCATTATTCAATAGGGCCCAAACTATCAAAAACCAGCGGTTTGAATGAACACACATTTCTTGGTAGAATCATGCAGGACTGAAATTTTTGATGTTTTTCTACTCCTCTCATGAGCCCAAACAAGTCTCTAAAAGCATGAGTTTGCAACTACTTTACTTTTGGAGAAAATTCAAAACATTCATTATTCAATAGAGCCCAATAGCAAAAATCAGGTTTTGAATGAAAAATCACATTTCTTGGTAAAATCATGCAGGATTGAAATTTTTGATGGTTTTTTACTCCTCTCAACAGCCCAAACAAGTTTCTAAAAGGATGAGTTTGCAACTACTTTACTTTTGGAGAAAATTCAAAACATTCATTGTTCAATAGGGCCCAAACTATCAAAAACCAGCGGTTTCAATGAACACACATTTCTTGGTAGAATCATGCAGGACTGAAATTTTTGATGTTTTTCTACTCCTCTCATGAGCCCAAACAAGTATCTAAAAGCATGAGTTTGCAACTACTTTACTTTTGGAGAAAATTCAAAACATTCACTATTCAATAGAGCCCAATAGCAAAAATCAGGTTTTGAATGAAGAATCACATTTCTTAGTAAAATCATGCAGGATTGAAATTTTTGATGGTTTTTTACTCCTCTCAAGAGCCCAAACAAGTTTCTAAAAGGATGAGTTTGCAACTACTTTACTTTTGGAGAAAATTCAAAACATTCATTATTCAATAGGGCCCAAACTATCAAAAACCAGCGGTTTGAATGAACACACATTTCTTGGTAGAATCATGCAGGACTGAAATTTTTGATGTTTTTCTACTCCTCTCATGAGCCCAAACAAGTCTCTAAAAGCATGAGTTTGCAACTACTTTACTTTTGGAGAAAATTCAAAACATTCATTATTCAATAGAGCCCAATAGCAAAAATCAGGTTTTGAATGAAGAATCACATTTCTTGGTAGAATCATGCAGGATTGAAATTTTTGATGGTTTTTTACTCCGCTCAACAGCCCAAACAAGTTTCTAAAAGGATGAGTTTGCAACTACTTTACTTTTGGAGAAAATTCAAAACATTCATTATTCAATAGGGCCCAAACTATCAAAAACCAGCGGTTTCAATGAACACACATTTCTTGGTAGAATCATGCAGGACTGAAATTTTTGATGTTTTTCTACTCCTCTCATGAGCCCAAACAAGTCTCTAAAAGCATGAGTTTGCAACTACTTTACTTTTGGAGAAAATTCAAAACATTCACTATTCAATAGAGCCCAATAGCAAAAATCAGGTTTTGAATGAAGAATCACATTTCTTGGTAAAATCATGCAGGATTGAAATTTTTGATGGTTTTTTACTCCTCTCAACAGCCCAAACAAGTTTGTAAAAGGATGAGTTTGCAACTACTTTACTTTTGGAGAAAATTCAAAACATTCATTATTCAATAGGGCCCAAACTATCAAAAACCAGCGGTTTGAATGAACACACATTTCTTGGTAGAATCATGCAGGACTGAAATTTTTGATGTTTTTCTACTCCTCTCATGAGCCCAAACAAGTCTCTAAAAGCATGAGTTTGCAACTACTTTACTTTTGGAGAAAATTCAAAACATTCATTATTCAATAGAGCCCAATAGCAAAAATCAGGTTTTGAATGAAGAATCACATTTCTTGGTAGAGTCATGCAGGATTGAAATTTTTGATGGTTTTTTACTCCTCTCAACAGCCCAAACAAGTTTCTAAAAGGATGAGTTTGCAACTACTTTACTTTTGGAGAAAATTCAAAACATTCATTATTCAATAGGGCCCAAACTATCAAAAACCAGCGGTTTCAATGAACACACATTTCTTGGTAGAATCATGCAGGACTGAAATTTTTGATGTTTTTCTACTCCTCTCATGAGCCCAAACAAGTCTCTAAAAGCATGAGTTTGCAACTACTTTACTTTTGGAGAAAATTCAAAACATTCACTATTCAATAGAGCCCAATAGCAAAAATCAGGTTTTGAATGAAGAATCACATTTCTTAGTAAAATCATGCAGGATTGAAATTTTTGATGGTTTTTTACTCCTCTCAACAGCCCAAACAAGTTTCTAAAAGGATGAGTTTGCAACTACTTTACTTTTGGAGAAAATTCAAAACATTCATTATTCAATAGGGCCCAAACTATCAAAAACCAGCGGTTTCAATGAACACACATTTCTTGGTAGAATCATGCAGGACTGAAATTTTTGATGTTTTTCTACTCCTCTCATGAGCCCAAACAAGTCTCTAAAAGCATGAGTTTGCAACTACTTTACTTTTGGAGAAAATTCAAAACATTCATTATTCAATAGAGCCCAATAGCAAAAACAGGTTTTGAATGAAGAATCACATTTCTTAGTAAAATCATGCAGGATTGAAATTTTTGATGGTTTTTTACTCCTCTCAACAGCCCAAACAAGTTTCTAAAAGGATGAGTTTGCAACTACTTTACTTTTGGAGAAAATTCAAAACATTCATTATTCAATAGGGCCCAAACTATCAAAAACCAGCGGTTTCAATGAACACACATTTCTTGGTAGAATCATGCAGGACTGAAATTTTTGATGTTTTTCTACTCCTCTCATGAGCCCAAACAAGTCTCTAAAAGCATGAGTTTGCAACTACTTTACTTTTGGAGAAAATTCAAAACATTCATTATTCAATAGTGCCCAATAGCAAAAATCAGGTTTTGAATGAAGAATCACATTTCTTGGTAGAATCATGCAGGATTGAAATTTTTGATGGTTTTTTACTCCTCTCAACAGCCCAAACAAGTTTCTAAAAGGATGAGTTTGCAACTACTTTACTTTTGGAGAAAATTCAAAACATTCATTATTCAATAGGGCCCAAACTATCAAAAACCAGCGGTTTCAATGAACACACATTTCTTGGTAGAATCATGCAGGACTGAAATTTTTGATGTTTTTCTACTCCTCTCATGAGCCCAAACAAGTCTCTAAAAGCATGAGTTTGCAACTACTTTACTTTTGGAGAAAATTCAAAACATTCATTATTCAATAGAGCCCAATAGCAAAAATCAGGTTTTGAATGAAGAATCACATTTCTTGGTAGAATCATGCAGGATTGAAATTTTTGATGGTTTTTTACTCCTCTCAACAGCCCAAACAAGTTTCTAAAAGGATGAGTTTGCAACTACTTTACTTTTGGAGAAAATTCAAAACATTCATTATTCAATAGGGCCAAACTATCAAAAACCAGCGGTTTCAATGAACACACATTTCTTGGTAGAATCATGCAGGACTGAAATTTTTGATGTTTTTCTACTCCTCTCATGAGCCCAAACAAGTATCTAAAAGCATGAGTTTGCAACTACTTTACTTTTGGAGAAAATTCAAAACATTCACTATTCAATAGAGCCCAATAGCAAAAATCAGGTTTTGAATGAAGAATCACATTTCTTAGTAAAATCATGCAGGATTGAAATTTTTGATGGTTTTTTACTCCTCTCAACAGCCCAAACAAGTTTCTAAAAGGATGAGTTTGCAACTACTTTACTTTTGGAGAAAATTCAAAACATTCATTATTCAATAGGGCCCAAACTATCAAAAACCAGCGGTTTGAATGAACACACATTTCTTGGTAGAATCATGCAGGACTGAAATTTTTGATGTTTTTCTACTCCTCTCATGAGCCCAAACAAGTCTCTAAAAGCATGAGTTTGCAACTACTTTACTTTTGGAGAAAATTCAAAACATTCATTATTCAATAGAGCCCAATAGCAAAAATCAGGTTTTGAATGAAGAATCACATTTCTTGGTAGAATCATGCAGGATTGAAATTTTTGATGGTTTTTTACTCCTCTCAACAGCCCAAACAAGTTTCTAAAAGGATGAGTTTGCAACTACTTTACTTTTGGAGAAAATTCAAAACATTCATTATTCAATAGGGCCCAAACTATCAAAAACCAGCGGTTTCAATGAACACACATTTCTTGGTAGAATCATGCAGGACTGAAATTTTTGATGTTTTTCTACTCCTCTCATGAGCCCAAACAAGTCTCTAAAAGCATGAGTTTGCAACTACTTTACTTTTGGAGAAAATTCAAAACATTCATTATTCAATAGAGCCCAATAGCAAAAATCAGGTTTTGAATGAAGAATCACATTTCTTGGTAAAATCATGCAGGATTGAAATTTTTGATGGTTTTTTACTCCTCTCAACAGCCCAAACAAGTTTCTAAAAGGATGAGTTTGCAACTACTTTACTTTTGGAGAAAATTCAAAACATTCATTGTTCAATAGGGCCCAAACTATCAAAAACCAGCGGTTTCAATGAACACACATTTCTTGGTAGAATCATGCAGGACTGAAATTTTTGATGTTTTTCTACTCCTCTCATGAGCCCAAACAAGTATCTAAAAGCATGAGTTTGCAACTACTTTACTTTTGGAGAAAATTCAAAACATTCACTATTCAATAGAGCCCAATAGCAAAAATCAGGTTTTGAATGAAGAATCACATTTCTTAGTAAAATCATGCAGGATTGAAATTTTTGATGGTTTTTTACTCCTCTCAAGAGCCCAAACAAGTTTCTAAAAGGATGAGTTTGCAACTACTTTACTTTTGGAGAAAATTCAAAACATTCATTATTCAATAGGGCCCAAACTATCAAAAACCAGCGGTTTGAATGAACACACATTTCTTGGTAGAATCATGCAGGACTGAAATTTTTGATGTTTTTCTACTCCTCTCATGAGCCCAAACAAGTCTCTAAAAGCATGAGTTTGCAACTACTTTACTTTTGGAGAAAATTCAAAACATTCATTATTCAATAGAGCCCAATAGCAAAAATCAGGTTTTGAATGAAGAATCACATTTCTTGGTAGAATCATGCAGGATTGAAATTTTTGATGGTTTTTTACTCCTCTCAACAGCCCAAACAAGTTTCTAAAAGGATGAGTTTGCAACTACTTTACTTTTGGAGAAAATTCAAAACATTCATTATTCAATAGGGCCCAAACTATCAAAAACCAGCGGTTTCAATGAACACACATTTCTTGGTAGAATCATGCAGGACTGAAATTTTTGATGTTTTTCTACTCCTCTCATGAGCCCAAACAAGTCTCTAAAAGCATGAGTTTGCAACTACTTTACTTTTGGAGAAAATTCAAAACATTCACTATTCAATAGAGCCCAATAGCAAAAATCAGGTTTTGAATGAAGAATCACATTTCTTGGTAAAATCATGCAGGATTGAAATTTTTGATGGTTTTTTACTCCTCTCAACAGCCCAAACAAGTTTCTAAAAGGATGAGTTTGCAACTACTTTACTTTTGGAGAAAATTCAAAACATTCATTATTCAATAGGGCCCAAACTATCAAAAACCAGCGGTTTGAATGAACACACATTTCTTGGTAGAATCATGCAGGACTGAAATTTTTGATGTTTTTCTACTCCTCTCATGAGCCCAAACAAGTCTCTAAAAGCATGAGTTTGCAACTACTTTACTTTTGGAGAAAATTCAAAACATTCATTATTCAATAGAGCCCAATAGCAAAAATCAGGTTTTGAATGAAGAATCACATTTCTTGGTAGAGTCATGCAGGATTGAAATTTTTGATGGTTTTTTACTCCTCTCAACAGCCCAAACAAGTTTCTAAAAGGATGAGTTTGCAACTACTTTACTTTTGGAGAAAATTCAAAACATTCATTATTCAATAGGGCCAAACTATCAAAAACCAGCGGTTTCAATGAACACACATTTCTTGGTAGAATCATGCAGGACTGAAATTTTTGATGTTTTTCTACTCCTCTCATGAGCCCAAACAAGTATCTAAAAGCATGAGTTTGCAACTACTTTACTTTTGGAGAAAATTCAAAACATTCACTATTCAATAGAGCCCAATAGCAAAAATCAGGTTTTGAATGAAGAATCACATTTCTTAGTAAAATCATGCAGGATTGAAATTTTTGATGGTTTTTTACTCCTCTCAACAGCCCAAACAAGTTTCTAAAAGGATGAGTTTGCAACTACTTTACTTTTGGAGAAAATTCAAAACATTCATTATTCAATAGGGCCCAAACTATCAAAAACCAGCGGTTTGAATGAACACACATTTCTTGGTAGAATCATGCAGGACTGAAATTTTTGATGTTTTTCTACTCCTCTCATGAGCCCAAACAAGTCTCTAAAAGCATGAGTTTGCAACTACTTTACTTTTGGAGAAAATTCAAAACATTCATTATTCAATAGAGCCCAATAGCAAAAATCAGGTTTTGAATGAAGAATCACATTTCTTGGTAGAATCATGCAGGATTGAAATTTTTGATGGTTTTTTACTCCTCTCAACAGCCCAAACAAGTTTCTAAAAGGATGAGTTTGCAACTACTTTACTTTTGGAGAAAATTCAAAACATTCATTATTCAATAGGGCCCAAACTATCAAAAACCAGCGGTTTCAATGAACACACATTTCTTGGTAGAATCATGCAGGACTGAAATTTTTGATGTTTTTCTACTCCTCTCATGAGCCCAAACAAGTCTCTAAAAGCATGAGTTTGCAACTACTTTACTTTTGGAGAAAATTCAAAACATTCATTATTCAATAGAGCCCAATAGCAAAAATCAGGTTTTGAATGAAGAATCACATTTCTTGGTAAAATCATGCAGGATTGAAATTTTTGATGGTTTTTTACTCCTCTCAACAGCCCAAACAAGTTTCTAAAAGGATGAGTTTGCAACTACTTTACTTTTGGAGAAAATTCAAAACATTCATTGTTCAATAGGGCCCAAACTATCAAAAACCAGCGGTTTCAATGAACACACATTTCTTGGTAGAATCATGCAGGACTGAAATTTTTGATGTTTTTCTACTCCTCTCATGAGCCCAAACAAGTATCTAAAAGCATGAGTTTGCAACTACTTTACTTTTGGAGAAAATTCAAAACATTCACTATTCAATAGAGCCCAATAGCAAAAATCAGGTTTTGAATGAAGAATCACATTTCTTAGTAAAATCATGCAGGATTGAAATTTTTGATGGTTTTTTACTCCTCTCAAGAGCCCAAACAAGTTTCTAAAAGGATGAGTTTGCAACTACTTTACTTTTGGAGAAAATTCAAAACATTCATTATTCAATAGGGCCCAAACTATCAAAAACCAGCGGTTTGAATGAACACACATTTCTTGGTAGAATCATGCAGGACTGAAATTTTTGATGTTTTTCTACTCCTCTCATGAGCCCAAACAAGTCTCTAAAAGCATGAGTTTGCAACTACTTTACTTTTGGAGAAAATTCAAAACATTCATTATTCAATAGAGCCCAATAGCAAAAATCAGGTTTTGAATGAAGAATCACATTTCTTGGTAGAATCATGCAGGATTGAAATTTTTGATGGTTTTTTACTCCTCTCAACAGCCCAAACAAGTTTCTAAAAGGATGAGTTTGCAACTACTTTACTTTTGGAGAAAATTCAAAACATTCATTATTCAATAGGGCCCAAACTATCAAAAACCAGCGGTTTCAATGAACACACATTTCTTGGTAGAATCATGCAGGACTGAAATTTTTGATGTTTTTCTACTCCTCTCATGAGCCCAAACAAGTCTCTAAAAGCATGAGTTTGCAACTACTTTACTTTTGGAGAAAATTCAAAACATTCACTATTCAATAGAGCCCAATAGCAAAAATCAGGTTTTGAATGAAGAATCACATTTCTTGGTAAAATCATGCAGGATTGAAATTTTTGATGGTTTTTTACTCCTCTCAACAGCCCAAACAAGTTTCTAAAAGGATGAGTTTGCAACTACTTTACTTTTGGAGAAAATTCAAAACATTCATTATTCAATAGGGCCCAAACTATCAAAAACCAGCGGTTTGAATGAACACACATTTCTTGGTAGAATCATGCAGGACTGAAATTTTTGATGTTTTTCTACTCCTCTCATGAGCCCAAACAAGTCTCTAAAAGCATGAGTTTGCAACTACTTTACTTTTGGAGAAAATTCAAAACATTCATTATTCAATAGAGCCCAATAGCAAAAATCAGGTTTTGAATGAAGAATCACATTTCTTGGTAGAGTCATGCAGGATTGAAATTTTTGATGGTTTTTTACTCCTCTCAACAGCCCAAACAAGTTTCTAAAAGGATGAGTTTGCAACTACTTTACTTTTGGAGAAAATTCAAAACATTCATTATTCAATAGGGCCCAAACTATCAAAAACCAGCGGTTTCAATGAACACACATTTCTTGGTAGAATCATGCAGGACTGAAATTTTTGATGTTTTTCTACTCCTCTCATGAGCCCAAACAAGTCTCTAAAAGCATGAGTTTGCAACTACTTTACTTTTGGAGAAAATTCAAAACATTCACTATTCAATAGAGCCCAATAGCAAAAATCAGGTTTTGAATGAAGAATCACATTTCTTAGTAAAATCATGCAGGATTGAAATTTTTGATGGTTTTTTACTCCTCTCAACAGCCCAAACAAGTTTCTAAAAGGATGAGTTTGCAACTACTTTACTTTTGGAGAAAATTCAAAACATTCATTATTCAATAGGGCCCAAACTATCAAAAACCAGCGGTTTCAATGAACACACATTTCTTGGTAGAATCATGCAGGACTGAAATTTTTGATGTTTTTCTACTCCTCTCATGAGCCCAAACAAGTCTCTAAAAGCATGAGTTTGCAACTACTTTACTTTTGGAGAAAATTCAAAACATTCACTATTCAATAGAGCCCAATAGCAAAAATCAGGTTTTGAATGAAGAATCACATTTCTTAGTAAAATCATGCAGGATTGAAATTTTTGATGGTTTTTTACTCCTCTCAACAGCCCAAACAAGTTTCTAAAAGGATGAGTTTGCAACTACTTTACTTTTGGAGAAAATTCAAAACATTCATTATTCAATAGGGCCCAAACTATCAAAAACCAGCGGTTTCAATGAACACACATTTCTTGGTAGAATCATGCAGGACTGAAATTTTTGATGTTTTTCTACTCCTCTCATGAGCCCAAACAAGTCTCTAAAAGCATGAGTTTGCAACTACTTTACTTTTGGAGAAAATTCAAAACATTCATTATTCAATAGAGCCCAATAGCAAAAATCAGGTTTTGAATGAAGAATCACATTTCTTAGTAAAATCATGCAGGATTGAAATTTTTGATGGTTTTTTACTCCTCTCAACAGCCCAAACAAGTTTCTAAAAGGATGAGTTTGCAACTACTTTACTTTTGGAGAAAATTCAAAACATTCATTATTCAATAGGGCCCAAACTATCAAAAACCAGCGGTTTCAATGAACACACATTTCTTGGTAGAATCATGCAGGACTGAAATTTTTGATGTTTTTCTACTCCTCTCATGAGCCCAAACAAGTCTCTAAAAGCATGAGTTTGCAACTACTTTACTTTTGGAGAAAATTCAAAACATTCATTATTCAATAGTGCCCAATAGCAAAAATCAGGTTTTGAATGAAGAATCACATTTCTTGGTAGAATCATGCAGGATTGAAATTTTTGATGGTTTTTTACTCCTCTCAACAGCCCAAACAAGTTTCTAAAAGGATGAGTTTGCAACTACTTTACTTTTGGAGAAAATTCAAAACATTCATTATTCAATAGGGCCCAAACTATCAAAAACCAGCGGTTTCAATGAACACACATTTCTTGGTAGAATCATGCAGGACTGAAATTTTTGATGTTTTTCTACTCCTCTCATGAGCCCAAACAAGTATCTAAAAGCATGAGTTTGCAACTACTTTACTTTTGGAGAAAATTCAAAACATTCACTATTCAATAGAGCCCAATAGCAAAAATCAGGTTTTGAATGAAGAATCACATTTCTTAGTAAAATCATGCAGGATTGAAATTTTTGATGGTTTTTTACTCCTCTCAACAGCCCAAACAAGTTTCTAAAAGGATGAGTTTGCAACTACTTTACTTTTGGAGAAAATTCAAAACATTCATTATTCAATAGGGCCCAAACTATCAAAAACCAGCGGTTTGAATGAACACACATTTCTTGGTAGAATCATGTAGGACTGAAATTTTTGATGTTTTTCTACTCCTCTCATGAGCCCAAACAAGTCTCTAAAAGCATGAGTTTGCAACTACTTTACTTTTGGAGAAAATTCAAAACATTCATTATTCAATAGAGCCCAATAGCAAAAATCAGGTTTTGAATGAAGAATCACATTTCTTGGTAGAATCATGCAGGATTGAAATTTTTGATGGTTTTTTACTCCTCTCAACAGCCCAAACAAGTTTCTAAAAGGATGAGTTTGCAACTACTTTAGTTTTGGAGAAAATTCAAAACATTCATTATTCAATAGGGCCCAAACTATCAAAAACCAGCGGTTTCAATGAACACACATTTCTTGGTAGAATCATGCAGGACTGAAATTTTTGATGTTTTTCTACTCCTCTCATGAGCCCAAACAAGTCTCTAAAAGCATGAGTTTGCAACTACTTTACTTTTGGAGAAAATTCAAAACATTCATTATTCAATAGAGCCCAATAGCAAAAATCAGGTTTTGAATGAAGAATCACATTTCTTGGTAAAATCATGCAGGATTGAAATTTTTGATGGTTTTTTACTCCTCTCAACAGCCCAAACAAGTTTCTAAAAGGATGAGTTTGCAACTACTTTACTTTTGGAGAAAATTCAAAACATTCATTGTTCAATAGGGCCCAAACTATCAAAAACCAGCGGTTTCAATGAACACACATTTCTTGGTAGAATCATGCAGGACTGAAATTTTTGATGTTTTTCTACTCCTCTCATGAGCCCAAACAAGTATCTAAAAGCATGAGTTTGCAACTACTTTACTTTTGGAGAAAATTCAAAACATTCACTATTCAATAGAGCCCAATAGCAAAAATCAGGTTTTGAATGAAGAATCACATTTCTTAGTAAAATCATGCAGGATTGAAATTTTTGATGGTTTTTTACTCCTCTCAAGAGCCCAAACAAGTTTCTAAAAGGATGAGTTTGCAACTACTTTACTTTTGGAGAAAATTCAAAACATTCATTATTCAATAGGGCCCAAACTATCAAAAACCAGCGGTTTCAATGAACACACATTTCTTGGTAGAATCATGCAGGACTGAAATTTTTGATGTTTTTCTACTCCTCTCATGAGCCCAAACAAGTCTCTAAAAGCATGAGTTTGCAACTACTTTACTTTTGGAGAAAATTCAAAACATTCACTATTCAATAGAGCCCAATAGCAAAAATCAGGTTTTGAATGAAGAATCACATTTCTTAGTAAAATCATGCAGGATTGAAATTTTTGATGGTTTTTTACTCCTCTCAACAGCCCAAACAAGTTTCTAAAAGGATGAGTTTGCAACTACTTTACTTTTGGAGAAAATTCAAAACATTCATTATTCAATAGGGCCCAAACTATCAAAAACCAGCGGTTTCAATGAACACACATTTCTTGGTAGAATCATGCAGGACTGAAATTTTTGATGTTTTTCTACTCCTCTCATGAGCCCAAACAAGTCTCTAAAAGCATGAGTTTGCAACTACTTTACTTTTGGAGAAAATTCAAAACATTCATTATTCAATAGAGCCCAATAGCAAAAATCAGGTTTTGAATGAAGAATCACATTTCTTAGTAAAATCATGCAGGATTGAAATTTTTGATGGTTTTTTACTCCTCTCAACAGCCCAAACAAGTTTCTAAAAGGATGAGTTTGCAACTACTTTACTTTTGGAGAAAATTCAAAACATTCATTATTCAATAGGGCCCAAACTATCAAAAACCAGCGGTTTCAATGAACACACATTTCTTGGTAGAATCATGCAGGACTGAAATTTTTGATGTTTTTCTACTCCTCTCATGAGCCCAAACAAGTCTCTAAAAGCATGAGTTTGCAACTACTTTACTTTTGGAGAAAATTCAAAACATTCATTATTCAATAGTGCCCAATAGCAAAAATCAGGTTTTGAATGAAGAATCACATTTCTTGGTAGAATCATGCAGGATTGAAATTTTTGATGGTTTTTTACTCCTCTCAACAGCCCAAACAAGTTTCTAAAAGGATGAGTTTGCAACTACTTTACTTTTGGAGAAAATTCAAAACATTCATTATTCAATAGGGCCCAAACTATCAAAAACCAGCGGTTTCAATGAACACACATTTCTTGGTAGAATCATGCAGGACTGAAATTTTTGATGTTTTTCTACTCCTCTCATGAGCCCAAACAAGTATCTAAAAGCATGAGTTTGCAACTACTTTACTTTTGGAGAAAATTCAAAACATTCACTATTCAATAGAGCCCAATAGCAAAAATCAGGTTTTGAATGAAGAATCACATTTCTTAGTAAAATCATGCAGGATTGAAATTTTTGATGGTTTTTTACTCCTCTCAACAGCCCAAACAAGTTTCTAAAAGGATGAGTTTGCAACTACTTTACTTTTGGAGAAAATTCAAAACATTCATTATTCAATAGGGCCCAAACTATCAAAAACCAGCGGTTTGAATGAACACACATTTCTTGGTAGAATCATGCAGGACTGAAATTTTTGATGTTTTTCTACTCCTCTCATGAGCCCAAACAAGTCTCTAAAAGCATGAGTTTGCAACTACTTTACTTTTGGAGAAAATTCAAAACATTCATTATTCAATAGAGCCCAATAGCAAAAATCAGGTTTTGAATGAAGAATCACATTTCTTGGTAGAATCATGCAGGATTGAAATTTTTGATGGTTTTTTACTCCTCTCAACAGCCCAAACAAGTTTCTAAAAGGATGAGTTTGCAACTACTTTACTTTTGGAGAAAATTCAAAACATTCATTATTCAATAGGGCCCAAACTATCAAAAACCAGCGGTTTCAATGAACACACATTTCTTGGTAGAATCATGCAGGACTGAAATTTTTGATGTTTTTCTACTCCTCTCATGAGCCCAAACAAGTCTCTAAAAGCATGAGTTTGCAACTACTTTACTTTTGGAGAAAATTCAAAACATTCATTATTCAATAGAGCCCAATAGCAAAAATCAGGTTTTGAATGAAGAATCACATTTCTTGGTAAAATCATGCAGGATTGAAATTTTTGATGGTTTTTTACTCCTCTCAACAGCCCAAACAAGTTTCTAAAAGGATGAGTTTGCAACTACTTTACTTTTGGAGAAAATTCAAAACATTCATTGTTCAATAGGGCCCAAACTATCAAAAACCAGCGGTTTCAATGAACACACATTTCTTGGTAGAATCATGCAGGACTGAAATTTTTGATGTTTTTCTACTCCTCTCATGAGCCCAAACAAGTATCTAAAAGCATGAGTTTGCAACTACTTTACTTTTGGAGAAAATTCAAAACATTCACTATTCAATAGAGCCCAATAGCAAAAATCAGGTTTTGAATGAAGAATCACATTTCTTAGTAAAATCATGCAGGATTGAAATTTTTGATGGTTTTTTACTCCTCTCAAGAGCCCAAACAAGTTTCTAAAAGGATGAGTTTGCAACTACTTTACTTTTGGAGAAAATTCAAAACATTCATTATTCAATAGGGCCCAAACTATCAAAAACCAGCGGTTTGAATGAACACACATTTCTTGGTAGAATCATGCAGGACTGAAATTTTTGATGTTTTTCTACTCCTCTCATGAGCCCAAACAAGTCTCTAAAAGCATGAGTTTGCAACTACTTTACTTTTGGAGAAAATTCAAAACATTCATTATTCAATAGAGCCCAATAGCAAAAATCAGGTTTTGAATGAAGAATCACATTTCTTGGTAGAATCATGCAGGATTGAAATTTTTGATGGTTTTTTACTCCTCTCAACAGCCCAAACAAGTTTCTAAAAGGATGAGTTTGCAACTACTTTACTTTTGGAGAAAATTCAAAACATTCATTATTCAATAGGGCCCAAACTATCAAAAACCAGCGGTTTCAATGAACACACATTTCTTGGTAGAATCATGCAGGACTGAAATTTTTGATGTTTTTCTACTCCTCTCATGAGCCCAAACAAGTCTCTAAAAGCATGAGTTTGCAACTACTTTACTTTTGGAGAAAATTCAAAACATTCACTATTCAATAGAGCCCAATAGCAAAAATCAGGTTTTGAATGAAGAATCACATTTCTTGGTAAAATCATGCAGGATTGAAATT
The DNA here is from genome assembly GCF_039654945.1 of Dendrobates tinctorius. Lineage (NCBI taxonomy): Eukaryota > Metazoa > Chordata > Amphibia > Anura > Dendrobatidae > Dendrobates > Dendrobates tinctorius. The sequence goes on from NW_027361713.1 coordinate 23,155,129, forward strand.
TTTGATGGTTTTTTACTCCTCTCAACAGCCCAAACAAGTTTCTAAAAGGATGAGTTTGCAACTACTTTACTTTTGGAGAAAATTCAAAACATTCATTATTCAATAGGGCCCAAACTATCAAAAACCAGCGGTTTGAATGAACACACATTTCTTGGTAGAATCATGCAGGACTGAAATTTTTGATGTTTTTCTACTCCTCTCATGAGCCCAAACAAGTCTCTAAAAGCATGAGTTTGCAACTACTTTACTTTTGGAGAAAATTCAAAACATTCATTATTCAATAGAGCCCAATAGCAAAAATCAGGTTTTGAATGAAGAATCACATTTCTTGGTAGAGTCATGCAGGATTGAAATTTTTGATGGTTTTTTACTCCTCTCAACAGCCCAAACAAGTTTCTAAAAGGATGAGTTTGCAACTACTTTACTTTTGGAGAAAATTCAAAACATTCATTATTCAATAGGGCCCAAACTATCAAAAACCAGCGGTTTCAATGAACACACATTTCTTGGTAGAATCATGCAGGACTGAAATTTTTGATGTTTTTCTACTCCTCTCATGAGCCCAAACAAGTCTCTAAAAGCATGAGTTTGCAACTACTTTACTTTTGGAGAAAATTCAAAACATTCACTATTCAATAGAGCCCAATAGCAAAAATCAGGTTTTGAATGAAGAATCACATTTCTTAGTAAAATCATGCAGGATTGAAATTTTTGATGGTTTTTTACTCCTCTCAACAGCCCAAACAAGTTTCTAAAAGGATGAGTTTGCAACTACTTTACTTTTGGAGAAAATTCAAAACATTCATTATTCAATAGGGCCCAAACTATCAAAAACCAGCGGTTTCAATGAACACACATTTCTTGGTAGAATCATGCAGGACTGAAATTTTTGATGTTTTTCTACTCCTCTCATGAGCCCAAACAAGTCTCTAAAAGCATGAGTTTGCAACTACTTTACTTTTGGAGAAAATTCAAAACATTCACTATTCAATAGAGCCCAATAGCAAAAATCAGGTTTTGAATGAAGAATCACATTTCTTAGTAAAATCATGCAGGATTGAAATTTTTGATGGTTTTTTACTCCTCTCAACAGCCCAAACAAGTTTCTAAAAGGATGAGTTTGCAACTACTTTACTTTTGGAGAAAATTCAAAACATTCATTATTCAATAGGGCCCAAACTATCAAAAACCAGCGGTTTCAATGAACACACATTTCTTGGTAGAATCATGCAGGACTGAAATTTTTGATGTTTTTCTACTCCTCTCATGAGCCCAAACAAGTCTCTAAAAGCATGAGTTTGCAACTACTTTACTTTTGGAGAAAATTCAAAACATTCATTATTCAATAGAGCCCAATAGCAAAAATCAGGTTTTGAATGAAGAATCACATTTCTTAGTAAAATCATGCAGGATTGAAATTTTTGATGGTTTTTTACTCCTCTCAACAGCCCAAACAAGTTTCTAAAAGGATGAGTTTGCAACTACTTTACTTTTGGAGAAAATTCAAAACATTCATTATTCAATAGGGCCCAAACTATCAAAAACCAGCGGTTTCAATGAACACACATTTCTTGGTAGAATCATGCAGGACTGAAATTTTTGATGTTTTTCTACTCCTCTCATGAGCCCAAACAAGTCTCTAAAAGCATGAGTTTGCAACTACTTTACTTTTGGAGAAAATTCAAAACATTCATTATTCAATAGTGCCCAATAGCAAAAATCAGGTTTTGAATGAAGAATCACATTTCTTGGTAGAATCATGCAGGATTGAAATTTTTGATGGTTTTTTACTCCTCTCAACAGCCCAAACAAGTTTCTAAAAGGATGAGTTTGCAACTACTTTACTTTTGGAGAAAATTCAAAACATTCATTATTCAATAGGGCCCAAACTATCAAAAACCAGCGGTTTCAATGAACACACATTTCTTGGTAGAATCATGCAGGACTGAAATTTTTGATGTTTTTCTACTCCTCTCATGAGCCCAAACAAGTATCTAAAAGCATGAGTTTGCAACTACTTTACTTTTGGAGAAAATTCAAAACATTCACTATTCAATAGAGCCCAATAGCAAAAATCAGGTTTTGAATGAAGAATCACATTTCTTAGTAAAATCATGCAGGATTGAAATTTTTGATGGTTTTTTACTCCTCTCAACAGCCCAAACAAGTTTCTAAAAGGATGAGTTTGCAACTACTTTACTTTTGGAGAAAATTCAAAACATTCATTATTCAATAGGGCCCAAACTATCAAAAACCAGCGGTTTGAATGAACACACATTTCTTGGTAGAATCATGCAGGACTGAAATTTTTGATGTTTTTCTACTCCTCTCATGAGCCCAAACAAGTCTCTAAAAGCATGAGTTTGCAACTACTTTACTTTTGGAGAAAATTCAAAACATTCATTATTCAATAGAGCCCAATAGCAAAAATCAGGTTTTGAATGAAGAATCACATTTCTTGGTAGAATCATGCAGGATTGAAATTTTTGATGGTTTTTTACTCCTCTCAACAGCCCAAACAAGTTTCTAAAAGGATGAGTTTGCAACTACTTTACTTTTGGAGAAAATTCAAAACATTCATTATTCAATAGGGCCCAAACTATCAAAAACCAGCGGTTTCAATGAACACACATTTCTTGGTAGAATCATGCAGGACTGAAATTTTTGATGTTTTTCTACTCCTCTCATGAGCCCAAACAAGTCTCTAAAAGCATGAGTTTGCAACTACTTTACTTTTGGAGAAAATTCAAAACATTCATTATTCAATAGAGCCCAATAGCAAAAATCAGGTTTTGAATGAAGAATCACATTTCTTGGTAAAATCATGCAGGATTGAAATTTTTGATGGTTTTTTACTCCTCTCAACAGCCCAAACAAGTTTCTAAAAGGATGAGTTTGCAACTACTTTACTTTTGGAGAAAATTCAAAACATTCATTGTTCAATAGGGCCCAAACTATCAAAAACCAGCGGTTTCAATGAACACACATTTCTTGGTAGAATCATGCAGGACTGAAATTTTTGATGTTTTTCTACTCCTCTCATGAGCCCAAACAAGTATCTAAAAGCATGAGTTTGCAACTACTTTACTTTTGGAGAAAATTCAAAACATTCACTATTCAATAGAGCCCAATAGCAAAAATCAGGTTTTGAATGAAGAATCACATTTCTTAGTAAAATCATGCAGGATTGAAATTTTTGATGGTTTTTTACTCCTCTCAAGAGCCCAAACAAGTTTCTAAAAGGATGAGTTTGCAACTACTTTACTTTTGGAGAAAATTCAAAACATTCATTATTCAATAGGGCCCAAACTATCAAAAACCAGCGGTTTCAATGAACACACATTTCTTGGTAGAATCATGCAGGACTGAAATTTTTGATGTTTTTCTACTCCTCTCATGAGCCCAAACAAGTCTCTAAAAGCATGAGTTTGCAACTACTTTACTTTTGGAGAAAATTCAAAACATTCACTATTCAATAGAGCCCAATAGCAAAAATCAGGTTTTGAATGAAGAATCACATTTCTTAGTAAAATCATGCAGGATTGAAATTTTTGATGGTTTTTTACTCCTCTCAACAGCCCAAACAAGTTTCTAAAAGGATGAGTTTGCAACTACTTTACTTTTGGAGAAAATTCAAAACATTCATTATTCAATAGGGCCCAAACTATCAAAAACCAGCGGTTTCAATGAACACACATTTCTTGGTAGAATCATGCAGGACTGAAATTTTTGATGTTTTTCTACTCCTCTCATGAGCCCAAACAAGTCTCTAAAAGCATGAGTTTGCAACTACTTTACTTTTGGAGAAAATTCAAAACATTCATTATTCAATAGAGCCCAATAGCAAAAATCAGGTTTTGAATGAAGAATCACATTTCTTAGTAAAATCATGCAGGATTGAAATTTTTGATGGTTTTTTACTCCTCTCAACAGCCCAAACAAGTTTCTAAAAGGATGAGTTTGCAACTACTTTACTTTTGGAGAAAATTCAAAACATTCATTATTCAATAGGGCCCAAACTATCAAAAACCAGCGGTTTCAATGAACACACATTTCTTGGTAGAATCATGCAGGACTGAAATTTTTGATGTTTTTCTACTCCTCTCATGAGCCCAAACAAGTCTCTAAAAGCATGAGTTTGCAACTACTTTACTTTTGGAGAAAATTCAAAACATTCATTATTCAATAGTGCCCAATAGCAAAAATCAGGTTTTGAATGAAGAATCACATTTCTTGGTAGAATCATGCAGGATTGAAATTTTTGATGGTTTTTTACTCCTCTCAACAGCCCAAACAAGTTTCTAAAAGGATGAGTTTGCAACTACTTTACTTTTGGAGAAAATTCAAAACATTCATTATTCAATAGGGCCCAAACTATCAAAAACCAGCGGTTTCAATGAACACACATTTCTTGGTAGAATCATGCAGGACTGAAATTTTTGATGTTTTTCTACTCCTCTCATGAGCCCAAACAAGTATCTAAAAGCATGAGTTTGCAACTACTTTACTTTTGGAGAAAATTCAAAACATTCACTATTCAATAGAGCCCAATAGCAAAAATCAGGTTTTGAATGAAGAATCACATTTCTTAGTAAAATCATGCAGGATTGAAATTTTTGATGGTTTTTTACTCCTCTCAAGAGCCCAAACAAGTTTCTAAAAGGATGAGTTTGCAACTACTTTACTTTTGGAGAAAATTCAAAACATTCATTATTCAATAGGGCCCAAACTATCAAAAACCAGCGGTTTGAATGAACACACATTTCTTGGTAGAATCATGCAGGACTGAAATTTTTGATGTTTTTCTACTCCTCTCATGAGCCCAAACAAGTCTCTAAAAGCATGAGTTTGCAACTACTTTACTTTTGGAGAAAATTCAAAACATTCATTATTCAATAGAGCCCAATAGCAAAAATCAGGTTTTGAATGAAGAATCACATTTCTTGGTAGAATCATGCAGGATTGAAATTTTTGATGGTTTTTTACTCCTCTCAACAGCCCAAACAAGTTTCTAAAAGGATGAGTTTGCAACTACTTTACTTTTGGAGAAAATTCAAAACATTCATTATTCAATAGGGCCCAAACTATCAAAAACCAGCGGTTTCAATGAACACACATTTCTTGGTAGAATCATGCAGGACTGAAATTTTTGATGTTTTTCTACTCCTCTCATGAGCCCAAACAAGTCTCTAAAAGCATGAGTTTGCAACTACTTTACTTTTGGAGAAAATTCAAAACATTCACTATTCAATAGAGCCCAATAGCAAAAATCAGGTTTTGAATGAAGAATCACATTTCTTGGTAAAATCATGCAGGATTGAAATTTTTGATGGTTTTTTACTCCTCTCAACAGCCCAAACAAGTTTCTAAAAGGATGAGTTTGCAACTACTTTACTTTTGGAGAAAATTCAAAACATTCATTATTCAATAGGGCCCAAACTATCAAAAACCAGCGGTTTGAATGAACACACATTTCTTGGTAGAATCATGCAGGACTGAAATTTTTGATGTTTTTCTACTCCTCTCATGAGCCCAAACAAGTCTCTAAAAGCATGAGTTTGCAACTACTTTACTTTTGGAGAAAATTCAAAACATTCATTATTCAATAGAGCCCAATAGCAAAAATCAGGTTTTGAATGAAGAATCACATTTCTTGGTAGAGTCATGCAGGATTGAAATTTTTGATGGTTTTTTACTCCTCTCAACAGCCCAAACAAGTTTCTAAAAGGATGAGTTTGCAACTACTTTACTTTTGGAGAAAATTCAAAACATTCATTATTCAATAGGGCCCAAACTATCAAAAACCAGCGGTTTCAATGAACACACATTTCTTGGTAGAATCATGCAGGACTGAAATTTTTGATGTTTTTCTACTCCTCTCATGAGCCCAAACAAGTCTCTAAAAGCATGAGTTTACAACTACTTTACTTTTGGAGAAAATTCAAAACATTCACTATTCACTAGAGCCCAATAGCAAAAATCAGGTTTTGAATGAAGAATCACATTTCTTAGTAAAATCATGCAGGATTGAAATTTTTGATGGTTTTTTACTCCTCTCAACAGCCCAAACAAGTTTCTAAAAGGATGAGTTTGCAACTACTTTACTTTTGGAGAAAATTCAAAACATTCATTATTCAATAGGGCCCAAACTATCAAAAACCAGCGGTTTGAATGAATACACATTTCTTGGTAGAATCATGCAGGACTGAAATTTTTGATGTTTTTCTACTCCTCTCATGAGCCCAAACAAGTCTCTAAAAGCATGAGTTTGCAACTACTTTACTTTTGGAGAAAATTCAAAACATTCATTATTCAATAGAGCCCAATAGCAAAAATCAGGTTTTGAATGAAGAATCACATTTCTTGGTAGAATCATGCAGGATTGAAATTTTTGATGGTTTTTTACTCCTCTCAACAGCCCAAACAAGTTTCTAAAAGGATGAGTTTGCAACTACTTTACTTTTGGAGAAAATTCAAAACATTCATTATTCAATAGGGCCCAAACTATCAAAAACCAGCGGTTTCAATGAACACACATTTCTTGGTAGAATCATGCAGGACTGAAATTTTTGATGTTTTTCTACTCCTCTCATGAGCCCAAACAAGTCTCTAAAAGCATGAGTTTGCAACTACTTTACTTTTGGAGAAAATTCAAAACATTCATTATTCAATAGAGCCCAATAGCAAAAATCAGGTTTTGAATGAAGAATCACATTTCTTGGTAGAATCATGCAGGATTGAAATTTTTGATGGTTTTTTACTCCTCTCAACAGCCCAAACAAGTTTCTAAAAGGATGAGTTTGCAACTACTTTACTTTTGGAGAAAATTCAAAACATTCATTATTCAATAGGGCCCAAACTATCAAAAACCAGCGGTTTGAATGAACACACATTTCTTGGTAGAATCATGCAGGACTGAAATTTTTGATGTTTTTCTACTCCTCTCATGAGCCCAAACAAGTCTCTAAAAGCATGAGTTTGCAACTACTTTACTTTTGGAGAAAATTCAAAACATTCATTATTCAATAGAGCCCAATAGCAAAAATCAGGTTTTGAATGAAGAATCACATTTCTTGGTAGAATCATGCAGGATTGAAATTTTTGATGGTTTTTTACTCCTCTCAACAGCCCAAACAAGTTTCTAAAAGGATGAGTTTGCAACTACTTTACTTTTGGAGAAAATTCAAAACATTCATTATTCAAAAGGGCCCAAACTATCAAAAACCATCGGTTTCAATGAACACACATTTCTTGGTAGAATCATGCAGGACTGAAATTTTTGATGTTTTTCTACTCCTCTCATGAGCCCAAACAAGTCTCTAAAAGCATGAGTTTGCAACTACTTTACTTTTGGAGAAAATTCAAAACATTCATTATTCAATAGAGCCCAATAGCAAAAATCAGGTTTTGAATGAAGAATCACATTTCTTGGTAAAATCATGCAGGATTGAAATTTTTGATGGTTTTTTACTCCTCTCAACAGCCCAAACAAGTTTCTAAAAGGATGAGTTTGCAACTACTTTAATTTTGGAGAAAATTCAAAACATTCATTATTCAATAGGGCCCAAACTATCAAAAACCAGCGGTTTCAATGAACACACATTTCTTGGTAGAATCATGCAGGACTGAAATTTTTGATGTTTTTCTACTCCTCTCATGAGCCCAAACAAGTCTCTAAAAGCATGAGTTTGCAACTACTTTACTTTTGGAGAAAATTCAAAACATTCATTATTCAATAGAGCCCAATAGCAAAAATCAGGTTTTGAATGAAGAATCACATTTCTTGGTAGAATCATGCAGGATTGAAATTTTTGATGGTTTTTTACTCCTCTCAACAGCCCAAACAAGTTTCTAAAAGGATGAGTTTGCAACTACTTTACTTTTGGAGAAAATTCAAAACATTCATTATTCAATAGGGCCCAAACTATCAAAAACCAGCGGTTTCAATGAACACACATTTCTTGGTAGAATCATGCAGGACTGAAATTTTTGATGTTTTTCTACTCCTCTCATGAGCCCAAACAAGTCTCTAAAAGCATGAGTTTGCAACTACTTTACTTTTGGAGAAAATTCAAAACATTCATTATTCAATAGAGCCCAATAGCAAAAATCAGGTTTTGAATGAAGAATCACATTTCTTGGTAGAATCATGCAGGATTGAAATTTTTGATGGTTTTTTACTCCTCTCAACAGCCCAAACAAGTTTCTAAAAGGATGAGTTTGCAACTACTTTACTTTTGGAGAAAATTCAAAACATTCATTATTCAATAGGGCCCAAACTATCAAAAACCAGCGGTTTCAATGAACACACATTTCTTGGTAGAATCATGCAGGACTGAAATTTTTGATGTTTTTCTACTCCTCTCATGAGCCCAAACAAGTCTCTAAAAGCATGAGTTTGCAACTACTTTACTTTTGGAGAAAATTCAAAACATTCATTATTCAATAGAGCCCAATAGCAAAAATCAGGTTTTGAATGAAGAATCACATTTCTTGGTAGAATCATGCAGGATTGAAATTTTTGATGGTTTTTTACTCCTCTCAACAGCCCAAACAAGTTTCTAAAAGGATGAGTTTGCAACTACTTTACTTTTGGAGAAAATTCAAAACATTCATTATTCAAAAGGGCCCAAACTATCAAAAACCATCGGTTTCAATGAACACACATTTCTTGGTAGAATCATGCAGGACTGAAATTTTTGATGTTTTTCTACTCCTCTCATGAGCCCAAACAAGTCTCTAAAAGCATGAGTTTGCAACTACTTTACTTTTGGAGAAAATTCAAAACATTCATTATTCAATAGAGCCCAATAGCAAAAATCAGGTTTTGAATGAAGAATCACATTTCTTGGTAAAATCATGCAGGATTGAAATTTTTGATGGTTTTTTACTCCTCTCAACAGCCCAAACAAGTTTCTAAAAGGATGAGTTTGCAACTACTTTACTTTTGGAGAAAATTCAAAACATTCATTATTCAATAGGGCCCAAACTATCAAAAACCAGTGGTTTCAATGAACACACATTTCTTGGTAGAATCATGCAGGACTGAAATTTTTGATGTTTTTCTACTCCTCTCATGAGCCCAAACAAGTATCTAAAAGCATGAGTTTGCAACTACTTTACTTTTGGAGAAAATTCAAAACATTCATTATTCAATAGAGCCCAATAGCAAAAATCAGGTTTTGAATGAAGAATCACATTTCTTGGTAGAATCATGCAGGATTGAAATTTTTGATGGTTTTTTACTCCTCTCAACAGCCCAAACAAGTTTCTAAAAGGATGAGTTTGCAACTACTTTACTTTTGGAGAAAATTCAAAACATTCATTGTTCAATAGGGCCCAAACTATCAAAAACCAGCGGTTTCAATGAACACACATTTCTTGGTAGAATCATGCAGGACTGAAATTTTTGATGTTTTTCTACTCCTCTCATGAGCCCAAACAAGTCTCTAAAAGCATGAGTTTGCAACTACTTTACTTTTGGAGAAAATTCAAAACATTCATTATTCAATAGAGCCCAATAGCAAAAATCAGGTTTTGAATGAAGAATCACATTTCTTGGTAGAATCATGCAGGATTGAAATTTTTGATGGTTTTTTACTCCTCTCAACAGCCCAAACAAGTTTCTAAAAGGATGAGTTTGCAACTACTTTACTTTTGGAGAAAATTCAAAACATTCATTATTCAATAGGGCCCAAACTATCAAAAACCAGCGGTTTCAATGAACACACATTTCTTGGTAGAATCATGCAGGACTGAAATTTTTGATGTTTTTCTACTCCTCTCATGAGCCCAAACAAGTCTCTAAAAGCATGAGTTTGCAACTACTTTACTTTTGGAGAAAATTCAAAACATTCATTATTCAATAGAGCCCAATAGCAAAAATCAGGTTTTGAATGAAGAATCACATTTCTTGGTAGAATCATGCAGGATTGAAATTTTTGATGGTTTTTTACTCCTCTCAACAGCCCAAACAAGTTTCTAAAAGGATGAGTTTGCAACTACTTTACTTTTGGAGAAAATTCAAAACATTCATTATTCAAAAGGGCCCAAACTATCAAAAACCATCGGTTTCAATGAACACACATTTCTTGGTAGAATCAAGCAGGACTGAAATTTTTGATGTTTTTCTACTCCTCTCATGAGCCCAAACAAGTCTCTAAAAGCATGAGTTTGCAACTACTTTACTTTTGGAGAAAATTCAAAACATTCATTATTCAATAGAGCCCAATAGCAAAAATCAGGTTTTGAATGAAGAATCACATTTCTTGGTAAAATCATGCAGGATTGAAATTTTTGATGGTTTTTTACTCCTCTCAACAGCCCAAACAAGTTTCTAAAAGGATGAGTTTGCAACTACTTTACTTTTGGAGAAAATTCAAAACATTCATTATTCAATAGGGCCCAAACTATCAAAAACCAGCGGTTTCAATGAACACACATTTCTTGGTAGAATCATGCAGGACTGAAATTTTTGATGTTTTTCTACTCCTCTCATGAGCCCAAACAAGTCTCTAAAAGCATGAGTTTGCAACTACTTTACTTTTGGAGAAAATTCAAAACATTCATTATTCAATAGAGCCCAATAGCAAAAATCAGGTTTTGAATGAAGAATCACATTTCTTGGTAGAATCATGCAGGATTGAAATTTTTGATGGTTTTTTACTCCTCTCAACAGCCCAAACAAGTTTCTAAAAGGATGAGTTTGCAACTACTTTACTTTTGGAGAAAATTCAAAACATTCATTATTCAATAGGGCCCAAACTATCAAAAACCAGCGGTTTCAATGAACACACATTTCTTGGTAGAATCATGCAGGACTGAAATTTTTGATGTTTTTCTACTCCTCTCATGAGCCCAAACAAGTCTCTAAAAGCATGAGTTTGCAACTACTTTACTTTTGGAGAAAATTCAAAACATTCATTATTCAATAGAGCCCAATAGCAAAAATCAGGTTTTGAATGAAGAATCACATTTCTTGGTAAAATCATGCAGGATTGAAATTTTTGATGGTTTTTTACTCCTCTCAACAGCCCAAACAAGTTTCTAAAAGGATGAGTTTGCAACTACTTTACTTTTGGAGAAAATTCAAAACATTCATTATTCAATAGGGCCCAAACTATCAAAAACCAGCGGTTTCAATGAACACACATTTCTTGGTAGAATCATGCAGGACTGAAATTTTTGATGTTTTTCTACTCCTCTCATGAGCCCAAACAAGTCTCTAAAAGCATGAGTTTGCAACTACTTTACTTTTGGAGAAAATTCAAAACATTCATTATTCAATAGAGCCCAATAGCAAAAATCAGGTTTTGAATGAAGAATCACATTTCTTGGTAGAATCATGCAGGATTGAAATTTTTGATGGTTTTTTACTCCTCTCAACAGCCCAAACAAGTTTCTAAAAGGATGAGTTTGCAACTACTTTACTTTTGGAGAAAATTCAAAACATTCATTATTCAATAGGGCCCAAACTATCAAAAACCAGCGGTTTCAATGAACACACATTTCTTGGTAGAATCATGCAGGACTGAAATTTTTGATGTTTTTCTACTCCTCTCATGAGCCCAAACAAGTCTCTAAAAGCATGAGTTTGCAACTACTTTACTTTTGGAGAAAATTCAAAACATTCACTATTCAATAGAGCCCAATAGCAAAAATCAGGTTTTGAATGAAGAATCACATTTCTTAGTAAAATCATGCAGGATTGAAATTTTTGATGGTTTTTTACTCCTCTCAACAGCCCAAACAAGTTTCTAAAAGGATGAGTTTGCAACTACTTTACTTTTGGAGAAAATTCAAAACATTCATTATTCAATAGGGCCCAACTATCAAAAACCAGCGGTTTCAATGAACACACATTTCTTGGTAGAATCATGCAGGACTGAAATTTTTGATGTTTTTCTACTCCTCTCATGAGCCCAAACAAGTCTCTAAAAGCATGAGTTTGCAACTACTTTACTTTTGGAGAAAATTCAAAACATTCATTTTTCAATAGAGCCCAATAGCAAAAATCAGGTTTTGAATGAAGAATCACATTTCTTGGTAGAATCATGCAGGATTGAAATTTTTGATGGTTTTTTACTCCTCTCAACAGCCCAAACAAGTTTCTAAAAGGATGAGTTTGCAACTACTTTACTTTTGGAGAAAATTCAAAACATTCATTATTCAATAGGGCCAAACTATCAAAAACCAGCGGTTTCAATGAACACACATTTCTTGGTAGAATCATGCAGGACTGAAATTTTTGATGTTTTTCTACTCCTCTCATGAGCCCAAACAAGTCTCTAAAAGCATGAGTTTGCAACTACTTTACTTTTGGAGAAAATTCAAAACATTCACTATTCAATAGAGCCCAATAGCAAAAATCAGGTTTTGAATGAAGAATCACATTTCTTGGTAAAATCATGCAGGATTGAAATTTTTGATGGTTTTTTACTCCTCTCAACAGCCCAAACAAGTTTCTAAAAGGATGACTTTGCAACTACTTTACTTTTGGAGAAAATTCAAAACATTCATTATTCAATAGGGCCCAAACTGTCAAAAACCAGCGGTTTCAATGAACACACATTTCTTGGTAGAATCATGCAGGACTGAAATTTTTGATGTTTTTCTACTCCTCTCATGAGCCCAAACAAGTCTCTAAAAGCATGAGTTTGCAACTACTTTACTTTTGGAGAAAATTCAAAACATTCATTATTCAATAGAGCCCAATAGCAAAAATCAGGTTTTGAATGAAGAATCACATTTCTTGGTAGAATCATGCAGGATTGAAATTTTTGATGGTTTTTTACTCCTCTCAACAGCCCAAACAAGTTTCTAAAAGGATGAGTTTGCAACTACTTTACTTTTGGAGAAAATTCAAAACATTCATTATTCAATAGGGCCCAAACTATCAAAAACCAGCGGTTTCAATGAACACACATTTCTTGGTAGAATCATGCAGGACTGAAATTTTTGATGGTTTTTTACTCCTCTCAACAGCCCAAACAAGTTTCTAAAAGGATGAGTTTGCAACTACTTTACTTTTGGAGAAAATTCAAAACATTGGGGGGCGTGGCCAGCGTCTGAGCTGAATGGAAGCCTGAGCTCTGAGCTCCTCCACAGGGCAGCCTACCAAGCGCTATTAACAAGCGACTTACAAGCCAGGACTGGCTGAAAACTTGTGGGAACCTCCATAGGCACCAGCGGTGCCCCCACATAATGGATCCGCTTAATAGAAAAGCAGGAAAATCAAAAAATCTGGAGCGCTCTCCCCTCATGCTGAGGAGCCAAGATGGCGCCCGCCACACAGCAGCCACAGCCTGCAGCCCCAGCCTGAGCGGCGCACAGCGGGAGAGAACGCCACAGAGACTGAAACACGCAGTATTCAAGTCAGGGGGTAAGTCTGCCCCCATCCCTGCAAAAACCGCCGCTCCATATATTAAAGAAAGCGCTAAATTCAGTGTTAAAAGTAGCGCTGAGAAGAAGGAGGCAAAATATCGCGAGATTAACCGGGAAACAGACGGGATTGCGCAGCAAGTACGCAAATTGCGTACCTTAAGCAAAAATCTTGCGCAGCCTGTGAAATCTTGCACAGCAGCAACGCTCACAGCCGCTATGGAGGCCACAAATACAATAAGGGCCTCCTCATCTTGTCCAGATATCTCCACAATTTCAGACACCCCTCTAACGCCACCACAGAGGGAACTGTCCCCTGCCTCACAAAATAGCTGCAGATTAAGCAGTAGCTCGGCTGAGCTGCAAAGTGAGACGCAGATGGAGGACTTCTGCACTCCAGATAACCCCATGCCTGAAAACTTTTTACATGTTTTGACTGAGGTAGAGGCTACCAACAAAGCAGCTTCAGAAATGTTCATAAAAAATATGGTGTGCCTTCTTGCAAAGACATTCCAAAAACAACTAGAGGGATATAATACAAACCTCCAAAACAATATAGACAGTCTGGGTCAGAGGGTGAATCACTTGGAGTCGAAAATGGAGGAGATAGTCCAGTCTCACAACAATTTGATAGACGAACATTATGCCTTAGAGAAAGAAGTTACCTTCCTAAAGTCAAGACTGATAGAACAAGAGGACAGGAGTAGGAGAAACAACCTTAAATTCAGAGGAATACCTGAGAATGTCAAGGACAGAGATCTTGATTCATATGTGCAAAAAATGCTCCATGCTATGCTCCCAGGTGCTTCCAAAGGAGACCTCTTAATAGAACGCATACACAGACTACCTAAGTCCAAATATGCCCCTGAAAGAGCTCCGCGGGATGTTATTGCATTCTTTCACTATTTTCTGACAAAGGAGGACATTTTGAGGAAGAGCAAGCAGTCACCCATCTTACCAAGACCATATGAGGGTATTAAGATCTTTGCAGACTTTTCAAAAGCCACGTTGCAAAAAAGGAGAGACTTTTTCCCTATCACTGCACACCTACGGGAGCACAGGGTGCTATACAGATGGGGCTTTCCTACAAAAATATTGGTCATGAAGGAAAACACTACTTTTGCCTTATCTAACATTGATAACTGTGATAGATTCTTTCAGGACCTTGGTATTCCTCCAATGAAGAACTCATCTTTATCCTACAATCAAGAGAGGAGCAACTCTTCACGACAGCCAAGACGTTTGTCACAGTCCTGGACCACACAAAAGAAAAGATAATGGACTTGGTAGGTGTTGACCCTGGCTCTTGGCCTGAACTTTCATCCCCAAACACTAACCGAGAGATTTCTCTTGGTATCATTTCTTTTGAGAAATTCACCTTCCTTGTTAACAAGTTTGTTTTGTTCTAGGTTATTCCAGGTTATAACATGTTTCTATTCACAGGCACACCAGGCACTGACAACAAATTTCTAGAGAAATACCACTCTTCTTGGATATATGTCCAGATGGACTATTCTATCTTATTGAGTTATTTAACACATTTCTTTCTTTTTGATATATTATGGAGTTGAAAATCCTATCATTTAATGTAAATGGGCTTAATAGTCCCTTTAAAAGGTATGCTCTGTGGAAGGAGATCAAAAGATTGAAAGCAAATGTTGCTATGATACAGGAAACCCACCTCCTGGAAACTGATAATAACAGATTTAAAAACAAAGATTATCCTCAGATTTTCTTCTCCAACAACGAGGGAGGGAAAAAAGCTGGGGTGGCCATTGCCTTCCACAGAGACCTACCAGTGGTTATTTCAGATGTTTATAAAGACAATAAAGGCAGATATTTAATCATCAATTTTACCTTGGAGGGAATGGAATACACTGTGGTTAATGTATACGCCCCTAATGTGAGACAAATTAGCTTTCTCAATAAAGTCAAAAGAAAATTATCCAAATTTAGCAAGGGACAAATCATATGGGGGGGAGACTTTAATTGTATTGTTGACCCAAGCACTGATTGCTCATCCTCTGCTCCATACTACAGAAGTGTGAATTTGGGGAAGTGGCTGAGCAATGCTAACCTGCACGACAGTTGTAAAATATTGAACCCTAATTCTAGAGAATACACCAGATTCTGCCCACACAACAGATCTTATACCAAAATAGATCATATATTTACCAGTTTTTCCTTACTAGATTCGTATATAGATTTCCAAACTGGCCCCATCACATGGTCGGACCATGCTCCAATTCTATTAACATTACAGGTTTCCTCTTCGACTCAAAGACACTACAATTGGAGATATAGCAAATTTGTAGTAGACTCCCCAGATAATATAGCAACAATAAAAAACACTATAATGAATTATTTTAAAGAAAATGACTCCCAGGAAATCTCCCCTGAAACCTTATGGTTAGCACATAAATGTGTCATTAGAGGCCACTTAATTCAGATGGCCTCAAGACAAAAGAGGGAAAGAGAGAGCAAACAGAGGCTGTTACTAGAACAAATCAAAAAACTTGAAGACCAGGCCAAAGTGGAAAAATCTTTTACTAAATACAAGGAGTTATACTCCCTTAGATTGGAATTTAGAAATCTTCTCATAAATATTTACGAAAAAAAGACTCTGTTTAACAGGGCAGGGTTCTACATAAATAACAACAAAAACTCAAAAACTATGGCAAATAGATTCAAACCCATAAATAAAAAGCATTTAATTAAAAAACTTTCCCAGAACTCAGTGAATATAGAAAAGCCAAGGGACATAGCTTTGGCTTTTGAAAAATACTACTCAAACCTTTACAATATAGGGAAAAATGGGACTTATCCCCCTCCTACAGAGGAGATGATAGATAATTTCCTGGGAGGAGTAGAGTTGAGATCTCTGTCTTCTGAGCAAAGGGAAATGCTTGATGCACCCTTCTCTGAGGGAGAGGTCTCTCTGGCAATAAAAAATCTCAAATGTAATAAGGCTCCTGGTCCAGACGGATTCCCTGTGGAATATCATAAAACATTTCAGGAAAATCTGGTCCCCTATTTAACAAACACCCTAAATTTTATAAAATCAAAAGGAACATGTAGTGCAGATATGCTGAGAGCCACCATAGTGGTAATCCCCAAACCGGACAAAGATCCCACCAAGATAGAAAACTATAGACCCATATCCCTCCTGAATGCAGACATCAAGGTCTATGCAAAAATACTGGCAGAAAGGGTGCAGGATGTTATCCAATATCTCATACATCCCGATCAAGTGGGTTTTGTAAAATTTAGACAGACTTCTGACAGTTCAAGAAGTGTCTTGCACCATATACACTTTTGTAACAAGAAAAAAATTCCCAGTCTGTTTGTGGCCCTTGATGCGGAGAAAGCTTTTGACCGCATCAATTGGACATATGCATTCGCAGTATTAAAGAAGATGGGTTTTGGTGAGGAGATGTTGAAAAGTGTTCAGGCTCTGTACTCCCAACCGTCTGCCTCTGTGCTGGTCAATAGCACGATGTCAGGGAAATTTGACATAACAAACGGAACAAGACAGGGATGCCCTCTGTCCCCAATTATTTTTATCCTGAGTCTGGAACCACTGGCTCAAAGGATAAGGGACTCGAGTGAGGTGAGGGGAGTACGGTTGGGAGATGTAGAGCATAAAATAAATTTATATGCAGACGATATCATACTCACACTGACAGATCCTGTTGAGTCGTTGAAGGCGACTTGGGACATCATAGAGTTGTTTGGTTCAATATCATATTATAAACTCAATGTAAAAAAGACTAACGTTTTGTCACTATTTATTTCAGCCCCTATAAAACAGCAATTACAAGATAAGTACCCTTTTACTTGGGACTGCACTAAAATCCCATATCTAGGAATTTGGCTCACAAGCGACCTCACACACACAAGTGAGGTAAACATAGATAGCCTTTTGAAATCCCTTGACACTAAGTTGGGAGAATTGTCAAAAACCCCAGCCACTTGGTTGGGAAGAATAGTACTATATAAGATGTTCTGCCTCCCAAAGGTGTTGTTTTTGTACAGGAATGTCCCTCTGCCTTTATCAATGCAACACATACAAAAATTAACTCATCAAATGAACAGATTTATTTGGAATAATAAAAAGCCTAGGGTAAAGAAACACACACTACTTAAATCTAGAGAAAATGGGGGGATAGCCCTTCCAGACTTGGAGGCGTATTACTTTGCCACCACAACTGAATTGACAAAAATGTGGCTCACAGAACAGACAGAATTGGGATGGCCAAAAATTGAAAGAGATTTAATGCCTAATAAAGAACCGACACTTTATGTTTCCTATTTTCTTCTGCACAGAGGAGAGATTGGAGACATAGAAAACCCAATACTCAGAGCCTCTGTGCAGAGCTGGTCACATATGTGCAGGAGAAGGTTTAATGTCTCCCCTGTTTCAACCAAAAGACTGAGACTTCACTTTTTGGCACCTGTCAAGGTTTCTTTGAGACCCATGTTTGATAACTGGAAAACATTCCCCATTGCTTATGTGGATGATTTATTGGACAATAATAAAGTCATGCCTTTTGAGTTGGTCAAGGCTAAATTTAAAATCCCTAATACGGAATATATGAAATACCTCATACTCAAAGAGGAATATAACAAATTTAAGAGATATTTCTGCAAGATAGTTTTGGTCAACCATACCATTTATAATTTCCTAACCAGCACAACCCCCAGGCACAAGAGCTCTCTTAAACCCCTGTATAACTTCCTGACCGGCAAATACACCTTTTCTAAGGGTGGATGCTTTGAAAAATGGGAGACTACTCTGCAGAAGCAGATTTGTGCCCCACAGTGGACATTGTCTTTTAAGACTGCAGTGAGGTCTACAAATTGCATGAACATTTTGGAAACACATTACAAACTAGTCCACAGATATTACTTGACCCCAAACAGGATTAAACATTTTGGGGAAGGGGGATCTGATCTGTGTTGGCGGGGATGCGGGTCTCAGGCTGACTTACTCCATATTTTCTGGGGATGCCCGGTACTGAAACCATACTGGCTTAAGGTCTCCAATTTGATTTCGATCATATGCAACTGGCGTGTTCAGTTGCACCCTGCCTTGGCCTTACTACTCATAGATATTTGCAGATTCAAAACAACAAAGTATTTGGTTGCCCACATACTCATGTCTGCAATATACCTTATAGCGAAAGGTTGGAACAACAAGCAACCTCCGAACATTGCCACATTGATCATGTTGGTGGACAAACATTGTGTTTATGAAAAAATTCATTATATTAACAATATGTCAATAAAGTTATTTGACGACAGATGGCATAGATGGTTGAAACTCAAATCTAAGATAGAAGAAGAATTTATATCTTGATATCTTGATTTTTGCTCTTTTTGTGTGCCAAAATTTCACATGTATTTGGTGTTTGCCTGTACTGTTGTAATTGTTTTTCAAATCTATTTCAATTAATGTTAATTGTACATACTTTAAATGATGATATGATGTTCAGATACCATATGATGATGTCCTGATGTACATTATCTTGACTCTATTCGAACATGATATATATGAGGTATGTTTATACATTCCTATTATTTTGAAAACTCAATAAAAATATTGTTTAAGAAAATTCAAAACATTCATTATTCAAAAGGGCCCAAACTATCAAAAACCATCGGTTTCAATGAACACACATTTCTTGGTAGAATCATGCAGGACTGAAATTTTTGATGTTTTTCTACTCCTCTCATGAGCCCAAACAAGTCTCTAAAAGCATGAGTTTGCAACTACTTTACTTTTGGAGAAAATTCAAAACATTCATTATTCAATAGAGCCCAATAGCAAAAATCAGGTTTTGAATGAAGAATCACATTTCTTGGTAAAATCATGCAGGATTGAAATTTTTGATGGTTTTTTACTCCTCTCAACAGCCCAAACAAGTTTCTAAAAGGATGAGTTTGCAACTACTTTACTTTTGGAGAAAATTCAAAACATTCATTATTCAATAGGGCCCAAACTATCAAAAACCAGTGGTTTCAATGAACACACATTTCTTGGTAGAATCATGCAGGACTGAAATTTTTGATGTTTTTCTACTCCTCTCATGAGCCCAAACAAGTATCTAAAAGCATGAGTTTGCAACTACTTTACTTTTGGAGAAAATTCAAAACATTCATTATTCAATAGAGCCCAATAGCAAAAATCAGGTTTTGAATGAAGAATCACATTTCTTGGTAGAATCATGCAGGATTGAAATTTTTGATGGTTTTTTACTCCTCTCAACAGCCCAAACAAGTTTCTAAAAGGATGAGTTTGCAACTACTTTACTTTTGGAGAAAATTCAAAACATTCATTGTTCAATAGGGCCCAAACTATCAAAAACCAGCGGTTTCAATGAACACACATTTCTTGGTAGAATCATGCAGGACTGAAATTTTTGATGTTTTTCTACTCCTCTCATGAGCCCAAACAAGTCTCTAAAAGCATGAGTTTGCAACTACTTTACTTTTGGAGAAAATTCAAAACATTCATTATTCAATAGAGCCCAATAGCAAAAATCAGGTTTTGAATGAAGAATCACATTTCTTGGTAGAATCATGCAGGATTGAAATTTTTGATGGTTTTTTACTCCTCTCAACAGCCCAAACAAGTTTCTAAAAGGATGAGTTTGCAACTACTTTACTTTTGGAGAAAATTCAAAACATTCATTATTCAATAGGGCCCAAACTATCAAAAACCAGCGGTTTCAATGAACACACATTTCTTGGTAGAATCATGCAGGACTGAAATTTTTGATGTTTTTCTACTCCTCTCATGAGCCCAAACAAGTCTCTAAAAGCATGAGTTTGCAACTACTTTACTTTTGGAGAAAATTCAAAACTTTCATTATTCAATAGAGCCCAATAGCAAAAATCAGGTTTTGAATGAAGAATCACATTTCTTGGTAGAATCATGCAGGATTGAAATTTTTGATGGTTTTTTACTCCTCTCAACAGCCCAAACAAGTTTCTAAAAGGATGAGTTTGCAACTACTTTACTTTTGGAGAAAATTCAAAACATTCATTATTCAAAAGGGCCCAAACTATCAAAAACCATCGGTTTCAATGAACACACATTTCTTGGTAGAATCATGCAGGACTGAAATTTTTGATGTTTTTCTACTCCTCTCATGAGCCCAAACAAGTCTCTAAAAGCATGAGTTTGCAACTACTTTACTTTTGGAGAAAATTCAAAACATTCATTATTCAATAGAGCCCAATAGCAAAAATCAGGTTTTGAATGAAGAATCACATTTCTTGGTAGAATCATGCAGGATTGAAATTTTTGATGGTTTTTTACTCCTCTCAACAGCCCAAACAAGTTTCTAAAAGGATGAGTTTGCAACTACTTTACTTTTGGAGAAAATTCAAAACATTCATTATTCAATAGGGCCCAAACTATCAAAAACCAGCGGTTTCAATGAACACACATTTCTTGGTAGAATCATGCAGGACTGAAATTTTTGATGTTTTTCTACTCCTCTCATGAGCCCAAACAAGTCTCTAAAAGCATGAGTTTGCAACTACTTTACTTTTGGAGAAAATTCAAAACATTCACTATTCAATAGAGCCCAATAGCAAAAATCAGGTTTTGAATGAAGAATCACATTTCTTAGTAAAATCATGCAGGATTGAAATTTTTGATGGTTTTTTACTCCTCTCAAGAGCCCAAACAAGTTTCTAAAAGGATGAGTTTGCAACTACTTTACTTTTGGAGAAAATTCAAAACATTCATTATTCAATAGGGCCCAAACTATCAAAAACCAGCGGTTTCAATGAACACACATTTCTTGGTAGAATCATGCAGGACTGAAATTTTTGATGTTTTTCTACTCCTCTCATGAGCCCAAACAAGTCTCTAAAAGCATGAGTTTGCAACTACTTTACTTTTGGAGAAAATTCAAAACATTCATTATTCAATAGAGCCCAATAGCAAAAATCAGGTTTTGAATGAAGAATCACATTTCTTGGTAGAATCATGCAGGATTGAAATTTTTGATGGTTTTTTACTCCTCTCAACAGCCCAAACAAGTTTCTAAAAGGATGAGTTTGCAACTACTTTACTTTTGGAGAAAATTCAAAACATTCATTATTCAATAGGGCCAAACTATCAAAAACCAGCGGTTTCAATGAACACACATTTCTTGGTAGAATCATGCAGGACTGAAATTTTTGATGTTTTTCTACTCCTCTCATGAGCCCAAACAAGTCTCTAAAAGCATGAGTTTGCAACTACTTTACTTTTGGAGAAAATTCAAAACATTCACTATTCAATAGAGCCCAATAGCAAAAATCAGGTTTTGAATGAAGAATCACATTTCTTGGTAAAATCATGCAGGATTGAAATTTTTGATGGTTTTTTACTCCTCTCAACAGCCCAAACAAGATTCTAAAAGGATGAGTTTGCAACTACTTTACTTTTGGAGAAAATTCAAAACATTCATTATTCAATAGGGCCCAAACTATCAAAAACCAGCGGTTTCAATGAACACACATTTCTTGGTAGAATCATGCAGGACTGAAATTTTTGATGTTTTTCTACTCCTCTCATGAGCCCAAACAAGTCTCTAAAAGCATGAGTTTGCAACTACTTTACTTTTGGAGAAAATTCAAAACATTCATTATTCAATAGAGCCCAATAGCAAAAATCAGGTTTTGAATGAAGAATCACATTTCTTGGTAGAATCATGCAGGATTGAAATTTTTGATGGTTTTTTACTCCTCTCAACAGCCCAAACAAGTTTCTAAAAGGATGAGTTTGCAACTACTTTACTTTTGGAGAAAATTCAAAACATTCATTATTCAATAGGGCCCAAACTATCAAAAACCAGCGGTTTCAATGAACACACATTTCTTGGTAGAATCATGCAGGACTGAAATTTTTGATGGTTTTTTACTCCTCTCAACAGCCCAAACAAGTTTCTAAAAGGATGAGTTTGCAACTACTTTACTTTTGGAGAAAATTCAAAACATTCATTATTCAAAAGGGCCCAAACTATCAAAAACCATCGGTTTCAATGAACACACATTTCTTGGTAGAATCATGCAGGACTGAAATTTTTGATGTTTTTCTACTCCTCTCATGAGCCCAAACAAGTCTCTAAAAGCATGAGTTTGCAACTACTTTACTTTTGGAGAAAATTCAAAACATTCATTATTCAATAGAGCCCAATAGCAAAAATCAGGTTTTGAATGAAGAATCACATTTCTTGGTAAAATCATGCAGGATTGAAATTTTTGATGGTTTTTTACTCCTCTCAACAGCCCAAACAAGTTTCTAAAAGGATGAGTTTGCAACTACTTTACTTTTGGAGAAAATTCAAAACATTCATTATTCAATAGGGCCCAAACTATCAAAAACCAGTGGTTTCAATGAACACACATTTCTTGGTAGAATCATGCAGGACTGAAATTTTTGATGTTTTTCTACTCCTCTCATGAGCCCAAACAAGTATCTAAAAGCATGAGTTTGCAACTACTTTACTTTTGGAGAAAATTCAAAACATTGGGGGGCGTGGCCAGCGTCTGAGCTGAATGGAAGCCTGAGCTCTGAGCTCCTCCACAGGGCAGCCTACCAAGCGCTATTAACAAGCGACTTACAAGCCAGGACTGGCTGAAAACTTGTGGGAACCTCCATAGGCACCAGCGGTGCCCCCACATAATGGATCCGCTTAATAGAAAAGCAGGAAAATCAAAAAATCTGGAGCGCTCTCCCCTCATGCTGAGGAGCCAAGATGGCGCCCGCCACACAGCAGCCACAGCCTGCAGCCCCAGCCTGAGCGGCGCACAGCGGGAGAGAACGCCACAGAGACTGAAACACGCAGTATTCAAGTCAGGGGGTAAGTCTGCCCCCATCCCTGCAAAAACCGCCGCTCCATATATTAAAGAAAGCGCTAAATTCAGTGTTAAAAGTAGCGCTGAGAAGAAGGAGGCAAAATATCGCGAGATTAACCGGGAAACAGACGGGATTGCGCAGCAAGTACGCAAATTGCGTACCTTAAGCAAAAATCTTGCGCAGCCTGTGAAATCTTGCACAGCAGCAACGCTCACAGCCGCTATGGAGGCCACAAATACAATAAGGGCCTCCTCATCTTGTCCAGATATCTCCACAATTTCAGACACCCCTCTAACGCCACCACAGAGGGAACTGTCCCCTGCCTCACAAAATAGCTGCAGATTAAGCAGTAGCTCGGCTGAGCTGCAAAGTGAGACGCAGATGGAGGACTTCTGCACTCCAGATAACCCCATGCCTGAAAACTTTTTACATGTTTTGACTGAGGTAGAGGCTACCAACAAAGCAGCTTCAGAAATGTTCATAAAAAATATGGTGTGCCTTCTTGCAAAGACATTCCAAAAACAACTAGAGGGATATAATACAAACCTCCAAAACAATATAGACAGTCTGGGTCAGAGGGTGAATCACTTGGAGTCGAAAATGGAGGAGATAGTCCAGTCTCACAACAATTTGATAGACGAACATTATGCCTTAGAGAAAGAAGTTACCTTCCTAAAGTCAAGACTGATAGAACAAGAGGACAGGAGTAGGAGAAACAACCTTAAATTCAGAGGAATACCTGAGAATGTCAAGGACAGAGATCTTGATTCATATGTGCAAAAAATGCTCCATGCTATGCTCCCAGGTGCTTCCAAAGGAGACCTCTTAATAGAACGCATACACAGACTACCTAAGTCCAAATATGCCCCTGAAAGAGCTCCGCGGGATGTTATTGCATTCTTTCACTATTTTCTGACAAAGGAGGACATTTTGAGGAAGAGCAAGCAGTCACCCATCTTACCAAGACCATATGAGGGTATTAAGATCTTTGCAGACTTTTCAAAAGCCACGTTGCAAAAAAGGAGAGACTTTTTCCCTATCACTGCACACCTACGGGAGCACAGGGTGCTATACAGATGGGGCTTTCCTACAAAAATATTGGTCATGAAGGAAAACACTACTTTTGCCTTATCTAACATTGATAACTGTGATAGATTCTTTCAGGACCTTGGTATTCCTCCAATGAAGAACTCATCTTTATCCTACAATCAAGAGAGGAGCAACTCTTCACGACAGCCAAGACGTTTGTCACAGTCCTGGACCACACAAAAGAAAAGATAATGGACTTGGTAGGTGTTGACCCTGGCTCTTGGCCTGAACTTTCATCCCCAAACACTAACCGAGAGATTTCTCTTGATATCATTTCTTTTGAGAAATTCACCTTCCTTGTTAACAAGTTTGTTTTGTTCTAGGTTATTCCAGGTTATAACATGTTTCTATTCACAGGCACACCAGGCACTGACAACAAATTTCTAGAGAAATACCACTCTTCTTGGATATATGTCCAGATGGACTATTCTATCTTATTGAGTTATTTAACACATTTCTTTCTTTTTGATATATTATGGAGTTGAAAATCCTATCATTTAATGTAAATGGGCTTAATAGTCCCTTTAAAAGGTATGCTCTGTGGAAGGAGATCAAAAGATTGAAAGCAAATGTTGCTATGATACAGGAAACCCACCTCCTGGAAACTGATAATAACAGATTTAAAAACAAAGATTATCCTCAGATTTTCTTCTCCAACAACGAGGGAGGGAAAAAAGCTGGGGTGGCCATTGCCTTCCACAGAGACCTACCAGTGGTTATTTCAGATGTTTATAAAGACAATAAAGGCAGATATTTAATCATCAATTTTACCTTGGAGGGAATGGAATACACTGTGGTTAATGTATACGCCCCTAATGTGAGACAAATTAGCTTTCTCAATAAAGTCAAAAGAAAATTATCCAAATTTAGCAAGGGACAAATCATATGGGGGGGAGACTTTAATTGTATTGTTGACCCAAGCACTGATTGCTCATCCTCTGCTCCATACTACAGAAGTGTGAATTTGGGGAAGTGGCTGAGCAATGCTAACCTGCACGACAGTTGTAAAATATTGAACCCTAATTCTAGAGAATACACCAGATTCTGCCCACACAACAGATCTTATACCAAAATAGATCATATATTTACCAGTTTTTCCTTACTAGATTCGTATATAGATTTCCAAACTGGCCCCATCACATGGTCGGACCATGCTCCAATTCTATTAACATTACAGGTTTCCTCTTCGACTCAAAGACACTACAATTGGAGATATAGCAAATTTGTAGTAGACTCCCCAGATAATATAGCAACAATAAAAAACACTATAATGAACTATTTTAAAGAAAATGACTCCCAGGAAATCTCCCCTGAAACCTTATGGTTAGCACATAAATGTGTCATTAGAGGCCACTTAATTCAGATGGCCTCAAGACAAAAGAGGGAAAGAGAGAGCAAACAGAGGCTGTTACTAGAACAAATCAAAAAACTTGAAGACCAGGCCAAAGTGGAAAAATCTTTTACTAAATACAAGGAGTTATACTCCCTTAGATTGGAATTTAGAAATCTTCTCATAAATATTTACGAAAAAAAGACTCTGTTTAACAAGGCAGGGTTCTACATAAATAACAACAAAAACTCAAAAACTATGGCAAATAGATTCAAACCCATAAATAAAAAGCATTTAATTAAAAAACTTTCCCAGAACTCAGTGAATATAGAAAAGCCAAGGGACATAGCTTTGGCTTTTGAAAAATACTACTCAAACCTTTACAATATAGGGAAAAATGGGACTTATCCCCCTCCTACAGAGGAGATGATAGATAATTTCCTGGGAGGAGTAGAGTTGAGATCTCTGTCTTCTGAGCAAAGGGAAATGCTTGATGCACCCTTCTCTGAGGGAGAGGTCTCTCTGGCAATAAAAAATCTCAAATGTAATAAGGCTCCTGGTCCAGACGGATTCCCTGTGGAATATTATAAAACATTTCAGGAAAATCTGGTCCCCTATTTAACAAACACCCTAAATTTTATAAAATCAAAAGGAACATGTAGTGCAGATATGCTGAGAGCCACCATAGTGGTAATCCCCAAACCGGACAAAGATCCCACCAAGATAGAAAACTATAGACCCATATCCCTCCTGAATGCAGACATCAAGGTCTATGCAAAAATACTGGCAGAAAGGGTGCAGGATGTTATCCAATATCTCATACATCCCGATCAAGTGGGTTTTGTAAAATTTAGACAGACTTCTGACAGTTCAAGAAGTGTCTTGCACCATATACACTTTTGTAACAAGAAAAAAATTCCCAGTCTGTTTGTGGCCCTTGATGCGGAGAAAGCTTTTGACCGCATCAATTGGACATATGCATTCGCAGTATTAAAGAAGATGGGTTTTGGTGAGGAGATGTTGAAAAGTGTTCAGGCTCTGTACTCCCAACCGTCTGCCTCTGTGCTGGTCAATAGCACGATGTCAGGGAAATTTGACATAACAAACGGAACAAGACAGGGATGCCCTCTGTCCCCAATTATTTTTATCCTGAGTCTGGAACCACTGGCTCAAAGGATAAGGGACTCGAGTGAGGTGAGGGGAGTACGGTTGGGAGATGTAGAGCATAAAATAAATTTATATGCAGACGATATCATACTCACACTGACAGATCCTGTTGAGTCGTTGAAGGCGACTTGGGACATCATAGAGTTGTTTGGTTCAATATCATATTATAAACTCAATGTAAAAAAGACTAACGTTTTGTCACTATTTATTTCAGCCCCTATAAAACAGCAATTACAAGATAAGTACCCTTTTACTTGGGACTGCACTAAAATCCCATATCTAGGAATTTGGCTCACAAGCGACCTCACACACACAAGTGAGGTAAACATAGATAGCCTTTTGAAATCCCTTGACACTAAGTTGGGAGAATTGTCAAAAACCCCAGCCACTTGGTTGGGAAGAATAGTACTATATAAGATGTTCTGCCTCCCAAAGGTGTTGTTTTTGTACAGGAATGTCCCTCTGCCTTTATCAATGCAACACATACAAAAATTAACTCATCAAATGAACAGATTTATTTGGAATAATAAAAAGCCTAGGGTAAAGAAACACACACTACTTAAATCTAGAGAAAATGGGGGGATAGCCCTTCCAGACTTGGAGGCGTATTACTTTGCCACCACAACTGAATTGACAAAAATGTGGCTCACAGAACAGACAGAATTGGGATGGCCAAAGATTGAAAGAGATTTAATGCCTATTAAAGAACCGACACTTTATGTTTCCTATTTTCTTCTGCACAGAGGAGAGATTGGAGACATAGAAAACCCAATACTCAGAGCCTCTGTGCAGAGCTGGTCACATATGTGCAGGAGAAGGTTTAATGTCTCCCCTGTTTCAACCAAAAGACTGAGACTTCACTTTTTGGCACCTGTCAAGGTTTCTTTGAGACCCATGTTTGATAACTGGAAAACATTCCCCATTGCTTATGTGGATGATTTATTGGACAATAATAAAGTCATGCCTTTTGAGTTGGTCAAGGCTAAATTTAAAATCCCTAATACGGAATATATGAAATACCTCATACTCAAAGAGGAATATAACAAATTTAAGAGATATTTCTGCAAGATAGTTTTGGTCAACCATACCATTTATAATTTCCTAACCAGCACAACCCCCAGGCACAAGAGCTCTCTTAAACCCCTGTATAACTTCCTGACCGGCAAATACACCTTTTCTAAGGGTGGATGCTTTGAAAAATGGGAGACTACTCTGCAGAAGCAGATTTGTGCCCCACAGTGGACATTGTCTTTTAAGACTGCAGTGAGGTCTACAAATTGCATGAACATTTTGGAAACACATTACAAACTAGTCCACAGATATTACTTGACCCCAAACAGGATTAAACATTTTGGGGAAGGGGGATCTGATCTGTGTTGGCGGGGATGCGGGTCTCAGGCTGACTTACTCCATATTTTCTGGGGATGCCCGGTACTGAAACCATACTGGCTTAAGGTCTCCAATTTGATTTCGATCATATGCAACTGGCGTGTTCAGTTGCACCCTGCCTTGGCCTTACTACTCATAGATATTTGCAGATTCAAAACAACAAAGTATTTGGTTGCCCACATACTCATGTCTGCAATATACCTTATAGCGAAAGGTTGGAACAACAAGCAACCTCCGAACATTGCCACATTGATCATGTTGGTGGACAAACATTGTGTTTATGAAAAAATTCATTATATTAACAATATGTCAATAAAGTTATTTGACGACAGATGGCATAGATGGTTGAAACTCAAATCTAAGATAGAAGAAGAATTTATATCTTGATATCTTGATTTTTGCTCTTTTTGTGTGCCAAAATTTCACATGTATTTGGTGTTTGCCTGTACTGTTGTAATTGTTTTTCAAATCTATTTCAATTAATGTTAATTGTACATACTTTAAATGATGATATGATGTTCAGATACCATATGATGATGTCCTGATGTACATTATCTTGACTCTATTCGAACATGATATATATGAGGTATGTTTATACATTCCTATTATTTCGAAAACTCAATAAAAATATTGTTTAAGAAAATTCAAAACATTCATTATTCAATAGAGCCCAATAGCAAAAATCAGGTTTTGAATGAAGAATCACATTTCTTGGTAGAATCATGCAGGATTGAAATTTTTGATGGTTTTTTACTCCTCTCAACAGCCCAAACAAGTTTCTAAAAGGATGAGTTTGCAACTACTTTACTTTTGGAGAAAATTCAAAACATTCATTGTTCAATAGGGCCCAAACTATCAAAAACCAGCGGTTTCAATGAACACACATTTCTTGGTAGAATCATGCAGGACTGAAATTTTTGATGTTTTTCTACTCCTCTCATGAGCCCAAACAAGTCTCTAAAAGCATGAGTTTGCAACTACTTTACTTTTGGAGAAAATTCAAAACATTCATTATTCAATAGAGCCCAATAGCAAAAATCAGGTTTTGAATGAAGAATCACATTTCTTGGTAGAATCATGCAGGATTGAAATTTTTGATGGTTTTTTACTCCTCTCAACAGCCCAAACAAGTTTCTAAAAGGATGAGTTTGCAACTACTTTACTTTTGGAGAAAATTCAAAACATTCATTATTCAATAGGGCCCAAACTATCAAAAACCAGCGGTTTCAATGAACACACATTTCTTGGTAGAATCATGCAGGACTGAAATTTTTGATGTTTTTCTACTCCTCTCATGAGCCCAAACAAGTCTCTAAAAGCATGAGTTTGCAACTACTTTACTTTTGGAGAAAATTCAAAACATTCATTATTCAATAGAGCCCAATAGCAAAAATCAGGTTTTGAATGAAGAATCACATTTCTTGGTAGAATCATGCAGGATTGAAATTTTTGATGGTTTTTTACTCCTCTCAACAGCCCAAACAAGTTTCTAAAAGGATGAGTTTGCAACTACTTTACTTTTGGAGAAAATTCAAAACATTCATTATTCAAAAGGGCCCAAACTATCAAAAACCATCGGTTTCAATGAACACACATTTCTTGGTAGAATCATGCAGGACTGAAATTTTTGATGTTTTTCTACTCCTCTCATGAGCCCAAACAAGTCTCTAAAAGCATGAGTTTGCAACTACTTTACTTTTGGAGAAAATTCAAAACATTCATTATTCAATAGAGCCCAATAGCAAAAATCAGGTTTTGAATGAAGAATCACATTTCTTGGTAAAATCATGCAGGATTGAAATTTTTGATGGTTTTTTACTCCTCTCAACAGCCCAAACAAGTTTCTAAAAGGATGAGTTTGCAACTACTTTACTTTTGGAGAAAATTCAAAACATTCATTATTCAATAGGGCCCAAACTATCAAAAACCAGCGGTTTCAATGAACACACATTTCTTGGTAGAATCATGCAGGACTGAAATTTTTGATGTTTTTCTACTCCTCTCATGAGCCCAAACAAGTATCTAAAAGCATGAGTTTGCAACTACTTTACTTTTGGAGAAAATTCAAAACATTCACTATTCAATAGAGCCCAATAGCAAAAATCAGGTTTTGAATGAAGAATCACATTTCTTAGTAAAATCATGCAGGATTGAAATTTTTGATGGTTTTTTACTCCTCTCAAGAGCCCAAACAAGTTTCTAAAAGGATGAGTTTGCAACTACTTTACTTTTGGAGAAAATTCAAAACATTCATTATTCAATAGGGCCCAAACTATCAAAAACCAGCGGTTTGAATGAACACACATTTCTTGGTAGAATCATGCAGGACTGAAATTTTTGATGTTTTTCTACTCCTCTCATGAGCCCAAACAAGTCTCTAAAAGCATGAGTTTGCAACTACTTTACTTTTGGAGAAAATTCAAAACATTCATTATTCAATAGAGCCCAATAGCAAAAATCAGGTTTTGAATGAAGAATCACATTTCTTAGTAAAATCATGCAGGATTGAAATTTTTGATGGTTTTTTACTCCTCTCAACAGCCCAAACAAGTTTCTAAAAGGATGAGTTTGCAACTACTTTACTTTTGGAGAAAATTCAAAACATTCATTATTCAATAGGGCCCAAACTATCAAAAACCAGCGGTTTCAATGAACACACATTTCTTGGTAGAATCATGCAGGACTGAAATTTTTGATGTTTTTCTACTCCTCTCATGAGCCCAAACAAGTCTCTAAAAGCATGAGTTTGCAACTACTTTACTTTTGGAGAAAATTCAAAACATTCATTATTCAATAGAGCCCAATAGCAAAAATCAGGTTTTGAATGAAGAATCACATTTCTTGGTAGAATCATGCAGGATTGAAATATTTGATGGTTTTTTACTCCTCTCAAGAGCCCAAACAAGTTTCTAAAAGGATGAGTTTGCAACTACTTTACTTTTGGAGAAAATTCAAAACATTCATTATTCAATAGGGCCCAAACTATCAAAAACCAGCGGTTTCAATGAACACACATTTCTTGGTAGAATCATGCAGGACTGAAATTTTTGATGTTTTTCTACTCCTCTCATGAGCCCAAACAAGTCTCTAAAAGCATGAGTTTGCAACTACTTTACTTTTGGAGAAAATTCAAAACATTCATTATTCAATAGAGCCCAATAGCAAAAATCAGGTTTTGAATGAAGAATCACATTTCTTGGTAGAATCATGCAGGATTGAAATTTTTGATGGTTTTTTACTCCTCTCAACAGCCCAAACAAGTTTCTAAAAGGATGAGTTTGCAACTACTTTAGTTTTGGAGAAAATTCAAAACATTCATTATTCAATAGGGCCCAAACTATCAAAAACCAGCGGTTTCAATGAACACACATTTCTTGGTAGAATCATGCAGGACTGAAATTTTTGATGTTTTTCTACTCCTCTCATGAGCCCAAACAAGTCTCTAAAAGCATGAGTTTGCAACTACTTTACTTTTGGAGAAAATTCAAAACATTCATTATTCAATAGAGCCCAATAGCAAAAATCAGGTTTTGAATGAAGAATCACATTTCTTGGTAGAATCATGCAGGATTGAAATTTTTGATGGTTTTTTACTCCTCTCAACAGCCCAAACAAGTTTCTAAAAGGATGAGTTTGCAACTACTTTACTTTTGGAGAAAATTCAAAACATTCATTATTCAATAGGGCCCAAACTATCAAAAACCAGCGGTTTCAATGAACACACATTTCTTGGTAGAATCATGCAGGACTGAAATTTTTGATGTTTTTCTACTCCTCTCATGAGCCCAAACAAGTCTCTAAAAGCATGAGTTTGCAACTACTTTACTTTTGGAGAAAATTCAAAACATTCATTATTCAATAGAGCCCAATAGCAAAAATCAGGTTTTGAATGAAGAATCACATTTCTTGGTAGAATCATGCAGGATTGAAATTTTTGATGGTTTTTTACTCCTCTCAACAGCCCAAACAAGTTTCTAAAAGGATGAGTTTGCAACTACTTTACTTTTGGAGAAAATTCAAAACATTCATTATTCAAAAGGGCCCAAACTATCAAAAACCATCGGTTTCAATGAACACACATTTCTTGGTAGAATCATGCAGGACTGAAATTTTTGATGTTTTTCTACTCCTCTCATGAGCCCAAACAAGTCTCTAAAAGCATGAGTTTGCAACTACTTTACTTTTGGAGAAAATTCAAAACATTCATTATTCAATAGAGCCCAATAGCAAAAATCAGGTTTTGAATGAAGAATCACATTTCTTGGTAAAATCATGCAGGATTGAAATTTTTGATGGTTTTTTACTCCTCTCAACAGCCCAAACAAGTTTCTAAAAGGATGAGTTTGCAACTACTTTACTTTTGGAGAAAATTCAAAACATTCATTATTCAATAGGGCCCAAACTATCAAAAACCAGTGGTTTCAATGAACACACATTTCTTGGTAGAATCATGCAGGACTGAAATTTTTGATGTTTTTCTACTCCTCTCATGAGCCCAAACAAGTATCTAAAAGCATGAGTTTGCAACTACTTTACTTTTGGAGAAAATTCAAAACATTCATTATTCAATAGAGCCCAATAGCAAAAATCAGGTTTTGAATGAAGAATCACATTTCTTGGTAGAATCATGCAGGATTGAAATTTTTGATGGTTTTTTACTCCTCTCAACAGCCCAAACAAGTTTCTAAAAGGATGAGTTTGCAACTACTTTACTTTTGGAGAAAATTCAAAACATTCATTGTTCAATAGGGCCCAAACTATCAAAAACCAGCGGTTTCAATGAACACACATTTCTTGGTAGAATCATGCAGGACTGAAATTTTTGATGTTTTTCTACTCCTCTCATGAGCCCAAACAAGTCTCTAAAAGCATGAGTTTGCAACTACTTTACTTTTGGAGAAAATTCAAAACATTCATTATTCAATAGAGCCCAATAGCAAAAATCAGGTTTTGAATGAAGAATCACATTTCTTGGTAGAATCATGCAGGATTGAAATTTTTGATGGTTTTTTACTCCTCTCAACAGCCCAAACAAGTTTCTAAAAGGATGAGTTTGCAACTACTTTACTTTTGGAGAAAATTCAAAACATTCATTATTCAATAGGGCCCAAACTATCAAAAACCAGCGGTTTCAATGAACACACATTTCTTGGTAGAATCATGCAGGACTGAAATTTTTGATGTTTTTCTACTCCTCTCATGAGCCCAAACAAGTCTCTAAAAGCATGAGTTTGCAACTACTTTACTTTTGGAGAAAATTCAAAACATTCATTATTCAATAGAGCCCAATAGCAAAAATCAGGTTTTGAATGAAGAATCACATTTCTTGGTAGAATCATGCAGGATTGAAATTTTTGATGGTTTTTTACTCCTCTCAACAGCCCAAACAAGTTTCTAAAAGGATGAGTTTGCAACTACTTTACTTTTGGAGAAAATTCAAAACATTCATTATTCAAAAGGGCCCAAACTATCAAAAACCATCGGTTTCAATGAACACACATTTCTTGGTAGAATCATGCAGGACTGAAATTTTTGATGTTTTTCTACTCCTCTCATGAGCCCAAACAAGTCTCTAAAAGCATGAGTTTGCAACTACTTTACTTTTGGAGAAAATTCAAAACATTCATTATTCAATAGAGCCCAATAGCAAAAATCAGGTTTTGAATGAAGAATCACATTTCTTGGTAAAATCATGCAGGATTGAAATTTTTGATGGTTTTTTACTCCTCTCAACAGCCCAAACAAGTTTCTAAAAGGATGAGTTTGCAACTACTTTACTTTTGGAGAAAATTCAAAACATTCATTATTCAATAGGGCCCAAACTATCAAAAACCAGCGGTTTCAATGAACACACATTTCTTGGTAGAATCATGCAGGACTGAAATTTTTGATGTTTTTCTACTCCTCTCATGAGCCCAAACAAGTCTCTAAAAGCATGAGTTTGCAACTACTTTACTTTTGGAGAAAATTCAAAACATTCATTATTCAATAGAGCCCAATAGCAAAAATCAGGTTTTGAATGAAGAATCACATTTCTTGGTAGAATCATGCAGGATTGAAATTTTTGATGGTTTTTTACTCCTCTCAACAGCCCAAACAAGTTTCTAAAAGGATGAGTTTGCAACTACTTTACTTTTGGAGAAAATTCAAAACATTCATTATTCAATAGGGCCCAAACTATCAAAAACCAGCGGTTTCAATGAACACACATTTCTTGGTAGAATCATGCAGGACTGAAATTTTTGATGTTTTTCTACTCCTCTCATGAGCCCAAACAAGTCTCTAAAAGCATGAGTTTGCAACTACTTTACTTTTGGAGAAAATTCAAAACATTCATTATTCAATAGAGCCCAATAGCAAAAATCAGGTTTTGAATGAAGAATCACATTTCTTGGTAAAATCATGCAGGATTGAAATTTTTGATGGTTTTTTACTCCTCTCAACAGCCCAAACAAGTTTCTAAAAGGATGAGTTTGCAACTACTTTACTTTTGGAGAAAATTCAAAACATTCATTATTCAATAGGGCCCAAACTATCAAAAACCAGCGGTTTCAATGAACACACATTTCTTGGTAGAATCATGCAGGACTGAAATTTTTGATGTTTTTCTACTCCTCTCATGAGCCCAAACAAGTCTCTAAAAGCATGAGTTTGCAACTACTTTACTTTTGGAGAAAATTCAAAACATTCATTATTCAATAGAGCCCAATAGCAAAAATCAGGTTTTGAATGAAGAATCACATTTCTTGGTAGAATCATGCAGGATTGAAATTTTTGATGGTTTTTTACTCCTCTCAACAGCCCAAACAAGTTTCTAAAAGGATGAGTTTGCAACTACTTTACTTTTGGAGAAAATTCAAAACATTCATTATTCAATAGGGCCCAAACTATCAAAAACCAGCGGTTTCAATGAACACACATTTCTTGGTAGAATCATGCAGGACTGAAATTTTTGATGTTTTTCTACTCCTCTCATGAGCCCAAACAAGTCTCTAAAAGCATGAGTTTGCAACTACTTTACTTTTGGAGAAAATTCAAAACATTCACTATTCAATAGAGCCCAATAGCAAAAATCAGGTTTTGAATGAAGAATCACATTTCTTAGTAAAATCATGCAGGATTGAAATTTTTGATGGTTTTTTACTCCTCTCAAGAGCCCAAACAAGTTTCTAAAAGGATGAGTTTGCAACTACTTTACTTTTGGAGAAAATTCAAAACATTCATTATTCAATAGGGCCCAAACTATCAAAAACCAGCGGTTTCAATGAACACACATTTCTTGGTAGAATCATGCAGGACTGAAATTTTTGATGTTTTTCTACTCCTCTCATGAGCCCAAACAAGTCTCTAAAAGCATGAGTTTGCAACTACTTTACTTTTGGAGAAAATTCAAAACATTCATTATTCAATAGAGCCCAATAGCAAAAATCAGGTTTTGAATGAAGAATCACATTTCTTGGTAGAATCATGCAGGATTGAAATTTTTGATGGTTTTTTACTCCTCTCAACAGCCCAAACAAGTTTCTAAAAGGATGAGTTTGCAACTACTTTACTTTTGGAGAAAATTCAAAACATTCATTATTCAATAGGGCCAAACTATCAAAAACCAGCGGTTTCAATGAACACACATTTCTTGGTAGAATCATGCAGGACTGAAATTTTTGATGTTTTTCTACTCCTCTCATGAGCCCAAACAAGTCTCTAAAAGCATGAGTTTGCAACTACTTTACTTTTGGAGAAAATTCAAAACATTCACTATTCAATAGAGCCCAATAGCAAAAATCAGGTTTTGAATGAAGAATCACATTTCTTGGTAAAATCATGCAGGATTGAAATTTTTGATGGTTTTTTACTCCTCTCAACAGCCCAAACAAGTTTCTAAAAGGATGACTTTGCAACTACTTTACTTTTGGAGAAAATTCAAAACATTCATTATTCAATAGGGCCCAAACTGTCAAAAACCAGCGGTTTCAATGAACACACATTTCTTGGTAGAATCATGCAGGACTGAAATTTTTGATGTTTTTCTACTCCTCTCATGAGCCCAAACAAGTCTCTAAAAGCATGAGTTTGCAACTACTTTACTTTTGGAGAAAATTCAAAACATTCATTATTCAATAGAGCCCAATAGCAAAAATCAGGTTTTGAATGAAGAATCACATTTCTTGGTAGAATCATGCAGGATTGAAATTTTTGATGGTTTTTTACTCCTCTCAACAGCCCAAACAAGTTTCTAAAAGGATGAGTTTGCAACTACTTTACTTTTGGAGAAAATTCAAAACATTCATTATTCAATAGGGCCCAAACTATCAAAAACCAGCGGTTTCAATGAACACACATTTCTTGGTAGAATCATGCAGGACTGAAATTTTTGATGGTTTTTTACTCCTCTCAACAGCCCAAACAAGTTTCTAAAAGGATGAGTTTGCAACTACTTTACTTTTGGAGAAAATTCAAAACATTCATTATTCAAAAGGGCCCAAACTATCAAAAACCATCGGTTTCAATGAACACACATTTCTTGGTAGAATCATGCAGGACTGAAATTTTTGATGTTTTTCTACTCCTCTCATGAGCCCAAACAAGTCTCTAAAAGCATGAGTTTGCAACTACTTTACTTTTGGAGAAAATTCAAAACATTCATTATTCAATAGAGCCCAATAGCAAAAATCAGGTTTTGAATGAAGAATCACATTTCTTGGTAAAATCATGCAGGATTGAAATTTTTGATGGTTTTTTACTCCTCTCAACAGCCCAAACAAGTTTCTAAAAGGATGAGTTTGCAACTACTTTACTTTTGGAGAAAATTCAAAACATTCATTATTCAATAGGGCCCAAACTATCAAAAACCAGTGGTTTCAATGAACACACATTTCTTGGTAAAATCATGCAGGACTGAAATTTTTGATGTTTTTCTACTCCTCTCATGAGCCCAAACAAGTATCTAAAAGCATGAGTTTGCAACTACTTTACTTTTGGAGAAAATTCAAAACATTCACTATTCAATAGAGCCCAATAGCAAAAATCAGGTTTTGAATGAAGAATCACATTTCTTAGTAAAATCATGCAGGATTGAAATTTTTGATGGTTTTTTACTCCTCTCAAGAGCCCAAACAAGTTTCTAAAAGGATGAGTTTGCAACTACTTTACTTTTGGAGAAAATTCAAAACATTCATTATTCAATAGGGCCCAAACTATCAAAAACCAGCGGTTTGAATGAACACACATTTCTTGGTAGAATCATGCAGGACTGAAATTTTTGATGTTTTTCTACTCCTCTCATGAGCCCAAACAAGTCTCTAAAAGCATGAGTTTGCAACTACTTTACTTTTGGAGAAAATTCAAAACATTCATTATTCAATAGAGCCCAATAGCAAAAATCAGGTTTTGAATGAAGAATCACATTTCTTAGTAAAATCATGCAGGATTGAAATTTTTGATGGTTTTTTACTCCTCTCAACAGCCCAAACAAGTTTCTAAAAGGATGAGTTTGCAACTACTTTACTTTTGGAGAAAATTCAAAACATTCATTATTCAATAGGGCCCAAACTATCAAAAACCAGCGGTTTCAATGAACACACATTTCTTGGTAGAATCATGCAGGACTGAAATTTTTGATGTTTTTCTACTCCTCTCATGAGCCCAAACAAGTCTCTAAAAGCATGAGTTTGCAACTACTTTACTTTTGGAGAAAATTCAAAACATTCATTATTCAATAGAGCCCAATAGCAAAAATCAGGTTTTGAATGAAGAATCACATTTCTTGGTAGAATCATGCAGGATTGAAATATTTGATGGTTTTTTACTCCTCTCAAGAGCCCAAACAAGTTTCTAAAAGGATGAGTTTGCAACTACTTTACTTTTGGAGAAAATTCAAAACATTCATTATTCAATAGGGCCCAAACTATCAAAAACCAGCGGTTTCAATGAACACACATTTCTTGGTAGAATCATGCAGGACTGAAATTTTTGATGTTTTTCTACTCCTCTCATGAGCCCAAACAAGTCTCTAAAAGCATGAGTTTGCAACTACTTTACTTTTGGAGAAAATTCAAAACATTCATTATTCAATAGAGCCCAATAGCAAAAATCAGGTTTTGAATGAAGAATCACATTTCTTGGTAGAATCATGCAGGATTGAAATTTTTGATGGTTTTTTACTCCTCTCAACAGCCCAAACAAGTTTCTAAAAGGATGAGTTTGCAACTACTTTAGTTTTGGAGAAAATTCAAAACATTCATTATTCAATAGGGCCCAAACTATCAAAAACCAGCGGTTTCAATGAACACACATTTCTTGGTAGAATCATGCAGGACTGAAATTTTTGATGTTTTTCTACTCCTCTCATGAGCCCAAACAAGTCTCTAAAAGCATGAGTTTGCAACTACTTTACTTTTGGAGAAAATTCAAAACATTCATTATTCAATAGAGCCCAATATCAAAAATCAGGTTTTGAATGAAGAATCACATTTCTTGGTAAAATCATGCAGGATTGAAATTTTTGATGGTTTTTTACTCCTCTCAACAGCC
This sequence comes from Dendrobates tinctorius, assembly GCF_039654945.1. Lineage (NCBI taxonomy): Eukaryota > Metazoa > Chordata > Amphibia > Anura > Dendrobatidae > Dendrobates > Dendrobates tinctorius. The sequence continues at coordinate 23,193,873 of NW_027361713.1, forward strand.
CAAACAAGTTTCTAAAAGGATGAGTTTGCAACTACTTTACTTTTGGAGAAAATTCAAAACATTCATTGTTCAATAGGGCCCAAACTATCAAAAACCAGCGGTTTCAATGAACACACATTTCTTGGTAGAATCATGCAGGACTGAAATTTTTGATGTTTTTCTACTCCTCTCATGAGCCGAAACAAGTCTCTAAAAGCATGAGTTTGCAACTACTTTACTTTTGGAGAAAATTCAAAACATTCACTATTCAATAGAGCCCAATAGCAAAAATCAGGTTTTGAATGAAGAATCACATTTCTTGGTAAAATCATGCAGGATTGAAATTTTTGATGGTTTTTTACTCCTCTCAACAGCCCAAACAAGTTTCTAAAAGGATGAGTTTGCAACTACTTTACTTTTGGAGAAAATTCAAAACATTCATTATTCAATAGGGCCCAAACTATCAAAAACCAGCGGTTTCAATGAACACACATTTCTTGGTAGAATCATGCAGGACTGAAATTTTTGATGTTTTTCTACTCCTCTCATGAGCCCAAACAAGTCTCTAAAAGCATGAGTTTGCAACTACTTTACTTTTGGAGAAAATTCAAAACATTCATTATTCAATAGAGCCCAATAGCAAAAATCAGGTTTTGAATGAAGAATCACATTTCTTGGTAGAATCATGCAGGATTGAAATTTTTGATGGTTTTTTACTCCTCTCAACAGCCCAAACAAGTTTCTAAAAGGATGAGTTTGCAACTACTTTACTTTTGGAGAAAATTCAAAACATTCATTATTCAATAGGGCCCAAACTATCAAAAACCAGCGGTTTCAATGAACACACATTTCTTGGTAGAATCATGCAGGAGTGAAATTTTTGATGTTTTTCTACTCCTCTCATGAGCCCAAACAAGTCTCTAAAAGCATGAGTTTGCAACTACTTTACTTTTGGAGAAAATTCAAAACATTCATTATTCAATAGAGCCCAATAGCAAAAATCAGGTTTTGAATGAAGAATCACATTTCTTGGTAGAATCATGCAGGATTGAAATTTTTGATGGTTTTTTACTCCTCTCAACAGCCCAAACAAGTTTCTAAAAGGATGAGTTTGCAACTACTTTACTTTTGGAGAAAATTCAAAACATTCATTATTCAAAAGGGCCCAAACTATCAAAAACCATCGGTTTCAATGAACACACATTTCTTGGTAGAATCATGCAGGACTGAAATTTTTGATGTTTTTCTACTCCTCTCATGAGCCCAAACAAGTCTCTAAAAGCATGAGTTTGCAACTACTTTACTTTTGGAGAAAATTCAAAACATTCATTATTCAATAGAGCCCAATAGCAAAAATCAGGTTTTGAATGAAGAATCACATTTCTTGGTAAAATCATGCAGGATTGAAATTTTTGATGGTTTTTTACTCCTCTCAACAGCCCAAACAAGTTTCTAAAAGGATGAGTTTGCAACTACTTTACTTTTGGAGAAAATTCAAAACATTCATTATTCAATAGGGCCCAAACTATCAAAAACCAGCGGTTTCAATGAACACACATTTCTTGGTAGAATCATGAAGGACTGAAATTTTTGATGTTTTTCTACTCCTCTCATGAGCCCAAACAAGTATCTAAAAGCATGAGTTTGCAACTACTTTACTTTTGGAGAAAATTCAAAACATTCACTATTCAATAGAGCCCAATAGCAAAAATCAGGTTTTGAATGAAGAATCACATTTCTTAGTAAAATCATGCAGGATTGAAATTTTTGATGGTTTTTTACTCCTCTCAACAGCCCAAACAAGTTTCTAAAAGGATGAGTTTGCAACTACTTTACTTTTGGAGAAAATTCAAAACATTCATTATTCAATAGGGCCCAAACTATCAAAAACCAGCGGTTTGAATGAACACACATTTCTTGGTAGAATCATGCAGGACTGAAATTTTTGATGTTTTTCTACTTCTCTCATGAGCCCAAACAAGTATCTAAAAGCATGAGTTTGCAACTACTTTACTTTTGGAGAAAATTCAAAACATTCATTATTCAATAGAGCCCAATAGCAAAAATCAGGTTTTGAATGAAGAATCACATTTCTTGGTAGAATCATGCAGGATTGAAATTTTTGATGGTTTTTTACTCCTCTCAACAGCCCAAACAAGTTTCTAAAAGGATGAGTTTGCAACTACTTTACTTTTGGAGAAAATTCAAAACATTCCTTATTCAATAGGGCCCAAACTATCAAAAACCAGCGGTTTCAATGAACACACATTTCTTGGTAAAATCATGCAGGATTGAAATTTTTGATGGTTTTTTACTCCTCTCAACAGCCCAAACAAGTTTCTAAAAGGATGAGTTTGCAACTACTTTACTTTTGGAGAAAATTCAAAACATTCATTATTCAATAGGGCCCAAACTATCAAAAACCAGCGGTTTCAATGAACACACATTTCTTGGTAGAATCATGCAGGACTGAAATTTTTGATGTTTTTCTACTTCTCTCATGAGCCCAAACAAGTATCTAAAAGCATGAGTTTGCAACTACTTTACTTTTGGAGAAAATTCAAAACATTCATTATTCAATAGAGCCCAATAGCAAAAATCAGGTTTTGAATGAAGAATCACATTTCTTGGTAGAATCATGCAGGATTGAAATTTTTGATGGTTTTTTACTCCTCTCAACAGCCCAAACAAGTTTCTAAAAGGATGAGTTTGCAACTACTTTACTTTTGGAGAAAATTCAAAACATTCATTATTCAATAGGGCCCAAACTATCAAAAACCAGCGGTTTCAATGAACACACATTTCTTGGTAGAATCATGCAGGACTGAAATTTTTGATGTTTTTCTACTCCTCTCATGAGCCCAAACAAGTCTCTAAAAGCATGAGTTTGCAACTACTTTACTTTTGGAGAAAATTCAAAACATTCATTATTCAATAGAGCCCAATAGCAAAAATCAGGTTTTGAATGAAGAATCACATTTCTTGGTAAAATCATGCAGGATTGAAATTTTTGATGGTTTTTTACTCCTCTCAACAGCCCAAACAAGTTTCTAAAAGGATGAGTTTGCAACTACTTTACTTTTGGAGAAAATTCAAAACATTCATTGTTCAATAGGGCCCAAACTATCAAAAACCAGCGGTTTCAATGAACACACATTTCTTGGTAGAATCATGCAGGACTGAAATTTTTGATGTTTTTCTACTCCTCTCATGAGCCCAAACAAGTCTCTAAAAGCATGAGTTTGCAACTACTTTACTTTTGGAGAAAATTCAAAACATTCATTATTCAATAGAGCCCAATAGCAAAAATCAGGTTTTGAATGAAGAATCACATTTCTTGGTAAAATCATGCAGGATTGAAATTTTTGATGGTTTTTTACTCCTCTCAACAGCCCAAACAAGTTTCTAAAAGGATGAGTTTGCAACTACTTTACTTTTGGAGAAAATTCAAAACATTCATTATTCAATAGGGCCCAAACTATCAAAAACCAGCGGTTTCAATGAACACACATTTCTTGGTAGAATCATGCAGGACTGAAATTTTTGATGTTTTTCTACTCCTCTCATGAGCCCAAACAAGTCTCTAAAAGCATGAGTTTGCAACTACTTTACTTTTGGAGAAAATTCAAAACATTCATTATTCAATAGAGCCCAATAGCAAAAATCAGGTTTTGAATGAAGAATCACATTTCTTGGTAAAATCATGCAGGATTGAAATTTTTGATGGTTTTTTACTCCTCTCAACAGCCCAAACAAGTTTCTAAAAGGATGAGTTTGCAACTACTTTACTTTTGGAGAAAATTCAAAACATTCATTATTCAATAGGGCCCAAACTATCAAAAACCAGCGGTTTCAATGAACACACATTTCTTGGTAGAATCATGCAGGACTGAAATTTTTGATGTTTTTCTACTCCTCTCATGAGCCCAAACAAGTCTCTAAAAGCATGAGTTTGCAACTACTTTACTTTTGGAGAAAATTCAAAACATTCATTATTCAATAGAGCCCAATAGCAAAAATCAGGTTTTGAATGAAGAATCACATTTCTTGGTAGAATCATGCAGGATTGAAATTTTTGATGGTTTTTTACTCCTCTCAACAGCCCAAACAAGTTTCTAAAAGGATGAGTTTGCAACTACTTTACTTTTGGAGAAAATTCAAAACATTCATTATTCAATAGGGCCCAAACTATCAAAAACCAGCGGTTTCAATGAACACACATTTCTTGGTAGAATCATGCAGGACTGAAATTTTTGATGTTTTTCTACTCCTCTCATGAGCCCAAACAAGTCTCTAAAAGCATGAGTTTGCAACTACTTTACTTTTGGAGAAAATTCAAAACATTCATTATTCAATAGAGCCCAATAGCAAAAATCAGGTTTTGAATGAAGAATCACATTTCTTGGCAGAATCATGCAGGATTGAAATTTTTGATGGTTTTTTACTCCTCTCAACAGCCCAAACAAGTTTCTAAAAGGATGAGTTTGCAACTACTTTACTTTTGGAGAAAATTCAAAACATTCATTATTCAATAGGGCCCAAACTATCAAAAACCAGCGGTTTCAATGAACACACATTTCTTGGTAGAATCATGCAGGACTGAAATTTTTGATGTTTTTCTACTCCTCTCATGAGCGCAAACAAGTCTCTAAAAGCATGAGTTTGCAACTACTTTACTTTTGGAGAAAATTCAAAACATTCATTATTCAATAGAGCCCAATAGCAAAAATCAGGTTTTGAATGAAGAATCACATTTCTTGGTAGAATCATGCAGGATTGAAATTTTTGATGGTTTTTTACTCCTCTCAACAGCCCAAACAAGTTTCTAAAAGGATGAGTTTGCAACTACTTTACTTTTGGAGAAAATTCAAAACATTCATTATTCAAAAGGGCCCAAACTATCAAAAAACATCGGTTTCAATGAACACACATTTCTTGGTAGAATCATGCAGGACTGAAATTTTTGATGGTTTTCTACTCCTCTCATGAGCCCAAACAAGTCTCTAAAAGCATGAGTTTGCAACTACTTTACTTTTGGAGAAAATTCAAAACATTCATTATTCAATAGAGCCCAATAGCAAAAATCAGGTTTTGAATGAAGAATCACATTTCTTGGTAAAATCATGCAGGATTGAAATTTTTGATGGTTTTTTACTCCTCTCAACAGCCCAAACAAGTTTCTAAAAGGATGAGTTTGCAACTACTTTACTTTTGGAGAAAATTCAAAACATTCATTATTCAATAGGGCCCAAACTATCAAAAACCAGCGGTTTGAATGAACACACATTTCTTGGTAGAATCATGCAGGACTGAAATTTTTGATGTTTTTCTACTTCTCTCATGAGCCCAAACAAGTATCTAAAAGCATGAGTTTGCAACTACTTTACTTTTGGAGAAAATTCAAAACATTCATTATTCAATAGAGCCCAATAGCAAAAATCAGGTTTTGAATGAAGAATCACATTTCTTGGTAGAATCATGCAGGATTGAAATTTTTGATGGTTTTTTACTCCTCTCAACAGCCCAAACAAGTTTCTAAAAGGATGAGTTTGCAACTACTTTACTTTTGGAGAAAATTCAAAACATTCCTTATTCAATAGGGCCCAAACTATCAAAAACCAGCGGTTTCAATGAACACACATTTCTTGGTAAAATCATGCAGGATTGAAATTTTTGATGGTTTTTTACTCCTCTCAACAGCCCAAACAAGTTTCTAAAAGGATGAGTTTGCAACTACTTTACTTTTGGAGAAAATTCAAAACATTCATTATTCAATAGGGCCCAAACTATCAAAAACCAGCGGTTTCAATGAACACACATTTCTTGGTAGAATCATGCAGGACTGAAATTTTTGATGTTTTTCTACTTCTCTCATGAGCCCAAACAAGTATCTAAAAGCATGAGTTTGCAACTACTTTACTTTTGGAGAAAATTCAAAACATTCATTATTCAATAGAGCCCAATAGCAAAAATCAGGTTTTGAATGAAGAATCACATTTCTTGGTAGAATCATGCAGGATTGAAATTTTTGATGGTTTTTTACTCCTCTCAACAGCCCAAACAAGTTTCTAAAAGGATGAGTTTGCAACTACTTTACTTTTGGAGAAAATTCAAAACATTCATTATTCAATAGGGCCCAAACTATCAAAAACCAGCGGTTTCAATGAACACACATTTCTTGGTAGAATCATGCAGGACTGAAATTTTTGATGTTTTTCTACTCCTCTCATGAGCCCAAACAAGTCTCTAAAAGCATGAGTTTGCAACTACTTTACTTTTGGAGAAAATTCAAAACATTCATTATTCAATAGAGCCCAATAGCAAAAATCAGGTTTTGAATGAAGAATCACATTTCTTGGTAAAATCATGCAGGATTGAAATTTTTGATGGTTTTTTACTCCTCTCAACAGCCCAAACAAGTTTCTAAAAGGATGAGTTTGCAACTACTTTACTTTTGGAGAAAATTCAAAACATTCATTGTTCAATAGGGCCCAAACTATCAAAAACCAGCGGTTTCAATGAACACACATTTCTTGGTAGAATCATGCAGGACTGAAATTTTTGATGTTTTTCTACTCCTCTCATGAGCCCAAACAAGTCTCTAAAAGCATGAGTTTGCAACTACTTTACTTTTGGAGAAAATTCAAAACATTCATTATTCAATAGAGCCCAATAGCAAAAATCAGGTTTTGAATGAAGAATCACATTTCTTGGTAAAATCATGCAGGATTGAAATTTTTGATGGTTTTTTACTCCTCTCAACAGCCCAAACAAGTTTCTAAAAGGATGAGTTTGCAACTACTTTACTTTTGGAGAAAATTCAAAACATTCATTATTCAATAGGGCCCAAACTATCAAAAACCAGCGGTTTCAATGAACACACATTTCTTGGTAGAATCATGCAGGACTGAAATTTTTGATGTTTTTCTACTCCTCTCATGAGCCCAAACAAGTCTCTAAAAGCATGAGTTTGCAACTACTTTACTTTTGGAGAAAATTCAAAACATTCATTATTCAATAGAGCCCAATAGCAAAAATCAGGTTTTGAATGAAGAATCACATTTCTTGGTAAAATCATGCAGGATTGAAATTTTTGATGGTTTTTTACTCCTCTCAACAGCCCAAACAAGTTTCTAAAAGGATGAGTTTGCAACTACTTTACTTTTGGAGAAAATTCAAAACATTCATTATTCAATAGGGCCCAAACTATCAAAAACCAGCGGTTTCAATGAACACACATTTCTTGGTAGAATCATGCAGGACTGAAATTTTTGATGTTTTTCTACTCCTCTCATGAGCCCAAACAAGTCTCTAAAAGCATGAGTTTGCAACTACTTTACTTTTGGAGAAAATTCAAAACATTCATTATTCAATAGAGCCCAATAGCAAAAATCAGGTTTTGAATGAAGAATCACATTTCTTGGTAGAATCATGCAGGATTGAAATTTTTGATGGTTTTTTACTCCTCTCAACAGCCCAAACAAGTTTCTAAAAGGATGAGTTTGCAACTACTTTACTTTTGGAGAAAATTCAAAACATTCATTATTCAATAGGGCCCAAACTATCAAAAACCAGCGGTTTCAATGAACACACATTTCTTGGTAGAATCATGCAGGACTGAAATTTTTGATGTTTTTCTACTCCTCTCATGAGCCCAAACAAGTCTCTAAAAGCATGAGTTTGCAACTACTTTACTTTTGGAGAAAATTCAAAACATTCATTATTCAATAGAGCCCAATAGCAAAAATCAGGTTTTGAATGAAGAATCACATTTCTTGGCAGAATCATGCAGGATTGAAATTTTTGATGGTTTTTTACTCCTCTCAACAGCCCAAACAAGTTTCTAAAAGGATGAGTTTGCAACTACTTTACTTTTGGAGAAAATTCAAAACATTCATTATTCAATAGGGCCCAAACTATCAAAAACCAGCGGTTTCAATGAACACACATTTCTTGGTAGAATCATGCAGGACTGAAATTTTTGATGTTTTTCTACTCCTCTCATGAGCGCAAACAAGTCTCTAAAAGCATGAGTTTGCAACTACTTTACTTTTGGAGAAAATTCAAAACATTCATTATTCAATAGAGCCCAATAGCAAAAATCAGGTTTTGAATGAAGAATCACATTTCTTGGTAGAATCATGCAGGATTGAAATTTTTGATGGTTTTTTACTCCTCTCAACAGCCCAAACAAGTTTCTAAAAGGATGAGTTTGCAACTACTTTACTTTTGGAGAAAATTCAAAACATTCATTATTCAAAAGGGCCCAAACTATCAAAAAACATCGGTTTCAATGAACACACATTTCTTGGTAGAATCATGCAGGACTGAAATTTTTGATGGTTTTCTACTCCTCTCATGAGCCCAAACAAGTCTCTAAAAGCATGAGTTTGCAACTACTTTACTTTTGGAGAAAATTCAAAACATTCATTATTCAATAGAGCCCAATAGCAAAAATCAGGTTTTGAATGAAGAATCACATTTCTTGGTAAAATCATGCAGGATTGAAATTTTTGATGGTTTTTTACTCCTCTCAACAGCCCAAACAAGTTTCTAAAAGGATGAGTTTGCAACTACTTTACTTTTGGAGAAAATTCAAAACATTCATTATTCAATAGGGCCCAAACTATCAAAAACCAGCGGTTTCAATGAACACACATTTCTTGGTAGAATCATGCAGGACTGAAATTTTTGATGTTTTTCTACTCCTCTCATGAGCCCAAACAAGTCTCTAAAAGCATGAGTTTGCAACTACTTTACTATTGGAGAAAATTCAAAACATTCATTATTCAATAGAGCCCAATAGCAAAAATCAGGTTTTGAATGAAGAATCACATTTCTTGGTAGAATCATGCAGGATTGAAATTTTTGATGGTTTTTTACTCCTCTCAACAGCCCAAACAAGTTTCTAAAAGGATGAGTTTGCAACTACTTTACTTTTGGAGAAAATTCAAAACATTCATTATTCAATATGGCCCAAACTATCAAAAACCAGCGGTTTCAATGAACACACATTTCTTGGTAGAATCATGCAGGACTGAAATTTTTGATGTTTTTCTACTCCTCTCATGAGCCCAAACAAGTCTCTAAAAGCATGAGTTTGCAACTACTTTACTTTTGGAGAAAATTCAAAACATTCATTATTCAATAGAGCCCAATAGCAAAAATCAGGTTTTGAATGAAGAATCACATTTCTTGGCAGAATCATGCAGGATTGAAATTTTTGATGGTTTTTTACTCCTCTCAACAGCCCAAACAAGTTTCTAAAAGGATGAGTTTGCAACTACTTTACTTTTGGAGAAAATTCAAAACATTCATTATTCAATAGGGCCCAAACTATCAAAAACCAGCGGTTTCAATGAACACACATTTCTTGGTAGAATCATGCAGGACTGAAATTTTTGATGTTTTTCTACTCCTCTCATGAGCCCAAACAAGTCTCTAAAAGCATGAGTTTGCAACTACTTTACTTTTGGAGAAAATTCAAAACATTCATTATTCAATAGAGCCCAATAGCAAAAATCAGGTTTTGAATGAAGAATCACATTTCTTGGTAAAATCATGCAGGATTGAAATTTTTGATGGTTTTTTACTCCTCTCAACAGCCCAAACAAGTTTCTAAAAGGATGAGTTTGCAACTACTTTACTTTTGGAGAAAATTCAAAACATTCATTATTCAATAGGGCCCAAACTATCAAAAACCAGCGGTTTCAATGAACACACATTTCTTGGTAGAATCATGCAGGAGTGAAATTTTTGATGTTTTTCTACTCCTCTCATGAGCCCAAACAAGTCTCTAAAAGCATGAGTTTGCAACTACTTTACTTTTGGAGAAAATTCAAAACATTCATTATTCAATAGAGCCCAATAGCAAAAATCAGGTTTTGAATGAAGAATCACATTTCTTGGTAGAATCATGCAGGATTGAAATTTTTGATGGTTTTTTACTCCTCTCAACAGCCCAAACAAGTTTCTAAAAGGATGAGTTTGCAACTACTTTACTTTTGGAGAAAATTCAAAACATTCATTATTCAATAGGGCCCAAACTATCAAAAACCAGCGGTTTCAATGAACACACATTTCTTGGTAGAATCATGCAGGACTGAAATTTTTGATGTTTTTCTACTCCTCTCATGAGCCCAAACAAGTCTCTAAAAGCATGAGTTTGCAACTACTTTACTTTTGGAGAAAATTCAAAACATTCATTATTCAATAGAGCCCAATAGCAAAAATCAGGTTTTGAATGAAGAATCACATTTCTTGGCAGAATCATGCAGGATTGAAATTTTTGATGGTTTTTTACTCCTCTCAACAGCCCAAACAAGTTTCTAAAAGGATGAGTTTGCAACTACTTTACTTTTGGAGAAAATTCAAAACATTCATTATTCAATAGGGCCCAAACTATCAAAAACCAGCGGTTTCAATGAACACACATTTCTTGGTAGAATCATGCAGGACTGAAATTTTTGATGTTTTTCTACTCCTCTCATGAGCCCAAACAAGTCTCTAAAAGCATGAGTTTGCAACTACTTTACTTTTGGAGAAAATTCAAAACATTCATTATTTAATAGAGCCCAATAGCAAAAATCAGGTTTTGAATGAAGAATCACATTTCTTGGTAGAATCATGCAGGATTGAAATTTTTGATGGTTTTTTACTCCTCTCAACAGCCCAAACAAGTTTCTAAAAGGATGAGTTTGCAACTACTTTACTTTTGGAGAAAATTCAAAACATTCATTATTCAAAAGGGCCCAAACTATCAAAAACCATCGGTTTCAATGAACACACATTTCTTGGTAGAATCATGCAGGACTGAAATTTTTGATGGTTTTCTACTCCTCTCATGAGCCCAAACAAGTCTCTAAAAGCATGAGTTTGCAACTACTTTACTTTTGGAGAAAATTCAAAACATTCATTATTCAATAGAGCCCAATAGCAAAAATCAGGTTTTGAATGAAGAATCACATTTCTTGGTAAAATCATGCAGGATTGAAATTTTTGATGGTTTTTTACTCCTCTCAACAGCCCAAACAAGTTTCTAAAAGGATGAGTTTGCAACTACTTTACTTTTGGAGAAAATTCAAAACATTCATTATTCAATAGGGCCCAAACTATCAAAAACCAGCGGTTTCAATGAACACACATTTCTTGGTAGAATCATGTAGGACTGAAATTTTTGATGTTTTTCTACTCCTCTCATGAGCCCAAACAAGTCTCTAAAAGCATGAGTTTGCAACTACTTTACTTTTGGAGAAAATTCAAAACATTCATTATTCAATAGAGCCCAATAGCAAAAATCAGGTTTTGAATGAAGAATCACATTTCTTGGTAGAATCATGCAGGATTGAAATTTTTGATGGTTTTTTACTCCTCTCAACAGCCCAAACAAGTTTCTAAAAGGATGAGTTTGCAACTACTTTACTTTTGGAGAAAATTCAAAACATTCATTATTCAATAGGGCCCAAACTATCAAAAACCAGCGGTTTCAATGAACACACATTTCTTGGTAGAATCATGCAGGACTGAAATTTTTGATGTTTTTCTACTCCTCTCATGAGCCCAAACAAGTCTCTAAAAGCATGAGTTTGCAACTACTTTACTATTGGAGAAAATTCAAAACATTCATTATTCAATAGAGCCCAATAGCAAAAATCAGGTTTTGAATGAAGAATCACATTTCTTGGTAGAATCATGCAGGATTGAAATTTTTGATGGTTTTTTACTCCTCTCAACAGCCCAAACAAGTTTCTAAAAGGATGAGTTTGCAACTACTTTACTTTTGGAGAAAATTCAAAACATTCATTATTCAATAGGGCCCAAACTATCAAAAACCATCGGTTTCAATGAACACACATTTCTTGGTAGAATCATGCAGGACTGAAATTTTTGATGTTTTTCTACTCCTCTCATGAGCCCAAACAAGTCTCTAAAAGCATGAGTTTGCAACTACTTTACTTTTGGAGAAAATTCAAAACATTCATTATTCAATAGAGCCCAATAGCAAAAATCAGGTTTTGAATGAAGAATCACATTTCTTGGTAAAATCATGCAGGATTGAAATTTTTGATGGTTTTTTACTCGTCTCAACAGCCCAAACAAGTTTCTAAAAGGATGAGTTTGCAACTACTTTACTTTTGGAGAAAATTCAAAACATTCATTATTCAATAGGTCCCAAACTATCAAAAACCAGCGGTTTCAATGAACACACATTTCTTGGTAGAATCATGCAGGACTGAAATTTTTGATGTTTTTCTACTCCTCTCATGAGCCCAAACAAGTATCTAAAAGCATGAGTTTGCAACTACTTTACTTTTGGAGAAAATTCAAAACATTCACTATTCAATAGAGCCCAATAGCAAAAATCAGGTTTTGAATGAAGAATCACATTTCTTGGTAAAATCATGCAGGATTGAAATTTTTGATGGTTTTTTACTCCTCTCAACAGTCCAAACAAGTTTCTAAAAGGATGAGTTTGCAACTACTTTACTTTTGGAGAAAATTCAAAACATTCATTATTCAATAGGGCCCAAACTATCAAAAACCAGCGGTTTCAATGAACACACATTTCTTGGTAGAATCATGCAGGACTGAAATTTTTGATGTTTTTCTACTCCTCTCATGAGCCCAAACAAGTCTCTAAAAGCATGAGTTTGCAACTACTTTACTTTTGGAGAAAATTCAAAACATTCATTATTCAATAGAGCCCAATAGCAAAAATCAGGTTTTGAATGAAGAATCACATTTCTTGGTAGAATCATGCAGGATTGAAATTTTTGATGGTTTTTTGCTCCTCTCAACAGCCCAAACAAGTTTCTAAAAGGATGAGTTTGCAACTACTTTACTTTTGGAGAAAATTCAAAACATTCATTATTCAATAGGGCCCAAACTATCAAAAACCAGCGGTTTCAATGAACACACATTTCTTGGTAGAATCATGCAGGACTGAAATTTTTGATGTTTTTCTACTCCTCTCATGAGCCCAAACAAGTCTCTAAAAGCATGAGTTTGCAACTACTTTACTTTTGGAGAAAATTCAAAACATTCATTATTCAATAGAGCCCAATAGCAAAAATCAGGTTTTGAATGAAGAATCACATTTCTTGGTAGAATCATGCAGGATTGAAATTTTTGATGGTTTTTTACTCCTCTCAACAGCCCAAACAAGTTTCTAAAAGGATGAGTTTTCAACTACTTTACTTTTGGAGAAAATTCAAAACATTCATTATTCAATAGGGCCCAAACTATCAAAAACCAGCGGTTTCAATGAACACACATTTCTTGGTAGAATCATGCAGGACTGAAATTTTTGATGTTTTTCTACTCCTCTCATGAGCCCAAACAAGTCTCTAAAAGCATGAGTTTGCAACTACTTTACTTTTGGAGAAAATTCAAAACATTCATTATTCAATAGAGCCCAATAGCAAAAATCAGGTTTTGAATGAAGAATCACATTTCTTGGTAGAATCATGCAGGATTGAAATTTTTGATGGTTTTTTACTCCTCTCAACAGCCCAAACAAGTTTCTAAAAGGATGAGTTTGCAACTACTTTACTTTTGGAGAAAATTCAAAACATTCATTATTCAATAGGGCCCAAACTATCAAAAACCATCGGTTTCAATGAACACACATTTCTTGGTAGAATCATGCAGGACTGAAATTTTTGATGTTTTTCTACTCCTCTCATGAGCCCAAACAAGTCTCTAAAAGCATGAGTTTGCAACTACTTTACTTTTGGAGAAAATTCAAAACATTCATTATTCAATAGAGCCCAATAGCAAAAATCAGGTTTTGAATGAAGAATCACATTTCTTGGTAAAATCATGCAGGATTGAAATTTTTGATGGTTTTTTACTCCTCTCAACAGCCCAAACAAGTTTCTAAAAGGATGAGTTTGCAACTACTTTACTTTTGGAGAAAATTCAAAACATTCATTATTCAATAGGGCCCAAACTATCAAAAACCAGCGGTTTCAATGAACACACATTTCTTGGTAGAATCATGCAGGACTGAAATTTTTGATGTTTTTCTACTCCTCTCATGAGCCCAAACAAGTCTCTAAAAGCATGAGTTTGCAACTACTTTACTTTTGGAGAAAATTCAAAACATTCATTATTCAATAGAGCCCAATAGCAAAAATTAGGTTTTGAATGAAGAATCACATTTCTTGGTAGAATCATGCAGGATTGAAATTTTTGATGGTTTTTTACTCCTCTCAACAGCCCAAACAAGTTTCTAAAAGGATGAGTTTGCAACTACTTTACTTTTGGAGAAAATTCAAAACATTCATTATTCAATAGGGCCCAAACTATCAAAAACCAGCGGTTTCAATGAACACACATTTCTTGGTAGAATCATGCAGGACTGAAATTTTTGATGTTTTTCTACTCCTCTCATGAGCCCAAACAAGTCTCTAAAAGCATGAGTTTGCAACTACTTTACTTTTGGAGAAAATTCAAAACATTCATTATTCAATAGAGCCCAATAGCAAAAATCAGGTTTTGAATGAAGAATCACATTTCTTGGTAGAATCATGCAGGATTGAAATTTTTGATGGTTTTTTACTCCTCTCAACAGCCCAAACAAGTTTCTAAAAGGATGAGTTTGCAACTACTTTACTTTTGGAGAAAATTCAAAACATTCATTATTCAATAGGGCCCAAACTATCAAAAACCAGCGGTTTCAATGAACACACATTTCTTGGTAGAATCATGCAGGACTGAAATTTTTGATGTTTTTCTACTCCTCTCATGAGCCCAAACAAGTCTCTAAAAGCATGAGTTTGCAACTACTTTACTTTTGGAGAAAATTCAAAACATTCACTATTCAATAGAGCCCAATAGCAAAAATCAGGTTTTGAATGAAGAATCACATTTCTTGGTAAAATCATGCAGGATTGAAATTTTTGATGGTTTTTTACTCCTCTCAACAGCCCAAACAAGTTTCTAAAAGGATGAGTTTGCAACTACTTTACTTTTGGAGAAAATTCAAAACATTCATTATTCAATAGGGCCCAAACTATCAAAAACCAGCGGTTTCAATGAACACACATTTCTTGGTAGAATCATGCAGGACTGAAATTTTTGATGTTTTTCTACTCCTCTCATGAGCCCAAACAAGTCTCTAAAAGCATGAGTTTGCAACTACTTTACTTTTGGAGAAAATTCAAAACATTCATTATTCAATAGAGCCCAATAGCAAAAATCAGGTTTTGAATGAAGAATCACATTTCTTGGTAGAATCATGCAGGATTGAAATTTTTGATGGTTTTTTACTCCTCTCAACAGCCCAAACAAGTTTCTAAAAGGATGAGTTTGCAACTACTTTACTTTTGGAGAAAATTCAAAACATTCATTATTCAATAGGGCCCAAACTATCAAAAACCAGCGGTTTCAATGAACACACATTTCTTGGTAGAATCATGCAGGACTGAAATTTTTGATGTTTTTCTACTCCTCTCATGAGCCCAAACAAGTCTCTAAAAGCATGAGTTTGCAACTACTTTACTTTTGGAGAAAATTCAAAACATTCATTATTCAATAGAGCCCAATAGCAAAAATCAGGTTTTGAATGAAGAATCACATTTCTTGGTAGAATCATGCAGGATTTAAATTTTTCATGGTTTTTTACTCCTCTCAACAGCCCAAACAAGTTTCTAAAAGGATGAGTTTGCAACTACTTTACTTTTGGAGAAAATTCAAAACATTCATTATTCAAAAGGGCCCAAACTATCAAAAACCATCGGTTTCAATGAACACACATTTCTTGGTAGAATCATGCAGGACTGAAATTTTTGATGTTTTTCTACTCCTCTCATGAGCCCAAACAAGTCTCTAAAAGCATGAGTTTGCAACTACTTTACTTTTGGAGAAAATTCAAAACATTCATTATTCAATAGAGCCCAATAGCAAAAATCAGGTTTTGAATGAAGAATCACATTTCTTGGTAAAATCATGCAGGATTGAAATTTTTGATGGTTTTTTACTCCTCTCAACAGCCCAAACAAGTTTCTAAAAGGATGAGTTTGCAACTACTTTACTTTTGGAGAAAATTCAAAACATTCATTATTCAATAGGGCCCAAACTATCAAAAACCAGCGGTTTCAATGAACACACATTTCTTGGTAGAATCATGCAGGACTGAAATTTTTGATGTTTTTCTACTCCTCTCATGAGCCCAAACAAGTATCTAAAAGCATGAGTTTGCAACTACTTTACTTTTGGAGAAAATTCAAAACATTCATTATTCAATAGAGCCCAATAGCAAAAATCAGGTTTTGAATGAAGAATCACATTTCTTAGTAAAATCATGCAGGATTGAAATTTTTGATGGTTTTTTACTCCTCTCAAGAGCCCAAACAAGTTTCTAAAAGGATGAGTTTGCAACTACTTTACTTTTGGAGAAAATTCAAAACATTCATTATTCAATAGGGCCCAAACTATCAAAAACCAGCGGTTTCAATGAACACACATTTCTTGGTAGAATCATGCAGGACTGAAATTTTTGATGTTTTTCTACTCCTCTCATGAGCCCAAACAAGTCTCTAAAAGCATGAGTTTGCAACTACTTTACTTTTGGAGAAAATTCAAAACATTCATTATTCAATAGAGCCCAATAGCAAAAATCAGGTTTTGAATGAAGAATCACATTTCTTGGTAGAATCATGCAGGATTGAAATTTTTGATGGTTTTTTACTCCTCTCAACAGCCCAAACAAGTTTCTAAAAGGATGAGTTTGCAACTACTTTACTTTTGGAGAAAATTCAAAACATTCATTATTCAATAGGGCCCAAACTATCAAAAACCAGCGGTTTGAATGAACACACATTTCTTGGTAGAATCATGCAGGACTGAAATTTTTGATGTTTTTCTACTCCTCTCATGAGCCCAAACAAGTCTCTAAAAGCATGAGTTTGCAACTACTTTACTTTTGGAGAAAATTCAAAACATTCATTATTCAATAGAGCCCAATAGCAAAAATCAGGTTTTGAATGAAGAATCACATTTCTTGGTAGAATCATGCAGGATTGAAATTTTTGATGGTTTTTTACTCCTCTCAACAGCCCAAACAAGTTTCTAAAAGGATGAGTTTGCAACTACTTTACTTTTGGAGAAAATTCAAAACATTCATTATTCAATAGGGCCCAAACTATCAAAAAACAGCGGTTTCAATGAACACACATTTCTTGGTAGAATCATGCAGGACTGAAATTTTTGATGTTTTTCTACTCCTCTCATGAGCCCAAACAAGTCTCTAAAAGCATGAGTTTGCAACTACTTTACTTTTGGAGAAAATTCAAAACATTCATTATTCAATAGAGCCCAATAGCAAAAATCAGGTTTTGAATGAAGAATCACATTTCTTGGTAGAATCATGCAGGATTGAAATTTTTGATGGTTTTTTTACTCCTCTCAACAGCCCAAACAAGTTTCTAAAAGGATGAGTTTGCAACTACTTTACTTTTGGAGAAAATTCAAAACATTCATTATTCAAAAGGGCCCAAACTATCAAAAACCAGCGGTTTCAATGAACACACATTTCTTGGTAGAATCATGCAGGACTGAAATTTTTGATGTTTTTCTACTCCTCTCATGAGCCCAAACAAGTCTCTAAAAGCATGAGTTTGCAACTACTTTACTTTTGGAGAAAATTCAAAACATTCATTATTCAATAGAGCCCAATAGCAAAAATCAGGTTTTGAATGAAGAATCACATTTCTTGGTAGAATCATGCAGGATTGAAATTTTTGATGGTTTTTTACTCCTCTCAACAGCCCAAACAAGTTTCTAAAAGGATGAGTTTGCAACTACTTTACTTTTGGAGAAAATTCAAAACATTCATTATTCAATAGGGCCCAAACTATCAAAAACCATCGGTTTCAATGAACACACATTTCTTGGTAGAATCATGCAGGACTGAAATTTTTGATGTTTTTCTACTCCTCTCATGAGCCCAAACAAGTCTCTAAAAGCATGAGTTTGCAACTACTTTACTTTTGGAGAAAATTCAAAACATTCATTATTCAATAGAGCCCAATAGCAAAAATCAGGTTTTGAATGAAGAATCACATTTCTTGGTAAAATCATGCAGGATTGAAATTTTTGATGGTTTTTTACTCGTCTCAACAGCCCAAACAAGTTTCTAAAAGGATGAGTTTGCAACTACTTTACTTTTGGAGAAAATTCAAAACATTCATTATTCAATAGGGCCCAAACTATCAAAAACCAGCGGTTTCAATGAACACACATTTCTTGGTAGAATCATGCAGGACTGAAATTTTTGATGTTTTTCTACTCCTCTCATGAGCCCAAACAAGTATCTAAAAGCATGAGTTTGCAACTACTTTACTTTTGGAGAAAATTCAAAACATTCACTATTCAATAGAGCCCAATAGCAAAAATCAGGTTTTGAATGAAGAATCACATTTCTTAGTAAAATCATGCAGGATTGAAATTTTTGATGGTTTTTTACTCCTCTCAAGAGCCCAAACAAGTTTCTAAAAGGATGAGTTTGCAACTACTTTACTTTTGGAGAAAATTCAAAACATTCATTATTCAATAGGGCCCAAACTATCAAAAACCAGCGGTTTGAATGAACACACATTTCTTGGTAGAATCATGCAGGACTGAAATTTTTGATGTTTTTCTACTCCTCTCATGAGCCCAAACAAGTCTCTAAAAGCATGAGTTTGCAACTACTTTACTTTTGGAGAAAATTCAAAACATTCATAATTCAATAGAGCCCAATAGCAAAAATCAGGTTTTGAATGAAGAATCACATTTCTTGGTAGAATCATGCAGGATTGAAATTTTTGATGGTTTTTTACTCCTCTCAACAGCCCAAACAAGTTTCTAAAAGGATGAGTTTGCAACTACTTTACTTTTGGAGAAAATTCAAAACATTCATTATTCAATAGGGCCCAAACTATCAAAAACCAGCGGTTTCAATGAACACACATTTCTTGGTAGAATCATGCAGGACTGAAATTTTTGATGTTTTTCTACTCCTCTCATGAGCCCAAACAAGTCTCTAAAAGCATGAGTTTGCAACTACTTTACTTTTGGAGAAAATTCAAAACATTCATTATTCAATAGAGCCCAATAGCAAAAATCAGGTTTTGAATGAAGAATCACATTTCTTGGTAGAATCATGCAGGATTGAAATTTTTGATGGTTTTTTACTCCTCTCAACAGCCCAAACAAGTTTCTAAAAGGATGAGTTTGCAACTACTTTACTTTTGGAGAAAATTCAAAACATTCATTATTCAAAAGGGCCCAAACTATCAAAAACCATCGGTTTCAATGAACACACATTTCTTGGTAGAATCATGCAGGACTGAAATTTTTGATGTTTTTCTACTCCTCTCATGAGCCCAAACAAGTCTCTAAAAGCATGAGTTTGCAACTACTTTACTTTTGGAGAAAATTCAAAACATTCATTATTCAATAGAGCCCAATAGCAAAAATCAGGTTTTGAATGAAGAATCACATTTCTTGGTAGAATCATGCAGGATTGAAATTTTTGATGGTTTTTTACTCCTCTCAACAGCCCAAACAAGTTTCTAAAAGGATGAGTTTGCAACTACTTTACTTTTGGAGAAAATTCAAAACATTCATTATTCAATAGGGCCAAACTATCAAAAACCATCGGTTTCAATGAACACACATTTCTTGGTAGAATCATGCAGGACTGAAATTTTTGATGTTTTTCTACTCCTCTCATGAGCCCAAACAAGTCTCTAAAAGCATGAGTTTGCAACTACTTTACTTTTGGAGAAAATTCAAAACATTCATTATTCAATAGAGCCCAATAGCAAAAATCAGGTTTTGAATGAAGAATCACATTTCTTGGTAGAATCATGCAGGATTGAAATTTTTGATGGTTTTTTACTCCTCTCAACAGCCCAAACAAGTTTCTAAAAGGATGAGTTTGCAACTACTTTACTTTTGGAGAAAATTCAAAACATTCATTATTCAATAGGGCCCAAACTATCAAAAACCAGCGGTTTCAATGAACACACATTTCTTGGTAGAATCATGCAGGACTGAAATTTTTGATGTTTTTCTACTCCTCTCATGAGCCCAAACAAGTCTCTAAAAGCATGAGTTTGCAAGTACTTTACTTTTGGAGAAAATTCAAAACATTCATTATTCAATAGAGCCCAATAGCAAAAATCAGGTTTTGAATGAAGAATCACATTTCTTGGTAAAATCATGCAGGATTGAAATTTTTGATGGTTTTTTACTCGTCTCAACAGCCCAAACAAGTTTCTAAAAGGATGAGTTTGCAACTACTTTACTTTTGGAGAAAATTCAAAACATTCATTATTCAATAGGGCCCAAACTATCAAAAACCAGCGGTTTCAATGAACACACATTTCTTGGTAGAATCATGCAGGACTGAAATTTTTGATGTTTTTCTACTCCTCTCATGAGCCCAAACAAGTCTCTAAAAGCATGAGTTTGCAACTACTTTACTTTTGGAGAAAATTCAAAACATTCATTATTCAATAGAGCCCAATAGCAAAAATCAGGTTTTGAATGAAGAATCACATTTCTTGGTAGAATCATGCAGGATTGAAATTTTTGATGGTTTTTTACTCCTCTCAACAGCCCAAACAAGTTTCTAAAAGGATGAGTTTGCAACTACTTTACTTTTGGAGAAAATTCAAAACATTCATTATTCAAAAGGGCCCAAACTATCAAAAACCATCGGTTTCAATGAACACACATTTCTTGGTAGAATCATGCAGGACTGAAATTTTTGATGTTTTTCTACTCCTCTCATGAGCCCAAACAAGTCTCTAAAAGCATGAGTTTGCAACTACTTTACTTTTGGAGAAAATTCAAAACATTCATTATTCAATAGAGCCCAATAGCAAAAATCAGGTTTTGAATGAAGAATCACATTTCTTGGTAAAATCATGCAGGATTGAAATTTTTGATGGTTTTTTACTCCTCTCAACAGCCCAAACAAGTTTCTAAAAGGATGAGTTTGCAACTACTTTACTTTTGGAGAAAATTCAAAACATTCATTATTCAATAGGGCCCAAACTATCAAAAACCAGCGGTTTCAATGAACACACATTTCTTGGTAGAATCATACAGGACTGAAATTTTTGATGTTTTTCTACTCCTCTCATGAGCCCAAACAAGTATCTAAAAGCATGAGTTTGCAACTACTTTACTTTTGGAGAAAATTCAAAACATTCATTATTCAATAGAGCCCAATAGCAAAAATCAGGTTTTGAATGAAGAATCACATTTCTTAGTAAAATCATGCAGGATTGAAATTTTTGATGGTTTTTTACTCCTCTCAAGAGCCCAAACAAGTTTCTAAAAGGATGAGTTTGCAACTACTTTACTTTTGGAGAAAATTCAAAACATTCATTATTCAATAGGGCCCAAACTATCAAAAACCAGCGGTTTCAATGAACACACATTTCTTGGTAGAATCATGCAGGACTGAAATTTTTGATGTTTTTCTACTCCTCTCATGAGCCCAAACAAGTCTCTAAAAGCATGAGTTTGCAACTACTTTACTTTTGGAGAAAATTCAAAACATTCATTATTCAATAGAGCCCAATAGCAAAAATCAGGTTTTGAATGAAGAATCACATTTCTTGGTAGAATCATGCAGGATTGAAATTTTTGATGGTTTTTTACTCCTCTCAACAGCCCAAACAAGTTTCTAAAAGGATGAGTTTGCAACTACTTTACTTTTGGAGAAAATTCAAAACATTCATTATTCAATAGGGCCCAAACTATCAAAAACCAGCGGTTTCAATGAACACACATTTCTTGGTAGAATCATGCAGGACTGAAATTTTTGATGTTTTTCTACTCCTCTCATGAGCCCAAACAAGTCTCTAAAAGCATGAGTTTGCAACTACTTTACTTTTGGAGAAAATTCAAAACATTCACTATTCAATAGAGCCCAATAGCAAAAATCAGGTTTTGAATGAAGAATCACATTTCTTGGTAAAATCATGCAGGATTGAAATTTTTGATGGTTTTTTACTCCTCTCAACAGCCCAAACAAGTTTCTAAAAGGATGAGTTTGCAACTACTTTACTTTTGGAGAAAATTCAAAACATTCATTATTCAATAGGGCCCAAACTATCAAAAACCAGCGGTTTGAATGAACACACATTTCTTGGTAGAATCATGCAGGACTGAAATTTTTGATGTTTTTCTACTCCTCTCATGAGCCCAAACAAGTCTCTAAAAGCATGAGTTTGCAACTACTTTACTTTTGGAGAAAATTCAAAACATTCATTATTCAATAGAGCCCAATAGCAAAAATCAGGTTTTGAATGAAGAATCACATTTCTTGGTAGAATCATGCAGGATTGAAATTTTTGATGGTTTTTTACTCCTCTCAACAGCCCAAACAAGTTTCTAAAAGGATGAGTTTGCAACTACTTTACTTTTGGAGAAAATTCAAAACATTCATTATTCAATAGGGCCCAAACTATCAAAAAACAGCGGTTTCAATGAACACACATTTCTTGGTAGAATCATGCAGGACTGAAATTTTTGATGTTTTTCTACTCCTCTCATGAGCCCAAACAAGTCTCTAAAAGCATGAGTTTGCAACTACTTTACTTTTGGAGAAAATTCAAAACATTCATTATTCAATAGAGCCCAATAGCAAAAATCAGGTTTTGAATGAAGAATCACATTTCTTGGTAGAATCATGCAGGATTGAAATTTTTGATGGTTTTTTTACTCCTCTCAACAGCCCAAACAAGTTTCTAAAAGGATGAGTTTGCAACTACTTTACTTTTGGAGAAAATTCAAAACATTCATTATTCAAAAGGGCCCAAACTATCAAAAACCAGCGGTTTCAATGAACACACATTTCTTGGTAGAATCATGCAGGACTGAAATTTTTGATGTTTTTCTACTCCTCTCATGAGCCCAAACAAGTCTCTAAAAGCATGAGTTTGCAACTACTTTACTTTTGGAGAAAATTCAAAACATTCATTATTCAATAGAGCCCAATAGCAAAAATCAGGTTTTGAATGAAGAATCACATTTCTTGGTAGAATCATGCAGGATTGAAATTTTTGATGGTTTTTTACTCCTCTCAACAGCCCAAACAAGTTTCTAAAAGGATGAGTTTGCAACTACTTTACTTTTGGAGAAAATTCAAAACATTCATTATTCAATAGGGCCCAAACTATCAAAAACCAGCGGTTTCAATGAACACACATTTCTTGGTAGAATCATGCAGGACTGAAATTTTTGATGTTTTTCTACTCCTCTCATGAGCCCAAACAAGTCTCTAAAAGCATGAGTTTGCAACTACTTTACTTTTGGAGAAAATTCAAAACATTCATTATTCAATAGAGCCCAATAGCAAAAATCAGGTTTTGAATGAAGAATCACATTTCTTGGTAGAATCATGCAGGATTGAAATTTTTGATGGTTTTTTACTCCTCTCAACAGCCCAAACAAGTTTCTAAAAGCATGAGTTTGCAACTACTTTACTTTTGGAGAAAATTCAAAACATTCATTATTCAATAGGGCCCAAACTATCAAAAACCAGCGGTTTCAATGAACACACATTTCTTGGTAGAATCATGCAGGACTGAAATTTTTGATGTTTTTCTACTCCTCTCATGAGCCCAAACAAGTATCTAAAAGCATGAGTTTGCAACTACTTTACTTTTGGAGAAAATTCAAAACATTCACTATTCAATAGAGCCCAATAGCAAAAATCAGGTTTTGAATGAAGAATCACATTTCTTAGTAAAATCATGCAGGATTGAAATTTTTGATGGTTTTTTACTCCTCTCAACAGCCCAAACAAGTTTCTAAAAGGATGAGTTTGCAACTACTTTACTTTTGGAGAAAATTCAAAACATTCATTATTCAATAGGGCCCAAACTATCAAAAACCAGCGGTTTGAATGAACACACATTTCTTGGTAGAATCATGCAGGACTGAAATTTTTGATGTTTTTCTACTCCTCTCATGAGCCCAAACAAGTCTCTAAAAGCATGAGTTTGCAACTACTTTACTTTTGGAGAAAATTCAAAACATTCATAATTCAATAGAGCCCAATAGCAAAAATCAGGTTTTGAATGAAGAATCACATTTCTTGGTAGAATCATGCAGGATTGAAATTTTTGATGGTTTTTTACTCCTCTCAACAGCCCAAACAAGTTTCTAAAAGGATGAGTTTGCAACTACTTTACTTTTGGAGAAAATTCAAAACATTCATTATTCAATAGGGCCCAAACTATCAAAAACCAGCGGTTTCAATGAACACACATTTCTTGGTAGAATCATGCAGGACTGAAATTTTTGATGTTTTTCTACTCCTCTCATGAGCCCAAACAAGTCTCTAAAAGCATGAGTTTGCAACTACTTTACTTTTGGAGAAAATTCAAAACATTCATTATTCAATAGAGCCCAATAGCAAAAATCAGGTTTTGAATGAAGAATCACATTTCTTGGTAGAATCATGCAGGATTGAAATTTTTGATGGTTTTTTACTCCTCTCAACAGCCCAAACAAGTTTCTAAAAGGATGAGTTTGCAACTACTTTACTTTTGGAGAAAATTCAAAACATTCATTATTCAAAAGGGCCCAAACTATCAAAAACCATCGGTTTCAATGAACACACATTTCTTGGTAGAATCATGCAGGACTGAAATTTTTGATGTTTTTCTACTCCTCTCATGAGCCCAAACAAGTCTCTAAAAGCATGAGTTTGCAACTACTTTACTTTTGGAGAAAATTCAAAACATTCATTATTCAATAGAGCCCAATAGCAAAAATCAGGTTTTGAATGAAGAATCACATTTCTTGGTAAAATCATGCAGGATTGAAATTTTTGATGGTTTTTTACTCCTCTCAACAGCCCAAACAAGTTTCTAAAAGGATGAGTTTGCAACTACTTTACTTTTGGAGAAAATTCAAAACATTCATTATTCAATAGGGCCCAAACTATCAAAAACCAGCGGTTTCAATGAACACACATTTCTTGGTAGAATCATGCAGGACTGAAATTTTTGATGTTTTTCTACTCCTCTCATGAGCCCAAACAAGTCTCTAAAAGCATGAGTTTGCAACTACTTTACTTTTGGAGAAAATTCAAAACATTCATTATTCAATAGAGCCCAATAGCAAAAATCAGGTTTTGAATGAAGAATCACATTTCTTGGTAAAATCATGCAGGATTGAAATTTTTGATGGTTTTTTACTCGTCTCAACAGCCCAAACAAGTTTCTAAAAGGATGAGTTTGCAACTACTTTACTTTTGGAGAAAATTCAAAACATTCATTATTCAATAGGGCCCAAACTATCAAAAACCAGCGGTTTCAATGAACACACATTTCTTGGTAGAATCATGCAGGACTGAAATTTTTGATGTTTTTCTACTCCTCTCATGAGCCCAAACAAGTATCTAAAAGCATGAGTTTGCAACTACTTTACTTTTGGAGAAAATTCAAAACATTCACTATTCAATAGAGCCCAATAGCAAAAATCAGGTTTTGAATGAAGAATCACATTTCTTAGTAAAATCATGCAGGATTGAAATTTTTGATGGTTTTTTACTCCTCTCAAGAGCCCAAACAAGTTTCTAAAAGGATGAGTTTGCAACTACTTTACTTTTGGAGAAAATTCAAAACATTCATTATTCAATAGGGCCCAAACTATCAAAAACCAGCGGTTTGAATGAACACACATTTCTTGGTAGAATCATGCAGGACTGAAATTTTTGATGTTTTTCTACTCCTCTCATGAGCCCAAACAAGTCTCTAAAAGCATGAGTTTGCAACTACTTTACTTTTGGAGAAAATTCAAAACATTCATAATTCAATAGAGCCCAATAGCAAAAATCAGGTTTTGAATGAAGAATCACATTTCTTGGTAGAATCATGCAGGATTGAAATTTTTGATGGTTTTTTACTCCTCTCAACAGCCCAAACAAGTTTCTAAAAGGATGAGTTTGCAACTACTTTACTTTTGGAGAAAATTCAAAACATTCATTATTCAATAGGGCCCAAACTATCAAAAACCAGCGGTTTCAATGAACACACATTTCTTGGTAGAATCATGCAGGACTGAAATTTTTGATGTTTTTCTACTCCTCTCATGAGCCCAAACAAGTCTCTAAAAGCATGAGTTTGCAACTACTTTACTTTTGGAGAAAATTCAAAACATTCATTATTCAATAGAGCCCAATAGCAAAAATCAGGTTTTGAATGAAGAATCACATTTCTTGGTAGAATCATGCAGGATTGAAATTTTTGATGGTTTTTTACTCCTCTCAACAGCCCAAACAAGTTTCTAAAAGGATGAGTTTGCAACTACTTTACTTTTGGAGAAAATTCAAAACATTCATTATTCAAAAGGGCCCAAACTATCAAAAACCATCGGTTTCAATGAACACACATTTCTTGGTAGAATCATGCAGGACTGAAATTTTTGATGTTTTTCTACTCCTCTCATGAGCCCAAACAAGTCTCTAAAAGCATGAGTTTGCAACTACTTTACTTTTGGAGAAAATTCAAAACATTCATTATTCAATAGAGCCCAATAGCAAAAATCAGGTTTTGAATGAAGAATCACATTTCTTGGTAGAATCATGCAGGATTGAAATTTTTGATGGTTTTTTACTCCTCTCAACAGCCCAAACAAGTTTCTAAAAGGATGAGTTTGCAACTACTTTACTTTTGGAGAAAATTCAAAACATTCATTATTCAATAGGGCCAAACTATCAAAAACCAGCGGTTTCAATGAACACACATTTCTTGGTAGAATCATGCAGGACTGAAATTTTTGATGTTTTTCTACTCCTCTCATGAGCCCAAACAAGTCTCTAAAAGCATGAGTTTGCAACTACTTTACTTTTGGAGAAAATTCAAAACATTCATTATTCAATAGAGCCCAATAGCAAAAATCAGGTTTTGAATGAAGAATCACATTTCTTGGTAGAATCATGCAGGATTGAAATTTTTGATGGTTTTTTACTCCTCTCAACAGCCCAAACAAGTTTCTAAAAGGATGAGTTTGCAACTACTTTACTTTTGGAGAAAATTCAAAACATTCATTATTCAATAGGGCCCAAACTATCAAAAACCAGCGGTTTCAATGAACACACATTTCTTGGTAGAATCATGCAGGACTGAAATTTTTGATGTTTTTCTACTCCTCTCATGAGCCCAAACAAGTCTCTAAAAGCATGAGTTTGCAACTACTTTACTTTTGGAGAAAATTCAAAACATTCATTATTCAATAGAGCCCAATAGCAAAAATCAGGTTTTGAATGAAGAATCACATTTCTTGGTAAAATCATGCAGGATTGAAATTTTTGATGGTTTTTTACTCGTCTCAACAGCCCAAACAAGTTTCTAAAAGGATGAGTTTGCAACTACTTTACTTTTGGAGAAAATTCAAAACATTCATTATTCAATAGGGCCCAAACTATCAAAAACCAGCGGTTTCAATGAACACACATTTCTTGGTAGAATCATGCAGGACTGAAATTTTTGATGTTTTTCTACTCCTCTCATGAGCCCAAACAAGTCTCTAAAAGCATGAGTTTGCAACTACTTTACTTTTGGAGAAAATTCAAAACATTCATTATTCAATAGAGCCCAATAGCAAAAATCAGGTTTTGAATGAAGAATCACATTTCTTGGTAGAATCATGCAGGATTGAAATTTTTGATGGTTTTTTACTCCTCTCAACAGCCCAAACAAGTTTCTAAAAGGATGAGTTTGCAACTACTTTACTTTTGGAGAAAATTCAAAACATTCATTATTCAAAAGGGCCCAAACTATCAAAAACCATCGGTTTCAATGAACACACATTTCTTGGTAGAATCATGCAGGACTGAAATTTTTGATGTTTTTCTACTCCTCTCATGAGCCCAAACAAGTCTCTAAAAGCATGAGTTTGCAACTACTTTACTTTTGGAGAAAATTCAAAACATTCATTATTCAATAGAGCCCAATAGCAAAAATCAGGTTTTGAATGAAGAATCACATTTCTTGGTAAAATCATGCAGGATTGAAATTTTTGATGGTTTTTTACTCCTCTCAACAGCCCAAACAAGTTTCTAAAAGGATGAGTTTGCAACTACTTTACTTTTGGAGAAAATTCAAAACATTCATTATTCAATAGGGCCCAAACTATCAAAAACCAGCGGTTTCAATGAACACACATTTCTTGGTAGAATCATACAGGACTGAAATTTTTGATGTTTTTCTACTCCTCTCATGAGCCCAAACAAGTATCTAAAAGCATGAGTTTGCAACTACTTTACTTTTGGAGAAAATTCAAAACATTCATTATTCAATAGAGCCCAATAGCAAAAATCAGGTTTTGAATGAAGAATCACATTTCTTAGTAAAATCATGCAGGATTGAAATTTTTGATGGTTTTTTACTCCTCTCAAGAGCCCAAACAAGTTTCTAAAAGGATGAGTTTGCAACTACTTTACTTTTGGAGAAAATTCAAAACATTCATTATTCAATAGGGCCCAAACTATCAAAAACCAGCGGTTTCAATGAACACACATTTCTTGGTAGAATCATGCAGGACTGAAATTTTTGATGTTTTTCTACTCCTCTCATGAGCCCAAACAAGTCTCTAAAAGCATGAGTTTGCAACTACTTTACTTTTGGAGAAAATTCAAAACATTCATTATTCAATAGAGCCCAATAGCAAAAATCAGGTTTTGAATGAAGAATCACATTTCTTGGTAGAATCATGCAGGATTGAAATTTTTGATGGTTTTTTACTCCTCTCAACAGCCCAAACAAGTTTCTAAAAGGATGAGTTTGCAACTACTTTACTTTTGGAGAAAATTCAAAACATTCATTATTCAATAGGGCCCAAACTATCAAAAACCAGCGGTTTCAATGAACACACATTTCTTGGTAGAATCATGCAGGACTGAAATTTTTGATGTTTTTCTACTCCTCTCATGAGCCCAAACAAGTCTCTAAAAGCATGAGTTTGCAACTACTTTACTTTTGGAGAAAATTCAAAACATTCACTATTCAATAGAGCCCAATAGCAAAAATCAGGTTTTGAATGAAGAATCACATTTCTTGGTAAAATCATGCAGGATTGAAATTTTTGATGGTTTTTTACTCCTCTCAACAGCCCAAACAAGTTTCTAAAAGGATGAGTTTGCAACTACTTTACTTTTGGAGAAAATTCAAAACATTCATTATTCAATAGGGCCCAAACTATCAAAAACCAGCGGTTTGAATGAACACACATTTCTTGGTAGAATCATGCAGGACTGAAATTTTTGATGTTTTTCTACTCCTCTCATGAGCCCAAACAAGTCTCTAAAAGCATGAGTTTGCAACTACTTTACTTTTGGAGAAAATTCAAAACATTCATTATTCAATAGAGCCCAATAGCAAAAATCAGGTTTTGAATGAAGAATCACATTTCTTGGTAGAATCATGCAGGATTGAAATTTTTGATGGTTTTTTACTCCTCTCAACAGCCCAAACAAGTTTCTAAAAGGATGAGTTTGCAACTACTTTACTTTTGGAGAAAATTCAAAACATTCATTATTCAATAGGGCCCAAACTATCAAAAAACAGCGGTTTCAATGAACACACATTTCTTGGTAGAATCATGCAGGACTGAAATTTTTGATGTTTTTCTACTCCTCTCATGAGCCCAAACAAGTCTCTAAAAGCATGAGTTTGCAACTACTTTACTTTTGGAGAAAATTCAAAACATTCATTATTCAATAGAGCCCAATAGCAAAAATCAGGTTTTGAATGAAGAATCACATTTCTTGGTAGAATCATGCAGGATTGAAATTTTTGATGGTTTTTTTACTCCTCTCAACAGCCCAAACAAGTTTCTAAAAGGATGAGTTTGCAACTACTTTACTTTTGGAGAAAATTCAAAACATTCATTATTCAAAAGGGCCCAAACTATCAAAAACCAGCGGTTTCAATGAACACACATTTCTTGGTAGAATCATGCAGGACTGAAATTTTTGATGTTTTTCTACTCCTCTCATGAGCCCAAACAAGTCTCTAAAAGCATGAGTTTGCAACTACTTTACTTTTGGAGAAAATTCAAAACATTCATTATTCAATAGAGCCCAATAGCAAAAATCAGGTTTTGAATGAAGAATCACTTTTTTTGGTAGAATCATGCAGGATTGAAATTTTTGATGGTTTTTTACTCCTCTCAACAGCCCAAACAAGTTTCTAAAAGGATGAGTTTGCAACTACTTTACTTTTGGAGAAAATTCAAAACATTCATTATTCAATAGGGCCCAAACTATCAAAAACCAGCGGTTTCAATGAACACACATTTCTTGGTAGAATCATGCAGGACTGAAATTTTTGATGTTTTTCTACTCCTCTCATGAGCCCAAACAAGTCTCTAAAAGCATGAGTTTGCAACTACTTTACTTTTGGAGAAAATTCAAAACATTCATTATTCAATAGAGCCCAATAGCAAAAATCAGGTTTTGAATGAAGAATCACATTTCTTGGTAGAATCATGCAGGATTGAAATTTTTGATGGTTTTTTACTCCTCTCAACAGCCCAAACAAGTTTCTAAAAGGATGAGTTTGCAACTACTTTACTTTTGGAGAAAATTCAAAACATTCATTATTCAATAGGGCCCAAACTATCAAAAACCATCGGTTTCAATGAACACACATTTCTTGGTAGAATCATGCAGGACTGAAATTTTTGATGTTTTTCTACTCCTCTCATGAGCCCAAACAAGTCTCTAAAAGCATGAGTTTGCAACTACTTTACTTTTGGAGAAAATTCAAAACATTCATTATTCAATAGAGCCCAATAGCAAAAATCAGGTTTTGAATGAAGAATCACATTTCTTGGTAAAATCATGCAGGATTGAAATTTTTGATGGTTTTTTACTCGTCTCAACAGCCCAAACAAGTTTCTAAAAGGATGAGTTTGCAACTACTTTACTTTTGGAGAAAATTCAAAACATTCATTATTCAATAGGGCCCAAACTATCAAAAACCAGCGGTTTCAATGAACACACATTTCTTGGTAGAATCATGCAGGACTGAAATTTTTGATGTTTTTCTACTCCTCTCATGAGCCCAAACAAGTATCTAAAAGCATGAGTTTGTAACTACTTTACTTTTGGAGAAAATTCAAAACATTCACTATTCAATAGAGCCCAATAGCAAAAATCAGGTTTTGAATGAAGAATCACATTTCTTAGTAAAATCATGCAGGATTGAAATTTTTGATGGTTTTTTACTCCTCTCAACAGCCCAAACAAGTTTCTAAAAGGATGAGTTTGCAACTACTTTACTTTTGGAGAAAATTCAAAACATTCATTATTCAATAGGGCCCAAACTATCAAAAACCAGCGGTTTGAATGAACACACATTTCTTGGTAGAATCATGCAGGACTGAAATTTTTGATGTTTTTCTACTCCTCTCATGAGCCCAAACAAGTCTCTAAAAGCATGAGTTTGCAACTACTTTACTTTTGGAGAAAATTCAAAACATTCATAATTCAATAGAGCCCAATAGCAAAAATCAGGTTTTGAATGAAGAATCACATTTCTTGGTAGAATCATGCAGGATTGAAATTTTTGATGGTTTTTTACTCCTCTCAACAGCCCAAACAAGTTTCTAAAAGAATGAGTTTGCAACTACTTTACTTTTGGAGAAAATTCAAAACATTCATTATTCAATAGGGCCCAAACTATCAAAAACCAGCGGTTTCAATGAACACACATTTCTTGGTAGAATCATGCAGGACTGAAATTTTTGATGTTTTTCTACTCCTCTCATGAGCCCAAACAAGTCTCTTAAAGCATGAGTTTGCAACTACTTTACTTTTGGAGAAAATTCAAAACATTCATTATTCAATAGAGCCCAATAGCAAAAATCAGGTTTTGAATGAAGAATCACATTTCTTGGTAAAATCATGCAGGATTGAAATTTTTGATGGTTTTTTACTCCTCTCAACAGCCCAAACAAGTTTCTAAAAGGATGAGTTTGCAACTACTTTACTTTTGGAGAAAATTCAAAACATTCATTATTCAATAGGGCCCAAACTATCAAAAACCAGCGGTTTCAATGAACACACATTTCTTGGTAGAATCATACAGGACTGAAATTTTTGATGTTTTTCTACTCCTCTCATGAGCCCAAACAAGTATCTAAAAGCATGAGTTTGCAACTACTTTACTTTTGGAGAAAATTCAAAACATTCATTATTCAATAGAGCCCAATAGCAAAAATCAGGTTTTGAATGAAGAATCACATTTCTTAGTAAAATCATGCAGGATTGAAATTTTTGATGGTTTTTTACTCCTCTCAAGAGCCCAAACAAGTTTCTAAAAGGATGAGTTTGCAACTACTTTACTTTTGGAGAAAATTCAAAACATTCATTATTCAATAGGGCCCAAACTATCAAAAACCAGCGGTTTCAATGAACACACATTTCTTGGTAGAATCATGCAGGACTGAAATTTTTGATGTTTTTCTACTCCTCTCATGAGCCCAAACAAGTCTCTAAAAGCATGAGTTTGCAACTACTTTACTTTTGGAGAAAATTCAAAACATTCATTATTCAATAGAGCCCAATAGCAAAAATCAGGTTTTGAATGAAGAATCACATTTCTTGGTAGAATCATGCAGGATTGAAATTTTTGATGGTTTTTTACTCCTCTCAACAGCCCAAACAAGTTTCTAAAAGGATGAGTTTGCAACTACTTTACTTTTGGAGAAAATTCAAAACATTCATTATTCAATAGGGCCCAAACTATCAAAAACCAGCGGTTTCAATGAACACACATTTCTTGGTAGAATCATGCAGGACTGAAATTTTTGATGTTTTTCTACTCCTCTCATGAGCCCAAACAAGTCTCTAAAAGCATGAGTTTGCAACTACTTTACTTTTGGAGAAAATTCAAAACATTCACTATTCAATAGAGCCCAATAGCAAAAATCAGGTTTTGAATGAAGAATCACATTTCTTGGTAAAATCATGCAGGATTGAAATTTTTGATGGTTTTTTACTCCTCTCAACAGCCCAAACAAGTTTCTAAAAGGATGAGTTTGCAACTACTTTACTTTTGGAGAAAATTCAAAACATTCATTATTCAATAGGGCCCAAACTATCAAAAACCAGCGGTTTGAATGAACACACATTTCTTGGTAGAATCATGCAGGACTGAAATTTTTGATGTTTTTCTACTCCTCTCATGAGCCCAAACAAGTCTCTAAAAGCATGAGTTTGCAACTACTTTACTTTTGGAGAAAATTCAAAACATTCATTATTCAATAGAGCCCAATAGCAAAAATCAGGTTTTGAATGAAGAATCACATTTCTTGGTAGAATCATGCAGGATTGAAATTTTTGATGGTTTTTTACTCCTCTCAACAGCCCAAACAAGTTTCTAAAAGGATGAGTTTGCAACTACTTTACTTTTGGAGAAAATTCAAAACATTCATTATTCAATAGGGCCCAAACTATCAAAAAACAGCGGTTTCAATGAACACACATTTCTTGGTAGAATCATGCAGGACTGAAATTTTTGATGTTTTTCTACTCCTCTCATGAGCCCAAACAAGTCTCTAAAAGCATGAGTTTGCAACTACTTTACTTTTGGAGAAAATTCAAAACATTCATTATTCAATAGAGCCCAATAGCAAAAATCAGGTTTTGAATGAAGAATCACATTTCTTGGTAGAATCATGCAGGATTGAAATTTTTGATGGTTTTTTTACTCCTCTCAACAGCCCAAACAAGTTTCTAAAAGGATGAGTTTGCAACTACTTTACTTTTGGAGAAAATTCAAAACATTCATTATTCAAAAGGGCCCAAACTATCAAAAACCAGCGGTTTCAATGAACACACATTTCTTGGTAGAATCATGCAGGACTGAAATTTTTGATGTTTTTCTACTCCTCTCATGAGCCCAAACAAGTCTCTAAAAGCATGAGTTTGCAACTACTTTACTTTTGGAGAAAATTCAAAACATTCATTATTCAATAGAGCCCAATAGCAAAAATCAGGTTTTGAATGAAGAATCACATTTCTTGGTAGAATCATGCAGGATTGAAATTTTTGATGGTTTTTTACTCCTCTCAACAGCCCAAACAAGTTTCTAAAAGGATGAGTTTGCAACTACTTTACTTTTGGAGAAAATTCAAAACATTCATTATTCAATAGGGCCCAAACTATCAAAAACCAGCGGTTTCAATGAACACACATTTCTTGGTAGAATCATGCAGGACTGAAATTTTTGATGTTTTTCTACTCCTCTCATGAGCCCAAACAAGTCTCTAAAAGCATGAGTTTGCAACTACTTTACTTTTGGAGAAAATTCAAAACATTCATTATTCAATAGAGCCCAATAGCAAAAATCAGGTTTTGAATGAAGAATCACATTTCTTGGTAGAATCATGCAGGATTGAAATTTTTGATGGTTTTTTACTCCTCTCAACAGCCCAAACAAGTTTCTAAAAGCATGAGTTTGCAACTACTTTACTTTTGGAGAAAATTCAAAACATTCATTATTCAATAGGGCCCAAACTATCAAAAACCAGCGGTTTCAATGAACACACATTTCTTGGTAGAATCATGCAGGACTGAAATTTTTGATGTTTTTCTACTCCTCTCATGAGCCCAAACAAGTATCTAAAAGCATGAGTTTGCAACTACTTTACTTTTGGAGAAAATTCAAAACATTCACTATTCAATAGAGCCCAATAGCAAAAATCAGGTTTTGAATGAAGAATCACATTTCTTAGTAAAATCATGCAGGATTGAAATTTTTGATGGTTTTTTACTCCTCTCAACAGCCCAAACAAGTTTCTAAAAGGATGAGTTTGCAACTACTTTACTTTTGGAGAAAATTCAAAACATTCATTATTCAATAGGGCCCAAACTATCAAAAACCAGCGGTTTGAATGAACACACATTTCTTGGTAGAATCATGCAGGACTGAAATTTTTGATGTTTTTCTACTCCTCTCATGAGCCCAAACAAGTCTCTAAAAGCATGAGTTTGCAACTACTTTACTTTTGGAGAAAATTCAAAACATTCATAATTCAATAGAGCCCAATAGCAAAAATCAGGTTTTGAATGAAGAATCACATTTCTTGGTAGAATCATGCAGGATTGAAATTTTTGATGGTTTTTTACTCCTCTCAACAGCCCAAACAAGTTTCTAAAAGGATGAGTTTGCAACTACTTTACTTTTGGAGAAAATTCAAAACATTCATTATTCAATAGGGCCCAAACTATCAAAAACCAGCGGTTTCAATGAACACACATTTCTTGGTAGAATCATGCAGGACTGAAATTTTTGATGTTTTTCTACTCCTCTCATGAGCCCAAACAAGTCTCTAAAAGCATGAGTTTGCAACTACTTTACTTTTGGAGAAAATTCAAAACATTCATTATTCAATAGAGCCCAATAGCAAAAATCAGGTTTTGAATGAAGAATCACATTTCTTGGTAGAATCATGCAGGATTGAAATTTTTGATGGTTTTTTACTCCTCTCAACAGCCCAAACAAGTTTCTAAAAGGATGAGTTTGCAACTACTTTACTTTTGGAGAAAATTCAAAACATTCATTATTCAAAAGGGCCCAAACTATCAAAAACCATCGGTTTCAATGAACACACATTTCTTGGTAGAATCATGCAGGACTGAAATTTTTGATGTTTTTCTACTCCTCTCATGAGCCCAAACAAGTCTCTAAAAGCATGAGTTTGCAACTACTTTACTTTTGGAGAAAATTCAAAACATTCATTATTCAATAGAGCCCAATAGCAAAAATCAGGTTTTGAATGAAGAATCACATTTCTTGGTAAAATCATGCAGGATTGAAATTTTTGATGGTTTTTTACTCCTCTCAACAGCCCAAACAAGTTTCTAAAAGGATGAGTTTGCAACTACTTTACTTTTGGAGAAAATTCAAAACATTCATTATTCAATAGGGCCCAAACTATCAAAAACCAGCGGTTTCAATGAACACACATTTCTTGGTAGAATCATGCAGGACTGAAATTTTTGATGTTTTTCTACTCCTCTCATGAGCCCAAACAAGTATCTAAAAGCATGAGTTTGCAACTACTTTACTTTTGGAGAAAATTCAAAACATTCACTATTCAATAGAGCCCAATAGCAAAAATCAGGTTTTGAATGAAGAATCACATTTCTTAGTAAAATCATGCAGGATTGAAATTTTTGATGGTTTTTTACTCCTCTCAACAGCCCAAACAAGTTTCTAAAAGGATGAGTTTGCAACTACTTTACTTTTGGAGAAAATTCAAAACATTCATTATTCAATAGGGCCCAAACTATCAAAAACCAGCGGTTTCAATGAACACACATTTCTTGGTAGAATCATGCAGGACTGAAATTTTTGATGTTTTTCTACTCCTCTCATGAGCCCAAACAAGTCTCTAAAAGCATGAGTTTGCAACTACTTTACTTTTGGAGAAAATTCAAAACATTCATTATTCAATAGAGCCCAATAGCAAAAATCAGGTTTTGAATGAAGAATCACATTTCTTGGTAGAATCATGCAGGATTGAAATTTTTGATGGTTTTTTACTCCTCTCAACAGCCCAAACAAGTTTCTAAAAGGATGAGTTTGCAACTACTTTACTTTTGGAGAAAATTCAAAACATTCATTATTCAATAGGGCCCAAACTATCAAAAACCAGCGGTTTCAATGAACACACATTTCTTGGTAGAATCATGCAGGACTGAAATTTTTGATGTTTTTCTACTCCTCTCATGAGCCCAAACAAGTCTCTAAAAGCATGAGTTTGCAACTACTTTACTTTTGGAGAAAATTCAAAACATTCATTATTCAATAGAGCCCAATAGCAAAAATCAGGTTTTGAATGAAGAATCACATTTCTTGGTAGAATCATGCAGGATTGAAATTTTTGATGGTTTTTTACTCCTCTCAACAGCCCAAACAAGTTTCTAAAAGGATGAGTTTGCAACTACTTTACTTTTGGAGAAAATTCAAAACATTCATTATTCAATAGGGCCCAAACTATCAAAAACCATCGGTTTCAATGAACACACATTTCTTGGTAGAATCATGCAGGACTGAAATTTTTGATGTTTTTCTACTCCTCTCATGAGCCCAAACAAGTCTCTAAAAGCATGAGTTTGCAACTACTTTACTTTTGGAGAAAATTCAAAACATTCATTATTCAATAGAGCCCAATAGCAAAAATCAGGTTTTGAATGAAGAATCACATTTCTTGGTAAAATCATGCAGGATTGAAATTTTTGATGGTTTTTTACTCCTCTCAACAGCCCAAACAAGTTTCTAAAAGGATGAGTTTGCAACTACTTTACTTTTGGAGAAAATTCAAAACATTCATTATTCAATAGGGCCCAAACTATCAAAAACCAGCGGTTTCAATGAACACACATTTCTTGGTAGAATCATGCAGGACTGAAATTTTTGATGTTTTTCTACTCCTCTCATGAGCCCAAACAAGTCTCTAAAAGCATGAGTTTGCAACTACTTTACTTTTGGAGAAAATTCAAAACATTCATTATTCAATAGAGCCCAATAGCAAAAATCAGGTTTTGAATGAAGAATCACATTTCTTGGTAGAATCATGCAGGATTGAAATTTTTGATGGTTTTTTACTCCTCTCAACAGCCCAAACAAGTTTCTAAAAGGATGAGTTTGCAACTACTTTACTTTTGGAGAAAATTCAAAACATTCATTATTCAATAGGGCCCAAACTATCAAAAACCAGCGGTTTCAATGAACACACATTTCTTGGTAGAATCATGCAGGACTGAAATTTTTGATGTTTTTCTACTCCTCTCATGAGCCCAAACAAGTCTCTAAAAGCATGAGTTTGCAACTACTTTACTTTTGGAGAAAATTCAAAACATTCATTATTCAATAGAGCCCAATAGCAAAAATCAGGTTTTGAATGAAGAATCACATTTCTTGGTAGAATCATGCAGGATTGAAATTTTTGATGGTTTTTTACTCCTCTCAACAGCCCAAACAAGTTTCTAAAAGGATGAGTTTGCAACTACTTTACTTTTGGAGAAAATTCAAAACATTCATTATTCAATAGGGCCCAAACTATCAAAAACCAGCGGTTTCAATGAACACACATTTCTTGGTAGAATCATGCAGGACTGAAATTTTTGATGTTTTTCTACTCCTCTCATGAGCCCAAACAAGTCTCTAAAAGCATGAGTTTGCAACTACTTTACTTTTGGAGAAAATTCAAAACATTCATTATTCAATAGAGCCCAATAGCAAAAATCAGGTTTTGAATGAAGAATCACATTTCTTGGTAGAATCATGCAGGATTGAAATTTTTGATGGTTTTTTACTCCTCTCAACAGCCCAAACAAGTTTCTAAAAGGATGAGTTTGCAACTACTTTACTTTTGGAGAAAATTCAAAACATTCATTATTCAATAGGGCCCAAACTATCAAAAACCATCGGTTTCAATGAACACACATTTCTTGGTAGAATCATGCAGGACTGAAATTTTTGATGTTTTTCTACTCCTCTCATGAGCCCAAACAAGTCTCTAAAAGCATGAGTTTGCAACTACTTTACTTTTGGAGAAAATTCAAAACATTCATTATTCAATAGAGCCCAATAGCAAAAATCAGGTTTTGAATGAAGAATCACATTTCTTGGTAAAATCATGCAGGATTGAAATTTTTGATGGTTTTTTACTCCTCTCAACAGCCCAAACAAGTTTCTAAAAGGATGAGTTTGCAACTACTTTACTTTTGGAGAAAATTCAAAACATTCATTATTCAATAGGGCCCAAACTATCAAAAACCAGCGGTTTCAATGAACACACATTTCTTGGTAGAATCATGCAGGACTGAAATTTTTGATGTTTTTCTACTCCTCTCATGAGCCCAAACAAGTCTCTAAAAGCATGAGTTTGCAACTACTTTACTTTTGGAGAAAATTCAAAACATTCATTATTCAATAGAGCCCAATAGCAAAAATCAGGTTTTGAATGAAGAATCACATTTCTTGGTAGAATCATGCAGGATTGAAATTTTTGATGGTTTTTTACTCCTCTCAACAGCCCAAACAAGTTTCTAAAAGGATGAGTTTGCAACTACTTTACTTTTGGAGAAAATTCAAAACATTCATTATTCAATAGGGCCCAAACTATCAAAAACCAGCGGTTTCAATGAACACACATTTCTTGGTAGAATCATGCAGGACTGAAATTTTTGATGTTTTTCTACTCCTCTCATGAGCCCAAACAAGTCTCTAAAAGCATGAGTTTGCAACTACTTTACTTTTGGAGAAAATTCAAAACATTCATTATTCAATAGAGCCCAATAGCAAAAATCAGGTTTTGAATGAAGAATCACATTTCTTGGTAGAATCATGCAGGATTGAAATTTTTGATGGTTTTTTACTCCTCTCAACAGCCCAAACAAGTTTCTAAAAGGATGAGTTTGCAACTACTTTACTTTTGGAGAAAATTCAAAACATTCATTATTCAATAGGGCCCAAACTATCAAAAACCAGCGGTTTCAATGAACACACATTTCTTGGTAGAATCATGCAGGACTGAAATTTTTGATGTTTTTCTACTCCTCTCATGAGCCCAAACAAGTCTCTAAAAGCATGAGTTTGCAACTACTTTACTTTTGGAGAAAATTCAAAACATTCATTATTCAATAGAGCCCAATAGCAAAAATCAGGTTTTGAATGAAGAATCACATTTCTTGGTAGAATCATGCAGGATTGAAATTTTTGATGGTTTTTTACTCCTCTCAACAGCCCAAACAAGTTTCTAAAAGGATGAGTTTGCAACTACTTTACTTTTGGAGAAAATTCAAAACATTCATTATTCAATAGGGCCCAAACTATCAAAAACCAGCGGTTTCAATGAACACACATTTCTTGGTAGAATCATGCAGGACTGAAATTTTTGATGTTTTTCTACTCCTCTCATGAGCCCAAACAAGTATCTAAAAGCATGAGTTTGCAACTACTTTACTTTTGGAGAAAATTCAAAACATTCACTATTCAATAGAGCCCAATAGCAAAAATCAGGTTTTGAATGAAGAATCACATTTCTTAGTAAAATCATGCAGGATTGAAATTTTTGATGGTTTTTTACTCCTCTCAAGAGCCCAAACAAGTTTCTAAAAGGATGAGTTTGCAACTACTTTACTTTTGGAGAAAATTCAAAACATTCATTATTCAATAGAGCCCAATAGCAAAAATCAGGTTTTGAATGAAGAATCACATTTCTTGGTAGAATCATGCAGGATTGAAATTTTTGATGGTTTTTTACTCCTCTCAACAGCCCAAACAAGTTTCTAAAAGGATGAGTTTGCAACTACTTTACTTTTGGAGAAAATTCAAAACATTCATTATTCAAAAGGGCCCAAACTATCAAAAACCATCGGTTTCAATGAACACACATTTCTTGGTAGAATCATGCAGGACTGAAATTTTTGATGTTTTTCTACTCCTCTCATGAGCCCAAACAAGTCTCTAAAAGCATGAGTTTGCAACTACTTTACTTTTGGAGAAAATTCAAAACATTCATTATTCAATAGAGCCCAATAGCA
Organism: Dendrobates tinctorius; assembly: GCF_039654945.1. Lineage (NCBI taxonomy): Eukaryota > Metazoa > Chordata > Amphibia > Anura > Dendrobatidae > Dendrobates > Dendrobates tinctorius. The sequence continues at coordinate 23,234,434 of NW_027361713.1, forward strand.
AAAATCAGGTTTTGAATGAAGAATCACATTTCTTGGTAAAATCATGCAGGATTGAAATTTTTGATGGTTTTTTACTCCTCTCAACAGCCCAAACAAGTTTCTAAAAGGATGAGTTTGCAACTACTTTACTTTTGGAGAAAATTCAAAACATTCATTATTCAATAGGGCCCAAACTATCAAAAACCAGCGGTTTCAATGAACACACATTTCTTGGTAGAATCATGCAGGACTGAAATTTTTGATGTTTTTCTACTCCTCTCATGAGCCCAAACAAGTATCTAAAAGCATGAGTTTGCAACTACTTTACTTTTGGAGAAAATTCAAAACATTCACTATTCAATAGAGCCCAATAGCAAAAATCAGGTTTTGAATGAAGAATCACATTTCTTAGTAAAATCATGCAGGATTGAAATTTTTGATGGTTTTTTACTCCTCTCAACAGCCCAAACAAGTTTCTAAAAGGATGAGTTTGCAACTACTTTACTTTTGGAGAAAATTCAAAACATTCATTATTCAATAGGGCCCAAACTATCAAAAACCAGCGGTTTCAATGAACACACATTTCTTGGTAGAATCATGCAGGACTGAAATTTTTGATGTTTTTCTACTCCTCTCATGAGCCCAAACAAGTCTCTAAAAGCATGAGTTTGCAACTACTTTACTTTTGGAGAAAATTCAAAACATTCATTATTCAATAGAGCCCAATAGCAAAAATCAGGTTTTGAATGAAGAATCACATTTCTTGGTAGAATCATGCAGGATTGAAATTTTTGATGGTTTTTTACTCCTCTCAACAGCCCAAACAAGTTTCTAAAAGGATGAGTTTGCAACTACTTTACTTTTGGAGAAAATTCAAAACATTCATTATTCAATAGGGCCCAAACTATCAAAAACCAGCGGTTTCAATGAACACACATTTCTTGGTAGAATCATGCAGGACTGAAATTTTTGATGTTTTTCTACTCCTCTCATGAGCCCAAACAAGTCTCTAAAAGCATGAGTTTGCAACTACTTTACTTTTGGAGAAAATTCAAAACATTCATTATTCAATAGAGCCCAATAGCAAAAATCAGGTTTTGAATGAAGAATCACATTTCTTGGTAGAATCATGCAGGATTGAAATTTTTGATGGTTTTTTACTCCTCTCAACAGCCCAAACAAGTTTCTAAAAGGATGAGTTTGCAACTACTTTACTTTTGGAGAAAATTCAAAACATTCATTATTCAATAGGGCCCAAACTATCAAAAACCATCGGTTTCAATGAACACACATTTCTTGGTAGAATCATGCAGGACTGAAATTTTTGATGTTTTTCTACTCCTCTCATGAGCCCAAACAAGTCTCTAAAAGCATGAGTTTGCAACTACTTTACTTTTGGAGAAAATTCAAAACATTCATTATTCAATAGAGCCCAATAGCAAAAATCAGGTTTTGAATGAAGAATCACATTTCTTGGTAAAATCATGCAGGATTGAAATTTTTGATGGTTTTTTACTCCTCTCAACAGCCCAAACAAGTTTCTAAAAGGATGAGTTTGCAACTACTTTACTTTTGGAGAAAATTCAAAACATTCATTATTCAATAGGGCCCAAACTATCAAAAACCAGCGGTTTCAATGAACACACATTTCTTGGTAGAATCATGCAGGACTGAAATTTTTGATGTTTTTCTACTCCTCTCATGAGCCCAAACAAGTCTCTAAAAGCATGAGTTTGCAACTACTTTACTTTTGGAGAAAATTCAAAACATTCATTATTCAATAGAGCCCAATAGCAAAAATCAGGTTTTGAATGAAGAATCACATTTCTTGGTAGAATCATGCAGGATTGAAATTTTTGATGGTTTTTTACTCCTCTCAACAGCCCAAACAAGTTTCTAAAAGGATGAGTTTGCAACTACTTTACTTTTGGAGAAAATTCAAAACATTCATTATTCAATAGGGCCCAAACTATCAAAAACCAGCGGTTTCAATGAACACACATTTCTTGGTAGAATCATGCAGGACTGAAATTTTTGATGTTTTTCTACTCCTCTCATGAGCCCAAACAAGTCTCTAAAAGCATGAGTTTGCAACTACTTTACTTTTGGAGAAAATTCAAAACATTCATTATTCAATAGAGCCCAATAGCAAAAATCAGGTTTTGAATGAAGAATCACATTTCTTGGTAGAATCATGCAGGATTGAAATTTTTGATGGTTTTTTACTCCTCTCAACAGCCCAAACAAGTTTCTAAAAGGATGAGTTTGCAACTACTTTACTTTTGGAGAAAATTCAAAACATTCATTATTCAATAGGGCCCAAACTATCAAAAACCAGCGGTTTCAATGAACACACATTTCTTGGTAGAATCATGCAGGACTGAAATTTTTGATGTTTTTCTACTCCTCTCATGAGCCCAAACAAGTCTCTAAAAGCATGAGTTTGCAACTACTTTACTTTTGGAGAAAATTCAAAACATTCATTATTCAATAGAGCCCAATAGCAAAAATCAGGTTTTGAATGAAGAATCACATTTCTTGGTAGAATCATGCAGGATTGAAATTTTTGATGGTTTTTTACTCCTCTCAACAGCCCAAACAAGTTTCTAAAAGGATGAGTTTGCAACTACTTTACTTTTGGAGAAAATTCAAAACATTCATTATTCAATAGGGCCCAAACTATCAAAAACCAGCGGTTTCAATGAACACACATTTCTTGGTAGAATCATGCAGGACTGAAATTTTTGATGTTTTTCTACTCCTCTCATGAGCCCAAACAAGTATCTAAAAGCATGAGTTTGCAACTACTTTACTTTTGGAGAAAATTCAAAACATTCACTATTCAATAGAGCCCAATAGCAAAAATCAGGTTTTGAATGAAGAATCACATTTCTTAGTAAAATCATGCAGGATTGAAATTTTTGATGGTTTTTTACTCCTCTCAAGAGCCCAAACAAGTTTCTAAAAGGATGAGTTTGCAACTACTTTACTTTTGTTGAAAATTCAAAACATTCATTATTCAATAGGGCCCAAACTATCAAAAACCAGCGGTTTCAATGAACACACATTTCTTGGTAGAATCATGCAGGACTGAAATTTTTGATGTTTTTCTACTCCTCTCATGAGCCCAAACAAGTCTCTAAAAGCATGAGTTTGCAACTACTTTACTTTTGGAGAAAATTCAAAACATTCATTATCCAATAGAGCCCAATAGCAAAAATCAGGTTTTGAATGAAGAATCACATTTCTTGGTAGAATCATGCAGGATTGAAATTTTTGATGGTTTTTTACTCCTCTCAACAGCCCAAACAAGTTTCTAAAAGGATGAGTTTGCAACTACTTTACTTTTGGAGAAAATTCAAAACATTCATTATTCAATAGGGCCCAAACTATCAAAAACCAGCGGTTTCAATGAACACACATTTCTTGGTAGAATCATGCAGGACTGAAATTTTTGATGTTTTTCTACTCCTCTCATGAGCCCAAACAAGTCTCTAAAAGCATGAGTTTGCAACTACTTTACTTTTGGAGAAAATTCAAAACATTCACTATTCAATAGAGCCCAATAGCAAAAATCAGGTTTTGAATGAAGAATCACATTTCTTGGTAAAATCATGCAGGATTGAAATTTTTGATGGTTTTTTACTCCTCTCAACAGCCCAAACAAGTTTCTAAAAGGATGAGTTTGCAACTACTTTACTTTTGGAGAAAATTCAAAACATTCATTATTCAATAGGGCCCAAACTATCAAAAACCAGCGGTTTGAATGAACACACATTTCTTGGTAGAATCATGCAGGACTGAAATTTTTGATGTTTTTCTACTCCTCTCATGAGCCCAAACAAGTCTCTAAAAGCATGAGTTTGCAACTACTTTACTTTTGGAGAAAATTCAAAACATTCATTATTCAATAGAGCCCAATAGCAAAAATCAGGTTTTGAATGAAGAATCACATTTCTTGGTAGAATCATGCAGGATTGAAATTTTTGATGGTTTTTTACTCCTCTCAACAGCCCAAACAAGTTTCTAAAAGGATGAGTTTGCAACTACTTTACTTTTGGAGAAAATTCAAAACATTCATTATTCAATAGGGCCCAAACTATCAAAAACCAGCGGTTTCAATGAACACACATTTCTTGGTAGAATCATGCAGGACTGAAATTTTTGATGTTTTTCTACTCCTCTCATGAGCCCAAACAAGTCTCTAAAAGCATGAGTTTGCAACTACTTTACTTTTGGAGAAAATTCAAAACATTCATTATTCAATAGAGCCCAATAGCAAAAATCAGGTTTTGAATGAAGAATCACATTTCTTGGTAGAATCATGCAGGATTGAAATTTTTGATGGTTTTTTTACTCCTCTCAACAGCCCAAACAAGTTTCTAAAAGGATGAGTTTGCAACTACTTTACTTTTGGAGAAAATTCAAAACATTCATTATTCAAAAGGGCCCAAACTATCAAAAACCAGCGGTTTCAATGAACACACATTTCTTGGTAGAATCATGCAGGACTGAAATTTTTGATGTTTTTCTACTCCTCTCATGAGCCCAAACAAGTCTCTAAAAGCATGAGTTTGCAACTACTTTACTTTTGGAGAAAATTCAAAACATTCATTATTCAATAGAGCCCAATAGCAAAAATCAGGTTTTGAATGAAGAATCACATTTCTTGGTAGAATCATGCAGGATTGAAATTTTTGATGGTTTTTTACTCCTCTCAACAGCCCAAACAAGTTTCTAAAAGGATGAGTTTGCAACTACTTTACTTTTGGAGAAAATTCAAAACATTCATTATTCAATAGGGCCCAAACTATCAAAAACCAGCGGTTTCAATGAACACACATTTCTTGGTAGAATCATGCAGGACTGAAATTTTTGATGTTTTTCTACTCCTCTCATGAGCCCAAACAAGTCTCTAAAAGCATGAGTTTGCAACTACTTTACTTTTGGAGAAAATTCAAAACATTCATTATTCAATAGAGCCCAATAGCAAAAATCAGGTTTTGAATGAAGAATCACATTTCTTGGTAGAATCATGCAGGATTGAAATTTTTGATGGTTTTTTACTCCTCTCAACAGCCCAAACAAGTTTCTAAAAGGATGAGTTTGCAACTACTTTACTTTTGGAGAAAATTCAAAACATTCATTATTCAATAGGGCCCAAACTATCAAAAACCATCGGTTTCAATGAACACACATTTCTTGGTAGAATCATGCAGGACTGAAATTTTTGATGTTTTTCTACTCCTCTCATGAGCCCAAACAAGTCTCTAAAAGCATGAGTTTGCAACTACTTTACTTTTGGAGAAAATTCAAAACATTCATTATTCAATGGAGCCCAATAGCAAAAATCAGGTTTTGAATGAAGAATCACATTTCTTGGTAAAATCATGCAGGATTGAAATTTTTGATGGTTTTTTACTCGTCTCAACAGCCCAAACAAGTTTCTAAAAGGATGAGTTTGCAACTACTTTACTTTTGGAGAAAATTCAAAACATTCATTATTCAATAGGGCCCAAACTATCAAAAACCAGCGGTTTCAATGAACACACATTTCTTGGTAGAATCATGCAGGACTGAAATTTTTGATGTTTTTCTACTCCTCTCATGAGCCCAAACAAGTATCTAAAAGCATGAGTTTGCAACTACTTTACTTTTGGAGAAAATTCAAAACATTCACTATTCAATAGAGCCCAATAGCAAAAATCAGGTTTTGAATGAAGAATCACATTTCTTAGTAAAATCATGCAGGATTGAAATTTTTGATGGTTTTTTACTCCTCTCAAGAGCCCAAACAAGTTTCTAAAAGGATGAGTTTGCAACTACTTTACTTTTGGAGAAAATTCAAAACATTCATTATTCAATAGGGCCCAAACTATCAAAAACCAGCGGTTTGAATGAACACACATTTCTTGGTAGAATCATGCAGGACTGAAATTTTTGATGTTTTTCTACTCCTCTCATGAGCCCAAACAAGTCTCTAAAAGCATGAGTTTGCAACTACTTTACTTTTGGAGAAAATTCAAAACATTCATAATTCAATAGAGCCCAATAGCAAAAATCAGGTTTTGAATGAAGAATCACATTTCTTGGTAGAATCATGCAGGATTGAAATTTTTGATGGTTTTTTACTCCTCTCAACAGCCCAAACAAGTTTCTAAAAGGATGAGTTTGCAACTACTTTACTTTTGGAGAAAATTCAAAACATTCATTATTCAATAGGGCCCAAACTATCAAAAACCAGCGGTTTCAATGAACACACATTTCTTGGTAGAATCATGCAGGACTGAAATTTTTGATGTTTTTCTACTCCTCTCATGAGCCCAAACAAGTCTCTAAAAGCATGAGTTTGCAACTACTTTACTTTTGGAGAAAATTCAAAACATTCATTATTCAATAGAGCCCAATAGCAAAAATCAGGTTTTGAATGAAGAATCACATTTCTTGGTAGAATCATGCAGGATTGAAATTTTTGATGGTTTTTTACTCCTCTCAACAGCCCAAACAAGTTTCTAAAAGGATGAGTTTGCAACTACTTTACTTTTGGAGAAAATTCAAAACATTCATTATTCAATAGGGCCCAAACTATCAAAAACCAGCGGTTTCAATGAACACACATTTCTTGGTAGAATCATGCAGGACTGAAATTTTTGATGTTTTTCTACTCCTCTCATGAGCCCAAACAAGTCTCTAAAAGCATGAGTTTGCAACTACTTTACTTTTGGAGAAAATTCAAAACATTCATTATTCAATAGAGCCCAATAGCAAAAATCAGGTTTTGAATGAAGAATCACATTTCTTGGTAGAATCATGCAGGATTGAAATTTTTGATGGTTTTTTACTCCTCTCAACAGCCCAAACAAGTTTCTAAAAGGATGAGTTTGCAACTACTTTACTTTTGGAGAAAATTCAAAACATTCATTATTCAAAAGGGCCCAAACTATCAAAAACCATCGGTTTCAATGAACACACATTTCTTGGTAGAATCATGCAGGACTGAAATTTTTGATGTTTTTCTACTCCTCTCATGAGCCCAAACAAGTCTCTAAAAGCATGAGTTTGCAACTACTTTACTTTTGGAGAAAATTCAAAACATTCATTATTCAATAGAGCCCAATAGCAAAAATCAGGTTTTGAATGAAGAATCACATTTCTTGGTAAAATCATGCAGGATTGAAATTTTTGATGGTTTTTTACTCCTCTCAACAGCCCAAACAAGTTTCTAAAAGGATGAGTTTGCAACTACTTTACTTTTGGAGAAAATTCAAAACATTCATTATTCAATAGGGCCCAAACTATCAAAAACCAGCGGTTTCAATGAACACACATTTCTTGGTAGAATCATGCAGGACTGAAATTTTTGATGTTTTTCTACTCCTCTCATGAGCCCAAACAAGTATCTAAAAGCATGAGTTTGCAACTACTTTACTTTTGGAGAAAATTCAAAACATTCACTATTCAATAGAGCCCAATAGCAAAAATCAGGTTTTGAATGAAGAATCACATTTCTTAGTAAAATCATGCAGGATTGAAATTTTTGATGGTTTTTTACTCCTCTCAACAGCCCAAACAAGTTTCTAAAAGGATGAGTTTGCAACTACTTTACTTTTGGAGAAAATTCAAAACATTCATTATTCAATAGGGCCCAAACTATCAAAAACCAGCGGTTTCAATGAACACACATTTCTTGGTAGAATCATGCAGGACTGAAATTTTTGATGTTTTTCTACTCCTCTCATGAGCCCAAACAAGTCTCTAAAAGCATGAGTTTGCAACTACTTTACTTTTGGAGAAAATTCAAAACATTCATTATTCAATAGAGCCCAATAGCAAAAATCAGGTTTTGAATGAAGAATCACATTTCTTGGTAGAATCATGCAGGATTGAAATTTTTGATGGTTTTTTACTCCTCTCAACAGCCCAAACAAGTTTCTAAAAGGATGAGTTTGCAACTACTTTACTTTTGGAGAAAATTCAAAACATTCATTATTCAATAGGGCCCAAACTATCAAAAACCAGCGGTTTCAATGAACACACATTTCTTGGTAGAATCATGCAGGACTGAAATTTTTGATGTTTTTCTACTCCTCTCATGAGCCCAAACAAGTCTCTAAAAGCATGAGTTTGCAACTACTTTACTTTTGGAGAAAATTCAAAACATTCATTATTCAATAGAGCCCAATAGCAAAAATCAGGTTTTGAATGAAGAATCACATTTCTTGGTAGAATCATGCAGGATTGAAATTTTTGATGGTTTTTTACTCCTCTCAACAGCCCAAACAAGTTTCTAAAAGGATGAGTTTGCAACTACTTTACTTTTGGAGAAAATTCAAAACATTCATTATTCAATAGGGCCCAAACTATCAAAAACCAGCGGTTTCAATGAACACACATTTCTTGGTAGAATCATGCAGGACTGAAATTTTTGATGTTTTTCTACTCCTCTCATGAGCCCAAACAAGTCTCTAAAAGCATGAGTTTGCAACTACTTTACTTTTGGAGAAAATTCAAAACATTCACTATTCAATAGAGCCCAATAGCAAAAATCAGGTTTTGAATGAAGAATCACATTTCTTGGTAAAATCATGCAGGATTGAAATTTTTGATGGTTTTTTACTCCTCTCAACAGCCCAAACAAGTTTCTAAAAGGATGAGTTTGCAACTACTTTACTTTTGGAGAAAATTCAAAACATTCATTATTCAATAGGGCCCAAACTATCAAAAACCAGCGGTTTCAATGAACACACATTTCTTGGTAGAATCATGCAGGACTGAAATTTTTGATGTTTTTCTACTCCTCTCATGAGCCCAAACAAGTCTCTAAAAGCATGAGTTTGCAACTACTTTACTTTTGGAGAAAATTCAAAACATTCACTATTCAATAGAGCCCAATAGCAAAAATCAGGTTTTGAATGAAGAATCACATTTCTTGGTAAAATCATGCAGGATTGAAATTTTTGATGGTTTTTTACTCCTCTCAACAGCCCAAACAAGTTTCTAAAAGGATGAGTTTGCAACTACTTTACTTTTGGAGAAAATTCAAAACATTCATTATTCAATAGGGCCCAAACTATCAAAAACCAGCGGTTTCAATGAACACACATTTCTTGGTAGAATCATGCAGGACTGAAATTTTTGATGTTTTTCTACTCCTCTCATGAGCCCAAACAAGTCTCTAAAAGCATGAGTTTGCAACTACTTTACTTTTGGAGAAAATTCAAAACATTCATTATTCAATAGAGCCCAATAGCAAAAATCAGGTTTTGAATGAAGAATCACATTTCTTGGTAGAATCATGCAGGATTGAAATTTTTGATGGTTTTTTACTCCTCTCAACAGCCCAAACAAGTTTCTAAAAGGATGAGTTTGCAACTACTTTACTTTTGGAGAAAATTCAAAACATTCATTATTCAATAGGGCCCAAACTATCAAAAACCAGCGGTTTCAATGAACACACATTTCTTGGTAGAATCATGCAGGACTGAAATTTTTGATGTTTTTCTACTCCTCTCATGAGCCCAAACAAGTCTCTAAAAGCATGAGTTTGCAACTACTTTACTTTTGGAGAAAATTCAAAACATTCATTATTCAATAGAGCCCAATAGCAAAAATCAGGTTTTGAATGAAGAATCACATTTCTTGGTAGAATCATGCAGGATTGAAATTTTTGATGGTTTTTTACTCCTCTCAACAGCCCAAACAAGTTTCTAAAAGGATGAGTTTGCAACTACTTTACTTTTGGAGAAAATTCAAAACATTCATTATTCAATAGGGCCCAAACTATCAAAAACCAGCGGTTTCAATGAACACACATTTCTTGGTAGAATCATGCAGGACTGAAATTTTTGATGTTTTTCTACTCCTCTCATGAGCCCAAACAAGTATCTAAAAGCATGAGTTTGCAACTACTTTACTTTTGGAGAAAATTCAAAACATTCACTATTCAATAGAGACCAATAGCAAAAATCAGGTTTTGAATGAAGAATCACATTTCTTAGTAAAATCATGCAGGATTGAAATTTTTGATGGTTTTTTACTCCTCTCAAGAGCCCAAACAAGTTTCTAAAAGGATGAGTTTGCAACTACTTTACTTTTGGAGAAAATTCAAAACATTCATTATTCAATAGGGCCCAAACTATCAAAAACCAGCGGTTTCAATGAACACACATTTCTTGGTAGAATCATGCAGGACTGAAATTTTTGATGTTTTTCTACTCCTCTCATGAGCCCAAACAAGTCTCTAAAAGCATGAGTTTGCAACTACTTTACTTTTGGAGAAAATTCAAAACATTCATTATCCAATAGAGCCCAATAGCAAAAATCAGGTTTTGAATGAAGAATCACATTTCTTGGTAGAATCATGCAGGATTGAAATTTTTGATGGTTTTTTACTCCTCTCAACAGCCCAAACAAGTTTCTAAAAGGATGAGTTTGCAACTACTTTACTTTTGGAGAAAATTCAAAACATTCATTATTCAATAGGGCCCAAACTATCAAAAACCAGCGGTTTCAATGAACACACATTTCTTGGTAGAATCATGCAGGACTGAAATTTTTGATGTTTTTCTACTCCTCTCATGAGCCCAAACAAGTCTCTAAAAGCATGAGTTTGCAACTACTTTACTTTTGGAGAAAATTCAAAACATTCACTATTCAATAGAGCCCAATAGCAAAAATCAGGTTTTGAATGAAGAATCACATTTCTTGGTAAAATCATGCAGGATTGAAATTTTTGATGGTTTTTTACTCCTCTCAACAGCCCAAACAAGTTTCTAAAAGGATGAGTTTGCAACTACTTTACTTTTGGAGAAAATTCAAAACATTCATTATTCAATAGGGCCCAAACTATCAAAAACCAGCGGTTTGAATGAACACACATTTCTTGGTAGAATCATGCAGGACTGAAATTTTTGATGTTTTTCTACTCCTCTCATGAGCCCAAACAAGTCTCTAAAAGCATGAGTTTGCAACTACTTTACTTTTGGAGAAAATTCAAAACATTCATTATTCAATAGAGCCCAATAGCAAAAATCAGGTTTTGAATGAAGAATCACATTTCTTGGTAGAATCATGCAGGATTGAAATTTTTGATGGTTTTTTACTCCTCTCAACAGCCCAAACAAGTTTCTAAAAGGATGAGTTTGCAACTACTTTACTTTTGGAGAAAATTCAAAACATTCATTATTCAATAGGGCCCAAACTATCAAAAACCAGCGGTTTCAATGAACACACATTTCTTGGTAGAATCATGCAGGACTGAAATTTTTGATGTTTTTCTACTCCTCTCATGAGCCCAAACAAGTCTCTAAAAGCATGAGTTTGCAACTACTTTACTTTTGGAGAAAATTCAAAACATTCATTATTCAATAGAGCCCAATAGCAAAAATCAGGTTTTGAATGAAGAATCACATTTCTTGGTAGAATCATGCAGGATTGAAATTTTTGATGGTTTTTTTACTCCTCTCAACAGCCCAAACAAGTTTCTAAAAGGATGAGTTTGCAACTACTTTACTTTTGGAGAAAATTCAAAACATTCATTATTCAAAAGGGCCCAAACTATCAAAAACCAGCGGTTTCAATGAACACACATTTCTTGGTAGAATCATGCAGGACTGAAATTTTTGATGTTTTTCTACTCCTCTCATGAGCCCAAACAAGTCTCTAAAAGCATGAGTTTGCAACTACTTTACTTTTGGAGAAAATTCAAAACATTCATTATTCAATAGAGCCCAATAGCAAAAATCAGGTTTTGAATGAAGAATCACATTTCTTGGTAGAATCATGCAGGATTGAAATTTTTGATGGTTTTTTACTCCTCTCAACAGCCCAAACAAGTTTCTAAAAGGATGAGTTTGCAACTACTTTACTTTTGGAGAAAATTCAAAACATTCATTATTCAATAGGGCCCAAACTATCAAAAACCAGCGGTTTCAATGAACACACATTTCTTGGTAGAATCATGCAGGACTGAAATTTTTGATGTTTTTCTACTCCTCTCATGAGCCCAAACAAGTCTCTAAAAGCATGAGTTTGCAACTACTTTACTTTTGGAGAAAATTCAAAACATTCATTATTCAATAGAGCCCAATAGCAAAAATCAGGTTTTGAATGAAGAATCACATTTCTTGGTAGAATCATGCAGGATTGAAATTTTTGATGGTTTTTTACTCCTCTCAACAGCCCAAACAAGTTTCTAAAAGGATGAGTTTGCAACTACTTTACTTTTGGAGAAAATTCAAAACATTCATTATTCAATAGGGCCCAAACTATCAAAAACCATCGGTTTCAATGAACACACATTTCTTGGTAGAATCATGCAGGACTGAAATTTTTGATGTTTTTCTACTCCTCTCATGAGCCCAAACAAGTCTCTAAAAGCATGAGTTTGCAACTACTTTACTTTTGGAGAAAATTCAAAACATTCATTATTCAATGGAGCCCAATAGCAAAAATCAGGTTTTGAATGAAGAATCACATTTCTTGGTAAAATCATGCAGGATTGAAATTTTTGATGGTTTTTTACTCGTCTCAACAGCCCAAACAAGTTTCTAAAAGGATGAGTTTGCAACTACTTTACTTTTGGAGAAAATTCAAAACATTCATTATTCAATAGGGCCCAAACTATCAAAAACCAGCGGTTTCAATGAACACACATTTCTTGGTAGAATCATGCAGGACTGAAATTTTTGATGTTTTTCTACTCCTCTCATGAGCCCAAACAAGTATCTAAAAGCATGAGTTTGCAACTACTTTACTTTTGGAGAAAATTCAAAACATTCACTATTCAATAGAGCCCAATAGCAAAAATCAGGTTTTGAATGAAGAATCACATTTCTTAGTAAAATCATGCAGGATTGAAATTTTTGATGGTTTTTTACTCCTCTCAAGAGCCCAAACAAGTTTCTAAAAGGATGAGTTTGCAACTACTTTACTTTTGGAGAAAATTCAAAACATTCATTATTCAATAGGGCCCAAACTATCAAAAACCAGCGGTTTGAATGAACACACATTTCTTGGTAGAATCATGCAGGACTGAAATTTTTGATGTTTTTCTACTCCTCTCATGAGCCCAAACAAGTCTCTAAAAGCATGAGTTTGCAACTACTTTACTTTTGGAGAAAATTCAAAACATTCATAATTCAATAGAGCCCAATAGCAAAAATCAGGTTTTGAATGAAGAATCACATTTCTTGGTAGAATCATGCAGGATTGAAATTTTTGATGGTTTTTTACTCCTCTCAACAGCCCAAACAAGTTTCTAAAAGGATGAGTTTGCAACTACTTTACTTTTGGAGAAAATTCAAAACATTCATTATTCAATAGGGCCCAAACTATCAAAAACCAGCGGTTTCAATGAACACACATTTCTTGGTAGAATCATGCAGGACTGAAATTTTTGATGTTTTTCTACTCCTCTCATGAGCCCAAACAAGTCTCTAAAAGCATGAGTTTGCAACTACTTTACTTTTGGAGAAAATTCAAAACATTCATTATTCAATAGAGCCCAATAGCAAAAATCAGGTTTTGAATGAAGAATCACATTTCTTGGTAGAATCATGCAGGATTGAAATTTTTGATGGTTTTTTACTCCTCTCAACAGCCCAAACAAGTTTCTAAAAGGATGAGTTTGCAACTACTTTACTTTTGGAGAAAATTCAAAACATTCATTATTCAATAGGGCCCAAACTATCAAAAACCAGCGGTTTCAATGAACACACATTTCTTGGTAGAATCATGCAGGACTGAAATTTTTGATGTTTTTCTACTCCTCTCATGAGCCCAAACAAGTCTCTAAAAGCATGAGTTTGCAACTACTTTACTTTTGGAGAAAATTCAAAACATTCATTATTCAATAGAGCCCAATAGCAAAAATCAGGTTTTGAATGAAGAATCACATTTCTTGGTAGAATCATGCAGGATTGAAATTTTTGATGGTTTTTTACTCCTCTCAACAGCCCAAACAAGTTTCTAAAAGGATGAGTTTGCAACTACTTTACTTTTGGAGAAAATTCAAAACATTCATTATTCAAAAGGGCCCAAACTATCAAAAACCATCGGTTTCAATGAACACACATTTCTTGGTAGAATCATGCAGGACTGAAATTTTTGATGTTTTTCTACTCCTCTCATGAGCCCAAACAAGTCTCTAAAAGCATGAGTTTGCAACTACTTTACTTTTGGAGAAAATTCAAAACATTCATTATTCAATAGAGCCCAATAGCAAAAATCAGGTTTTGAATGAAGAATCACATTTCTTGGTAAAATCGTGCAGGATTGAAATTTTTGATGGTTTTTTACTCCTCTCAACAGCCCAAACAAGTTTCTAAAAGGATGAGTTTGCAACTACTTTACTTTTGGAGAAAATTCAAAACATTCATTATTCAATAGGGCCCAAACTATCAAAAACCAGCGGTTTCAATGAACACACATTTCTTGGTAGAATCATGCAGGACTGAAATTTTTGATGTTTTTCTACTCCTCTCATGAGCCCAAACAAGTATCTAAAAGCATGAGTTTGCAACTACTTTACTTTTGGAGAAAATTCAAAACATTCACTATTCAATAGAGCCCAATAGCAAAAATCAGGTTTTGAATGAAGAATCACATTTCTTAGTAAAATCATGCAGGATTGAAATTTTTGATGGTTTTTTACTCCTCTCAACAGCCCAAACAAGTTTCTAAAAGGATGAGTTTGCAACTACTTTACTTTTGGAGAAAATTCAAAACATTCATTATTCAATAGGGCCCAAACTATCAAAAACCAGCGGTTTCAATGAACACACATTTCTTGGTAGAATCATGCAGGACTGAAATTTTTGATGTTTTTCTACTCCTCTCATGAGCCCAAACAAGTCTCTAAAAGCATGAGTTTGCAACTACTTTACTTTTGGAGAAAATTCAAAACATTCATTATTCAATAGAGCCCAATAGCAAAAATCAGGTTTTGAATGAAGAATCACATTTCTTGGTAGAATCATGCAGGATTGAAATTTTTGATGGTTTTTTACTCCTCTCAACAGCCCAAACAAGTTTCTAAAAGGATGAGTTTGCAACTACTTTACTTTTGGAGAAAATTCAAAACATTCATTATTCAATAGGGCCCAAACTATCAAAAACCAGCGGTTTGAATGAACACACATTTCTTGGTAGAATCATGCAGGACTGAAATTTTTGATGTTTTTCTACTCCTCTCATGAGCCCAAACAAGTCTCTAAAAGCATGAGTTTGCAACTACTTTACTTTTGGAGAAAATTCAAAACATTCATTATTCAATAGAGCCCAATAGCAAAAATCAGGTTTTGAATGAAGAATCACATTTCTTGGTAGAATCATGCAGGATTGAAATTTTTGATGGTTTTTTACTCCTCTCAACAGCCCAAACAAGTTTCTAAAAGGATGAGTTTGCAACTACTTTACTTTTGGAGAAAATTCAAAACATTCATTATTCAATAGGGCCCAAACTATCAAAAACCATCGGTTTCAATGAACACACATTTCTTGGTAGAATCATGCAGGACTGAAATTTTTGATGTTTTTCTACTCCTCTCATGAGCCCAAACAAGTCTCTAAAAGCATGAGTTTGCAACTACTTTACTTTTGGAGAAAATTCAAAACATTCATTATTCAATAGAGCCCAATAGCAAAAATCAGGTTTTGAATGAAGAATCACATTTCTTGGTAAAATCATGCAGGATTGAAATTTTTGATGGTTTTTTACTCCTCTCAACAGCCCAAACAAGTTTCTAAAAGGATGAGTTTGCAACTACTTTACTTTTGGAGAAAATTCAAAACATTCATTATTCAATAGGGCCCAAACTATCAAAAACCAGCGGTTTCAATGAACACACATTTCTTGGTAGAATCATGCAGGACTGAAATTTTTGATGTTTTTCTACTCCTCTCATGAGCCCAAACAAGTCTCTAAAAGCATGAGTTTGCAACTACTTTACTTTTGGAGAAAATTCAAAACATTCATTATTCAATAGAGCCCAATAGCAAAAATCAGGTTTTGAATGAAGAATCACATTTCTTGGTAGAATCATGCAGGATTGAAATTTTTGATGGTTTTTTACTCCTCTCAACAGCCCAAACAAGTTTCTAAAAGGATGAGTTTGCAACTACTTTACTTTTGGAGAAAATTCAAAACATTCATTATTCAATAGGGCCCAAACTATCAAAAACCAGCGGTTTCAATGAACACACATTTCTTGGTAGAATCATGCAGGACTGAAATTTTTGATGTTTTTCTACTCCTCTCATGAGCCCAAACAAGTCTCTAAAAGCATGAGTTTGCAACTACTTTACTTTTGGAGAAAATTCAAAACATTCATTATTCAATAGAGCCCAATAGCAAAAATCAGGTTTTGAATGAAGAATCACATTTCTTGGTAGAATCATGCAGGATTGAAATTTTTGATGGTTTTTTACTCCTCTCAACAGCCCAAACAAGTTTCTAAAAGGATGAGTTTGCAACTACTTTACTTTTGGAGAAAATTCAAAACATTCATTATTCAATAGGGCCCAAACTATCAAAAACCAGCGGTTTCAATGAACACACATTTCTTGGTAGAATCATGCAGGACTGAAATTTTTGATGTTTTTCTACTCCTCTCATGAGCCCAAACAAGTCTCTAAAAGCATGAGTTTGCAACTACTTTACTTTTGGAGAAAATTCAAAACATTCACTATTCAATAGAGCCCAATAGCAAAAATCAGGTTTTGAATGAAGAATCACATTTCTTGGTAAAATCATGCAGGATTGAAATTTTTGATGGTTTTTTACTCCTCTCAACAGCCCAAACAAGTTTCTAAAAGGATGAGTTTGCAACTACTTTACTTTTGGAGAAAATTCAAAACATTCATTATTCAATAGGGCCCAAACTATCAAAAACCAGCGGTTTCAATGAACACACATTTCTTGGTAGAATCATGCAGGACTGAAATTTTTGATGTTTTTCTACTCCTCTCATGAGCCCAAACAAGTCTCTAAAAGCATGAGTTTGCAACTACTTTACTTTTGGAGAAAATTCAAAACATTCATTATTCAATAGAGCCCAATAGCAAAAATCAGGTTTTGAATGAAGAATCACATTTCTTGGTAGAATCATGCAGGATTGAAATTTTTGATGGTTTTTTACTCCTCTCAACAGCCCAAACAAGTTTCTAAAAGGATGAGTTTGCAACTACTTTACTTTTGGAGAAAATTCAAAACATTCATTATTCAATAGGGCCCAAACTATCAAAAACCAGCGGTTTCAATGAACACACATTTCTTGGTAGAATCATGCAGGACTGAAATTTTTGATGTTTTTCTACTCCTCTCATGAGCCCAAACAAGTCTCTAAAAGCATGAGTTTGCAACTACTTTACTTTTGGAGAAAATTCAAAACATTCACTATTCAATAGAGCCCAATAGCAAAAATCAGGTTTTGAATGAAGAATCACATTTCTTGGTAAAATCATGCAGGATTGAAATTTTTGATGGTTTTTTACTCCTCTCAACAGCCCAAACAAGTTTCTAAAAGGATGAGTTTGCAACTACTTTACTTTTGGAGAAAATTCAAAACATTCATTATTCAATAGGGCCCAAACTATCAAAAACCAGCGGTTTGAATGAACACACATTTCTTGGTAGAATCATGCAGGACTGAAATTTTTGATGTTTTTCTACTCCTCTCATGAGCCCAAACAAGTCTCTAAAAGCATGAGTTTGCAACTACTTTACTTTTGGAGAAAATTCAAAACATTCACTATTCAATAGAGCCCAATAGCAAAAATCAGGTTTTGAATGAAGAATCACATTTCTTGGTAAAATCATGCAGGATTGAAATTTTTGATGGTTTTTTACTCCTCTCAACAGCCCAAACAAGTTTCTAAAAGGATGAGTTTGCAACTACTTTACTTTTGGAGAAAATTCAAAACATTCATTATTCAATAGGGCCCAAACTATCAAAAACCAGCGGTTTGAATGAACACACATTTCTTGGTAGAATCATGCAGGACTGAAATTTTTGATGTTTTTCTACTCCTCTCATGAGCCCAAACAAGTCTCTAAAAGCATGAGTTTGCAACTACTTTACTTTTGGAGAAAATTCAAAACATTCATTATTCAATAGAGCCCAATAGCAAAAATCAGGTTTTGAATGAAGAATCACATTTCTTGGTAGAATCATGCAGGATTGAAATTTTTGATGGTTTTTTACTCCTCTCAACAGCCCAAACAAGTTTCTAAAAGGATGAGTTTGCAACTACTTTACTTTTGGAGAAAATTCAAAACATTCATTATTCAATAGGGCCCAAACTATCAAAAACCAGCGGTTTCAATGAACACACATTTCTTGGTAGAATCATGCAGGACTGAAATTTTTGATGTTTTTCTACTCCTCTCATGAGCCCAAACAAGTCTCTAAAAGCATGAGTTTGCAACTACTTTACTTTTGGAGAAAATTCAAAACATTCATTATTCAATAGAGCCCAATAGCAAAAATCAGGTTTTGAATGAAGAATCACATTTCTTGGTAGAATCATGCAGGATTGAAATTTTTGATGGTTTTTTTACTCCTCTCAACAGCCCAAACAAGTTTCTAAAAGGATGAGTTTGCAACTACTTTACTTTTGGAGAAAATTCAAAACATTCATTATTCAAAAGGGCCCAAACTATCAAAAACCAGCGGTTTCAATGAACACACATTTCTTGGTAGAATCATGCAGGACTGAAATTTTTGATGTTTTTCTACTCCTCTCATGAGCCCAAACAAGTCTCTAAAAGCATGAGTTTGCAACTACTTTACTTTTGGAGAAAATTCAAAACATTCATTATTCAATAGAGAACAATAGCAAAAATCAGGTTTTGAATGAAGAATCACATTTCTTGGTAGAATCATGCAGGATTGAAATTTTTGATGGTTTTTTACTCCTCTCAACAGCCCAAACAAGTTTCTAAAAGGATGAGTTTGCAACTACTTTACTTTTGGAGAAAATTCAAAACATTCATTATTCAATAGGGCCCAAACTATCAAAAACCAGCGGTTTCAATGAACACACATTTCTTGGTAGAATCATGCAGGACTGAAATTTTTGATGTTTTTCTACTCCTCTCATGAGCCCAAACAAGTCTCTAAAAGCATGAGTTTGCAACTACTTTACTTTTGGAGAAAATTCAAAACATTCATTATTCAATAGAGCCCAATAGCAAAAATCAGGTTTTGAATGAAGAATCACATTTCTTGGTAGAATCATGCAGGATTGAAATTTTTGATGGTTTTTTACTCCTCTCAACAGCCCAAACAAGTTTCTAAAAGGATGAGTTTGCAACTACTTTACTTTTGGAGAAAATTCAAAACATTCATTATTCAATAGGGCCCAAACTATCAAAAACCATCGGTTTCAATGAACACACATTTCTTGGTAGAATCTTGCAGGACTGAAATTTTTGATGTTTTTCTACTCCTCTCATGAGCCCAAACAAGTCTCTAAAAGCATGAGTTTGCAACTACTTTACTTTTGGAGAAAATTCAAAACATTCATTATTCAATAGAGCCCAATAGCAAAAATCAGGTTTTGAATGAAGAATCACATTTCTTGGTAAAATCATGCAGGATTGAAATTTTTGATGGTTTTTTACTCGTCTCAACAGCCCAAACAAGTTTCTAAAAGGATGAGTTTGCAACTACTTTACTTTTGGAGAAAATTCAAAACATTCATTATTCAATAGGGCCCAAACTATCAAAAACCAGCGGTTTCAATGAACACACATTTCTTGGTAGAATCATGCAGGACTGAAATTTTTGATGTTTTTCTACTCCTCTCATGAGCCCAAACAAGTATCTAAAAGCATGAGTTTGCAACTACTTTACTTTTGGAGAAAATTCAAAACATTCACTATTCAATAGAGCCCAATAGCAAAAATCAGGTTTTGAATGAAGAATCACATTTCTTAGTAAAATCATGCAGGATTGAAATTTTTGATGGTTTTTTACTCCTCTCAAGAGCCCAAACAAGTTTCTAAAAGGATGAGTTTGCAACTACTTTACTTTTGGAGAAAATTCAAAACATTCATTATTCAATAGGGCCCAAACTATCAAAAACCAACGGTTTGAATGAACACACATTTCTTGGTAGAATCATGCAGGACTGAAATTTTTGATGTTTTTCTACTCCTCTCATGAGCCCAAACAAGTCTCTAAAAGCATGAGTTTGCAACTACTTTACTTTTGGAGAAAATTCAAAACATTCATAATTCAATAGAGCCCAATAGCAAAAATCAGGTTTTGAATGAAGAATCACATTTCTTGGTAGAATCATGCAGGATTGAAATTTTTGATGGTTTTTTACTCCTCTCAACAGCCCAAACAAGTTTCTAAAAGGATGAGTTTGCAACTACTTTACTTTTGGAGAAAATTCAAAACATTCATTATTCAATAGGGCCCAAACTATCAAAAACCAGCGGTTTCAATGAACACACATTTCTTGGTAGAATCATGCAGGACTGAAATTTTTGATGTTTTTCTACTCCTCTCATGAGCCCAAACAAGTCTCTAAAAGCATGAGTTTGCAACTACTTTACTTTTGGAGAAAATTCAAAACATTCATAATTCAATAGAGCCCAATAGCAAAAATCAGGTTTTGAATGAAGAATCACATTTCTTGGTAGAATCATGCAGGATTGAAATTTTTGATGGTTTTTTACTCCTCTCAACAGCCCAAACAAGTTTCTAAAAGGATGAGTTTGCAACTACTTTACTTTTGGAGAAAATTCAAAACATTCATTATTCAATAGGGCCCAAACTATCAAAAACCAGCGGTTTCAATGAACACACATTTCTTGGTAGAATCATGCAGGACTGAAATTTTTGATGTTTTTCTACTCCTCTCATGAGCCCAAACAAGTCTCTAAAAGCATGAGTTTGCAACTACTTTACTTTTGGAGAAAATTCAAAACATTCATTATTCAATAGAGCCCAATAGCAAAAATCAGGTTTTGAATGAAGAATCACATTTCTTGGTAGAATCATGCAGGATTGAAATTTTTGATGGTTTTTTACTCCTCTCAACTGCCCAAACAAGTTTCTAAAAGGATGAGTTTGCAACTACTTTACTTTTGGAGAAAATTCAAAACATTCATTATTCAAAAGGGCCCAAACTATCAAAAACCATCGGTTTCAATGAACACACATTTCTTGGTAGAATCATGCAGGACTGAAATTTTTGATGTTTTTCTACTCCTCTCATGAGCCCAAACAAGTCACTAAAAGCATGAGTTTGCAACTACTTTACTTTTGGAGAAAATTCAAAACATTCATTATTCAATAGAGCCCAATAGCAAAAATCAGGTTTTGAATGAAGAATCACATTTCTTGGTAGAATCATGCAGGATTGAAATTTTTGATGGTTTTTTACTCCTCTCAACAGCCCAAACAAGTTTCTAAAAGGATGAGTTTGCAACTACTTTACTTTTGGAGAAAATTCAAAACATTCATTATTCAATAGGGCCCAAACTATCAAAAACCAGCGGTTTCAATGAACACACATTTCTTGGTAGAATCATGCAGGACTGAAATTTTTGATGTTTTTCTACTCCTCTCATGAGCCCAAACAAGTCTCTAAAAGCATGAGTTTGCAACTACTTTACTTTTGGAGAAAATTCAAAACATTCACTATTCAATAGAGCCCAATAGCAAAAATCAGGTTTTGAATGAAGAATCACATTTCTTAGTAAAATCATGCAGGATTGAAATTTTTGATGGTTTTTTACTCCTCTCAAGAGCCCAAACAAGTTTCTAAAAGGATGAGTTTGCAACTACTTTACTTTTGGAGAAAATTCAAAACATTCATTATTCAATAGGGCCCAAACTATCAAAAACCAGCGGTTTGAATGAACACACATTTCTTGGTAGAATCATGCAGGACTGAAATTTTTGATGTTTTTCTACTCCTCTCATGAGCCCAAACAAGTCTCTAAAAGCATGAGTTTGCAACTACTTTACTTTTGGAGAAAATTCAAAACATTCATAATTCAATAGAGCCCAATAGCAAAAATCAGGTTTTGAATGAAGAATCACATTTCTTGGTAGAATCATGCAGGATTGAAATTTTTGATGGTTTTTTACTCCTCTCAACAGCCCAAACAAGTTTCTAAAAGGATGAGTTTGCAACTACTTTACTTTTGGAGAAAATTCAAAACATTCATTATTCAATAGGGCCCAAACTATCAAAAACCAGCGGTTTCAATGAACACACATTTCTTGGTAGAATCATGCAGGACTGAAATTTTTGATGTTTTTCTACTCCTCTCATGAGCCCAAACAAGTCTCTAAAAGCATGAGTTTGCAACTACTTTACTTTTGGAGAAAATTCAAAACATTCATTATTCAATAGAGCCCAATAGCAAAAATCAGGTTTTGAATGAAGAATCACATTTCTTGGTAGAATCATGCAGGATTGAAATTTTTGATGGTTTTTTACTCCTCTCAACAGCCCAAACAAGTTTCTAAAAGGATGAGTTTGCAACTACTTTACTTTTGGAGAAAATTCAAAACATTCATTATTCAAAAGGGCCCAAACTATCAAAAACCATCGGTTTCAATGAACACACATTTCTTGGTAGAATCATGCAGGACTGAAATTTTTGATGTTTTTCTACTCCTCTCATGAGCCCAAACAAGTCTCTAAAAGCATGAGTTTGCAACTACTTTACTTTTGGAGAAAATTCAAAACATTCATTATTCAATAGAGCCCAATAGCAAAAATCAGGTTTTGAATGAAGAATCACATTTCTTGGTAAAATCATGCAGGATTGAAATTTTTGATGGTTTTTTACTCCTCTCAACAGCCCAAACAAGTTTCTAAAAGGATGAGTTTGCAACTACTTTACTTTTGGAGAAAATTCAAAACATTCATTATTCAATAGGGCCCAAACTATCAAAAACCAGCGGTTTCAATGAACACACATTTCTTGGTAGAATCATGCAGGACTGAAATTTTTGATGTTTTTCTACTCCTCTCATGAGCCCAAACAAGTATCTAAAAGCATGAGTTTGCAACTACTTTACTTTTGGAGAAAATTCAAAACATTCACTATTCAATAGAGCCCAATAGCAAAAATCAGGTTTTGAATGAAGAATCACATTTCTTAGTAAAATCATGCAGGATTGAAATTTTTGATGGTTTTTTACTCCTCTCAACAGCCCAAACAAGTTTCTAAAAGGATGAGTTTGCAACTACTTTACTTTTGGAGAAAATTCAAAACATTCATTATTCAATAGGGCCCAAACTATCAAAAACCAGCGGTTTCAATGAACACACATTTCTTGGTAGAATCATGCAGGACTGAAATTTTTGATGTTTTTCTACTCCTCTCATGAGCCCAAACAAGTCTCTAAAAGCATGAGTTTGCAACTACTTTACTTTTGGAGAAAATTCAAAACATTCATTATTCAATAGAGCCCAATAGCAAAAATCAGGTTTTGAATGAAGAATCACATTTCTTGGTAGAATCATGCAGGATTGAAATTTTTGATGGTTTTTTACTCCTCTCAACAGCCCAAACAAGTTTCTAAAAGGATGAGTTTGCAACTACTTTACTTTTGGAGAAAATTCAAAACATTCATTATTCAATAGGGCCCAAACTATCAAAAACCAGCGGTTTCAATGAACACACATTTCTTGGTAGAATCATGCAGGACTGAAATTTTTGATGTTTTTCTACTCCTCTCATGAGCCCAAACAAGTCTCTAAAAGCATGAGTTTGCAACTACTTTACTTTTGGAGAAAATTCAAAACATTCATTATTCAATAGAGCCCAATAGCAAAAATCAGGTTTTGAATGAAGAATCACATTTCTTGGTAGAATCATGCAGGATTGAAATTTTTGATGGTTTTTTACTCCTCTCAACAGCCCAAACAAGTTTCTAAAAGGATGAGTTTGCAACTACTTTACTTTTGGAGAAAATTCAAAACATTCATTATTCAATAGGGCCCAAACTATCAAAAACCATCGGTTTCAATGAACACACATTTCTTGGTAGAATCATGCAGGACTGAAATTTTTGATGTTTTTCTACTCCTCTCATGAGCCCAAACAAGTCTCTAAAAGCATGAGTTTGCAACTACTTTACTTTTGGAGAAAATTCAAAACATTCATTATTCAATAGAGCCCAATAGCAAAAATCAGGTTTTGAATGAAGAATCACATTTCTTGGTAAAATCATGCAGGATTGAAATTTTTGATGGTTTTTTACTCCTCTCAACAGCCCAAACAAGTTTCTAAAAGGATGAGTTTGCAACTACTTTACTTTTGGAGAAAATTCAAAACATTCATTATTCAATAGGGCCCAAACTATCAAAAACCAGCGGTTTCAATGAACACACATTTCTTGGTAGAATCATGCAGGACTGAAATTTTTGATGTTTTTCTACTCCTCTCATGAGCCCAAACAAGTCTCTAAAAGCATGAGTTTGCAACTACTTTACTTTTGGAGAAAATTCAAAACATTCATTATTCAATAGAGCCCAATAGCAAAAATCAGGTTTTGAATGAAGAATCACATTTCTTGGTAGAATCATGCAGGATTGAAATTTTTGATGGTTTTTTACTCCTCTCAACAGCCCAAACAAGTTTCTAAAAGGATGAGTTTGCAACTACTTTACTTTTGGAGAAAATTCAAAACATTCATTATTCAATAGGGCCCAAACTATCAAAAACCAGCGGTTTCAATGAACACACATTTCTTGGTAGAATCATGCAGGACTGAAATTTTTGATGTTTTTCTACTCCTCTCATGAGCCCAAACAAGTCTCTAAAAGCATGAGTTTGCAACTACTTTACTTTTGGAGAAAATTCAAAACATTCATTATTCAATAGAGCCCAATAGCAAAAATCAGGTTTTGAATGAAGAATCACATTTCTTGGTAGAATCATGCAGGATTGAAATTTTTGATGGTTTTTTACTCCTCTCAACAGCCCAAACAAGTTTCTAAAAGGATGAGTTTGCAACTACTTTACTTTTGGAGAAAATTCAAAACATTCATTATTCAATAGGGCCCAAACTATCAAAAACCAGCGGTTTCAATGAACACACATTTCTTGGTAGAATCATGCAGGACTGAAATTTTTGATGTTTTTCTACTCCTCTCATGAGCCCAAACAAGTCTCTAAAAGCATGAGTTTGCAACTACTTTACTTTTGGAGAAAATTCAAAACATTCACTATTCAATAGAGCCCAATAGCAAAAATCAGGTTTTGAATGAAGAATCACATTTCTTGGTAAAATCATGCAGGATTGAAATTTTTGATGGTTTTTTACTCCTCTCAACAGCCCAAACAAGTTTCTAAAAGGATGAGTTTGCAACTACTTTACTTTTGGAGAAAATTCAAAACATTCATTATTCAATAGGGCCCAAACTATCAAAAACCAGCGGTTTCAATGAACACACATTTCTTGGTAGAATCATGCAGGACTGAAATTTTTGATGTTTTTCTACTCCTCTCATGAGCCCAAACAAGTCTCTAAAAGCATGAGTTTGCAACTACTTTACTTTTGGAGAAAATTCAAAACATTCATTATTCAATAGAGCCCAATAGCAAAAATCAGGT
Organism: Dendrobates tinctorius; assembly: GCF_039654945.1. Taxonomy (NCBI): domain Eukaryota; kingdom Metazoa; phylum Chordata; class Amphibia; order Anura; family Dendrobatidae; genus Dendrobates; species Dendrobates tinctorius. The sequence continues at coordinate 23,260,007 of NW_027361713.1, forward strand.
TTTGAATGAAGAATCACATTTCTTGGTAGAATCATGCAGGATTGAAATTTTTGATGGTTTTTTACTCCTCTCAACAGCCCAAACAAGTTTCTAAAAGGATGAGTTTGCAACTACTTTACTTTTGGAGAAAATTCAAAACATTCATTATTCAATAGGGCCCAAACTATCAAAAACCAGCGGTTTCAATGAACACACATTTCTTGGTAGAATCATGCAGGACTGAAATTTTTGATGTTTTTCTACTCCTCTCATGAGCCCAAACAAGTCTCTAAAAGCATGAGTTTGCAACTACTTTACTTTTGGAGAAAATTCAAAACATTCACTATTCAATAGAGCCCAATAGCAAAAATCAGGTTTTGAATGAAGAATCACATTTCTTGGTAAAATCATGCAGGATTGAAATTTTTGATGGTTTTTTACTCCTCTCAACAGCCCAAACAAGTTTCTAAAAGGATGAGTTTGCAACTACTTTACTTTTGGAGAAAATTCAAAACATTCATTATTCAATAGGGCCCAAACTATCAAAAACCAGCGGTTTGAATGAACACACATTTCTTGGTAGAATCATGCAGGACTGAAATTTTTGATGTTTTTCTACTCCTCTCATGAGCCCAAACAAGTCTCTAAAAGCATGAGTTTGCAACTACTTTACTTTTGGAGAAAATTCAAAACATTCACTATTCAATAGAGCCCAATAGCAAAAATCAGGTTTTGAATGAAGAATCACATTTCTTGGTAAAATCATGCAGGATTGAAATTTTTGATGGTTTTTTACTCCTCTCAACAGCCCAAACAAGTTTCTAAAAGGATGAGTTTGCAACTACTTTACTTTTGGAGAAAATTCAAAACATTCATTATTCAATAGGGCCCAAACTATCAAAAACCAGCGGTTTGAATGAACACACATTTCTTGGTAGAATCATGCAGGACTGAAATTTTTGATGTTTTTCTACTCCTCTCATGAGCCCAAACAAGTCTCTAAAAGCATGAGTTTGCAACTACTTTACTTTTGGAGAAAATTCAAAACATTCATTATTCAATAGAGCCCAATAGCAAAAATCAGGTTTTGAATGAAGAATCACATTTCTTGGTAGAATCATGCAGGATTGAAATTTTTGATGGTTTTTTACTCCTCTCAACAGCCCAAACAAGTTTCTAAAAGGATGAGTTTGCAACTACTTTACTTTTGGAGAAAATTCAAAACATTCATTATTCAATAGGGCCCAAACTATCAAAAACCAGCGGTTTCAATGAACACACATTTCTTGGTAGAATCATGCAGGACTGAAATTTTTGATGTTTTTCTACTCCTCTCATGAGCCCAAACAAGTCTCTAAAAGCATGAGTTTGCAACTACTTTACTTTTGGAGAAAATTCAAAACATTCATTATTCAATAGAGCCCAATAGCAAAAATCAGGTTTTGAATGAAGAATCACATTTCTTGGTAGAATCATGCAGGATTTAAATTTTTGATGGTTTTTTTACTCCTCTCAACAGCCCAAACAAGTTTCTAAAAGGATGAGTTTGCAACTACTTTACTTTTGGAGAAAATTCAAAACATTCATTATTCAAAAGGGCCCAAACTATCAAAAACCAGCGGTTTCAATGAACACACATTTCTTGGTAGAATCATGCAGGACTGAAATTTTTGATGTTTTTCTACTCCTCTCATGAGCCCAAACAAGTCTCTAAAAGCATGAGTTTGCAACTACTTTACTTTTGGAGAAAATTCAAAACATTCATTATTCAATAGAGCCCAATAGCAAAAATCAGGTTTTGAATGAAGAATCACATTTCTTGGTAGAATCATGCAGGATTGAAATTTTTGATGGTTTTTTACTCCTCTCAACAGCCCAAACAAGTTTCTAAAAGGATGAGTTTGCAACTACTTTACTTTTGGAGAAAATTCAAAACATTCATTATTCAATAGGGCCCAAACTATCAAAAACCAGCGGTTTCAATGAACACACATTTCTTGGTAGAATCATGCAGGACTGAAATTTTTGATGTTTTTCTACTCCTCTCATGAGCCCAAACAAGTCTCTAAAAGCATGAGTTTGCAACTACTTTACTTTTGGAGAAAATTCAAAACATTCATTATTCAATAGAGCCCAATAGCAAAAATCAGGTTTTGAATGAAGAATCACATTTCTTGGTAGAATCATGCAGGATTGAAATTTTTGATGGTTTTTTACTCCTCTCAACAGCCCAAACAAGTTTCTAAAAGGATGAGTTTGCAACTACTTTACTTTTGGAGAAAATTCAAAACATTCATTATTCAATAGGGCCCAAACTATCAAAAACCATCGGTTTCAATGAACACACATTTCTTGGTAGAATCATGCAGGACTGAAATTTTTGATGTTTTTCTACTCCTCTCATGAGCCCAAACAAGTCTCTAAAAGCATGAGTTTGCAACTACTTTACTTTTGGAGAAAATTCAAAACATTCATTATTCAATAGAGCCCAATAGCAAAAATCAGGTTTTGAATGAAGAATCACATTTCTTGGTAAAATCATGCAGGATTGAAATTTTTGATGGTTTTTTACTCGTCTCAACAGCCCAAACAAGTTTCTAAAAGGATGAGTTTGCAACTACTTTACTTTTGGAGAAAATTCAAAACATTCATTATTCAATAGGGCCCAAACTATCAAAAACCAGCGGTTTCAATGAACACACATTTCTTGGTAGAATCATGCAGGACTGAAATTTTTGATGTTTTTCTACTCCTCTCATGAGCCCAAACAAGTATCTAAAAGCATGAGTTTGCAACTACTTTACTTTTGGAGAAAATTCAAAACATTCACTATTCAATAGAGCCCAATAGCAAAAATCAGGTTTTGAATGAAGAATCACATTTCTTAGTAAAATCATGCAGGATTGAAATTTTTGATGGTTTTTTACTCCTCTCAAGAGCCCAAACAAGTTTCTAAAAGGATGAGTTTGCAACTACTTTACTTTTGGAGAAAATTCAAAACATTCATTATTCAATAGGGCCCAAACTATCAAAAACCAGCGGTTTGAATGAACACACATTTCTTGGTAGAATCATGCAGGACTGAAATTTTTGATGTTTTTCTACTCCTCTCATGAGCCCAAACAAGTCTCTAAAAGCATGAGTTTGCAACTACTTTACTTTTGGAGAAAATTCAAAACATTCATAATTCAATAGAGCCCAATAGCAAAAATCAGGTTTTGAATGAAGAATCACATTTCTTGGTAGAATCATGCAGGATTGAAATTTTTGATGGTTTTTTTACTCCTCTCAACAGCCCAAACAAGTTTCTAAAAGGATGAGTTTGCAACTACTTTACTTTTGGAGAAAATTCAAAACATTCATTATTCAAAAGGGCCCAAACTATCAAAAACCAGCGGTTTCAATGAACACACATTTCTTGGTAGAATCATGCAGGACTGAAATTTTTGATGTTTTTCTACTCCTCTCATGAGCCCAAACAAGTCTCTAAAAGCATGAGTTTGCAACTACTTTACTTTTGGAGAAAATTCAAAACATTCATTATTCAATAGAGCCCAATAGCAAAAATCAGGTTTTGAATGAAGAATCACATTTCTTGGTAGAATCATGCAGGATTGAAATTTTTGATGGTTTTTTACTCCTCTCAACAGCCCAAACAAGTTTCTAAAAGGATGAGTTTGCAACTACTTTACTTTTGGAGAAAATTCAAAACATTCATTATTCAATAGGGCCCAAACTATCAAAAACCAGCGGTTTCAATGAACACACATTTCTTGGTAGAATCATGCAGGACTGAAATTTTTGATGTTTTTCTACTCCTCTCATGAGCCCAAACAAGTCTCTAAAAGCATGAGTTTGCAACTACTTTACTTTTGGAGAAAATTCAAAACATTCATTATTCAATAGAGCCCAATAGCAAAAATCAGGTTTTGAATGAAGAATCACATTTCTTGGTAGAATCATGCAGGATTGAAATTTTTGATGGTTTTTTACTCCTCTCAACAGCCCAAACAAGTTTCTAAAAGGATGAGTTTGCAACTACTTTACTTTTGGAGAAAATTCAAAACATTCATTATTCAATAGGGCCCAAACTATCAAAAACCATCGGTTTCAATGAACACACATTTCTTGGTAGAATCATGCAGGACTGAAATTTTTGATGTTTTTCTACTCCTCTCATGAGCCCAAACAAGTCTCTAAAAGCATGAGTTTGCAACTACTTTACTTTTGGAGAAAATTCAAAACATTCATAATTCAATAGAGCCCAATAGCAAAAATCAGGTTTTGAATGAAGAATCACATTTCTTGGTAGAATCATGCAGGATTGAAATTTTTGATGGTTTTTTTACTCCTCTCAACAGCCCAAACAAGTTTCTAAAAGGATGAGTTTGCAACTACTTTACTTTTGGAGAAAATTCAAAACATTCATTATTCAAAAGGGCCCAAACTATCAAAAACCAGCGGTTTCAATGAACACACATTTCTTGGTAGAATCATGCAGGACTGAAATTTTTGATGTTTTTCTACTCCTCTCATGAGCCCAAACAAGTCTCTAAAAGCATGAGTTTGCAACTACTTTACTTTTGGAGAAAATTCAAAACATTCATTATTCAATAGAGCCCAATAGCAAAAATCAGGTTTTGAATGAAGAATCACATTTCTTGGTAGAATCATGCAGGATTGAAATTTTTGATGGTTTTTTACTCCTCTCAACAGCCCAAACAAGTTTCTAAAAGGATGAGTTTGCAACTACTTTACTTTTGGAGAAAATTCAAAACATTCATTATTCAATAGGGCCCAAACTATCAAAAACCAGCGGTTTCAATGAACACACATTTCTTGGTAGAATCATGCAGGACTGAAATTTTTGATGTTTTTCTACTCCTCTCATGAGCCCAAACAAGTCTCTAAAAGCATGAGTTTGCAACTACTTTACTTTTGGAGAAAATTCAAAACATTCATTATTCAATAGAGCCCAATAGCAAAAATCAGGTTTTGAATGAAGAATCACATTTCTTGGTAGAATCATGCAGGATTGAAATTTTTGATGGTTTTTTACTCCTCTCAACAGCCCAAACAAGTTTCTAAAAGGATGAGTTTGCAACTACTTTACTTTTGGAGAAAATTCAAAACATTCATTATTCAATAGGGCCCAAACTATCAAAAACCATCGGTTTCAATGAACACACATTTCTTGGTAGAATCATGCAGGACTGAAATTTTTGATGTTTTTCTACTCCTCTCATGAGCCCAAACAAGTCTCTAAAAGCATGAGTTTGCAACTACTTTACTTTTGGAGAAAATTCAAAACATTCATTATTCAATAGAGCCCAATAGCAAAAATCAGGTTTTGAATGAAGAATCACATTTCTTGGTAAAATCATGCAGGATTGAAATTTTTGATGGTTTTTTACTCGTCTCAACAGCCCAAACAAGTTTCTAAAAGGATGAGTTTGCAACTACTTTACTTTTGGAGAAAATTCAAAACATTCATTATTCAATAGGGCCCAAACTATCAAAAACCAGCGGTTTCAATGAACACACATTTCTTGGTAGAATCATGCAGGACTGAAATTTTTGATGTTTTTCTACTCCTCTCATGAGCCCAAACAAGTATCTAAAAGCATGAGTTTGCAACTACTTTACTTTTGGAGAAAATTCAAAACATTCACTATTCAATAGAGCCCAATAGCAAAAATCAGGTTTTGAATGAAGAATCACATTTCTTAGTAAAATCATGCAGGATTGAAATTTTTGATGGTTTTTTACTCCTCTCAAGAGCCCAAACAAGTTTCTAAAAGGATGAGTTTGCAACTACTTTACTTTTGGAGAAAATTCAAAACATTCATTATTCAATAGGGCCCAAACTATCAAAAACCAGCGGTTTGAATGAACACACATTTCTTGGTAGAATCATGCAGGACTGAAATTTTTGATGTTTTTCTACTCCTCTCATGAGCCCAAACAAGTCTCTAAAAGCATGAGTTTGCAACTACTTTACTTTTGGAGAAAATTCAAAACATTCATAATTCAATAGAGCCCAATAGCAAAAATCAGGTTTTGAATGAAGAATCACATTTCTTGGTAGAATCATGCAGGATTGAAATTTTTGATGGTTTTTTACTCCTCTCAACAGCCCAAACAAGTTTCTAAAAGGATGAGTTTGCAACTACTTTACTTTTGGAGAAAATTCAAAACATTCATTATTCAATAGGGCCCAAACTATCAAAAACCAGCGGTTTCAATGAACACACATTTCTTGGTAGAATCATGCAGGACTGAAATTTTTGATGTTTTTCTACTCCTCTCATGAGCCCAAACAAGTCTCTAAAAGCATGAGTTTGCAACTACTTTACTTTTGGAGAAAATTCAAAACATTCACTATTCAATAGAGCCCAATAGCAAAAATCAGGTTTTGAATGAAGAATCACATTTCTTGGTAAAATCATGCAGGATTGAAATTTTTGATGGTTTTTTACTCCTCTCAAGAGCCCAAACAAGTTTCTAAAAGGATGAGTTTGCAACTACTTTACTTTTGGAGAAAATTCAAAACATTCATTATTCAATAGGGCCCAAACTATCAAAAACCAGCGGTTTGAATGAACACACATTTCTTGGTAGAATCATGCAGGACTGAAATTTTTGATGTTTTTCTACTCCTCTCATGAGCCCAAACAAGTCTCTAAAAGCATGAGTTTGCAACTACTTTACTTTTGGAGAAAATTCAAAACATTCATAATTCAATAGAGCCCAATAGCAAAAATCAGGTTTTGAATGAAGAATCACATTTCTTGGTAGAATCATGCAGGATTGAAATTTTTGATGGTTTTTTACTCCTCTCAACAGCCCAAACAAGTTTCTAAAAGGATGAGTTTGCAACTACTTTACTTTTGGAGAAAATTCAAAACATTCATTATTCAATAGGGCCCAAACTATCAAAAACCAGCGGTTTCAATGAACACACATTTCTTGGTAGAATCATGCAGGACTGAAATTTTTGATGTTTTTCTACTCCTCTCATGAGCCCAAACAAGTCTCTAAAAGCATGAGTTTGCAACTACTTTACTTTTGGAGAAAATTCAAAACATTCATAATTCAATAGAGCCCAATAGCAAAAATCAGGTTTTGAATGAAGAATCACATTTCTTGGTAGAATCATGCAGGATTGAAATTTTTGATGGTTTTTTACTCCTCTCAACAGCCCAAACAAGTTTCTAAAAGGATGAGTTTGCAACTACTTTACTTTTGGAGAAAATTCAAAACATTCATTATTCAATAGGGCCCAAACTATCAAAAACCAGCGGTTTCAATGAACACACATTTCTTGGTAGAATCATGCAGGACTGAAATTTTTGATGTTTTTCTACTCCTCTCATGAGCCCAAACAAGTCTCTAAAAGCATGAGTTTGCAACTACTTTACTTTTGGAGAAAATTCAAAACATTCATTATTCAATAGAGCCCAATAGCAAAAATCAGGTTTTGAATGAAGAATCACATTTCTTGGTAGAATCATGCAGGATTGAAATTTTTGATGGTTTTTTACTCCTCTCAACAGCCCAAACAAGTTTCTAAAAGGATGAGTTTGCAACTACTTTACTTTTGGAGAAAATTCAAAACATTCATTATTCAAAAGGGCCCAAACTATCAAAAACCATCGGTTTCAATGAACACACATTTCTTGGTAGAATCATGCAGGACTGAAATTTTTGATGTTTTTCTACTCCTCTCATGAGCCCAAACAAGTCTCTAAAAGCATGAGTTTGCAACTACTTTACTTTTGGAGAAAATTCAAAACATTCATTATTCAATAGAGCCCAATAGCAAAAATCAGGTTTTGAATGAAGAATCACATTTCTTGGTAAAATCATGCAGGATTGAAATTTTTGATGGTTTTTTACTCCTCTCAACAGCCCAAACAAGTTTCTAAAAGGATGAGTTTGCAACTACTTTACTTTTGGAGAAAATTCAAAACATTCATTATTCAATAGGGCCCAAACTATCAAAAACCAGCGGTTTCAATGAACACACATTTCTTGATAGAATCATGCAGGACTGAAATTTTTGATGTTTTTCTACTCCTCTCATGAGCCCAAACAAGTATCTAAAAGCATGAGTTTGCAACTACTTTACTTTTGGAGAAAATTCAAAACATTCACTATTCAATAGAGCCCAATAGCAAAAATCAGGTTTTGAATGAAGAATCACATTTCTTAGTAAAATCATGCAGGATTGAAATTTTTGATGGTTTTTTACTCCTCTCAACAGCCCAAACAAGTTTCTAAAAGGATGAGTTTGCAACTACTTTACTTTTGGAGAAAATTCAAAACATTCATTATTCAATAGGGCCCAAACTATCAAAAACCAGCGGTTTCAATGAACACACATTTCTTGGTAGAATCATGCAGGACTGAAATTTTTGATGTTTTTCTACTCCTCTCATGAGCCCAAACAAGTCTCTAAAAGCATGAGTTTGCAACTACTTTACTTTTGGAGAAAATTCAAAACATTCATTATTCAATAGAGCCCAATAGCAAAAATCAGGTTTTGAATGAAGAATCACATTTCTTGGTAAAATCATGCAGGATTGAAATTTTTGATGGTTTTTTACTCCTCTCAACAGCCCAAACAAGTTTCTAAAAGGATGAGTTTGCAACTACTTTACTTTTGGAGAAAATTCAAAACATTCATTATTCAATAGGGCCCAAACTATCAAAAACCAGCGGTTTCAATGAACACACATTTCTTGGTAGAATCATGCAGGACTGAAATTTTTGATGTTTTTCTACTCCTCTCATGAGCCCAAACAAGTCTCTAAAAGCATGAGTTTGCAACTACTTTACTTTTGGAGAAAATTCAAAACATTCATTATTCAATAGAGCCCAATAGCAAAAATCAGGTTTTGAATGAAGAATCACATTTCTTGGTAGAATCATGCAGGATTGAAATTTTTGATGGTTTTTTACTCCTCTCAACAGCCAAAACAAGTTTCTAAAAGGATGAGTTTGCAACTACTTTACTTTTGGAGAAAATTCAAAACATTCATTATTCAATAGGGCCCAAACTATCAAAAACCAGCGGTTTCAATGAACACACATTTCTTGGTAGAATCATGCAGGACTGAAATTTTTGATGTTTTTCTACTCCTCTCATGAGCCCAAACAAGTCTCTAAAAGCATGAGTTTGCAACTACTTTACTTTTGGAGAAAATTCAAAACATTCATTATTCAATAGAGCCCAATAGCAAAAATCAGGTTTTGAATGAAGAATCACATTTCTTGGTAGAATCATGCAGGATTGAAATTTTTGATGGTTTTTTACTCCTCTCAACAGCCCAAACAAGTTTCTAAAAGGATGAGTTTGCAACTACTTTACTTTTGGAGAAAATTCAAAACATTCATTATTCAATAGGGCCCAAACTATCAAAAACCAGCGGTTTCAATGAACACACATTTCTTGGTAGAATCATGCAGGACTGAAATTTTTGATGTTTTTCTACTCCTCTCATGAGCCCAAACAAGTCTCTAAAAGCATGAGTTTGCAACTACTTTACTTTTGGAGAAAATTCAAAACATTCATTATTCAATAGAGCCCAATAGCAAAAATCAGGTTTTGAATGAAGAATCACATTTCTTGGTAGAATCATGCAGGATTGAAATTTTTGATGGTTTTTTACTCCTCTCAACAGCCCAAACAAGTTTCTAAAAGGATGAGTTTGCAACTACTTTACTTTTGGAGAAAATTCAAAACATTCATTATTCAATAGGGCCCAAACTATCAAAAACCAGCGGTTTCAATGAACACACATTTCTTGGTAGAATCATGCAGGACTGAAATTTTTGATGTTTTTCTACTCCTCTCATGAGCCCAAACAAGTCTCTAAAAGCATGAGTTTGCAACTACTTTACTTTTGGAGAAAATTCAAAACATTCACTATTCAATAGAGCCCAATAGCAAAAATCAGGTTTTGAATGAAGAATCACATTTCTTGGTAGAATCATGCAGGATTGAAATTTTTGATGGTTTTTTACTCCTCTCAACAGCCCAAACAAGTTTCTAAAAGGATGAGTTTGCAACTACTTTACTTTTGGAGAAAATTCAAAACATTCATTATTCAATAGGGCCCAAACTATCAAAAACCAGCGGTTTCAATGAACACACATTTCTTGGTAGAATCATGCAGGACTGAAATTTTTGATGTTTTTCTACTCCTCTCATGAGCCCAAACAAGTCTCTAAAAGCATGAGTTTGCAACTACTTTACTTTTGGAGAAAATTCAAAACATTCATTATTCAATAGAGCCCAATAGCAAAAATCAGGTTTTGAATGAAGAATCACATTTCTTGGTAGAATCATGCAGGATTGAAATTTTTGATGGTTTTTTACTCCTCTCAACAGCCCAAACAAGTTTCTAAAAGGATGAGTTTGCAACTACTTTACTTTTGGAGAAAATTCAAAACATTCATTATTCAATAGGGCCCAAACTATCAAAAACCAGCGGTTTCAATGAACACACATTTCTTGGTAGAATCATGCAGGACTGAAATTTTTGATGTTTTTCTACTCCTCTCATGAGCCCAAACAAGTCTCTAAAAGCATGAGTTTGCAACTACTTTACTTTTGGAGAAAATTCAAAACATTCACTATTCAATAGAGCCCAATAGCAAAAATCAGGTTTTGAATGAAGAATCACATTTCTTGGTAAAATCATGCAGGATTGAAATTTTTGATGGTTTTTTACTCCTCTCAACAGCCCAAACAAGTTTCTAAAAGGATGAGTTTGCAACTACTTTACTTTTGGAGAAAATTCAAAACATTCATTATTCAATAGGGCCCAAACTATCAAAAACCAGCAGTTTCAATGAACACACATTTCTTGGTAGAATCATGCAGGACTGAAATTTTTGATGTTTTTCTACTCCTCTCATGAGCCCAAACAAGTCTCTAAAAGCATGAGTTTGCAACTACTTTACTTTTGGAGAAAATTCAAAACATTCATTATTCAATAGAGCCCAATAGCAAAAATCAGGTTTTGAATGAAGAATCACATTTCTTGGTAGAATCATGCAGGATTGAAATTTTTGATGGTTTTTTACTCCTCTCAACAGCCCAAACAAGTTTCTAAAAGGATGAGTTTGCAACTACTTTACTTTTGGAGAAAATTCAAAACATTCATTATTCAATAGGGCCCAAACTATCAAAAACCAGCGGTTTCAATGAACACACATTTCTTGGTAGAATCATGCAGGACTGAAATTTTTGATGTTTTTCTACTCCTCTCATGAGCCCAAACAAGTCTCTAAAACCATGAGTTTGCAACTACTTTACTTTTGGAGAAAATTCAAAACATTCATTATTCAATAGAGCCCAATAGCAAAAATCAGGTTTTGAATGAAGAATCACATTTCTTGGTAGAATCATGCAGGATTGAAATTTTTGATGGTTTTTTTACTCCTCTCAACAGCCCAAACAAGTTTCTAAAAGGATGAGTTTGCAACTACTTTACTTTTGGAGAAAATTCAAAACATTCATTATTCAAAAGGGCCCAAACTATCAAAAACCATCGGTTTCAATGAACACACATTTCTTGGTAGAATCATGCAGGACTGAAATTTTTGATGTTTTTCTACTCCTCTCATGAGCCCAAACAAGTCTCTAAAAGCATGAGTTTGCAACTACTTTACTTTTGGAGAAAATTCAAAACATTCATTATTCAATAGAGCCCAATAGCAAAAATCAGGTTTTGAATGAAGAATCACATTTCTTGGTAAAATCATGCAGGATTGAAATTTTTGATGGTTTTTTACTCCTCTCAACAGCCCAAACAAGTTTCTAAAAGGATGAGTTTGCAACTACTTTACTTTTGGAGAAAATTCAAAACATTCATTATTCAATAGGGCCCAAACTATCAAAAACCAGCGGTTTCAATGAACACACATTTCTTGGTAGAATCATGCAGGACTGAAATTTTTGATGTTTTTCTACTCCTCTCATGAGCCCAAACAAGTATCTAAAAGCATGAGTTTGCAACTACTTTACTTTTGGAGAAAATTCAAAACATTCACTATTCAATAGAGCCCAATAGCAAAAATCAGGTTTTGAATGAAGAATCACATTTCTTAGTAAAATCATGCAGGATTGAAATTTTTGATGGTTTTTTACTCCTCTCAACAGCCCAAACAAGTTTCTAAAAGGATGAGTTTGCAACTACTTTACTTTTGGAGAAAATTCAAAACATTCATTATTCAATAGGGCCCAAACTATCAAAAACCAGCGGTTTCAATGAACACACATTTCTTGGTAGAATCATGCAGGACTGAAATTTTTGATGTTTTTCTACTCCTCTCATGAGCCCAAACAAGTCTCTAAAAGCATGAGTTTGCAACTACTTTACTTTTGGAGAAAATTCAAAACATTCATTATTCAATAGAGCCCAATAGCAAAAATCAGGTTTTGAATGAAGAATCACATTTCTTGGTAGAATCATGCAGGATTGAAATTTTTGATGGTTTTTTACTCCTCTCAACAGCCCAAACAAGTTTCTAAAAGGATGAGTTTGCAACTACTTTACTTTTGGAGAAAATTCAAAACATTCATTATTCAATAGGGCCCAAACTATCAAAAACCATCGGTTTCAATGAACACACATTTCTTGGTAGAATCATGCAGGACTGAAATTTTTGATGTTTTTCTACTCCTCTCATGAGCCCAAACAAGTCTCTAAAAGCATGAGTTTGCAACTACTTTACTTTTGGAGAAAATTCAAAACATTCATTATTCAATAGAGCCCAATAGCAAAAATCAGGTTTTGAATGAAGAATCACATTTCTTAGTAAAATCATGCAGGATTGAAATTTTTGATGGTTTTTTACTCCTCTCAACAGCCCAAACAAGTTTCTAAAAGGATGAGTTTGCAACTACTTTACTTTTGGAGAAAATTCAAAACATTCATTATTCAATAGGGCTCAAACTATCAAAAACCAGCGGTTTCAATGAACACACATTTCTTGGTAGAATCATGCAGGACTGAAATTTTTGATGTTTTTCTACTCCTCTCATGAGCCCAAACAAGTCTCTAAAAGCATGAGTTTGCAACTACTTTACTTTTGGAGAAAATTCAAAACATTCATTATTCAATAGAGCCCAATAGCAAAAATCAGGTTTTGAATGAAGAATCACATTTCTTGGTAGAATCATGCAGGATTGAAATTTTTGATGGTTTTTTACTCCTCTCAACAGCCCAAACAAGTTTCTAAAAGGATGAGTTTGCAACTACTTTACTTTTGGAGAAAATTCAAAACATTCATTATTCAATAGGGCCCAAACTATCAAAAACCAGCGGTTTCAATGAACACACATTTCTTGGTAGAATCATGCAGGACTGAAATTTTTGATGTTTTTCTACTCCTCTCATGAGCCCAAACAAGTCTCTAAAAGCATGAGTTTGCAACTACTTTACTTTTGGAGAAAATTCAAAACATTCATTATTCAATAGAGCCCAATAGCAAAAATCAGGTTTTGAATGAAGAATCACATTTCTTGGTAAAATCATGCAGGATTGAAATTTTTGATGGTTTTTTACTCGTCTCAACAGCCCAAACAAGTTTCTAAAAGGATGAGTTTGCAACTACTTTACTTTTGGAGAAAATTCAAAACATTCATTATTCAATAGGGCCCAAACTATCAAAAACCAGCGGTTTCAATGAACACACATTTCTTGGTAGAATCATGCAGGACTGAAATTTTTGATGTTTTTCTACTCCTCTCATGAGCCCAAACAAGTATCTAAAAGCATGAGTTTGCAACTACTTTACTTTTGGAGAAAATTCAAAACATTCACTATTCAATAGAGCCCAATAGCAAAAATCAGGTTTTGAATGAAGAATCACATTTCTTGGTAAAATCATGCAGGATTGAAATTTTTGATGGTTTTTTACTCCTCTCAACAGCCCAAACAAGTTTCTAAAAGGATGAGTTTGCAACTACTTTACTTTTGGAGAAAATTCAAAACATTCATTATTCAAAAGGGCCCAAACTATCAAAAACCATCGGTTTCAATGAACACACATTTCTTGGTAGAATCATGCAGGACTGAAATTTTTGATGTTTTTCTACTCCTCTCATGAGCCCAAACAAGTCTCTAAAAGCATGAGTTTGCAACTACTTTACTTTTGGAGAAAATTCAAAACATTCATTATTCAATAGAGCCCAATAGCAAAAATCAGGTTTTGAATGAAGAATCACATTTCTTGGTAGAATCATGCAGGATTGAAATTTTTGATGGTTTTTTACTCCTCTCAACAGCCCAAACAAGTTTCTAAAAGGATGAGTTTGCAACTACTTTACTTTTGGAGAAAATTCAAAACATTCATTATTCAATAGGGCCCAAACTATCAAAAACCAGCGGTTTCAATGAACACACATTTCTTGGTAGAATCATGCAGGACTGAAATTTTTGATGTTTTTCTACTCCTCTCATGAGCCCAAACAAGTCTCTAAAAGCATGAGTTTGCAACTACTTTACTTTTGGAGAAAATTCAAAACATTCACTATTCAATAGAGCCCAATAGCAAAAATCAGGTTTTGAATGAAGAATCACATTTCTTGGTAAAATCATGCAGGATTGAAATTTTTGATGGTTTTTTACTCCTCTCAACAGCCCAAACAAGTTTCTAAAAGGATGAGTTTGCAACTACTTTACTTTTGGAGAAAATTCAAAACATTCATTATTCAATAGGGCCCAAACTATCAAAAACCAGCGGTTTCAATGAACACACATTTCTTGGTAGAATCATGCAGGACTGAAATTTTTGATGTTTTTCTACTCCTCTCATGAGCCCAAACAAGTCTCTAAAAGCATGAGTTTGCAACTACTTTACTTTTGGAGAAAATTCAAAACATTCATTATTCAATAGAGCCCAATAGCAAAAATCAGGTTTTGAATGAAGAATCACATTCCTTGGTAGAATCATGCAGGATTGAAATTTTTGATGGTTTTTTACTCCTCTCAACAGCCCAAACAAGTTTCTAAAAGGATGAGTTTGCAACTACTTTACTTTTGGAGAAAATTCAAAACATTCATTATTCAATAGGGCCCAAACTATCAAAAACCAGCGGTTTCAATGAACACACATTTCTTGGTAGAATCATGCAGGACTGAAATTTTTGATGTTTTTCTACTCCTCTCATGAGCCCAAACAAGTCTCTAAAAGCATGAGTTTGCAACTACTTTACTTTTGGAGAAAATTCAAAACATTCATTATTCAATAGAGCCCAATAGCAAAAATCAGGTTTTGAATGAAGAATCACATTTCTTGGTAGAATCATGCAGGATTGAAATTTTTGATGGTTTTTTACTCCTCTCAACAGCCCAAACAAGTTTCTAAAAGGATGAGTTTGCAACTACTTTACTTTTGGAGAAAATTCAAAACATTCATTATTCAAAAGGGCCCAAACTATCAAAAACCATCGGTTTCAATGAACACACATTTCTTGGTAGAATCATGCAGGACTGAAATTTTTGATGTTTTTCTACTCCTCTCATGAGCCCAAACAAGTATCTAAAAGCATGAGTTTGCAACTACTTTACTTTTGGAGAAAATTCAAAACATTCACTATTCAATAGAGCCCAATAGCAAAAATCAGGTTTTGAATGAAGAATCACATTTCTTGGTAAAATCATGCAGGATTGAAATTTTTGATGGTTTTTTACTCCTCTCAACAGCCCAAACAAGTTTCTAAAAGGATGAGTTTGCAACTACTTTACTTTTGGAGAAAATTCAAAACATTCATTATTCAAAAGGGCCCAAACTATCAAAAACCATCGGTTTCAATGAACACACATTTCTTGGTAGAATCATGCAGGACTGAAATTTTTGATGTTTTTCTACTCCTCTCATGAGCCCAAACAAGTCTCTAAAAGCATGAGTTTGCAACTACTTTACTTTTGGAGAAAATTCAAAACATTCATTATTCAATAGAGCCCAATAGCAAAAATCAGGTTTTGAATGAAGAATCACATTTCTTGGTAGAATCATGCAGGATTGAAATTTTTGATGGTTTTTTACTCCTCTCAACAGCCCAAACAAGTTTCTAAAAGGATGAGTTTGCAACTACTTTACTTTTGGAGAAAATTCAAAACATTCATTATTCAATAGGGCCCAAACTATCAAAAACCAGCGGTTTCAATGAACACACATTTCTTGGTAGAATCATGCAGGACTGAAATTTTTGATGTTTTTCTACTCCTCTCATGAGCCCAAACAAGTCTCTAAAAGCATGAGTTTGCAACTACTTTACTTTTGGAGAAAATTCAAAACATTCACTATTCAATAGAGCCCAATAGCAAAAATCAGGTTTTGAATGAAGAATCACATTTCTTGGTAAAATCATGCAGGATTGAAATTTTTGATGGTTTTTTACTCCTCTCAACAGCCCAAACAAGTTTCTAAAAGGATGAGTTTGCAACTACTTTACTTTTGGAGAAAATTCAAAACATTCATTATTCAATAGGGCCCAAACTATCAAAAACCAGCGGTTTCAATGAACACACATTTCTTGGTAGAATCATGCAGGACTGAAATTTTTGATGTTTTTCTACTCCTCTCATGAGCCCAAACAAGTCTCTAAAAGCATGAGTTTGCAACTACTTTACTTTTGGAGAAAATTCAAAACATTCATTATTCAATAGAGCCCAATAGCAAAAATCAGGTTTTGAATGAAGAATCACATTCCTTGGTAGAATCATGCAGGATTGAAATTTTTGATGTTTTTTTACTCCTCTCAACAGCCCAAACAAGTTTCTAAAAGGATGAGTTTGCAACTACTTTACTTTTGGAGAAAATTCAAAACATTCATTATTCAATAGGGCCCAAACTATCAAAAACCAGCGGTTTCAATGAACACACATTTCTTGGTAGAATCATGCAGGACTGAAATTTTTGATGTTTTTCTACTCCTCTCATGAGCCCAAACAAGTCTCTAAAAGCATGAGTTTGCAACTACTTTACTTTTGGAGAAAATTCAAAACATTCATTATTCAATAGAGCCCAATAGCAAAAATCAGGTTTTGAATGAAGAATCACATTTCTTGGTAGAATCATGCAGGATTGAAATTTTTGATGGTTTTTTACTCCTCTCAACAGCCCAAACAAGTTTCTAAAAGGATGAGTTTGCAACTACTTTACTTTTGGAGAAAATTCAAAACATTCATTATTCAAAAGGGCCCAAACTATCAAAAACCATCGGTTTCAATGAACACACATTTCTTGGTAGAATCATGCAGGACTGAAATTTTTGATGTTTTTCTACTCCTCTCATGAGCCCAAACAAGTCTCTAAAAGCATGAGTTTGCAACTACTTTACTTTTGGAGAAAATTCAAAACATTCATTATTCAATAGAGCCCAATAGCAAAAATCAGGTTTTGAATGAAGAATCACATTTCTTGGTAAAATCATGCAGGATTGAAATTTTTGATGGTTTTTTACTCCTCTCAACAGCCCAAACAAGTTTCTAAAAGGATGAGTTTGCAACTACTTTACTTTTGGAGAAAATTCAAAACATTCATTATTCAATAGGGCCCAAACTATCAAAAACCAGCGGTTTCAATGAACACACATTTCTTGGTAGAATCATGCAGGACTGAAATTTTTGATGTTTTTCTACTCCTCTCATGAGCCCAAACAAGTATCTAAAAGCATGAGTTTGCAACTACTTTACTTTTGGAGAAAATTCAAAACATTCACTATTCAATAGAGCCCAATAGCAAAAATCAGGTTTTGAATGAAGAATCACATTTCTTAGTAAAATCATGCAGGATTGAAATTTTTGATGGTTTTTACTCCTCTCAACAGCCCAAACAAGTTTCTAAAAGGATGAGTTTGCAACTACTTTACTTTTGGAGAAAATTCAAAACATTCATTATTCAATAGGGCCCAAACTATCAAAAACCAGCGGTTTCAATGAACACACATTTCTTGGTAGAATCATGCAGGACTGAAATTTTTGATGTTTTTCTACTCCTCTCATGAGCCCAAACAAGTCTCTAAAAGCATGAGTTTGCAACTACTTTACTTTTGGAGAAAATTCAAAACATTCATTATTCAATAGAGCCCAATAGCAAAAATCAGGTTTTGAATGAAGAATCACATTTCTTGGTAGAATCATGCAGGATTGAAATTTTTGATGGTTTTTTACTCCTCTCAACAGCCCAAACAAGTTTCTAAAAGGATGAGTTTGCAACTACTTTACTTTTGGAGAAAATTCAAAACATTCATTATTCAATAGGGCCCAAACTATCAAAAACCAGCGGTTTCAATGAACACACATTTCTTGGTAGAATCATGCAGGACTGAAATTTTTGATGTTTTTCTACTCCTCTCATGAGCCCAAACAAGTCTCTAAAAGCATGAGTTTGCAACTACTTTACTTTTGGAGAAAATTCAAAACATTCATTATTCAATAGAGCCCAATAGCAAAAATCAGGTTTTGAATGAAGAATCACATTTCTTGGTAGAATCATGCAGGATTGAAATTTTTGATGGTTTTTTACTCCTCTCAACAGCCCAAACAAGTTTCTAAAAGGATGAGTTTGCAACTACTTTACTTTTGGAGAAAATTCAAAACATTCATTATTCAATAGGGCCCAAACTATCAAAAACCAGCGGTTTCAATGAACACACATTTCTTGGTAGAATCATGCAGGACTGAAATTTTTGATGTTTTTCTACTCCTCTCATGAGCCCAAACAAGTCTCTAAAAGCATGAGTTTGCAACTACTTTACTTTTGGAGAAAATTCAAAACATTCATTATTCAATAGAGCCCAATAGCAAAAATCAGGTTTTGAATGAAGAATCACATTTCTTGGTAGAATCATGCAGGATTGAAATTTTTGATGGTTTTTTACTCCTCTCAACAGCCCAAACAAGTTTCTAAAAGGATGAGTTTGCAACTACTTTACTTTTGGAGAAAATTCAAAACATTCATTATTCAATAGGGCCCAAACTATCAAAAACCATCGGTTTCAATGAACACACATTTCTTGGTAGAATCATGCAGGACTGAAATTTTTGATGTTTTTCTACTCCTCTCATGAGCCCAAACAAGTCTCTAAAAGCATGAGTTTGCAACTACTTTACTTTTGGAGAAAATTCAAAACATTCATTATTCAATAGAGCCCAATAGCAAAAATCAGGTTTTGAATGAAGAATCACATTTCTTGGTAAAATCATGCAGGATTGAAATTTTTGATGGTTTTTTACTCGTCTCAACAGCCCAAACAAGTTTCTAAAAGGATGAGTTTGCAACTACTTTACTTTTGGAGAAAATTCAAAACATTCATTATTCAATAGGGCCCAAACTATCAAAAACCAGCGGTTTCAATGAACACACATTTCTTGGTAGAATCATGCAGGACTGAAATTTTTGATGTTTTTCTACTCCTCTCATGAGCCCAAACAAGTATCTAAAAGCATGAGTTTGCAACTACTTTACTTTTGGAGAAAATTCAAAACATTCACTATTCAATAGAGCCCAATAGCAAAAATCAGGTTTTGAATGAAGAATCACATTTCTTAGTAAAATCATGCAGGATTGAAATTTTTGATGGTTTTTTACTCCTCTCAAGAGCCCAAACAAGTTTCTAAAAGGATGAGTTTGCAACTACTTTACTTTTGGAGAAAATTCAAAACATTCATTATTCAATAGGGCCCAAACTATCAAAAACCAGCGGTTTCAATGAACACACATTTCTTGGTAGAATCATGCAGGACTGAAATTTTTGATGTTTTTCTACTCCTCTCATGAGCCCAAACAAGTCTCTAAAAGCATGAGTTTGCAACTACTTTACTTTTGGAGAAAATTCAAAACATTCATTATTCAATAGAGCCCAATAGCAAAAATCAGGTTTTGAATGAAGAATCACATTTCTTGGTAGAATCATGCAGGATTGAAATTTTTGATGGTTTTTTACTCCTCTCAACAGCCCAAACAAGTTTCTAAAAGGATGAGTTTGCAACTACTTTACTTTTGGAGAAAATTCAAAACATTCATTATTCAAAAGGGCCCAAACTATCAAAAACCATCGGTTTCAATGAACACACATTTCTTGGTAGAATCATGCAGGACTGAAATTTTTGATGTTTTTCTACTCCTCTCATGAGCCCAAACAAGTATCTAAAAGCATGAGTTTGCAACTACTTTACTTTTGGAGAAAATTCAAAACATTCACTATTCAATAGAGCCCAATAGCAAAAATCAGGTTTTGAATGAAGAATCACATTTCTTGGTAAAATCATGCAGGATTGAAATTTTTGATGGTTTTTTACTCCTCTCAACAGCCCAAACAAGTTTCTAAAAGGATGAGTTTGCAACTACTTTACTTTTGGAGAAAATTCAAAACATTCATTATTCAAAAGGGCCCAAACTATCAAAAACCATCGGTTTCAATGAACACACATTTCTTGGTAGAATCATGCAGGACTGAAATTTTTGATGTTTTTCTACTCCTCTCATGAGCCCAAACAAGTCTCTAAAAGCATGAGTTTGCAACTACTTTACTTTTGGAGAAAATTCAAAACATTCATTATTCAATAGAGCCCAATAGCAAAAATCAGGTTTTGAATGAAGAATCACATTTCTTGGTAGAATCATGCAGGATTGAAATTTTTGATGGTTTTTTACTCCTCTCAACAGCCCAAACAAGTTTCTAAAAGGATGAGTTTGCAACTACTTTACTTTTGGAGAAAATTCAAAACATTCATTATTCAATAGGGCCCAAACTATCAAAAACCAGCGGTTTCAATGAACACACATTTCTTGGTAGAATCATGCAGGACTGAAATTTTTGATGTTTTTCTACTCCTCTCATGAGCCCAAACAAGTCTCTAAAAGCATGAGTTTGCAACTACTTTACTTTTGGAGAAAATTCAAAACATTCACTATTCAATAGAGCCCAATAGCAAAAATCAGGTTTTGAATGAAGAATCACATTTCTTGGTAAAATCATGCAGGATTGAAATTTTTGATGGTTTTTTACTCCTCTCAACAGCCCAAACAAGTTTCTAAAAGGATGAGTTTGCAACTACTTTACTTTTGGAGAAAATTCAAAACATTCATTATTCAATAGGGCCCAAACTATCAAAAACCAGCGGTTTCAATGAACACACATTTCTTGGTAGAATCATGCAGGACTGAAATTTTTGATGTTTTTCTACTCCTCTCATGAGCCCAAACAAGTCTCTAAAAGCATGAGTTTGCAACTACTTTACTTTTGGAGAAAATTCAAAACATTCATTATTCAATAGAGCCCAATAGCAAAAATCAGGTTTTGAATGAAGAATCACATTCCTTGGTAGAATCATGCAGGATTGAAATTTTTGATGGTTTTTTACTCCTCTCAACAGCCCAAACAAGTTTCTAAAAGGATGAGTTTGCAACTACTTTACTTTTGGAGAAAATTCAAAACATTCATTATTCAATAGGGCCCAAACTATCAAAAACCAGCGGTTTCAATGAACACACATTTCTTGGTAGAATCATGCAGGACTGAAATTTTTGATGTTTTTCTACTCCTCTCATGAGCCCAAACAAGTCTCTAAAAGCATGAGTTTGCAACTACTTTACTTTTGGAGAAAATTCAAGGGGGCGTGGCTTGCAGGGGAGCAGAGCAGTCGTGTTTTCGGGAGCTCCTGCTCTTCCCTAACTTAAGCTAAAAGAAGATTGCCTATTTGTGGAGTAATTGGACTGCAAATCAAAGGGAACATGCCTGGACGAAGATATAAGAAGAAAAAAGCGGCCCCATGGGAGAAAAAACACTTGGCAGGACTAAGAGGCTCCGGTGAGGCACCCGACCTAGGCCTTCCTCATGCTGAAGGTAAACAACACAGGCCGCCACAATATTCTAATCAGCGGCGGGGTGGAGGAGGGGAGGAATGCCCACGTGGAGTCCTGACAGCATGCAGAACGACAGCGGTGAATTCCCTTGCATCTGGCGCGGTCCCTGCTTCAGTTGATCGGAGCGGGGGGCCCGCGGGGAGAGCTGCGGCTGTGCAGTTGCGGGGAAGCAGCGGCAGTGAAGCTTGTGAAGCGGTCCCTGCTTTGACTGATGAGAGAGGGGAGACCGACGTGAGAGCCGTGGCTGTGCAGCTGCGGGGAAGTAGCGGCAGTGGAGCTCCTGCAGCGCTGCGGTGTGGAGATCCTGCAGCGGTGAGTTCCCCTACTTGTGGAGCAGTCTCTGCTTCGGCTGCCGGGAGCGGGAGGATCAGGATGAAAGCCGCGGCTGTGCAGTTGCGGGGAAGCAGCGGCGGTGAAGCTTGTGGAGCGGTCCCTGCTTTAACTTATGAGAGAGGAGAGACCGACGTGAGAGCCGTGGCTGTGCAGCTGCAGGCGCCGCGGTGTGGAGCTACATATACATCATCTTTGGGCCTGCAAAGAAGAACTCCAGATCCATTGGGAGTTTACACAGGAACCAAATCTTCGGCGGTGGATTCTTTTGTTCTGGCTTCAGTTGAGAGGTGCGGGGGAGCCGCGGCTAAGCCGCTACAGAAGAACATCAAAGAGAAATCTCCTGCAACACCGCCTTATGAACCGGCCGGTTCACCCTTTGTTACTGAGCATATGAAACCATCAGGAGACCAAACAGTGAGTGGGGTGTTGGCGGAGGAGCCCCCTGGGCTTAGTGCGGTCCCAGCTGCAGTTGTTAAAAGCCCGGGAAATTCAGTTGGAGTCATGGCCGTGCATCTGGGGGAGTATGGTTGTGGGGAAACCTCTGCATTGCCGCTGCATAAATATGCCGAAGGTTCATCTTTAATTACTTCTACTGCAACTTTAATAACCTCTAACGCATATCCCAACAGTGTTTTGCGATGCGATGCAGTGGAATTTATTCCGGCACATCCGTTTAACCAGCAATTAAATGGGGAGACAAATATAAAGCCACTACTGCATTGTGGGGGGGTCCCATCCCCCTCTGAGCTAGGTGATAGTGTGGAGCCTCAAAATGATATTAATAAGGGTCCACAAAAAAATGGATCTTTGCATTCGCCAAAAAAGGGGTTGGAGCGACCAGTTTCTGTTTCCACAAAACAATCACTGGCTGATTTCTGTTATAAGCTTTTTGCAGACATTAATAAAAAAACGGATGAGGACATTAGATCTAGACTCAACAATTCTGGAATTAAAGACCTGTCTCCTTCTCCTCCTCCTCTTCCTACTACTAACGCAGATTTAAACCATAACGAATCAGATATATCGTCTGATGGCGGGGAGGAGTCAGAAAGTGTTTGCTCTGATGGATCTCTTGAGGAGGTGGTCTCTACTATAAGCTCAGAAAGTGACTTGATTGATAGTAGTGTTATGGATGAGGCATTTTCAACATGTTCTTTTAATTCGGAGAGTTCTGTCGGCCATGGGGACTCTGGAGACGAGCAGATTTCTAACGAAGATAAACCTACTATAGCTAAAAAGAATAATGATGCTGATACTGAGGAGACATCTCTTGATTTATTGTCGCTGGACAATATAATGGTTTCTGGGGAGTATCCCGCTGACGATTTTCTGGTTAAATTATGCAAAGCTTTCTTGACCTCATTGAATGGCCTGGGAGTTGTCGGTGGGGGAGACTCGGGAACTGACAAAGTTAAAGCAATAGGAAACTTGATTAAGCAACTCATGAAGGACATATTATTGATAGTAGTCAGCGATAATATAATAAAACCTAACTCCACACCTGACATTTCTCTTCAAAGTGCAGAATCTACTTCTAAAAAATTTGAATTCTCGTCTTCTGAAAAAGCTTCAGATTTTCATGAACTCTCGGACTCTGTGAAAAAAATACAGAATGATATTGCCTCTTTTAGATGCTGCTTGTCCAATTTTGAGGATTTAAAGAGAAAGAATAATATAAAAATCAGAGGCATTCCTGAGTCAATCCAACCATCCCGACTTAAGGAGTACGTCTCTTCAATGGTGTCTTATTTAGTTCCGGAAACTAAAGGGAAAAACCTTATTGAGAAAATATTTAGGATTAGAAGACCTTCTTCTTTGCCACCTGATCTAGCCAGTGATGTCATCGTTTCATTTTATTTTAATTGGGTGAGCAATACCCTCCTTGGCGTATCCAGAGATTCAAACTTCCTCTCGTCACCTTACAGTAACTTAACTTTCTTCAAAGATCTATCCAGATTCACTATACAAAAACGCAGATCATTTTTCCAGACAACAACTTGGCTTCGAAATGCTCATATTAGTTATAATTGGACCCAATCATCAACATTACTTGTGAATTTTGCTTCCAAGTTGGTTCACATTCGATCTCCGGAGGAGGGTTTGGACTTCCTTAAAAATACCGGACTGATCCCTATTGTCTCTCCTTCTAATACTCTTTGTCCATCTGCACAGGACCTCCGTCTCCATCATACTTGAACTTTGGACTCCCTTGGATCTTCTCTATTGTGGACTGTCAGGGTTTGTTTCTCCTTATTTTGATTTGCAACTGAAATAACTTCAAGATTTGTGGTTGCTTGCTCCACTAAGATAATCTGAGAATAAAAAAAGCCGAACTTTCCTCCTCCTATTGGTCTTTGGGTACTGGATACTCGGACCAACGCGACAAGTTTGCATATAACATTTGAGTTACTTAAATTTATTTTTTTGTGTACTAGTATATGTATGCTTGTCCTCATACAATAGGAGTTTATTCACTCCTAAAACACTACAAAGAAACATACTGTTAGTCTTTGTCTTGGCTCTTCTTTATGGGGTTTTTCAATCCCCACTATATCGAAGAGACAAGACACTTTAGTATAGTTTATTTCCTTCCTTTCTTCCTTCTGTTCTACCCTTTGTACGTCTCAATAAAGCAACTTAAAACTTACTCCGAACCCCTTACCCTTCCTTTCCCTTTGCCTTATTGTAATATCTACACTTAAACATCAATGTTAAACTATTGCTGTTATCTTGAAAACTTAATAAAGTTCTTTGAAAATGGAGAAAATTCAAAACATTCATTATTCAATAGAGCCCAATAGCAAAAATCAGGTTTTGAATGAAGAATCACATTTCTTGGTAGAATCATGCAGGATTGAAATTTTTGATGGTTTTTTACTCCTCTCAACAGCCCAAACAAGTTTCTAAAAGGATGAGTTTGCAACTACTTTACTTTTGGAGAAAATTCAAAACATTCATTATTCAAAAGGGCCCAAACTATCAAAAACCATCGGTTTCAATGAACACACATTTCTTGGTAGAATCATGCAGGACTGAAATTTTTGATGTTTTTCTACTCCTCTCATGAGCCCAAACAAGTCTCTAAAAGCATGAGTTTGCAACTACTTTACTTTTGGAGAAAATTCAAAACATTCATTATTCAATAGAGCCCAATAGCAAAAATCAGGTTTTGAATGAAGAATCACATTTCTTGGTAAAATCATGCAGGATTGAAATTTTTGATGGTTTTTTACTCCTCTCAACAGCCCAAACAAGTTTCTAAAAGGATGAGTTTGCAACTACTTTACTTTTGGAGAAAATTCAAAACATTCATTATTCAATAGGGCCCAAACTATCAAAAACCAGCGGTTTCAATGAACACACATTTCTTGGTAGAATCATGCAGGACTGAAATTTTTGATGTTTTTCTACTCCTCTCATGAGCCCAAACAAGTATCTAAAAGCATGAGTTTGCAACTACTTTACTTTTGGAGAAAATTCAAAACATTCACTATTCAATAGAGCCCAATAGCAAAAATCAGGTTTTGAATGAAGAATCACATTTCTTAGTAAAATCATGCAGGATTGAAATTTTTGATGGTTTTTACTCCTCTCAACAGCCCAAACAAGTTTCTAAAAGGATGAGTTTGCAACTACTTTACTTTTGGAGAAAATTCAAAACATTCATTATTCAATAGGGCCCAAACTATCAAAAACCAGCGGTTTCAATGAACACACATTTCTTGGTAGAATCATGCAGGACTGAAATTTTTGATGTTTTTCTACTCCTCTCATGAGCCCAAACAAGTCTCTAAAAGCATGAGTTTGCAACTACTTTACTTTTGGAGAAAATTCAAAACATTCATTATTCAATAGAGCCCAATAGCAAAAATCAGGTTTTGAATGAAGAATCACATTTCTTGGTAGAATCATGCAGGATTGAAATTTTTGATGGTTTTTTACTCCTCTCAACAGCCCAAACAAGTTTCTAAAAGGATGAGTTTGCAACTACTTTACTTTTGGAGAAAATTCAAAACATTCATTATTCAATAGGGCCCAAACTATCAAAAACCAGCGGTTTCAATGAACACACATTTCTTGGTAGAATCATGCAGGACTGAAATTTTTGATGTTTTTCTACTCCTCTCATGAGCCCAAACAAGTCTCTAAAAGCATGAGTTTGCAACTACTTTACTTTTGGAGAAAATTCAAAACATTCATTATTCAATAGAGCCCAATAGCAAAAATCAGGTTTTGAATGAAGAATCACATTTCTTGGTAGAATCATGCAGGATTGAAATTTTTGATGGTTTTTTACTCCTCTCAACAGCCCAAACAAGTTTCTAAAAGGATGAGTTTGCAACTACTTTACTTTTGGAGAAAATTCAAAACATTCATTATTCAATAGGGCCCAAACTATCAAAAACCAGCGGTTTCAATGAACACACATTTCTTGGTAGAATCATGCAGGACTGAAATTTTTGATGTTTTTCTACTCCTCTCATGAGCCCAAACAAGTCTCTAAAAGCATGAGTTTGCAACTACTTTACTTTTGGAGAAAATTCAAAACATTCATTATTCAATAGAGCCCAATAGCAAAAATCAGGTTTTGAATGAAGAATCACATTTCTTGGTAGAATCATGCAGGATTGAAATTTTTGATGGTTTTTTACTCCTCTCAACAGCCCAAACAAGTTTCTAAAAGGATGAGTTTGCAACTACTTTACTTTTGGAGAAAATTCAAAACATTCATTATTCAATAGGGCCCAAACTATCAAAAACCATCGGTTTCAATGAACACACATTTCTTGGTAGAATCATGCAGGACTGAAATTTTTGATGTTTTTCTACTCCTCTCATGAGCCCAAACAAGTCTCTAAAAGCATGAGTTTGCAACTACTTTACTTTTGGAGAAAATTCAAAACATTCATTATTCAATAGAGCCCAATAGCAAAAATCAGGTTTTGAATGAAGAATCACATTTCTTGGTAAAATCATGCAGGATTGAAATTTTTGATGGTTTTTTACTCGTCTCAACAGCCCAAACAAGTTTCTAAAAGGATGAGTTTGCAACTACTTTACTTTTGGAGAAAATTCAAAACATTCATTATTCAATAGGGCCCAAACTATCAAAAACCAGCGGTTTCAATGAACACACATTTCTTGGTAGAATCATGCAGGACTGAAATTTTTGATGTTTTTCTACTCCTCTCATGAGCCCAAACAAGTATCTAAAAGCATGAGTTTGCAACTACTTTACTTTTGGAGAAAATTCAAAACATTCACTATTCAATAGAGCCCAATAGCAAAAATCAGGTTTTGAATGAAGAATCACATTTCTTAGTAAAATCATGCAGGATTGAAATTTTTGATGGTTTTTTACTCCTCTCAAGAGCCCAAACAAGTTTCTAAAAGGATGAGTTTGCAACTACTTTACTTTTGGAGAAAATTCAAAACATTCATTATTCAATAGGGCCCAAACTATCAAAAACCAGCGGTTTGAATGAACACACATTTCTTGGTAGAATCATGCAGGACTGAAATTTTTGATGTTTTTCTACTCCTCTCATGAGCCCAAACAAGTCTCTAAAAGCATGAGTTTGCAACTACTTTACTTTTGGAGAAAATTCAAAACATTCATAATTCAATAGAGCCCAATAGCAAAAATCAGGTTTTGAATGAAGAATCACATTTCTTGGTAGAATCATGCAGGATTGAAATTTTTGATGGTTTTTTACTCCTCTCAACAGCCCAAACAAGTTTCTAAAAGGATGAGTTTGCAACTACTTTACTTTTGGAGAAAATTCAAAACATTCATTATTCAATAGGGCCCAAACTATCAAAAACCAGCGGTTTCAATGAACACACATTTCTTGGTAGAATCATGCAGGACTGAAATTTTTGATGTTTTTCTACTCCTCTCATGAGCCCAAACAAGTCTCTAAAAGCATGAGTTTGCAACTACTTTACTTTTGGAGAAAATTCAAAACATTCATTATTCAATAGAGCCCAATAGCAAAAATCAGGTTTTGAATGAAGAATCACATTTCTTGGTAGAATCATGCAGGATTGAAATTTTTGATGGTTTTTTACTCCTCTCAACAGCCCAAACAAGTTTCTAAAAGGATGAGTTTGCAACTACTTTACTTTTGGAGAAAATTCAAAACATTCATTATTCAAAAGGGCCCAAACTATCAAAAACCATCGGTTTCAATGAACACACATTTCTTGGTAGAATCATGCAGGACTGAAATTTTTGATGTTTTTCTACTCCTCTCATGAGCCCAAACAAGTCACTAAAAGCATGAGTTTGCAACTACTTTACTTTTGGAGAAAATTCAAAACATTCATTATTCAATAGAGCCCAATAGCAAAAATCAGGTTTTGAATGAAGAATCACATTTCTTGGTAGAATCATGCAGGATTGAAATTTTTGATGGTTTTTTACTCCTCTCAACAGCCCAAACAAGTTTCTAAAAGGATGAGTTTGCAACTACTTTACTTTTGGAGAAAATTCAAAACATTCATTATTCAATAGGGCCCAAACTATCAAAAACCAGCGGTTTCAATGAACACACATTTCTTGGTAGAATCATGCAGGACTGAAATTTTTGATGTTTTTCTACTCCTCTCATGAGCCCAAACAAGTCTCTAAAAGCATGAGTTTGCAACTACTTTACTTTTGGAGAAAATTCAAAACATTCATTATTCAATAGAGCCCAATAGCAAAAATCAGGTTTTGAATGAAGAATCACATTTCTTGGTAGAATCATGCAGGATTGAAATTTTTGATGGTTTTTTACTCCTCTCAACAGCCCAAACAAGTTTCTAAAAGGATGAGTTTGCAACTACTTTACTTTTGGAGAAAATTCAAAACATTCATTATTCAATAGGGCCCAAACTATCAAAAACCATCGGTTTCAATGAACACACATTTCTTGGTAGAATCATGCAGGACTGAAATTTTTGATGTTTTTCTACTCCTCTCATGAGCCCAAACAAGTCTCTAAAAGCATGAGTTTGCAACTACTTTACTTTTGGAGAAAATTCAAAACATTCATTATTCAATAGAGCCCAATAGCAAAAATCAGGTTTTGAATGAAGAATCACATTTCTTGGTAAAATCATGCAGGATTGAAATTTTTGATGGTTTTTTACTCGTCTCAACAGCCCAAACAAGTTTCTAAAAGGATGAGTTTGCAACTACTTTACTTTTGGAGAAAATTCAAAACATTCATTATTCAATAGGGCCCAAACTATCAAAAACCAGCGGTTTCAATGAACACACATTTCTTGGTAGAATCATGCAGGACTGAAATTTTTGATGTTTTTCTACTCCTCTCATGAGCCCAAACAAGTATCTAAAAGCATGAGTTTGCAACTACTTTACTTTTGGAGAAAATTCAAAACATTGGGGGGCGTGGCCAGCGTCTGAGCTGAATGGAAGCCTGAGCTCTGAGCTCCTCCACAGGGCAGCCTACCAAGCGCTATTAACAAGCGACTTACAAGCCAGGACTGGCTGAAAACTTGTGGGAACCTCCATAGGCACCAGCGGTGCCCCCACATAATGGATCCGCTTAATAGAAAAGCAGGAAAATCAAAAAATCTGGAGCGCTCTCCCCTCATGCTGAGGAGCCAAGATGGCGCCCGCCACACAGCAGCCACAGCCTGCAGCCCCAGCCTGAGCGGCGCACAGCGGGAGAGAACGCCACAGAGACTGAAACACGCAGTATTCAAGTCAGGGGGTAAGTCTGCCCCCATCCCTGCAAAAACCGCCGCTCCATATATTAAAGAAAGCGCTAAATTCAGTGTTAAAAGTAGCGCTGAGAAGAAGGAGGCAAAATATCGCGAGATTAACCGGGAAACAGACGGGATTGCGCAGCAAGTACGCAAATTGCGTACCTTAAGCAAAAATCTTGCGCAGCCTGTGAAATCTTGCACAGCAGCAACGCTCACAGCCGCTATGGAGGCCACAAATACAATAAGGGCCTCCTCATCTTGTCCAGATATCTCCACAATTTCAGACACCCCTCTAACGCCACCACAGAGGGAACTGTCCCCTGCCTCACAAAATAGCTGCAGATTAAGCAGTAGCTCGGCTGAGCTGCAAAGTGAGACGCAGATGGAGGACTTCTGCACTCCAGATAACCCCATGCCTGAAAACTTTTTACATGTTTTGACTGAGGTAGAGGCTACCAACAAAGCAGCTTCAGAAATGTTCATAAAAAATATGGTGTGCCTTCTTGCAAAGACATTCCAAAAACAACTAGAGGGATATAATACAAACCTCCAAAACAATATAGACAGTCTGGGTCAGAGGGTGAATCACTTGGAGTCGAAAATGGAGGAGATAGTCCAGTCTCACAACAATTTGATAGACGAACATTATGCCTTAGAGAAAGAAGTTACCTTCCTAAAGTCAAGACTGATAGAACAAGAGGACAGGAGTAGGAGAAACAACCTTAAATTCAGAGGAATACCTGAGAATGTCAAGGACAGAGATCTTGATTCATATGTGCAAAAAATGCTCCATGCTATGCTCCCAGGTGCTTCCAAAGGAGACCTCTTAATAGAACGCATACACAGACTACCTAAGTCCAAATATGCCCCTGAAAGAGCTCCGCGGGATGTTATTGCATTCTTTCACTATTTTCTGACAAAGGAGGACATTTTGAGGAAGAGCAAGCAGTCACCCATCTTACCAAGACCATATGAGGGTATTAAGATCTTTGCAGACTTTTCAAAAGCCACGTTGCAAAAAAGGAGAGACTTTTTCCCTATCACTGCACACCTACGGGAGCACAGGGTGCTATACAGATGGGGCTTTCCTACAAAAATATTGGTCATGAAGGAAAACACTACTTTTGCCTTATCTAACATTGATAACTGTGATAGATTCTTTCAGGACCTTGGTATTCCTCCAATGAAGAACTCATCTTTATCCTACAATCAAGAGAGGAGCAACTCTTCACGACAGCCAAGACGTTTGTCACAGTCCTGGACCACACAAAAGAAAAGATAATGGACTTGGTAGGTGTTGACCCTGGCTCTTGGCCTGAACTTTCATCCCCAAACACTAACCGAGAGATTTCTCTTGGTATCATTTCTTTTGAGAAATTCACCTTCCTTGTTAACAAGTTTGTTTTGTTTTAGGTTATTCCAGGTTATAACATGTTTCTATTCACAGGCACACCAGGCACTGACAACAAATTTCTAGAGAAATACCACTCTTCTTGGATATATGTCCAGATGGACTATTCTATCTTATTGAGTTATTTAACACATTTCTTTCTTTTTGATATATTATGGAGTTGAAAATCCTATCATTTAATGTAAATGGGCTTAATAGTCCCTTTAAAAGGTATGCTCTGTGGAAGGAGATCAAAAGATTGAAAGCAAATGTTGCTATGATACAGGAAACCCACCTCCTGGAAACTGATAATAACAGATTTAAAAACAAAGATTATCCTCAGATTTTCTTCTCCAACAACGAGGGAGGGAAAAAAGCTGGGGTGGCCATTGCCTTCCACAGAGACCTACCAGTGGTTATTTCAGATGTTTATAAAGACAATAAAGGCAGATATTTAATCATCAATTTTACCTTGGAGGGAATGGAATACACTGTGGTTAATGTATACGCCCCTAATGTGAGACAAATTAGCTTTCTCAATAAAGTCAAAAGAAAATTATCCAAATTTAGCAAGGGACAAATCATATGGGGGGGAGACTTTAATTGTATTGTTGACCCAAGCACTGATTGCTCATCCTCTGCTCCATACTACAGAAGTGTGAATTTGGGGAAGTGGCTGAGCAATGCTAACCTGCACGACAGTTGTAAAATATTGAACCCTAATTCTAGAGAATACACCAGATTCTGCCCACACAACAGATCTTATACCAAAATAGATCATATATTTACCAGTTTTTCCTTACTAGATTCGTATATAGATTTCCAAACTGGCCCCATCACATGGTCGGACCATGCTCCAATTCTATTAACATTACAGGTTTCCTCTTCGACTCAAAGACACTACAATTGGAGATATAGCAAATTTGTAGTAGACTCCCCAGATAATATAGCAACAATAAAAAACACTATAATGAATTATTTTAAAGAAAATGACTCCCAGGAAATCTCCCCTGAAACCTTATGGTTAGCACATAAATGTGTCATTAGAGGCCACTTAATTCAGATGGCCTCAAGACAAAAGAGGGAAAGAGAGAGCAAACAGAGGCTGTTACTAGAACAAATCAAAAAACTTGAAGACCAGGCCAAAGTGGAAAAATCTTTTACTAAATACAAGGAGTTATACTCCCTTAGATTGGAATTTAGAAATCTTCTCATAAATATTTACGAAAAAAAGACTCTGTTTAACAGGGCAGGGTTCTACATAAATAACAACAAAAACTCAAAAACTATGGCAAATAGATTCAAACCCATAAATAAAAAGCATTTAATTAAAAAACTTTCCCAGAACTCAGTGAATATAGAAAAGCCAAGGGACATAGCTTTGGCTTTTGAAAAATACTACTCAAACCTTTACAATATAGGGAAAAATGGGACTTATCCCCCTCCTACAGAGGAGATGATAGATAATTTCCTGGGAGGAGTAGAGTTGAGATCTCTGTCTTCTGAGCAAAGGGAAATGCTTGATGCACCCTTCTCTGAGGGAGAGGTCTCTCTGGCAATAAAAAATCTCAAATGTAATAAGGCTCCTGGTCCAGACGGATTCCCTGTGGAATATTATAAAACATTTCAGGAAAATCTGGTCCCCTATTTAACAAACACCCTAAATTTTATAAAATCAAAAGGAACATGTAGTGCAGATATGCTGAGAGCCACCATAGTGGTAATCCCCAAACCGGACAAAGATCCCACCAAGATAGAAAACTATAGACCCATATCCCTCCTGAATGCAGACATCAAGGTCTATGCAAAAATACTGGCAGAAAGGGTGCAGGATGTTATCCAATATCTCATACATCCCGATCAAGTGGGTTTTGTAAAATTTAGACAGACTTCTGACAGTTCAAGAAGTGTCTTGCACCATATACACTTTTGTAACAAGAAAAAAATTCCCAGTCTGTTTGTGGCCCTTGATGCGGAGAAAGCTTTTGACCGCATCAATTGGACATATGCATTCGCAGTATTAAAGAAGATGGGTTTTGGTGAGGAGATGTTGAAAAGTGTTCAGGCTCTGTACTCCCAACCGTCTGCCTCTGTGCTGGTCAATAGCACGATGTCAGGGAAATTTGACATAACAAACGGAACAAGACAGGGATGCCCTCTGTCCCCAATTATTTTTATCCTGAGTCTGGAACCACTGGCTCAAAGGATAAGGGACTCGAGTGAGGTGAGGGGAGTACGGTTGGGAGATGTAGAGCATAAAATAAATTTATATGCAGACGATATCATACTCACACTGACAGATCCTGTTGAGTCGTTGAAGGCGACTTGGGACATCATAGAGTTGTTTGGTTCAATATCATATTATAAACTCAATGTAAAAAAGACTAACGTTTTGTCACTATTTATTTCAGCCCCTATAAAACAGCAATTACAAGATAAGTACCCTTTTACTTGGGACTGCACTAAAATCCCATATCTAGGAATTTGGCTCACAAGCGACCTCACACACACAAGTGAGGTAAACATAGATAGCCTTTTGAAATCCCTTGACACTAAGTTGGGAGAATTGTCAAAAACCCCAGCCACTTGGTTGGGAAGAATAGTACTATATAAGATGTTCTGCCTCCCAAAGGTGTTGTTTTTGTACAGGAATGTCCCTCTGCCTTTATCAATGCAACACATACAAAAATTAACTCATCAAATGAACAGATTTATTTGGAATAATAAAAAGCCTAGGGTAAAGAAACACACACTACTTAAATCTAGAGAAAATGGGGGGATAGCCCTTCCAGACTTGGAGGCGTATTACTTTGCCACCACAACTGAATTGACAAAAATGTGGTTCACAGAACAGACAGAATTGGGATGGCCAAAAATTGAAAGAGATTTAATGCCTAATAAAGAACCGACACTTTATGTTTCCTATTTTCTTCTGCACAGAGGAGAGATTGGAGACATAGAAAACCCAATACTCAGAGCCTCTGTGCAGAGCTGGTCACATATGTGCAGGAGAAGGTTTAATGTCTCCCCTGTTTCAACCAAAAGACTGAGACTTCACTTTTTGGCACCTGTCAAGGTTTCTTTGAGACCCATGTTTGATAACTGGAAAACATTCCCCATTGCTTATGTGGATGATTTATTGGACAATAATAAAGTCATGCCTTTTGAGTTGGTCAAGGCTAAATTTAAAATCCCTAATACGGAATATATGAAATACCTCATACTCAAAGAGGAATATAACAAATTTAAGAGATATTTCTGCAAGATAGTTTTGGTCAACCATACCATTTATAATTTCCTAACCAGCACAACCCCCAGGCACAAGAGCTCTCTTAAACCCCTGTATAACTTCCTGACCGGCAAATACACCTTTTCTAAGGGTGGATGCTTTGAAAAATGGGAGACTACTCTGCAGAAGCAGATTTGTGCCCCACAGTGGACATTGTCTTTTAAGACTGCAGTGAGGTCTACAAATTGCATGAACATTTTGGAAACACATTACAAACTAGTCCACAGATATTACTTGACCCCAAACAGGATTAAACATTTTGGGGAAGGGGGATCTGATCTGTGTTGGCGGGGATGCGGGTCTCAGGCTGACTTACTCCATATTTTCTGGGGATGCCCGGTACTGAAACCATACTGGCTTAAGGTCTCCAATTTGATTTCGATCATATGCAACTGGCGTGTTCAGTTGCACCCTGCCTTGGCCTTACTACTCATAGATATTTGCAGATTCAAAACAACAAAGTATTTGGTTGCCCACATACTCATGTCTGCAATATACCTTATAGCGAAAGGTTGGAACAACAAGCAACCTCCGAACATTGCCACATTGATCATGTTGGTGGACAAACATTGTGTTTATGAAAAAATTCATTATATTAACAATATGTCAATAAAGTTATTTGACGACAGATGGCATAGATGGTTGAAACTCAAATCTAAGATAGAAGAAGAATTTATATCTTGATATCTTGATTTTTGCTCTTTTTGTGTGCCAAAATTTCACATGTATTTGGTGTTTGCCTGTACTGTTGTAATTGTTTTTCAAATCTATTTCAATTAATGTTAATTGTACATACTTTAAATGATGATATGATGTTCAGATACCATATGATGATGTCCTGATGTACATTATCTTGACTCTATTCGAACATGATATATATGAGGTATGTTTATACATTCCTATTATTTTGAAAACTCAATAAAAATATTGTTTAAGAAAATTCAAAACATTCACTATTCAATAGAGCCCAATAGCAAAAATCAGGTTTTGAATGAAGAATCACATTTCTTAGTAAAATCATGCAGGATTGAAATTTTTGATGGTTTTTTACTCCTCTCAAGAGCCCAAACAAGTTTCTAAAAGGATGAGTTTGCAACTACTTTACTTTTGGAGAAAATTCAAAACATTCATTATTCAATAGGGCCCAAACTATCAAAAACCAGCGGTTTGAATGAACACACATTTCTTGGTAGAATCATGCAGGACTGAAATTTTTGATGTTTTTCTACTCCTCTCATGAGCCCAAACAAGTCTCTAAAAGCATGAGTTTGCAACTACTTTACTTTTGGAGAAAATTCAAAACATTCATAATTCAATAGAGCCCAATAGCAAAAATCAGGTTTTGAATGAAGAATCACATTTCTTGGTAGAATCATGCAGGATTGAAATTTTTGATGGTTTTTTACTCCTCTCAACAGCCCAAACAAGTTTCTAAAAGGATGAGTTTGCAACTACTTTACTTTTGGAGAAAATTCAAAACATTCATTATTCAATAGGGCCCAAACTATCAAAAACCAGCGGTTTCAATGAACACACATTTCTTGGTAGAATCATGCAGGACTGAAATTTTTGATGTTTTTCTACTCCTCTCATGAGCCCAAACAAGTCTCTAAAAGCATGAGTTTGCAACTACTTTACTTTTGGAGAAAATTCAAAACATTCATTATTCAATAGAGCCCAATAGCAAAAATCAGGTTTTGAATGAAGAATCACATTTCTTGGTAGAATCATGCAGGATTGAAATTTTTGATGGTTTTTTACTCCTCTCAACAGCCCAAACAAGTTTCTAAAAGGATGAGTTTGCAACTACTTTACTTTTGGAGAAAATTCAAAACATTCATTATTCAAAAGGGCCCAAACTATCAAAAACCATCGGTTTCAATGAACACACATTTCTTGGTAGAATCATGCAGGACTGAAATTTTTGATGTTTTTCTACTCCTCTCATGAGCCCAAACAAGTCACTAAAAGCATGAGTTTGCAACTACTTTACTTTTGGAGAAAATTCAAAACATTCATTATTCAATAGAGCCCAATAGCAAAAATCAGGTTTTGAATGAAGAATCACATTTCTTGGTAGAATCATGCAGGATTGAAATTTTTGATGGTTTTTTACTCCTCTCAACAGCCCAAACAAGTTTCTAAAAGGATGAGTTTGCAACTACTTTACTTTTGGAGAAAATTCAAAACATTCATTATTCAATAGGGCCCAAACTATCAAAAACCAGCGGTTTCAATGAACACACATTTCTTGGTAGAATCATGCAGGACTGAAATTTTTGATGTTTTTCTACTCCTCTCATGAGCCCAAACAAGTATCTAAAAGCATGAGTTTGCAACTACTTTACTTTTGGAGAAAATTCAAAACATTCACTATTCAATAGAGCCCAATAGCAAAAATCAGGTTTTGAATGAAGAATCACATTTCTTAGTAAAATCATGCAGGATTGAAATTTTTGATGGTTTTTTACTCCTCTCAACAGCCCAAACAAGTTTCTAAAAGGATGAGTTTGCAACTACTTTACTTTTGGAGAAAATTCAAAACATTCATTATTCAATAGGGCCCAAACTATCAAAAACCAGCGGTTTCAATGAACACACATTTCTTGGTAGAATCATGCAGGACTGAAATTTTTGATGTTTTTCTACTCCTCTCATGAGCCCAAACAAGTCTCTAAAAGCATGAGTTTGCAACTACTTTACTTTTGGAGAAAATTCAAAACATTCATTATTCAATAGAGCCCAATAGCAAAAATCAGGTTTTGAATGAAGAATCACATTTCTTGGTAGAATCATGCAGGATTGAAATTTTTGATGGTTTTTTACTCCTCTCAACAGCCCAAACAAGTTTCTAAAAGGATGAGTTTGCAACTACTTTACTTTTGGAGAAAATTCAAAACATTCATTATTCAATAGGGCCCAAACTATCAAAAACCAGCGGTTTCAATGAACACACATTTCTTGGTAGAATCATGCAGGACTGAAATTTTTGATGTTTTTCTACTCCTCTCATGAGCCCAAACAAGTCTCTAAAAGCATGAGTTTGCCACTACTTTACTTTTGGAGAAAATTCAAAACATTCACTATTCAATAGAGCCCAATAGCAAAAATCAGGTTTTGAATGAAGAATCACATTTCTTAGTAAAATCATGCAGGATTGAAATTTTTGATGGTTTTTTACTCCTCTCAAGAGCCCAAACAAGTTTCTAAAAGGATGAGTTTGCAACTACTTTACTTTTGGAGAAAATTCAAAACATTCATTATTCAATAGGGCCCAAACTATCAAAAACCAGCGGTTTGAATGAACACACATTTCTTGGTAGAATCATGCAGGACTGAAATTTTTGATGTTTTTCTACTCCTCTCATGAGCCCAAACAAGTCTCTAAAAGCATGAGTTTGCAACTACTTTACTTTTGGAGAAAATTCAAAACATTCATAATTCAATAGAGCCCAATAGCAAAAATCAGGTTTTGAATGAAGAATCGTATTTCTTGGTAGAATCATGCAGGATTGAAATTTTTGATGGTTTTTTACTCCTCTCAACAGCCCAAACAAGTTTCTAAAAGGATGAGTTTGCAACTACTTTACTTTTGGAGAAAATTCAAAACATTCATTATTCAATAGGGCCCAAACTATCAAAAACCAGCGGTTTCAATGAACACACATTTCTTGGTAGAATCATGCAGGACTGAAATTTTTGATGTTTTTCTACTCCTCTCATGAGCCCAAACAAGTCTCTAAAAGCATGAGTTTGCAACTACTTTACTTTTGGAGAAAATTCAAAACATTCATTATTCAATAGAGCCCAATAGCAAAAATCAGGTTTTGAATGAAGAATCACATTTCTTGGTAAAATCATGCAGGATTGAAATTTTTGATGGTTTTTTACTCCTCTCAACAGCCCAAACAAGTTTCTAAAAGGATGAGTTTGCAACTACTTTACTTTTGGAGAAAATTCAAAACATTCATTATTCAATAGGGCCCAAACTATCAAAAACCAGCGGTTTCAATGAACACACATTTCTTGGTAGAATCATGCAGGACTGAAATTTTTGATGTTTTTCTACTCCTCTCATGAGCCCAAACAAGTATCTAAAAGCATGAGTTTGCAACTACTTTACTTTTGGAGAAAATTCAAAACATTCACTATTCAATAGAGCCCAATAGCAAAAATCAGGTTTTGAATGAAGAATCACATTTCTTAGTAAAATCATGCAGGATTGAAATTTTTGATGGTTTTTTACTCCTCTCAACAGCCCAAACAAGTTTCTAAAAGGATGAGTTTGCAACTACTTTACTTTTGGAGAAAATTCAAAACATTCATTATTCAATAGGGCCCAAACTATCAAAAACCAGCGGTTTCAATGAACACACATTTCTTGGTAGAATCATGCAGGACTGAAATTTTTGATGTTTTTCTACTCCTCTCATGAGCCCAAACAAGTCTCTAAAAGCATGAGTTTGCAACTACTTTACTTTTGGAGAAAATTCAAAACATTCATTATTCAATAGAGCCCAATAGCAAAAATCAGGTTTTGAATGAAGAATCGCATTTCTTGGTAGAATCATGCAGGATTGAAATTTTTGATGGTTTTTTACTCCTCTCAACAGCCCAAACAAGTTTCTAAAAGGATGAGTTTGCAACTACTTTACTTTTGGAGAAAATTCAAAACATTCATTATTCAATAGGGCCCAAACTATCAAAAACCAGCGGTTTCAATGAACACACATTTCTTGGTAGAATCATGCAGGACTGAAATTTTTGATGTTTTTCTACTCCTCTCATGAGCCCAAACAAGTCTCTAAAAGCATGAGTTTGCAACTACTTTACTTTTGGAGAAAATTCAAAACATTCATTATTCAATAGAGCCCAATAGCAAAAATCAGGTTTTGAATGAAGAATCACATTTCTTGGTAGAATCATGCAGGATTGAAATTTTTGATGGTTTTTTACTCCTCTCAACAGCCCAAACAAGTTTCTAAAAGGATGAGTTTGCAACTACTTTACTTTTGGAGAAAATTCAAAACATTCATTATTCAATAGGGCCCAAACTATCAAAAACCAGCGGTTTCAATGAACACACATTTCTTGGTAGAATCATGCAGGACTGAAATTTTTGATGTTTTTCTACTCCTCTCATGAGCCCAAACAAGTATCTAAAAGCATGAGTTTGCAACTACTTTACTTTTGGAGAAAATTCAAAACATTCACTATTCAATAGAGCCCAATAGCAAAAATCAGGTTTTGAATGAAGAATCACATTTCTTAGTAAAATCATGCAGGATTGAAATTTTTGATGGTTTTTTACTCCTCTCAAGAGCCCAAACAAGTTTCTAAAAGGATGAGTTTGCAACTACTTTACTTTTGGAGAAAATTCAAAACATTCATTATTCAATAGGGCCCAAACTATCAAAAACCAGCGGTTTGAATGAACACACATTTCTTGGTAGAATCATGCAGGACTGAAATTTTTGATGTTTTTCTACTCCTCTCATGAGCCCAAACAAGTCTCTAAAAGCATGAGTTTGCAACTACTTTACTTTTGGAGAAAATTCAAAACATTCATAATTCAATAGAGCCCAATAGCAAAAATCAGGTTTTGAATGAAGAATCACATTTCTTGGTAGAATCATGCAGGATTGAAATTTTTGATGGTTTTTTACTCCTCTCAACAGCCCAAACAAGTTTCTAAAAGGATGAG
The DNA here is from genome assembly GCF_039654945.1 of Dendrobates tinctorius. NCBI lineage: Eukaryota > Metazoa > Chordata > Amphibia > Anura > Dendrobatidae > Dendrobates > Dendrobates tinctorius. The sequence goes on from NW_027361713.1 coordinate 23,300,312, forward strand.
TTTGCAACTACTTTACTTTTGGAGAAAATTCAAAACATTCATTATTCAATAGGGCCCAAACTATCAAAAACCAGCGGTTTCAATGAACACACATTTCTTGGTAGAATCATGCAGGACTGAAATTTTTGATGTTTTTCTACTCCTCTCATGAGCCCAAACAAGTCTCTAAAAGCATGAGTTTGCAACTACTTTACTTTTGGAGAAAATTCAAAACATTCATTATTCAATAGAGCCCAATAGCAAAAATCAGGTTTTGAATGAAGAATCACATTTCTTGGTAGAATCATGCAGGATTGAAATTTTTGATGGTTTTTTACTCCTCTCAACAGCCCAAACAAGTTTCTAAAAGGATGAGTTTGCAACTACTTTACTTTTGGAGAAAATTCAAAACATTCATTATTCAAAAGGGCCCAAACTATCAAAAACCATCGGTTTCAATGAACACACATTTCTTGGTAGAATCATGCAGGACTGAAATTTTTGATGTTTTTCTACTCCTCTCATGAGCCCAAACAAGTCACTAAAAGCATGAGTTTGCAACTACTTTACTTTTGGAGAAAATTCAAAACATTCATTATTCAATAGAGCCCAATAGCAAAAATCAGGTTTTGAATGAAGAATCACATTTCTTGGTAGAATCATGCAGGATTGAAATTTTTGATGGTTTTTTACTCCTCTCAACAGCCCAAACAAGTTTCTAAAAGGATGAGTTTGCAACTACTTTACTTTTGGAGAAAATTCAAAACATTCATTATTCAATAGGGCCCAAACTATCAAAAACCAGCGGTTTCAATGAACACACATTTCTTGGTAGAATCATGCAGGACTGAAATTTTTGATGTTTTTCTACTCCTCTCATGAGCCCAAACAAGTATCTAAAAGCATGAGTTTGCAACTACTTTACTTTTGGAGAAAATTCAAAACATTCACTATTCAATAGAGCCCAATAGCAAAAATCAGGTTTTGAATGAAGAATCACATTTCTTAGTAAAATCATGCAGGATTGAAATTTTTGATGGTTTTTTACTCCTCTCAACAGCCCAAACAAGTTTCTAAAAGGATGAGTTTGCAACTACTTTACTTTTGGAGAAAATTCAAAACATTCATTATTCAATAGGGCCCAAACTATCAAAAACCAGCGGTTTCAATGAACACACATTTCTTGGTAGAATCATGCAGGACTGAAATTTTTGATGTTTTTCTACTCCTCTCATGAGCCCAAACAAGTCTCTAAAAGCATGAGTTTGCAACTACTTTACTTTTGGAGAAAATTCAAAACATTCATTATTCAATAGAGCCCAATAGCAAAAATCAGGTTTTGAATGAAGAATCACATTTCTTGGTAGAATCATGCAGGATTGAAATTTTTGATGGTTTTTTACTCCTCTCAACAGCCCAAACAAGTTTCTAAAAGGATGAGTTTGCAACTACTTTACTTTTGGAGAAAATTCAAAACATTCATTATTCAATAGGGCCCAAACTATCAAAAACCAGCGGTTTCAATGAACACACATTTCTTGGTAGAATCATGCAGGACTGAAATTTTTGATGTTTTTCTACTCCTCTCATGAGCCCAAACAAGTCTCTAAAAGCATGAGTTTGCCACTACTTTACTTTTGGAGAAAATTCAAAACATTCACTATTCAATAGAGCCCAATAGCAAAAATCAGGTTTTGAATGAAGAATCACATTTCTTAGTAAAATCATGCAGGATTGAAATTTTTGATGGTTTTTTACTCCTCTCAAGAGCCCAAACAAGTTTCTAAAAGGATGAGTTTGCAACTACTTTACTTTTGGAGAAAATTCAAAACATTCATTATTCAATAGGGCCCAAACTATCAAAAACCAGCGGTTTGAATGAACACACATTTCTTGGTAGAATCATGCAGGACTGAAATTTTTGATGTTTTTCTACTCCTCTCATGAGCCCAAACAAGTCTCTAAAAGCATGAGTTTGCAACTACTTTACTTTTGGAGAAAATTCAAAACATTCATAATTCAATAGAGCCCAATAGCAAAAATCAGGTTTTGAATGAAGAATCGTATTTCTTGGTAGAATCATGCAGGATTGAAATTTTTGATGGTTTTTTACTCCTCTCAACAGCCCAAACAAGTTTCTAAAAGGATGAGTTTGCAACTACTTTACTTTTGGAGAAAATTCAAAACATTCATTATTCAATAGGGCCCAAACTATCAAAAACCAGCGGTTTCAATGAACACACATTTCTTGGTAGAATCATGCAGGACTGAAATTTTTGATGTTTTTCTACTCCTCTCATGAGCCCAAACAAGTCTCTAAAAGCATGAGTTTGCAACTACTTTACTTTTGGAGAAAATTCAAAACATTCATTATTCAATAGAGCCCAATAGCAAAAATCAGGTTTTGAATGAAGAATCACATTTCTTGGTAAAATCATGCAGGATTGAAATTTTTGATGGTTTTTTACTCCTCTCAACAGCCCAAACAAGTTTCTAAAAGGATGAGTTTGCAACTACTTTACTTTTGGAGAAAATTCAAAACATTCATTATTCAATAGGGCCCAAACTATCAAAAACCAGCGGTTTCAATGAACACACATTTCTTGGTAGAATCATGCAGGACTGAAATTTTTGATGTTTTTCTACTCCTCTCATGAGCCCAAACAAGTATCTAAAAGCATGAGTTTGCAACTACTTTACTTTTGGAGAAAATTCAAAACATTCACTATTCAATAGAGCCCAATAGCAAAAATCAGGTTTTGAATGAAGAATCACATTTCTTAGTAAAATCATGCAGGATTGAAATTTTTGATGGTTTTTTACTCCTCTCAACAGCCCAAACAAGTTTCTAAAAGGATGAGTTTGCAACTACTTTACTTTTGGAGAAAATTCAAAACATTCATTATTCAATAGGGCCCAAACTATCAAAAACCAGCGGTTTCAATGAACACACATTTCTTGGTAGAATCATGCAGGACTGAAATTTTTGATGTTTTTCTACTCCTCTCATGAGCCCAAACAAGTCTCTAAAAGCATGAGTTTGCAACTACTTTACTTTTGGAGAAAATTCAAAACATTCATTATTCAATAGAGCCCAATAGCAAAAATCAGGTTTTGAATGAAGAATCGCATTTCTTGGTAGAATCATGCAGGATTGAAATTTTTGATGGTTTTTTACTCCTCTCAACAGCCCAAACAAGTTTCTAAAAGGATGAGTTTGCAACTACTTTACTTTTGGAGAAAATTCAAAACATTCATTATTCAATAGGGCCCAAACTATCAAAAACCAGCGGTTTCAATGAACACACATTTCTTGGTAGAATCATGCAGGACTGAAATTTTTGATGTTTTTCTACTCCTCTCATGAGCCCAAACAAGTCTCTAAAAGCATGAGTTTGCAACTACTTTACTTTTGGAGAAAATTCAAAACATTCATTATTCAATAGAGCCCAATAGCAAAAATCAGGTTTTGAATGAAGAATCACATTTCTTGGTAGAATCATGCAGGATTGAAATTTTTGATGGTTTTTTACTCCTCTCAACAGCCCAAACAAGTTTCTAAAAGGATGAGTTTGCAACTACTTTACTTTTGGAGAAAATTCAAAACATTCATTATTCAATAGGGCCCAAACTATCAAAAACCATCGGTTTCAATGAACACACATTTCTTGGTAGAATCATGCAGGACTGAAATTTTTGATGTTTTTCTACTCCTCTCATGAGCCCAAACAAGTCTCTAAAAGCATGAGTTTGCAACTACTTTACTTTTGGAGAAAATTCAAAACATTCATTATTCAATAGAGCCCAATAGCAAAAATCAGGTTTTGAATGAAGAATCACATTTCTTGGTAAAATCATGCAGGATTGAAATTTTTGATGGTTTTTTACTCCTCTCAACAGCCCAAACAAGTTTCTAAAAGGATGAGTTTGCAACTACTTTACTTTTGGAGAAAATTCAAAACATTCATTATTCAATAGGGCCCAAACTATCAAAAACCAGCGGTTTCAATGAACACACATTTCTTGGTAGAATCATGCAGGACTGAAATTTTTGATGTTTTTCTACTCCTCTCATGAGCCCAAACAAGTCTCTAAAAGCATGAGTTTGCAACTACTTTACTTTTGGAGAAAATTCAAAACATTCATTATTCAATAGAGCCCAATAGCAAAAATCAGGTTTTGAATGAAGAATCACATTTCTTGGTAGAATCATGCAGGATTGAAATTTTTGATGGTTTTTTACTCCTCTCAACAGCCCAAACAAGTTTCTAAAAGGATGAGTTTGCAACTACTTTACTTTTGGAGAAAATTCAAAACATTCATTATTCAATAGGGCCCAAACTATCAAAAACCAGCGGTTTCAATGAACACACATTTCTTGGTAGAATCATGCAGGACTGAAATTTTTGATGTTTTTCTACTCCTCTCATGAGCCCAAACAAGTCTCTAAAAGCATGAGTTTGCAACTACTTTACTTTTGGAGAAAATTCAAAACATTCATTATTCAATAGAGCCCAATAGCAAAAATCAGGTTTTGAATGAAGAATCACATTTCTTGGTAGAATCATGCAGGATTGAAATTTTTGATGGTTTTTTACTCCTCTCAACAGCCCAAACAAGTTTCTAAAAGGATGAGTTTGCAACTACTTTACTTTTGGAGAAAATTCAAAACATTCATTATTCAATAGGGCCCAAACTATCAAAAACCAGCGGTTTCAATGAACACACATTTCTTGGTAGAATCATGCAGGACTGAAATTTTTGATGTTTTTCTACTCCTCTCATGAGCCCAAACAAGTCTCTAAAAGCATGAGTTTGCAACTACTTTACTTTTGGAGAAAATTCAAAACATTCACTATTCAATAGAGCCCAATAGCAAAAATCAGGTTTTGAATGAAGAATCACATTTCTTGGTAAAATCATGCAGGATTGAAATTTTTGATGGTTTTTTACTCCTCTCAACAGCCCAAACAAGTTTCTAAAAGGATGAGTTTGCAACTACTTTACTTTTGGAGAAAATTCAAAACATTCATTATTCAATAGGGCCCAAACTATCAAAAACCAGCGGTTTGAATGAACACACATTTCTTGGTAGAATCATGCAGGACTGAAATTTTTGATGTTTTTCTACTCCTCTCATGAGCCCAAACAAGTCTCTAAAAGCATGAGTTTGCAACTACTTTACTTTTGGAGAAAATTCAAAACATTCATTATTCAATAGAGCCCAATAGCAAAAATCAGGTTTTGAATGAAGAATCACATTTCTTGGTAGAATCATGCAGGATTGAAATTTTTGATGGTTTTTTACTCCTCTCAACAGCCCAAACAAGTTTCTAAAAGGATGAGTTTGCAACTACTTTACTTTTGGAGAAAATTCAAAACATTCATTATTCAATAGGGCCCAAACTATCAAAAACCATCGGTTTCAATGAACACACATTTCTTGGTAGAATCATGCAGGACTGAAATTTTTGATGTTTTTCTACTCCTCTCATGAGCCCAAACAAGTCTCTAAAAGCATGAGTTTGCAACTACTTTACTTTTGGAGAAAATTCAAAACATTCATTATTCAATAGAGCCCAATAGCAAAAATCAGGTTTTGAATGAAGAATCACATTTCTTGGTAGAATCATGCAGGATTGAAATTTTTGATGGTTTTTTACTCCTCTCAACAGCCCAAACAAGTTTCTAAAAGGATGAGTTTGCAACTACTTTACTTTTGGAGAAAATTCAAAACATTCATTATTCAAAAGGGCCCAAACTATCAAAAACCATCGGTTTCAATGAACACACATTTCTTGGTAGAATCATGCAGGACTGAAATTTTTGATGTTTTTCTACTCCTCTCATGAGCCCAAACAAGTCTCTAAAAGCATGAGTTTGCAACTACTTTACTTTTGGAGAAAATTCAAAACATTCATTATTCAATAGAGCCCAATAGCAAAAATCAGGTTTTGAATGAAGAATCACATTTCTTGGTAAAATCATGCAGGATTGAAATTTTTGATGGTTTTTTACTCCTCTCAACAGCCCAAACAAGTTTCTAAAAGGATGAGTTTGCAACTACTTTACTTTTGGAGAAAATTCAAAACATTCATTATTCAATAGGGCCCAAACTATCAAAAACCAGCGGTTTCAATGAACACACATTTCTTGGTAGAATCATGCAGGACTGAAATTTTTGATGTTTTTCTACTCCTCTCATGAGCCCAAACAAGTATCTAAAAGCATGAGTTTGCAACTACTTTACTTTTGGAGAAAATTCAAAACATTCACTATTCAATAGAGCCCAATAGCAAAAATCAGGTTTTGAATAAAGAATCACATTTCTTAGTAAAATCATGCAGGATTGAAATTTTTGATGGTTTTTTACTCCTCTCAACAGCCCAAACAAGTTTCTAAAAGGATGAGTTTGCAACTACTTTACTTTTGGAGAAAATTCAAAACATTCATTATTCAATAGGGCCCAAACTATCAAAAACCAGCGGTTTCAATGAACACACATTTCTTGGTAGAATCATGCAGGACTGAAATTTTTGATGTTTTTCTACTCCTCTCATGAGCCCAAACAAGTCTCTAAAAGCATGAGTTTGCAACTACTTTACTTTTGGAGAAAATTCAAAACATTCATTATTCAATAGAGCCCAATAGCAAAAATCAGGTTTTGAATGAAGAATCACATTTCTTGGTAGAATCATGCAGGATTGAAATTTTTGATGGTTTTTTACTCCTCTCAACAGCCCAAACAAGTTTCTAAAAGGATGAGTTTGCAACTACTTTACTTTTGGAGAAAATTCAAAACATTCATTATTCAATAGGGCCCAAACTATCAAAAACCAGCGGTTTCAATGAACACACATTTCTTGGTAGAATCATGCAGGACTGAAATTTTTGATGTTTTTCTACTCCTCTCATGAGCCCAAACAAGTCTCTAAAAGCATGAGTTTGCAACTACTTTACTTTTGGAGAAAATTCAAAACATTCATTATTCAATAGAGCCCAATAGCAAAAATCAGGTTTTGAATGAAGAATCACATTTCTTGGTAGAATCATGCAGGATTGAAATTTTTGATGGTTTTTTACTCCTCTCAACAGCCCAAACAAGTTTCTAAAAGGATGAGTTTGCAACTACTTTACTTTTGGAGAAAATTCAAAACATTCATTATTCAATAGGGCCCAAACTATCAAAAACCATCGGTTTCAATGAACACACATTTCTTGGTAGAATCATGCAGGACTGAAATTTTTGATGTTTTTCTACTCCTCTCATGAGCCCAAACAAGTCTCTAAAAGCATGAGTTTGCAACTACTTTACTTTTGGAGAAAATTCAAAACATTCATTATTCAATAGAGCCCAATAGCAAAAATCAGGTTTTGAATGAAGAATCACATTTCTTGGTAAAATCATGCAGGATTGAAATTTTTGATGGTTTTTTACTCCTCTCAACAGCCCAAACAAGTTTCTAAAAGGATGAGTTTGCAACTACTTTACTTTTGGAGAAAATTCAAAACATTCATTATTCAATAGGGCCCAAACTATCAAAAACCAGCGGTTTCAATGAACACACATTTCTTGGTAGAATCATGCAGGACTGAAATTTTTGATGTTTTTCTACTCCTCTCATGAGCCCAAACAAGTCTCTAAAAGCATGAGTTTGCAACTACTTTACTTTTGGAGAAAATTCAAAACATTCACTATTCAATAGAGCCCAATAGCAAAAATCAGGTTTTGAATGAAGAATCACATTTCTTGGTAAAATCATGCAGGATTGAAATTTTTGATGGTTTTTTACTCCTCTCAACAGCCCAAACAAGTTTCTAAAAGGATGAGTTTGCAACTACTTTACTTTTGGAGAAAATTCAAAACATTCATTATTCAATAGGGCCCAAACTATCAAAAACCAGCGGTTTCAATGAACACACATTTCTTGGTAGAATCATGCAGGACTGAAATTTTTGATGTTTTTCTACTCCTCTCATGAGCCCAAACAAGTCTCTAAAAGCATGAGTTTGCAACTACTTTACTTTTGGAGAAAATTCAAAACATTCATTATTCAATAGAGCCCAATAGCAAAAATCAGGTTTTGAATGAAGAATCACATTTCTTGGTAGAATCATGCAGGATTGAAATTTTTGATGGTTTTTTACTCCTCTCAACAGCCCAAACAAGTTTCTAAAAGGATGAGTTTGCAACTACTTTACTTTTGGAGAAAATTCAAAACATTCATTATTCAATAGGGCCCAAACTATCAAAAACCAGCGGTTTCAATGAACACACATTTCTTGGTAGAATCATGCAGGACTGAAATTTTTGATGTTTTTCTACTCCTCTCATGAGCCCAAACAAGTCTCTAAAAGCATGAGTTTGCAACTACTTTACTTTTGGAGAAAATTCAAAACATTCACTATTCAATAGAGCCCAATAGCAAAAATCAGGTTTTGAATGAAGAATCACATTTCTTGGTAAAATCATGCAGGATTGAAATTTTTGATGGTTTTTTACTCCTCTCAACAGCCCAAACAAGTTTCTAAAAGGATGAGTTTGCAACTACTTTACTTTTGGAGAAAATTCAAAACATTCATTATTCAATAGGGCCCAAACTATCAAAAACCAGCGGTTTGAATGAACACACATTTCTTGGTAGAATCATGCAGGACTGAAATTTTTGATGTTTTTCTACTCCTCTCATGAGCCCAAACAAGTCTCTAAAAGCATGAGTTTGCAACTACTTTACTTTTGGAGAAAATTCAAAACATTCATTATTCAATAGAGCCCAATAGCAAAAATCAGGTTTTGAATGAAGAATCACATTTCTTGGTAGAATCATGCAGGATTGAAATTTTTGATGGTTTTTTACTCCTCTCAACAGCCCAAACAAGTTTCTAAAAGGATGAGTTTGCAACTACTTTACTTTTGGAGAAAATTCAAAACATTCATTATTCAATAGGGCCCAAACTATCAAAAACCAGCGGTTTCAATGAACACACATTTCTTGGTAGAATCATGCAGGACTGAAATTTTTGATGTTTTTCTACTCCTCTCATGAGCCCAAACAAGTCTCTAAAAGCATGAGTTTGCAACTACTTTACTTTTGGAGAAAATTCAAAACATTCATTATTCAATAGAGCCCAATAGCAAAAATCAGGTTTTGAATGAAGAATCACATTTCTTGGTAGAATCATGCAGGATTGAAATTTTTGATGGTTTTTTACTCCTCTCAACAGCCCAAACAAGTTTCTAAAAGGATGAGTTTGCAACTACTTTACTTTTGGAGAAAATTCAAAACATTCATTATTCAATAGGGCCCAAACTATCAAAAACCAGCGGTTTCAATGAACACACATTTCTTGGTAGAATCATGCAGGACTGAAATTTTTGATGTTTTTCTACTCCTCTCATGAGCCCAAACAAGTCTCTAAAAGCATGAGTTTGCAACTACTTTACTTTTGGAGAAAATTCAAAACATTCACTATTCAATAGAGCCCAATAGCAAAAATCAGGTTTTGAATGAAGAATCACATTTCTTGGTAAAATCATGCAGGATTGAAATTTTTGATGGTTTTTTACTCCTCTCAACAGCCCAAACAAGTTTCTAAAAGGATGAGTTTGCAACTACTTTACTTTTGGAGAAAATTCAAAACATTCATTATTCAATAGGGCCCAAACTATCAAAAACCAGCGGTTTCAATGAACACACATTTCTTGGTAGAATCATGCAGGACTGAAATTTTTGATGTTTTTCTACTCCTCTCATGAGCCCAAACAAGTCTCTAAAAGCATGAGTTTGCAACTACTTTACTTTTGGAGAAAATTCAAAACATTCATTATTCAATAGAGCCCAATAGCAAAAATCAGGTTTTGAATGAAGAATCACATTTCTTGGTAGAATCATGCAGGATTGAAATTTTTGATGGTTTTTTACTCCTCTCAACAGCCCAAACAAGTTTCTAAAAGGATGAGTTTGCAACTACTTTACTTTTGGAGAAAATTCAAAACATTCATTATTCAATAGGGCCCAAACTATCAAAAACCAGCGGTTTCAATGAACACACATTTCTTGGTAGAATCATGCAGGACTGAAATTTTTGATGTTTTTCTACTCCTCTCATGAGCCCAAACAAGTCTCTAAAACCATGAGTTTGCAACTACTTTACTTTTGGAGAAAATTCAAAACATTCATTATTCAATAGAGCCCAATAGCAAAAATCAGGTTTTGAATGAAGAATCACATTTCTTGGTAGAATCATGCAGGATTGAAATTTTTGATGGTTTTTTTACTCCTCTCAACAGCCCAAACAAGTTTCTAAAAGGATGAGTTTGCAACTACTTTACTTTTGGAGAAAATTCAAAACATTCATTATTCAAAAGGGCTCAAACTATCAAAAACCATCGGTTTCAATGAACACACATTTCTTGGTAGAATCATGCAGGACTGAAATTTTTGATGTTTTTCTACTCCTCTCATGAGCCCAAACAAGTCTCTAAAACCATGAGTTTGCAACTACTTTACTTTTGGAGAAAATTCAAAACATTCATTATTCAATAGAGCCCAATAGCAAAAATCAGGTTTTGAATGAAGAATCACATTTCTTGGTAAAATCATGCAGGATTGAAATTTTTGATGGTTTTTTACTCCTCTCAACAGCCCAAACAAGTTTCTAAAAGGATGAGTTTGCAACTACTTTACTTTTGGAGAAAATTCAAAACATTCATTATTCAATAGGGCCCAAACTATCAAAAACCAGCGGTTTCAATGAACACACATTTCTTGGTAGAATCATGCAGGACTGAAATTTTTGATGTTTTTCTACTCCTCTCATGAGCCCAAACAAGTATCTAAAAGCATGAGTTTGCAACTACTTTACTTTTGGAGAAAATTCAAAACATTCACTATTCAATAGAGCCCAATAGCAAAAATCAGGTTTTGAATGAAGAATCACATTTCTTAGTAAAATCATGCAGGATTGAAATTTTTGATGGTTTTTTACTCCTCTCAACAGCCCAAACAAGTTTCTAAAAGGATGAGTTTGCAACTACTTTACTTTTGGAGAAAATTCAAAACATTCATTATTCAATAGGGCCCAAACTATCAAAAACCAGCGGTTTCAATGAACACACATTTCTTGGTAGAATCATGCAGGACTGAAATTTTTGATGTTTTTCTACTCCTCTCATGAGCCCAAACAAGTCTCTAAAAGCATGAGTTTGCAACTACTTTACTTTTGGAGAAAATTCAAAACATTCATTATTCAATAGAGCCCAATAGCAAAAATCAGGTTTTGAATGAAGAATCACATTTCTTGGTAGAATCATGCAGGATTGAAATTTTTGATGGTTTTTTACTCCTCTCAACAGCCCAAACAAGTTTCTAAAAGGATGAGTTTGCAACTACTTTACTTTTGGAGAAAATTCAAAACATTCATTATTCAATAGGGCCCAAACTATCAAAAACCAGCGGTTTCAATGAACACACATTTCTTGGTAGAATCATGCAGGACTGAAATTTTTGATGTTTTTCTACTCCTCTCATGAGCCCAAACAAGTCTCTAAAAGCATGAGTTTGCAACTACTTTACTTTTGGAGAAAATTCAAAACATTCATTATTCAATAGAGCCCAATAGCAAAAATCAGGTTTTGAATGAAGAATCACATTTCTTGGTAGAATCATGCAGGATTGAAATTTTTGATGGTTTTTTACTCCTCTCAACAGCCCAAACAAGTTTCTAAAAGGATGAGTTTGCAACTACTTTACTTTTGGAGAAAATTCAAAACATTCATTATTCAACAGGGCCCAAACTATCAAAAACCATCGGTTTCAATGAACACACATTTCTTGGTAGAATCATGCAGGACTGAAATTTTTGATGTTTTTCTACTCCTCTCATGAGCCCAAACAAGTCTCTAAAAGCATGAGTTTGCAACTACTTTACTTTTGGAGAAAATTCAAAACATTCATTATTCAATAGAGCCCAATAGCAAAAATCAGGTTTTGAATGAAGAATCACATTTCTTGGTAAAATCATGCAGGATTGAAATTTTTGATGGTTTTTTACTCGTCTCAACAGCCCAAACAAGTTTCTAAAAGGATGAGTTTGCAACTACTTTACTTTTGGAGAAAATTCAAAACATTCATTATTCAATAGGGCCCAAACTATCAAAAACCAGCGGTTTCAATGAACACACATTTCTTGGTAGAATCATGCAGGACTGAAATTTTTGATGTTTTTCTACTCCTCTCATGAGCCCAAACAAGTATCTAAAAGCATGAGTTTGCAACTACTTTACTTTTGGAGAAAATTCAAAACATTCACTATTCAATAGAGCCCAATAGCAAAAATCAGGTTTTGAATGAAGAATCACATTTCTTGGTAAAATCATGCAGGATTGAAATTTTTGATGGTTTTTTACTCCTCTCAACAGCCCAAACAAGTTTCTAAAAGGATGAGTTTGCAACTACTTTACTTTTGGAGAAAATTCAAAACATTCATTATTCAATAGGGCCCAAACTATCAAAAACCAGCGGTTTCAATGAACACACATTTCTTGGTAGAATCATGCAGGACTGAAATTTTTGATGTTTTTCTACTCCTCTCATGAGCCCAAACAAGTCTCTAAAAGCATGAGTTTGCAACTACTTTACTTTTGGAGAAAATTCAAAACATTCATTATTCAATAGAGCCCAATAGCAAAAATCAGGTTTTGAATGAAGAATCACATTTCTTGGTAGAATCATGCAGGATTGAAATTTTTGATGGTTTTTTACTCCTCTCAACAGCCCAAACAAGTTTCTAAAAGGATGAGTTTGCAACTACTTTACTTTTGGAGAAAATTCAAAACATTCATTATTCAATAGGGCCCAAACTATCAAAAACCAGCGGTTTCAATGAACACACATTTCTTGGTAGAATCATGCAGGACTGAAATTTTTGATGTTTTTCTACTCCTCTCATGAGCCCAAACAAGTCTCTAAAACCATGAGTTTGCAACTACTTTACTTTTGGAGAAAATTCAAAACATTCATTATTCAATAGAGCCCAATAGCAAAAATCAGGTTTTGAATGAAGAATCACATTTCTTGGTAGAATCATGCAGGATTGAAATTTTTGATGGTTTTTTTACTCCTCTCAACAGCCCAAACAAGTTTCTAAAAGGATGAGTTTGCAACTACTTTACTTTTGGAGAAAATTCAAAACATTCATTATTCAAAAGGGCTCAAACTATCAAAAACCATCGGTTTCAATGAACACACATTTCTTGGTAGAATCATGCAGGACTGAAATTTTTGATGTTTTTCTACTCCTCTCATGAGCCCAAACAAGTCTCTAAAACCATGAGTTTGCAACTACTTTACTTTTGGAGAAAATTCAAAACATTCATTATTCAATAGAGCCCAATAGCAAAAATCAGGTTTTGAATGAAGAATCACATTTCTTGGTAAAATCATGCAGGATTGAAATTTTTGATGGTTTTTTACTCCTCTCAACAGCCCAAACAAGTTTCTAAAAGGATGAGTTTGCAACTACTTTACTTTTGGAGAAAATTCAAAACATTCATTATTCAATAGGGCCCAAACTATCAAAAACCAGCGGTTTCAATGAACACACATTTCTTGGTAGAATCATGCAGGACTGAAATTTTTGATGTTTTTCTACTCCTCTCATGAGCCCAAACAAGTATCTAAAAGCATGAGTTTGCAACTACTTTACTTTTGGAGAAAATTCAAAACATTCACTATTCAATAGAGCCCAATAGCAAAAATCAGGTTTTGAATGAAGAATCACATTTCTTAGTAAAATCATGCAGGATTGAAATTTTTGATGGTTTTTTACTCCTCTCAACAGCCCAAACAAGTTTCTAAAAGGATGAGTTTGCAACTACTTTACTTTTGGAGAAAATTCAAAACATTCATTATTCAATAGGGCCCAAACTATCAAAAACCAGCGGTTTCAATGAACACACATTTCTTGGTAGAATCATGCAGGACTGAAATTTTTGATGTTTTTCTACTCCTCTCATGAGCCCAAACAAGTCTCTAAAAGCATGAGTTTGCAACTACTTTACTTTTGGAGAAAATTCAAAACATTCATTATTCAATAGAGCCCAATAGCAAAAATCAGGTTTTGAATGAAGAATCACATTTCTTGGTAGAATCATGCAGGATTGAAATTTTTGATGGTTTTTTACTCCTCTCAACAGCCCAAACAAGTTTCTAAAAGGATGAGTTTGCAACTACTTTACTTTTGGAGAAAATTCAAAACATTCATTATTCAATAGGGCCCAAACTATCAAAAACCAGCGGTTTCAATGAACACACATTTCTTGGTAGAATCATGCAGGACTGAAATTTTTGATGTTTTTCTACTCCTCTCATGAGCCCAAACAAGTCTCTAAAAGCATGAGTTTGCAACTACTTTACTTTTGGAGAAAATTCAAAACATTCATTATTCAATAGAGCCCAATAGCAAAAATCAGGTTTTGAATGAAGAATCACATTTCTTGGTAGAATCATGCAGGATTGAAATTTTTGATGGTTTTTTACTCCTCTCAACAGCCCAAACAAGTTTCTAAAAGGATGAGTTTGCAACTACTTTACTTTTGGAGAAAATTCAAAACATTCATTATTCAACAGGGCCCAAACTATCAAAAACCATCGGTTTCAATGAACACACATTTCTTGGTAGAATCATGCAGGACTGAAATTTTTGATGTTTTTCTACTCCTCTCATGAGCCCAAACAAGTCTCTAAAAGCATGAGTTTGCAACTACTTTACTTTTGGAGAAAATTCAAAACATTCATTATTCAATAGAGCCCAATAGCAAAAATCAGGTTTTGAATGAAGAATCACATTTCTTGGTAAAATCATGCAGGATTGAAATTTTTGATGGTTTTTTACTCGTCTCAACAGCCCAAACAAGTTTCTAAAAGGATGAGTTTGCAACTACTTTACTTTTGGAGAAAATTCAAAACATTCATTATTCAATAGGGCCCAAACTATCAAAAACCAGCGGTTTCAATGAACACACATTTCTTGGTAGAATCATGCAGGACTGAAATTTTTGATGTTTTTCTACTCCTCTCATGAGCCCAAACAAGTATCTAAAAGCATGAGTTTGCAACTACTTTACTTTTGGAGAAAATTCAAAACATTCACTATTCAATAGAGCCCAATAGCAAAAATCAGGTTTTGAATGAAGAATCACATTTCTTGGTAAAATCATGCAGGATTGAAATTTTTGATGGTTTTTTACTCCTCTCAACAGCCCAAACAAGTTTCTAAAAGGATGAGTTTGCAACTACTTTACTTTTGGAGAAAATTCAAAACATTCATTATTCAAAAGGGCCCAAACTATCAAAAACCATCGGTTTCAAAGAACACACATTTCTTGGTAGAATCATGCAGGACTGAAATTTTTGATGTTTTTCTACTCCTCTCATGAGCCCAAACAAGTCTCTAAAAGCATGAGTTTGCAACTACTTTACTTTTGGAGAAAATTCAAAACATTCATTATTCAATAGAGCCCAATAGCAAAAATCAGGTTTTGAATGAAGAATCACATTTCTTGGTAGAATCATGCAGGATTGAAATTTTTGATGGTTTTTTACTCCTCTCAACAGCCCAAACAAGTTTCTAAAAGGATGAGTTTGCAACTACTTTACTTTTGGAGAAAATTCAAAACATTCATTATTCAATAGGGCCCAAACTATCAAAAACCAGCGGTTTCAATGAACACACATTTCTTGGTAGAATCATGCAGGACTGAAATTTTTGATGTTTTTCTACTCCTCTCATGAGCCCAAACAAGTCTCTAAAAGCATGAGTTTGCAACTACTTTACTTTTGGAGAAAATTCAAAACATTCACTATTCAATAGAGCCCAATAGCAAAAATCAGGTTTTGAATGAAGAATCACATTTCTTGGTAAAATCATGCAGGATTGAAATTTTTGATGGTTTTTTACTCCTCTCAACAGCCCAAACAAGTTTCTAAAAGGATGAGTTTGCAACTACTTTACTTTTGGAGAAAATTCAAAACATTCATTATTCAATAGGGCCCAAACTATCAAAAACCAGCGGTTTCAATGAACACACATTTCTTGGTAGAATCATGCAGGACTGAAATTTTTGATGTTTTTCTACTCCTCTCATGAGCCCAAACAAGTCTCTAAAAGCATGAGTTTGCAACTACTTTACTTTTGGAGAAAATTCAAAACATTCATTATTCAATAGAGCCCAATAGCAAAAATCAGGTTTTGAATGAAGAATCACATTCCTTGTTAGAATCATGCAGGATTGAAATTTTTGATGGTTTTTTACTCCTCTCAACAGCCCAAACAAGTTTCTAAAAGGATGAGTTTGCAACTACTTTACTTTTGGAGAAAATTCAAAACATTCATTATTCAATAGGGCCCAAACTATCAAAAACCAGCGGTTTCAATGAACACACATTTCTTGGTAGAATCATGCAGGACTGAAATTTTTGATGTTTTTCTACTCCTCTCATGAGCCCAAACAAGTCTCTAAAAGCATGAGTTTGCAACTACTTTACTTTTGGAGAAAATTCAAAACATTCATTATTCAATAGAGCCCAATAGCAAAAATCAGGTTTTGAATGAAGAATCACATTTCTTGGTAGAATCATGCAGGATTGAAATTTTTGATGGTTTTTTACTCCTCTCAACAGCCCAAACAAGTTTCTAAAAGGATGAGTTTGCAACTACTTTACTTTTGGAGAAAATTCAAAACATTCATTATTCAAAAGGGCCCAAACTATCAAAAACCAGCGGTTTCAATGAACACACATTTCTTGGTAGAATCATGCAGGACTGAAATTTTTGATGTTTTTCTACTCCTCTCATGAGCCCAAACAAGTATCTAAAAGCATGAGTTTGCAACTACTTTACTTTTGGAGAAAATTCAAAACATTCACTATTCAATAGAGCCCAATAGCAAAAATCAGGTTTTGAATGAAGAATCACATTTCTTGGTAAAATCATGCAGGATTGAAATTTTTGATGGTTTTTTACTCCTCTCAACAGCCCAAACAAGTTTCTAAAAGGATGAGTTTGCAACTACTTTACTTTTGGAGAAAATTCAAAACATTCATTATTCAAAAGGGCCCAAACTATCAAAAACCATCGGTTTCAATGAACACACATTTCTTGGTAGAATCATGCAGGACTGAAATTTTTGATGTTTTTCTACTCCTCTCATGAGCCCAAACAAGTCTCTAAAAGCATGAGTTTGCAACTACTTTCCTTTTGGAGAAAATTCAAAACATTCATTATTCAATAGAGCCCAATAGCAAAAATCAGGTTTTGAATGAAGAATCACATTTCTTGGTAGAATCATGCAGGATTGAAATTTTTGATGGTTTTTTACTCCTCTCAACAGCCCAAACAAGTTTCTAAAAGGATGAGTTTGCAACTACTTTACTTTTGGAGAAAATTCAAAACATTCATTATTCAATAGGGCCCAAACTATCAAAAACCAGCGGTTTCAATGAACACACATTTCTTGGTAGAATCATGCAGGACTGAAATTTTTGATGTTTTTCTACTCCTCTCATGAGCCCAAACAAGTCTCTAAAAGCATGAGTTTGCAACTACTTTACTTTTGGAGAAAATTCAAAACATTCACTATTCAATAGAGCCCAATAGCAAAAATCAGGTTTTGAATGAAGAATCACATTTCTTGGTAAAATCATGCAGGATTGAAATTTTTGATGGTTTTTTACTCCTCTCAACAGCCCAAACAAGTTTCTAAAAGGATGAGTTTGCAACTACTTTACTTTTGGAGAAAATTCAAAACATTCATTATTCAATAGGGCCCAAACTATCAAAAACCAGCGGTTTCAATGAACACACATTTCTTGGTAGAATCATGCAGGACTGAAATTTTTGATGTTTTTCTACTCCTCTCATGAGCCCAAACAAGTCTCTAAAAGCATGAGTTTGCAACTACTTTACTTTTGGAGAAAATTCAAAACATTCATTATTCAATAGAGCCCAATAGCAAAAATCAGGTTTTGAATGAAGAATCACATTCCTTGGTAGAATCATGCAGGATTGAAATTTTTGATGGTTTTTTACTCCTCTCAACAGCCCAAACAAGTTTCTAAAAGGATGAGTTTGCAACTACTTTACTTTTGGAGAAAATTCAAAACATTCATTATTCAATAGGGCCCAAACTATCAAAAACCAGCGGTTTCAATGAACACACATTTCTTGGTAGAATCATGCAGGACTGAAATTTTTGATGTTTTTCTACTCCTCTCATGAGCCCAAACAAGTATCTAAAAGCATGAGTTTGCAACTACTTTACTTTTGGAGAAAATTCAAAACATTCACTATTCAATAGAGCCCAATAGCAAAAATCAGGTTTTGAATGAAGAATCACATTTCTTAGTAAAATCATGCAGGATTGAAATTTTTGATGGTTTTTACTCCTCTCAACAGCCCAAACAAGTTTCTAAAAGGATGAGTTTGCAACTACTTTACTTTTGGAGAAAATTCAAAACATTCATTATTCAATAGGGCCCAAACTATCAAAAACCAGCGGTTTCAATGAACACACATTTCTTGGTAGAATCATGCAGGACTGAAATTTTTGATGTTTTTCTACTCCTCTCATGAGCCCAAACAAGTCTCTAAAAGCATGAGTTTGCAACTACTTTACTTTTGGAGAAAATTCAAAACATTCATTATTCAATAGAGCCCAATAGCAAAAATCAGGTTTTGAATGAAGAATCACATTCCTTGGTAGAATCATGCAGGATTGAAATTTTTGATGGTTTTTTACTCCTCTCAACAGCCCAAACAAGTTTCTAAAAGGATGAGTTTGCAACTACTTTACTTTTGGAGAAAATTCAAAACATTCATTATTCAATAGGGCCCAAACTATCAAAAACCAGCGGTTTCAATGAACACACATTTCTTGGTAGAATCATGCAGGACTGAAATTTTTGATGTTTTTCTACTCCTCTCATGAGCCCAAACAAGTCTCTAAAAGCATGAGTTTGCAACTACTTTACTTTTGGAGAAAATTCAAAACATTCATTATTCAATAGAGCCCAATAGCAAAAATCAGGTTTTGAATGAAGAATCACATTTCTTGGTAGAATCATGCAGGATTGAAATTTTTGATGGTTTTTTACTCCTCTCAACAGCCCAAACAAGTTTCTAAAAGGATGAGTTTGCAACTACTTTACTTTTGGAGAAAATTCAAAACATTCATTATTCAATAGGGCCCAAACTATCAAAAACCATCGGTTTCAATGAACACACATTTCTTGGTAGAATCATGCAGGACTGAAATTTTTGATGTTTTTCTACTCCTCTCATGAGCCCAAACAAGTCTCTAAAAGCATGAGTTTGCAACTACTTTACTTTTGGAGAAAATTCAAAACATTCATTATTCAATAGAGCCCAATAGCAAAAATCAGGTTTTGAATGAAGAATCACATTCCTTGGTAGAATCATGCAGGATTGAAATTTTTGATGGTTTTTTACTCCTCTCAACAGCCCAAACAAGTTTCTAAAAGGATGAGTTTGCAACTACTTTACTTTTGGAGAAAATTCAAAACATTCATTATTCAATAGGGCCCAAACTATCAAAAACCAGCGGTTTCAATGAACACACATTTCTTGGTAGAATCATGCAGGACTGAAATTTTTGATGTTTTTCTACTCCTCTCATGAGCCCAAACAAGTCTCTAAAAGCATGAGTTTGCAACTACTTTACTTTTGGAGAAAATTCAAAACATTCATTATTCAATAGAGCCCAATAGCAAAAATCAGGTTTTGAATGAAGAATCACATTTCTTGGTAGAATCATGCAGGATTGAAATTTTTTATGGTTTTTTACTCCTCTCAACAGCCCAAACAAGTTTCTAAAAGGATAAGTTTGCAACTACTTTACTTTTGGAGAAAATTCAAAACATTCATTATTCAAAAGGGCCCAAACTATCAAAAACCATTGGTTTCAATGAACACACATTTCTTGGTAGAATCATGCAGGACTGAAATTTTTGATGTTTTTCTACTCCTCTCATGAGCCCAAACAAGTCTCTAAAAGCATGAGTTTGCAACTACTTTACTTTTGGAGAAAATTCAAAACATTCATTATTCAATAGAGCCCAATAGCAAAAATCAGGTTTTGAATGAAGTATCACATTTCTTGGTAAAATCATGCAGGATTGAAATTTTTGATGGTTTT
The DNA here is from genome assembly GCF_039654945.1 of Dendrobates tinctorius. Lineage (NCBI taxonomy): Eukaryota > Metazoa > Chordata > Amphibia > Anura > Dendrobatidae > Dendrobates > Dendrobates tinctorius. Next base: position 23,320,506 of record NW_027361713.1, read on the forward strand.
TTACTCCTCTCAACAGCCCAAACAAGTTTCTAAAAGGATGAGTTTGCAACTACTTTACTTTTGGAGAAAATTCAAAACATTCATTATTCAATAGGGCCCAAACTATCAAAAACCAGCGGTTTCAATGAACACACATTTCTTGGTAGAATCATGCAGGACTGAAATTTTTGATGTTTTTCTACTCCTCTCATGAGCCCAAACAAGTATCTAAAAGCATGAGTTTGCAACTACTTTACTTTTGGAGAAAATTCAAAACATTCACTATTCAATAGAGCCCAATAGCAAAAATCAGGTTTTGAATGAAGAATCACATTTCTTAGTAAAATCATGCAGGATTGAAATTTTTGATGGTTTTTACTCCTCTCAACAGCCCAAACAAGTTTCTAAAAGGATGAGTTTGCAACTACTTTACTTTTGGAGAAAATTCAAAACATTCATTATTCAATAGGGCCCAAACTATCAAAAACCAGCGGTTTCAATGAACACACATTTCTTGGTAGAATCATGCAGGACTAAAATTTTTGATGTTTTTCTACTCCTCTCATGAGCCCAAACAAGTCTCTAAAAGCATGAGTTTGCAACTACTTTACTTTTGGAGAAAATTCAAAACATTCATTATTCAATAGAGCCCAATAGCAAAAATCAGGTTTTGAATGAAGAATCACATTTCTTGGTAGAATCATGCAGGATTGAAATTTTTGATGGTTTTTTACTCCTCTCAACAGCCCAAACAAGTTTCTAAAAGGATGAGTTTGCAACTACTTTACTTTTGGAGAAAATTCAAAACATTCATTATTCAATAGGGCCCAAACTATCAAAAACCAGCGGTTTCAATGAACACACATTTCTTGGTAGAATCATGCAGGACTGAAATTTTTGATGTTTTTCTACTCCTCTCATGAGCCCAAACAAGTCTCTAAAAGCATGAGTTTGCAACTACTTTACTTTTGGAGAAAATTCAAAACATTCATTATTCAATAGAGCCCAATAGCAAAAATCAGGTTTTGAATGAAGAATCACATTTCTTGGTAGAATCATGCAGGATTGAAATTTTTGATGGTTTTTTACTCCTCTCAACAGCCCAAACAAGTTTCTAAAAGGATGAGTTTGCAACTACTTTACTTTTGGAGAAAATTCAAAACATTCATTATTCAATAGGGCCCAAACTATCAAAAACCAGCGGTTTCAATGAACACACATTTCTTGGTAGAATCATGCAGGACTGAAATTTTTGATGTTTTTCTACTCCTCTCATGAGCCCAAACAAGTCTCTAAAAGCATGAGTTTGCAACTACTTTACTTTTGGAGAAAATTCAAAACATTCATTATTCAATAGAGCCCAATAGCAAAAATCAGGTTTTGAATGAAGAATCACATTTCTTGGTAGAATCATGCAGGATTGAAATTTTTGATGGTTTTTTACTCCTCTCAACAGCCCAAACAAGTTTCTAAAAGGATGAGTTTGCAACTACTTTACTTTTGGAGAAAATTCAAAACATTCATTATTCAATAGGGCCCAAACTATCAAAAACCAGCGGTTTCAATGAACACACATTTCTTGGTAGAATCATGCAGGACTGAAATTTTTGATGTTTTTCTACTCCTCTCATGAGCCCAAACAAGTCTCTAAAAGCATGAGTTTGCAACTACTTTACTTTTGGAGAAAATTCAAAACATTCATTATTCAATAGAGCCCAATAGCAAAAATCAGGTTTTGAATGAAGAATCACATTTCTTGGTAAAATCATGCAATATTGAAATTTTTGATGGTTTTTTACTCGTCTCAACAGCCCAAACAAGTTTCTAAAAGGATGAGTTTGCAACTACTTTACTTTTGGAGAAAATTCAAAACATTCATTATTCAATAGGGCCCAAACTATCAAAAACCAGCGGTTTCAATGAACACACATTTCTTGGTAGAATCATGCAGGACTGAAATTTTTGATGTTTTTCTACTCCTCTCATGAGCCCAAACAAGTATCTAAAAGCATGAGTTTGCAACTACTTTACTTTTGGAGAAAATTCAAAACATTCACTATTCAATAAAGCCCAATAGCAAAAATCAGGTTTTGAATGAAGAATCACATTTCTTAGTAAAATCATGCAGGATTGAAATTTTTGATGGTTTTTTACTCCTCTCAAGAGCCCAAACAAGTTTCTAAAAGGATGAGTTTGCAACTACTTTACTTTTGGAGAAAATTCAAAACATTCATTATTCAATAGGGCCCAAACTATCAAAAACCAGCGGTTTCAATGAACACACATTTCTTGGTAGAATCATGCAGGACTGAAATTTTTGATGTTTTTCTACTCCTCTCATGAGCCCAAACAAGTCTCTAAAAGCATGAGTTTGCAACTACTTTACTTTTGGAGAAAATTCAAAACATTCATTATTCAATAGAGCCCAATAGCAAAAATCAGGTTTTGAATGAAGAATCACATTTCTTGGTAGAATCATGCAGGATTGAAATTTTTGATGGTTTTTTACTCCTCTCAACAGCCCAAACAAGTTTCTAAAAGGATGAGTTTGCAACTACTTTACTTTTGGAGAAAATTCAAAACATTCATTATTCAATAGGGCCCAAACTATCAAAAACCAGCGGTTTTTTACTCCTCTCAAGAGCCCAAACAAGTTTCTAAAAGGATGAGTTTGCAACTACTTTACTTTTGGAGAAAATTCAAAACATTCATTATTCAATAGTGCCCAAACTATCAAAAACCAGCGGTTTGAATGAACACACATTTCTTGGTAGAATCATGCAGGACTGAAATTTTTGATGTTTTTCTACTCCTCTCATGAGCCCAAACAAGTCTCTAAAAGCATGAGTTTGCAACTACTTTACTTTTGGAGAAAATTCAAAACATTCATTATTCAATAGAGCCCAATAGCAAAAATCAGGTTTTGAATGAAGAATCACATTTCTTGGTAAAATCATGCAGGATTGAAATTTTTGATGGTTTTTTACTCCTCTCAACAGCCCAAACAAGTTTCTAAAAGGATGAGTTTGCAACTACTTTACTTTTGGAGAAAATTCAAAACATTCATTATTCAATAGGGCCCAAACTATCAAAAACCAGCGGTTTCAATGAACACACATTTCTTGGTAGAATCATGCAGGACTGAAATTTTTGATGTTTTTCTTCTCCTCTCATGAGCCCAAACAAGTATCTAAAAGCATGAGTTTGCAACTACTTTACTTTTGGAGAAAATTCAAAACATTCACTATTCAATAGAGCCCAATAGCAAAAATCAGGTTTTGAATGAAGAATCACATTTCTTAGTAAAATCATGCAGGATTGAAATTTTTGATGGTTTTTTACTCCTCTCAAGAGCCCAAACAAGTTTCTAAAAGGATGAGTTTGCAACTACTTTACTTTTGGAGAAAATTCAAAACATTCATTATTCAATAGGGCCCAAACTATCAAAAACCAGCGGTTTGAATGAACACACATTTCTTGGTAGAATCATGCAGGACTGAAATTTTTGATGTTTTTCTACTCCTCTCTTGAGCCCAAACAAGTCTCTAAAAGCATGAGTTTGCAACTACTTTACTTTTGGAGAAAATTCAAAACATTCATTATTCAATAGAGCCCAATAGCAAAAATCAGGTTTTGAATGAAGAATCACATTTCTTGGTAGAATCATGCAGGATTGAAATTTTTGATGGTTTTTTACTCCTCTCAACAGCCCAAACAAGTTTCTAAAAGGATGAGTTTGCAACTACTTTACTTTTGGAGAAAATTCAAAACATTCATTATTCAATAGGGCCCAAACTATCAAAAACCAGCGGTTTCAATGAACACACATTTCTTGGTAGAATCATGCAGGACTGAAATTTTTGATGTTTTTCTACTCCTCTCATGAGCCCAAACAAGTCTCTAAAAGCATGAGTTTGCAACTACTTTACTTTTGGAGAAAATTCAAAACATTCACTATTCAATAGAGCCCAATAGCAAAAATCAGGTTTTGAATGAAGAATCACATTTCTTGGTAAAATCATGCAGGATTGAAATTTTTGATGGTTTTTTACTCCTCTCAACAGCCCAAACAAGTTTCTAAAAGGATGAGTTTGCAACTACTTTACTTTTGGAGAAAATTCAAAACATTCATTATTCAATAGGGCCCAAACTATCAAAAACCAGCGGTTTCAATGAACACACATTTCTTGGTAGAATCATGCAGGACTGAAATTTTTGATGTTTTTCTACTCCTCTCATGAGCCCAAACAAGTCTCTAAAAGCATGAGTTTGCAACTACTTTACTTTTGGAGAAAATTCAAAACATTCATTATTCAATAGAGCCCAATAGCAAAAATCAGGTTTTGAATGAAGAATCACATTTCTTGGTAAAATCATGCAGGATTGAAATTTTTGATGGTTTTTTACTCCTCTCAACAGCCCAAACAAGTTTCTAAAAGGATGAGTTTGCAACTACTTTACTTTTGGAGAAAATTCAAAACATTCATTGTTCAATAGGGCCCAAACTATCAAAAACCAGCGGTTTCAATGAACACACATTTCTTTGTAGAATCATGCAGGACTGAAATTTTTGATGTTTTTCTACTCCTCTCATGAGCCCAAACAAGTATCTAAAAGCATGAGTTTGCAACTACTTTACTTTTGGAGAAAATTCAAAACATTCACTATTCAATAGAGCCCAATAGCAAAAATCAGGTTTTGAATGAAGAATCACATTTCTTAGTAAAATCGTACAGGATTGAAATTTTTGATGGTTTTTTACTCCTCTCAAGAGCCCAAACAAGTTTCTAAAAGGATGAGTTTGCAACTACTTTACTTTTGGAGAAAATTCAAAACATTCATTATTCAATAGGGCCCAAACTATCAAAAACCAGCGGTTTGAATGAACACACATTTCTTGGTAGAATCATGCAAGACTGAAATTTTTGATGTTTTTCTACTCCTCTCATGAGCCCAAACAAGTCTCTAAAAGCATGAGTTTGCAACTACTTTACTTTTGGAGAAAATTCAAAACATTCATTATTCAATAGAGCCCAATAGCAAAAATCAGGTTTTGAATGAAGAATCACATTTCTTGGTAGAATCATGCAGGATTGAAATTTTTGATGGTTTTTTACTCCTCTCAACAGCCCAAACAAGTTTCTAAAAGGATGAGTTTGCAACTACTTTACTTTTGGAGAAAATTCAAAACATTCATTATTCAATAGGGCCCAAACTATCAAAAACCAGCGGTTTCAATGAACACACATTTCTTGGTAGAATCATGCAGGACTGAAATTTTTGATGTTTTTCTACTCCTCTCATGAGCCCAAACAAGTCTCTAAAAGCATGAGCTTGCAACTACTTTACTTTTGGAGAAAATTCAAAACATTCACTATTCAATAGAGCCCAATAGCAAAAATCAGGTTTTGAATGAAGAATCACATTTCTTAGTAAAATCATGCAGGATTGAAATTTTTGATGGTTTTTTACTCCTCTCAAGAGCCCAAACAAGTTTCTAAAAGGATGAGTTTGCAACTACTTTACTTTTGGAGAAAATTCAAAACATTCATTATTCAATAGGGCCCAAACTATCAAAAACCAGCGGTTTGAATGAACACACATTTCTTGGTAGAATCATGCAGGACTGAAATTTTTGATGTTTTTCTACTCCTCTCATGAGCCCAAACAAGTCTCTAAAAGCATGAGTTTGCAACTACTTTACTTTTGGAGAAAATTCAAAACATTCATTATTCAATAGAGCCCAATAGCAAAAATCAGGTTTTGAATGAAGAATCACATTTCTTAGTAAAATCATGCAGGATTGAAATTTTTGATGGTTTTTTACTCCTCTCAACAGCCCAAACAAGTTTCTAAAAGGATGAGTTTGCAACTACTTTACTTTTGGAGAAAATTCAAAACATTCATTATTCAATAGGGCCCAAACTATCAAAAACCAGCGGTTTCAATGAACACACATTTCTTGGTAGAATCATGCAGGACTGAAATTTTTGATGTTTTTCTACTCCTCTCATGAGCCCAAACAAGTCTCTAAAAGCATGAGTTTGCAACTACTTTACTTTTGGAGAAAATTCAAAACATTCATTATTCAATAGAGCCCAATAGCAAAAATCAGGTTTTGAATGAAGAATCACATTTCTTGGTAGAATCATGCAGGATTGAAATTTTTGATGGTTTTTTACTCCTCTCAACAGCCCAAACAAGTTTCTAAAAGGATGAGTTTGCAACTACTTTACTTTTGGAGAAAATTCAAAACATTCATTATTCAATAGGGCCCAAACTATCAAAAACCAGCGGTTTCAATGAACACACATTTCTTGGTAGAATCATGCAGGACTGAAATTTTTGATGTTTTTCTACTCCTCTCATGAGCCCAAACAAGTCTCTAAAAGCATGAGTTTGCAACTACTTTACTTTTGGAGAAAATTCAAAACATTCATTATTCAATAGAGCCCAATAGCAAAAATCAGGTTTTGAATGAAGAATCACATTTCTTGGTAGAATCATGCAGGATTGAAATTTTTGATGGTTTTTTACTCCTCTCAACAGCCCAAACAAGTTTCTAAAAGGATGAGTTTGCAACTACTTTAGTTTTGGAGAAAATTCAAAACATTCATTATTCAATAGGGCCCAAACTATCAAAAACCAGCGGTTTCAATGAACACACATTTCTTGGTAGAATCATGCAGGACTGAAATTTTTGATGTTTTTCTACTCCTCTCATGAGCCCAAACAAGTCTCTAAAAGCATGAGTTTGCAACTACTTTACTTTTGGAGAAAATTCAAAACATTCATTATTCAATAGAGCCCAATAGCAAAAATCAGGTTTTGAATGAAGAATCACATTTCTTGGTAAAATCATGCAGGATTGAAATTTTTGATGGTTTTTTACTCCTCTCAACAGCCCAAACAAGTTTCTAAAAGGATGAGTTTGCAACTACTTTACTTTTGGAGAAAATTCAAAACATTCATTATTCAATAGGGCCCAAACTATCAAAAACCAGCGGTTTCAATGAACACACATTTCTTGGTAGAATCATGCAGGACTGAAATTTTTGATGTTTTTCTACTCCTCTCATGAGCCCAAACAAGTCTCTAAAAGCATGAGTTTGCAACTACTTTACTTTTGGAGAAAATTCAAAACATTCATTATTCAATAGAGCCCAATAGCAAAAATCAGGTTTTGAATGAAGAATCACATTTCTTGGTAAAATCATGCAGGATTGAAATTTTTGATGGTTTTTTACTCCTCTCAACAGCCCAAACAAGTTTCTAAAAGGATGAGTTTGCAACTACTTTACTTTTGGAGAAAATTCAAAACATTCATTATTCAATAGGGCCCAAACTATCAAAAACCAGCGGTTTCAATGAACACACATTTCTTGGTAGAATCATGCAGGACTGAAATTTTTGATGTTTTTCTACTCCTCTCATGAGCCCAAACAAGTCTCTAAAAGCATGAGTTTGCAACTACTTTACTTTTGGAGAAAATTCAAAACATTCATTATTCAATAGAGCCCAATAGCAAAAATCAGGTTTTGAATGAAGAATCACATTTCTTGGTAAAATCATGCAGGATTGAAATTTTTGATGGTTTTTTACTCCTCTCAACAGCCCAAACAAGTTTCTAAAAGGATGAGTTTGCAACTACTTTACTTTTGGAGAAAATTCAAAACATTCATTATTCAATAGGGCCCAAACAATCAAAAACCAGCGGTTTCAATGAACACACATTTCTTGGTAGAATCATGCAGGACTGAAATTTTTGATGTTTTTCTACTCCTCTCATGAGCCCAAACAAGTCTCTAAAAGCATGAGTTTGCAACTACTTTACTTTTGGAGAAAATTCAAAACATTCACTATTCAATAGAGCCCAATAGCAAAAATCAGGTTTTGAATGAAGAATCACATTTCTTGGTAATATCATGCAGGATTGAAATTTTTGACGGTTTTTTACTCCTCTCAACAGCCCAAACAAGTTTCTAAAAGGATGAGTTTGCAACTACTTTACTTTTGGAGAAAATTCAAAACATTCATTGTTCAATAGGGCCCAAACTATCAAAAACCAGCGGTCTCAATGAACACACATTTCTTGGTAGAATCATGCAGGACTGAAATTTTTGATGTTTTTCTACTCCTCTCATGAGCCCAAACAAGTCTCTAAAAGCATGAGTTTGCAACTACTTTACTTTTGGAGAAAATTCAAAACATTCACTATTCAATAGAGCCCAATAGCAAAAATCAGGTTTTGAATGAAGAATCACATTTCTTGGTAAAATCATGCAGGATTGAAATTTTTGATGGTTTTTTACTCCTCTCAACAGCCCAAACAAGTTTCTAAAAGGATGAGTTTGCAACTACTTTACTTTTGGAGAAAATTCAAAACATTCATTATTCAAAAGGGCCCAAACTATCAAAAACCATCGGTTTCAATGAACACACATTTCTTGGTAGAATCATGGAGGACTGAAATTTTTGATGTTTTTCTACTCCTCTCATGAGCCCAAACAAGTCTCTAAAAGCATGAGTTTGCAACTACTTTACTTTTGGAGAAAATTCAAAACATTCATTATTCAATAGAGCCCAATAGCAAAAATCAGGTTTTGAATGAAGAATCACATTTCTTGGTAGAATCATGCAGGATTGAAATTTTTGATGGTTTTTTACTCCTCTCAACAGCCCAAACAAGTTTCTAAAAGGATGAGTTTGCAACTACTTTACTTTTGGAGAAAATTCAAAACATTCATTGTTCAATAGGGCCCAAACTATCAAAAACCAGCGGTTTCAATGAACACACATTTCTTGGTAGAATCATGCAGGACTGAAATTTTTGATGTTTTTCTACTCCTCTCATGAGCCCAAACAAGTCTCTAAAAGCATGAGCTTGCAACTACTTTACTTTTGGAGAAAATTCAAAACATTCACTATTCAATAGAGCCCAATAGCAAAAATCAGGTTTTGAATGAAGAATCACATTTCTTAGTAAAATCATGCAGGATTGAAATTTTTGATGGTTTTTTACTCCTCTCAAGAGCCCAAACAAGTTTCTAAAAGGATGAGTTTGCAACTACTTTACTTTTGGAGAAAATTCAAAACATTCATTATTCAATAGGGCCCAAACTATCAAAAACCAGCGGTTTGAATGAACACACATTTCTTGGTAGAATCATGCAGGACTGAAATTTTTGATGTTTTTCTACTCCTCTCATGAGCCCAAACAAGTCTCTAAAAGCATGAGTTTGCAACTACTTTACTTTTGGAGAAAATTCAAAACATTCATTATTCAATAGAGCCCAATAGCAAAAATCAGGTTTTGAATGAAGAATCACATTTCTTAGTAAAATCATGCAGGATTGAAATTTTTGATGGTTTTTTACTCCTCTCAACAGCCCAAACAAGTTTCTAAAAGGATGAGTTTGCAACTACTTTACTTTTGGAGAAAATTCAAAACATTCATTATTCAATAGGGCCCAAACTATCAAAAACCAGCGGTTTCAATGAACACACATTTCTTGGTAGAATCATGCAGGACTGAAATTTTTGATGTTTTTCTACTCCTCTCATGAGCCCAAACAAGTCTCTAAAAGCATGAGTTTGCAACTACTTTACTTTTGGAGAAAATTCAAAACATTCATTATTCAATAGAGCCCAATAGCAAAAATCAGGTTTTGAATGAAGAATCACATTTCTTGGTAGAATCATGCAGGATTGAAATTTTTGATGGTTTTTTACTCCTCTCAACAGCCCAAACAAGTTTCTAAAAGGATGAGTTTGCAACTACTTTACTTTTGGAGAAAATTCAAAACATTCATTATTCAATAGGGCCCAAACTATCAAAAACCAGCGGTTTCAATGAACACACATTTCTTGGTAGAATCATGCAGGACTGAAATTTTTGATGTTTTTCTACTCCTCTCATGAGCCCAAACAAGTCTCTAAAAGCATGAGTTTGCAACTACTTTACTTTTGGAGAAAATTCAAAACATTCATTATTCAATAGAGCCCAATAGCAAAAATCAGGTTTTGAATGAAGAATCACATTTCTTGGTAAAATCATGCAGGATTGAAATTTTTGATGGTTTTTTACTCCTCTCAACAGCCCAAACAAGTTTCTAAAAGGATGAGTTTGCAACTACTTTACTTTTGGAGAAAATTCAAAACATTCATTATTCAATAGGGCCCAAACTATCAAAAACCAGCGGTTTCAATGAACACACATTTCTTGGTAGAATCATGCAGGACTGAAATTTTTGATGTTTTTCTACTCCTCTCATGAGCCCAAACAAGTCTCTAAAAGCATGAGTTTGCAACTACTTTACTTTTGGAGAAAATTCAAAACATTCATTATTCAATAGAGCCCAATAGCAAAAATCAGGTTTTGAATGAAGAATCACATTTCTTGGTAAAATCATGCAGGATTGAAATTTTTGATGGTTTTTTACTCCTCTCAACAGCCCAAACAAGTTTCTAAAAGGATGAGTTTGCAACTACTTTACTTTTGGAGAAAATTCAAAACATTCATTATTCAATAGGGCCCAAACTATCAAAAACCAGCGGTTTCAATGAACACACATTTCTTGGTAGAATCATGCAGGACTGAAATTTTTGATGTTTTTCTACTCCTCTCATGAGCCCAAACAAGTCTCTAAAAGCATGAGTTTGCAACTACTTTACTTTTGGAGAAAATTCAAAACATTCATTATTCAATAGAGCCCAATAGCAAAAATCAGGTTTTGAATGAAGAATCACATTTCTTGGTAAAATCATGCAGGATTGAAATTTTTGATGGTTTTTTACTCCTCTCAACAGCCCAAACAAGTTTCTAAAAGGATGAGTTTGCAACTACTTTACTTTTGGAGAAAATTCAAAACATTCATTATTCAATAGGGCCCAAACAATCAAAAACCAGCGGTTTCAATGAACACACATTTCTTGGTAGAATCATGCAGGACTGAAATTTTTGATGTTTTTCTACTCCTCTCATGAGCCCAAACAAGTCTCTAAAAGCATGAGTTTGCAACTACTTTACTTTTGGAGAAAATTCAAAACATTCACTATTCAATAGAGCCCAATAGCAAAAATCAGGTTTTGAATGAAGAATCACATTTCTTGGTAATATCATGCAGGATTGAAATTTTTGACGGTTTTTTACTCCTCTCAACAGCCCAAACAAGTTTCTAAAAGGATGAGTTTGCAACTACTTTACTTTTGGAGAAAATTCAAAACATTCATTGTTCAATAGGGCCCAAACTATCAAAAACCAGCGGTCTCAATGAACACACATTTCTTGGTAGAATCATGCAGGACTGAAATTTTTGATGTTTTTCTACTCCTCTCATGAGCCCAAACAAGTCTCTAAAAGCATGAGTTTGCAACTACTTTACTTTTGGAGAAAATTCAAAACATTCACTATTCAATAGAGCCCAATAGCAAAAATCAGGTTTTGAATGAAGAATCACATTTCTTGGTAAAATCATGCAGGATTGAAATTTTTGATGGTTTTTTACTCCTCTCAACAGCCCAAACAAGTTTCTAAAAGGATGAGTTTGCAACTACTTTACTTTTGGAGAAAATTCAAAACATTCATTATTCAAAAGGGCCCAAACTATCAAAAACCATCGGTTTCAATGAACACACATTTCTTGGTAGAATCATGCAGGACTGAAATTTTTGATGTTTTTCTACTCCTCTCATGAGCCCAAACAAGTCTCTAAAAGCATGAGTTTGCAACTACTTTACTTTTGGAGAAAATTCAAAACATTCATTATTCAATAGAGCCCAATAGCAAAAATCAGGTTTTGAATGAAGAATCACATTTCTTGGTAGAATCATGCAGGATTGAAATTTTTGATGGTTTTTTACTCCTCTCAACAGCCCAAACAAGTTTCTAAAAGGATGAGTTTGCAACTACTTTACTTTTGGAGAAAATTCAAAACATTCATTGTTCAATAGGGCCCAAACTATCAAAAACCAGCGGTTTCAATGAACACACATTTCTTGGTAGAATCATGCAGGACTGAAATTTTTGATGTTTTTCTACTCCTCTCATGAGCCCAAACAAGTCTCTAAAAGCATGAGCTTGCAACTACTTTACTTTTGGAGAAAATTCAAAACATTCACTATTCAATAGAGCCCAATAGCAAAAATCAGGTTTTGAATGAAGAATCACATTTCTTAGTAAAATCATGCAGGATTGAAATTTTTGATGGTTTTTTACTCCTCTCAAGAGCCCAAACAAGTTTCTAAAAGGATGAGTTTGCAACTACTTTACTTTTGGAGAAAATTCAAAACATTCATTATTCAATAGGGCCCAAACTATCAAAAACCAGCGGTTTGAATGAACACACATTTCTTGGTAGAATCATGCAGGACTGAAATTTTTGATGTTTTTCTACTCCTCTCATGAGCCCAAACAAGTCTCTAAAAGCATGAGTTTGCAACTACTTTACTTTTGGAGAAAATTCAAAACATTCATTATTCAATAGAGCCCAATAGCAAAAATCAGGTTTTGAATGAAGAATCACATTTCTTAGTAAAATCATGCAGGATTGAAATTTTTGATGGTTTTTTACTCCTCTCAACAGCCCAAACAAGTTTCTAAAAGGATGAGTTTGCAACTACTTTACTTTTGGAGAAAATTCAAAACATTCATTATTCAATAGGGCCCAAACAATCAAAAACCAGCGGTTTCAATGAACACACATTTCTTGGTAGAATCATGCAGGACTGAAATTTTTGATGTTTTTCTACTCCTCTCATGAGCCCAAACAAGTCTCTAAAAGCATGAGTTTGCAACTACTTTACTTTTGGAGAAAATTCAAAACATTCATTATTCAATAGAGCCCAATAGCAAAAATCAGGTTTTGAATGAAGAATCACATTTCTTGGTAGAATCATGCAGGATTGAAATTTTTGATGGTTTTTTACTCCTCTCAACAGCCCAAACAAGTTTCTAAAAGGATGAGTTTGCAACTACTTTACTTTTGGAGAAAATTCAAAACATTCATTATTCAATAGGGCCCAAACTATCAAAAACCAGCGGTTTCAATGAACACACATTTCTTGGTAGAATCATGCAGGACTGAAATTTTTGATGTTTTTCTACTCCTCTCATGAGCCCAAACAAGTCTCTAAAAGCATGAGTTTGCAACTACTTTACTTTTGGAGAAAATTCAAAACATTCATTATTCAATAGAGCCCAATAGCAAAAATCAGGTTTTGAATGAAGAATCACATTTCTTGGTAGAATCATGCAGGATTGAAATTTTTGATGGTTTTTTACTCCTCTCAACAGCCCAAACAAGTTTCTAAAAGGATGAGTTTGCAACTACTTTAGTTTTGGAGAAAATTCAAAACATTCATTATTCAATAGGGCCCAAACTATCAAAAACCAGCGGTTTCAATGAACACACATTTCTTGGTAGAATCATGCAGGACTGAAATTTTTGATGTTTTTCTACTCCTCTCATGAGCCCAAACAAGTCTCTAAAAGCATGAGTTTGCAACTACTTTACTTTTGGAGAAAATTCAAAACATTCATTATTCAATAGAGCCCAATAGCAAAAATCAGGTTTTGAATGAAGAATCACATTTCTTGGTAAAATCATGCAGGATTGAAATTTTTGATGGTTTTTTACTCCTCTCAACAGCCCAAACAAGTTTCTAAAAGGATGAGTTTGCAACTACTTTACTTTTGGAGAAAATTCAAAACATTCATTATTCAATAGGGCCCAAACTATCAAAAACCAGCGGTTTCAATGAACACACATTTCTTGGTAGAATCATGCAGGACTGAAATTTTTGATGTTTTTCTACTCCTCTCATGAGCCCAAACAAGTCTCTAAAAGCATGAGTTTGCAACTACTTTACTTTTGGAGAAAATTCAAAACATTCATTATTCAATAGAGCCCAATAGCAAAAATCAGGTTTTGAATGAAGAATCACATTTCTTGGTAAAATCATGCAGGATTGAAATTTTTGATGGTTTTTTACTCCTCTCAACAGCCCAAACAAGTTTCTAAAAGGATGAGTTTGCAACTACTTTACTTTTGGAGAAAATTCAAAACATTAATTATTCAATAGGGCCCAAACTATCAAAAACCAGCGGTTTCAATGAACACACATTTCTTGGTAGAATCATGCAGGACTGAAATTTTTGATGTTTTTCTACTCCTCTCATGAGCCCAAACAAGTCTCTAAAAGCATGAGTTTGCAACTACTTTACTTTTGGAGAAAATTCAAAACATTCATTATTCAATAGAGCCCAATAGCAAAAATCAGGTTTTGAATGAAGAATCACATTTCTTGGTAAAATCATGCAGGATTGAAATTTTTGATGGTTTTTTACTCCTCTCAACAGCCCAAACAAGTTTCTAAAAGGATGAGTTTGCAACTACTTTACTTTTGGAGAAAATTCAAAACATTCATTATTCAATAGGGCCCAAACAATCAAAAACCAGCGGTTTCAATGAACACACATTTCTTGGTAGAATCATGCAGGACTGAAATTTTTGATGTTTTTCTACTCCTCTCATGAGCCCAAACAAGTCTCTAAAAGCATGAGTTTGCAACTACTTTACTTTTGGAGAAAATTCAAAACATTCACTATTCAATAGAGCCCAATAGCAAAAATCAGGTTTTGAATGTAGAATCACATTTCTTGGTAATATCATGCAGGATTGAAATTTTTGACGGTTTTTTACTCCTCTCAACAGCCCAAACAAGTTTCTAAAAGGATGAGTTTGCAACTACTTTACTTTTGGAGAAAATTCAAAACATTCATTGTTCAATAGGGCCCAAACTATCAAAAACCAGCGGTCTCAATGAACACACATTTCTTGGTAGAATCATGCAGGACTGAAATTTTTGATGTTTTTCTACTCCTCTCATGAGCCCAAACAAGTCTCTAAAAGCATGAGTTTGCAACTACTTTACTTTTGGAGAAAATTCAAAACATTCACTATTCAATAGAGCCCAATAGCAAAAATCAGGTTTTGAATGAAGAATCACATTTCTTGGTAAAATCATGCAGGATTGAAATTTTTGATGGTTTTTTACTCCTCTCAACAGCCCAAACAAGTTTCTAAAAGGATGAGTTTGCAACTACTTTACTTTTGGAGAAAATTCAAAACATTCATTATTCAAAAGGGCCCAAACTATCAAAAACCATCGGTTTCAATGAACACACATTTCTTGGTAGAATCATGCAGGACTGAAATTTTTGATGTTTTTCTACTCCTCTCATGAGCCCAAACAAGTCTCTAAAAGCATGAGTTTGCAACTACTTTACTTTTGGAGAAAATTCAAAACATTCATTATTCAATAGAGCCCAATAGCAAAAATCAGGTTTTGAATGAAGAATCACATTTCTTGGTAGAATCATGCAGGATTGAAATTTTTGATGGTTTTTTACTCCTCTCAACAGCCCAAACAAGTTTCTAAAAGGATGAGTTTGCAACTACTTTACTTTTGGAGAAAATTCAAAACATTCATTGTTCAATAGGGCCCAAACTATCAAAAACCAGTGGTTTCAATGAACACACATTTCTTGGTAGAATCATGCAGGACTGAAATTTTTGATGTTTTTCTACTCCTCTCATGAGCCCAAACAAGTCTCTAAAAGCATGAGTTTGCAAGTACTTTACTTTAGGAGAAAATTCAAAACATTCACTATTCAATAGAGCCCAATAGCAAAAATCAGGTTTTGAATGAAGAATCACATTTCTTGGTAAAATCATGCAGGATTGAAATTTATGATGGTTTTTTACTCCTCTCAACAGCCCAAACAAGTTTCTAAAAGGATGAGTTTGCAACTACTTTACTTTTGGAGAAAATTCAAAACATTCATTATTCAATAGGGCCCAAACTATCAAAAACCAGCGGTTTCAATGAACACACATTTCTTGGTAGAATCATGCAGGACTGAAATTTTTGATGTTTTTCTACTCCTCTCATGAGCCCAAACAAGTCTCTAAAAGCATGAGTTTGCAACTACTTTACTTTTGGAGAAAATTCAAAACATTCATTATTCAATAGAGCCCAATAGCAAAAATCAGGTTTTGAATGAAGAATCACATTTCTTGGTAGAATCATGCAGGATTGAAATTTTTGATGGTTTTTTACTCCTCTCAACAGCCCAAACAAGTTTCTAAAAGGATGAGTTTGCAACTACTTTACTTTTGGAGAAAATTCAAAACATTCATTATTCAAAAGGGCCCAAACTATCAAAAACCATCGGTTTCAATGAACACACATTTCTTGGTAGAATCATGCAGGACTGAAATTTTTGATGTTTTTCTACTCCTCTCATGAGCCCAAACAAGTCTCTAAAAGCATGAGTTTGCAACTACTTTACTTTTGGAGAAAATTCAAAACATTCATTATACAATAGAGCCCAATAGCAAAAATCAGGTTTTGAATGAAGAATCACATTTCTTGGTAAAATCATGCAGGATTGAAATTTTTGATGGTTTTTTACTCCTCTCAACAGCCCAAACAAGTTTCTAAAAGGATGAGTTTGCAACTACTTTACTTTTGGAGAAAATTCAAAACATTCATTATTCAATAGGGCCCAAACTATCAAAAACCAGCGGTTTCAATGAACACACATTTCTTGGTAGAATCATGCAGGACTGAAATTTTTGATGTTTTTCTTCTCCTCTCATGAGCCCAAACAAGTATCTAAAAGCATGAGTTTGCAACTACTTTACTTTTGGAGAAAATTCAAAACATTCACTATTCAATAGAGCCCAATAGCAAAAATCAGGTTTTGAATGAAGAATCACATTTCTTAGTAAAATCATGCAGGATTGAAATTTTTGATGGTTTTTTACTCCTCTCAAGAGCCCAAACAAGTTTCTAAAAGGATGAGTTTGCAACTACTTTACTTTTGGAGAAAATTCAAAACATTCATTATTCAATAGGGCCCAAACTATCAAAAACCAGCGGTTTGAATGAACACACATTTCTTGGTAGAATCATGCAGGACTGAAATTTTTGATGTTTTTCTACTCCTCTCTTGAGCCCAAACAAGTCTCTAAAAGCATGAGTTTGCAACTACTTTACTTTTGGAGAAAATTCAAAACATTCATTATTCAATAGAGCCCAATAGCAAAAATCAGGTTTTGAATGAAGAATCACATTTCTTGGTAGAATCATGCAGGATTGAAATTTTTGATGGTTTTTTACTCCTCTCAACAGCCCAAACAAGTTTCTAAAAGGATGAGTTTGCAACTACTTTACTTTTGGAGAAAATTCAAAACATTCATTATTCAATAGGGCCCAAACTATCAAAAACCAGCGGTTTCAATGAACACACATTTCTTGGTAGAATCATGCAGGACTGAAATTTTTGATGTTTTTCTACTCCTCTCATGAGCCCAAACAAGTCTCTAAAAGCATGAGTTTGCAACTACTTTACTTTTGGAGAAAATTCAAAACATTCACTATTCAATAGAGCCCAATAGCAAAAATCAGGTTTTGAATGAAGAATCACATTTCTTGGTAAAATCATGCAGGATTGAAATTTTTGATGGTTTTTTACTCCTCTCAACAGCCCAAACAAGTTTCTAAAAGGATGAGTTTGCAACTACTTTACTTTTGGAGAAAATTCAAAACATTCATTATTCAATAGGGCCCAAACTATCAAAAACCAGTGGTTTCAATGAACACACATTTCTTGGTAGAATCATGCAGGACTGAAATTTTTGATGTTTTTCTACTCCTCTCATGAGTCCAAACAAGTCTCTAAAAGCATGAGTTTGCAACTACTTTACTTTTGGAGAAAATTCAAAACATTCATTATTCAATAGAGCCCAATAGCAAAAATCAGGTTTTGAATGAAGAATCACATTTCTTGGTAGAATCATGCAGGATTGAAATTTTTGATGGTTTTTTACTCCTCTCAACAGCCCAAACAAGTTTCTAAAAGGATGAGTTTGCAACTACTTTACTTTTGGAGAAAATTCAAAACATTCATTATTCAATAGGGCCCAAACTATCAAAAACCAGCGGTTTCAATGAACACACATTTCTTGGTAGAATCATGCAGGACTGAAATTTTTGATGTTTTTCTACTCCTCTCATGAGCCCAAACAAGTCTCTAAAAGCATGAGTTTGCAACTACTTTACTTTTGGAGAAAATTCAAAACATTCATTATTCAATAGAGCCCAATAGCAAAAATCAGGTTTTGAATGAAGAATCACATTTCTTGGTAAAATCATGCAGGATTGAAATTTTTGATGGTTTTTTACTCCTCTCAACAGCCCAAACAAGTTTCTAAAAGGATGAGTTTGCAACTACTTTACTTTTGGAGAAAATTCAAAACATTCATTATTCAATAGGGCCCAAACTATCAAAAACCAGCGGTTTCAATGAACACACATTTCTTGGTAGAATCATGCAGGACTGAAATTTTTGATGTTTTTCTACTCCTCTCATGAGCCCAAACAAGTCTCTAAAAGCATGAGTTTGCAACTACTTTACTTTTGGAGAAAATTCAAAACATTCATTATTCAATAGAGCCCAATAGCAAAAATCAGGTTTTGAATGAAGAATCACATTTCTTGGTAAAATCATGCAGGATTGAAATTTTTGATGGTTTTTTACTCCTCTCAACAGCCCAAACAAGTTTCTAAAAGGATGAGTTTGCAACTACTTTACTTTTGGAGAAAATTCAAAACATTCATTATTCAATAGGGCCCAAACTATCAAAAACCAGCGGTTTCAATGAACACACATTTCTTGGTAGAATCATGCAGGACTGAAATTTTTGATGTTTTTCTACTCCTCTCATGAGCCCAAACAAGTCTCTAAAAGCATGAGTTTGCAACTACTTTACTTTTGGAGAAAATTCAAAACATTCATTATTCAATAGAGCCCAATAGCAAAAATCAGGTTTTGAATGAAGAATCACATTTCTTGGTAAAATCATGCAGGATTGAAATTTTTGATGGTTTTTTACTCCTCTCAACAGCCCAAACAAGTTTCTAAAAGGATGAGTTTGCAACTACTTTACTTTTGGAGAAAATTCAAAACATTCATTATTCAATAGGGCCCAAACTATCAAAAACCAGCGGTTTCAATGAACACACATTTCTTGGTAGAATCATGCAGGACTGAAATTTTTGATGTTTTTCTACTCCTCTCATGAGCCCAAACAAGTCTCTAAAAGCATGAGTTTGCAACTACTTTACTTTTGGAGAAAATTCAAAACATTCATTATTC
This sequence comes from Dendrobates tinctorius, assembly GCF_039654945.1. Taxonomy (NCBI): domain Eukaryota; kingdom Metazoa; phylum Chordata; class Amphibia; order Anura; family Dendrobatidae; genus Dendrobates; species Dendrobates tinctorius. Next base: position 23,339,710 of record NW_027361713.1, read on the forward strand.
AATAGAGCCCAATAGCAAAAATCAGGTTTTGAATGAAGAATCACATTTCTTGGTAAAATCATGCAGGATTGAAATTTTTGATGGTTTTTTACTCCTCTCAACAGCCCAAACAAGTTTCTAAAAGGATGAGTTTGCAACTACTTTACTTTTGGAGAAAATTCAAAACATTCATTATTCAATAGGGCCCAAACAATCAAAAACCAGCGGTTTCAATGAACACACATTTCTTGGTAGAATCATGCAGGACTGAAATTTTTGATGTTTTTCTACTCCTCTCATGAGCCCAAACAAGTCTCTAAAAGCATGAGTTTGCAACTACTTTACTTTTGGAGAAAATTCAAAACATTCACTATTCAATAGAGCCCAATAGCAAAAATCAGGTTTTGAATGAAGAATCACATTTCTTGGTAATATCATGCAGGATTGAAATTTTTGACGGTTTTTTACTCCTCTCAACAGCCCAAACAAGTTTCTAAAAGGATGAGTTTGCTACTACTTTACTTTTGGAGAAAATTCAAAACATTCATTGTTCAATAGGGCCCAAACTATCAAAAACCAGCGGTCTCAATGAACACACATTTCTTGGTAGAATCATGCAGGACTGAAATTTTTGATGTTTTTCTACTCCTCTCATGAGCCCAAACAAGTCTCTAAAAGCATGAGTTTGCAACTACTTTACTTTTGGAGAAAATTCAAAACATTCACTATTCAATAGAGCCCAATAGCAAAAATCAGGTTTTGAATGAAGAATCACATTTCTTGGTAAAATCATGCAGGATTGAAATTTTTGATGGTTTTTTACTCCTCTCAACAGCCCAAACAAGTTTCTAAAAGGATGAGTTTGCAACTACTTTACTTTTGGAGAAAATTCAAAACATTCATTATTCAAAAGGGCCCAAACTATCAAAAACCATCGGTTTCAATGAACACACATTTCTTGGTAGAATCATGCAGGACTGAAATTTTTGATGTTTTTCTACTCCTCTCATGAGCCCAAACAAGTCTCTAAAAGCATGAGTTTGCAACTACTTTACTTTTGGAGAAAATTCAAAACATTCATTATTCAATAGAGCCCAATAGCAAAAATCAGGTTTTGAATGAAGAATCACATTTCTTGGTAGAATCATGCAGGATTGAAATTTTTGATGGTTTTTTACTCCTCTCAACAGCCCAAACAAGTTTCTAAAAGGATGAGTTTGCAACTACTTTACTTTTGGAGAAAATTCAAAACATTCATTATTCAATAGGGCCCAAACTATCAAAAACCAGCGGTTTCAATGAACACACATTTCTTGGTAGAATCATGCAGGACTGAAATTTTTGATGTTTTTCTACTCCTCTCATGAGCCCAAACAAGTCTCTAAAAGCATGAGTTTGCAACTACTTTACTTTTGGAGAAAATTCAAAACATTCATTATTCAATAGAGCCCAATAGCAAAAATCAGGTTTTGAATGAAGAATCACATTTCTTGGTAAAATCATGCAGGATTGAAATTTTTGATGGTTTTTTACTCCTCTCAACAGCCCAAACAAGTTTCTAAAAGGATGAGTTTGCAACTACTTTACTTTTGGAGAAAATTCAAAACATTCATTATTCAATAGGGCCCAAACTATCAAAAACCAGCGGTTTCAATGAACACACATTTCTTGGTAGAATCATGCAGGACTGAAATTTTTGATGTTTTTCTACTCCTCTCATGAGCCCAAACAAGTCTCTAAAAGCATGAGTTTGCAACTACTTTACTTTTGGAGAAAATTCAAAACATTCATTATTCAATAGAGCCCAATAGCAAAAATCAGGTTTTGAATGAAGAATCACATTTCTTGGTAAAATCATGCAGGATTGAAATTTTTGATGGTTTTTTACTCCTCTCAACAGCCCAAACAAGTTTCTAAAAGGATGAGTTTGCAACTACTTTACTTTTGGAGAAAATTCAAAACATTCATTATTCAATAGGGCCCAAACTATCAAAAACCAGCGGTTTCAATGAACACACATTTCTTGGTAGAATCATGCAGGACTGAAATTTTTGATGTTTTTCTACTCCTCTCATGAGCCCAAACAAGTCTCTAAAAGCATGAGTTTGCAACTACTTTACTTTTGGAGAAAATTCAAAACATTCATTATTCAATAGAGCCCAATAGCAAAAATCAGGTTTTGAATGAAGAATCACATTTCTTGGTAAAATCATGCAGGATTGAAATTTTTGATGGTTTTTTACTCCTCTCAACAGCCCAAACAAGTTTCTAAAAGGATGAGTTTGCAACTACTTTACTTTTGGAGAAAATTCAAAACATTCATTATTCAATAGGGCCCAAACTATCAAAAACCAGCGGTTTCAATGAACACACATTTCTTGGTAGAATCATGCAGGACTGAAATTTTTGATGTTTTTCTACTCCTCTCATGAGCCCAAACAAGTCTCTAAAAGCATGAGTTTGCAACTACTTTACTTTTGGAGAAAATTCAAAACATTCATTATTCAATAGAGCCCAATAGCAAAAATCAGGTTTTGAATGAAGAATCACATTTCTTGGTAAAATCATGCAGGATTGAAATTTTTGATGGTTTTTTACTCCTCTCAACAGCCCAAACAAGTTTCTAAAAGGATGAGTTTGCAACTACTTTACTTTTGGAGAAAATTCAAAACATTCATTATTCAATAGGGCCCAAACAATCAAAAACCAGCGGTTTCAATGAACACACATTTCTTGGTAGAATCATGCAGGACTGAAATTTTTGATGTTTTTCTACTCCTCTCATGAGCCCAAACAAGTCTCTAAAAGCATGAGTTTGCAACTACTTTACTTTTGGAGAAAATTCAAAACATTCACTATTCAATAGAGCCCAATAGCAAAAATCAGGTTTTGAATGAAGAATCACATTTCTTGGTAATATCATGCAGGATTGAAATTTTTGACGGTTTTTTACTCCTCTCAACAGCCCAAACAAGTTTCTAAAAGGATGAGTTTGCTACTACTTTACTTTTGGAGAAAATTCAAAACATTCATTGTTCAATAGGGCCCAAACTATCAAAAACCAGCGGTCTCAATGAACACACATTTCTTGGTAGAATCATGCAGGACTGAAATTTTTGATGTTTTTCTACTCCTCTCATGAGCCCAAACAAGTCTCTAAAAGCATGAGTTTGCAACTACTTTACTTTTGGAGAAAATTCAAAACATTCACTATTCAATAGAGCCCAATAGCAAAAATCAGGTTTTGAATGAAGAATCACATTTCTTGGTAAAATCATGCAGGATTGAAATTTTTGATGGTTTTTTACTCCTCTCAACAGCCCAAACAAGTTTCTAAAAGGATGAGTTTGCAACTACTTTACTTTTGGAGAAAATTCAAAACATTCATTATTCAAAAGGGCCCAAACTATCAAAAACCATCGGTTTCAATGAACACACATTTCTTGGTAGAATCATGCAGGACTGAAATTTTTGATGTTTTTCTACTCCTCTCATGAGCCCAAACAAGTCTCTAAAAGCATGAGTTTGCAACTACTTTACTTTTGGAGAAAATTCAAAACATTCATTATTCAATAGAGCCCAATAGCAAAAATCAGGTTTTGAATGAAGAATCACATTTCTTGGTAGAATCATGCAGGATTGAAATTTTTGATGGTTTTTTACTCCTCTCAACAGCCCAAACAAGTTTCTAAAAGGATGAGTTTGCAACTACTTTACTTTTGGAGAAAATTCAAAACATTCATTGTTCAATAGGGCCCAAACTATCAAAAACCAGCGGTTTCAATGAACACACATTTCTTGGTAGAATCATGCAGGACTGAAATTTTTGATGTTTTTCTACTCCTCTCATGAGCCCAAACAAGTCTCTAAAAGCATGAGTTTGCAACTACTTTACTTTTGGAGAAAATTCAAAACATTCACTATTCAATAGAGCCCAATAGCAAAAATCAGGTTTTGAATGAAGAATCACATTTCTTGGTAAAATCATGCAGGATTGAAATTTATGATGGTTTTTTACTCCTCTCAACAGCCCAAACAAGTTTCTAAAAGGATGAGTTTGCAACTACTTTACTTTTGGAGAAAATTCAAAACATTCATTATTCAATAGGGCCCAAACTATCAAAAACCAGCGGTTTCAATGAACACACATTTCTTGGTAGAATCATGCAGGACTGAAATTTTTGATGTTTTTCTACTCCTCTCATGAGCCCAAACAAGTCTCTAAAAGCATGAGTTTGCAACTACTTTACTTTTGGAGAAAATTCAAAACATTCATTATTCAATAGAGCCCAATAGCAAAAATCAGGTTTTGAATGAAGAATCACATTTCTTGGTAGAATCATGCAGGATTGAAATTTTTGATGGTTTTTTACTCCTCTCAACAGCCCAAACAAGTTTCTAAAAGGATGAGTTTGCAACTACTTTACTTTTGGAGAAAATTCAAAACATTCATTATTCAAAAGGGCCCAAACTATCAAAAACCATCGGTTTCAATGAACACACATTTCTTGGTAGAATCATGCAGGACTGAAATTTTTGATGTTTTTCTACTCCTCTCATGAGCCCAAACAAGTCTCTAAAAGCATGAGTTTGCAACTACTTTACTTTTGGAGAAAATTCAAAACATTCATTATACAATAGAGCCCAATAGCAAAAATCAGGTTTTGAATGAAGAATCACATTTCTTGGTAAAATCATGCAGGATTGAAATTTTTGATGGTTTTTTACTCCTCTCAACAGCCCAAACAAGTTTCTAAAAGGATGAGTTTGCAACTACTTTACTTTTGGAGAAAATTCAAAACATTCATTATTCAATAGGGCCCAAACTATCAAAAACCAGCGGTTTCAATGAACACACATTTCTTGGTAGAATCATGCAGGACTGAAATTTTTGATGTTTTTCTACTCCTCTCATGAGCCCAAACAAGTCTCTAAAAGCATGAGTTTGCAACTACTTTACTTTTGGAGAAAATTCAAAACATTCACTATTCAATAGAGCCCAATAGCAAAAATCAGGTTTTGAATGAAGAATCACATTTCTTGGTAAAATCATGCAGGATTGAAATTTTTGATGGTTTTTTACTCCTCTCAACAGCCCAAACAAGTTTCTAAAAGGATGAGTTTGCAACTACTTTACTTTTGGAGAAAATTCAAAACATTCATTATTCAAAAGGGCCCAAACTATCAAAAACCATCGGTTTCAATGAACACACATTTCTTGGTAGAATCATGCAGGACAGAAATTTTTGATGTTTTTCTACTCCTCTCATGAGCCCAAACAAGTCTCTAAAAGCATGAGTTTGCAACTACTTTACTTTTGGAGAAAATTCAAAACATTCACTATTCAATAGAGCCCAATAGCAAAAATCAGGTTTTGAATGAAGAATCACATTTCTTAGTAAAATCATGCAGGATTGAAATTTTTGATGGTTTTTTACTCCTCTCAAGAGCCCAAACAAGTTTCTAAAAGGATGAGTTTGCAACTACTTTACTTTTGGAGAAAATTCAAAACATTCATTATTCAATAGGGCCCAAACTATCAAAAACCAGCGGTTTGAATGAACACACATTTCTTGGTAGAATCATGCAGGACTGAAATTTTTGATGTTTTTCTACTCCTCTCTTGAGCCCAAACAAGTCTCTAAAAGCATGAGTTTGCAACTACTTTACTTTTGGAGAAAATTCAAAACATTCATTATTCAATAGAGCCCAATAGCAAAAATCAGGTTTTGAATGAAGAATCACATTTCTTGGTAGAATCATGCAGGATTGAAATTTTTGATGGTTTTTTACTCCTCTCAACAGCCCAAACAAGTTTCTAAAAGGATGAGTTTGCAACTACTTTACTTTTGGAGAAAATTCAAAACATTCATTATTCAATAGGGCCCAAACTATCAAAAACCAGCGGTTTCAATGAACACACATTTCTTGGTAGAATCATGCAGGACTGAAATTTTTGATGTTTTTCTACTCCTCTCATGAGCCCAAACAAGTCTCTAAAAGCATGAGTTTGCAACTACTTTACTTTTGGAGAAAATTCAAAACATTCACTATTCAATAGAGCCCAATAGCAAAAATCAGGTTTTGAATGAAGAATCACATTTCTTGGTAAAATCATGCAGGATTGAAATTTTTGATGGTTTTTTACTCCTCTCAACAGCCCAAACAAGTTTCTAAAAGGATGAGTTTGCAACTACTTTACTTTTGGAGAAAATTCAAAACATTCATTATTCAATAGGGCCCAAACTATCAAAAACCAGCGGTTTCAATGAACACACATTTCTTGGTAGAATCATGCAGGACTGAAATTTTTGATGTTTTTCTACTCCTCTCATGAGCCCAAACAAGTCTCTAAAAGCATGAGTTTGCAACTACTTTACTTTTGGAGAAAATTCAAAACATTCATTATTCAATAGAGCCCAATAGCAAAAATCAGGTTTTGAATGAAGAATCACATTTCTTGGTAAAATCATGCAGGATTGAAATTTTTGATGGTTTTTTACTCCTCTCAACAGCCCAAACAAGTTTCTAAAAGGATGAGTTTGCAACTACTTTACTTTTGGAGAAAATTCAAAACATTCATTGTTCAATAGGGCCCAAACTATCAAAAACCAGCGGTTTCAATGAACACACATTTCTTTGTAGAATCATGCAGGACTGAAATTTTTGATGTTTTTCTACTCCTCTCATGAGCCCAAACAAGTATCTAAAAGCATGAGTTTGCAACTACTTTACTTTTGGAGAAAATTCAAAACATTCACTATTCAATAGAGCCCAATAGCAAAAATCAGGTTTTGAATGAAGAATCACATTTCTTAGTAAAATCGTGCAGGATTGAAATTTTTGATGGTTTTTTACTCCTCTCAAGAGCCCAAACAAGTTTCTAAAAGGATGAGTTTGCAACTACTTTACTTTTGGAGAAAATTCAAAACATTCATTATTCAATAGGGCCCAAACTATCAAAAACCAGCGGTTTGAATGAACACACATTTCTTGGTAGAATCATGCAGGACTGAAATTTTTGATGTTTTTCTACTCCTCTCATGAGCCCAAACAAGTCTCTAAAAGCATGAGTTTGCAACTACTTTACTTTTGGAGAAAATTCAAAACATTCATTATTCAATAGAGCCCAATAGCAAAAATCAGGTTTTGAATGAAGAATCACATTTCTTGGTAGAATCATGCAGGATTGAAATTTTTGATGGTTTTTTACTCCTCTCAACAGCCCAAACAAGTTTCTAAAAGGATGAGTTTGCAACTACTTTACTTTTGGAGAAAATTCAAAACATTCATTATTCAATAGGGCCCAAACTATCAAAAACCAGCGGTTTCAATGAACACACATTTCTTGGTAGAATCATGCAGGACTGAAATTTTTGATGTTTTTCTACTCCTCTCATGAGCCCAAACAAGTCTCTAAAAGCATGAGCTTGCAACTACTTTACTTTTGGAGAAAAATTCAAAACATTCACTATTCAATAGAGCCCAATAGCAAAAATCAGGTTTTGAATGAAGAATCACATTTCTTAGTAAAATCATGCAGGATTGAAATTTTTGATGGTTTTTTACTCCTCTCAAGAGCCCAAACAAGTTTCTAAAAGGATGAGTTTGCAACTACTTTACTTTTGGAGAAAATTCAAAACATTCATTATTCAATAGGGCCCAAACTATCAAAAACCAGCGGTTTGAATGAACACACATTTCTTGGTAGAATCATGCAGGACTGAAATTTTTGATGTTTTTCTACTCCTCTCATGAGCCCAAACAAGTCTCTAAAAGCATGAGTTTGCAACTACTTTACTTTTGGAGAAAATTCAAAACATTCATTATTCAATAGAGCCCAATAGCAAAAATCAGGTTTTGAATGAAGAATCACATTTCTTAGTAAAATCATGCAGGATTGAAATTTTTGATGGTTTTTTACTCCTCTCAACAGCCCAAACAAGTTTCTAAAAGGATGAGTTTGCAACTACTTTACTTTTGGAGAAAATTCAAAACATTCATTATTCAATAGGGCCCAAACTATCAAAAACCAGCGGTTTCAATGAACACACATTTCTTGGTAGAATCATGCAGGACTGAAATTTTTGATGTTTTTCTACTCCTCTCATGAGCCCAAACAAGTCTCTAAAAGCATGAGTTTGCAACTACTTTACTTTTGGAGAAAATTCAAAACATTCACTATTCAATAGAGCCCAATAGCAAAAATCAGGTTTTGAATGAAGAATCACATTTCTTGGTAATATCATGCAGGATTGAAATTTTTGACGGTTTTTTACTCCTCTCAACAGCCCAAACAAGTTTCTAAAAGGATGAGTTTGCAACTACTTTACTTTTGGAGAAAATTCAAAACATTCATTGTTCAATAGGGCCCAAACTATCAAAAACCAGCGGTCTCAATGAACACACATTTCTTGGTAGAATCATGCAGGACTGAAATTTTTGATGTTTTTCTACTCCTCTCATGAGCCCAAACAAGTCTCTAAAAGCATGAGTTTGCAACTACTTTACTTTTGGAGAAAATTCAAAACATTCACTATTCAATAGAGCCCAATAGCAAAAATCAGGTTTTGAATGAAGAATCACATTTCTTGGTAAAATCATGCAGGATTGAAATTTTTGATGGTTTTTTACTCCTCTCAACAGCCCAAACAAGTTTCTAAAAGGATGAGTTTGCAACTACTTTACTTTTGGAGAAAATTCAAAACATTCATTATTCAAAAGGGCCCAAACTATCAAAAACCATCGGTTTCAATGAACACACATTTCTTGGTAGAATCATGCAGGACTGAAATTTTTGATGTTTTTCTACTCCTCTCATGAGCCCAAACAAGTCTCTAAAAGCATGAGTTTGCAACTACTTTACTTTTGGAGAAAATTCAAAACATTCATTATTCAATAGAGCCCAATAGCAAAAATCAGGTTTTGAATGAAGAATCACATTTCTTGGTAGAATCATGCAGGATTGAAATTTTTGATGGTTTTTTACTCCTCTCAACAGCCCAAACAAGTTTCTAAAAGGATGAGTTTGCAACTACTTTACTTTTGGAGAAAATTCAAAACATTCATTGTTCAATAGGGCCCAAACTATCAAAAACCAGCGGTTTCAATGAACACATTTCTTGGTAGAATCATGCAGGACTGAAATTTTTGATGTTTTTCTACTCCTCTCATGAGCCCAAACAAGTCTCTAAAAGCATGAGTTTGCAACTACTTTACTTTTGGAGAAAATTCAAAACATTCACTATTCAATAGAGCCCAATAGCAAAAATCAGGTTTTGAATGAAGAATCACATTTCTTGGTAAAATCATGCAGGATTGAAATTTTTGATGGTTTTTTACTCCTCTCAACAGCCCAAACAAGTTTCTAAAAGGATGAGTTTGCAACTACTTTACTTTTGGAGAAAATTCAAAACATTCATTATTCAAAAGGGCCCAAACTATCAAAAACCATCGGTTTCAATGAACACACATTTCTTGGTAGAATCATGCAGGACAGAAATTTTTGATGTTTTTCTACTCCTCTCATGAGCCCAAACAAGTCTCTAAAAGCATGAGTTTGCAACTACTTTACTTTTGGAGAAAATTCAAAACATTCACTATTCAATAGAGCCCAATAGCAAAAATCAGGTTTTGAATGAAGAATCACATTTCTTAGTAAAATCATGCAGGATTGAAATTTTTGATGGTTTTTTACTCCTCTCAAGAGCCCAAACAAGTTTCTAAAAGGATGAGTTTGCAACTACTTTACTTTTGGAGAAAATTCAAAACATTCATTATTCAATAGGGCCCAAACTATCAAAAACCAGCGGTTTGAATGAACACACATTTCTTGGTAGAATCATGCAGGACTGAAATTTTTGATGTTTTTCTACTCCTCTCTTGAGCCCAAACAAGTCTCTAAAAGCATGAGTTTGCAACTACTTTACTTTTGGAGAAAATTCAAAACATTCATTATTCAATAGAGCCCAATAGCAAAAATCAGGTTTTGAATGAAGAATCACATTTCTTGGTAGAATCATGCAGGATTGAAATTTTTGATGGTTTTTTACTCCTCTCAACAGCCCAAACAAGTTTCTAAAAGGATGAGTTTGCAACTACTTTACTTTTGGAGAAAATTCAAAACATTCATTATTCAATAGGGCCCAAACTATCAAAAACCAGCGGTTTCAATGAACACACATTTCTTGGTAGAATCATGCAGGACTGAAATTTTTGATGTTTTTCTACTCCTCTCATGAGCCCAAACAAGTCTCTAAAAGCATGAGTTTGCAACTACTTTACTTTTGGAGAAAATTCAAAACATTCACTATTCAATAGAGCCCAATAGCAAAAATCAGGTTTTGAATGAAGAATCACATTTCTTGGTAAAATCATGCAGGATTGAAATTTTTGATGGTTTTTTACTCCTCTCAACAGCCCAAACAAGTTTCTAAAAGGATGAGTTTGCAACTACTTTACTTTTGGAGAAAATTCAAAACATTCATTATTCAATAGGGCCCAAACTATCAAAAACCAGCGGTTTCAATGAACACACATTTCTTGGTAGAATCATGCAGGACTGAAATTTTTGATGTTTTTCTACTCCTCTCATGAGCCCAAACAAGTCTCTAAAAGCATGAGTTTGCAACTACTTTACTTTTGGAGAAAATTCAAAACATTCATTATTCAATAGAGCCCAATAGCAAAAATCAGGTTTTGAATGAAGAATCACATTTCTTGGTAAAATCATGCAGGATTGAAATTTTTGATGGTTTTTTACTCCTCTCAACAGCCCAAACAAGTTTCTAAAAGGATGAGTTTGCAACTACTTTACTTTTGGAGAAAATTCAAAACATTCATTGTTCAATAGGGCCCAAACTATCAAAAACCAGCGGTTTCAATGAACACACATTTCTTTGTAGAATCATGCAGGACTGAAATTTTTGATGTTTTTCTACTCCTCTCATGAGCCCAAACAAGTATCTAAAAGCATGAGTTTGCAACTACTTTACTTTTGGAGAAAATTCAAAACATTCACTATTCAATAGAGCCCAATAGAAAAAATCATGTTTTGAATGAAGAATCACATTTCTTAGTAAAATCGTGCAGGATTGAAATTTTTGATGGCTTTTTACTCCTCTCAAGAGCCCAAACAAGTTTCTAAAAGGATGAGTTTGCAACTACTTTACTTTTGGAGAAAATTCAAAACATTCATTATTCAATAGGGCCCAAACTATCAAAAACCAGCGGTTTGAATGAACACACATTTCTTGGTAGAATCATGCAGGACTGAAATTTTTGATGTTTTTCTACTCCTCTCATGAGCCCAAACAAGTCTCTAAAAGCATGAGTTTGGGGGGGGCGTGGCCTGAGCTATGAGGGTGTGAGGACGTGTTTGCTCAGGGCTCCTGCTCATATACCTTTATGAAGCTACTTTGAAGCGACAGAAATTCTTCAATCAAGAATCTATGCCCATAATAAGAATCTACAAGCCATCTGGAAGATTTTAATACCAAGATTGTTAATATTCGACTAAAAATAACAGAGATTTAGCTGGTGAGAGGGAGCAGTGCTGTTTTTCCCGCGCTGAGCAGAGGAGAGAGGCTTGCAGCTGTCTCCCGCAGTAGAAGAGCAGCGGAGGAGGAATTTTCCTTATCCAGTGAAGTTATCTTGGATTGCTGGCTACCAGGATCTGTGGAGGAGATCTGGATGCTATTTGCAGAGGCTGGAGGACCGGTGCTGGACAGTTGTTCCTGTTGGGATTTTCGCTGCATGCTATAAGCTGCTCCTTGCATGTAAGAGACGAAGAAGAGCTTCAGGAAAAGAAGCATACAGCTAATCAGGTGAATACCATTGGTACTTGGCTTTGCATTCATATTCTGCGGTGCAGAGTGAAAACCGGGAAAGGAGAAGTGCAGAATTCAGAGTGTGTCTGCAGCGCCTGTGGTAATACTGGACTTTTTGAGCTTTTCAGGGTACTGCGCCCCACTTGTGGTTCTGATCCCGGGGGAGCCTGTTTGGTAAGATCCGGGGGCTCGTCCTGAGAAGATCAAGACCTGGCACGTGAAGATCGGTGGAATATTGGAGGAGATATCACTTAAAATCCTTGGCGGGGGCTGAAGAAGCAGGAGAGGCTGGGTGAGTGACAGCTGCGACCGGCTCCCAGACTCACCGTGGTTTTCGGGGCACTGCGACCTGCTTGTGGTTCTGATCCCGGGGGAGCCTGTTTGGTAAGATCCGGGGGCTCGTCCTGAGAAGATCAAGACCTGGCACGTGAAGATCGGTGGAATATTGGAGGAGATATTACTTAAAATCCTTGGCGGGGGCTGAAGAAGCAGGAGAGGCTGGGTGAGTGACAGCCGCGGCTGGCTCACAGACTCACTGCGGTTTTTGGACTGTTACATATTTCTGCTGATCTGGTTCTTCAGGACTATTCTTGTATGGATCTGTGGGGAGAAGATTAGGATATAGGGCAGGACTTGTGTAATTCTTGTATTTACCGCGATTTTGCGGTGCTGTGCTTCTACTGCGGTGCTGAGACCACTTGTGGATCCGATTTGTAGGAGCTTATCTGACAAGATTTGGAGCACTTTCTAAGTGGTTTTGGTGAGGAATCCGGCTGGGACTATCGGCGATACTGGAAGCAGCGGGGCTGCCAGATTTGGATATATATACAACATAATTTCACATAACAAGTGGCTGGATGTGTGGGGATTTCGGAGGCTGAAGATTAAAGGTGCAGGAGAGTGATTGACAGCGGCTGCTGGCTTTTCATCCGCCCGGTTTTTCTTAATTACCAAGCGCCTTTACATAGCCGGATCTGAAGCAGGTTAGCTCCCTGGGATCAGGATGATTCTTCAGAACAGTTGGTGACCGGATTCATCGGGATTCGATAAGGAAGAATATTCTATTGGATAAGAAGCGGGACTTCACCTGACGTAAATATTGTGTGCAGGGGAGCGGGAATTTGATTAAAAGTTGATATAGGGAACATAGATACACTGTAGCTTTTAAGTAATCGTGACATATATCACGATTTGTGGGAATCTTGATTTTGATATATTTTGATAATAAGGAGGAAGCTTGGGGGATAGTAAACTTTCATATATTATCTGAAGGGGTGGGTATGTATACTTGAATCTGACTTGTATTTATCCTGAACTGCTTCCTCACAGGAAGATTATTAGGTGTATATTGCTCATACTTTTACAACGATAATTTTTTATCATACGGAGTAAGCGATTGTTGAGGCGTGACTGGGACAACTTTTCATCTATTATAGGTGGTATAATTTATATTTTGAGTTGATTTAACTGACAAGATGGAGGGAGGAGGAACTAAATCCAGGCCAGCTTTTAAGACCAATGAACCCTCCTCAAATAAAAATTTAAAGGGAAACTATCTTCCACATAAGCAATATATTAAGCCCTCTGAGGACTCCCCTAACTTGATAAGCCCAATTAAATCAAGGTCTCCACTAAAAAGAGATACACAAATAGGTCAACGGCCTGTGATGTCTTCACTTAAACCTTCTCAAAAAGGAATAGAGGGTAAAGATTCAGCTACTGTTCCCAGTAATCCCCTTACACAGAATCCCATAGTAACAGAGACTAATCCTAATGCAATGGACACCTCTAAGTCCGCAAAAAGGAAGGGCCCGAATTCGAGGGATGATGAAAAAAGATCAATTACTGCGGATTCTGAAGATTTATCGGACTATTCTTCACCTGATAGTAGTCCTAATAGACAGCGACCAAAAAAAGAGAGATCTGTGTCCCCACGGATTTCCAGTCAAGGATTTGCCCCTATTGACCCAGATGAGCTCCTGTCCTCTGAGAAAGGGGTAACAGAGGGCTTCATGGCCAGATTCTGTAAAATGTTTAATGAATCTATTGCATTAGGGTTTGAGAAGCAAAATAAGACATTGAATGATATAACTAAAAATTTTAATCAGAGAATAGAAAAAAGTGAGAATAGAATCCTGGTTGTAGAAAATAAGACAGATACTTTACTTAAACAGAACTCAGAACTAAAAACAGAGGTGCAATCACTTAAAATTAAACTGATGGATCTAGAGGATAGGAGCAGGAGGTGTAATCTCAAAATAAGAGGTATCCCAGAAAATATTGTTCAAGATGAACTCTCAAACTATACAAAAGGTATATTTAAAAAAGCGTTACCAGATCTCCAAAATTCTGAATTTAGAATTGATAGAATACACCGCATCCCTCGTCCAAGGGGCCTGTCGGACGACAAGCCACGAGACACTATCCTCCGCATGCATTTTTATGAAACAAAAGAAAAAATACTATTTTATATTAGAGATAGGGGTTCCTTCCCAGACCCCTATGCTAATATAAAGGTCTTTGGAGACTTTTCCAAAGCAACAATGGAATTCAGGAAGACCTTTAGGGAAGTCAACGCAAAAATCAAAGATCTTGGAATCTCATACAGATGGGGCTTTCCTGCTAAGCTTCTGGTCTGGTATAGGGGAAGGACCATTCCTTTCTTTACGCCAGAGGAAGCTATGCTCTTTGTCCAATCGTTTCAAGATGGTATCGGTTGAATTTATTTATAAACAGTATTGTTTGTATTTTGAATTTTAATAAAGAAGGATTAGTAAATATGGGGTTATGGTAGGAGTTTAACCACTTTTTTTTAATCCCCAAATTAGGTGAGAATCCTTCTAGATTGGATTCCTCCAAGGAAACTCACTTGAGTTTAATTTTGCTTTTTTACTTGAATTTTATTTTTATTTTTTTTTGGTGTTCCTATACGTTTAGTAGTTACACTTCTATATTTGTTACTTGTTGTACTTTGTTGAGGGTCTCACTTGGATTCGGTTTACCTTCTCTTTTGTATTAAAATAGGAGCAACATGAAGCTTAAAATCTTGTCCTTCAATGTTAGGGGTTTAAATATCCCTTATAAGAGACATGCATTATGGAAGGAAATTGAATATAACAAAGCAGACATTGTATGTCTACAGGAAGTTAAGTTTGCTAGGGGAAATCGACCATATTTCCAAGACAAGAAATTCCCATACATGTTCCAATCTCTTAAAGGGAAAAAGAAAGCGGGGGTTATTACGCTAATAAAAAACAATATCCCGTTTGAGTTAATAGAAGAAACTATAGATCCACAAGGGAGGTACCATATTCTTGTCTGCCATTTAAACCACACTCTATGCACAATAGTCAATATATACGCCCCAAATAAAAAAACTATATCATATCTGAACAGGTTAATGGGTAAGATTGAAAAAGTCAGGAAAGGGATGATTATATTTGCGGGAGATTTTAATATAGTCCCAGATAGCAAAATGGATTCCTCTTCTCTGGTCCGATATAAAGCACCTTCCCTTAACAATTGGTTAATCTCACATGAGTTTTTTGACATATTTCGCTGCTTGAATACCTCCTCACGCGAATATACCCACTACTCAGATACGCACAATACATCATCTAGAATAGATCTAATACTAACAGACGTCTTTGCCATTTCCAATTTTAAAACTATCAATATTTTGGGGAAATCTATATCGGATCATGTCCCCATCATAGCGGAATTTGAAATAGGAGCATACTCAAAGAATACATTCCTCTGGAAGGCCAATTCCTCCTTGTTTAAAAACCCGGAGCATAGAATAATTATCTCAGAGACAATCTCCAATTTTTTTAAAGAAAATGATATTGATGATGTAAACCCGTTTATTCTCTGGAATACACATAAGGCAGTGTTGAGGGGTCAACTAATCCAACTTTCATCCAAATTAAAGAAAATTAGGAGACAGAAAATTACTAACCTCCAATCTCAAATAAAATCAAAAGAGGATTCCCAAAATAATTTATTGGTTCCATCTTCGGAGGTCCATTTAGAAATCTTGAAATTAAGACAAGAATTGAAAATTTTAATTATGACTGAATATGACGCGGTTATTAGAAACTCGAAATTCAAACTTTATTCATCTATTAACAAACCAACTGCCTACATGATGAGAAGACTTAAACAAGATAGGATTAGTAAGAGAATAATTAGAATTAAATCCAAGAATGGGGATATTAAAACCCATCCTTCAGACATAGCGAACGCTTTCGCAGAGTTTTTCCAGGGTTTGTACAATTTATCTTTAGACTCTGATACACCGCAACCTGATATTTCATCAATAGGTACATTTTTAGATAACTTAAATCTCCCCCAGATTGATTCTTTGGAACTGGATCATATAAATAGGCCTATCTCAATAAACGAAATTTCTGATGCAATCAATAAACTTAAGGCTCAGAAGTCACCAGGGCCAGATGGATTCATTAATGAGTACTATAAGACCTTTCAACAACTTTTGACTCCCCATTTGGTAAATATATTTAATTTGGCTTCCTCTCAGGGTTCCTTCCCAAAGGAAATGTTGGAAGCGACTATAGTTATGATACCTAAGGAAGGGGGGGATCCTGAGAGGGTTCAGAGTTACAGGCCAATCTCACTTATCAATGGAGATGTCAAGTTATACTCAAAAATATGGGCCGAGAGACTAAAGAAGATTCTTCCCTCTTTGGTAAAAGATGACCAGATTGGATTTGTGGAGGGTCGTCAGGCGTCTGATGGGACCAGAAGGATTCTGAATATATTGAATAATACAAAATTTTCTACTGCTCCTTCAGTTCTGGTCACGTTAGATGCCGAGAAAGCTTTTGATAGACTGAATTGGACTTATCTTAGAGGGGTACTTTTGAAGTTTGGATTTAATGATGTATTTATATCCTCAATTATGGCCTTATACGCAGAACCATGTGCAAAAGTCTACACTAATAACCATCTATCAAAGCTATTCTCTATTTCAAATGGAACTAGACAGGGATGCCCCCTTTCCCCACTTTTATTTGTTTTAGCAATAGAACCCTTAGCAGAAAAAATTAGATTTAACTCTAATATTCATGGCCTAGAAACTCTACAACGTTCTTTTAAAATTGGTTTGTTCGCAGATGATATAGTATTGACTCTTCTAAATCCAGAAATTTCTATTGCGGCACTGATGATGGATTTAAAGGCATTCTCAAATATATCATACTTTAAAATCAATCATTTAAAGTCAAAGATCCTATCTTTTAATTTAAATTATCAGGAAAAGGAGCGGTTGGAAAGTCTCTCAAATTTTTCAGGAAAAGAGGAAGAAGTTAGATACTTAGGGACAATACTGACAAATAAATTTCAGTTAATTATCCCAATTAATATTAACAGTTTAATCAAAACTATAACTACAGATCTTACAAATTTTAAGCGCATCACCCTATCCTTATTTGGAAGGATTCTGGCCGTAAAGTCTTTCATTCTACCTAAGATATTATATTTATTCAGAACCCTTCCTATCAATATTCCATCAGTCTATCTGTCTAAAATCCAGGCTTTGATCAACTCTTTTATTTGGGATGATAAAAAACCCAGAATTGCCTCAAACATTCTCTATAAAAACAAAGAAAATGGAGGCCTGGGATTACCGAATATTACGGCATACTACCAAGCCTTGTTGATTAAGGCCAGCCTTCTTTGGTTTAAACAAACCAAGCCTCCGGCATGGGTGGTTTTGGAAGAGAGTCAGAGTAGCAATAATTTACTTAATAATACTTTTTATAACAATATCCTTGATTCTAGACAAAAGCTACCTTCACACCCTATATTTCAAGCTATACTTTTGGCCTGGAAAGGTTTTATTCGGCCAGGAAGGAATTGGAATAAAACAAGACAACTAAATAATGTACCATTATCATTGTTATCAGTTATTTATAGGCTTTCAATTCCAGATATTTGGTCTACATGCAACATAAAAAAAATAGGAGATTTGTATAATGGGTCTTTCTTCTCCTTCAGCGAAATTAAATTAAACTTTAATCTCCCCTCTTCAGAATTCCTTTTCTTCACTGTTCTTAAAGATCATATAAAAAAATTTATTAACCTCAAACCTCTAAATTTGGACATATTGGCCTTATTCATGGGAAACTTAGAAAAGAGAAGCGTCTGGAACTTAAAAAATATATACAAAATTTTTAATAGAGATACAGTTATATTAAAAACGGCATATATGAAACGTTGGGAGACTGATTTAAATATATCTCCCTCACTAGAACAATGGCAAGATGCCCTCAAACTTTCTTTTACCTCAACAATCTCGATGTCATTACGCGAATCCTACTATAAATTAGTTGCAAGATGGTATTATACTCCATCGAGGTTGTTTTTTATAAATCATGGCACCTCCAACTTATGCTGGAGGGAGTGTGGATCAGTAGGGAATTTATTCCACATATTTTGGGGATGCCCAAAAGTTAGGAGCTTATGGAGAGAGGTTTCGGTTCATATAGATACATTCTTAGGTAGGAGGTTAGTTATCTCTCCTAGTATGGCTCTCTTGCTCCTGGACCTGGAACATTTAGACTTTTCATCAATCCTTATGATAGCACATATTTTACTGGTAGTGAAAAACTCCATAGCAGCTCATTGGAAGAAAATTGATTCTCCAAGGTTTGATGATATATTTCATAACCTTGTGATTCATAGTGCATTGGAAAGGCGCTTTGCTTTCCAAAACAATTACTTGGACAAATATAATAAGAAATGGGATGCTTGGAACAAGCTTTTTATTACTTAACGGTACTTCTAGAAAATTATGCTACGGTTTGACGAATCCAGGTGAGACTATATTTCATATTCTATATTTTAAGTCTGACGTTCAGTTCTTAGATATAGCTTTAAATCAGAAATTAGCTTAAGTCTTGATAATGATCATACAGTTTGTGTCATTGTCTAATGTATTGATATTTCTTATGTTTTTGCATAAACAAGGTACTCTCATTGAGTTTCTATTGTATTTCCTTTCCCTTCCTTTCCTTTGTTCCCCCTACCTATTTTCCTCCCCTTTTTATGTTTGTTTAAATCTTGGAAAATTCTAATAAAAATTATTGGAAAATAAAAGCATGAGTTTGCAACTACTTTACTTTTGGAGAAAATTCAAAACATTCATTATTCAATAGAGCCCAATAGCAAAAATCAGGTTTTGAATGAAGAATCACATTTCTTGGTAGAATCATGCAGGATTGAAATTTTTGATGGTTTTTTACTCCTCTCAACAGCCCAAACAAGTTTCTAAAAGGATGAGTTTGCAACTACTTTACTTTTGGAGAAAATTCAAAACATTCATTATTCAATAGGGCCCAAACTATCAAAAACCAGCGGTTTCAATGAACACACATTTCTTGGTAGAATCATGCAGGACTGAAATTTTTGATGTTTTTCTACTCCTCTCATGAGCCCAAACAAGTCTCTAAAAGCATGAGCTTGCAACTACTTTACTTTTGGAGAAAAATTCAAAACATTCACTATTCAATAGAGCCCAATAGCAAAAATCAGGTTTTGAATGAAGAATCACATTTCTTAGTAAAATCATGCAGGATTGAAATTTTTGATGGTTTTTTACTCCTCTCAAGAGCCCAAACAAGTTTCTAAAAGGATGAGTTTGCAACTACTTTACTTTTGGAGAAAATTCAAAACATTCATTATTCAATAGGGCCCAAACTATCAAAAACCAGCGGTTTGAATGAACACACATTTCTTGGTAGAATCATGCAGGACTGAAATTTTTGATGTTTTTCTACTCCTCTCATGAGCCCAAACAAGTCTCTAAAAGCATGAGTTTGCAACTACTTTACTTTTGGAGAAAATTCAAAACATTCATTATTCAATAGAGCCCAATAGCAAAAATCAGGTTTTGAATGAAGAATCACATTTCTTAGTAAAATCATGCAGGATTGAAATTTTTGATGGTTTTTTACTCCTCTCAACAGCCCAAACAAGTTTCTAAAAGGATGAGTTTGCAACTACTTTACTTTTGGAGAAAATTCAAAACATTCATTATTCAATAGGGCCCAAACTATCAAAAACCAGCGGTTTCAATGAACACACATTTCTTGGTAGAATCATGCAGGACTGAAATTTTTGATGTTTTTCTACTCCTCTCATGAGCCCAAACAAGTCTCTAAAAGCATGAGTTTGCAACTACTTTACTTTTGGAGAAAATTCAAAACATTCACTATTCAATAGAGCCCAATAGCAAAAATCAGGTTTTGAATGAAGAATCACATTTCTTGGTAATATCATGCAGGATTGAAATTTTTGACGGTTTTTTACTCCTCTCAACAGCCCAAACAAGTTTCTAAAAGGATGAGTTTGCAACTACTTTACTTTTGGAGAAAATTCAAAACATTCATTGTTCAATAGGGCCCAAACTATCAAAAACCAGCGGTCTCAATGAACACACATTTCTTGGTAGAATCATGCAGGACTGAAATTTTTGATGTTTTTCTACTCCTCTCATGAGCCCAAACAAGTCTCTAAAAGCATGAGTTTGCAACTACTTTACTTTTGGAGAAAATTCAAAACATTCACTATTCAATAGAGCCCAATAGCAAAAATCAGGTTTTGAATGAAGAATCACATTTCTTGGTAAAATCATGCAGGATTGAAATTTTTGATGGTTTTTTACTCCTCTCAACAGCCCAAACAAGTTTCTAAAAGGATGAGTTTGCAACTACTTTACTTTTGGAGAAAATTCAAAACATTCATTATTCAATAGGGCCCAAACTATCAAAAACCAGCGGTTTCAATGAACACACATTTCTTGGTAGAATCATGCAGGACTGAAATTTTTGATGTTTTTCTACTCCTCTCATGAGCCCAAACAAGTCTCTAAAAGCATGAGTTTGCAACTACTTTACTTTTGGAGAAAATTCAAAACATTCACTATTCAATAGAGCCCAATAGCAAAAATCAGGTTTTGAATGAAGAATCACATTTCTTGGTAATATCATGCAGGATTGAAATTTTTGACGGTTTTTTACTCCTCTCAACAGCCCAAACAAGTTTCTAAAAGGATGAGTTTGCAACTACTTTACTTTTGGAGAAAATTCAAAACATTCATTGTTCAATAGGGCCCAAACTATCAAAAACCAGCGGTCTCAATGAACACACATTTCTTGGTAGAATCATGCAGGACTGAAATTTTTGATGTTTTTCTACTCCTCTCATGAGCCCAAACAAGTCTCTAAAAGCATGAGTTTGCAACTACTTTACTTTTGGAGAAAATTCAAAACATTCACTATTCAATAGAGCCCAATAGCAAAAATCAGGTTTTGAATGAAGAATCACATTTCTTGGTAAAATCATGCAGGATTGAAATTTTTGATGGTTTTTTACTCCTCTCAACAGCCCAAACAAGTTTCTAAAAGGATGAGTTTGCAACTACTTTACTTTTGGAGAAAATTCAAAACATTCATTATTCAAAAGGGCCCAAACTATCAAAAACCATCGGTTTCAATGAACACACATTTCTTGGTAGAATCATGCAGGACTGAAATTTTTGATGTTTTTCTACTCCTCTCATGAGCCCAAACAAGTCTCTAAAAGCATGAGTTTGCAACTACTTTACTTTTGGAGAAAATTCAAAACATTCATTATTCAATAGAGCCCAATAGCAAAAATCAGGTTTTGAATGAAGAATCACATTTCTTGGTAGAATCATGCAGGATTGAAATTTTTGATGGTTTTTTACTCCTCTCAACAGCCCAAACAAGTTTCTAAAAGGATGAGTTTGCAACTACTTTACTTTTGGAGAAAATTCAAAACATTCATTGTTCAATAGGGCCCAAACTATCAAAAACCAGCGGTTTCAATGAACACATTTCTTGGTAGAATCATGCAGGACTGAAATTTTTGATGTTTTTCTACTCCTCTCATGAGCCCAAACAAGTCTCTAAAAGCATGAGTTTGCAACTACTTTACTTTTGGAGAAAATTCAAAACATTCACTATTCAATAGAGCCCAATAGCAAAAATCAGGTTTTGAATGAAGAATCACATTTCTTGGTAAAATCATGCAGGATTGAAATTTTTGATGGTTTTTTACTCCTCTCAACAGCCCAAACAAGTTTCTAAAAGGATGAGTTTGCAACTACTTTACTTTTGGAGAAAATTCAAAACATTCATTATTCAAAAGGGCCCAAACTATCAAAAACCATCGGTTTCAATGAACACACATTTCTTGGTAGAATCATGCAGGACAGAAATTTTTGATGTTTTTCTACTCCTCTCATGAGCCCAAACAAGTCTCTAAAAGCATGAGTTTGCAACTACTTTACTTTTGGAGAAAATTCAAAACATTCACTATTCAATAGAGCCCAATAGCAAAAATCAGGTTTTGAATGAAGAATCACATTTCTTAGTAAAATCATGCAGGATTGAAATTTTTGATGGTTTTTTACTCCTCTCAAGAGCCCAAACAAGTTTCTAAAAGGATGAGTTTGCAACTACTTTACTTTTGGAGAAAATTCAAAACATTCATTATTCAATAGGGCCCAAACTATCAAAAACCAGCGGTTTGAATGAACACACATTTCTTGGTAGAATCATGCAGGACTTAAATTTTTGATGTTTTTCTACTCCTCTCTTGAGCCCAAACAAGTCTCTAAAAGCATGAGTTTGCAACTACTTTACTTTTGGAGAAAATTCAAAACATTCATTATTCAATAGAGCCCAATAGCAAAAATCAGGTTTTGAATGAAGAATCACATTTCTTGGTAGAATCATGCAGGATTGAAATTTTTGATGGTTTTTTACTCCTCTCAACAGCCCAAACAAGTTTCTAAAAGGATGAGTTTGCAACTACTTTACTTTTGGAGAAAATTCAAAACATTCATTATTCAATAGGGCCCAAACTATCAAAAACCAGCGGTTTCAATGAACACACATTTCTTGGTAGAATCATGCAGGACTGAAATTTTTGATGTTTTTCTACTCCTCTCATGAGCCCAAACAAGTCTCTAAAAGCATGAGTTTGCAACTACTTTACTTTTGGAGAAAATTCAAAACATTCACTATTCAATAGAGCCCAATAGCAAAAATCAGGTTTTGAATGAAGAATCACATTTCTTGGTAAAATCATGCAGGATTGAAATTTTTGATGGTTTTTTACTCCTCTCAACAGCCCAAACAAGTTTCTAAAAGGATGAGTTTGCAACTACTTTACTTTTGGAGAAAATTCAAAACATTCATTATTCAATAGGGCCCAAACTATCAAAAACCAGCGGTTTCAATGAACACACATTTCTTGGTAGAATCATGCAGGACTGAAATTTTTGATGTTTTTCTACTCCTCTCATGAGCCCAAACAAGTCTCTAAAAGCATGAGTTTGCAACTACTTTACTTTTGGAGAAAATTCAAAACATTCATTATTCAATAGAGCCCAATAGCAAAAATCAGGTTTTGAATGAAGAATCACATTTCTTGGTAAAATCATGCAGGATTGAAATTTTTGATGGTTTTTTACTCCTCTCAACAGCCCAAACAAGTTTCTAAAAGGATGAGTTTGCAACTACTTTACTTTTGGAGAAAATTCAAAACATTCATTGTTCAATAGGGCCCAAACTATCAAAAACCAGCGGTTTCAATGAACACACATTTCTTTGTAGAATCATGCAGGACTGAAATTTTTGATGTTTTTCTACTCCTCTCATGAGCCCAAACAAGTATCTAAAAGCATGAGTTTGCAACTACTTTACTTTTGGAGAAAATTCAAAACATTCACTATTCAATAGAGCCCAATAGCAAAAATCAGGTTTTGAATGAAGAATCACATTTCTTAGTAAAATCGTGCAGGATTGAAATTTTTGATGGTTTTTTACTCCTCTCAAGAGCCCAAACAAGTTTCTAAAAGGATGAGTTTGCAACTACTTTACTTTTGGAGAAAATTCAAAACATTCATTATTCAATAGGGCCCAAACTATCAAAAACCAGCGGTTTGAATGAACACACATTTCTTGGTAGAATCATGCAGGACTGAAATTTTTGATGTTTTTCTACTCCTCTCATGAGCCCAAACAAGTCTCTAAAAGCATGAGTTTGCAACTACTTTACTTTTGGAGAAAATTCAAAACATTCATTATTCAATAGAGCCCAATAGCAAAAATCAGGTTTTGAATGAAGAATCACATTTCTTGGTAGAATCATGCAGGATTGAAATTTTTGATGGTTTTTTACTCCTCTCAACAGCCCAAACAAGTTTCTAAAAGGATGAGTTTGCAACTACTTTACTTTTGGAGAAAATTCAAAACATTCATTATTCAATAGGGCCCAAACTATCAAAAACCAGCGGTTTCAATGAACACACATTTCTTGGTAGAATCATGCAGGACTGAAATTTTTGATGTTTTTCTACTCCTCTCATGAGCCCAAACAAGTCTCTAAAAGCATGAGCTTGCAACTACTTTACTTTTGGAGAAAATTCAAAACATTCACTATTCAATAGAGCCCAATAGCAAAAATCAGGTTTTGAATGAAGAATCACATTTCTTAGTAAAATCATGCAGGATTGAAATTTTTGATGGTTTTTTACTCCTCTCAACAGCCCAAACAAGTTTCTAAAAGGATGAGTTTGCAACTACTTTACTTTTGGAGAAAATTCAAAACATTCATTATTCAATAGGGCCCAAACAATCAAAAACCAGCGGTTTCAATGAACACACATTTCTTGGTAGAATCATGCAGGACTGAAATTTTTGATGTTTTTCTACTCCTCTCATGAGCCCAAACAAGTCTCTAAAAGCATGAGTTTGCAACTACTTTACTTTTGGAGAAAATTCAAAACATTCACTATTCAATAGAGCCCAATAGCAAAAATCAGGTTTTGAATGAAGAATCACATTTCTTGGTAATATCATGCAGGATTGAAATTTTTGACGGTTTTTTACTCCTCTCAACAGCCCAAACAAGTTTCTAAAAGGATGAGTTTGCAACTACTTTACTTTTGGAGAAAATTCAAAACATTCATTGTTCAATAGGGCCCAAACTATCAAAAACCAGCGGTCTCAATGAACACACATTTCTTGGTAGAATCATGCAGGACTGAAATTTTTGATGTTTTTCTACTCCTCTCATGAGCCCAAACAAGTCTCTAAAAGCATGAGTTTGCAACTACTTTACTTTTGGAGAAAATTCAAAACATTCACTATTCAATAGAGCCCAATAGCAAAAATCAGGTTTTGAATGAAGAATCACATTTCTTGGTAAAATCATGCAGGATTGAAATTTTTGATGGTTTTTTACTCCTCTCAACAGCCCAAACAAGTTTCTAAAAGGATGAGTTTGCAACTACTTTACTTTTGGAGAAAATTCAAAACATTCATTATTCAATAGGTCCCAAACTATCAAAAACCAGCGGTTTCAATGAACACACATTTCTTGGTAGAATCATGCAGGACTGAAATTTTTGATGTTTTTCTACTCCTCTCATGAGCCCAAACAAGTATCTAAAAGCATGAGTTTGCAACTACTTTACTTTTGGAGAAAATTCAAAACATTCATTATTCAATAGAGCCCAATAGCAAAAATCAGGTTTTGAATGAAGAATCACATTTCTTGGTAGAATCATGCAGGATTGAAATTTTTGATGGTTTTTTACTCCTCTCAACAGCCCAAACAAGTTTCTAAAAGGATGAGTTTGCAACTACTTTACTTTTGGAGAAAATTCAAAACATTCATTGTTCAATAGGGCCCAAACTATCAAAAACCAGCGGTTTCAATGAACACACATTTCTTGGTAGAATTATGCAGGACTGAAATTTTTGATGTTTTTCTACTCCTCTCATGAGCCCAAACAAGTCTCTAAAAGCATGAGTTTGCAACTACTTTACTTTTGGAGAAAATTCAAAACATTCACTATTCAATAGAGCCCAATAGCAAAAATCAGGTTTTGAATGAAGAATCACATTTCTTGGTAAAATCATGCAGGATTGAAATTTTTGATGGTTTTTTACTCCTCTCAACAGCCCAAACAAGTTTCTAAAAGGATGAGTTTGCAACTACTTTACTTTTGGAGAAAATTCAAAACATTCATTATTCAATAGGGCCCAAACTATCAAAAACCAGCGGTTTCAATGAACACACATTTCTTGGTAGAATCATGCAGGACTGAAATTTTTGATGTTTTTCTACTCCTCTCATGAGCCCAAACAAGTCTCTAAAAGCATGAGTTTGCAACTACTTTACTTTTGGAGAAAATTCAAAACATTCATTATTCAATAGAGCCCAATAGCAAAAATCAGGTTTTGAATGAAGAATCACATTTCTTGGTAGAATCATGCAGGATTGAAATTTTTGATGGTTTTTTACTCCTCTCAACAGCCCAAACAAGTTTCTAAAAGGATGAGTTTGCAACTACTTTACTTTTGGAGAAAATTCAAAACATTCATTATTCAATAGGGCCCAAACTATCAAAAACCAGCGGTTTCAATGAACACACATTTCTTGGTAGAATCATGCAGGACTGAAATTTTTGATGTTTTTCTACTCCTCTCATGAGCCCAAACAAGTCTCTAAAAGCATGAGTTTGCAACTACTTTACTTTTGGAGAAAATTCAAAACATTCACTATTCAATAGAGCCCAATAGCAAAAATCAGGTTTTGAATGAAGAATCACATTTCTTGGTAAAATCATGCAGGATTGAAATTTTTGATGGTTTTTTACTCCTCTCAACAGCCCAAACAAGTTTCTAAAAGGATGAGTTTGCAACTACTTTACTTTTGGAGAAAATTCAAAACATTCATTATTCAATAGGGCCCAAACTATCAAAAACCAGCGGTTTCAATGAACACACATTTCTTGGTAGAATCATGCAGGACTGAAATTTTTGATGTTTTTCTACTCCTCTCATGAGCCCAAACAAGTCTCTAAAAGCATGAGTTTGCAACTACTTTACTTTTGGAGAAAATTCAAAACATTCATTATTCAATAGAGCCCAATAGCAAAAATCAGGTTTTGAATGAAGAATCACATTTCTTGGTAAAATCATGCAGGATTGAAATTTTTGATGGTTTTTTACTCCTCTCAACAGCCCAAACAAGTTTCTAAAAGGATGAGTTTGCAACTACTTTACTTTTGGAGAAAATTCAAAACATTCATTGTTCAATAGGGCCCAAACTATCAAAAACCAGCGGTTTCAATGAACACACATTTCTTTGTAGAATCATGCAGGACTGAAATTTTTGATGTTTTTCTACTCCTCTCATGAGCCCAAACAAGTATCTAAAAGCATGAGTTTGCAACTACTTTACTTTTGGAGAAAATTCAAAACATTCACTATTCAATAGAGCCCAATAGCAAAAATCAGGTTTTGAATGAAGAATCACATTTCTTAGTAAAATCGTGCAGGATTGAAATTTTTGATGGTTTTTTACTCCTCTCAAGAGCCCAAACAAGTTTCTAAAAGGATGAGTTTGCAACTACTTTACTTTTGGAGAAAATTCAAAACATTCATTATTCAATAGGGCCCAAACTATCAAAAACCAGCGGTTTGAATGAACACACATTTCTTGGTAGAATCATGCAGGACTGAAATTTTTGATGTTTTTCTACTCCTCTCATGAGCCCAAACAAGTCTCTAAAAGCATGAGTTTGCAACTACTTTACTTTTGGAGAAAATTCAACTTTGATTAAAAATTCAATTTCTTTTGAAATAATTGAACAGATTTCCGACTTAGAGGGAAGATACCTAATTTTAATATGTCTGATAGAAAACCAATTAACCACCCTAGTTAATGTTTATGCGCCTAATGATGGCCAGATGCGCTACTTTAATAATCTGGAAAAGAAAATACAGGAGGTTAAAAAAGGTACACTGATTGTGGCTGGGGACTTTAATATTGTCCCTAATGGTGTTTATGATTCCACTTCTCCCACCAGATCAGCTTTTCCAGAGTTAGGTAATTGGCTTATTAATCATGAATATTTAGACATTTTCAGGTGTCTTAATACTTCTTCCCTGGAATTTACCCACTATTCATCGGTCCATAAAACCTTTTCTAGATTAGACCTTTTTATTACAGATTCCCTTTCCATTTCCAAATTCAAAAAAATCGAGATCCTTCCCAGAACCTTTTCAGATCACGCGCCTGTTTTATGTGAAGTTCTACTAGGTAGAGCAACAAGTCATCACCCATTATGGAGATGTAATTCTTCACTATTACACAAGCCTGATTCAAAAAAAGAAATCGAATCGTCAATTACAAATTTTTTTTTAGAAAATGATACAGACGGCATGAGCCCTTTTTCAATTTGGAATGCCCATAAGGCAGTTGTTAGGGGTACGATGATACATATTTCCTATAAAAATAAAAAAATGAATCAAACAGAGATAAATAAAATACAATTAGAATTAAAACACAAAGAGGACACTCAGAAAAAATTAACTCATCCCTCCACAAATCTCCATCTGGAAATTATCAAACTTAGAACTAAATTAAGAGCGATCCTTTTTAATGAATATGAAAAATTTGCTAAAAGCATGAAATCGAATTATTACTCTTCTTTTAACAAGCCGACTAAGATTATGGCCCAAAAATTTAAAATGAATAGAATCAAAAACAGGATCAATAAAATTAAACATAACGGTGAACACCTAGTTAACCCGGCAGATATAGTCAACAAATTTGCTGACTATTATACTTCATTATATAATCTTAAAGATGACCGAAGTATTTCACAACCAAATAAACAAAAAATTAATGAGTTTCTTACACATCTTACTTTACCCAAACTTTCTAATCAACAATTATCATCTCTTGAGGTTCCCTTCTCAGATCTTGAGGTACTTGAGGCCATTAAATCACTCAAAACTAAGAAATCACCGGGTCCTGATGGTTTTTCAAATGACTATTACTTGACCTTTGCCTCTTTATTGACTCCGTATTTAACTAGGGTTTTTAATAGAGCTTCTGAAACTGGGAAATTTCCTCAAGAGATGCTGCAGGCCATTATATCCTTAATTCCTAAACCGAAAGGAGATTTAGATTCTGTCAAAAACTATAGGCCTATATCACTAATTAATACCGATGTTAAAATTTATTCTAAAATTATCGCTACAAGAATGAAAAAAATACTACCAAACATAGTTCATAGAGATCAATTGGGCTTTATAACTGGTCGACAAACTAGCGATGGAACTAGGAGAATATTTAATTTAATAGACCATATCAAAACCAAAAAGATTCCATCATTACTCCTTGCTCTGGACGCTGAAAAAGCCTTTGACAGAGTCAATTGGCAATTTTTAACCGCCACCCTAAACAAATTTGGTTTCGGTTCTAAACTAATAAATACAATAATGGCACTTTATTCGTCCCCTTCTGCTAATATATATGCTAATAACCATCTATCTAAGCAAATTTTGATTACAAATGGTACTAGACAAGGATGTCCCCTTTCGCCTTTACTTTTTGCGTTAATAATGGAACCTCTAGCAGAAACTATTAGATCCAGCCAATTTGTCAAGGGCATCCAAATAGGTGAGACACAATATAAGATAGGATTATTTGCTGACGATATTATATTAAGTCTCTCAAACCCGCTAGATTCAATTAAAGGTGTTCTTCCTATTATTGAAAAATTCTCTAGGGTCTCCTTTTATAGAATAAATGACACGAAATCGAAAATTCTAGATTTTTTCCTTAGCAATGAAACCATCACTAGTATTAAAAACATTACCAAATTCGAATGGGAAAAAGATGCAATTTTGTATTTAGGCATCTCCATAACTAGGAATTTTGCCAAAACCATTGAAGTGAATATGCAGAATCTCATTAAAAGTACTCAAATCGAATTTAATACTCATTCTAAGCATGAAATTTCGTGGGTAGGGAGGATAGTTCTCTTCAAACTTCTCACTCTCCCTAAGATACTTTACATTTTCAGGTGTTTGCCTCTTTCCATTCCCCTTAAATATATCAGACAATTGCAATCCTTAGTAAACAAATTTGTTTCTAATGGAAAAAGAGCTAGAGTAGCATTCCTTTCACTTACTAGAGGGAAAATTGAAGGAGGTTTAGCCCTTCCTAACTTAGTTAATTATTACTACTCGAATCTCATAATGCAATCCCTACCATGGTTTAATCAGGATAATTGCCCAATATGGGTAGATATAGAAAGATGCTGGAACAAAAATACTCCGCTATCAAGACTGATTTTGGATGGGTTGACATCATTTAATTGCTTATCACATCTTCCTCCAACAACATCAGCCACACTACTAGCTTGGAAAAACTTAGCCAAACCTCAAATACACACCAAAAAAGGCTCCAAATACCAACAAATTAAAAATATCTCTCTTAAAACTTTTGGTTTAATATTGGAAAAGGAAATTCCTTCAAATTGGGAAAAGGTTGGTATTAAAAAACTAGCGGACTTGCATAATGGTAAACAATTTTTCTGCAACAATTCACTCCGAATTAAATTTAATCTTTCTACTGATGACTTTCAATTTCTATCTAACTTAAAGAAACTTATTAAGAAGCTTTTGAGAAAAAGAACT
Source organism: Dendrobates tinctorius (assembly GCF_039654945.1). NCBI lineage: Eukaryota > Metazoa > Chordata > Amphibia > Anura > Dendrobatidae > Dendrobates > Dendrobates tinctorius. Next base: position 23,370,074 of record NW_027361713.1, read on the forward strand.
TTTCTGACAGACTCCACAAGCTTATTGATATGTAATCCCGGTAATAAATACTATTGGAAGTCGAGAAATATTTACGATTTTCTTAATTCTAGTAATGCACCAGAAAAAACCACTTTTATGCTCAACTGGGAAAAGGACCTCAACATTTCGAGAACTCAACAACAATGGTCTAAAGCACTAAAATCAACATACTCGTCTAATATATGTGCTAATCTTCACGAATCATTTTTTAAAATCCTGTCTAGATGGTACTTTACCCCCTTTAAACTAGCAAAAATCTTTCCTGGTAGATCCCCTGATTGCTGGAGGAATTGTGGTGAAGTTGGTAGTTTACTCCACATGTTCTGGGATTGTTCAAGAATCAGACCTTTATGGTCCGAAATCTCTGACTTAATTAACAAGATCACTAAAACTAAAATCATTTTAACTCCACATAAGGCCTTGTTATCCCTGGATCTTGAAGATATTCATCCCCATCACCGATCCGTTGTTATCCATTTATTCTTAATAACCAAAAATGCGATAGCTATCTTTTGGAAAGAAGACTCAATTCCCAGACTTAGTGACATCATTGATAAAATGAATCTTCATGATTCATACGAAAAAAGCCATGCTATCGCTAATAACTACTATATGACTTATTGTAAGAGGTGGAAATGTTGGTCAGATTTTAACACTTCCTAGCTTAGCTTTGATCTCTCTCATTCACTCCTAGTCCAATTTGATTTTATTAGGGTTATTGTTTATTATATACAACTCCCTAACCGCATTATTGCTTTATTAAACAACGGTTAATTTGTATTTGAATTTACTCCTATTGTACCTGCAATTTTGGTAATTGTACTGTTATTGTTAGTTGTTTATCTCAACTGATCTCATAATTGTAAAATTACTGTTATATTTCCCCTCCCCCTCCCCCCCTTTATCCTTCTTTCCTTTTACCTCGTGGTTTGACCTTTGTGTGTCTCAATAAAACAACTAAAAATCATTCCAAACTTCTTTCCCTTCCCATACCTTCCCCCAACCCCCCCCCTCCCCTCTTTCTTTATTTATTACATATGTGACATCTACATTGGAATCCCATTGGAAGACATTACTGTTATTATATTTTAAAATTTAATAAAGTTCATTGAAAATGGAGAAAATTCAAAACATTCATTATTCAATAGAGCCCAATAGCAAAAATCAGGTTTTGAATGAAGAATCACATTTCTTGGTAGAATCATGCAGGATTGAAATTTTTGATGGTTTTTTACTCCTCTCAACAGCCCAAACAAGTTTCTAAAAGGATGAGTTTGCAACTACTTTACTTTTGGAGAAAATTCAAAACATTCATTATTCAATAGGGCCCAAACTATCAAAAACCAGCGGTTTCAATGAACACACATTTCTTGGTAGAATCATGCAGGACTGAAATTTTTGATGTTTTTCTACTCCTCTCATGAGCCCAAACAAGTCTCTAAAAGCATGAGTTTGCAACTACTTTACTTTTGGAGAAAATTCAAAACATTCATTATTCAATAGAGCCCAATAGCAAAAATCAGGTTTTGAATGAAGAATCACATTTCTTGGTAGAATCATGCAGGATTGAAATTTTTGATGGTTTTTTACTCCTCTCAACAGCCCAAACAAGTTTCTAAAAGGATGAGTTTGCAACTACTTTACTTTTGGAGAAAATTCAAAACATTCATTATTCAAAAGGGCCCAAACTATCAAAAACCATCGGTTTCAATGAACACACATTTCTTGGTAGAATCATGCAGGACTGAAATTTTTGATGTTTTTCTACTCCTCTCATGAGCCCAAACAAGTCTCTAAAAGCATGAGTTTGCAACTACTTTACTTTTGGAGAAAATTCAAAACATTCATTATTCAATAGAGCCCAATAGCAAAAATCAGGTTTTGAATGAAGAATCACATTTCTTGGTAAAATCATGCAGGATTGAAATTTTTGATGGTTTTTTACTCCTCTCAACAGCCCAAACAAGTTTCTAAAAGGATGAGTTTGCAACTACTTTACTTTTGGAGAAAATTCAAAACATTCATTATTCAATAGGGCCCAAACTATCAAAAACCAGCGGTTTCAATGAACACACATTTCTTGGTAGAATCATGCAGGACTGAAATTTTTGATGTTTTTCTTCTCCTCTCATGAGCCCAAACAAGTATCTAAAAGCATGAGTTTGCAACTACTTTACTGTTGGAGAAAATTCAAAACATTCACTATTCAATAGAGCCCAATAGCAAAAATCAGGTTTTGAATGAAGAATCACATTTCTTAGTAAAATCATGCAGGATTGAAATTTTTGATGGTTTTTTACTCCTCTCAAGAGCCCAAACAAGTTTCTAAAAGGATGAGTTTGCAACTACTTTACTTTTGGAGAAAATTCAAAACATTCATTGTTCAATAGGGCCCAAACTATCAAAAACCAGCGGTTTCAATGAACACACATTTCTTTGTAGAATCATGCAGGACTGAAATTTTTGATGTTTTTCTACTCCTCTCATGAGCCCAAACAAGTATCTAAAAGCATGAGTTTGCAACTACTTTACTTTTGGAGAAAATTCAAAACATTCACTATTCAATAGAGCCCAATAGCAAAAATCAGGTTTTGAATGAAGAATCACATTTCTTAGTAAAATCGTGCAGGATTGAAATTTTTGATGGTTTTTTACTCCTCTCAAGAGCCCAAACAAGTTTCTAAAAGGATGAGTTTGCAACTACTTTACTTTTGGAGAAAATTCAAAACATTCATTATTCAATAGGGCCCAAACTATCAAAAACCAGCGGTTTGAATGAACACACATTTCTTGGTAGAATCATGCAGGACTGAAATTTTTGATGTTTTTCTACTCCTCTCATGAGCCCAAACAAGTCTCTAAAAGCATGAGTTTGCAACTACTTTACTTTTGGAGAAAATTCAAAACATTCATTATTCAATAGAGCCCAATAGCAAAAATCAGGTTTTGAATGAAGAATCACATTTCTTGGTAGAATCATGCAGGATTGAAATTTTTGATGGTTTTTTACTCCTCTCAACAGCCCAAACAAGTTTCTAAAAGGATGAGTTTGCAACTACTTTACTTTTGGAGAAAATTCAAAACATTCATTATTCAATAGGGCCCAAACTATCAAAAACCAGCGGTTTCAATGAACACACATTTCTTGGTAGAATCATGCAGGACTGAAATTTTTGATGTTTTTCTACTCCTCTCATGAGCCCAAACAAGTCTCTAAAAGCATGAGCTTGCAACTACTTTACTTTTGGAGAAAATTCAAAACATTCACTATTCAATAGAGCCCAATAGCAAAAATCAGGTTTTGAATGAAGAATCACATTTCTTGGTAAAATCATGCAGGATTGAAATTTTTGATGGTTTTTTACTCCTCTCAACAGCCCAAACAAGTTTCTAAAAGGATGAGTTTGCAACTACTTTACTTTTGGAGAAAATTCAAAACATTCATTATTCAATAGGGCCCAAACAATCAAAAACCAGCGGTTTCAATGAACACACATTTCTTGGTAGAATCATGCAGGACTGAAATTTTTGATGTTTTTCTACTCCTCTCATGAGCCCAAACAAGTCTCTAAAAGCATGAGTTTGCAACTACTTTACTTTTGGAGAAAATTCAAAACATTCACTATTCAATAGAGCCCAATAGCAAAAATCAGGTTTTGAATGAAGAATCACATTTCTTGGTAATATCATGCAGGATTGAAATTTTTGACGGTTTTTTACTCCTCTCAACAGCCCAAACAAGTTTCTAAAAGGATGAGTTTGCAACTACTTTACTTTTGGAGAAAATTCAAAACATTCATTGTTCAATAGGGCCCAAACTATCAAAAACCAGCGGTCTCAATGAACACACATTTCTTGGTAGAATCATGCAGGACTGAAATTTTTGATGTTTTTCTACTCCTCTCATGAGCCCAAACAAGTCTCTAAAAGCATGAGTTTGCAACTACTTTACTTTTGGAGAAAATTCAAAACATTCACTATTCAATAGAGCCCAATAGCAAAAATCAGGTTTTGAATGAAGAATCACATTTCTTGGTAAAATCATGCAGGATTGAAATTTTTGATGGTTTTTTACTCCTCTCAACAGCCCAAACAAGTTTCTAAAAGGATGAGTTTGCAACTACTTTACTTTTTGGGAGAAAATTCAAAACATTCATTATTCAAAAGGGCCCAAACTATCAAAAACCATCGGTTTCAATGAACACACATTTCTTGGTAGAATCATGCAGGACTGAAATTTTGATGTTTTTCTACTCCTCTCATGAGCCCAAACAAGTCTCTAAAAGCATGAGTTTGCAACTACTTTACTTTTGGAGAAAATTCAAAACATTCATTATTCAATAGAGCCCAATAGCAAAAATCAGGTTTTGAATGAAGAATCACATTTCTTGGTAAAATCATGCAGGATTGAAATTTTTGATGGTTTTTTACTCCTCTCAACAGCCCAAACAAGTTTCTAAAAGGATGAGTTTGCAACTACTTTACTTTTGGAGAAAATTCAAAACATTCATTATTCAATAGGTCCCAAACTATCAAAAACCAGCGGTTTCAATGAACACACATTTCTTGGTAGAATCATGCAGGACTGAAATTTTTGATGTTTTTCTACTCCTCTCATGAGCCCAAACAAGTATCTAAAAGCATGAGTTTGCAACTACTTTACTTTTGGAGAAAATTCAAAACATTCATTATTCAATAGAGCCCAATAGCAAAAATCAGGTTTTGAATGAAGAATCACATTTCTTGGTAGAATCATGCAGGATTGAAATTTTTGATGGTTTTTTACTCCTCTCAACAGCCCAAACAAGTTTCTAAAAGGATGAGTTTGCAACTACTTTACTTTTGGAGAAAATTCAAAACATTCATTGTTCAATAGGGCCCAAACTATCAAAAACCAGCGGTTTCAATGAACACACATTTCTTGGTAGAATCATGCAGGACTGAAATTTTTGATGTTTTTCTACTCCTCTCATGAGCCCAAACAAGTCTCTAAAAGCATGAGTTTGCAACTACTTTACTTTTGGAGAAAATTCAAAACATTCACTATTCAATAGAGCCCAATAGCAAAAATCAGGTTTTGAATGAAGAATCACATTTCTTGGTAAAATCATGCAGGATTGAAATTTTTGATGATTTTTTACTCCTCTCAACAGCCCAAACAAGTTTCTAAAAGGATGAGTTTGCAACTACTTTACTTTTGGAGAAAATTCAAAACATTCATTATTCAATAGGGCCCAAACTATCAAAAACCAGCGGTTTCAATGAACACACATTTCTTGGTAGAATCATGCAGGACTGAAATTTTTGATGTTTTTCTACTCCTCTCATGAGCCCAAACAAGTCTCTAAAAGCATGAGTTTGCAACTACTTTACTTTTGGAGAAAATTCAAAACATTCATTATTCAATAGAGCCCAATAGCAAAAATCAGGTTTTGAATGAAGAATCACATTTCTTGGTAGAATCATGCAGGATTGAAATTTTTGATGGTTTTTTACTCCTCTCAACAGCCCAAACAAGTTTCTAAAAGGATGAGTTTGCAACTACTTTACTTTTGGAGAAAATTCAAAACATTCATTATTCAAAAGGGCCCAAACTATCAAAAACCATCGGTTTCAATGAACACACATTTCTTGGTAGAATCATGCAGGACTGAAATTTTTGATGTTTTTCTACTCCTCTCATGAGCCCAAACAAGTCTCTAAAAGCATGAGTTTGCAACTACTTTACTTTTGGAGAAAATTCAAAACATTCATTATTCAATAGAGCCCAATAGCAAAAATCAGGTTTTGAATGAAGAATCACATTTCTTGGTAAAATCATGCAGGATTGAAATTTTTGATGGTTTTTTACTCCTCTCAACAGCCCAAACAAGTTTCTAAAAGGATGAGTTTGCAACTACTTTACTTTTGGAGAAAATTCAAAACATTCATTATTCAATAGGGCCCAAACTATCAAAAACCAGCGGTTTCAATGAACACACATTTCTTGGTAGAATCATGCAGGACTGAAATTTTTGATGTTTTTCTTCTCCTCTCATGAGCCCAAACAAGTATCTAAAAGCATGAGTTTGCAACTACTTTACTTTTGGAGAAAATTCAAAACATTCACTATTCAATAGAGCCCAATAGCAAAAATCAGGTTTTGAATGAAGAATCACATTTCTTAGTAAAATCATGCAGGATTGAAATTTTTGATGGTTTTTTACTCCTCTCAAGAGCCCAAACAAGTTTCTAAAAGGATGAGTTTGCAACTACTTTACTTTTGGAGAAAATTCAAAACATTCATTATTCAATAGGGCCCAAACTATCAAAAACCAGCGGTTTGAATGAACACACATTTCTTGGTAGAATCATGCAGGACTGAAATTTTTGATGTTTTTCTACTCCTCTCATGAGCCCAAACAAGTCTCTAAAAGCATGAGTTTGCAACTACTTTACTTTTGGAGAAAATTCAAAACATTCATTATTCAATAGAGCCCAATAGCAAAAATCAGGTTTTGAATGAAGAATCACATTTCTTAGTAAAATCATGCAGGATTGAAATTTTTGATGGTTTTTTACTCCTCTCAACAGCCCAAACAAGTTTCTAAAAGGATGAGTTTGCAACTACTTTACTTTTGGAGAAAATTCAAAACATTCATTATTCAATAGGGCCCAAACTATCAAAAACCAGCGGTTTGAATGAACACACATTTCTTGGTAGAATCATGCAGGACTGAAATTTTTGATGTTTTTCTACTCCTCTCATGAGCCCAAACAAGTCTCTAAAAGCATGAGTTTGCAACTACTTTACTTTTGGAGAAAATTCAAAACATTCATTATTCAATAGAGCCCAATAGCAAAAATCAGGTTTTGAATGAAGAATCACATTTCTTGGTAGAATCATGCAGGATTGAAATTTTTGATGGTTTTTTACTCCTCTCAACAGCCCAAACACGTTTCTAAAAGGATGAGTTTGCAACTACTTTACTTTTGGAGAAAATTCAAAACATTCATTATTCAATAGGGCCCAAACTATCAAAAACCAGCGGTTTCAATGAACACACATTTCTTGGTAGAATCATGCAGGACTGAAATTTTTGATGTTTTTCTACTCCTCTCATGAGCCCAAACAAGTCTCTAAAAGCATGAGTTTGCAACTACTTTACTTTTGGAGAAAATTCAAAACATTCACTATTCAATAGAGCCCAATAGCAAAAATCAGGTTTTGAATGAAGAATCACATTTCTTGGTAAAATCATGCAGGATTGAAATTTTTGATGGTTTTTTACTCCTCTCAACAGCCCAAACAAGTTTCTAAAAGGATGAGTTTGCAACTACTTTACTTTTGGAGAAAATTCAAAACATTCATTATTCAATAGGGCCCAAACTATCAAAAACCAGCGGTTTCAATGAACACACATTTCTTGGTAGAATCATGCAGGACTGAAATTTTTGATGTTTTTCTACTCCTCTCATGAGCCCAAACAAGTCTCTAAAAGCATGAGTTTGCAACTACTTTACTTTTGGAGAAAATTCAAAACATTCATTATTCAATAGAGCCCAATAGCAAAAATCAGGTTTTGAATGAAGAATCACATTTCTTGGTAAAATCATGCAGGATTGAAATTTTTGATGGTTTTTTACTCCTCTCAACAGCCCAAACAAGTTTCTAAAAGGATGAGTTTGCAACTACTTTACTTTTGGAGAAAATTCAAAACATTCATTGTTCAATAGGGCCCAAACTATCAAAAACCAGCGGTTTCAATGAACACACATTTCTTTGTAGAATCATGCAGGACTGAAATTTTTGATGTTTTTCTACTCCTCTCATGAGCCCAAACAAGTATCTAAAAGCATGAGTTTGCAACTACTTTACTTTTGGAGAAAATTCAAAACATTCACTATTCAATAGAGCCCAATAGCAAAAATCAGGTTTTGAATGAAGAATCACATTTCTTAGTAAAATCGTGCAGGATTGAAATTTTTGATGGTTTTTTACTCCTCTCAAGAGCCCAAACAAGTTTCTAAAAGGATGAGTTTGCAATTACTTTACTTTTGGAGAAAATTCAAAACATTCATTATTCAATAGGGCCCAAACTATCAAAAACGAGCGGTTTGAATGAACACACATTTCTTGGTAGAATCATGCAGGACTGAAATTTTTGATGTTTTTCTACTCCTCTCATGAGCCCAAACAAGTCTCTAAAAGCATGAGTTTGCAACTACTTTACTTTTGGAGAAAATTCAAAACATTCATTATTCAATAGAGCCCAATAGCAAAAATCAGGTTTTGAATGAAGAATCACATTTCTTGGTAGAATCATGCAGGATTGAAATTTTTGATGGTTTTTTACTCCTCTCAACAGCCCAAACAAGTTTCTAAAAGGATGAGTTTGCAACTACTTTACTTTTGGAGAAAATTCAAAACATTCATTATTCAATAGGGCCCAAACTATCAAAAACCAGCGGTTTCAATGAACACACATTTCTTGGTAGAATCATGCAGGACTGAAATTTTTGATGTTTTTCTACTCCTCTCATGAGCCCAAACAAGTCTCTAAAAGCATGAGCTTGCAACTACTTTACTTTTGGAGAAAATTCAAAACATTCACTATTCAATAGAGCCCAATAGCAAAAATCAGGTTTTGAATGAAGAATCACATTTCTTGGTAAAATCATGCAGGATTGAAATTTTTGATGGTTTTTTACTCCTCTCAACAGCCCAAACAAGTTTCTAAAAGGATGAGTTTGCAACTACTTTACTTTTGGAGAAAATTCAAAACATTCATTATTCAATAGGGCCCAAACAATCAAAAACCAGCGGTTTCAATGAACACACATTTCTTGGTAGAATCATGCAGGACTGAAATTTTTGATGTTTTTCTACTCCTCTCATGAGCCCAAACAAGTCTCTAAAAGCATGAGTTTGCAACTACTTTACTTTTGGAGAAAATTCAAAACATTCACTATTCAATAGAGCCCAATAGCAAAAATCAGGTTTTGAATGAAGAATCACATTTCTTGGTAATATCATGCAGGATTGAAATTTTTGACGGTTTTTTACTCCTCTCAACAGCCCAAACAAGTTTCTAAAAGGATGAGTTTGCAACTACTTTACTTTTGGAGAAAATTCAAAACATTCATTGTTCAATAGGGCCCAAACTATCAAAAACCAGCGGTCTCAATGAACACACATTTCTTGGTAGAATCATGCAGGACTGAAATTTTTGATGTTTTTCTACTCCTCTCATGAGCCCAAACAAGTCTCTAAAAGCATGAGTTTGCAACTACTTTACTTTTGGAGAAAATTCAAAACATTCACTATTCAATAGAGCCCAATAGCAAAAATCAGGTTTTGAATGAAGAATCACATTTCTTGGTAAAATCATGCAGGATTGAAATTTTTGATGGTTTTTTACTCCTCTCAACAGCCCAAACAAGTTTCTAAAAGGATGAGTTTGCAACTACTTTACTTTTGGAGAAAATTCAAAACATTCATTATTCAAAAGGGCCCAAACTATCAAAAACCATCGGTTTCAATGAACACACATTTCTTGGTAGAATCATGCAGGACTGAAATTTTTGATGTTTTTCTACTCCTCTCATGAGCCCAAACAAGTCTCTAAAAGCATGAGTTTGCAACTACTTTACTTTTGGAGAAAATTCAAAACATTCATTATTCAATAGAGCCCAATAGCAAAAATCAGGTTTTGAATGAAGAATCACATTTCTTGGTAAAATCATGCAGGATTGAAATTTTTGATGGTTTTTTACTCCTCTCAACAGCCCAAACAAGTTTCTAAAAGGATGAGTTTGCAACTACTTTACTTTTGGAGAAAATTCAAAACATTCATTATTCAATAGGTCCCAAACTATCAAAAACCAGCGGTTTCAATGAACACACATTTCTTGGTAGAATCATGCAGGACTGAAATTTTTGATGTTTTTCTACTCCTCTCATGAGCCCAAACAAGTATCTAAAAGCATGAGTTTGCAACTACTTTACTTTTGGAGAAAATTCAAAACATTCATTATTCAATAGAGCCCAATAGCAAAAATCAGGTTTTGAATGAAGAATCACATTTCTTGGTAGAATCATGCAGGATTGAAATTTTTGATGGTTTTTTACTCCTCTCAACAGCCCAAACAAGTTTCTAAAAGGATGAGTTTGCAACTACTTTACTTTTGGAGAAAATTCAAAACATTCATTGTTCAATAGGGCCCAAACTATCAAAAACCAGCGGTTTCAATGAACACACATTTCTTGGTAGAATCATGCAGGACTGAAATTTTTGATGTTTTTCTACTCCTCTCATGAGCCCAAACAAGTCTCTAAAAGCATGAGTTTGCAACTACTTTACTTTTGGAGAAAATTCAAAACATTCACTATTCAATAGAGCCCAATAGCAAAAATCAGGTTTTGAATGAAGAATCACATTTCTTGGTAAAATCATGCAGGATTGAAATTTTTGATGTTTTTTTTACTCCTCTCAACAGCCCAAACAAGTTTCTAAAAGGATGAGTTTGCAACTACTTTACTTTTGGAGAAAATTCAAAACATTCATTATTCAATAGGGCCCAAACTATCAAAAAACAGCGGTTTGAATGAACACACATTTCTTGGTAGAATCATGCAGGACTGAAATTTTTGATGTTTTTCTACTCCTCTCTTGAGCCCAAACAAGTCTCTAAAAGCATGAGTTTGCAACTACTTTACTTTTGGAGAAAATTCAAAACATTCATTATTCAATAGAGCCCAATAGCAAAAATCAGGTTTTGAATGAAGAATCACATTTCTTGGTAGAATCATGCAGGATTGAAATTTTTAATGGTTTTTTACTCCTCTCAACAGCCCAAACAAGTTTCTAAAAGGATGAGTTTGCAACTACTTTACTTTTGGAGAAAATTCAAAACATTCATTATTCAATAGGGCCCAAACTATCAAAAACCAGCGGTTTCAATGAACACACATTTCTTGGTAGAATCATGCAGGACTGAAATTTTTGATGTTTTTCTACTCCTCTCATGAGCCCAAACAAGTCTCTAAAAGCATGAGCTTGCAACTACTTTACTTTTGGAGAAAATTCAAAACATTCACTATTCAATAGAGCCCAATAGCAAAAATCAGGTTTTGAATGAAGAATCACATTTCTTGGTAAAATCATGCAGGATTGAAATTTTTGATGGTTTTTTACTCCTCTCAACAGCCCAAACAAGTTTCTAAAAGGATGAGTTTGCAACTACTTTACTTTTGGAGAAAATTCAAAACATTCATTATTCAATAGGGCCCAAACAATCAAAAACCAGCGGTTTCAATGAACACACATTTCTTGGTAGAATCATGCAGGACTGAAATTTTTGATGTTTTTCTACTCCTCTCATGAGCCCAAACAAGTCTCTAAAAGCATGAGTTTGCAACTACTTTACTTTTGGAGAAAATTCAAAACATTCACTATTCAATAGAGCCCAATAGCAAAAATCAGGTTTTGAATGAAGAATCACATTTCTTGGTAATATCATGCAGGATTGAAATTTTTGACGGTTTTTTACTCCTCTCAACAGCCCAAACAAGTTTCTAAAAGGATGAGTTTGCAACTACTTTACTTTTGGAGAAAATTCAAAACATTCATTGTTCAATAGGGCCCAAACTATCAAAAACCAGCGGTCTCAATGAACACACATTTCTTGGTAGAATCATGCAGGACTGAAATTTTTGATGTTTTTCTACTCCTCTCATGAGCCCAAACAAGTCTCTAAAAGCATGAGTTTGCAACTACTTTACTTTTGGAGAAAATTCAAAACATTCACTATTCAATAGAGCCCAATAGCAAAAATCAGGTTTTGAATGAAGAATCACATTTCTTGGTAAAATCATGCAGGATTGAAATTTTTGATGGTTTTTTACTCCTCTCAACAGCCCAAACAAGTTTCTAAAAGGATGAGTTTGCAACTACTTTACTTTTGGAGAAAATTCAAAACATTCATTATTCAAAAGGGCCCAAACTATCAAAAACCATCGGTTTCAATGAACACACATTTCTTGGTAGAATCATGCAGGACTGAAATTTTTGATGTTTTTCTACTCCTCTCATGAGCCCAAACAAGTCTCTAAAAGCATGAGTTTACAACTACTTTACTTTTGGAGAAAATTCAAAACATTCATTATTCAATAGAGCCCAATAGCAAAAATCAGGTTTTGAATGAAGAATCACATTTCTTGGTAAAATCATGCAGGATTGAAATTTTTGATGGTTTTTTACTCCTCTCAACAGCCCAAACAAGTTTCTAAAAGGATGAGTTTGCAACTACTTTACTTTTGGAGAAAATTCAAAACATTCATTATTCAATAGGTCCCAAACTATCAAAAACCAGCGGTTTCAATGAACACACATTTCTTGGTAGAATCATGCAGGACTGAAATTTTTGATGTTTTTCTACTCCTCTCATGAGCCCAAACAAGTATCTAAAAGCATGAGTTTGCAACTACTTTACTTTTGGAGAAAATTCAAAACATTCATTATTCAATAGAGCCCAATAGCAAAAATCAGGTTTTGAATGAAGAATCACATTTCTTGGTAGAATCATGCAGGATTGAAATTTTTGATGGTTTTTTACTCCTCTCAACAGCCCAAACAAGTTTCTAAAAGGATGAGTTTGCAACTACTTTACTTTTGGAGAAAATTCAAAACATTCATTGTTCAATAGGGCCCAAACTATCAAAAACCAGCGGTTTCAATGAACACACATTTCTTGGTAGAATCATGCAGGACTGAAATTTTTGATGTTTTTCTACTCCTCTCATGAGCCCAAACAAGTCTCTAAAAGCATGAGTTTGCAACTACTTTACTTTTGGAGAAAATTCAAAACATTCACTATTCAATAGAGCCCAATAGCAAAAATCAGGTTTTGAATGAAGAATCACATTTCTTGGTAAAATCATGCAGGATTGAAATTTTTGATGGTTTTTTACTCCTCTCAACAGCCCAAACAAGTTTCTAAAAGGATGAGTTTGCAACTACTTTACTTTTGGAGAAAATTCAAAACATTCATTATTCAATAGGGCCCAAACTATCAAAAACCAGCGGTTTCAATGAACACACATTTCTTGGTAGAATCATGCAGGACTGAAATTTTTGATGTTTTTCTTCTCCTCTCATGAGCCCAAACAAGTATCTAAAAGCATGAGTTTGCAACTACTTTACTTTTGGAGAAAATTCAAAACATTCACTATTCAATAGAGCCCAATAGCAAAAATCAGGTTTTGAATGAAGAATCACATTTCTTAGTAAAATCATGCAGGATTGAAATTTTTGATGGTTTTTTACTCCTCTCAAGAGCCCAAACAAGTTTCTAAAAGGATGAGTTTGCAACTACTTTACTTTTGGAGAAAATTCAAAACATTCATTATTCAATAGGGCCCAAACTATCAAAAACCAGCGGTTTGAATGAACACACATTTCTTGGTAGAATCATGCAGGACTGAAATTTTTGATGTTTTTCTACTCCTCTCTTGAGCCCAAACAAGTCTCTAAAAGCATGAGTTTGCAACTACTTTACTTTTGGAGAAAATTCAAAACATTCATTATTCAATAGAGCCCAATAGCAAAAATCAGGTTTTGAATGAAGAATCACATTTCTTGGTAGAATCATGCAGGATTGAAATTTTTGATGGTTTTTTACTCCTCTCAACAGCCCAAACAAGTTTCTAAAAGGATGAGTTTGCAACTACTTTACTTTTGGAGAAAATTCAAAACATTCATTATTCAATAGGGCCCAAACTATCAAAAACCAGCGGTTTCAATGAACACACATTTCTTGGTAGAATCATGCAGGACTGAAATTTTTGATGTTTTTCTACTCCTCTCATGAGCCCAAACAAGTCTCTAAAAGCATGAGTTTGCAACTACTTTACTTTTGGAGAAAATTCAAAACATTCACTATTCAATAGAGCCCAATAGCAAAAATCAGGTTTTGAATGAAGAATCACATTTCTTGGTAAAATCATGCAGGATTGAAATTTTTGATGGTTTTTTACTCCTCTCAACAGCCCAAACAAGTTTCTAAAAGGATGAGTTTGCAACTACTTTACTTTTGGAGAAAATTCAAAACATTCATTATTCAATAGGGCCCAAACTATCAAAAACCAGCGGTTTCAATGAACACACATTTCTTGGTAGAATCATGCAGGACTGAAATTTTTGATGTTTTTCTACTCCTCTCATGAGCCCAAACAAGTCTCTAAAAGCATGAGTTTGCAACTACTTTACTTTTGGAGAAAATTCAAAACATTCATTATTCAATAGAGCCCAATAGCAAAAATCAGGTTTTGAATGAAGAATCACATTTCTTGGTAAAATCATGCAGGATTGAAATTTTTGATGGTTTTTTACTCCTCTCAACAGCCCAAACAAGTTTCTAAAAGGATGAGTTTGCAACTACTTTACTTTTGGAGAAAATTCAAAACATTCATTGTTCAATAGGGCCCAAACTATCAAAAACCAGCGGTTTCAATGAACACACATTTCTTTGTAGAATCATGCAGGACTGAAATTTTTGATGTTTTTCTACTCCTCTCATGAGCCCAAACAAGTATCTAAAAGCATGAGTTTGCAACTACTTTACTTTTGGAGAAAATTCAAAACATTCACTATTCAATAGAGCCCAATAGCAAAAATCAGGTTTTGAATGAAGAATCACATTTCTTAGTAAAATCGTGCAGGATTGAAATTTTTGATGGTTTTTTACTCCTCTCAAGAGCCCAAACAAGTTTCTAAAAGGATGAGTTTGCAACTACTTTACTTTTGGAGAAAATTCAAAACATTCATTATTCAATAGGGCCCAAACTATCAAAAACCAGCGGTTTGAATGAACACACATTTCTTGGTAGAATCATGCAGGACTGAAATTTTTGATGTTTTTCTACTCCTCTCATGAGCCCAAACAAGTCTCTAAAAGCATGAGTTTGCAACTACTTTACTTTTGGAGAAAATTCAAAACATTCATTATTCAATAGAGCCCAATAGCAAAAATCAGGTTTTGAATGAAGAATCACATTTCTTGGTAGAATCATGCAGGATTGAAATTTTTGATGGTTTTTTACTCCTCTCAACAGCCCAAACAAGTTTCTAAAAGGATGAGTTTGCAACTACTTTACTTTTGGAGAAAATTCAAAACATTCATTATTCAATAGGGCCCAAACTATCAAAAACCAGCGGTTTCAATGAACACACATTTCTTGGTAGAATCATGCAGGACTGAAATTTTTGATGTTTTTCTACTCCTCTCATGAGCCCAAACAAGTCTCTAAAAGCATGAGCTTGCAACTACTTTACTTTTGGAGAAAATTCAAAACATTCACTATTCAATAGAGCCCAATAGCAAAAATCAGGTTTTGAATGAAGAATCACATTTCTTAGTAAAATCATGCAGGATTGAAATTTTTGATGGTTTTTTACTCCTCTCAACAGCCCAAACAAGTTTCTAAAAGGATGAGTTTGCAACTACTTTACTTTTGGAGAAAATTCAAAACATTCATTATTCAATAGGGCCCAAACAATCAAAAACCAGCGGTTTCAATGAACACACATTTCTTGGTAGAATCATGCAGGACTGAAATTTTTGATGTTTTTCTACTCCTCTCATGAGCCCAAACAAGTCTCTAAAAGCATGAGTTTGCAACTACTTTACTTTTGGAGAAAATTCAAAACATTCACTATTCAATAGAGCCCAATAGCAAAAATCAGGTTTTGAATGAAGAATCACATTTCTTGGTAATATCATGCAGGATTGAAATTTTTGACGGTTTTTTACTCCTCTCAACAGCCCAAACAAGTTTCTAAAAGGATGAGTTTGCAACTACTTTACTTTTGGAGAAAATTCAAAACATTCATTGTTCAATAGGGCCCAAACTATCAAAAACCAGCGGTCTCAATGAACACACATTTCTTGGTAGAATCATGCAGGACTGAAATTTTTGATGTTTTTCTACTCCTCTCATGAGCCCAAACAAGTCTCTAAAAGCATGAGTTTGCAACTACTTTACTTTTGGAGAAAATTCAAAACATTCACTATTCAATAGAGCCCAATAGCAAAAATCAGGTTTTGAATGAAGAATCACATTTCTTGGTAAAATCATGCAGGATTGAAATTTTTGATGGTTTTTTACTCCTCTCAACAGCCCAAACAAGTTTCTAAAAGGATGAGTTTGCAACTACTTTACTTTTGGAGAAAATTCAAAACATTCATTATTCAAAAGGGCCCAAACTATCAAAAACCATCGGTTTCAATGAACACACATTTCTTGGTAGAATCATGCAGGACTGAAATTTTTGATGTTTTTCTACTCCTCTCATGAGCCCAAACAAGTCTCTAAAAGCATGAGTTTGCAACTACTTTACTTTTGGAGAAAATTCAAAACATTCATTATTCAATAGAGCCCAATAGCAAAAATCAGGTTTTGAATGAAGAATCACATTTCTTGGTAAAATCATGCAGGATTGAAATTTTTGATGGTTTTTTACTCCTCTCAACAGCCCAAACAAGTTTCTAAAAGGATGAGTTTGCAACTACTTTACTTTTGGAGAAAATTCAAAACATTCATTATTCAATAGGTCCCAAACTATCAAAAACCAGCGGTTTCAATGAACACACATTTCTTGGTAGAATCATGCAGGACTGAAATTTTTGATGTTTTTCTACTCCTCTCATGAGCCCAAACAAGTATCTAAAAGCATGAGTTTGCAACTACTTTACTTTTGGAGAAAATTCAAAACATTCATTATTCAATAGAGCCCAATAGCAAAAATCAGGTTTTGAATGAAGAATCACATTTCTTGGTAGAATCATGCAGGATTGAAATTTTTGATGGTTTTTTACTCCTCTCAACAGCCCAAACAAGTTTCTAAAAGGATGAGTTTGCAACTACTTTACTTTTGGAGAAAATTCAAAACATTCATTATTCAATAGGGCCCAAACAATCAAAAACCAGCGGTTTCAATGAACACACATTTCTTGGTAGAATCATGCAGGACTGAAATTTTTGATGTTTTTCTACTCCTCTCATGAGCCCAAACAAGTCTCTAAAAGCATGAGTTTGCAACTACTTTACTTTTGGAGAAAATTCAAAACATTCACTATTCAATAGAGCCCAATAGCAAAAATCAGGTTTTGAATGAAGAATCACATTTCTTGGTAAAATCATGCAGGATTGAAATTTTTGATGGTTTTTTACTCCTCTCAACAGCCCAAACAAGTTTCTAAAAGGATGAGTTTGCAACTACTTTACTTTTGGAGAAAATTCAAAACATTCATTATTCAAAAGGGCCCAAACTATCAAAAACCATCGGTTTCAATGAACACACATTTCTTGGTAGAATCATGCAGGACTGAAATTTTTGATGTTTTTCTACTCCTCTCATGAGCCCAAACAAGTCTCTAAAAGCATGAGTTTGCAACTACTTTACTTTTGGAGAAAATTCAAAACATTCATTATTCAATAGAGCCCAATAGCAAAAATCAGGTTTTGAATGAAGAATCACATTTCTTGGTAAAATCATGCAGGATTGAAATTTTTGATGGTTTTTTACTCCTCTCAACAGCCCAAACAAGTTTCTAAAAGGATGAGTTTGCAACTACTTTACTTTTGGAGAAAATTCAAAACATTCATTATTCAATAGGTCCCAAACTATCAAAAACCAGCGGTTTCAATGAACACACATTTCTTGGTAGAATCATGCAGGACTGAAATTTTTGATGTTTTTCTACTCCTCTCATGAGCCCAAACAAGTATCTAAAAGCATGAGTTTGCAACTACTTTACTTTTGGAGAAAATTCAAAACATTCATTATTCAATAGAGCCCAATAGCAAAAATCAGGTTTTGAATGAAGAATCACATTTCTTGGTAGAATCATGCAGGATTGAAATTTTTGATGGTTTTTTACTCCTCTCAACAGCCCAAACAAGTTTCTAAAAGGATGAGTTTGCAACTACTTTACTTTTGGAGAAAATTCAAAACATTCATTGTTCAATAGGGCCCAAACTATCAAAAACCAGCGGTTTCAATGAACACACATTTCTTGGTAGAATCATGCAGGACTGAAATTTTTGATGTTTTTCTACTCCTCTCATGAGCCCAAACAAGTCTCTAAAAGCATGAGTTTGCAACTACTTTACTTTTGGAGAAAATTCAAAACATTCACTATTCAATAGAGCCCAATAGCAAAAATCAGGTTTTGAATGAAGAATCACATTTCTTGGTAAAATCATGCAGGATTGAAATTTTTGATGGTTTTTTACTCCTCTCAACAGCCCAAACAAGTTTCTAAAAGGATGAGTTTGCAACTACTTTACTTTTGGAGAAAATTCAAAACATTCATTATTCAATAGGGCCCAAACTATCAAAAACCAGCGGTTTCAATGAACACACATTTCTTGGTAGAATCATGCAGGACTGAAATTTTTGATGTTTTTCTACTCCTCTCATGAGCCCAAACAAGTCTCTAAAAGCATGAGTTTGCAACTACTTTACTTTTGGAGAAAATTCAAAACATTCATTATTCAATAGAGCACAAAAGCAAAAATCAGGTTTTGAATGAAGAATCACATTTCTTGGTAGAATCATGCAGGATTGAAATTTTTGATGGTTTTTTACTCCTCTCAACAGCCCAAACAAGTTTCTAAAAGGATGAGTTTGCAACTACTTTACTTTTGGAGAAAATTCAAAACATTCATTATTCAATAGGGCCCAAACTATCAAAAACCAGCGGTTTCAATGAACACACATTTCTTGGTAGAATCATGCAGGACTGAAATTTTTGATGTTTTTCTACTCCTCTCATGAGCCCAAACAAGTCTCTAAAAGCATGAGTTTGCAACTACTTTACTTTTGGAGAAAATTCAAAACATTCACTATTCAATAGAGCCCAATAGCAAAAATCAGGTTTTGAATGAAGAATCACATTTCTTGGTAAAATCATGCAGGATTGAAATTTTTGATGGTTTTTTACTCCTCTCAACAGCCCAAACAAGTTTCTAAAAGGATGAGTTTGCAACTACTTTACTTTTGGAGAAAATTCAAAACATTCATTATTCAATAGGGCCCAAACTATCAAAAACCAGCGGTTTCAATGAACACACATTTCTTGGTAGAATCATGCAGGACTGAAATTTTTGATGTTTTTCTACTCCTCTCATGAGCCCAAACAAGTCTCTAAAAGCATGAGTTTGCAACTACTTTACTTTTGGAGAAAATTCAAAACATTCATTATTCAATAGAGCCCAATAGCAAAAATCAGGTTTTGAATGAAGAATCACATTTCTTGGTAAAATCATGCAGGATTGAAATTTTTGATGGTTTTTTACTCCTCTCAACAGCCCAAACAAGTTTCTAAAAGGATGAGTTTGCAACTACTTTACTTTTGGAGAAAATTCAAAACATTCATTGTTCAATAGGGCCCAAACTATCAAAAACCAGCGGTTTCAATGAACACACATTTCTTTGTAGAATCATGCAGGACTGAAATTTTTGATGTTTTTCTACTCCTCTCATGAGCCCAAACAAGTATCTAAAAGCATGAGTTTGCAACTACTTTACTTTTGGAGAAAATTCAAAACATTCACTATTCAATAGAGCCCAATAGCAAAAATCAGGTTTTGAATGAAGAATCACATTTCTTAGTAAAATCGTGCAGGATTGAAATTTTTGATGGTTTTTTACTCCTCTCAAGAGCCCAAACAAGTTTCTAAAAGGATGAGTTTGCAACTACTTTACTTTTGGAGAAAATTCAAAACATTCATTATTCAATAGGGCCCAAACTATCAAAAACCAGCGGTTTGAATGAACACACATTTCTTGGTAGAATCATGCAGGACTGAAATTTTTGATGTTTTTCTACTCCTCTCATGAGCCCAAACAAGTCTCTAAAAGCATGAGTTTGCAACTACTTTACTTTTGGAGAAAATTCAAAACATTCATTATTCAATAGAGCCCAATAGCAAAAATCAGGTTTTGAATGAAGAATCACATTTCTTGGTAGAATCATGCAGGATTGAAATTTTTGATGGTTTTTTACTCCTCTCAACAGCCCAAACAAGTTTCTAAAAGGATGAGTTTGCAACTACTTTACTTTTGGAGAAAATTCAAAACATTCATTATTCAATAGGGCCCAAACTATCAAAAACCAGCGGTTTCAATGAACACACATTTCTTGGTAGAATCATGCAGGACTGAAATTTTTGATGTTTTTCTACTCCTCTCATGAGCCCAAACAAGTCTCTAAAAGCATGAGCTTGCAACTACTTTACTTTTGGAGAAAATTCAAAACATTCACTATTCAATAGAGTCCAATAGCAAAAATCAGGTTTTGAATGAAGAATCACATTTCTTGGTAAAATCATGCAGGATTGAAATTTTTGATGGTTTTTTACTCCTCTCAACAGCCCAAACAAGTTTCTAAAAGGATGAGTTTGCAACTACTTTACTTTTGGAGAAAATTCAAAACATTCATTATTCAATAGGGCCCAAACAATCAAAAACCAGCGGTTTCAATGAACACACATTTCTTGGTAGAATCATGCAGGACTGAAATTTTTGATGTTTTTCTACTCCTCTCATGAGCCCAAACAAGTCTCTAAAAGCATGAGTTTGCAACTACTTTACTTTTGGAGAAAATTCAAAACATTCACTATTCAATAGAGCCCAATAGCAAAAATCAGGTTTTGAATGAAGAATCACATTTCTTGGTAATATCATGCAGGATTGAAATTTTTGACGGTTTTTTACTCCTCTCAACAGCCCAAACAAGTTTCTAAAAGGATGAGTTTGCAACTACTTTACTTTTGGAGAAAATTCAAAACATTCATTGTTCAATAGGGCCCAAACTATCAAAAACCAGCGGTCTCAATGAACACACATTTCTTGGTAGAATCATGCAGGACTGAAATTTTTGATGTTTTTCTACTCCTCTCATGAGCCCAAACAAGTCTCTAAAAGCATGAGTTTGCAACTACTTTACTTTTGGAGAAAATTCAAAACATTCACTATTCAATAGAGCCCAATAGCAAAAATCAGGTTTTGAATGAAGAATCACATTTCTTGGTAAAATCATGCAGGATTGAAATTTTTGATGGTTTTTTACTCCTCTCAACAGCCCAAACAAGTTTCTAAAAGGATGAGTTTGCAACTACTTTACTTTTGGAGAAAATTCAAAACATTCATTATTCAAAAGGGCCCAAACTATCAAAAACCATCGGTTTCAATGAACACACATTTCTTGGTAGAATCATGCAGGACTGAAATTTTTGATGTTTTTCTACTCCTCTCATGAGCCCAAACAAGTCTCTAAAAGCATGAGTTTGCAACTACTTTACTTTTGGAGAAAATTCAAAACATTCATTATTCAATAGAGCCCAATAGCAAAAATCAGGTTTTGAATGAAGAATCACATTTCTTGGTAAAATCATGCAGGATTGAAATTTTTGATGGTTTTTTACTCCTCTCAACAGCCCAAACAAGTTTCTAAAAGGATGAGTTTGCAACTACTTTACTTTTGGAGAAAATTCAAAACATTCATTATTCAATAGGTCCCAAACTATCAAAAACCAGCGGTTTCAATGAACACACATTTCTTGGTAGAATCATGCAGGACTGAAATTTTTGATGTTTTTCTACTCCTCTCATGAGCCCAAACAAGTATCTAAAAGCATGAGTTTGCAACTACTTTACTTTTGGAGAAAATTCAAAACATTCATTATTCAATAGAGCCCAATAGCAAAAATCAGGTTTTGAATGAAGAATCACATTTCTTGGTAGAATCATGCAGGATTGAAATTTTTGATGGTTTTTTACTCCTCTCAACAGCCCAAACAAGTTTCTAAAAGGATGAGTTTGCAACTACTTTACTTTTGGAGAAAATTCAAAACATTCATTGTTCAATAGGGCCCAAACTATCAAAAACCAGCGGTTTCAATGAACACACATTTCTTGGTAGAATCATGCAGGACTGAAATTTTTGATGTTTTTCTACTCCTCTCATGAGCCCAAACAAGTCTCTAAAAGCATGAGTTTGCAACTACTTTACTTTTGGAGAAAATTCAAAACATTCATTATTCAATAGAGCCCAATAGCAAAAATCAGGTTTTGAATGAAGAATCACATTTCTTGGTAGAATCATGCAGGATTGAAATTTTTGATGGTTTTTTACTCCTCTCAACAGCCCAAACAAGTTTCTAAAAGGATGAGTTTGCAACTACTTTACTTTTGGAGAAAATTCAAAACATTCATTATTCAATAGGGCCCAAACTATCAAAAACCAGCGGTTTCAATGAACACACATTTCTTGGTAGAATCATGCAGGACTGAAATTTTTGATGTTTTTCTACTCCTCTCATGAGCCCAAACAAGTCTCTAAAAGCATGAGCTTGCAACTACTTTACTTTTGGAGAAAATTCAAAACATTCACTATTCAATAGAGCCCAATAGCAAAAATCAGGTTTTGAATGAAGAATCACATTTCTTGGTAAAATCATGCAGGATTGAAATTTTTGATGGTTTTTTACTCCTCTCAACAGCCCAAACAAGTTTCTAAAAGGATGAGTTTGCAACTACTTTACTTTTGGAGAAAATTCAAAACATTCATTATTCAATAGGGTCCAAACAATCAAAAACCAGCGGTTTCAATGAACACACATTTCTTGGTAGAATCATGCAGGACTGAAATTTTTGATGTTTTTCTACTCCTCTCATGAGCCCAAACAAGTCTCTAAAAGCATGAGTTTGCAACTACTTTACTTTTGGAGAAAATTCAAAACATTCACTATTCAATAGAGCCCAATAGCAAAAATCAGGTTTTGAATGAAGAATCACATTTCTTGGTAATATCATGCAGGATTGAAATTTTTGACGGTTTTTTACTCCTCTCAACAGCCCAAACAAGTTTCTAAAAGGATGAGTTTGCAACTACTTTACTTTTGGAGAAAATTCAAAACATTCATTGTTCAATAGGGCCCAAACTATCAAAAACCAGCGGTCTCAATGAACACACATTTCTTGGTAGAATCATGCAGGACTGAAATTTTTGATGTTTTTCTACTCCTCTCATGAGCCCAAACAAGTCTCTAAAAGCATGAGTTTGCAACTACTTTACTTTTGGAGAAAATTCAAAACATTCACTATTCAATAGAGCCCAATAGCAAAAATCAGGTTTTGAATGAAGAATCACATTTCTTGGTAAAATCATGCAGGATTGAAATTTTTGATGGTTTTTTACTCCTCTCAACAGCCCAAACAAGTTTCTAAAAGGATGAGTTTGCAACTACTTTACTTTTGGAGAAAATTCAAAACATTCATTATTCAAAAGGGCCCAAACTATCAAAAACCATCGGTTTCAATGAACACACATTTCTTGGTAGAATCATGCAGGACTGAAATTTTTGATGTTTTTCTACTCCTCTCATGAGCCCAAACAAGTCTCTAAAAGCATGAGTTTGCAACTACTTTACTTTTGGAGAAAATTCAAAACATTCATTATTCAATAGAGCCCAATAGCAAAAATCAGGTTTTGAATGAAGAATCACATTTCTTGGTAAAATCATGCAGGATTGAAATTTTTGATGGTTTTTTACTCCTCTCAACAGCCCAAACAAGTTTCTAAAAGGATGAGTTTGCAACTACTTTACTTTTGGAGAAAATTCAAAACATTCATTATTCAATAGGTCCCAAACTATCAAAAACCAGCGGTTTCAATGAACACACATTTCTTGGTAGAATCATGCAGGACTGAAATTTTTGATGTTTTTCTACTCCTCTCATGAGCCCAAACAAGTATCTAAAAGCATGAGTTTGCAACTACTTTACTTTTGGAGAAAATTCAAAACATTCATTATTCAATAGAGCCCAATAGCAAAAATCAGGTTTTGAATGAAGAATCACATTTCTTGGTAGAATCATGCAGGATTGAAATTTTTGATGGTTTTTTACTCCTCTCAACAGCCCAAACAAGTTTCTAAAAGGATGAGTTTGCAACTACTTTACTTTTGGAGAAAATTCAAAACATTCATTGTTCAATAGGGCCCAAACTATCAAAAACCAGCGGTTTCAATGAACACACATTTCTTGGTAGAATCATGCAGGACTGAAATTTTTGATGTTTTTCTACTCCTCTCATGAGCCCAAACAAGTCTCTAAAAGCATGAGTTTGCAACTACTTTACTTTTGGAGAAAATTCAAAACATTCACTATTCAATAGAGCCCAATAGCAAAAATCAGGTTTTGAATGAAGAATCACATTTCTTGGTAAAATCATGCAGGATTGAAATTTTTGATGATTTTTTACTCCTCTCAACAGCCCAAACAAGTTTCTAAAAGGATGAGTTTGCAACTACTTTACTTTTGGAGAAAATTCAAAACATTCATTATTCAATAGGGCCCAAACTATCAAAAACCAGCGGTTTCAATGAACACACATTTCTTGGTAGAATCATGCAGGACTGAAATTTTTGATGTTTTTCTACTCCTCTCATGAGCCCAAACAAGTCTCTAAAAGCATGAGTTTGCAACTACTTTACTTTTGGAGAAAATTCAAAACATTCATTATTCAATAGAGCCCAATAGCAAAAATCAGGTTTTGAATGAAGAATCACATTTCTTGGTAGAATCATGCAGGATTGAAATTTTTGATGGTTTTTTACTCCTCTCAACAGCCCAAACAAGTTTCTAAAAGGATGAGTTTGCAACTACTTTACTTTTGGAGAAAATTCAAAACATTCATTATTCAATAGGGCCCAAACTATCAAAAACCAGCGGTCTCAATGAACACACATTTCTTGGTAGAATCATGCAGGACTGAAATTTTTGATGTTTTTCTACTCCTCTCATGAGCCCAAACAAGTCTCTAAAAGCATGAGTTTGCAACTACTTTACTTTTGGAGAAAATTCAAAACATTCACTATTCAATAGAGCCCAATAGCAAAAATCAGGTTTTGAATGAAGAATCACATTTCTTGGTAAAATCATGCAGGATTGAAATTTTTGATGGTTTTTTACTCCTCTCAACAGCCCAAACAAGTTTCTAAAAGGATGAGTTTGCAACTACTTTACTTTTGGAGAAAATTCAAAACATTCATTATTCAAAAGGGCCCAAACTATCAAAAACCATCGGTTTCAATGAACACACATTTCTTGGTAGAATCATGCAGGACTGAAATTTTTGATGTTTTTCTACTCCTCTCATGAGCCCAAACAAGTCTCTAAAAGCATGAGTTTGCAACTACTTTACTTTTGGAGAAAATTCAAAACATTCATTATTCAATAGAGCCCAATAGCAAAAATCAGGTTTTGAATGAAGAATCACATTTCTTGGTAAAATCATGCAGGATTGAAATTTTTGATGGTTTTTTACTCCTCTCAACAGCCCAAACAAGTTTCTAAAAGGATGAGTTTGCAACTACTTTACTTTTGGAGAAAATTCAAAACATTCATTATTCAATAGGTCCCAAACTATCAAAAACCAGCGGTTTCAATGAACACACATTTCTTGGTAGAATCATGCAGGACTGAAATTTTTGATGTTTTTCTACTCCTCTCATGAGCCCAAACAAGTATCTAAAAGCATGAGTTTGCAACTACTTTACTTTTGGAGAAAATTCAAAACATTCATTATTCAATAGAGCCCAATAGCAAAAATCAGGTTTTGAATGAAGAATCACATTTCTTGGTAGAATCATGCAGGATTGAAATTTTTGATGGTTTTTTACTCCTCTCAACAGCCCAAACAAGTTTCTAAAAGGATGAGTTTGCAACTACTTTACTTTTGGAGAAAATTCAAAACATTCATTGTTCAATAGGGCCCAAACTATCAAAAACCAGCGGTTTCAATGAACACACATTTCTTGGTAGAATCATGCAGGACTGAAATTTTTGATGTTTTTCTACTCCTCTCATGAGCCCAAACAAGTCTCTAAAAGCATGAGTTTGCAACTACTTTACTTTTGGAGAAAATTCAAAACATTCATTATTCAATAGAGCCCAATAGCAAAAATCAGGTTTTGAATGAAGAATCACATTTCTTGGTAGAATCATGCAGGATTGAAATTTTTGATGGTTTTTTACTCCTCTCAACAGCCCAAACAAGTTTCTAAAAGGATGAGTTTGCAACTACTTTACTTTTGGAGAAAATTCAAAACATTCATTATTCAATAGGGCCCAAACTATCAAAAACCAGCGGTTTCAATGAACACACATTTCTTGGTAGAATCATGCAGGACTGAAATTTTTGATGTTTTTCTACTCCTCTCATGAGCCCAAACAAGTCTCTAAAAGCATGAGCTTGCAACTACTTTACTTTTGGAGAAAATTCAAAACATTCACTATTCAATAGAGCCCAATAGCAAAAATCAGGTTTTGAATGAAGAATCACATTTCTTGGTAAAATCATGCAGGATTGAAATTTTTGATGGTTTTTTACTCCTCTCAACAGCCCAAACAAGTTTCTAAAAGGATGAGTTTGCAACTACTTTACTTTTGGAGAAAATTCAAAACATTCATTATTCAATAGGGTCCAAACAATCAAAAACCAGCGGTTTCAATGAACACACATTTCTTGGTAGAATCATGCAGGACTGAAATTTTTGATGTTTTTCTACTCCTCTCATGAGCCCAAACAAGTCTCTAAAAGCATGAGTTTGCAACTACTTTACTTTTGGAGAAAATTCAAAACATTCACTATTCAATAGAGCCCAATAGCAAAAATCAGGTTTTGAATGAAGAATCACATTTCTTGGTAATATCATGCAGGATTGAAATTTTTGACGGTTTTTTACTCCTCTCAACAGCCCAAACAAGTTTCTAAAAGGATGAGTTTGCAACTACTTTACTTTTGGAGAAAATTCAAAACATTCATTGTTCAATAGGGCCCAAACTATCAAAAACCAGCGGTCTCAATGAACACACATTTCTTGGTAGAATCATGCAGGACTGAAATTTTTGATGTTTTTCTACTCCTCTCATGAGCCCAAACAAGTCTCTAAAAGCATGAGTTTGCAACTACTTTACTTTTGGAGAAAATTCAAAACATTCACTATTCAATAGAGCCCAATAGCAAAAATCAGGTTTTGAATGAAGAATCACATTTCTTGGTAAAATCATGCAGGATTGAAATTTTTGATGGTTTTTTACTCCTCTCAACAGCCCAAACAAGTTTCTAAAAGGATGAGTTTGCAACTACTTTACTTTTGGAGAAAATTCAAAACATTCATTATTCAAAAGGGCCCAAACTATCAAAAACCATCGGTTTCAATGAACACACATTTCTTGGTAGAATCATGCAGGACTGAAATTTTTGATGTTTTTCTACTCCTCTCATGAGCCCAAACAAGTCTCTAAAAGCATGAGTTTGCAACTACTTTACTTTTGGAGAAAATTCAAAACATTCATTATTCAATAGAGCCCAATAGCAAAAATCAGGTTTTGAATGAAGAATCACATTTCTTGGTAAAATCATGCAGGATTGAAATTTTTGATGGTTTTTTACTCCTCTCAACAGCCCAAACAAGTTTCTAAAAGGATGAGTTTGCAACTACTTTACTTTTGGAGAAAATTCAAAACATTCATTGTTCAATAGGGCCCAAACTATCAAAAACCAGCGGTTTCAATGAACACACATTTCTTGGTAGAATCATGCAGGACTGAAATTTTTGATGTTTTTCTACTCCTCTCATGAGCCCAAACAAGTCTCTAAAAGCATGAGTTTGCAACTACTTTACTTTTGGAGAAAATTCAAAACATTCACTATTCAATAGAGCCCAATAGCAAAAATCAGGTTTTGAATGAAGAATCACATTTCTTGGTAAAATCATGCAGGATTGAAATTTTTGATGATTTTTTACTCCTCTCAACAGCCCAAACAAGTTTCTAAAAGGATGAGTTTGCAACTACTTTACTTTTGGAGAAAATTCAAAACATTCATTATTCAATAGGGCCCAAACTATCAAAAACCAGCGGTTTCAATGAACACACATTTCTTGGTAGAATCATGCAGGACTGAAATTTTTGATGTTTTTCTACTCCTCTCATGAGCCCAAACAAGTCTCTAAAAGCATGAGTTTGCAACTACTTTACTTTTGGAGAAAATTCAAAACATTCATTATTCAATAGAGCCCAATAGCAAAAATCAGGTTTTGAATGAAGAATCACATTTCTTGGTAGAATCATGCAGGATTGAAATTTTTGATGGTTTTTTACTCCTCTCAACAGCCCAAACAAGTTTCTAAAAGGATGAGTTTGCAACTACTTTACTTTTGGAGAAAATTCAAAACATTCATTATTCAATAGGGCCCAAACTATCAAAAACCAGCGGTTTCAATGAACACACATTTCTTGGTAGAATCATGCAGGACTGAAATTTTTGATGTTTTTCTACTCCTCTCATGAGCCCAAACAAGTCTCTAAAAGCATGAGTTTGCAACTACTTTACTTTTGGAGAAAATTCAAAACATTCATTATTCAATAGAGCCCAATAGCAAAAATCAGGTTTTGAATGAAGAATCACATTTCTTGGTAGAATCATGCAGGATTGAAATTTTTGATGGTTTTTTACTCCTCTCAACAGCCCAAACAAGTTTCTAAAAGGATGAGTTTGCAACTACTTTACTTTTGGAGAAAATTCAAAACATTCATTATTCAAAAGGGCCCAAACTATCAAAAACCATCGGTTTCAATGAACACACATTTCTTGGTAGAATCATGCAGGACTGAAATTTTTGATGTTTTTCTACTCCTCTCATGAGCCCAAACAAGTCTCTAAAAGCATGAGTTTGCAACTACTTTACTTTTGGAGAAAATTCAAAACATTCATTATTCAATAGAGCCCAATAGCAAAAATCAGGTTTTGAATGAAGAATCACATTTCTTGGTAAAATCATGCAGGATTGAAATTTTTGATGGTTTTTTACTCCTCTCAACAGCCCAAACAAGTTTCTAAAAGGATGAGTTTGCAACTACTTTACTTTTGGAGAAAATTCAAAACATTCATTATTCAATAGGGCCCAAACTATCAAAAACCAGCGGTTTCAATGAACACACATTTCTTGGTAGAATCATGCAGGACTGAAATTTTTGATGTTTTTCTTCTCCTCTCATGAGCCCAAACAAGTATCTAAAAGCATGAGTTTGCAACTACTTTACTGTTGGAGAAAATTCAAAACATTCACTATTCAATAGAGCCCAATAGCAAAAATCAGGTTTTGAATGAAGAATCACATTTCTTAGTAAAATCATGCAGGATTGAAATTTTTGATGGTTTTTTACTCCTCTCAAGAGCCCAAACAAGTTTCTAAAAGGATGAGTTTGCAACTACTTTACTTTTGGAGAAAATTCAAAACATTCATTGTTCAATAGGGCCCAAACTATCAAAAACCAGCGGTTTCAATGAACACACATTTCTTTGTAGAATCATGCAGGACTGAAATTTTTGATGTTTTTCTACTCCTCTCATGAGCCCAAACAAGTATCTAAAAGCATGAGTTTGCAACTACTTTACTTTTGGAGAAAATTCAAAACATTCACTATTCAATAGAGCCCAATAGCAAAAATCAGGTTTTGAATGAAGAATCACATTTCTTAGTAAAATCGTGCAGGATTGAAATTTTTGATGGTTTTTTACTCCTCTCAAGAGCCCAAACAAGTTTCTAATAGGATGAGTTTGCAACTACTTTACTTTTGGAGAAAATTCAAAACATTCATTATTCAATAGGGCCCAAACTATCAAAAACCAGCGGTTTGAATGAACACACATTTCTTGGTAGAATCATGCAGGACTGAAATTTTTGATGTTTTTCTACTCCTCTCATGAGCCCAAACAAGTCTCTAAAAGCATGAGTTTGCAACTACTTTACTTTTGGAGAAAATTCAAAACATTCATTATTCAATAGAGCCCAATAGCAAAAATCAGGTTTTGAATGAAGAATCACATTTCTTGGTAGAATCATGCAGGATTGAAATTTTTGATGGTTTTTTACTCCTCTCAACAGCCCAAACAAGTTTCTAAAAGGATGAGTTTGCAACTACTTTACTTTTGGAGAAAATTCAAAACATTCATTATTCAATAGGGCCCAAACTATCAAAAACCAGCGGTTTCAATGAACACACATTTCTTGGTAGAATCATGCAGGACTGAAATTTTTGATGTTTTTCTACTCCTCTCATGAGCCCAAACAAGTCTCTAAAAGCATGAGCTTGCAACTACTTTACTTTTGGAGAAAATTCAAAACATTCACTATTCAATAGAGCCCAATAGCAAAAATCAGGTTTTGAATGAAGAATCACATTTCTTGGTAAAATCATGCAGGATTGAAATTTTTGATGGTTTTTTACTCCTCTCAACAGCCCAAACAAGTTTCTAAAAGGATGAGTTTGCAACTACTTTACTTTTGGAGAAAATTCAAAACATTCATTATTCAATAGGGCCCAAACAATCAAAAACCAGCGGTTTCAATGAACACACATTTCTTGGTAGAATCATGCAGGACTGAAATTTTTGATGTTTTTCTACTCCTCTCATGAGCCCAAACAAGTCTCTAAAAGCATGAGTTTGCAACTACTTTACTTTTGGAGAAAATTCAAAACATTCACTATTCAATAGAGCCCAATAGCAAAAATCAGGTTTTGAATGAAGAATCACATTTCTTGGTAATATCATGCAGGATTGAAATTTTTGACGGTTTTTTACTCCTCTCAACAGCCCAAACAAGTTTCTAAAAGGATGAGTTTGCAACTACTTTACTTTTGGAGAAAATTCAAAACATTCATTGTTCAATAGGGCCCAAACTATCAAAAACCAGCGGTCTCAATGAACACACATTTCTTGGTAGAATCATGCAGGACTGAAATTTTTGATGTTTTTCTACTCCTCTCATGAGCCCAAACAAGTCTCTAAAAGCATGAGTTTGCAACTACTTTACTTTTGGAGAAAATTCAAAACATTCACTATTCAATAGAGCCCAATAGCAAAAATCAGGTTTTGAATGAAGAATCACATTTCTTGGTAAAATCATGCAGGATTGAAATTTTTGATGGTTTTTTACTCCTCTCAACAGCCCAAACAAGTTTCTAAAAGGATGAGTTTGCAACTACTTTACTTTTGGAGAAAATTCAAAACATTCATTATTCAAAAGGGCCCAAACTATCAAAAACCATCGGTTTCAATGAACACACATTTCTTGGTAGAATCATGCAGGACTGAAATTTTTGATGTTTTTCTACTCCTCTCATGAGCCCAAACAAGTCTCTAAAAGCATGAGTTTGCAACTACTTTACTTTTGGAGAAAATTCAAAACATTCATTATTCAATAGAGCCCAATAGCAAAAATCAGGTTTTGAATGAAGAATCACATTTCTTGGTAAAATCATGCAGGATTGAAATTTTTGATGGTTTTTTACTCCTCTCAACAGCCCAAACAAGTTTCTAAAAGGATGAGTTTGCAACTACTTTACTTTTGGAGAAAATTCAAAACATTCATTATTCAATAGGTCCCAAACTATCAAAAACCAGCGGTTTCAATGAACACACATTTCTTGGTAGAATCATGCAGGACTGAAATTTTTGATGTTTTTCTACTCCTCTCATGAGCCCAAACAAGTATCTAA
Source organism: Dendrobates tinctorius (assembly GCF_039654945.1). Classification (NCBI taxonomy): domain Eukaryota; kingdom Metazoa; phylum Chordata; class Amphibia; order Anura; family Dendrobatidae; genus Dendrobates; species Dendrobates tinctorius. The sequence goes on from NW_027361713.1 coordinate 23,401,714, forward strand.
AAGCATGAGTTTGCAACTACTTTACTTTTGGAGAAAATTCAAAACATTCATTATTCAATAGAGCCCAATAGCAAAAATCAGGTTTTGAATGAAGAATCACATTTCTTGGTAGAATCATGCAGGATTGAAATTTTTGATGGTTTTTTACTCCTCTCAACAGCCCAAACAAGTTTCTAAAAGGATGAGTTTGCAACTACTTTACTTTTGGAGAAAATTCAAAACATTCATTGTTCAATAGGGCCCAAACTATCAAAAACCAGCGGTTTCAATGAACACACATTTCTTGGTAGAATCATGCAGGACTGAAATTTTTGATGTTTTTCTACTCCTCTCATGAGCCCAAACAAGTCTCTAAAAGCATGAGTTTGCAACTACTTTACTTTTGGAGAAAATTCAAAACATTCACTATTCAATAGAGCCCAATAGCAAAAATCAGGTTTTGAATGAAGAATCACATTTCTTGGTAAAATCATGCAGGATTGAAATTTTTGATGATTTTTTACTCCTCTCAACAGCCCAAACAAGTTTCTAAAAGGATGAGTTTGCAACTACTTTACTTTTGGAGAAAATTCAAAACATTCATTATTCAATAGGGCCCAAACTATCAAAAACCAGCGGTTTCAATGAACACACATTTCTTGGTAGAATCATGCAGGACTGAAATTTTTGATGTTTTTCTACTCCTCTCATGAGCCCAAACAAGTCTCTAAAAGCATGAGTTTGCAACTACTTTACTTTTGGAGAAAATTCAAAACATTCATTATTCAATAGAGCCCAATAGCAAAAATCAGGTTTTGAATGAAGAATCACATTTCTTGGTAGAATCATGCAGGATTGAAATTTTTGATGGTTTTTTACTCCTCTCAACAGCCCAAACAAGTTTCTAAAAGGATGAGTTTGCAACTACTTTACTTTTGGAGAAAATTCAAAACATTCATTATTCAAAAGGGCCCAAACTATCAAAAACCATCGGTTTCAATGAACACACATTTCTTGGTAGAATCATGCAGGACTGAAATTTTTGATGTTTTTCTACTCCTCTCATGAGCCCAAACAAGTCTCTAAAAGCATGAGTTTGCAACTACTTTACTTTTGGAGAAAATTCAAAACATTCATTATTCAATAGAGCCCAATAGCAAAAATCAGGTTTTGAATGAAGAATCACATTTCTTGGTAAAATCATGCAGGATTGAAATTTTTGATGGTTTTTTACTCCTCTCAACAGCCCAAACAAGTTTCTAAAAGGATGAGTTTGCAACTACTTTACTTTTGGAGAAAATTCAAAACATTCATTATTCAATAGGGCCCAAACTATCAAAAACCAGCGGTTTGAATGAACACACATTTCTTGGTAGAATCATGCAGGACTGAAATTTTTGATGTTTTTCTACTCCTCTCATGAGCCCAAACAAGTCTCTAAAAGCATGAGTTTGCAACTACTTTACTTTTGGAGAAAATTCAAAACATTCATTATTCAATAGAGCCCAATAGCAAAAATCAGGTTTTGAATGAAGAATCACATTTCTTGGTAGAATCATGCAGGATTGAAATTTTTGATGGTTTTTTACTCCTCTCAACAGCCCAAACAAGTTTCTAAAAGGATGAGTTTGCAACTACTTTACTTTTGGAGAAAATTCAAAACATTCATTATTCAATAGGGCCCAAACTATCAAAAACCAGCGGTTTCAATGAACACACATTTCTTGGTAGAATCATGCAGGACTGAAATTTTTGATGTTTTTCTACTCCTCTCATGAGCCCAAACAAGTCTCTAAAAGCATGAGCTTGCAACTACTTTACTTTTGGAGAAAATTCAAAACATTCACTATTCAATAGAGCCCAATAGCAAAAATCAGGTTTTGAATGAAGAATCACATTTCTTGGTAAAATCATGCAGGATTGAAATTTTTGATGGTTTTTTACTCCTCTCAACAGCCCAAACAAGTTTCTAAAAGGATGAGTTTGCAACTACTTTACTTTTGGAGAAAATTCAAAACATTCATTATTCAATAGGGCCCAAACAATCAAAAACCAGCGGTTTCAATGAACACACATTTCTTGGTAGAATCATGCAGGACTGAAATTTTTGATGTTTTTCTACTCCTCTCATGAGCCCAAACAAGTCTCTAAAAGCATGAGTTTGCAACTACTTTACTTTTGGAGAAAATTCAAAACATTCACTATTCAATAGAGCCCAATAGCAAAAATCAGGTTTTGAATGAAGAATCACATTTCTTGGTAATATCATGCAGGATTGAAATTTTTGACGGTTTTTTACTCCTCTCAACAGCCCAAACAAGTTTCTAAAAGGATGAGTTTGCAACTACTTTACTTTTGGAGAAAATTCAAAACATTCATTGTTCAATAGGGCCCAAACTATCAAAAACCAGCGGTCTCAATGAACACACATTTCTTGGTAGAATCATGCAGGACTGAAATTTTTGATGTTTTTCTACTCCTCTCATGAGCCCAAACAAGTCTCTAAAAGCATGAGTTTGCAACTACTTTACTTTTGGAGAAAATTCAAAACATTCACTATTCAATAGAGCCCAATAGCAAAAATCAGGTTTTGAATGAAGAATCACATTTCTTGGTAAAATCATGCAGGATTGAAATTTTTGATGGTTTTTTACTCCTCTCAACAGCCCAAACAAGTTTCTAAAAGGATGAGTTTGCAACTACTTTACTTTTGGAGAAAATTCAAAACATTCATTATTCAAAAGGGCCCAAACTATCAAAAACCATCGGTTTCAATGAACACACATTTCTTGGTAGAATCATGCAGGACTGAAATTTTTGATGTTTTTCTACTCCTCTCATGAGCCCAAACAAGTCTCTAAAAGCATGAGTTTGCAACTACTTTACTTTTGGAGAAAATTCAAAACATTCATTATTCAATAGAGCCCAATAGCAAAAATCAGGTTTTGAATGAAGAATCACATTTCTTGGTAAAATCATGCAGGATTGAAATTTTTGATGGTTTTTTACTCCTCTCAACAGCCCAAACAAGTTTCTAAAAGGATGAGTTTGCAACTACTTTACTTTTGGAGAAAATTCAAAACATTCATTATTCAATAGGTCCCAAACTATCAAAAACCAGCGGTTTCAATGAACACACATTTCTTGGTAGAATCATGCAGGACTGAAATTTTTGATGTTTTTCTACTCCTCTCATGAGCCCAAACAAGTATCTAAAAGCATGAGTTTGCAACTACTTTACTTTTGGAGAAAATTCAAAACATTCATTATTCAATAGAGCCCAATAGCAAAAATCAGGTTTTGAATGAAGAATCACATTTCTTGGTAGAATCATGCAGGATTGAAATTTTTGATGGTTTTTTACTCCTCTCAACAGCCCAAACAAGTTTCTAAAAGGATGAGTTTGCAACTACTTTACTTTTGGAGAAAATTCAAAACATTCATTGTTCAATAGGGCCCAAACTATCAAAAACCAGCGGTTTCAATGAACACACATTTCTTGGTAGAATCATGCAGGACTGAAATTTTTGATGTTTTTCTACTCCTCTCATGAGCCCAAACAAGTCTCTAAAAGCATGAGTTTGCAACTACTTTACTTTTGGAGAAAATTCAAAACATTCACTATTCAATAGAGCCCAATAGCAAAAATCAGGTTTTGAATGAAGAATCACATTTCTTGGTAAAATCATGCAGGATTGAAATTTTTGATGATTTTTTACTCCTCTCAACAGCCCAAACAAGTTTCTAAAAGGATGAGTTTGCAACTACTTTACTTTTGGAGAAAATTCAAAACATTCATTATTCAATAGGGCCCAAACTATCAAAAACCAGCGGTTTCAATGAACACACATTTCTTGGTAGAATCATGCAGGACTGAAATTTTTGATGTTTTTCTACTCCTCTCATGAGCCCAAACAAGTCTCTAAAAGCATGAGTTTGCAACTACTTTACTTTTGGAGAAAATTCAAAACATTCATTATTCAATAGAGCCCAATAGCAAAAATCAGGTTTTGAATGAAGAATCACATTTCTTGGTAGAATCATGCAGGATTGAAATTTTTGATGGTTTTTTACTCCTCTCAACAGCCCAAACAAGTTTCTAAAAGGATGAGTTTGCAACTACTTTACTTTTGGAGAAAATTCAAAACATTCATTATTCAAAAGGGCCCAAACTATCAAAAACCATCGGTTTCAATGAACACACATTTCTTGGTAGAATCATGCAGGACTGAAATTTTTGATGTTTTTCTACTCCTCTCATGAGCCCAAACAAGTCTCTAAAAGCATGAGTTTGCAACTACTTTACTTTTGGAGAAAATTCAAAACATTCATTATTCAATAGAGCCCAATAGCAAAAATCAGGTTTTGAATGAAGAATCACATTTCTTGGTAAAATCATGCAGGATTGAAATTTTTGATGGTTTTTTACTCCTCTCAACAGCCCAAACAAGTTTCTAAAAGGATGAGTTTGCAACTACTTTACTTTTGGAGAAAATTCAAAACATTCATTATTCAATAGGGCCCAAACTATCAAAAACCAGCGGTTTCAATGAACACACATTTCTTGGTAGAATCATGCAGGACTGAAATTTTTGATGTTTTTCTTCTCCTCTCATGAGCCCAAACAAGTATCTAAAAGCATGAGTTTGCAACTACTTTACTTTTGGAGAAAATTCAAAACATTCACTATTCAATAGAGCCCAATAGCAAAAATCAGGTTTTGAATGAAGAATCACATTTCTTAGTAAAATCATGCAGGATTGAAATTTTTGATGGTTTTTTACTCCTCTCAAGAGCCCAAACAAGTTTCTAAAAGGATGAGTTTGCAACTACTTTACTTTTGGAGAAAATTCAAAACATTCATTATTCAATAGGGCCCAAACTATCAAAAACCAGCGGTTTGAATGAACACACATTTCTTGGTAGAATCATGCAGGACTGAAATTTTTGATGTTTTTCTACTCCTCTCATGAGCCCAAACAAGTCTCTAAAAGCATGAGTTTGCAACTACTTTACTTTTGGAGAAAATTCAAAACATTCATTATTCAATAGAGCCCAATAGCAAAAATCAGGTTTTGAATGAAGAATCACATTTCTTAGTAAAATCATGCAGGATTGAAATTTTTGATGGTTTTTTACTCCTCTCAACAGCCCAAACAAGTTTCTAAAAGGATGAGTTTGCAACTACTTTACTTTTGGAGAAAATTCAAAACATTCATTATTCAATAGGGCCCAAACTATCAAAAACCAGCGGTTTGAATGAACACACATTTCTTGGTAGAATCATGCAGGACTGAAATTTTTGATGTTTTTCTACTCCTCTCATGAGCCCAAACAAGTCTCTAAAAGCATGAGTTTGCAACTACTTTACTTTTGGAGAAAATTCAAAACATTCATTATTCAATAGAGCCCAATAGCAAAAATCAGGTTTTGAATGAAGAATCACATTTCTTGGTAGAATCATGCAGGATTGAAATTTTTGATGGTTTTTTACTCCTCTCAACAGCCCAAACACGTTTCTAAAAGGATGAGTTTGCATCTACTTTACTTTTGGAGAAAATTCAAAACATTCATTATTCAATAGGGCCCAAACTATCAAAAACCAGCGGTTTCAATGAACACACATTTCTTGGTAGAATCATGCAGGACTGAAATTTTTGATGTTTTTCTACTCCTCTCATGAGCCCAAACAAGTCTCTAAAAGCATGAGTTTGCAACTACTTTACTTTTGGAGAAAATTCAAAACATTCACTATTCAATAGAGCCCAATAGCAAAAATCAGGTTTTGAATGAAGAATCACATTTCTTGGTAAAATCATGCAGGATTGAAATTTTTGATGGTTTTTTACTCCTCTCAACAGCCCAAACAAGTTTCTAAAAGGATGAGTTTGCAACTACTTTACTTTTGGAGAAAATTCAAAACATTCATTATTCAATAGGGCCCAAACTATCAAAAACCAGCGGTTTCAATGAACACACATTTCTTGGTAGAATCATGCAGGACTGAAATTTTTGATGTTTTTCTACTCCTCTCATGAGCCCAAACAAGTCTCTAAAAGCATGAGTTTGCAACTACTTTACTTTTGGAGAAAATTCAAAACATTCATTATTCAATAGAGCCCAATAGCAAAAATCAGGTTTTGAATGAAGAATCACATTTCTTGGTAAAATCATGCAGGATTGAAATTTTTGATGGTTTTTTACTCCTCTCAACAGCCCAAACAAGTTTCTAAAAGGATGAGTTTGCAACTACTTTACTTTTGGAGAAAATTCAAAACATTCATTGTTCAATAGGGCCCAAACTATCAAAAACCAGCGGTTTCAATGAACACACATTTCTTTGTAGAATCATGCAGGACTGAAATTTTTGATGTTTTTCTACTCCTCTCATGAGCCCAAACAAGTATCTAAAAGCATGAGTTTGCAACTACTTTACTTTTGGAGAAAATTCAAAACATTCACTATTCAATAGAGCCCAATAGCAAAAATCAGGTTTTGAATGAAGAATCACATTTCTTAGTAAAATCGTGCAGGATTGAAATTTTTGATGGTTTTTTACTCCTCTCAAGAGCCCAAACAAGTTTCTAAAAGGATGAGTTTGCAATTACTTTACTTTTGGAGAAAATTCAAAACATTCATTATTCAATAGGGCCCAAACTATCAAAAACGAGCGGTTTGAATGAACACACATTTCTTGGTAGAATCATGCAGGACTGAAATTTTTGATGTTTTTCTACTCCTCTCATGAGCCCAAACAAGTCTCTAAAAGCATGAGTTTGCAACTACTTTACTTTTGGAGAAAATTCAAAACATTCATTATTCAATAGAGCCCAATAGCAAAAATCAGGTTTTGAATGAAGAATCACATTTCTTGGTAGAATCATGCAGGATTGAAATTTTTGATGTTTTTTTACTCCTCTCAACAGCCCAAACAAGTTTCTAAAAGGATGAGTTTGCAACTACTTTACTTTTGGAGAAAATTCAAAACATTCATTATTCAATAGGGCCCAAACTATCAAAAACCAGCGGTTTCAATGAACACACATTTCTTGGTAGAATCATGCAGGACTGAAATTTTTGATGTTTTTCTACTCCTCTCATGAGCCCAAACAAGTCTCTAAAAGCATGAGCTTGCAACTACTTTACTTTTGGAGAAAATTCAAAACATTCACTATTCAATAGAGCCCAATAGCAAAAATCAGGTTTTGAATGAAGAATCACATTTCTTGGTAAAATCATGCAGGATTGAAATTTTTGATGGTTTTTTACTCCTCTCAACAGCCCAAACAAGTTTCTAAAAGGATGAGTTTGCAACTACTTTACTTTTGGAGAAAATTCAAAACATTCATTATTCAATAGGGCCCAAACAATCAAAAACCAGCGGTTTCAATGAACACACATTTCTTGGTAGAATCATGCAGGACTGAAATTTTTGATGTTTTTCTACTCCTCTCATGAGCCCAAACAAGTCTCTAAAAGCATGAGTTTGCAACTACTTTACTTTTGGAGAAAATTCAAAACATTCACTATTCAATAGAGCCCAATAGCAAAAATCAGGTTTTGAATGAAGAATCACATTTCTTGGTAATATCATGCAGGATTGAAATTTTTGACGGTTTTTTACTCCTCTCAACAGCCCAAACAAGTTTCTAAAAGGATGAGTTTGCAACTACTTTACTTTTGGAGAAAATTCAAAACATTCATTGTTCAATAGGGCCCAAACTATCAAAAACCAGCGGTCTCAATGAACACACATTTCTTGGTAGAATCATGCAGGACTGAAATTTTTGATGTTTTTCTACTCCTCTCATGAGCCCAAACAAGTCTCTAAAAGCATGAGTTTGCAACTACTTTACTTTTGGAGAAAATTCAAAACATTCACTATTCAATAGAGCCCAATAGCAAAAATCAGGTTTTGAATGAAGAATCACATTTCTTGGTAAAATCATGCAGGATTGAAATTTTTGATGGTTTTTTACTCCTCTCAACAGCCCAAACAAGTTTCTAAAAGGATGAGTTTGCAACTACTTTACTTTTGGAGAAAATTCAAAACATTCATTATTCAAAAGGGCCCAAACTATCAAAAACCATCGGTTTCAATGAACACACATTTCTTGGTAGAATCATGCAGGACTGAAATTTTTGATGTTTTTCTACTCCTCTCATGAGCCCAAACAAGTCTCTAAAAGCATGAGTTTGCAACTACTTTACTTTTGGAGAAAATTCAAAACATTCATTATTCAATAGAGCCCAATAGCAAAAATCAGGTTTTGAATGAAGAATCACATTTCTTGGTAAAATCATGCAGGATTGAAATTTTTGATGGTTTTTTACTCCTCTCAACAGCCCAAACAAGTTTCTAAAAGGATGAGTTTGCAACTACTTTACTTTTGGAGAAAATTCAAAACATTCATTATTCAATAGGTCCCAAACTATCAAAAACCAGCGGTTTCAATGAACACACATTTCTTGGTAGAATCATGCAGGACTGAAATTTTTGATGTTTTTCTACTCCTCTCATGAGCCCAAACAAGTCTCTAAAAGCATGAGTTTGCAACTACTTTACTTTTGGAGAAAATTCAAAACATTCATTATTCAATAGAGCCCAATAGCAAAAATCAGGTTTTGAATGAAGAATCACATTTCTTGGTAGAATCATGCAGGATTGAAATTTTTGATGGTTTTTTACTCCTCTCAACAGCCCAAACAAGTTTCTAAAAGGATGAGTTTGCAACTACTTTACTTTTGGAGAAAATTCAAAACATTCATTGTTCAATAGGGCCCAAACTATCAAAAACCAGCGGTTTCAATGAACACACATTTCTTGGTAGAATCATGCAGGACTGAAATTTTTGATGTTTTTCTACTCCTCTCATGAGCCCAAACAAGTCTCTAAAAGCATGAGTTTGCAACTACTTTACTTTTGGAGAAAATTCAAAACATTCACTATTCAATAGAGCCCAATAGCAAAAATCAGGTTTTGAATGAAGAATCACATTTCTTGGTAAAATCATGCAGGATTGAAATTTTTGATGGTTTTTTTACTCCTCTCAACAGCCCAAACAAGTTTCTAAAAGGATGAGTTTGCAACTACTTTACTTTTGGAGAAAATTCAAAACATTCATTATTCAATAGGGCCCAAACTATCAAAAACCAGCGGTTTGAATGAACACACATTTCTTGGTAGAATCATGCAGGACTGAAATTTTTGATGTTTTTCTACTCCTCTCTTGAGCCCAAACAAGTCTCTAAAAGCATGAGTTTGCAACTACTTTACTTTTGGAGAAAATTCAAAACATTCATTATTCAATAGAGCCCAATAGCAAAAATCAGGTTTTGAATGAAGAATCACATTTCTTGGTAGAATCATGCAGGATTGAAATTTTTAATGGTTTTTTACTCCTCTCAACAGCCCAAACAAGTTTCTAAAAGGATGAGTTTGCAACTACTTTACTTTTGGAGAAAATTCAAAACATTCATTATTCAATAGGGCCCAAACTATCAAAAACCAGCGGTTTCAATGAACACACATTTCTTGGTAGAATCATGCAGGACTGAAATTTTTGATGTTTTTCTACTCCTCTCATGAGCCCAAACAAGTCTCTAAAAGCATGAGCTTGCAACTACTTTACTTTTGGAGAAAATTCAAAACATTCACTATTCAATAGAGCCCAATAGCAAAAATCAGGTTTTGAATGAAGAATCACATTTCTTGGTAAAATCATGCAGGATTGAAATTTTTGATGGTTTTTTACTCCTCTCAACAGCCCAAACAAGTTTCTAAAAGGATGAGTTTGCAACTACTTTACTTTTGGAGAAAATTCAAAACATTCATTATTCAATAGGGCCCAAACAATCAAAAACCAGCGGTTTCAATGAACACACATTTCTTGGTAGAATCATGCAGGACTGAAATTTTTGATGTTTTTCTACTCCTCTCATGAGCCCAAACAAGTCTCTAAAAGCATGAGTTTGCAACTACTTTACTTTTGGAGAAAATTCAAAACATTCACTATTCAATAGAGCCCAATAGCAAAAATCAGGTTTTGAATGAAGAATCACATTTCTTGGTAATATCATGCAGGATTGAAATTTTTGACGGTTTTTTACTCCTCTCAACAGCCCAAACAAGTTTCTAAAAGGATGAGTTTGCAACTACTTTACTTTTGGAGAAAATTCAAAACATTCATTGTTCAATAGGGCCCAAACTATCAAAAACCAGCGGTCTCAATGAACACACATTTCTTGGTAGAATCATGCAGGACTGAAATTTTTGATGTTTTTCTACTCCTCTCATGAGCCCAAACAAGTCTCTAAAAGCATGAGTTTGCAACTACTTTACTTTTGGAGAAAATTCAAAACATTCACTATTCAATAGAGCCCAATAGCAAAAATCAGGTTTTGAATGAAGAATCACATTTCTTGGTAAAATCATGCAGGATTGAAATTTTTGATGGTTTTTTACTCCTCTCAACAGCCCAAACAAGTTTCTAAAAGGATGAGTTTGCAACTACTTTACTTTTGGAGAAAATTCAAAACATTCATTATTCAAAAGGGCCCAAACTATCAAAAACCATCGGTTTCAATGAACACACATTTCTTGGTAGAATCATGCAGGACTGAAATTTTTGATGTTTTTCTACTCCTCTCATGAGCCCAAACAAGTCTCTAAAAGCATGAGTTTACAACTACTTTACTTTTGGAGAAAATTCAAAACATTCATTATTCAATAGAGCCCAATAGCAAAAATCAGGTTTTGAATGAAGAATCACATTTCTTGGTAAAATCATGCAGGATTGAAATTTTTGATGGTTTTTTACTCCTCTCAACAGCCCAAACAAGTTTCTAAAAGGATGAGTTTGCAACTACTTTACTTTTGGAGAAAATTCAAAACATTCATTATTCAATAGGTCCCAAACTATCAAAAACCAGCGGTTTCAATGAACACACATTTCTTGGTAGAATCATGCAGGACTGAAATTTTTGATGTTTTTCTACTCCTCTCATGAGCCCAAACAAGTATCTAAAAGCATGAGTTTGCAACTACTTTACTTTTGGAGAAAATTCAAAACATTCATTATTCAATAGAGCCCAATAGCAAAAATCAGGTTTTGAATGAAGAATCACATTTCTTGGTAGAATCATGCAGGATTGAAATTTTTGATGGTTTTTTACTCCTCTCAACAGCCCAAACAAGTTTCTAAAAGGATGAGTTTGCAACTACTTTACTTTTGGAGAAAATTCAAAACATTCATTGTTCAATAGGGCCCAAACTATCAAAAACCAGCGGTTTCAATGAACACACATTTCTTGGTAGAATCATGCAGGACTGAAATTTTTGATGTTTTTCTACTCCTCTCATGAGCCCAAACAAGTCTCTAAAAGCATGAGTTTGCAACTACTTTACTTTTGGAGAAAATTCAAAACATTCACTATTCAATAGAGCCCAATAGCAAAAATCAGGTTTTGAATGAAGAATCACATTTCTTGGTAAAATCATGCAGGATTGAAATTTTTGATGGTTTTTTACTCCTCTCAACAGCCCAAACAAGTTTCTAAAAGGATGAGTTTGCAACTACTTTACTTTTGGAGAAAATTCAAAACATTCATTATTCAATAGGGCCCAAACTATCAAAAACCAGCGGTTTCAATGAACACACATTTCTTGGTAGAATCATGCAGGACTGAAATTTTTGATGTTTTTCTTCTCCTCTCATGAGCCCAAACAAGTATCTAAAAGCATGAGTTTGCAACTACTTTACTTTTGGAGAAAATTCAAAACATTCACTATTCAATAGAGCCCAATAGCAAAAATCAGGTTTTGAATGAAGAATCACATTTCTTAGTAAAATCATGCAGGATTGAAATTTTTGATGGTTTTTTACTCCTCTCAAGAGCCCAAACAAGTTTCTAAAAGGATGAGTTTGCAACTACTTTACTTTTGGAGAAAATTCAAAACATTCATTATTCAATAGGGCCCAAACTATCAAAAACCAGCGGTTTGAATGAACATACATTTCTTGGTAGAATCATGCAGGACTGAAATTTTTGATGTTTTTCTACTCCTCTCTTGAGCCCAAACAAGTCTCTAAAAGCATGAGTTTGCAACTACTTTACTTTTGGAGAAAATTCAAAACATTCATTATTCAATAGAGCCCAATAGCAAAAATCAGGTTTTGAATGAAGAATCACATTTCTTGGTAGAATCATGCAGGATTGAAATTTTTGATGGTTTTTTACTCCTCTCAACAGCCCAAACAAGTTTCTAAAAGGATGAGTTTGCAACTACTTTACTTTTGGAGAAAATTCAAAACATTCATTATTCAATAGGGCCCAAACTATCAAAAACCAGCGGTTTCAATGAACACACATTTCTTGGTAGAATCATGCAGGACTGAAATTTTTGATGTTTTTCTACTCCTCTCATGAGCCCAAACAAGTCTCTAAAAGCATGAGTTTGCAACTACTTTACTTTTGGAGAAAATTCAAAACATTCACTATTCAATAGAGCCCAATAGCAAAAATCAGGTTTTGAATGAAGAATCACATTTCTTGGTAAAATCATGCAGGATTGAAATTTTTGATGGTTTTTTACTCCTCTCAACAGCCCAAACAAGTTTCTAAAAGGATGAGTTTGCAACTACTTTACTTTTGGAGAAAATTCAAAACATTCATTATTCAATAGGGCCCAAACTATCAAAAACCAGCGGTTTGAATGAACACACATTTCTTGGTAGAATCATGCAGGACTGAAATTTTTGATGTTTTTCTACTCCTCTCATGAGCCCAAACAAGTCTCTAAAAGCATGAGTTTGCAACTACTTTACTTTTGGAGAAAATTCAAAACATTCATTATTCAATAGAGCCCAATAGCAAAAATCAGGTTTTGAATGAAGAATCACATTTCTTGGTAAAATCATGCAGGATTGAAATTTTTGATGGTTTTTTACTCCTCTCAACAGCCCAAACAAGTTTCTAAAAGGATGAGTTTGCAACTACTTTACTTTTGGAGAAAATTCAAAACATTCATTGTTCAATAGGGCCCAAACTATCAAAAACCAGCGGTTTCAATGAACACACATTTCTTTGTAGAATCATGCAGGACTGAAATTTTTGATGTTTTTCTACTCCTCTCATGAGCCCAAACAAGTATCTAAAAGCATGAGTTTGCAACTACTTTACTTTTGGAGAAAATTCAAAACATTCACTATTCAATAGAGCCCAATAGCAAAAATCAGGTTTTGAATGAAGAATCACATTTCTTAGTAAAATCGTGCAGGATTGAAATTTTTGATGGTTTTTTACTCCTCTCAAGAGCCCAAACAAGTTTCTAAAAGGATGAGTTTGCAACTACTTTACTTTTGGAGAAAATTCAAAACATTCATTATTCAATAGGGCCCAAACTATCAAAAACCAGCGGTTTGAATGAACACACATTTCTTGGTAGAATCATGCAGGACTGAAATTTTTGATGTTTTTCTACTCCTCTCATGAGCCCAAACAAGTCTCTAAAAGCATGAGTTTGCAACTACTTTACTTTTGGAGAAAATTCAAAACATTCATTATTCAATAGAGCCCAATAGCAAAAATCAGGTTTTGAATGAAGAATCACATTTCTTGGTAGAATCATGCAGGATTGAAATTTTTGATGGTTTTTTACTCCTCTCAACAGCCCAAACAAGTTTCTAAAAGGATGAGTTTGCAACTACTTTACTTTTGGAGAAAATTCAAAACATTCATTATTCAATAGGGCCCAAACTATCAAAAACCAGCGGTTTCAATGAACACACATTTCTTGGTAGAATCATGCAGGACTGAAATTTTTGATGTTTTTCTACTCCTCTCATGAGCCCAAACAAGTCTCTAAAAGCATGAGCTTGCAACTACTTTACTTTTGGAGAAAATTCAAAACATTCACTATTCAATAGAGCCCAATAGCAAAAATCAGGTTTTGAATGAAGAATCACATTTCTTAGTAAAATCATGCAGGATTGAAATTTTTGATGGTTTTTTACTCCTCTCAACAGCCCAAACAAGTTTCTAAAAGGATGAGTTTGCAACTACTTTACTTTTGGAGAAAATTCAAAACATTCATTATTCAATAGGGCCCAAACAATCAAAAACCAGCGGTTTCAATGAACACACATTTCTTGGTAGAATCATGCAGGACTGAAATTTTTGATGTTTTTCTACTCCTCTCATGAGCCCAAACAAGTCTCTAAAAGCATGAGTTTGCAACTACTTTACTTTTGGAGAAAATTCAAAACATTCACTATTCAATAGAGCCCAATAGCAAAAATCAGGTTTTGAATGAAGAATCACATTTCTTGGTAATATCATGCAGGATTGAAATTTTTGACGGTTTTTTACTCCTCTCAACAGCCCAAACAAGTTTCTAAAAGGATGAGTTTGCAACTACTTTACTTTTGGAGAAAATTCAAAACATTCATTGTTCAATAGGGCCCAAACTATCAAAAACCAGCGGTCTCAATGAACACACATTTCTTGGTAGAATCATGCAGGACTGAAATTTTTGATGTTTTTCTACTCCTCTCATGAGCCCAAACAAGTCTCTAAAAGCATGAGTTTGCAACTACTTTACTTTTGGAGAAAATTCAAAACATTCACTATTCAATAGAGCCCAATAGCAAAAATCAGGTTTTGAATGAAGAATCACATTTCTTGGTAAAATCATGCAGGATTGAAATTTTTGATGGTTTTTTACTCCTCTCAACAGCCCAAACAAGTTTCTAAAAGGATGAGTTTGCAACTACTTTACTTTTGGAGAAAATTCAAAACATTCATTATTCAAAAGGGCCCAAACTATCAAAAACCATCGGTTTCAATGAACACACATTTCTTGGTAGAATCATGCAGGACTGAAATTTTTGATGTTTTTCTACTCCTCTCATGAGCCCAAACAAGTCTCTAAAAGCATGAGTTTGCAACTACTTTACTTTTGGAGAAAATTCAAAACATTCATTATTCAATAGAGCCCAATAGCAAAAATCAGGTTTTGAATGAAGAATCACATTTCTTGGTAAAATCATGCAGGATTGAAATTTTTGATGGTTTTTTACTCCTCTCAACAGCCCAAACAAGTTTCTAAAAGGATGAGTTTGCAACTACTTTACTTTTGGAGAAAATTCAAAACATTCATTATTCAATAGGTCCCAAACTATCAAAAACCAGCGGTTTCAATGAACACACATTTCTTGGTAGAATCATGCAGGACTGAAATTTTTGATGTTTTTCTACTCCTCTCATGAGCCCAAACAAGTATCTAAAAGCATGAGTTTGCAACTACTTTACTTTTGGAGAAAATTCAAAACATTCATTATTCAATAGAGCCCAATAGCAAAAATCAGGTTTTGAATGAAGAATCACATTTCTTGGTAGAATCATGCAGGATTGAAATTTTTGATGGTTTTTTACTCCTCTCAACAGCCCAAACAAGTTTCTAAAAGGATGAGTTTGCAACTACTTTACTTTTGGAGAAAATTCAAAACATTCATTATTCAATAGGGCCCAAACAATCAAAAACCAGCGGTTTCAATGAACACACATTTCTTGGTAGAATCATGCAGGACTGAAATTTTTGATGTTTTTCTACTCCTCTCATGAGCCCAAACAAGTCTCTAAAAGCATGAGTTTGCAACTACTTTACTTTTGGAGAAAATTCAAAACATTCACTATTCAATAGAGCCCAATAGCAAAAATCAGGTTTTGAATGAAGAATCACATTTCTTGGTAAAATCATGCAGGATTGAAATTTTTGATGGTTTTTTACTCCTCTCAACAGCCCAAACAAGTTTCTAAAAGGATGAGTTTGCAACTACTTTACTTTTGGAGAAAATTCAAAACATTCATTATTCAAAAGGGCCCAAACTATCAAAAACCATCGGTTTCAATGAACACACATTTCTTGGTAGAATCATGCAGGACTGAAATTTTTGATGTTTTTCTACTCCTCTCATGAGCCCAAACAAGTCTCTAAAAGCATGAGTTTGCAACTACTTTACTTTTGGAGAAAATTCAAAACATTCATTATTCAATAGAGCCCAATAGCAAAAATCAGGTTTTGAATGAAGAATCACATTTCTTGGTAAAATCATGCAGGATTGAAATTTTTGATGGTTTTTTACTCCTCTCAACAGCCCAAACAAGTTTCTAAAAGGATGAGTTTGCAACTACTTTACTTTTGGAGAAAATTCAAAACATTCATTATTCAATAGGTCCCAAACTATCAAAAACCAGCGGTTTCAATGAACACACATTTCTTGGTAGAATCATGCAGGACTGAAATTTTTGATGTTTTTCTACTCCTCTCATGAGCCCAAACAAGTATCTAAAAGCATGAGTTTGCAACTACTTTACTTTTGGAGAAAATTCAAAACATTCATTATTCAATAGAGCCCAATAGCAAAAATCAGGTTTTGAATGAAGAATCACATTTCTTGGTAGAATCATGCAGGATTGAAATTTTTGATGGTTTTTTACTCCTCTCAACAGCCCAAACAAGTTTCTAAAAGGATGAGTTTGCAACTACTTTACTTTTGGAGAAAATTCAAAACATTCATTGTTCAATAGGGCCCAAACTATCAAAAACCAGCGGTTTCAATGAACACACATTTCTTGGTAGAATCATGCAGGACTGAAATTTTTGATGTTTTTCTACTCCTCTCATGAGCCCAAACAAGTCTCTAAAAGCATGAGTTTGCAACTACTTTACTTTTGGAGAAAATTCAAAACATTCACTATTCAATAGAGCCCAATAGCAAAAATCAGGTTTTGAATGAAGAATCACATTTCTTGGTAAAATCATGCAGGATTGAAATTTTTGATGGTTTTTTACTCCTCTCAACAGCCCAAACAAGTTTCTAAAAGGATGAGTTTGCAACTACTTTACTTTTGGAGAAAATTCAAAACATTCATTATTCAATAGGGCCCAAACTATCAAAAACCAGCGGTTTCAATGAACACACATTTCTTGGTAGAATCATGCAGGACTGAAATTTTTGATGTTTTTCTACTCCTCTCATGAGCCCAAACAAGTCTCTAAAAGCATGAGTTTGCAACTACTTTACTTTTGGAGAAAATTCAAAACATTCATTATTCAATAGAGCACAAAAGCAAAAATCAGGTTTTGAATGAAGAATCACATTTCTTGGTAGAATCATGCAGGATTGAAATTTTTGATGGTTTTTTACTCCTCTCAACAGCCCAAACAAGTTTCTAAAAGGATGAGTTTGCAACTACTTTACTTTTGGAGAAAATTCAAAACATTCATTATTCAATAGGGCCCAAACTATCAAAAACCAGCGGTTTCAATGAACACACATTTCTTGGTAGAATCATGCAGGACTGAAATTTTTGATGTTTTTCTACTCCTCTCATGAGCCCAAACAAGTCTCTAAAAGCATGAGTTTGCAACTACTTTACTTTTGGAGAAAATTCAAAACATTCACTATTCAATAGAGCCCAATAGCAAAAATCAGGTTTTGAATGAAGAATCACATTTCTTGGTAAAATCATGCAGGATTGAAATTTTTGATGGTTTTTTACTCCTCTCAACAGCCCAAACAAGTTTCTAAAAGGATGAGTTTGCAACTACTTTACTTTTGGAGAAAATTCAAAACATTCATTATTCAATAGGGCCCAAACTATCAAAAACCAGCGGTTTCAATGAACACACATTTCTTGGTAGAATCATGCAGGACTGAAATTTTTGATGTTTTTCTACTCCTCTCATGAGCCCAAACAAGTCTCTAAAAGCATGAGTTTGCAACTACTTTACTTTTGGAGAAAATTCAAAACATTCATTATTCAATAGAGCCCAATAGCAAAAATCAGGTTTTGAATGAAGAATCACATTTCTTGGTAAAATCATGCAGGATTGAAATTTTTGATGGTTTTTTACTCCTCTCAACAGCCCAAACAAGTTTCTAAAAGGATGAGTTTGCAACTACTTTACTTTTGGAGAAAATTCAAAACATTCATTGTTCAATAGGGCCCAAACTATCAAAAACCAGCGGTTTCAATGAACACACATTTCTTTGTAGAATCATGCAGGACTGAAATTTTTGATGTTTTTCTACTCCTCTCATGAGCCCAAACAAGTATCTAAAAGCATGAGTTTGCAACTACTTTACTTTTGGAGAAAATTCAAAACATTCACTATTCAATAGAGCCCAATAGCAAAAATCAGGTTTTGAATGAAGAATCACATTTCTTAGTAAAATCGTGCAGGATTGAAATTTTTGATGGTTTTTTACTCCTCTCAAGAGCCCAAACAAGTTTCTAAAAGGATGAGTTTGCAACTACTTTACTTTTGGAGAAAATTCAAAACATTCATTATTCAATAGGGCCCAAACTATCAAAAACCAGCGGTTTGAATGAACACACATTTCTTGGTAGAATCATGCAGGACTGAAATTTTTGATGTTTTTCTACTCCTCTCATGAGCCCAAACAAGTCTCTAAAAGCATGAGTTTGCAACTACTTTACTTTTGGAGAAAATTCAAAACATTCATTATTCAATAGAGCCCAATAGCAAAAATCAGGTTTTGAATGAAGAATCACATTTCTTGGTAGAATCATGCAGGATTGAAATTTTTGATGGTTTTTTACTCCTCTCAACAGCCCAAACAAGTTTCTAAAAGGATGAGTTTGCAACTACTTTACTTTTGGAGAAAATTCAAAACATTCATTATTCAATAGGGCCCAAACTATCAAAAACCAGCGGTTTCAATGAACACACATTTCTTGGTAGAATCATGCAGGACTGAAATTTTTGATGTTTTTCTACTCCTCTCATGAGCCCAAACAAGTCTCTAAAAGCATGAGCTTGCAACTACTTTACTTTTGGAGAAAATTCAAAACATTCACTATTCAATAGAGTCCAATAGCAAAAATCAGGTTTTGAATGAAGAATCACATTTCTTGGTAAAATCATGCAGGATTGAAATTTTTGATGGTTTTTTACTCCTCTCAACAGCCCAAACAAGTTTCTAAAAGGATGAGTTTGCAACTACTTTACTTTTGGAGAAAATTCAAAACATTCATTATTCAATAGGGCCCAAACAATCAAAAACCAGCGGTTTCAATGAACACACATTTCTTGGTAGAATCATGCAGGACTGAAATTTTTGATGTTTTTCTACTCCTCTCATGAGCCCAAACAAGTCTCTAAAAGCATGAGTTTGCAACTACTTTACTTTTGGAGAAAATTCAAAACATTCACTATTCAATAGAGCCCAATAGCAAAAATCAGGTTTTGAATGAAGAATCACATTTCTTGGTAATATCATGCAGGATTGAAATTTTTGACGGTTTTTTACTCCTCTCAACAGCCCAAACAAGTTTCTAAAAGGATGAGTTTGCAACTACTTTACTTTTGGAGAAAATTCAAAACATTCATTGTTCAATAGGGCCCAAACTATCAAAAACCAGCGGTCTCAATGAACACACATTTCTTGGTAGAATCATGCAGGACTGAAATTTTTGATGTTTTTCTACTCCTCTCATGAGCCCAAACAAGTCTCTAAAAGCATGAGTTTGCAACTACTTTACTTTTGGAGAAAATTCAAAACATTCACTATTCAATAGAGCCCAATAGCAAAAATCAGGTTTTGAATGAAGAATCACATTTCTTGGTAAAATCATGCAGGATTGAAATTTTTGATGGTTTTTTACTCCTCTCAACAGCCCAAACAAGTTTCTAAAAGGATGAGTTTGCAACTACTTTACTTTTGGAGAAAATTCAAAACATTCATTATTCAAAAGGGCCCAAACTATCAAAAACCATCGGTTTCAATGAACACACATTTCTTGGTAGAATCATGCAGGACTGAAATTTTTGATGTTTTTCTACTCCTCTCATGAGCCCAAACAAGTCTCTAAAAGCATGAGTTTGCAACTACTTTACTTTTGGAGAAAATTCAAAACATTCATTATTCAATAGAGCCCAATAGCAAAAATCAGGTTTTGAATGAAGAATCACATTTCTTGGTAAAATCATGCAGGATTGAAATTTTTGATGGTTTTTTACTCCTCTCAACAGCCCAAACAAGTTTCTAAAAGGATGAGTTTGCAACTACTTTACTTTTGGAGAAAATTCAAAACATTCATTATTCAATAGGTCCCAAACTATCAAAAACCAGCGGTTTCAATGAACACACATTTCTTGGTAGAATCATGCAGGACTGAAATTTTTGATGTTTTTCTACTCCTCTC
The DNA here is from genome assembly GCF_039654945.1 of Dendrobates tinctorius. Lineage (NCBI taxonomy): Eukaryota > Metazoa > Chordata > Amphibia > Anura > Dendrobatidae > Dendrobates > Dendrobates tinctorius. The sequence continues at coordinate 23,421,928 of NW_027361713.1, forward strand.
ATGAGCCCAAACAAGTATCTAAAAGCATGAGTTTGCAACTACTTTACTTTTGGAGAAAATTCAAAACATTCATTATTCAATAGAGCCCAATAGCAAAAATCAGGTTTTGAATGAAGAATCACATTTCTTGGTAGAATCATGCAGGATTGAAATTTTTGATGGTTTTTTACTCCTCTCAACAGCCCAAACAAGTTTCTAAAAGGATGAGTTTGCAACTACTTTACTTTTGGAGAAAATTCAAAACATTCATTGTTCAATAGGGCCCAAACTATCAAAAACCAGCGGTTTCAATGAACACACATTTCTTGGTAGAATCATGCAGGACTGAAATTTTTGATGTTTTTCTACTCCTCTCATGAGCCCAAACAAGTCTCTAAAAGCATGAGTTTGCAACTACTTTACTTTTGGAGAAAATTCAAAACATTCATTATTCAATAGAGCCCAATAGCAAAAATCAGGTTTTGAATGAAGAATCACATTTCTTGGTAGAATCATGCAGGATTGAAATTTTTGATGGTTTTTTACTCCTCTCAACAGCCCAAACAAGTTTCTAAAAGGATGAGTTTGCAACTACTTTACTTTTGGAGAAAATTCAAAACATTCATTATTCAATAGGGCCCAAACTATCAAAAACCAGCGGTTTCAATGAACACACATTTCTTGGTAGAATCATGCAGGACTGAAATTTTTGATGTTTTTCTACTCCTCTCATGAGCCCAAACAAGTCTCTAAAAGCATGAGCTTGCAACTACTTTACTTTTGGAGAAAATTCAAAACATTCACTATTCAATAGAGCCCAATAGCAAAAATCAGGTTTTGAATGAAGAATCACATTTCTTGGTAAAATCATGCAGGATTGAAATTTTTGATGGTTTTTTACTCCTCTCAACAGCCCAAACAAGTTTCTAAAAGGATGAGTTTGCAACTACTTTACTTTTGGAGAAAATTCAAAACATTCATTATTCAATAGGGTCCAAACAATCAAAAACCAGCGGTTTCAATGAACACACATTTCTTGGTAGAATCATGCAGGACTGAAATTTTTGATGTTTTTCTACTCCTCTCATGAGCCCAAACAAGTCTCTAAAAGCATGAGTTTGCAACTACTTTACTTTTGGAGAAAATTCAAAACATTCACTATTCAATAGAGCCCAATAGCAAAAATCAGGTTTTGAATGAAGAATCACATTTCTTGGTAATATCATGCAGGATTGAAATTTTTGACGGTTTTTTACTCCTCTCAACAGCCCAAACAAGTTTCTAAAAGGATGAGTTTGCAACTACTTTACTTTTGGAGAAAATTCAAAACATTCATTGTTCAATAGGGCCCAAACTATCAAAAACCAGCGGTCTCAATGAACACACATTTCTTGGTAGAATCATGCAGGACTGAAATTTTTGATGTTTTTCTACTCCTCTCATGAGCCCAAACAAGTCTCTAAAAGCATGAGTTTGCAACTACTTTACTTTTGGAGAAAATTCAAAACATTCACTATTCAATAGAGCCCAATAGCAAAAATCAGGTTTTGAATGAAGAATCACATTTCTTGGTAAAATCATGCAGGATTGAAATTTTTGATGGTTTTTTACTCCTCTCAACAGCCCAAACAAGTTTCTAAAAGGATGAGTTTGCAACTACTTTACTTTTGGAGAAAATTCAAAACATTCATTATTCAAAAGGGCCCAAACTATCAAAAACCATCGGTTTCAATGAACACACATTTCTTGGTAGAATCATGCAGGACTGAAATTTTTGATGTTTTTCTACTCCTCTCATGAGCCCAAACAAGTCTCTAAAAGCATGAGTTTGCAACTACTTTACTTTTGGAGAAAATTCAAAACATTCATTATTCAATAGAGCCCAATAGCAAAAATCAGGTTTTGAATGAAGAATCACATTTCTTGGTAAAATCATGCAGGATTGAAATTTTTGATGGTTTTTTACTCCTCTCAACAGCCCAAACAAGTTTCTAAAAGGATGAGTTTGCAACTACTTTACTTTTGGAGAAAATTCAAAACATTCATTATTCAATAGGTCCCAAACTATCAAAAACCAGCGGTTTCAATGAACACACATTTCTTGGTAGAATCATGCAGGACTGAAATTTTTGATGTTTTTCTACTCCTCTCATGAGCCCAAACAAGTATCTAAAAGCATGAGTTTGCAACTACTTTACTTTTGGAGAAAATTCAAAACATTCATTATTCAATAGAGCCCAATAGCAAAAATCAGGTTTTGAATGAAGAATCACATTTCTTGGTAGAATCATGCAGGATTGAAATTTTTGATGGTTTTTTACTCCTCTCAACAGCCCAAACAAGTTTCTAAAAGGATGAGTTTGCAACTACTTTACTTTTGGAGAAAATTCAAAACATTCATTGTTCAATAGGGCCCAAACTATCAAAAACCAGCGGTTTCAATGAACACACATTTCTTGGTAGAATCATGCAGGACTGAAATTTTTGATGTTTTTCTACTCCTCTCATGAGCCCAAACAAGTCTCTAAAAGCATGAGTTTGCAACTACTTTACTTTTGGAGAAAATTCAAAACATTCACTATTCAATAGAGCCCAATAGCAAAAATCAGGTTTTGAATGAAGAATCACATTTCTTGGTAAAATCATGCAGGATTGAAATTTTTGATGATTTTTTACTCCTCTCAACAGCCCAAACAAGTTTCTAAAAGGATGAGTTTGCAACTACTTTACTTTTGGAGAAAATTCAAAACATTCATTATTCAATAGGGCCCAAACTATCAAAAACCAGCGGTTTCAATGAACACACATTTCTTGGTAGAATCATGCAGGACTGAAATTTTTGATGTTTTTCTACTCCTCTCATGAGCCCAAACAAGTCTCTAAAAGCATGAGTTTGCAACTACTTTACTTTTGGAGAAAATTCAAAACATTCATTATTCAATAGAGCCCAATAGCAAAAATCAGGTTTTGAATGAAGAATCACATTTCTTGGTAGAATCATGCAGGATTGAAATTTTTGATGGTTTTTTACTCCTCTCAACAGCCCAAACAAGTTTCTAAAAGGATGAGTTTGCAACTACTTTACTTTTGGAGAAAATTCAAAACATTCATTATTCAATAGGGCCCAAACTATCAAAAACCAGCGGTTTCAATGAACACACATTTCTTGGTAGAATCATGCAGGACTGAAATTTTTGATGTTTTTCTACTCCTCTCATGAGCCCAAACAAGTCTCTAAAAGCATGAGTTTGCAACTACTTTACTTTTGGAGAAAATTCAAAACATTCATTATTCAATAGAGCCCAATAGCAAAAATCAGGTTTTGAATGAAGAATCACATTTCTTGGTAGAATCATGCAGGATTGAAATTTTTGATGGTTTTTTACTCCTCTCAACAGCCCAAACAAGTTTCTAAAAGGATGAGTTTGCAACTACTTTACTTTTGGAGAAAATTCAAAACATTCATTATTCAAAAGGGCCCAAACTATCAAAAACCATCGGTTTCAATGAACACACATTTCTTGGTAGAATCATGCAGGACTGAAATTTTTGATGTTTTTCTACTCCTCTCATGAGCCCAAACAAGTCTCTAAAAGCATGAGTTTGCAACTACTTTACTTTTGGAGAAAATTCAAAACATTCATTATTCAATAGAGCCCAATAGCAAAAATCAGGTTTTGAATGAAGAATCACATTTCTTGGTAAAATCATGCAGGATTGAAATTTTTGATGGTTTTTTACTCCTCTCAACAGCCCAAACAAGTTTCTAAAAGGATGAGTTTGCAACTACTTTACTTTTGGAGAAAATTCAAAACATTCATTATTCAATAGGGCCCAAACTATCAAAAACCAGCGGTTTCAATGAACACACATTTCTTGGTAGAATCATGCAGGACTGAAATTTTTGATGTTTTTCTTCTCCTCTCATGAGCCCAAACAAGTATCTAAAAGCATGAGTTTGCAACTACTTTACTTTTGGAGAAAATTCAAAACATTCACTATTCAATAGAGCCCAATAGCAAAAATCAGGTTTTGAATGAAGAATCACATTTCTTAGTAAAATCATGCAGGATTGAAATTTTTGATGGTTTTTTACTCCTCTCAAGAGCCCAAACAAGTTTCTAAAAGGATGAGTTTGCAACTACTTTACTTTTGGAGAAAATTCAAAACATTCATTATTCAATAGGGCCCAAACTATCAAAAACCAGCGGTTTGAATGAACACACATTTCTTGGTAGAATCATGCAGGACTGAAATTTTTGATGTTTTTCTACTCCTCTCATGAGCCCAAACAAGTCTCTAAAAGCATGAGTTTGCAACAACTTTACTTTTGGAGAAAATTCAAAACATTCATTATTCAATAGAGCCCAATAGCAAAAATCAGGTTTTGAATGAAGAATCACATTTCTTAGTAAAATCATGCAGGATTGAAATTTTTGATGGTTTTTTACTCCTCTCAACAGCCCAAACAAGTTTCTAAAAGGATGAGTTTGCAACTACTTTACTTTTGGAGAAAATTCAAAACATTCATTATTCAATAGGGCCCAAACTATCAAAAACCAGCGGTTTGAATGAACACACATTTCTTGGTAGAATCATGCAGGACTGAAATTTTTGATGTTTTTCTACTCCTCTCATGAGCCCAAACAAGTCTCTAAAAGCATGAGTTTGCAACTACTTTACTTTTGGAGAAAATTCAAAACATTCATTATTCAATAGAGCCCAATAGCAAAAATCAGGTTTTGAATGAAGAATCACATTTCTTGGTAGAATCATGCAGGATTGAAATTTTTGATGGTTTTTTACTCCTCTCAACAGCCCAAACAAGTTTCTAAAAGGATGAGTTTGCAACTACTTTACTTTTGGAGAAAATTCAAAACATTCATTATTCAATAGGGCCCAAACTATCAAAAACCAGCGGTTTCAATGAACACACATTTCTTGGTAGAATCATGCAGGACTGAAATTTTTGATGTTTTTCTACTCCTCTCATGAGCCCAAACAAGTCTCTAAAAGCATGAGTTTGCAACTACTTTACTTTTGGAGAAAATTCAAAACATTCACTATTCAATAGAGCCCAATAGCAAAAATCAGGTTTTGAATGAAGAATCACATTTCTTGGTAAAATCATGCAGGATTGAAATTTTTGATGGTTTTTTACTCCTCTCAACAGCCCAAACAAGTTTCTAAAAGGATGAGTTTGCAACTACTTTACTTTTGGAGAAAATTCAAAACATTCATTATTCAATAGGGCCCAAACTATCAAAAACCAGCGGTTTCAATGAACACACATTTCTTGGTAGAATCATGCAGGACTGAAATTTTTGATGTTTTTCTACTCCTCTCATGAGCCCAAACAAGTCTCTAAAAGCATGAGTTTGCAACTACTTTACTTTTGGAGAAAATTCAAAACATTCATTATTCAATAGAGCCCAATAGCAAAAATCAGGTTTTGAATGAAGAATCACATTTCTTGGTAAAATCATGCAGGATTGAAATTTTTGATGGTTTTTTACTCCTCTCAACAGCCCAAACAAGTTTCTAAAAGGATGAGTTTGCAACTACTTTACTTTTGGAGAAAATTCAAAACATTCATTGTTCAATAGGGCCCAAACTATCAAAAACCAGCGGTTTCAATGAACACACATTTCTTTGTAGAATCATGCAGGACTGAAATTTTTGATGTTTTTCTACTCCTCTCATGAGCCCAAACAAGTATCTAAAAGCATGAGTTTGCAACTACTTTACTTTTGGAGAAAATTCAAAACATTCACTATTCAATAGAGCCCAATAGCAAAAATCAGGTTTTGAATGAAGAATCACATTTCTTAGTAAAATCGTGCAGGATTGAAATTTTTGATGGTTTTTTACTCCTCTCAAGAGCCCAAACAAGTTTCTAAAAGGATGAGTTTGCAACTACTTTACTTTTGGAGAAAATTCAAAACATTCATTATTCAATAGGGCCCAAACTATCAAAAACCAGCGGTTTGAATGAACACACATTTCTTGGTAGAATCATGCAGGACTGAAATTTTTGATGTTTTTCTACTCCTCTCATGAGCCCAAACAAGTCTCTAAAAGCATGAGTTTGCAACTACTTTACTTTTGGAGAAAATTCAAAATATTCATTATTCAATAGAGCCCAATAGCAAAAATCAGGTTTTGAATGAAGAATCACATTTCTTGGTAGAATCATGCAGGATTGAAATTTTTGATGGTTTTTTACTCCTCTCAACAGCCCAAACAAGTTTCTAAAAGGATGAGTTTGCAACTACTTTACTTTTGGAGAAAATTCAAAACATTCATTATTCAATAGGGCCCAAACTATCAAAAACCAGCGGTTTCAATGAACACACATTTGGTAGAATCATGCAGGACTGAAATTTTTGATGTTTTTCTACTCCTCTCATGAGCCCAAACAAGTCTCTAAAAGCATGAGCTTGCAACTACTTTACTTTTGGAGAAAATTCAAAACATTCACTATTCAATAGAGCCCAATAGCAAAAATCAGGTTTTGAATGAAGAATCACATTTCTTGGTAAAATCATGCAGGATTGAAATTTTTGATGGTTTTTTACTCCTCTCAACAGCCCAAACAAGTTTCTAAAAGGATGAGTTTGCAACTACTTTACTTTTGGAGAAAATTCAAAACATTCATTATTCAATAGGGCCCAAACAATCAAAAACCAGCGGTTTCAATGAACACACATTTCTTGGTAGAATCATGCAGGACTGAAATTTTTGATGTTTTTCTACTCCTCTCATGAGCCCAAACAAGTCTCTAAAAGCATGAGTTTGCAACTACTTTACTTTTGGAGAAAATTCAAAACATTCACTATTCAATAGAGCCCAATAGCAAAAATCAGGTTTTGAATGAAGAATCACATTTCTTGGTAATATCATGCAGGATTGAAATTTTTGACGGTTTTTTACTCCTCTCAACAGCCCAAACAAGTTTCTAAAAGGATGAGTTTGCAACTACTTTACTTTTGGAGAAAATTCAAAACATTCATTGTTCAATAGGGCCCAAACTATCAAAAACCAGCGGTCTCAATGAACACACATTTCTTGGTAGAATCATGCAGGACTGAAATTTTTGATGTTTTTCTACTCCTCTCATGAGCCCAAACAAGTCTCTAAAAGCATGAGTTTGCAACTACTTTACTTTTGGAGAAAATTCAAAACATTCACTATTCAATAGAGCCCAATAGCAAAAATCAGGTTTTAAATGAAGAATCACATTTCTTGGTAAAATCATGCAGGATTGAAATTTTTGATGGTTTTTTACTCCTCTCAACAGCCCAAACAAGTTTCTAAAAGGATGAGTTTGCAACTACTTTACTTTTGGAGAAAATTCAAAACATTCATTATTCAAAAGGGCCCAAACTATCAAAAACCATCGGTTTCAATGAACACACATTTCTTGGTAGAATCATGCAGGACTGAAATTTTTGATGTTTTTCTACTCCTCTCATGAGCCCAAACAAGTCTCTAAAAGCATGAGTTTGCAACTACTTTACTTTTGGAGAAAATTCAAAACATTCATTATTCAATAGAGCCCAATAGCAAAAATCAGGTTTTGAATGAAGAATCACATTTCTTGGTAAAATCATGCAGGATTGAAATTTTTGATGGTTTTTTACTCCTCTCAACAGCCCAAACAAGTTTCTAAAAGGATGAGTTTGCAACTACTTTACTTTTGGAGAAAATTCAAAACATTCATTGTTCAATAGGGCCCAAACTATCAAAAACCAGCGGTTTCAATGAACACACATTTCTTGGTAGAATCATGCAGGACTGAAATTTTTGATGTTTTTCTACTCCTCTCATGAGCCCAAACAAGTCTCTAAAAGCATGAGTTTGCAACTACTTTACTTTTGGAGAAAATTCAAAACATTCACTATTCAATAGAGCCCAATAGCAAAAATCAGGTTTTGAATGAAGAATCACATTTCTTGGTAAAATCATGCAGGATTGAAATTTTTGATGATTTTTTACTCCTCTCAACAGCCCAAACAAGTTTCTAAAAGGATGAGTTTGCAACTACTTTACTTTTGGAGAAAATTCAAAACATTCATTATTCAATAGGGCCCAAACTATCAAAAACCAGCGGTTTCAATGAACACACATTTCTTGGTAGAATCATGCAGGACTGAAATTTTTGATGTTTTTCTACTCCTCTCATGAGCCCAAACAAGTCTCTAAAAGCATGAGTTTGCAACTACTTTACTTTTGGAGAAAATTCAAAACATTCATTATTCAATAGAGCCCAATAGCAAAAATCAGGTTTTGAATGAAGAATCACATTTCTTGGTAGAATCATGCAGGATTGAAATTTTTGATGGTTTTTTACTCCTCTCAACAGCCCAAACAAGTTTCTAAAAGGATGAGTTTGCAACTACTTTACTTTTGGAGAAAATTCAAAACATTCATTATTCAATAGTGCCCAAACTATCAAAAACCAGCGGTTTCAATGAACACACATTTCTTGGTAGAATCATGCAGGACTGAAATTTTTGATGTTTTTCTACTCCTCTCATGAGCCCAAACAAGTCTCTAAAAGCATGAGTTTGCAACTACTTTACTTTTGGAGAAAATTCAAAACATTCATTATTCAATAGAGCCCAATAGCAAAAATCAGGTTTTGAATGAAGAATCACATTTCTTGGTAGAATCATGCAGGATTGAAATTTTTGATGGTTTTTTACTCCTCTCAACAGCCCAAACAAGTTTCTAAAAGGATGAGTTTGCAACTACTTTACTTTTGGAGAAAATTCAAAACATTCATTATTCAAAAGGGCCCAAACTATCAAAAACCATCGGTTTCAATGAACACACATTTCTTGGTAGAATCATGCAGGACTGAAATTTTTGATGTTTTTCTACTCCTCTCATGAGCCCAAACAAGTCTCTAAAAGCATGAGTTTGCAACTACTTTACTTTTGGAGAAAATTCAAAACATTCATTATTCAATAGAGCCCAATAGCAAAAATCAGGTTTTGAATGAAGAATCACATTTCTTGGTAAAATCATGCAGGATTGAAATTTTTGATGGTTTTTTACTCCTCTCAACAGCCCAAACAAGTTTCTAAAAGGATGAGTTTGCAACTACTTTACTTTTGGAGAAAATTCAAAACATTCATTATTCAATAGGGCCCAAACTATCAAAAACCAGCGGTTTCAATGAACACACATTTCTTGGTAGAATCATGCAGGACTGAAATTTTTGATGTTTTTCTTCTCCTCTCATGAGCCCAAACAAGTATCTAAAAGCATGAGTTTGCAACTACTTTACTTTTGGAGAAAATTCAAAACATTCACTATTCAATAGAGCCCAATAGCAAAAATCAGGTTTTGAATGAAGAATCACATTTCTTAGTAAAATCATGCAGGATTGAAATTTTTGATGGTTTTTTACTCCTCTCAAGAGCCCAAACAAGTTTCTAAAAGGATGAGTTTGCAACTACTTTACTTTTGGAGAAAATTCAAAACATTCATTATTCAATAGGGCCCAAACTATCAAAAACCAGCGGTTTGAATGAACACACATTTCTTGGTAGAATCATGCAGGACTGAAATTTTTGATGTTTTTCTACTCCTCTCATGAGCCCAAACAAGTCTCTAAAAGCATGAGTTTGCAACTACTTTACTTTTGGAGAAAATTCAAAACATTCATTATTCAATAGAGCCCAATAGCAAAAATCAGGTTTTGAATGAAGAATCACATTTCTTAGTAAAATCATGCAGGATTGAAATTTTTGATGGTTTTTTACTCCTCTCAACAGCCCAAACAAGTTTCTAAAAGGAAGAGTTTGCAACTACTTTACTTTTGGAGAAAATTCAAAACATTCATTATTCAATAGGGCCCAAACTATCAAAAACCAGCGGTTTGAATGAACACACATTTCTTGGTAGAATCATGCAGGACTGAAATTTTTGATGTTTTTCTACTCCTCTCATGAGCCCAAACAAGTCTCTAAAAGCATGAGTTTGCAACTACTTTACTTTTGGAGAAAATTCAAAACATTCATTATTCAATAGAGCCCAATAGCAAAAATCAGGTTTTGAATGAAGAATCACATTTCTTGGTAGAATCATGCAGGATTGAAATTTTTGATGGTTTTTTACTCCTCTCAACAGCCCAAACAAGTTTCTAAAAGGATGAGTTTGCAACTACTTTACTTTTGGAGAAAATTCAAAACATTCATTATTCAATAGGGCCCAAACTATCAAAAACCAGCGGTTTCAATGAACACACATTTCTTGGTAGAATCATGCAGGACTGAAATTTTTGATGTTTTTCTACTCCTCTCATGAGCCCAAACAAGTCTCTAAAAGCATGAGTTTGCAACTACTTTACTTTTGGAGAAAATTCAAAACATTCACTATTCAATAGAGCCCAATAGCAAAAATCAGGTTTTGAATGAAGAATCACATTTCTTGGTAAAATCATGCAGGATTGAAATTTTTGATGGTTTTTTACTCCTCTCAACAGCCCAAACAAGTTTCTAAAAGGATGAGTTTGCAACTACTTTACTTTTGGAGAAAATTCAAAACATTCATTATTCAATAGGGCCCAAACTATCAAAAACCAGCGGTTTCAATGAACACACATTTCTTGGTAGAATCATGCAGGACTGAAATTTTTGATGTTTTTCTACTCCTCTCATGAGCCCAAACAAGTCTCTAAAAGCATGAGTTTGCAACTACTTTACTTTTGGAGAAAATTCAAAACATTCATTATTCAATAGAGCCCAATAGCAAAAATCAGGTTTTGAATGAAGAATCACATTTCTTGGTAAAATCATGCAGGATTGAAATTTTTGATGGTTTTTTACTCCTCTCAACAGCCCAAACAAGTTTCTAAAAGGATGAGTTTGCAACTACTTTACTTTTGGAGAAAATTCAAAACATTCATTGTTCAATAGGGCCCAAACTATCAAAAACCAGCGGTTTCAATGAACACACATTTCTTTGTAGAATCATGCAGGACTGAAATTTTTGATGTTTTTCTACTCCTCTCATGAGCCCAAACAAGTATCTAAAAGCATGAGTTTGCAACTACTTTACTTTTGGAGAAAATTCAAAACATTCACTATTCAATAGAGCCCAATAGCAAAAATCAGGTTTTGAATGAAGAATCACATTTCTTAGTAAAATCGTGCAGGATTGAAATTTTTGATGGTTTTTTACTCCTCTCAAGAGCCCAAACAAGTTTCTAAAAGGATGAGTTTGCAACTACTTTACTTTTGGAGAAAATTCAAAACATTCATTATTCAATAGGGCCCAAACTATCAAAAACCAGCGGTTTGAATGAACACACATTTCTTGGTAGAATCATGCAGGACTGAAATTTTTGATGTTTTTCTACTCCTCTCATGAGCCCAAACAAGTCTCTAAAAGCATGAGTTTGCAACTACTTTACTTTTGGAGAAAATTCAAAACATTCATTATTCAATAGAGCCCAATAGCAAAAATCAGGTTTTGAATGAAGAATCACATTTCTTGGTAGAATCATGCAGGATTGAAATTTTTGATGGTTTTTTACTCCTCTCAACAGCCCAAACAAGTTTCTAAAAGGATGAGTTTGCAACTACTTTACTTTTGGAGAAAATTCAAAACATTCATTATTCAATAGGGCCCAAACTATCAAAAACCAGCGGTTTCAATGAACACACATTTCTTGGTAGAATCATGCAGGACTGAAATTTTTGATGTTTTTCTACTCCTCTCATGAGCCCAAACAAGTCTCTAAAAGCATGAGCTTGCAACTACTTTACTTTTGGAGAAAATTCAAAACATTCACTATTCAATAGAGCCCAATAGCAAAAATCAGGTTTTGAATGAAGAATCACATTTCTTGGTAAAATCATGCAGGATTGAAATTTTTGATGGTTTTTTACTCCTCTCAACAGCCCAAACAAGTTTCTAAAAGGATGAGTTTGCAACTACTTTACTTTTGGAGAAAATTCAAAACATTCATTATTCAATAGGGCCCAAACAATCAAAAACCAGCGGTTTCAATGAACACACATTTCTTGGTAGAATCATGCAGGACTGAAATTTTTGATGTTTTTCTACTCCTCTCATGAGCCCAAACAAGTCTCTAAAAGCATGAGTTTGCAACTACTTTACTTTTGGAGAAAATTCAAAACATTCACTATTCAATAGAGCCCAATAGCAAAAATCAGGTTTTGAATGAAGAATCACATTTCTTGGTAATATCATGCAGGATTGAAATTTTTGACGGTTTTTTACTCCTCTCAACAGCCCAAACAAGTTTCTAAAAGGATGAGTTTGCAACTACTTTACTTTTGGAGAAAATTCAAAACATTCATTGTTCAATAGGGCCCAAACTATCAAAAACCAGCGGTCTCAATGAACACACATTTCTTGGTAGAATCATGCAGGACTGAAATTTTTGATGTTTTTCTACTCCTCTCATGAGCCCAAACAAGTCTCTAAAAGCATGAGTTTGCAACTACTTTACTTTTGGAGAAAATTCAAAACATTCACTATTCAATAGAGCCCAATAGCAAAAATCAGGTTTTGAATGAAGAATCACATTTCTTGGTAAAATCATGCAGGATTGAAATTTTTGATGGTTTTTTACTCCTCTCAACAGCCCAAACAAGTTTCTAAAAGGATGAGTTTGCAACTACTTTACTTTTGGAGAAAATTCAAAACATTCATTATTCAAAAGGGCCCAAACTATCAAAAACCATCGGTTTCAATGAACACACATTTCTTGGTAGAATCATGCAGGACTGAAATTTTTGATGTTTTTCTACTCCTCTCATGAGCCCAAACAAGTCTCTAAAAGCATGAGTTTGCAACTACTTTACTTTTGGAGAAAATTCAAAACATTCATTATTCAATAGAGCCCAATAGCAAAAATCAGGTTTTGAATGAAGAATCACATTTCTTGGTAAAATCATGCAGGATTGAAATTTTTGATGGTTTTTTACTCCTCTCAACAGCCCAAACAAGTTTCTAAAAGGATGAGTTTGCAACTACTTTACTTTTGGAGAAAATTCAAAACATTCATTATTCAATAGGTCCCAAACTATCAAAAACCAGCGGTTTCAATGAACACACATTTCTTGGTAGAATCATGCAGGACTGAAATTTTTGATGTTTTTCTACTCCTCTCATGAGCCCAAACAAGTATCTAAAAGCATGAGTTTGCAACTACTTTACTTTTGGAGAAAATTCAAAACATTCATTATTCAATAGAGCCCAATAGCAAAAATCAGGTTTTGAATGAAGAATCACATTTCTTGGTAGAATCATGCAGGATTGAAATTTTTGATGGTTTTTTACTCCTCTCAACAGCCCAAACAAGTTTCTAAAAGGATGAGTTTGCAACTACTTTACTTTTGGAGAAAATTCAAAACATTCATTGTTCAATAGGGCCCAAACTATCAAAAACCAGCGGTTTCAATGAACACACATTTCTTGGTAGAATCATGCAGGACTGAAATTTTTGATGTTTTTCTACTCCTCTCATGAGCCCAAACAAGTCTCTAAAAGCATGAGTTTGCAACTACTTTACTTTTGGAGAAAATTCAAAACATTCACTATTCAATAGAGCCCAATAGCAAAAATCAGGTTTTGAATGAAGAATCACATTTCTTGGTAAAATCATGCAGGATTGAAATTTTTGATGGTTTTTTACTCCTCTCAACAGCCCAAACAAGTTTCTAAAAGGATGAGTTTGCAACTACTTTACTTTTGGAGAAAATTCAAAACATTCATTATTCAATAGAGCCCAATAGCAAAAATCAGGTTTTGAATGAAGAATCACATTTCTTGGTAGAATCATGCAGGATTGAAATTTTTGATGGTTTTTTACTCCTCTCAACAGCCCAAACAAGTTTCTAAAAGGATGAGTTTGCAACTACTTTACTTTTGGAGAAAATTCAAAACATTCATTATTCAATAGGGCCCAAACTATCAAAAACCAGCGGTTTCAATGAACACACATTTCTTGGTAGAATCATGCAGGACTGAAATTTTTGATGTTTTTCTACTCCTCTCATGAGCCCAAACAAGTCTCTAAAAGCATGAGTTTGCAACTACTTTACTTTTGGAGAAAATTCAAAACATTCATTATTCAATAGAGCCCAATAGCAAAAATCAGGTTTTGAATGAAGAATCACATTTCTTGGTAGAATCATGCAGGATTGAAATTTTTGATGGTTTTTTACTCCTCTCAACAGCCCAAACAAGTTTCTAAAAGGATGAGTTTGCAACTACTTTACTTTTGGAGAAAATTCAAAACATTCATTATTCAAAAGGGCCCAAACTATCAAAAACCATCGGTTTCAATGAACACACATTTCTTGGTAGAATCATGCAGGACTGAAATTTTTGATGTTTTTCTACTCCTCTCATGAGCCCAAACAAGTCTCTAAAAGCATGAGTTTGCAACTACTTTACTTTTGGAGAAAATTCAAAACATTCATTATTCAATAGAGCCCAATAGCAAAAATCAGGTTTTGAATGAAGAATCACATTTCTTGGTAAAATCATGCAGGATTGAAATTTTTGATGGTTTTTTACTCCTCTCAACAGCCCAAACAAGTTTCTAAAAGGATGAGTTTGCAACTACTTTACTTTTGGAGAAAATTCAAAACATTCATTATTCAATAGGGCCCAAACTATCAAAAACCAGCGGTTTCAATGAACACACATTTCTTGGTAGAATCATGCAGGACTGAAATTTTTGATGTTTTTCTTCTCCTCTCATGAGCCCAAACAAGTATCTAAAAGCATGAGTTTGCAACTACTTTACTTTTGGAGAAAATTCAAAACATTCACTATTCAATAGAGCCCAATAGCAAAAATCAGGTTTTGAATGAAGAATCACATTTCTTAGTAAAATCATGCAGGATTGAAATTTTTGATGGTTTTTTACTCCTCTCAAGAGCCCAAACAAGTTTCTAAAAGGATGAGTTTGCAACTACTTTACTTTTGGAGAAAATTCAAAACATTCATTATTCAATAGGGCCCAAACTATCAAAAACCAGCGGTTTCAATGAACACACATTTCTTGGTAGAATCATGCAGGATTGAAATTTTTGATGGTTTTTTACTCCTCTCAACAGCCCAAACAAGTTTCTAAAAGGATGAGTTTGCAACTACTTTACTTTTGGAGAAAATTCAAAACATTCATTATTCAATAGGGCCCAAACTATCAAAAACCAGCGGTTTCAATGAACACACATTTCTTGGTAGAATCATGCAGGACTGAAATTTTTGATGTTTTTCTTCTCCTCTCATGAGCCCAAACAAGTATCTAAAAGCATGAGTTTGCAACTACTTTACTTTTGGAGAAAATTCAAAACATTCACTATTCAATAGAGCCCAATAGCAAAAATCAGGTTTTGAATGAAGAATCACATTTCTTAGTAAAATCATGCAGGATTGAAATTTTTGATGGTTTTTTACTCCTCTCAAGAGCCCAAACAAGTTTCTAAAAGGATGAGTTTGCAACTACTTTACTTTTGGAGAAAATTCAAAACATTCATTATTCAATAGGGCCCAAACTATCAAAAACCAGCGGTTTGAATGAACACACATTTCTTGGTAGAATCATGCAGGACTGAAATTTTTGATGTTTTTCTACTCCTCTCATGAGCCCAAACAAGTCTCTAAAAGCATGAGTTTGCAACTACTTTACTTTTGGAGAAAATTCAAAACATTCATTATTCAATAGAGCCCAATAGCAAAAATCAGGTTTTGAATGAAGAATCACATTTCTTAGTAAAATCATGCAGGATTGAAATTTTTGATGGTTTTTTACTCCTCTCAACAGCCCAAACAAGTTTCTAAAAGGATGAGTTTGCAACTACTTTACTTTTGGAGAAAATTCAAAACATTCATTATTCAATAGGGCCCAAACTATCAAAAACCAGCGGTTTCAATGAACACACATTTCTTGGTAGAATCATGCAGGACTGAAATTTTTGATGTTTTTCTACTCCTCTCATGAGCCCAAACAAGTCTCTAAAAGCATGAGTTTGCAACTACTTTACTTTTGGAGAAAATTCAAAACATTCATTATTCAATAGAGCCCAATAGCAAAAATCAGGTTTTGAATGAAGAATCACATTTCTTGGTAGAATCATGCAGGATTGAAATTTTTGATGGTTTTTTACTCCTCTCAACAGCCCAAACAAGTTTCTAAAAGGATGAGTTTGCAACTACTTTACTTTTGGAGAAAATTCAAAACATTCATTATTCAATAGGGCCCAAACTATCAAAAACCAGCGGTTTCAATGAACACACATTTCTTGGTAGAATCATGCAGGACTGAAATTTTTGATGTTTTTCTACTCCTCTCATGAGCCCAAACAAGTCTCTAAAAGCATGAGTTTGCAACTACTTTACTTTTGGAGAAAATTCAAAACATTCATTATTCAATAGAGCCCAATAGCAAAAATCAGGTTTTGAATGAAGAATCACATTTCTTGGTAAAATCATGCAGGATTGAAATTTTTGATGGTTTTTTACTCCTCTCAACAGCCCAAACAAGTTTCTAAAAGGATGAGTTTGCAACTACTTTACTTTTGGAGAAAATTCAAAACATTCATTGTTCAATAGGGCCCAAACTATCAAAAACCAGCGGTTTCAATGAACACACATTTCTTGGTAGAATCATGCAGGACTGAAATTTTTGATGTTTTTCTACTCCTCTCATGAGCCCAAACAAGTCTCTAAAAGCATGAGTTTGCAACTACTTTACTTTTGGAGAAAATTCAAAACATTCATTATTCAATAGAGCCCAATAGCAAAAATCAGGTTTTGAATGAAGAATCACATTTCTTGGTAAAATCATGCAGGATTGAAATTTTTGATGGTTTTTTACTCCTCTCAACAGCCCAAACAAGTTTCTAAAAGGATGAGTTTGCAACTACTTTACTTTTGGAGAAAATTCAAAACATTCATTATTCAATAGGGCCCAAACTATCAAAAACCAGCGGTTTGAATGAACACACATTTCTTGGTAGAATCATGCAGGACTGAAATTTTTGATGTTTTTCTACTCCTCTCATGAGCCCAAACAAGTCTCTAAAAGCATGAGTTTGCAACTACTTTACTTTTGGAGAAAATTCAAAACATTCATTATTCAATAGAGCCCAATAGCAAAAATCAGGTTTTGAATGAAGAATCACATTTCTTAGTAAAATCATGCAGGATTGAAATTTTTGATGGTTTTTTACTCCTCTCAACAGCCCAAACAAGTTTCTAAAAGGATGAGTTTGCAACTACTTTACTTTTGGAGAAAATTCAAAACATTCATTATTCAATAGGGCCCAAACTATCAAAAACCAGCGGTTTGAATGAACACACATTTCTTGGTAGAATCATGCAGGACTGAAATTTTTGATGTTTTTCTACTCCTCTCATGAGCCCAAACAAGTCTCTAAAAGCATGAGTTTGCAACTACTTTACTTTTGGAGAAAATTCAAAACATTCATTATTCAATAGAGCCCAATAGCAAAAATCAGGTTTTGAATGAAGAATCACATTTCTTGGTAGAATCATGCAGGATTGAAATTTTTGATGGTTTTTTACTCCTCTCAACAGCCCAAACAAGTTTCTAAAAGGATGAGTTTGCAACTACTTTACTTTTGGAGAAAATTCAAAACATTCATTATTCAATAGGGCCCAAACTATCAAAAACCAGCGGTTTCAATGAACACACATTTCTTGGTAGAATCATGCAGGACTGAAATTTTTGATGTTTTTCTACTCCTCTCATGAGCCCAAACAAGTCTCTAAAAGCATGAGCTTGCAACTACTTTACTTTTGGAGAAAATTCAAAACATTCACTATTCAATAGAGCCCAATAGCAAAAATCAGGTTTTGAATGAAGAATCACATTTCTTGGTAAAATCATGCAGGATTGAAATTTTTGATGGTTTTTTACTCCTCTCAACAGCCCAAACAAGTTTCTAAAAGGATGAGTTTGCAACTACTTTACTTTTGGAGAAAATTCAAAACATTCATTATTCAATAGGGCCCAAACAATCAAAAACCAGCGGTTTCAATGAACACACATTTCTTGGTAGAATCATGCAGGACTGAAATTTTTGATGTTTTTCTACTCCTCTCATGAGCCCAAACAAGTCTCTAAAAGCATGAGTTTGCAACTACTTTACTTTTGGAGAAAATTCAAAACATTCACTATTCAATAGAGCCCAATAGCAAAAATCAGGTTTTGAATGAAGAATCACATTTCTTGGTAATATCATGCAGGATTGAAATTTTTGACGGTTTTTTACTACTCTCAACAGCCCAAACAAGTTTCTAAAAGGATGAGTTTGCAACTACTTTACTTTTGGAGAAAATTCAAAACATTCATTGTTCAATAGGGCCCAAACTATCAAAAACCAGCGGTCTCAATGAACACACATTTCTTGGTAGAATCATGCAGGACTGAAATTTTTGATGTTTTTCTACTCCTCTCATGAGCCCAAACAAGTCTCTAAAAGCATGAGTTTGCAACTACTTTACTTTTGGAGAAAATTCAAAACATTCACTATTCAATAGAGCCCAATAGCAAAAATCAGGTTTTGAATGAAGAATCACATTTCTTGGTAAAATCATGCAGGATTGAAATTTTTGATGGTTTTTTACTCCTCTCAACAGCCCAAACAAGTTTCTAAAAGGATGAGTTTGCAACTACTTTACTTTTGGAGAAAATTCAAAACATTCATTATTCAAAAGGGCCCAAACTATCAAAAACCATCGGTTTCAATGAACACACATTTCTTGGTAGAATCATGCAGGACTGAAATTTTTGATGTTTTTCTACTCCTCTCATGAGCCCAAACAAGTCTCTAAAAGCATGAGTTTGCAACTACTTTACTTTTGGAGAAAATTCAAAACATTCATTATTCAATAGAGCCCAATAGCAAAAATCAGGTTTTGAATGAAGAATCACATTTCTTGGTAAAATCATGCAGGATTGAAATTTTTGATGGTTTTTTACTCCTCTCAACAGCCCAAACAAGTTTCTAAAAGGATGAGTTTGCAACTACTTTACTTTTGGAGAAAATTCAAAACATTCATTATTCAATAGGTCCCAAACTATCAAAAACCAGCGGTTTCAATGAACACACATTTCTTGGTAGAATCATGCAGGACTGAAATTTTTGATGTTTTTCTACTCCTCTCATGAGCCCAAACAAGTATCTAAAAGCATGAGTTTGCAACTACTTTACTTTTGGAGAAAATTCAAAACATTCATTATTCAATAGAGCCCAATAGCAAAAATCAGGTTTTGAATGAAGAATCACATTTCTTGGTAGAATCATGCAGGATTGAAATTTTTGATGGTTTTTTACTCCTCTCAACAGCCCAAACAAGTTTCTAAAAGGATGAGTTTGCAACTACTTTACTTTTGGAGAAAATTCAAAACATTCATTGTTCAATAGGGCCCAAACTATCAAAAACCAGCGGTTTCAATGAACACACATTTCTTGGTAGAATCATGCAGGACTGAAATTTTTGATGTTTTTCTACTCCTCTCATGAGCCCAAACAAGTCTCTAAAAGCATGAGTTTGCAACTACTTTACTTTTGGAGAAAATTCAAAACATTCACTATTCAATAGAGCCCAATAGCAAAAATCAGGTTTTGAATGAAGAATCACATTTCTTGGTAAAATCATGCAGGATTGAAATTTTTGATGGTTTTTTACTCCTCTCAACAGCCCAAACAAGTTTCTAAAAGGATGAGTTTGCAACTACTTTACTTTTGGAGAAAATTCAAAACATTCATTATTCAATAGGGCCCAAACTATCAAAAACCAGCGGTTTCAATGAACACACATTTCTTGGTAGAATCATGCAGGACTGAAATTTTTGATGTTTTTCTACTCCTCTCATGAGCCCAAACAAGTCTCTAAAAGCATGAGTTTGCAACTACTTTACTTTTGGAGAAAATTCAAAACATTCATTATTCAATAGAGCCCAATAGCAAAAATCAGGTTTTGAATGAAGAATCACATTTCTTGGTAGAATCATGCAGGATTGAAATTTTTGATGGTTTTTTACTCCTCTCAACAGCCCAAACAAGTTTCTAAAAGGATGAGTTTGCAACTACTTTACTTTTGGAGAAAATTCAAAACATTCATTATTCAATAGGGCCCAAACTATCAAAAACCAGCGGTTTCAATGAACACACATTTCTTGGTAGAATCATGCAGGACTGAAATTTTTGATGTTTTTCTACTCCTCTCATGAGCCCAAACAAGTCTCTAAAAGCATGAGTTTGCAACTACTTTACTTTTGGAGAAAATTCAAAACATTCATTATTCAATAGAGCCCAATAGCAAAAATCAGGTTTTGAATGAAGAATCACATTTCTTGGTAGAATCATGCAGGATTGAAATTTTTGATGGTTTTTTACTCCTCTCAACAGCCCAAACAAGTTTCTAAAAGGATGAGTTTGCAACTACTTTACTTTTGGAGAAAATTCAAAACATTCATTATTCAAAAGGGCCCAAACTATCAAAAACCATCGGTTTCAATGAACACACATTTCTTGGTAGAATCATGCAGGACTGAAATTTTTGATGTTTTTCTACTCCTCTCATGAGCCCAAACAAGTCTCTAAAAGCATGAGTTTGCAACTACTTTACTTTTGGAGAAAATTCAAAACATTCATTATTCAATAGAGCCCAATAGCAAAAATCAGGTTTTGAATGAAGAATCACATTTCTTGGTAAAATCATGCAGGATTGAAATTTTTGATGGTTTTTTACTCCTCTCAACAGCCCAAACAAGTTTCTAAAAGGATGAGTTTGCAACTACTTTACTTTTGGAGAAAATTCAAAACATTCATTATTCAATAGGGCCCAAACTATCAAAAACCAGCGGTTTCAATGAACACACATTTCTTGGTAGAATCATGCAGGACTGAAATTTTTGATGTTTTTCTTCTCCTCTCATGAGCCCAAACAAGTATCTAAAAGCATGAGTTTGCAACTACTTTACTTTTGGAGAAAATTCAAAACATTCACTATTCAATAGAGCCCAATAGCAAAAATCAGGTTTTGAATGAAGAATCACATTTCTTAGTAAAATCATGCAGGATTGAAATTTTTGATGGTTTTTTACTCCTCTCAAGAGCCCAAACAAGTTTCTAAAAGGATGAGTTTGCAACTACTTTACTTTTGGAGAAAATTCAAAACATTCATTATTCAATAGGGCCCAAACTATCAAAAACCAGCGGTTTGAATGAACACACATTTCTTGGTAGAATCATGCAGGACTGAAATTTTTGATGTTTTTCTACTCCTCTCATGAGCCCAAACAAGTCTCTAAAAGCATGAGTTTGCAACTACTTTACTTTTGGAGAAAATTCAAAACATTCATTATTCAATAGAGCCCAATAGCAAAAATCAGGTTTTGAATGAAGAATCACATTTCTTAGTAAAATCATGCAGGATTGAAATTTTTGATGGTTTTTTACTCCTCTCAACAGCCCAAACAAGTTTCTAAAAGGATGAGTTTGCAACTACTTTACTTTTGGAGAAAATTCAAAACATTCATTATTCAATAGGGCCCAAACTATCAAAAACCAGCGGTTTCAATGAACACACATTTCTTGGTAGAATCATGCAGGACTGAAATTTTTGATGTTTTTCTACTCCTCTCATGAGCCCAAACAAGTCTCTAAAAGCATGAGTTTGCAACTACTTTACTTTTGGAGAAAATTCAAAACATTCATTATTCAATAGAGCCCAATAGCAAAAATCAGGTTTTGAATGAAGAATCACATTTCTTGGTAGAATCATGCAGGATTGAAATTTTTGATGGTTTTTTACTCCTCTCAACAGCCCAAACAAGTTTCTAAAAGGATGAGTTTGCAACTACTTTACTTTTGGAGAAAATTCAAAACATTCATTATTCAATAGGGCCCAAACTATCAAAAACCAGCGGTTTCAATGAACACACATTTCTTGGTAGAATCATGCAGGACTGAAATTTTTGATGTTTTTCTACTCCTCTCATGAGCCCAAACAAGTCTCTAAAAGCATGAGTTTGCAACTACTTTACTTTTGGAGAAAATTCAAAACATTCATTATTCAATAGAGCCCAATAGCAAAAATCAGGTTTTGAATGAAGAATCACATTTCTTGGTAAAATCATGCAGGATTGAAATTTTTGATGGTTTTTTACTCCTCTCAACAGCCCAAACAAGTTTCTAAAAGGATGAGTTTGCAACTACTTTACTTTTGGAGAAAATTCAAAACATTCATTGTTCAATAGGGCCCAAACTATCAAAAACCAGCGGTTTCAATGAACACACATTTCTTGGTAGAATCATGCAGGACTGAAATTTTTGATGTTTTTCTACTCCTCTCATGAGCCCAAACAAGTCTCTAAAAGCATGAGTTTGCAACTACTTTACTTTTGGAGAAAATTCAAAACATTCATTATTCAATAGAGCCCAATAGCAAAAATCAGGTTTTGAATGAAGAATCACATTTCTTGGTAAAATCATGCAGGATTGAAATTTTTGATGGTTTTTTACTCCTCTCAACAGCCCAAACAAGTTTCTAAAAGGATGAGTTTGCAACTACTTTACTTTTGGAGAAAATTCAAAACATTCATTATTCAATAGGGCCCAAACTATCAAAAACCAGCGGTTTGAATGAACACACATTTCTTGGTAGAATCATGCAGGACTGAAATTTTTGATGTTTTTCTACTCCTCTCATGAGCCCAAACAAGTCTCTAAAAGCATGAGTTTGCAACTACTTTACTTTTGGAGAAAATTCAAAACATTCATTATTCAATAGAGCCCAATAGCAAAAATCAGGTTTTGAATGAAGAATCACATTTCTTAGTAAAATCATGCAGGATTGAAATTTTTGATGGTTTTTTACTCCTCTCAACAGCCCAAACAAGTTTCTAAAAGGATGAGTTTGCAACTACTTTACTTTTGGAGAAAATTCAAAACATTCATTATTCAATAGGGCCCAAACTATCAAAAACCAGCGGTTTGAATGAACACACATTTCTTGGTAGAATCATGCAGGACTGAAATTTTTGATGTTTTTCTACTCCTCTCATGAGCCCAAACAAGTCTCTAAAAGCATGAGTTTGCAACTACTTTACTTTTGGAGAAAATTCAAAACATTCATTATTCAATAGAGCCCAATAGCAAAAATCAGGTTTTGAATGAAGAATCACATTTCTTGGTAGAATCATGCAGGATTGAAATTTTTGATGGTTTTTTACTCCTCTCAACAGCCCAAACAAGTTTCTAAAAGGATGAGTTTGCAACTACTTTACTTTTGGAGAAAATTCAAAACATTCATTATTCAATAGGGCCCAAACTATCAAAAACCAGCGGTTTCAATGAACACACATTTCTTGGTAGAATCATGCAGGACTGAAATTTTTGATGTTTTTCTACTCCTCTCATGAGCCCAAACAAGTCTCTAAAAGCATGAGTTTGCAACTACTTTACTTTTGGAGAAAATTCAAAACATTCATTATTCAATAGAGCCCAATAGCAAAAATCAGGTTTTGAATGAAGAATCACATTTCTTGGTAGAATCATGCAGGATTGAAATTTTTGATGGTTTTTTACTCCTCTCAACAGCCCAAACAAGTTTCTAAAAGGATGAGTTTGCAACTACTTTAGTTTTGGAGAAAATTCAAAACATTCATTATTCAATAGGGCCCAAACTATCAAAAACCAGCGGTTTCAATGAACACACATTTCTTGGTAGAATCATGCAGGACTGAAATTTTTGATGTTTTTCTACTCCTCTCATGAGCCCAAACAAGTCTCTAAAAGCATGAGTTTGCAACTACTTTACTTTTGGAGAAAATTCAAAACATTCATTATTCAATAGAGCCCAATAGCAAAAATCAGGTTTTGAATGAAGAATCACATTTCTTGGTAAAATCATGCAGGATTGAAATTTTTGATGGTTTTTTACTCCTCTCAACAGCCCAAACAAGTTTCTAAAAGGATGAGTTTGCAACTACTTTACTTTTGGAGAAAATTCAAAACATTCATTGTTCAATAGGGCCCAAACTATCAAAAACCAGCGGTTTCAATGAACACACATTTCTTGGTAGAATCATGCAGGACTGAAATTTTTGATGTTTTTCTACTCCTCTCATGAGCCCAAACAAGTCTCTAAAAGCATGAGTTTGCAACTACTTTACTTTTGGAGAAAATTCAAAACATTCATTATTCAATAGAGCCCAATAGCAAAAATCAGGTTTTGAATGAAGAATCACATTTCTTGGTAAAATCATGCAGGATTGAAATTTTTGATGGTTTTTTACTCCTCTCAACAGCCCAAACAAGTTTCTAAAAGGATGAGTTTGCAACTACTTTACTTTTGGAGAAAATTCAAAACATTCATTATTCAATAGGGCCCAAACTATCAAAAACCAGCGGTTTCAATGAACACACATTTCTTGGTAGAATCATGCAGGACTGAAATTTTTGATGTTTTTCTACTCCTCTCATGAGCCCAAACAAGTCTCTAAAAGCATGAGTTTGCAACTACTTTACTTTTGGAGAAAATTCAAAACATTCATTATTCAATAGAGCCCAATAGCAAAAATCAGGTTTTGAATGAAGAATCACATTTCTTGGTAAAATCATGCAGGATTGAAATTTTTGATGGTTTTTTACTCCTCTCAACAGCCCAAACAAGTTTCTAAAAGGATGAGTTTGCAACTACTTTACTTTTGGAGAAAATTCAAAACATTCATTATTCAATAGGGCCCAAACTATCAAAAACCAGCGGTTTCAATGAACACACATTTCTTGGTAGAATCATGCAGGACTGAAATTTTTGATGTTTTTCTACTCCTCTCATGAGCCCAAACAAGTCTCTAAAAGCATGAGTTTGCAACTACTTTACTTTTGGAGAAAATTCAAAACATTCATTATTCAATAGAGCCCAATAGCAAAAATCAGGTTTTGAATGAAGAATCACATTTCTTGGTAGAATCATGCAGGATTGAAATTTTTGATGGTTTTTTACTCCTCTCAACAGCCCAAACAAGTTTCTAAAAGGATGAGTTTGCAACTACTTTACTTTTGGAGAAAATTCAAAACATTCATTATTCAATAGGGCCAAACTATCAAAAACCAGCGGTTTCAATGAACACACATTTCTTGGTAGAATCATGCAGGACTGAAATTTTTGATGTTTTTCTACTCCTCTCATGAGCCCAAACAAGTCTCTAAAAGCATGAGTTTGCAACTACTTTACTTTTGGAGAAAATTCAAAACATTCACTATTCAATAGAGCCCAATAGCAAAAATCAGGTTTTGAATGAAGAATCACATTTCTTGGTAAAATCATGCAGGATTGAAATTTTTGATGGTTTTTTACTCCTCTCAACAGCCCAAACAAGTTTCTAAAAGGATGAGTTTGCAACTACTTTACTTTTGGAGAAAATTCAAAACATTCATTATTCAATAGGGCCCAAACTATCAAAAACCAGCGGTTTCAATGAACACACATTTCTTGGTAGAATCATGCAGGACTGAAATTTTTGATGTTTTTCTACTCCTCTCATGAGCCCAAACAAGTCTCTAAAAGCATGAGTTTGCAACTACTTTACTTTTGGAGAAAATTCAAAACATTCATTATTCAATAGAGCCCAATAGCAAAAATCAGGTTTTGAATGAAGAATCACATTTCTTGGTAGAATCATGCAGGATTGAAATTTTTGATGGTTTTTTACTCCTCTCAACAGCCCAAACAAGTTTCTAAAAGGATGAGTTTGCAACTACTTTACTTTTGGAGAAAATTCAAAACATTCCTTATTCAATAGGGCCCAAACTATCAAAAACCAGCGGTTTCAATGAACACACATTTCTTGGTAGAATCATGCAGGACTGAAATTTTTGATGTTTTTCTACTCCTCTCATGAGCCCAAACAAGTCTCTAAAAGCATGAGTTTGCAACTACTTTACTTTTGGAGAAAATTCAAAACATTCATTATTCAATAGAGCCCAATAGCAAAAATCAGGTTTTGAATGAAGAATCACATTTCTTGGTAGAATCATGCAGGATTGAAATTTTTGATGGTTTTTTACTCCTCTCAACAGCCCAAACAAGTTTCTAAAAGGATGAGTTTGCAACTACTTTACTTTTGGAGAAAATTCAAAACATTCATTATTCAAAAGGGCCCAAACTATCAAAAACCATCGGTTTCAATGAACACACATTTCTTGGTAGAATCATGCAGGACTGAAATTTTTGATGTTTTTCTACTCCTCTCATGAGCCCAAACAAGTCTCTAAAAGCATGAGTTTGCAACTACTTTACTTTTGGAGAAAATTCAAAACATTCATTATTCAATAGAGCCCAATAGCAAAAATCAGGTTTTGAATGAAGAATCACATTTCTTGGTAAAATCATGCAGGATTGAAATTTTTGATGGTTTTTTACTCCTCTCAACAGCCCAAACAAGTTTCTAAAAGGATGAGTTTGCAACTACTTTACTTTTGGAGAAAATTCAAAACATTCATTATTCAATAGGGCCCAAACTATCAAAAACCAGCGGTTTCAATGAACACACATTTCTTGGTAGAATCATGCAGGACTGAAATTTTTGATGTTTTTCTACTCCTCTCATGAGCCCAAACAAGTATCTAAAAGCATGAGTTTGCAACTACTTTACTTTTGGAGAAAATTCAAAACATTCACTATTCAATAGAGCCCAATAGCAAAAATCAGGTTTTGAATGAAGAATCACATTTCTTAGTAAAATCATGCAGGATTGAAATTTTTGATGGTTTTTTACTCCTCTCAACAGCCCAAACAAGTTTCTAAAAGGATGAGTTTGCAACTACTTTACTTTTGGAGAAAATTCAAAACATTCATTATTCAATAGGGCCCAAACTATCAAAAACCAGCGGTTTGAATGAACACACATTTCTTGGTAGAATCATGCAGGACTGAAATTTTTGATGTTTTTCTACTCCTCTCATGAGCCCAAACAAGTATCTAAAAGCATGAGTTTGCAACTACTTTACTTTTGGAGAAAATTCAAAACATTCATTATTCAATAGAGCCCAATAGCAAAAATCAGGTTTTGAATGAAGAATCACATTTCTTGGTAGAATCATGCAGGATTGAAATTTTTGATGGTTTTTTACTCCTCTCAACAGCCCAAACAAGTTTCTAAAAGGATGAGTTTGCAACTACTTTACTTTTGGAGAAAATTCAAAACATTCATTATTCAATAGGGCCCAAACTATCAAAAACCAGCGGTTTCAATGAACACACATTTCTTGGTAGAATCATGCAGGACTGAAATTTTTGATGTTTTTCTACTCCTCTCATGAGCCCAAACAAGTCTCTAAAAGCATGAGTTTGGGGGGCGTGGCCTGAGCAATGAAGGTGTGAGGACGTGTTTGCTCGGGGCTCCTGCTCAGCCACCTAATTGAAGCGACCTGGAAGCGACATACAACCTTTAATCAAGAATTGATACTAATTACAAGATTCTGGAATATCTCTGGATCATTTTGACACCAAAATCTTGAAGATTGAGCTGATAATACTGAATCTACAGCTGCTGGGGAGTGGCGGTGGTTTTTTCCCGCGCTTTGCAGAGGAGCAGAGCTTGTGCTGATATCCGGCTCCCTCGGCTGAAGGAGAGTCCGGGGAGAAGATTTCGTTATTTCTTTGCTGCCTGGCTCTGGTGGACTTGTTGCCCAGAGGTGAGGAGCTATTTTCAGAAGAGCTGAAAAGGAGGAAGCAGCGGCGCCTTTGTTATTAATACCCGCCGCGGTTTTTGGGCTGCTGCGGCTGACTGCAGCTTTGGATCACGAGGGAGCCTGCTTGTCAAGATCCAGGAGCTCCCCCTGAAAAGAACAAGACCAGGCACGCCAAGATCTGAGAAGAATTGGGGGAGTTCTTAGCAAAAATCCTTGGCGGTGAGGAGAGCTGCAGGAGCAGGGACTTGATTGACAGCCGCTGCACACCGAGGCCCGCGGCTGAAGACACGCCGGAGTTTTTGGCCTGCTGCAACTACCTTCTATTCCGGATCAAGGGGGAGCCTGTTTGTCATGACTCAGGAGCCCCCCCTGAAGAGAATAAGACTGGGCACGCCTGGATTGGACAAGAATTGAGGGAGTTCTTCGCTGAAATCCTCGGCGGTGAGGAGAACTACAGGAGCCGGTGGAGTCACAGCTTTGAGGAGGACTGAGGCAGAAGGTGGGAGCTCGTGGAGGCCGAGGGGCAGACCGGCGCCCTATTACTAAATATTGGTGAGAGGCAGGAGGGGATTCCTGGACGTGGAGCTTTGTGGGGGTGTCAGCGGCTGCCGAAATTCTTACCCGCCGCGGTTTTCTGATTGCCGCGCACCCTTGCAGAGCCGGATTAATAGAAGACCGGTTCAGTAAGATCCAGGGGACCCCCCTGGATAATTGAAGACCAGGATCACCGAGCTCCAACAAGGATCCGGGGAGATATAAGGATTCGGGAGGTCCCACCGAGTGGCTGGATACCGGGCACGCTGGTAATTAAAAGAATTGGAGATTTCCCTGTATAAAATCATCAGCGGTGCAGGGGAAAGCAGGAGCTTGATTGACATCTGGGGCCAGGAACTTAGATTCATTGCAGCTTTTTTTTTAAATAGTTGTGTAAACCTGCGTATTTAGATCTGTGGGTACCCTGGTTGGGGAGGTTTGGGTAGATTATAATAATACATTTCTGACAAGACAAGATATAGTTACAATAGCGGTTTAAAGGTGTTGATACGCATATCTTGAATTGTTTTTAATCTACTTTGGGGCTGATATTACAAAGGGTGAATCTTTGATGTTCACTGTTTATATTCTTATAGTTTATACTTATTTTATAGAGAAATTACATCTAAGACGGAGTTAAAATATTTATATAATAATTATTTAATATAAGTGAAATTGACACCCTACATCCTAAGCTAATTTAATTGTCAAGATGGAGGGTGGGGGGACTAAATTTAAACCACCTTTTAAGGTTAATGAATCCTCAAATAAAAATCTAAAGGGAAAACATCCCCCAAATAGGCTGCACAATAAGCCCTCTGAGGATTCCCCTAATCTGCTAAGTCCCATCAAATCAAGGTCCCCATTGAAGAGGGATACGCAGGCTAGTCGGACATCCGCGACATCTTCATATAAACCTTCTCAATTAGAAGTAGAGGGCAAGGGCTCAGTTTCTGATCCCTATAATCCCCTTATGCAAAAGCAGACCGACTCTGAAGCAATGGACACATCTAAGTCTGCTAAAAGGAAAGGCCCTAATTCAAGAGACGCTGATAAGAAATCAATCACAGCTGAATCTGAGGATAACTCAGATTACTCTTCGCCTGATAGCAGCCCTAATAGACAACTTTCTAAAAAAGAGCGTTCTTCATCCCCACATGCTCCAAGACAAGGGTTCGCCCCTATTGATCCGGATGAACTCTTGGCTTCTGAGAAGGGAGTGACGGAGGGTTTTATGGCTAGATTCTGTAAAATGTTTAATGAATCTATTGCTCTAGGCTTCGAATCTCAGAACAAGACACTAAACGAAATAAGTAAAAATTTCTCCCAAAGATTAGAAAAGAGCGAGAATAGGATTTTGGTAGTTGAGAATAAAACAGACACCTTGTTTAAACAAAATTCTCAAATAAAAACGGAAGTGCAGACACTAAAAACTAAATTAATGGATTTGGAGGATAGGAGCAGGAGGAGCAACCTCAAAATAAGAGGTATCCCAGAGAATGTCATGCAAGATGAGCTCTCAAATTATGCAAAGGTCATTTTCAAAAAAGCTCTGCCCGACCTACCAAATTCTGAGTTTAGGATCGATAGAATCCACCGCATTCCTCGTCTGAGGAGCCTGCCTACTGACAAGCCAAGGGACACTATCTTACATATGCACTATTACGAAACCAAAGAAAAAATCTTATCTTATATTAGGGATAAAGGTAACTTTCCAGATCCCTACGCCAATATAAGAATTTTTGGAGACTTCTCTAAAGCAACCATGGACTTCAGGAAGTCTTTCAGAGAAGTTAACGCAAGCATAAAAGATCTTGGGTTGTCGTATAGGTGGGGTTTCCCGGCTAAACTTCTGGTCTGGTATAAGGGGAAGACCATCCCCTTTTTCTCACCGGAGGAAGCTATGCTCTTCGTTCAGTCTTTTCAGGAGGGTATCGGTTGAATTTACATATGAGTTTAAGGTTTTCCAAAATATTTGTTATCTTTAAATAAGAGAAATTATTAGGAATAATGGGTGGTTGAGTGGGAGTTTAACCACTTTTTTATTTTTTCCCCAAACTAGGTGAGAATCCTTCTTGCTTGGATTCCTCCAGGAGAACTCATTTGAGTTCATGTTTGTAGTTTATATATATTTAGTATATACATATTGTAGTTTTTTTTTTCTTTTTTTAGTGTGTTTAAGGTCTTAGTCCTTCTCTCTGTAAGTCTAGAAAGAGTCTCGTCTGTATATACAGTATACTTTAATTTTCTTGAAATATGAAACTAAGGTTTTTTTCATTTAACGTTAGGGGTCTAAATATCCCCTATAAGAGACATATGCTCTGGAAAGAAATTGAACATAGTAAAGCAGACATCGTTTGTCTGCAGGAGGTTAAATTTGCTAAAAATAATCATCCATATTTTCAAAATAAGAGGTTTCCATTTGTGTTCCAATCCCTTAAAGAAAATAAGAAAGCAGGAGTTATTACGCTTATTAAAAATAATATCCAATTTGAACTAATACAAGAAATAGTTGATACGCAAGGGAGGTACCATATCCTCGTCTGTCAATTAAACCATGAACCTTGCACAATAATTAATGTTTATGCCCCAAACAAAAAGATCTTATCGTACTTAAACAGATTAATGGACAAAATCAATGCAGTCAAGAAAGGAATGCTTATATTTGCTGGAGATTTCAATATAGTCCCGGATAGTAAAATGGACTCTTCGTCCTTAGTTCGCCACAAAGCGCCGTCACTCGGTAATTGGTTACTTTCTAACGAACTTTTTGACATCTACCGTTGTTTAAATACTACCTCACGTGAATATACACATTATTCAGATACACACAACACATCAGCAAGAATAGACTTAATATTGACAGATGTCTTTGCCATTTCCAAGTTTAGAAGTATCAGCATTTTAGGGAAATCTATCTCAGATCATGTCCCAGTAGTAGCGGAATTTAATTTGGGATCTCACTCAACAAATACGTTCCTTTGGAAAGCTAATTCTACCCTTTTTAGGATTCCTGAGTATGAAGCAATAATCTCAGATACAATCTCTGAATATTTTAGGAATAATGATCTTGCTGACATGGATCCATTTGTTGTTTGGAATGCCCATAAGGCGGTTTTACGGGGATGCTTGATCCAACTTTCATCCAAATTCAAGAAAATTAATAGACAAAGAATCATAACCCTACAGTCCCAAATAAAATTAAAAGAAGATTTTCAAAATAATCTCTCAGTCCCATCACCAGATATCCAATCTGAACTCTTGACCTTGAGACAAGATCTGAGGTCTGCAATTATATCCGAATACGACGCGGTTATTAGAAACTCAAAATTTAATTTTTACTCTTCTGTTAATAAACCTACCGCTTTTATGATGAAAAAACTTAAACAAGAGAGAATTAACAGGAGAATAAATAAGATTAAAACTGATAAGGGAGAGATCAAGACTCATCCTTCAGACATTGCGAACGAGTTTGCAGATTTTTTTCAGGGACTATACAATTTGGCTTTAGAGTCGGATATACCACAACCTAATGATAATTCAATAAAGATGTTCTTAGACAAGCTAGCTCTTCCCAAGATTGATTCCCTAGAATTGGATCATATTAACAGACCTATCTCCGCAGAAGAAATAAATGTCGCAATTAATAAGCTTAAAATTAAGAAATCACCGGGGCCCGATGGATTTATAAATGAATATTATAAAACCTTTCATCAAATTTTGATTCCTCACTTGGAGAGGATATTCAATGTGGCTTCTTGTCAGGGCTCTTTTCCGGCAGAAATGCTAGAAGCTACTATCGTTATGATACCGAAGGAGAAAGGAGACCCTGATAAGGTTCAAAGCTACAGGCCAATATCTCTCATAAACGGGGACGTTAAACTATATTCTAAAATTTGGGCCGAAAGACTTAAAAGGATTCTTCCCTCCCTGGTTAAGGACGATCAGATCGGCTTTGTTGAAGGTCGTCAGGCATCTGACGGGACCAGAAGGATTTTGAATATAATTAATGCTACAAAACTTTCTATAGATCCTTTAGTACTGGTAACGTTGGATGCCGAAAAGGCCTTTGATAGGCTAGATTGGAGTTATTTAAAAGGAACGCTTTTGAAGTTTGGATTCAATGATAAATTCTTGTCCTCAATTTTTGCCTTATATTCAGATCCTTGCGCAAAGATTTACACAAATAACCATCTGTCTAGGAAATTTCCAATATCGAATGGCACAAGACAGGGGTGCCCACTTTCACCACTACTATTTGTTCTAGCAATGGAACCCTTTGCACAAAAAATAAGATCCAACCCAAACATCCACGGCCCTGAAATTTCACAGCGATCATTTAAAATCGGTCTGTTTGCAGACGATATAGTGCTCACGCTATTAGATCCAGAGATTTCCATTAGAGCACTAGTTTTAGACTTAGAACTGTTTGCGTATGTATCCTATTTTAAAGTGAACCAATCAAAATCTAAGATTCTTTTTTTTAACTTACAAGATCAGGAAGTGGAACAGCTGAAGTCTCTTACAAAGTTTTCCTGCACAGAAGAAGTTGGTTATTTGGGGCTGGTACTGACAAATAAAATCGAATCAGTTATTTCAATTAACCTTAATAATCTAATACAGAATATTACCAAAGACTTAGCAAATTTTAAACGTATTAACCTATCCTTATTTGGGAAGGTCTTGGTAATCAAATCTTTTGTTTTACCTAAAATACTCTATTTGTTTAGAACCCTCCCTACTTGCATCCCCTCTACCCAACTAACCAAAATTCAAAATTTATTAAACTCCTTTATTTGGGACAATAAAAAGCCAAGAGTGGCGTTGAGCGTTTTATATAAGAACAAGAAAAACGGGGGTTTGGGCCTTCCAAACGTCACAGCGTATTACCAAGCCACATTGATTAAGGCTAGCGGATATTGGTTCAAACAGATTGTACCTCCCGCATGGGTTGTCTTAGAGGAAAGCCAAAGTGAAAATAACCTACTCGGTAATACTTTTTACAATAACATTATTGGTTCTCGGCCTAGGTTACCATCACATCCTATTTTTCAGGCAATACTTCTGGCCTGGAAAAGCTTCGTAAGACCGAGGAAAAATTGGAATAAATTGAGACAACTGTATAATGTTCCGCTAGTTTTGATCTCAGTTCTCTACAAATTCTCAATTCCAGAAATTTGGACCACGTGTAATATCAAAAAAATGGGAGATTTGTATAATGGAGATTTTCTTACCTTCAGCGAAATTAGAGTAAAGTTTAATCTTCCTTCATCAGAATTTTTTTTTTACACCATCTTAAAAGATTACATTAAAAAATTCCTCCAAATTAAACCACTGAATTGGGATATTTTGACTCTCTTTTTGGGAAACATAGAGAAAAAAAGCGTATGGAACTTAAAAAATATATATACAATTTTTAACGGAGACTCAGAAATACTGAAAAATGTTTATATGAAACGATGGGAGTCTGAATTAAATATTTCCCCCTCATTAGAACAATGGCAAGATGCTTTTAAATTTTCTCAGGCCTCAACAATTTCGATGATGTTACAAGAATCATATTATAAAATATTGGTGAGGTGGTATTATACTCCATCGAGGTTATTCTTTATAAACCAAGATAACTCAAATTTATGTTGGAGGGAATGTGGGAAAGTTGGGAATTTGTACCACATATTTTGGGGTTGCCCAAAAATAAAGACGTTATGGAGTGAAGTTTCTGCCCACATAAATACATTTTTAGGCAGGAACCTAGTTATTTCTCCTAGCATGGCGCTGCTCTTTTTGGGAATGGAACACTTGGATCTCTCAACCATTTTCATGATAGCCCACATCCTATTGGTGGTTAAAAATTCTTTAGCAGCAAATTGGAGGAAAACTGTTCCTCCAAAATTTGAAGACATAATCCACAACCTTAAAGTACATAGTGCATTAGAAAGGCGATTTGCCATAAATAATAATTTTTTGGACAAATACAATAAAAAATGGGGAATATGGAATAGTCTTTTTATTAGACAATTTAGTTCTATCTCGGGAAATTAGGATGAGACCTACTTTAAACTATGACAGTAGTTTTAGTTTTAGGTTTTAGGTTTTAGGCTTTAGATTTTAGATCAGCTATTAGGGTTTAGCTTACTAGATCTTAGATTTAGATCTTAGAATTTTGATTGTAAACCACATCTCATTGTTTTACATAACGTTTTCTCTTTTTTGTGTCTGGATGCAACTGGTAAACTGTGAAATGTCTCAGATAATACTATGTTTATATATGTAATGACTTTTTACTTTATGTTACTCTTTGAGTTTTCTATTGTAATACCCTTTTCCTTCCCTTGTTCCCTTCTTTGTTTCCCCCCCTTTTCCTCCCACTCTTTGTCATTATTTTGAAAATTATAATAAAAATGATTGGAAAATAAAAGCATGAGTTTGCAACTACTTTACTTTTGGAGAAAATTCAAAACATTCATTATTCAATAGAGCCCAATAGCAAAAATCAGGTTTTGAATGAAGAATCACATTTCTTGGTAAAATCATGCAGGATTGAAATTTTTGATGGTTTTTTACTCCTCTCAACAGCCCAAACAAGTTTCTAAAAGGATGAGTTTGCAACTACTTTACTTTTGGAGAAAATTCAAAACATTCATTATTCAATAGAGCCCAATAGCAAAAATCAGGTTTTGAATGAAGAATCACATTTCTTGGTAGAATCATGCAGGATTGAAATTTTTGATGGTTTTTTACTCCTCTCAACAGCCCAAACAAGTTTCTAAAAGGATGAGTTTGCAACTACTTTACTTTTGGAGAAAATTCAAAACATTCATTATTCAATAGGGCCCAAACTATCAAAAACCAGCGGTTTCAATGAACACACATTTCTTGGTAGAATCATGCAGGACTGAAATTTTTGATGTTTTTCTACTCCTCTCATGAGCCCAAACAAGTCTCTAAAAGCATGAGTTTGCAACTACTTTACTTTTGGAGAAAATTCAAAACATTCACTATTCAATAGAGCCCAATAGCAAAAATCAGGTTTTGAATGAAGAATCACATTTCTTAGTAAAATCATGCAGGATTGAAATTTTTGATGGTTTTTTACTCCTCTCAAGAGCCCAAACAAGTTTCTAAAAGGATGAGTTTGCAACTACTTTACTTTTGGAGAAAATTCAAAACATTCATTATTCAATAGGGCCCAAACTATCAAAAACCAGCGGTTTCAATGAACACACATTTCTTGGTAGAATCATGCAGGACTGAAATTTTTGATGTTTTTCTACTCCTCTCATGAGCCCAAACAAGTCTCTAAAAGCATGAGTTTGCAACTACTTTACTTTTGGAGAAAATTCAAAACATTCATTATTCAATAGAGCCCAATAGCAAAAATCAGGTTTTGAATGAAGAATCACATTTCTTGGTAGAATCATGCAGGATTGAAATTTTTGATGGTTTTTTACTCCTCTCAACAGCCCAAACAAGTTTCTAAAAGGATGAGTTTGCAACTACTTTACTTTTGGAGAAAATTCAAAACATTCATTATTCAATAGGGCCAAACTATCAAAAACCAGCGGTTTCAATGAACACACATTTCTTGGTAGAATCATGCAGGACTGAAATTTTTGATGTTTTTCTACTCCTCTCATGAGCCCAAACAAGTCTCTAAAAGCATGAGTTTGCAACTACTTTACTTTTGGAGAAAATTCAAAACATTCACTATTCAATAGAGCCCAATAGCAAAAATCAGGTTTTGAATGAAGAATCACATTTCTTGGTAAAATCATGCAGGATTGAAATTTTTGATGGTTTTTTACTCCTCTCAACAGCCCAAACAAGTTTCTAAAAGGATGAGTTTGCAACTACTTTACTTTTGGAGAAAATTCAAAACATTCATTATTCAATAGGGCCCAAACTATCAAAAACCAGCGGTTTCAATGAACACACATTTCTTGGTAGAATCATGCAGGACTGAAATTTTTGATGTTTTTCTACTCCTCTCATGAGCCCAAACAAGTCTCTAAAAGCATGAGTTTGCAACTACTTTACTTTTGGAGAAAATTCAAAACATTCATTATTCAATAGAGCCCAATAGCAAAAATCAGGTTTTGAATGAAGAATCACATTTCTTGGTAGAATCATGCAGGATTGAAATTTTTGATGGTTTTTTACTCCTCTCAACAGCCCAAACAAGTTTCTAAAAGGATGAGTTTGCAACTACTTTACTTTTGGAGAAAATTCAAAACATTCCTTATTCAATAGGGCCCAAACTATCAAAAACCAGCGGTTTCAATGAACACACATTTCTTGGTAGAATCATGCAGGACTGAAATTTTTGATGTTTTTCTACTCCTCTCATGAGCCCAAACAAGTCTCTAAAAGCATGAGTTTGCAACTACTTTACTTTTGGAGAAAATTCAAAACATTCATTATTCAATAGAGCCCAATAGCAAAAATCAGGTTTTGAATGAAGAATCACATTTCTTGGTAGAATCATGCAGGATTGAAATTTTTGATGGTTTTTTACTCCTCTCAACAGCCCAAACAAGTTTCTAAAAGGATGAGTTTGCAACTACTTTACTTTTGGAGAAAATTCAAAACATTCATTATTCAAAAGGGCCCAAACTATCAAAAACCATCGGTTTCAATGAACACACATTTCTTGGTAGAATCATGCAGGACTGAAATTTTTGATGTTTTTCTACTCCTCTCATGAGCCCAAACAAGTCTCTAAAAGCATGAGTTTGCAACTACTTTACTTTTGGAGAAAATTCAAAACATTCATTATTCAATAGAGCCCAATAGCAAAAATCAGGTTTTGAATGAAGAATCACATTTCTTGGTAAAATCATGCAGGATTGAAATTTTTGATGGTTTTTTACTCCTCTCAACAGCCCAAACAAGTTTCTAAAAGGATGAGTTTGCAACTACTTTACTTTTGGAGAAAATTCAAAACATTCATTATTCAATAGGGCCCAAACTATCAAAAACCAGCGGTTTCAATGAACACACATTTCTTGGTAGAATCATGCAGGACTGAAATTTTTGATGTTTTTCTACTCCTCTCATGAGCCCAAACAAGTATCTAAAAGCATGAGTTTGCAACTACTTTACTTTTGGAGAAAATTCAAAACATTCACTATTCAATAGAGCCCAATAGCAAAAATCAGGTTTTGAATGAAGAATCACATTTCTTAGTAAAATCATGCAGGATTGAAATTTTTGATGGTTTTTTACTCCTCTCAAGAGCCCAAACAAGTTTCTAAAAGGATGAGTTTGCAACTAATTTACTTTTGGAGAAAATACAAAACATTCATTATTCAATAGGGCCCAAACTATCAAAAACCAGCGGTTTGAATGAACACACATTTCTTGGTAGAATCATGCAGGACTGA
This sequence comes from Dendrobates tinctorius, assembly GCF_039654945.1. Lineage (NCBI taxonomy): Eukaryota > Metazoa > Chordata > Amphibia > Anura > Dendrobatidae > Dendrobates > Dendrobates tinctorius. Next base: position 23,459,552 of record NW_027361713.1, read on the forward strand.
AATTTTTGATGTTTTTCTACTCCTCTCATGAGCCCAAACAAGTCTCTAAAAGCATGAGTTTGCAACTACTTTACTTTTGGAGAAAATTCAAAACATTCATTATTCAATAGAGCCCAATAGCAAAAATCAGGTTTTGAATGAAGAATCACATTTCTTGGTAGAATCATGCAGGATTGAAATTTTTGATGGTTTTTTACTCCTCTCAACAGCCCAAACAAGTTTCTAAAAGGATGAGTTTGCAACTACTTTACTTTTGGAGAAAATTCAAAACATTCATTATTCAATAGGGCCCAAACTATCAAAAACCAGCGGTTTCAATGAACACACATTTCTTGGTAGAATCATGCAGGACTGAAATTTTTGATGTTTTTCTACTCCTCTCATGAGCCCAAACAAGTCTCTAAAAGCATGAGTTTGCAACTACTTTACTTTTGGAGAAAATTCAAAACATTCACTATTCAATAGAGCCCAATAGCAAAAATCAGGTTTTGAATGAAGAATCACATTTCTTGGTAAAATCATGCAGGATTGAAATTTTTGATGGTTTTTTACTCCTCTCAACAGCCCAAACAAGTTTCTAAAAGGATGAGTTTGCAACTACTTTACTTTTGGAGAAAATTCAAAACATTCATTATTCAATAGGGCCCAAACTATCAAAAACCAGCGGTTTCAATGAACACACATTTCTTGGTAGAATCATGCAGGACTTAAATTTTTGATGTTTTTCTACTCCTCTCATGAGCCCAAACAAGTCTCTAAAAGCATGAGTTTGCAACTACTTTACTTTTGGAGAAAATTCAAAACATTCATTATTCAATAGAGCCCAATAGCAAAAATCAGGTTTTGAATGAAGAATCACATTTCTTGGTAAAATCATGCAGGATTGAAATTTTTGATGGTTTTTTACTCCTCTCAACAGCCCAAACAAGTTTCTAAAAGGATGAGTTTGCAACTACTTTACTTTTGGAGAAAATTCAAAACATTCATTGTTCAATAGGGCCCAAACTATCAAAAACCAGCGGTTTCAATGAACACACATTTCTTTGTAGAATCATGCAGGACTGAAATTTTTGATGTTTTTCTACTCCTCTCATGAGCCCAAACAAGTATCTAAAAGCATGAGTTTGCAACTACTTTACTTTTGGAGAAAATTCAAAACATTCACTATTCAATAGAGCCCAATAGCAAAAATCAGGTTTTGAATGAAGAATCACATTTCTTAGTAAAATCGTGCAGGATTGAAATTTTTGATGGATTTTTACTCCTCTCAAGAGCCCAAACAAGTTTCTAAAAGGATGAGTTTGCAACTACTTTACTTTTGGAGAAAATTCAAAACATTCATTATTCAATAGGGCCCAAACTATCAAAAACCAGAGGTTTCAATGAACACACATTTCTTGGTAGAATCATGCAGGACTTAAATTTTTGATGTTTTTCTACTCCTCTCATGAGCCCAAACAAGTCTCTAAAAGCATGAGTTTGCAACTACTTTACTTTTGGAGAAAATTCAAAACATTCATTATTCAATAGAGCCCAATAGCAAAAATCAGGTTTTGAATGAAGAATCACATTTCTTGGTAAAATCATGCAGGATTGAAATTTTTGATGGTTTTTTACTCCTCTCAACAGCCCAAACAAGTTTCTAAAAGGATGAGTTTGCAACTACTTTACTTTTGGAGAAAATTCAAAACATTCATTGTTCAATAGGGCCCAAACTATCAAAAACCAGCGGTTTCAATGAACACACATTTCTTTGTAGAATCATGCAGGACTGAAATTTTTGATGTTTTTCTACTCCTCTCATGAGCCCAAACAAGTATCTAAAAGCATGAGTTTGCAACTACTTTACTTTTGGAGAAAATTCAAAACATTCACTATTCAATAGAGCCCAATAGCAAAAATCAGGTTTTGAATGAAGAATCACATTTCTTAGTAAATTCGTGCAGGATTGAAATTTTTGATGGTTTTTTACTCCTCTCAAGAGCCCAAACAAGTTTCTAAAAGGATGAGTTTGCAACTACTTTACTTTTGGAGAAAATTCAAAACATTCATTATTCAATAGGGCCCAAACTATCAAAAACCAGCGGTTTCAATGAACACACATTTCTTGGTAGAATCATGCAGGACTGAAATTTTTGATGTTTTTCTACTCCTCTCATGAGCCCAAACAAGTCTCTAAAAGCATGAGTTTGCAACTACTTTACTTTTGGAGAAAATTCAAAACATTCATTATTCAATAGAGCCCAATAGCAAAAATCAGGTTTTGAATGAAGAATCACATTTCTTGGTAGAATCATGCAGGATTGAAATTTTTGATGGTTTTTTACTCCTCTCAACAGCCCAAACAAGTTTCTAAAAGGATGAGTTTGCAACTACTTTACTTTTGGAGAAAATTCAAAACATTCATTATTCAAAAGGGCCCAAACTATCAAAAACCATCGGTTTCAATGAACACACATTTCTTGGTAGAATCATGCAGGACTGAAATTTTTGATGTTTTTCTACTCCTCTCATGAGCCCAAACAAGTCTCTAAAAGCATGAGTTTGCAACTACTTTACTTTTGGAGAAAATTCAAAACATTCATTATTCAATAGAGCCCAATAGCAAAAATCAGGTTTTGAATGAAGAATCACATTTCTTGGTAAAATCATGCAGGATTGAAATTTTTGATGGTTTTTTACTCCTCTCAACAGCCCAAACAAGTTTCTAAAAGGATGAGTTTGCAACTACTTTACTTTTGGAGAAAATTCAAAACATTCATTATTCAATAGGGCCCAAACTATCAAAAACCAGCGGTTTCAATGAACACACATTTCTTGGTAGAATCATGCAGGACTGAAATTTTTGATGTTTTTCTTCTCCTCTCATGAGCCCAAACAAGTATCTAAAAGCATGAGTTTGCAACTACTTTACTTTTGGAGAAAATTCAAAACATTCACTATTCAATAGAGCCCAATAGCAAAAATCAGGTTTTGAATGAAGAATCACATTTCTTAGTAAAATCATGCAGGATTGAAATTTTTGATGGTTTTTTACTCCTCTCAAGAGCCCAAACAAGTTTCTAAAAGGATGAGTTTGCAACTACTTTACTTTTGGAGAAAATTCAAAACATTCATTATTCAATAGGGCCCAAACTATCAAAAACCAGCGGTTTGAATGAACACACATTTCTTGGTAGAATCATGCAGGACTGAAATTTTTGATGTTTTTCTACTCCTCTCATGAGCCCAAACAAGTCTCTAAAAGCATGAGTTTGCAACTACTTTACTTTTGGAGAAAATTCAAAACATTCATTATTCAATAGAGCCCAATAGCAAAAATCAGGTTTTGAATGAAGAATCACATTTCTTGGTAGAATCATGCAGGATTGAAATTTTTGATGGTTTTTTACTCCTCTCAACAGCCCAAACAAGTTTCTAAAAGGATGAGTTTGCAACTACTTTACTTTTGGAGAAAATTCAAAACATTCATTATTCAATAGGGCCCAAACTATCAAAAACCAGCGGTTTCAATGAACACACATTTCTTGGTAGAATCATGCAGGACTGAAATTTTTGATGTTTTTCTACTCCTCTCATGAGCCCAAACAAGTGTCTAAAAGCATGAGTTTGCAACTACTTTACTTTTGGAGAAAATTCAAAACATTCACTATTCAATAGAGCCCAATAGCAAAAATCAGGTTTTGAATGAAGAATCACATTTCTTGGTAAAATCATGCAGGATTGAAATTTTTGATGGTTTTTTACTCCTCTCAACAGCCCAAACAAGTTTCTAAAAGGATGAGTTTGCAACTACTTTACTTTTGGAGAAAATTCAAAACATTCATTATTCAATAGAGCCCAATAGCAAAAATCAGGTTTTGAATGAAGAATCACATTTCTTGGTAAAATCATGCAGGATTGAAATTTTTGATGGTTTTTTACTCCTCTCAAGAGCCCAAACAAGTTTCTAAAAGGATGAGTTTGCAACTACTTTACTTTTGGAGAAAATTCAAAACATTCATTATTCAATAGGGCCCAAACTATCAAAAACCAGCGGTTTGAATGAACACACATTTCTTGGTAGAATCATGCAGGACTGAAATTTTTGATGTTTTTCTACTCCTCTCATGAGCCCAAACAAGTCTCTAAAAGCATGAGTTTGCAACTACTTTACTTTTGGAGAAAATTCAAAACATTCATTATTCAATAGAGCCCAATAGCAAAAATCAGGTTTTGAATGAAGAATCACATTTCTTGGTAGAATCATGCAGGATTGAAATTTTTGATGGTTTTTTACTCCTCTCAACAGCCCAAACAAGTTTCTAAAAGGATGAGTTTGCAACTACTTTACTTTTGGAGAAAATTCAAAACATTCATTATTCAATAGGGCCCAAACTATCAAAAACCAGCGGTTTCAATGAACACACATTTCTTGGTAGAATCATGCAGGACTGAAATTTTTGATGTTTTTCTACTCCTCTCATGAGCCCAAACAAGTCTCTAAAAGCATGAGTTTGCAACTACTTTACTTTTGGAGAAAATTCAAAACATTCACTATTCAATAGAGCCCAATAGCAAAAATCAGGTTTTGAATGAAGAATCACATTTCTTGGTAAAATCATGCAGGATTGAAATTTTTGATGGTTTTTTACTCCTCTCAACAGCCCAAACAAGTTTCTAAAAGGATGAGTTTGCAACTACTTTACTTTTGGAGAAAATTCAAAACATTCATTGTTCAATAGGGCCCAAACTATCAAAAAACAGCGGTTTCAATGAACACACATTTCTTTGTAGAATCATGCAGGACTGAAATTTTTGATGTTTTTCTACTCCTCTCATGAGCCCAAACAAGTATCTAAAAGCATGAGTTTGCAACTACTTTACTTTTGGAGAAAATTCAAAACATTCACTATTCAATAGAGCCCAATAGCAAAAATCAGGTTTTGAATGAAGAATCACATTTCTTAGTAAAATCGTGCAGGATTGAAATTTTTGATGGTTTTTTACTCCTCTCAAGAGCCCAAACAAGTTTCTAAAAGGATGAGTTTGCAACTACTTTACTTTTGGAGAAAATTCAAAACATTCATTATTCAATAGGGCCCAAACTATCAAAAACCAGCGGTTTGAATGAACACACATTTCTTGGTAGAATCATGCAGGACTGAAATTTTTGATGTTTTTCTACTCCTCTCATGAGCCCAAACAAGTCTCTAAAAGCATGAGTTTGCAACTACTTTACTTTTGGAGAAAATTCAAAACATTCATTATTCAATAGAGCCCAATAGCAAAAATCAGGTTTTGAATGAAGAATCACATTTCTTGGTAGAATCATGCAGGATTGAAATTTTTGATGGTTTTTTACTCCTCTCAACAGCCCAAACAAGTTTCTAAAAGGATGAGTTTGCAACTACTTTACTTTTGGAGAAAATTCAAAACATTCATTATTCAATAGGGCCCAAACTATCAAAAACCAGCGGTTTCAATGAACACACATTTCTTGGTAGAATCATGCAGGACTGAAATTTTTGATGTTTTTCTACTCCTCTCATGAGCCCAAACAAGTCTCTAAAAGCATGAGCTTGCAACTACTTTACTTTTGGAGAAAATTCAAAACATTCACTATTCAATAGAGCCCAATAGCAAAAATCAGGTTTTGAATGAAGAATCACATTTCTTGGTAAAATCATGCAGGATTGAAATTTTTGATGGTTTTTTACTCCTCTCAACAGCCCAAACAAGTTTCTAAAAGGATGAGTTTGCAACTACTTTACTTTTGGAGAAAATTCAAAACATTCATTATTCAATAGGGCCCAAACAATCAAAAACCAGCGGTTTCAATGAACACACATTTCTTGGTAGAATCATGCAGGACTGAAATTTTTGATGTTTTTCTACTCCTCTCATGAGCCCAAACAAGTCTCTAAAAGCATGAGTTTGCAACTACTTTACTTTTGGAGAAAATTCAAAACATTCACTATTCAATAGAGCCCAATAGCAAAAATCAGGTTTTGAATGAAGAATCACATTTCTTGGTAAAATCATGCAGGATTGAAATTTTTGATGGTTTTTTACTCCTCTCAACAGCCCAAACAAGTTTCTAAAAGGATGAGTTTGCAACTACTTTACTTTTGGAGAAAATTCAAAACATTCATTATTCAATAGGGCCCAAACTATCAAAAACCAGCGGTTTCAATGAACACACATTTCTTGGTAGAATCATGCAGGACTGAAATTTTTGATGTTTTTCTACTCCTCTCATGAGCCCAAACAAGTCTCTAAAAGCATGAGTTTGCAACTACTTTACTTTTGGAGAAAATTCAAAACATTCATTATTCAATAGAGCCCAATAGCAAAAATCAGGTTTTGAATGAAGAATCACATTTCTTGGTAGAATCATGCAGGATTGAAATTTTTGATGGTTTTTTACTCCTCTCAACAGCCCAAACAAGTTTCTAAAAGGATGAGTTTGCAACTACTTTACTTTTGGAGAAAATTCAAAACATTCATTATTCAATAGGGCCCAAACTATCAAAAACCAGCGGTTTCAATGAACACACATTTCTTGGTAGAATCATGCAGGACTGAAATTTTTGATGTTTTTCTACTCCTCTCATGAGCCCAAACAAGTCTCTAAAAGCATGAGTTTGCAACTACTTTACTTTAGGAGAAAATTCAAAACATTCATTATTCAATAGAGCCCAATAGCAAAAATCAGGTTTTGAATGAAGAATCACATTTCTTGGTAGAATCATGCAGGATTGAAATTTTTGATGGTTTTTTACTCCTCTCAACAGCCCAAACAAGTTTCTAAAAGGATGAGTTTGCAACTACTTTACTTTTGGAGAAAATTCAAAACATTCATTATTCAAAAGGGCCCAAACTATCAAAAACCATCGGTTTCAATGAACACACATTTCTTGGTAGAATCATGCAGGACTGAAATTTTTGATGTTTTTCTACTCCTCTCATGAGCCCAAACAAGTCTCTAAAAGCATGAGTTTGCAACTACTTTACTTTTGGAGAAAATTCAAAACATTCATTATTCAATAGAGCCCAATAGCAAAAATCAGGTTTTGAATGAAGAATCACATTTCTTGGTAGAATCATGCAGGATTGAAATTTTTGATGGTTTTTTACTCCTCTCAACAGCCCAAACAAGTTTCTAAAAGGATGAGTTTGCAACTACTTTACTTTTGGAGAAAATTCAAAACATTCATTATTCAAAAGGGCCCAAACTATCAAAAACCATCGGTTTCAATGAACACACATTTCTTGGTAGAATCATGCAGGACTGACATTTTTGATGTTTTTCTACTCCTCTCATGAGCCCAAACAAGTCTCTAAAAGCATGAGTTTGCAACTACTTTACTTTTGGAGAAAATTCAAAACATTCATTATTCAATAGAGCCCAATAGCAAAAATCAGGTTTTGAATGAAGAATCACATTTCTTGGTAAAATCATGCAGGATTGAAATTTTTGATGGTTTTTTACTCCTCTCAACAGCCCAAACAAGTTTCTAAAAGGATGAGTTTGCAACTACTTTACTTTTGGAGAAAATTCAAAACATTCATTATTCAATAGGGCCCAAACTATCAAAAACCAGCGGTTTCAATGAACACACATTTCTTGGTAGAATCATGCAGGACTGAAATTTTTGATGTTTTTCTTCTCCTCTCATGAGCCCAAACAAGTATCTAAAAGCATGAGTTTGCAACTACTTTACTTTTGGAGAAAATTCAAAACATTCACTATTCAATAGAGCCCAATAGCAAAAATCAGGTTTTGAATGAAGAATCACATTTCTTAGTAAAATCATGCAGGATTGAAATTTTTGATGGTTTTTTACTCCTCTCAAGAGCCCAAACAAGTTTCTAAAAGGATGAGTTTGCAACTACTTTACTTTTGGAGAAAATTCAAAACATTCATTATTCAATAGGGCCCAAACTATCAAAAACCAGCGGTTTGAATGAACACACATTTCTTGGTAGAATCATGCAGGACTGAAATTTTTGATGTTTTTCTACTCCTCTCATGAGCCCAAACAAGTCTCTAAAAGCATGAGTTTGCAACTACTTTACTTTTGGAGAAAATTCAAAACATTCATTATTCAATAGAGCCCAATAGCAAAAATCAGGTTTTGAATGAAGAATCACATTTCTTGGTAGAATCATGCAGGATTGAAATTTTTGATGGTTTTTTACTCCTCTCAACAGCCCAAACAAGTTTCTAAAAGGATGAGTTTGCAACTACTTTACTTTTGGAGAAAATTCAAAACATTCATTATTCAATAGGGCCCAAACTATCAAAAACCAGCGGTTTCAATGAACACACATTTCTTGGTAGAATCATGCAGGACTGAAATTTTTGATGTTTTTCTACTCCTCTCATGAGCCCAAACAAGTCTCTAAAAGCATGAGTTTGCAACTACTTTACTTTTGGAGAAAATTCAAAACATTCACTATTCAATAGAGCCCAATAGCAAAAATCAGGTTTTGAATGAAGAATCACATTTCTTGGTAAAATCATGCAGGATTGAAATTTTTGATGGTTTTTTACTCCTCTCAACAGCCCAAACAAGTTTCTAAAAGGATGAGTTTGCAACTACTTTACTTTTGGAGAAAATTCAAAACATTCATTATTCAATAGGGCCCAAACTATCAAAAACCAGCGGTTTCAATGAACACACATTTCTTGGTAGAATCATGCAGGACTGAAATTTTTGATGTTTTTCTACTCCTCTCATGAGCCCAAACAAGTATCTAAAAGCATGAGTTTGCAACTACTTTACTTTTGGAGAAAATTCAAAACATTCACTATTCAATAGAGCCCAATAGCAAAAATCAGGTTTTGAATGAAGAATCACATTTCTTAGTAAAATCATGCAGGATTGAAATTTTTGATGGTTTTTTACTCCTCTCAAGAGCCCAAACAAGTTTCTAAAAGGATGAGTTTGCAACTAATTTACTTTTGGAGAAAATACAAAACATTCATTATTCAATAGGGCCCAAACTATCAAAAACCAGCGGTTTGAATGAACACACATTTCTTGGTAGAATCATGCAGGACTGAAATTTTTGATGTTTTTCTACTCCTCTCATGAGCCCAAACAAGTCTCTAAAAGCATGAGTTTGCAACTACTTTACTTTTGGAGAAAATTCAAAACATTCATTATTCAATAGAGCCCAATAGCAAAAATCAGGTTTTGAATGAAGAATCACATTTCTTGGTAGAATCATGCAGGATTGAAATTTTTGATGGTTTTTTACTCCTCTCAACAGCCCAAACAAGTTTCTAAAAGGATGAGTTTGCAACTACTTTACTTTTGGAGAAAATTCAAAACATTCATTATTCAATAGGGCCCAAACTATCAAAAACCAGCGGTTTCAATGAACACACATTTCTTGGTAGAATCATGCAGGACTGAAATTTTTGATGTTTTTCTACTCCTCTCATGAGCCCAAACAAGTCTCTAAAAGCATGAGTTTGCAACTACTTTACTTTTGGAGAAAATTCAAAACATTCACTATTCAATAGAGCCCAATAGCAAAAATCAGGTTTTGAATGAAGAATCACATTTCTTGGTAAAATCATGCAGGATTGAAATTTTTGATGGTTTTTTACTCCTCTCAACAGCCCAAACAAGTTTCTAAAAGGATGAGTTTGCAACTACTTTACTTTTGGAGAAAATTCAAAACATTCATTATTCAATAGGGCCCAAACTATCAAAAACCAGCGGTTTCAATGAACACACATTTCTTGGTAGAATCATGCAGGACTTAAATTTTTGATGTTTTTCTACTCCTCTCATGAGCCCAAACAAGTCTCTAAAAGCATGAGTTTGCAACTACTTTACTTTTGGAGAAAATTCAAAACATTCATTATTCAATAGAGCCCAATAGCAAAAATCAGGTTTTGAATGAAGAATCACATTTCTTGGTAAAATCATGCAGGATTGAAATTTTTGATGGTTTTTTACTCCTCTCAACAGCCCAAACAAGTTTCTAAAAGGATGAGTTTGCAACTACTTTACTTTTGGAGAAAATTCAAAACATTCATTGTTCAATAGGGCCCAAACTATCAAAAACCAGCGGTTTCAATGAACACACATTTCTTTGTAGAATCATGCAGGACTGAAATTTTTGATGTTTTTCTACTCCTCTCATGAGCCCAAACAAGTATCTAAAAGCATGAGTTTGCAACTACTTTACTTTTGGAGAAAATTCAAAACATTCACTATTCAATAGAGCCCAATAGCAAAAATCAGGTTTTGAATGAAGAATCACATTTCTTAGTAAAATCGTGCAGGATTGAAATTTTTGATGGATTTTTACTCCTCTCAAGAGCCCAAACAAGTTTCTAAAAGGATGAGTTTGCAACTACTTTACTTTTGGAGAAAATTCAAAACATTCATTATTCAATAGGGCCCAAACTATCAAAAACCAGAGGTTTCAATGAACACACATTTCTTGGTAGAATCATGCAGGACTTAAATTTTTGATGTTTTTCTACTCCTCTCATGAGCCCAAACAAGTCTCTAAAAGCATGAGTTTGCAACTACTTTACTTTTGGAGAAAATTCAAAACATTCATTATTCAATAGAGCCCAATAGCAAAAATCAGGTTTTGAATGAAGAATCACATTTCTTGGTAAAATCATGCAGGATTGAAATTTTTGATGGTTTTTTACTCCTCTCAACAGCCCAAACAAGTTTCTAAAAGGATGAGTTTGCAACTACTTTACTTTTGGAGAAAATTCAAAACATTCATTGTTCAATAGGGCCCAAACTATCAAAAACCAGCGGTTTCAATGAACACACATCTCTTTGTAGAATCATGCAGGACTGAAATTTTTGATGTTTTTCTACTCCTCTCATGAGCCCAAACAAGTATCTAAAAGCATGAGTTTGCAACTACTTTACTTTTGGAGAAAATTCAAAACATTCACTATTCAATAGAGCCCAATAGCAAAAATCAGGTTTTGAATGAAGAATCACATTTCTTAGTAAATTCGTGCAGGATTGAAATTTTTGATGGTTTTTTACTCCTCTCAAGAGCCCAAACAAGTTTCTAAAAGGATGAGTTTGCAACTACTTTACTTTTGGAGAAAATTCAAAACATTCATTATTCAATAGGGCCCAAACTATCAAAAACCAGCGGTTTCAATGAACACACATTTCTTGGTAGAATCATGCAGGACTGAAATTTTTGATGTTTTTCTACTCCTCTCATGAGCCCAAACAAGTCTCTAAAAGCATGAGTTTGCAACTACTTTACTTTTGGAGAAAATTCAAAACATTCATTATTCAATAGAGCCCAATAGCAAAAATCAGGTTTTGAATGAAGAATCACATTTCTTGGTAGAATCATGCAGGATTGAAATTTTTGATGGTTTTTTACTCCTCTCAACAGCCCAAACAAGTTTCTAAAAGGATGAGTTTGCAACTACTTTACTTTTGGAGAAAATTCAAAACATTCATTATTCAAAAGGGCCCAAACTATCAAAAACCATCGGTTTCAATGAACACACATTTCTTGGTAGAATCATGCAGGACTGAAATTTTTGATGTTTTTCTACTCCTCTCATGAGCCCAAACAAGTCTCTAAAAGCATGAGTTTGCAACTACTTTACTTTTGGAGAAAATTCAAAACATTCATTATTCAATAGAGCCCAATAGCAAAAATCAGGTTTTGAATGAAGAATCACATTTCTTGGTAAAATCATGCAGGATTGAAATTTTTGATGGTTTTTTACTCCTCTCAACAGCCCAAACAAGTTTCTAAAAGGATGAGTTTGCAACTACTTTACTTTTGGAGAAAATTCAAAACATTCATTATTCAATAGGGCCCAAACTATCAAAAACCAGCGGTTTCAATGAACACACATTTCTTGGTAGAATCATGCAGGACTGAAATTTTTGATGTTTTTCTTCTCCTCTCATGAGCCCAAACAAGTATCTAAAAGCATGAGTTTGCAACTACTTTACTTTTGGAGAAAATTCAAAACATTCACTATTCAATAGAGCCCAATAGCAAAAATCAGGTTTTGAATGAAGAATCACATTTCTTAGTAAAATCATGCAGGATTGAAATTTTTGATGGTTTTTTACTCCTCTCAAGAGCCCAAACAAGTTTCTAAAAGGATGAGTTTGCAACTACTTTACTTTTGGAGAAAATTCAAAACATTCATTATTCAATAGGGCCCAAACTATCAAAAACCAGCGGTTTGAATGAACACACATTTCTTGGTAGAATCATGCAGGACTGAAATTTTTGATGTTTTTCTACTCCTCTCATGAGCCCAAACAAGTCTCTAAAAGCATGAGTTTGCAACTACTTTACTTTTGGAGAAAATTCAAAACATTCATTATTCAATAGAGCCCAATAGCAAAAATCAGGTTTTGAATGAAGAATCACATTTCTTGGTAGAATCATGCAGGATTGAAATTTTTGATGGTTTTTTACTCCTCTCAACAGCCCAAACAAGTTTCTAAAAGGATGAGTTTGCAACTACTTTACTTTTGGAGAAAATTCAAAACATTCATTATTCAATAGGGCCCAAACTATCAAAAACCAGCGGTTTCAATGAACACACATTTCTTGGTAGAATCATGCAGGACTGAAATTTTTGATGTTTTTCTACTCCTCTCATGAGCCCAAACAAGTGTCTAAAAGCATGAGTTTGCAACTACTTTACTTTTGGAGAAAATTCAAAACATTCACTATTCAATAGAGCCCAATAGCAAAAATCAGGTTTTGAATGAAGAATCACATTTCTTGGTAAAATCATGCAGGATTGAAATTTTTGATGGTTTTTTACTCCTCTCAACAGCCCAAACAAGTTTCTAAAAGGATGAGTTTGCAACTACTTTACTTTTGGAGAAAATTCAAAACATTCATTATTCAATAGAGCCCAATAGCAAAAATCAGGTTTTGAATGAAGAATCACATTTCTTGGTAAAATCATGCAGGATTGAAATTTTTGATGGTTTTTTACTCCTCTCAAGAGCCCAAACAAGTTTCTAAAAGGATGAGTTTGCAACTACTTTACTTTTGGAGAAAATTCAAAACATTCATTATTCAATAGGGCCCAAACTATCAAAAACCAGCGGTTTGAATGAACACACATTTCTTGGTAGAATCATGCAGGACTGAAATTTTTGATGTTTTTCTACTCCTCTCATGAGCCCAAACAAGTCTCTAAAAGCATGAGTTTGCAACTACTTTACTTTTGGAGAAAATTCAAAACATTCATTATTCAATAGAGCCCAATAGCAAAAATCAGGTTTTGAATGAAGAATCACATTTCTTGGTAGAATCATGCAGGATTGAAATTTTTGATGGTTTTTTACTCCTCTCAACAGCCCAAACAAGTTTCTAAAAGGATGAGTTTGCAACTACTTTACTTTTGGAGAAAATTCAAAACATTCATTATTCAATAGGGCCCAAACTATCAAAAACCAGCGGTTTCAATGAACACACATTTCTTGGTAGAATCATGCAGGACTGAAATTTTTGATGTTTTTCTACTCCTCTCATGAGCCCAAACAAGTCTCTAAAAGCATGAGTTTGCAACTACTTTACTTTTGGAGAAAATTCAAAACATTCACTATTCAATAGAGCCCAATAGCAAAAATCAGGTTTTGAATGAAGAATCACATTTCTTGGTAAAATCATGCAGGATTGAAATTTTTGATGGTTTTTTACTCCTCTCAACAGCCCAAACAAGTTTCTAAAAGGATGAGTTTGCAACTACTTTACTTTTGGAGAAAATTCAAAACATTCATTGTTCAATAGGGCCCAAACTATCAAAAAACAGCGGTTTCAATGAACACACATTTCTTTGTAGAATCATGCAGGACTGAAATTTTTGATGTTTTTCTACTCCTCTCATGAGCCCAAACAAGTATCTAAAAGCATGAGTTTGCAACTACTTTACTTTTGGAGAAAATTCAAAACATTCACTATTCAATAGAGCCCAATAGCAAAAATCAGGTTTTGAATGAAGAATCACATTTCTTAGTAAAATCGTGCAGGATTGAAATTTTTGATGGTTTTTTACTCCTCTCAAGAGCCCAAACAAGTTTCTAAAAGGATGAGTTTGCAACTACTTTACTTTTGGAGAAAATTCAAAACATTCATTATTCAATAGGGCCCAAACTATCAAAAACCAGCGGTTTGAATGAACACACATTTCTTGGTAGAATCATGCAGGACTGAAATTTTTGATGTTTTTCTACTCCTCTCATGAGCCCAAACAAGTCTCTAAAAGCATGAGTTTGCAACTACTTTACTTTTGGAGAAAATTCAAAACATTCATTATTCAATAGAGCCCAATAGCAAAAATCAGGTTTTGAATGAAGAATCACATTTCTTGGTAGAATCATGCAGGATTGAAATTTTTGATGGTTTTTTACTCCTCTCAACAGCCCAAACAAGTTTCTAAAAGGATGAGTTTGCAACTACTTTACTTTTGGAGAAAATTCAAAACATTCATTATTCAATAGGGCCCAAACTATCAAAAACCAGCGGTTTCAATGAACACACATTTCTTGGTAGAATCATGCAGGACTGAAATTTTTGATGTTTTTCTACTCCTCTCATGAGCCCAAACAAGTCTCTAAAAGCATGAGCTTGCAACTACTTTACTTTTGGAGAAAATTCAAAACATTCACTATTCAATAGAGCCCAATAGCAAAAATCAGGTTTTGAATGAAGAATCACATTTCTTGGTAAAATCATGCAGGATTGAAATTTTTGATGGTTTTTTACTCCTCTCAACAGCCCAAACAAGTTTCTAAAAGGATGAGTTTGCAACTACTTTACTTTTGGAGAAAATTCAAAACATTCATTATTCAATAGGGCCCAAACAATCAAAAACCAGCGGTTTCAATGAACACACATTTCTTGGTAGAATCATGCAGGACTGAAATTTTTGATGTTTTTCTACTCCTCTCATGAGCCCAAACAAGTCTCTAAAAGCATGAGTTTGCAACTACTTTACTTTTGGAGAAAATTCAAAACATTCACTATTCAATAGAGCCCAATAGCAAAAATCAGGTTTTGAATGAAGAATCACATTTCTTGGTAAAATCATGCAGGATTGAAATTTTTGATGGTTTTTTACTCCTCTCAACAGCCCAAACAAGTTTCTAAAAGGATGAGTTTGCAACTACTTTACTTTTGGAGAAAATTCAAAACATTCATTATTCAATAGGGCCCAAACTATCAAAAACCAGCGGTTTCAATGAACACACATTTCTTGGTAGAATCATGCAGGACTGAAATTTTTGATGTTTTTCTACTCCTCTCATGAGCCCAAACAAGTCTCTAAAAGCATGAGTTTGCAACTACTTTACTTTTGGAGAAAATTCAAAACATTCATTATTCAATAGAGCCCAATAGCAAAAATCAGGTTTTGAATGAAGAATCACATTTCTTGGTAGAATCATGCAGGATTGAAATTTTTGATGGTTTTTTACTCCTCTCAACAGCCCAAACAAGTTTCTAAAAGGATGAGTTTGCAACTACTTTACTTTTGGAGAAAATTCAAAACATTCATTATTCAATAGGGCCCAAACTATCAAAAACCAGCGGTTTCAATGAACACACATTTCTTGGTAGAATCATGCAGGACTGAAATTTTTGATGTTTTTCTACTCCTCTCATGAGCCCAAACAAGTCTCTAAAAGCATGAGTTTGCAACTACTTTACTTTAGGAGAAAATTCAAAACATTCATTATTCAATAGAGCCCAATAGCAAAAATCAGGTTTTGAATGAAGAATCACATTTCTTGGTAGAATCATGCAGGATTGAAATTTTTGATGGTTTTTTACTCCTCTCAACAGCCCAAACAAGTTTCTAAAATGATGAGTTTGCAACTACTTTACTTTTGGAGAAAATTCAAAACATTCATTATTCAAAAGGGCCCAAACTATCAAAAACCATCGGTTTCAATGAACACACATTTCTTGGTAGAATCATGCAGGACTGAAATTTTTGATGTTTTTCTACTCCTCTCATGAGCCCAAACAAGTCTCTAAAAGCATGAGTTTGCAACTACTTTACTTTTGGAGAAAATTCAAAACATTCATTATTCAATAGAGCCCAATAGCAAAAATCAGGTTTTGAATGAAGAATCACATTTCTTGGTAGAATCATGCAGGATTGAAATTTTTGATGGTTTTTTACTCCTCTCAACAGCCCAAACAAGTTTCTAAAAGGATGAGTTTGCAACTACTTTACTTTTGGAGAAAATTCAAAACATTCATTATTCAAAAGGGCCCAAACTATCAAAAACCATCGGTTTCAATGAACACACATTTCTTGGTAGAATCATGCAGGACTGACATTTTTGATGTTTTTCTACTCCTCTCATGAGCCCAAACAAGTCTCTAAAAGCATGAGTTTGCAACTACTTTACTTTTGGAGAAAATTCAAAACATTCATTATTCAATAGAGCCCAATAGCAAAAATCAGGTTTTGAATGAAGAATCACATTTCTTGGTAAAATCATGCAGGATTGAAATTTTTGATGGTTTTTTACTCCTCTCAACAGCCCAAACAAGTTTCTAAAAGGATGAGTTTGCAACTACTTTACTTTTGGAGAAAATTCAAAACATTCATTATTCAATAGGGCCCAAACTATCAAAAACCAGCGGTTTCAATGAACACACATTTCTTGGTAGAATCATGCAGGACTGAAATTTTTGATGTTTTTCTTCTCCTCTCATGAGCCCAAACAAGTATCTAAAAGCATGAGTTTGCAACTACTTTACTTTTGGAGAAAATTCAAAACATTCACTATTCAATAGAGCCCAATAGCAAAAATCAGGTTTTGAATGAAGAATCACATTTCTTAGTAAAATCATGCAGGATTGAAATTTTTGATGGTTTTTTACTCCTCTCAAGAGCCCAAACAAGTTTCTAAAAGGATGAGTTTGCAACTACTTTACTTTTGGAGAAAATTCAAAACATTCATTATTCAATAGGGCCCAAACTATCAAAAACCAGCGGTTTGAATGAACACACATTTCTTGGTAGAATCATGCAGGACTGAAATTTTTGATGTTTTTCTACTCCTCTCATGAGCCCAAACAAGTCTCTAAAAGCATGAGTTTGCAACTACTTTACTTTTGGAGAAAATTCAAAACATTCATTATTCAATAGAGCCCAATAGCAAAAATCAGGTTTTGAATGAAGAATCACATTTCTTGGTAGAATCATGCAGGATTGAAATTTTTGATGGTTTTTTACTCCTCTCAACAGCCCAAACAAGTTTCTAAAAGGATGAGTTTGCAACTACTTTACTTTTGGAGAAAATTCAAAACATTCATTATTCAATAGGGCCCAAACTATCAAAAACCAGCGGTTTCAATGAACACACATTTCTTGGTAGAATCATGCAGGACTGAAATTTTTGATGTTTTTCTACTCCTCTCATGAGCCCAAACAAGTCTCTAAAAGCATGAGTTTGCAACTACTTTACTTTTGGAGAAAATTCAAAACATTCACTATTCAATAGAGCCCAATAGCAAAAATCAGGTTTTGAATGAAGAATCACATTTCTTGGTAAAATCATGCAGGATTGAAATTTTTGATGGTTTTTTACTCCTCTCAACAGCCCAAACAAGTTTCTAAAAGGATGAGTTTGCAACTACTTTACTTTTGGAGAAAATTCAAAACATTCATTATTCAATAGGGCCCAAACTATCAAAAACCAGCGGTTTCAATGAACACACATTTCTTGGTAGAATCATGCAGGACTGAAATTTTTGATGTTTTTCTACTCCTCTCATGAGCCCAAACAAGTCTCTAAAAGCATGAGTTTGCAACTACTTTACTTTTGGAGAAAATTCAAAACATTCATTATTCAATAGAGTCCAATAGCAAAAATCAGGTTTTGAATGAAGAATCACATTTCTTGGTAAAATCATGCAGGATTGAAATTTTTGATGGTTTTTTACTCCTCTCAACAGCCCAAACAAGTTTCTAAAAGGATTAGTTTGCAACTACTTTACTTTTGGAGAAAATTCAAAACATTCATTGTTCAATAGGGCCCAAACTATCAAAAACCAGCGGTTTCAATGAACACACATTTCTTTGTAGAATCATGCAGGACTGAAATTTTTGATGTTTTTCTACTCCTCTCATGAGCCCAAACAAGTATCTAAAAGCATGAGTTTGCAACTACTTTACTTTTGGAGAAAATTCAAAACATTCACTATTCAATAGAGCCCAATAGCAAAAATCAGGTTTTGAATGAAGAATCACATTTCTTAGTAAAATCGTGCAGGATTGAAATTTTTGATGGTTTTTTACTCCTCTCAAGAGCCCAAACAAGTTTCTAAAAGGATGAGTTTGCAACTACTTTACTTTTGGAGAAAATTCAAAACATTCATTATTCAATAGGGCCCAAACTATCAAAAACCAGCGGTTTCAATGAACACACATTTCTTGGTAGAATCATGCAGGACTGAAATTTTTGATGTTTTTCTACTCCTCTCATGAGCCCAAACAAGTATCTAAAAGCATGAGTTTGCAACTACTTTACTTTTGGAGAAAATTCAAAACATTCATTATTCAATAGAGCCCAATAGCAAAAATCAGGTTTTGAATGAAGAATCACATTTCTTGGTAGAATCATGCAGGATTGATATTTTTGATGGTTTTTTACTCCTCTCAACAGCCCAAACAAGTTTCTAAAAGGATGAGTTTGCAACTACTTTACTTTTGGAGAAAATTCAAAACATTCATTGTTCAATAGGGCCCAAACTTTCAAAAACCAGCGGTTTCAATGAACACACATTTCTTGGTAGAATCATGCAGGACTGAAATTTTTGATGTTTTTCTACTCCTCTCATGAGCCCAAACAAGTCTCTAAAAGCATGAGTTTGCAACTACTTTACTTTTGGAGAAAATTCAAAACATTCACTATTCAATAGAGCCCAATAGCAAAAATCAGGTTTTGAATGAAGAATCACATTTCTTGGTAAAATCATGCAGGATTGAAATTTTTGATGGTTTTTTACTCCTCTCAACAGCCCAAACAAGTTTCTAAAAGGATGAGTTTGCAACTACTTTACTTTTGGAGAAAATTCAAAACATTCATTATTCAATAGGGCCCAAACTATCAAAAACCAGCGGTTTCAATGAACACACATTTCTTGGTAGAATCATGCAGGACTGAAATTTTTGATGTTTTTCTACTCCTCTCATGAGCCCAAACAAGTCTCTAAAAGCATGAGTTTGCAACTACTTTACTTTTGGAGAAAATTCAAAACATTCATTATTCAATAGAGCCCAATAGCAAAAATCAGGTTTTGAATGAAGAATCACATTTCTTGGTAGAATCATGCAGGATTGAAATTTTTGATGGTTTTTTACTCCTCTCAACAGCCCAAACAAGTTTCTAAAAGGATGAGTTTGCAACTACTTTACTTTTGGAGAAAATTCAAAACATTCATTATTCAATAGGGCCCAAACTATCAAAAACCAGCGGTTTCAATGAACACACATTTCTTGGTAGAATCATGCAGGACTGAAATTTTTGATGTTTTTCTACTCCTCTCATGAGCCCAAACAAGTCTCTAAAAGCATGAGTTTGCAACTACTTTACTTTTGGAGAAAATTCAAAACATTCATTATTCAATAGAGCCCAATAGCAAAAATCAGGTTTTGAATGAAGAATCACATTTCTTGGTAGAATCATGCAGGATTGAAATTTTTGATGGTTTTTTACTCCTCTCAACAGCCCAAACAAGTTTCTAAAAGGATGAGTTTGCAACTACTTTACTTTTGGAGCAAATTCAAAACATTCATTTTTCAAAAGGGCCCAAACTATCAAAAACCATCGGTTTCAATGAACACACATTTCTTGGTAGAATCATGCAGGACTGAAATTTTTGATGTTTTTCTACTCCTCTTTGAGCCCAAACAAGTCTCTAAAAGCATGAGTTTGCAACTACTTTACTTTTGGAGAAAATTCAAAACATTCATTATTCAATAGAGCCCAATAGCAAAAATCAGGTTTTGAATGAAGAATCACATTTCTTGGTAAAATCATGCAGGATTGAAATTTTTGATGGTTTTTTACTCCTCTCAACAGCCCAAACAAGTTTCTAAAAGGATGAGTTTGCAACTACTTTACTTTTGGAGAAAATTCAAAACATTCATTATTCAATAGGGCCCAAACTATCAAAAACCAGCGGTTTCAATGAACACACATTTCTTGGTAGAATCATGCAGGACTGAAATTTTTGATGTTTTTCTTCTCCTCTCATGAGCCCAAACAAGTATCTAAAAGCATGAGTTTGCAACTACTTTACTTTTGGAGAAAATTCAAAACATTCACTATTCAATAGAGCCCAATAGCAAAAATCAGGTTTTGAATGAAGAATCACATTTCTTAGTAAAATCATGCAGGATTGAAATTTTTGATGGTTTTTTACTCCTCTCAAGAGCCCAAACAAGTTTCTAAAAGGATGAGTTTGCAACTACTTTACTTTTGGAGAAAATTCAAAACATTCATTATTCAATAGGGCCCAAACTATCAAAAACCAGCGGTTTGAATGAACACACATTTCTTGGTAGAATCATGCAGGACTGAAATTTTTGATGTTTTTCTACTCCTCTCATGAGCCCAAACAAGTCTCTAAAAGCATGAGTTTGCAACTACTTTACTTTTGGAGAAAATTCAAAACATTCATTATTCAATAGAGCCCAATAGCAAAAATCAGGTTTTGAATGAAGAATCACATTTCTTAGTAAAATCATGCAGGATTGAAATTTTTGATGGTTTTTTACTCCTCTCAACAGCCCAAACAAGTTTCTAAAAGGATGAGTTTGCAACTACTTTACTTTTGGAGAAAATTCAAAACATTCATTATTCAATAGGGCCCAAACTATCAAAAACCAGCGGTTTCAATGAACACACATTTCTTGGTAGAATCATGCAGGACTGAAATTTTTGATGTTTTTCTACTCCTCTCATGAGCCCAAACAAGTCTCTAAAAGCATGAGTTTGCAACTACTTTACTTTTGGAGAAAATTCAAAACATTCATTATTCAATAGAGCCCAATAGCAAAAATCAGGTTTTGAATGAAGAATCACATTTCTTGGTAGAATCATGCAGGATTGAAATTTTTGATGTTTTTTTACTCCTCTCAACAGCCCAAACAAGTTTCTAAAAGGATGAGTTTGCAACTACTTTACTTTTGGAGAAAATTCAAAACATTCATTATTCAATAGGGCCCAAACTATCAAAAACCAGCGGTTTCAATGAACACACATTTCTTGGTAGAATCATGCAGGACTGAAATTTTTGATGTTTTTCTACTCCTCTCATGAGCCCAAACAAGTCTCTAAAAGCATGAGTTTGCAACTACTTTACTTTTGGAGAAAATTCAAAACATTCATTATTCAATAGAGCCCAATAGCAAAAATCAGGTTTTGAATGAAGAATCACATTTCTTGGTAGAATCATGCAGGATTGAAATTTTTGATGGTTTTTTACTCCTCTCAACAGCCCAAACAAGTTTCTAAAAGGATGAGTTTGCAACTACTTTAGTTTTGGAGAAAATTCAAAACATTCATTATTCAATAGGGCCCAAACTATCAAAAACCAGCGGTTTCAATGAACACACATTTCTTGGTAGAATCATGCAGGACTGAAATTTTTGATGTTTTTCTACTCCTCTCATGAGCCCAAACAAGTCTCTAAAAGCATGAGTTTGCAACTACTTTACTTTTGGAGAAAATTCAAAACATTCATTATTCAATAGAGCCCAATAGCAAAAATCAGGTTTTGAATGAAGAATCACATTTCTTGGTAAAATCATGCAGGATTGAAATTTTTGATGGTTTTTTACTCCTCTCAACAGCCCAAACAAGTTTCTAAAAGGATGAGTTTGCAACTACTTTACTTTTGGAGAAAATTCAAAACATTCATTGTTCAATAGGGCCCAAACTATCAAAAACCAGCGGTTTCAATGAACACACATTTCTTGGTAGAATCATGCAGGACTGAAATTTTTGATGTTTTTCTACTCCTCTCATGAGACCAAACAAGTCTCTAAAAGCATGAGTTTGCAACTACTTTACTTTTGGAGAAAATTCAAAACATTCATTATTCAATAGAGCCCAATAGCAAAAATCAGGTTTTGAATGAAGAATCACATTTCTTGGTAAAATCATGCAGGATTGAAATTTTTGATGGTTTTTTACTCCTCTCAACAGCCCAAACAAGTTTCTAAAAGGATGAGTTTGCAACTACTTTACTTTTGGAGAAAATTCAAAACATTCATTATTCAATAGGGCCCAAACTATCAAAAACCAGCGGTTTCAATGAACACACATTTCTTGGTAGAATCATGCAGGACTGAAATTTTTGATGTTTTTCTACTCCTCTCATGAGCCCAAACAAGTCTCTAAAAGCATGAGTTTGCAACTACTTTACTTTTGGAGAAAATTCAAAACATTCATTATTCAATAGAGCCCAATAGCAAAAATCAGGTTTTGAATGAAGAATCACATTTCTTAGTAAAATCATGCAGGATTGAAATTTTTGATGGTTTTTTACTCCTCTCAACAGCCCAAACAAGTTTCTAAAAGGATGAGTTTGCAACTACTTTACTTTTGGAGAAAATTCAAAACATTCATTATTCAATAGGGCCCAAACTATCAAAAACCAGCGGTTTCAATGAACACACATTTCTTGGTAGAATCATGCAGGACTGAAATTTTTGATGTTTTTCTACTCCTCTCATGAGCCCAAACAAGTCTCTAAAAGCATGAATTTGCAACTACTTTACTTTTGGAGAAAATTCAAAACATTCATTATTCAATAGAGCCCAATAGCAAAAATCAGGTTTTGAATGAAGAATCACATTTCTTGGTAGAATCATGCAGGATTGAAATTTTTGATGGTTTTTTACTCCTCTCAACAGCCCAAACAAGTTTCTAAAAGGATGAGTTTGCAACTACTTTACTTTTGGAGAAAATTCAAAACATTCATTATTCAATAGGGCCCAAACTATCAAAAACCAGCGGTTTCAATGAACACACATTTCTTGGTAGAATCATGCAGGACTGAAATTTTTGATGTTTTTCTACTCCTCTCATGAGCCCAAACAAGTCTCTAAAAGCATGAGTTTGCAACTACTTTACTTTTGGAGAAAATTCAAAACATTCATTATTCAATAGAGCCCAATAGCAAAAATCAGGTTTTGAATGAAGAATCACATTTCTTGGTAGAATCATGCAGGATTGAAATTTTTGATGGTTTTTTACTCCTCTCAACAGCCCAAACAAGTTTCTAAAAGGATGAGTTTGCAACTACTTTAGTTTTGGAGAAAATTCAAAACATTCATTATTCAATAGGGCCCAAACTATCAAAAACCAGCGGTTTCAATGAACACACATTTCTTGGTAGAATCATGCAGGACTGAAATTTTTGATGTTTTTCTACTCCTCTCATGAGCCCAAACAAGTCTCTAAAAGCATGAGTTTGCAACTACTTTACTTTTGGAGAAAATTCAAAACATTCATTATTCAATAGAGCCCAATAGCAAAAATCAGGTTTTGAATGAAGAATCACATTTCTTGGTAAAATCATGCAGGATTGAAATTTTTGATGTTTTTTTACTCCTCTCAACAGCCCAAACAAGTTTCTAAAAGGATGAGTTTGCAACTACTTTACTTTTGGAGAAAATTCAAAACATTCATTGTTCAATAGGGCCCAAACTATCAAAAACCAGCGGTTTCAATGAACACACATTTCTTGGTAGAATCATGCAGGACTGAAATTTTTGATGTTTTTCTACTCCTCTCATGAGCCCAAACAAGTCTCTAAAAGCATGAGTTTGCAACTACTTTACTTTTGGAGAAAATTCAAAACATTCATTATTCAATAGAGCCCAATAGCAAAAATCAGGTTTTGAATGAAGAATCACATTTCTTGGTAAAATCATGCAGGATTGAAATTTTTGATGGTTTTTTACTCCTCTCAACAGCCCAAACAAGTTTCTAAAAGGATGAGTTTGCAACTACTTTACTTTTGGAGAAAATTCAAAACATTCATTATTCAATAGGGCCCAAACTATCAAAAACCAGCGGTTTCAATGAACACACATTTCTTGGTAGAATCATGCAGGACTGAAATTTTTGATGTTTTTCTACTCCTCTCATGAGCCCAAACAAGTCTCTAAAAGCATGAGTTTGCAACTACTTTACTTTTGGAGAAAATTCAAAACATTCATTATTCAATAGAGCCCAATAGCAAAAATCAGGTTTTGAATGAAGAATCACATTTCTTGGTAAAATCATGCAGGATTGAAATTTTTGATGGTTTTTTACTCCTCTCAACAGCCCAAACAAGTTTCTAAAAGGATGAGTTTGCAACTACTTTACTTTTGGAGAAAATTCAAAACATTCATTATTCAATAGGGCCCAAACTATCAAAAACCAGCGGTTTCAATGAACACACATTTCTTGGTAGAATCATGCAGGACTGAAATTTTTGATGTTTTTCTACTCCTCTCATGAGCCCAAACAAGTCTCTAAAAGCATGAGTTTGCAACTACTTTACTTTTGGAGAAAATTCAAAACATTCATTATTCAATAGAGCCCAATAGCAAAAATCAGGTTTTGAATGAAGAATCACATTTCTTGGTAGAATCATGCAGGATTGAAATTTTTGATGGTTTTTTACTCCTCTCAACAGCCCAAACAAGTTTCTAAAAGGATGAGTTTGCAACTACTTTACTTTTGGAGAAAATTCAAAACATTCATTATTCAATAGGGCCAAACTATCAAAAACCAGCGGTTTCAATGAACACACATTTCTTGGTAGAATCATGCAGGACTGAAATTTTTGATGTTTTTCTACTCCTCTCATGAGCCCAAACAAGTCTCTAAAAGCATGAGTTTGCAACTACTTTACTTTTGGAGAAAATTCAAAACATTCACTATTCAATAGAGCCCAATAGCAAAAATCAGGTTTTGAATGAAGAATCACATTTCTTGGTAAAATCATGCAGGATTGAAATTTTTGATGGTTTTTTACTCCTCTCAACAGCCCAAACAAGTTTCTAAAAGGATGAGTTTGCAACTACTTTACTTTTGGAGAAAATTCAAAACATTCATTATTCAATAGGGCCCAAACTATCAAAAACCAGCGGTTTCAATGAACACACATTTCTTGGTAGAATCATGCAGGACTGAAATTTTTGATGTTTTTCTACTCCTCTCATGAGCCCAAACAAGTCTCTAAAAGCATGAGTTTGCAACTACTTTACTTTTGGAGAAAATTCAAAACATTCATTATTCAATAGAGCCCAATAGCAAAAATCAGGTTTTGAATGAAGAATCACATTTCTTGGTAGAATCATGCAGGATTGAAATTTTTGATGGTTTTTTACTCCTCTCAACAGCCCAAACAAGTTTCTAAAAGGATGAGTTTGCAACTACTTTACTTTTGGAGAAAATTCAAAACATTCCTTATTCAATAGGGCCCAAACTATCAAAAACCAGCGGTTTCAATGAACACACATTTCTTGGTAGAATCATGCAGGACTGAAATTTTTGATGTTTTTCTACTCCTCTCATGAGCCCAAACAAGTCTCTAAAAGCATGAGTTTGCAACTACTTTACTTTTGGAGAAAATTCAAAACATTCATTATTCAATAGAGCCCAATAGCAAAAATCAGGTTTTGAATGAAGAATCACATTTCTTGGTAGAATCATGCAGGATTGAAATTTTTGATGGTTTTTTACTCCTCTCAACAGCCCAAACAAGTTTCTAAAAGGATGAGTTTGCAACTACTTTACTTTTGGAGAAAATTCAAAACATTCATTATTCAAAAGGGCCCAAACTATCAAAAACCATCGGTTTCAATGAACACACATTTCTTGGTAGAATCATGCAGGACTGAAATTTTTGATGTTTTTCTACTCCTCTCATGAGCCCAAACAAGTCTCTAAAAGCATGAGTTTGCAACTACTTTACTTTTGGAGAAAATTCAAAACATTCATTATTCAATAGAGCCCAATAGCAAAAATCAGGTTTTGAATGAAGAATCACATTTCTTGGTAAAATCATGCAGGATTGAAATTTTTGATGGTTTTTTACTCCTCTCAACAGCCCAAACAAGTTTCTAAAAGGATGAGTTTGCAACTACTTTACTTTTGGAGAAAATTCAAAACATTCATTATTCAATAGGGCCCAAACTATCAAAAACCAGCGGTTTCAATGAACACACATTTCTTGGTAGAATCATGCAGGACTGAAATTTTTGATGTTTTTCTACTCCTCTCATGAGCCCAAACAAGTATCTAAAAGCATGAGTTTGCAACTACTTTACTTTTGGAGAAAATTCAAAACATTCACTATTCAATAGAGCCCAATAGCAAAAATCAGGTTTTGAATGAAGAATCACATTTCTTAGTAAAATCATGCAGGATTGAAATTTTTGATGGTTTTTTACTCCTCTCAACAGCCCAAACAAGTTTCTAAAAGGATGAGTTTGCAACTACTTTACTTTTGGAGAAAATTCAAAACATTCATTATTCAATAGGGCCCAAACTATCAAAAACCAGCGGTTTGAATGAACACACATTTCTTGGTAGAATCATGCAGGACTGAAATTTTTGATGTTTTTCTACTCCTCTCATGAGCCCAAACAAGTATCTAAAAGCATGAGTTTGCAACTACTTTACTTTTGGAGAAAATTCAAAACATTCATTATTCAATAGAGCCCAATAGCAAAAATCAGGTTTTGAATGAAGAATCACATTTCTTGGTAGAATCATGCAGGATTGAAATTTTTGATGGTTTTTTACTCCTCTCAACAGCCCAAACAAGTTTCTAAAAGGATGAGTTTGCAACTACTTTACTTTTGGAGAAAATTCAAAACATTCCTTATTCAATAGGGCCCAAACTATCAAAAACCAGCGGTTTCAATGAACACACATTTCTTGGTAGAATCATGCAGGACTGAAATTTTTGATGTTTTTCTACTCCTCTCATGAGCCCAAACAAGTCTCTAAAAGCATGAGTTTGGGGGGCGTGGCCTGAGCAATGAAGGTGTGAGGACGTGTTTGCTCGGGGCTCCTGCTCAGCCACCTAATTGAAGCGACCTGGAAGCGACATACAACCTTTAATCAAGAATTGATACTAATTACAAGATTCTGGAATATCTCTGGATCATTTTGACACCAAAATCTTGAAGATTGAGCTGATAATACTGAATCTACAGCTGCTGGGGAGTGGCGGTGGTTTTTTCCCGCGCTTTGCAGAGGAGCAGAGCTTGTGCTGATATCCGGCTCCCTCGGCTGAAGGAGAGTCCGGGGAGAAGATTTCGTTATTTCTTTGCTGCCTGGCTCTGGTGGACTTGTTGCCCAGAGGTGAGGAGCTATTTTCAGAAGAGCTGAAAAGGAGGAAGCAGCGGCGCCTTTGTTATTAATACCCGCCGCGGTTTTTGGGCTGCTGCGGCTGACTGCAGCTTTGGATCACGAGGGAGCCTGCTTGTCAAGATCCAGGAGCTCCCCCTGAAAAGAACAAGACCAGGCACGCCAAGATCTGAGAAGAATTGGGGGAGTTCTTAGCAAAAATCCTTGGCGGTGAGGAGAGCTGCAGGAGCAGGGACTTGATTGACAGCCGCTGCACACCGAGGCCCGCGGCTGAAGACACGCCGGAGTTTTTGGCCTGCTGCAACTACCTACTATTCCGGATCAAGGGGGAGCCTGTTTGTCATGACTCAGGAGCCCCCCCTGAAGAGAATAAGACTGGGCACGCCTGGATTGGACAAGAATTGAGGGAGTTCTTCGCTGAAATCCTCGGCGGTGAGGAGAACTACAGGAGCCGGTGGAGTCACAGCTTTGAGGAGGACTGAGGCAGAAGGTGGGAGCTCGTGGAGGCCGAGGGGCAGACCGGCGCCCTATTACTAAATATTGGTGAGAGGCAGGAGGGGATTCCTGGACGTGGAGCTTTGTGGGGGTGTCAGCGGCTGCCGAAATTCTTACCCGCCGCGGTTTTCTGATTGCCGCGCACCCTTGCAGAGCCGGATTAATAGAAGACCGGTTCAGTAAGATCCAGGGGACCCCCCTGGATAATTGAAGACCAGGATCACCGAGCTCCAACAAGGATCCGGGGAGATATAAGGATTCGGGAGGTCCCACCGAGTGGCTGGATACCGGGCACGCTGGTAATTAAAAGAATTGGAGATTTCCCTGTATAAAATCATCAGCGGTGCAGGGGAAAGCAGGAGCTTGATTGACATCTGGGGCCAGGAACTTAGATTCATTGCAGCTTTTTTTTTAAATAGTTGTGTAAACCTGCGTATTTAGATCTGTGGGTACCCTGGTTGGGGAGGTTTGGGTAGATTATAATAATACATTTCTGACAAGACAAGATATAGTTACAATAGCGGTTTAAAGGTGTTGATACGCATATCTTGAATTGTTTTTAATCTACTTTGGGGCTGATATTACAAAGGGTGAATCTTTGATGTTCACTGTTTATATTCTTATAGTTTATACTTATTTTATAGAGAAATTACATCTAAGACGGAGTTAAAATATTTATATAATAATTATTTAATATAAGTGAAATTGACACCCTACATCCTAAGCTAATTTAATTGTCAAGATGGAGGGTGGGGGGACTAAATTTAAACCACCTTTTAAGGTTAATGAATCCTCAAATAAAAATCTAAAGGGAAAACATCCCCCAAATAGGCTGCACAATAAGCCCTCTGAGGATTCCCCTAATCTGCTAAGTCCCATCAAATCAAGGTCCCCATTGAAGAGGGATACGCAGGCTAGTCGGACATCCGCGACATCTTCATATAAACCTTCTCAATTAGAAGTAGAGGGCAAGGGCTCAGTTTCTGATCCCTATAATCCCCTTATGCAAAAGCAGACCGACTCTGAAGCAATGGACACATCTAAGTCTGCTAAAAGGAAAGGCCCTAATTCAAGAGACGCTGATAAGAAATCAATCACAGCTGAATCTGAGGATAACTCAGATTACTCTTCGCCTGATAGCAGCCCTAATAGACAACTTTCTAAAAAAGAGCGTTCTTCATCCCCACATGCTCCAAGACAAGGGTTCGCCCCTATTGATCCGGATGAACTCTTGGCTTCTGAGAAGGGAGTGACGGAGGGTTTTATGGCTAGATTCTGTAAAATGTTTAATGAATCTATTGCTCTAGGCTTCGAATCTCAGAACAAGACACTAAACAAAATAAGTAAAAATTTCTCCCAAAGATTAGAAAAGAGCGAGAATAGGATTTTGGTAGTTGAGAATAAAACAGACACCTTGTTTAAACAAAATTCTCAAATAAAAACGGAAGTGCAGACACTAAAAACTAAATTAATGGATTTGGAGGATAGGAGCAGGAGGAGCAACCTCAAAATAAGAGGTATCCCAGAGAATGTCATGCAAGATGAGCTCTCAAATTATGCAAAGGTCATTTTCAAAAAAGCTCTGCCCGACCTACCAAATTCTGAGTTTAGGATCGATAGAATCCACCGCATTCCTCGTCTGAGGAGCCTGCCTACTGACAAGCCAAGGGACACTATCTTACATATGCACTATTACGAAACCAAAGAAAAAATCTTATCTTATATTAGGGATAAAGGTAACTTTCCAGATCCCTACGCCAATATAAGAATTTTTGGAGACTTCTCTAAAGCAACCATGGACTTCAGGAAGTCTTTCAGAGAAGTTAACGCAAGCATAAAAGATCTTGGGTTGTCGTATAGGTGGGGTTTCCCGGCTAAACTTCTGGTCTGGTATAAGGGGAAGACCATCCCCTTTTTCTCACCGGAGGAAGCTATGCTCTTCGTTCAGTCTTTTCAGGAGGGTATCGGTTGAATTTACATATGAGTTTAAGGTTTTCCAAAATATTTGTTATCTTTAAATAAGAGAAATTATTAGGAATAATGGGTGGTTGAGTGGGAGTTTAACCACTTTTTTATTTTTTCCCCAAACTAGGTGAGAATCCTTCTTGCTTGGATTCCTCCAGGAGAACTCATTTGAGTTCATGTTTGTAGTTTATATATATTTAGTATATACATATTGTAGTTTTTTTTTTCTTTTTTTAGTGTGTTTAAGGTCTTAGTCCTTCTCTCTGTAAGTCTAGAAAGAGTCTCGTCTGTATATACAGTATACTTTAATTTTCTTGAAATATGAAACTAAGGTTTTTTTCATTTAACGTTAGGGGTCTAAATATCCCCTATAAGAGACATATGCTCTGGAAAGAAATTGAACATAGTAAAGCAGACATCGTTTGTCTGCAGGAGGTTAAATTTGCTAAAAATAATCATCCATATTTTCAAAATAAGAGGTTTCCATTTGTGTTCCAATCCCTTAAAGAAAATAAGAAAGCAGGAGTTATTACGCTTATTAAAAATAATATCCAATTTGAACTAATACAAGAAATAGTTGATACGCAAGGGAGGTACCATATCCTCGTCTGTCAATTAAACCATGAACCTTGCACAATAATTAATGTTTATGCCCCAAACAAAAAGATCTTATCGTACTTAAACAGATTAATGGACAAAATCAATGCAGTCAAGAAAGGAATGCTTATATTTGCTGGAGATTTCAATATAGTCCCGGATAGTAAAATGGACTCTTCGTCCTTAGTTCGCCACAAAGCGCCGTCACTCGGTAATTGGTTACTTTCTAACGAACTTTTTGACATCTACCGTTGTTTAAATACTACCTCACGTGAATATACACATTATTCAGATACACACAACACATCAGCAAGAATAGACTTAATATTGACAGATGTCTTTGCCATTTCCAAGTTTAGAAGTATCAGCATTTTAGGGAAATCTATCTCAGATCATGTCCCAGTAGTAGCGGAATTTAATTTGGGATCTCACTCAACAAATACGTTCCTTTGGAAAGCTAATTCTACCCTTTTTAGGATTCCTGAGTATGAAGCAATAATCTCAGATACAATCTCTGAATATTTTAGGAATAATGATCTTGCTGACATGGATCCATTTGTTGTTTGGAATGCCCATAAGGCGGTTTTACGGGGATGCTTGATCCAACTTTCATCCAGATTCAAGAAAATTAATAGACAAAGAATCATAACCCTACAGTCCCAAATAAAATTAAAAGAAGATTTTCAAAATAATCTCTCAGTCCCATCACCAGATATCCAATCTGAACTCTTGACCTTGAGACAAGATCTGAGGTCTGCAATTATATCCGAATACGACGCGGTTATTAGAAACTCAAAATTTAATTTTTACTCTTCTGTTAATAAACCTACCGCTTTTATGATGAAAAAACTTAAACAAGAGAGAATTAACAGGAGAATAAATAAGATTAAAACTGATAAGGGAGAGATCAAGACTCATCCTTCAGACATTGCGAACGAGTTTGCAGATTTTTTTCAGGGACTATACAATTTGGCTTTAGAGTCGGATATACCACAACCTAATGATAATTCAATAAAGATGTTCTTAGACAAGCTAGCTCTTCCCAAGATTGATTCCCTAGAATTGGATCATATTAACAGACCTATCTCCGCAGAAGAAATAAATGTCGCAATTAATAAGCTTAAAATTAAGAAATCACCGGGGCCCGATGGATTTATAAATGAATATTATAAAACCTTTCATCAAATTTTGATTCCTCACTTGGAGAGGATATTCAATGTGGCTTCTTGTCAGGGCTCTTTTCCGGCAGAAATGCTAGAAGCTACTATCGTTATGATACCGAAGGAGAAAGGAGACCCTGATAAGGTTCAAAGCTACAGGCCAATATCTCTCATAAACGGGGACGTTAAACTATATTCTAAAATTTGGGCCGAAAGACTTAAAAGGATTCTTCCCTCCCTGGTTAAGGACGATCAGATCGGCTTTGTTGAAGGTCGTCAGGCATCTGACGGGACCAGAAGGATTTTGAATATAATTAATGCTACAAAACTTTCTATAGATCCTTTAGTACTGGTAACGTTGGATGCCGAAAAGGCCTTTGATAGGCTAGATTGGAGTTATTTAAAAGGAACGCTTTTGAAGTTTGGATTCAATGATAAATTCTTGTCCTCAATTTTTGCCTTATATTCAGATCCTTGCGCAAAGATTTACACAAATAACCATCTGTCTAGGAAATTTCCAATATCGAATGGCACAAGACAGGGGTGCCCACTTTCACCACTACTATTTGTTCTAGCAATGGAACCCTTTGCACAAAAAATAAGATCCAACCCAAACATCCACGGCCCTGAAATTTCACAGCGATCATTTAAAATCGGTCTGTTTGCAGACGATATAGTGCTCACGCTATTAGATCCAGAGATTTCCATTAGAGCACTAGTTTTAGACTTAGAACTGTTTGCGTATGTATCCTATTTTAAAGTGAACCAATCAAAATCTAAGATTCTTTTTTTTAACTTACAAGATCAGGAAGTGGAACAGCTGAAGTCTCTTACAAAGTTTTCCTGCACAGAAGAAGTTGGTTATTTGGGGCTGGTACTGACAAATAAAATCGAATCAGTTATTTCAATTAACCTTAATAATCTAATACAGAATATTACCAAAGACTTAGCAAATTTTAAACGTATTAACCTATCCTTATTTGGGAAGGTCTTGGTAATCAAATCTTTTGTTTTACCTAAAATACTCTATTTGTTTAGAACCCTCCCTACTTGCATCCCCTCTACCCAACTAACCAAAATTCAAAATTTATTAAACTCCTTTATTTGGGACAATAAAAAGCCAAGAGTGGCGTTGAGCGTTTTATATAAGAACAAGAAAAACGGGGGTTTGGGCCTTCCAAACGTCACAGCGTATTACCAAGCCACATTGATTAAGGCTAGCGGATATTGGTTCAAACAGATTGTACCTCCCGCATGGGTTGTCTTAGAGGAAAGCCAAAGTGAAAATAACCTACTCGGTAATACTTTTTACAATAACATTATTGGTTCTCGGCCTAGGTTACCATCACATCCTATTTTTCAGGCAATACTTCTGGCCTGGAAAAGCTTCGTAAGACCGAGGAAAAATTGGAATAAATTGAGACAACTGTATAATGTTCCGCTAGTTTTGATCTCAGTTCTCTACAAATTCTCAATTCCAGAAATTTGGACCACGTGTAATATCAAAAAAATGGGAGATTTGTATAATGGAGATTTTCTTACCTTCAGCGAAATTAGAGTAAATTTTAATCTTCCTTCATCAGAATTTTTTTTTTACACCATCTTAAAAGATTACATTAAAAAATTCCTCCAAATTAAACCACTGAATTGGGATATTTTGACTCTCTTTTTGGGAAACATAGAGAAAAAAAGCGTATGGAACTTAAAAAATATATATACAATTTTTAACGGAGACTCAGAAATACTGAAAAATGTTTATATGAAACGATGGGAGTCTGAATTAAATATTTCCCCCTCATTAGAACAATGGCAAGATGCTTTTAAATTTTCTCAGGCCTCAACAATTTCGATGATGTTACAAGAATCATATTATAAAATATTGGTGAGGTGGTATTATACTCCATCGAGGTTATTCTTTATAAACCAAGATAACTCAAATTTATGTTGGAGGGAATGTGGGAAAGTTGGGAATTTGTACCACATATTTTGGGGTTGCCCAAAAATAAAGACGTTATGGAGTGAAGTTTCTGCCCACATAAATACATTTTTAGGCAGGAACCTAGTTATTTCTCCTAGCATGGCGCTGCTCTTTTTGGGAATGGAACACTTGGATCTCTCAACCATTTTCATGATAGCCCACATCCTATTGGTGGTTAAAAATTCTTTAGCAGCAAATTGGAGGAAAACTGTTCCTCCAAAATTTGAAGACATAATCCACAACCTTAAAGTACATAGTGCATTAGAAAGGCGATTTGCCATAAATAATAATTTTTTGGACAAATACAATAAAAAATGGGGAATATGGAATATTCTTTTTATTAGACAATTTAGTTCTATCTCGGGAAATTAGGATGAGACCTACTTTAAACTATGACAGTAGTTTTAGTTTTAGGTTTTAGGTTTTAGGCTTTAGATTTTAGATCAGCTATTAGGGTTTAGCTTACTAGATCTTAGATTTAGATCTTAGAATTTTGATTGTAAACCACATCTCATTGTTTTACACAACGTTTTCTCTTTTTTGTGTCTGGATGCAACTGGTAAACTGTGAAATGTCTCAGATAATACTATGTTTATATATGTAATGACTTTTTACTTTATGTTACTCTTTGAGTTTTCTATTGTAATACCCTTTTCCTTCCCTTGTTCCCTTCTTTGTTTCCCCCCCTTTTCCTCCCACTCTTTGTCATTATTTTGAAAATTATAATAAAAATGATTGGAAAATAAAAGCATGAGTTTGCAACTACTTTACTTTTGGAGAAAATTCAAAACATTCATTATTCAATAGAGCCCAATAGCAAAAATCAGGTTTTGAATGAAGAATCACATTTCTTGGTAAAATCATGCAGGATTGAAATTTTTGATGGTTTTTTACTCCTCTCAACAGCCCAAACAAGTTTCTAAAAGGATGAGTTTGCAACTACTTTACTTTTGGAGAAAATTCAAAACATTCATTATTCAATAGGGCCCAAACTATCAAAAACCAGCGGTTTCAATGAACACACATTTCTTGGTAGAATCATGCAGGACTGAAATTTTTGATGTTTTTCTACTCCTCTCATGAGCCCAAACAAGTCTCTAAAAGCATGAGTTTGCAACTACTTTACTTTTGGAGAAAATTCAAAACATTCATTATTCAATAGAGCCCAATAGCAAAAATCAGGTTTTGAATGAAGAATCACATTTCTTGGTAAAATCATGCAGGATTGAAATTTTTGATGGTTTTTTACTCCTCTCAACAGCCCAAACAAGTTTCTAAAAGGATGAGTTTGCAACTACTTTACTTTTGGAGAAAATTCAAAACATTCATTATTCAATAGGGCCCAAACTATCAAAAACCAGCGGTTTCAATGAACACACATTTCTTGGTAGAATCATGCAGGACTGAAATTTTTGATGTTTTTCTACTCCTCTCATGAGCCCAAACAAGTCTCTAAAAGCATGAGTTTGCAACTACTTTACTTTTGGAGAAAATTCAAAACATTCATTATTCAATAGAGCCCAATAGCAAAAATCAGGTTTTGAATGAAGAATCACATTTCTTGGTAGAATCATGCAGGATTGAAATTTTTGATGGTTTTTTACTCCTCTCAACAGCCCAAACAAGTTTCTAAAAGGATGAGTTTGCAACTACTTTACTTTTGGAGAAAATTCAAAACATTCATTATTCAATAGGGCCCAAACTATCAAAAACCAGCGGTTTCAATGAACACACATTTCTTGGTAGAATCATGCAGGACTGAAATTTTTGATGTTTTTCTACTCCTCTCATGAGCCCAAACAAGTCTCTAAAAGCATGAGTTTGCAACTACTTTACTTTTGGAGAAAATTCAAAACATTCACTATTCAATAGAGCCCAATAGCAAAAATCAGGTTTTGAATGAAGAATCACATTTCTTAGTAAAATCATGCAGGATTGAAATTTTTGATGGTTTTTTACTCCTGTCAAGAGCCCAAACAAGTTTCTAAAAGGATGAGTTTGCAACTACTTTACTTTTGGAGAAAATTCAAAACATTCATTATTCAATAGGGCCCAAACTATCAAAAACCAGCGGTTTCAATGAACACACATTTCTTGGTAGAATCATGCAGGACTGAAATTTTTGATGTTTTTCTACTCCTCTCATGAGCCCAAACAAGTCTCTAAAAGCATGAGTTTGCAACTACTTTACTTTTGGAGAAAATTCAAAACATTCATTATTCAATAGAGCCCAATAGCAAAAATCAGGTTTTGAATGAAGAATCACATTTCTTGGTAGAATCATGCAGGATTGAAATTTTTGATGGTTTTTTACTCCTCTCAACAGCCCAAACAAGTTTCTAAAAGGATGAGTTTGCAACTACTTTACTTTTGGAGAAAATTCAAAACATTCATTATTCAATAGGGCCAAACTATCAAAAACCAGCGGTTTCAATGAACACACATTTCTTGGTAGAATCATGCAGGACTGAAATTTTTGATGTTTTTCTACTCCTCTCATGAGCCCAAACAAGTCTCTAAAAGCATGAGTTTGCAACTACTTTACTTTTGGAGAAAATTCAAAACATTCACTATTCAATAGAGAACAATAGCAAAAATCAGGTTTTGAATGAAGAATCACATTTCTTGGTAAAATCATGCAGGATTGAAATTTTTGATGGTTTTTTACTCCTCTCAACAGCCCAAACAAGTTTCTAAAAGGATGAGTTTGCAACTACTTTACTTTTGGAGAAAATTCAAAACATTCATTATTCAATAGGGCCCAAACTATCAAAAACCAGCGGTTTCAATGAACACACATTTCTTGGTAGAATCATGCAGGACTGAAATTTTTGATGTTTTTCTACTCCTCTCATGAGCCCAAACAAGTCTCTAAAAGCATGAGTTTGCAACTACTTTACTTTTGGAGAAAATTCAAAACATTCATTATTCAATAGAGCCCAATAGCAAAAATCAGGTTTTGAATGAAGAATCACATTTCTTGGTAGAATCATGCA
Organism: Dendrobates tinctorius; assembly: GCF_039654945.1. Lineage (NCBI taxonomy): Eukaryota > Metazoa > Chordata > Amphibia > Anura > Dendrobatidae > Dendrobates > Dendrobates tinctorius. The sequence goes on from NW_027361713.1 coordinate 23,496,132, forward strand.
GGATTGAAATTTTTGATGGTTTTTTACTCCTCTCAACAGCCCAAACAAGTTTCTAAAAGGATGAGTTTGCAACTACTTTACTTTTGGAGAAAATTCAAAACATTCATTATTCAATAGGGCCCAAACTATCAAAAACCAGCGGTTTCAATGAACACACATTTCTTGGTAGAATCATGCAGGACTGAAATTTTTGATGTTTTTCTACTCCTCTCATGAGCCCAAACAAGTCTCTAAAAGCATGAGTTTGCAACTACTTTACTTTTGGAGAAAATTCAAAACATTCATTATTCAATAGAGCCCAATAGCAAAAATCAGGTTTTGAATGAAGAATCACATTTCTTGGTAGAATCATGCAGGATTGAAATTTTTGATGGTTTTTTACTCCTCTCAACAGCCCAAACAAGTTTCTAAAAGGATGAGTTTGCAACTACTTTACTTTTGGAGAAAATTCAAAACATTCATTATTCAAAAGGGCCCAAACTATCAAAAACCATCGGTTTCAATGAACACACATTTCTTGGTAGAATCATGCAGGACTGAAATTTTTGATGTTTTTCTACTCCTCTCATGAGCCCAAACAAGTCTCTAAAAGCATGAGTTTGCAACTACTTTACTTTTGGAGAAAATTCAAAACATTCATTATTCAATAGAGCCCAATAGCAAAAATCAGGTTTTGAATGAAGAATCACATTTCTTGGTAAAATCATGCAGGATTGAAATTTTTGATGGTTTTTTACTCCTCTCAACAGCCCAAACAAGTTTCTAAAAGGATGAGTTTGCAACTACTTTACTTTTGGAGAAAATTCAAAACATTCATTATTCAATAGGGCCCAAACTATCAAAAACCAGCGGTTTCAATGAACACACATTTCTTGGTAGAATCATGCAGGACTGAAATTTTTGATGTTTTTCTACTCCTCTCATGAGCCCAAACAAGTATCTAAAAGCATGAGTTTGCAACTACTTTACTTTTGGAGAAAATTCAAAACATTCACTATTCAATAGAGCCCAATAGCAAAAATCAGGTTTTGAATGAAGAATCACATTTCTTAGTAAAATCATGCAGGATTGAAATTTTTGATGGTTTTTTACTCCTCTCAAGAGCCCAAACAAGTTTCTAAAAGGATGAGTTTGCAACTACTTTACTTTTGGAGAAAATACAAAACATTCATTATTCAATAGGGCCCAAACTATCAAAAACCAGCGGTTTGAATGAACACACATTTCTTGGTAGAATCATGCAGGACTGAAATTTTTGATGTTTTTCTACTCCTCTCGTGAGCCCAAACAAGTCTCTAAAAGCATGAGTTTGCAACTACTTTACTTTTGGAGAAAATTCAAAACATTCATTATTCAATAGAGCCCAATAGCAAAAATCAGGTTTTGAATGAAGAATCACATTTCTTGGTAGAATCATGCAGGATTGAAATTTTTGATGGTTTTTTACTCCTCTCAACAGCCCAAACAAGTTTCTAAAAGGATGAGTTTGCAACTACTTTACTTTTGGAGAAAATTCAAAACATTCATTATTCAATAGGGCCCAAACTATCAAAAACCAGCGGTTTCAATGAACACACATTTCTTGGTAGAATCATGCAGGACTGAAATTTTTGATGTTTTTCTACTCCTCTCATGAGCCCAAACAAGTCTCTAAAAGCATGAGTTTGCAACTACTTTACTTTTGGAGAAAATTCAAAACATTCATTATTCAATAGAGCCCAATAGCAAAAATCAGGTTTTGAATGAAGAATCACATTTCTTGGTAGAATCATGCAGGATTGAAATTTTTGATGGTTTTTTACTCCTCTCAACAGCCCAAACAAGTTTCTAAAAGGATGAGTTTGCAACTACTTTACTTTTGGAGAAAATTCAAAACATTCATTATTCAAAAGGGCCCAAACTATCAAAAACCATCGGTTTCAATGAACACACATTTCTTGGTAGAATCATGCAGGACTGAAATTTTTGATGTTTTTCTACTCCTCTCATGAGCCCAAACAAGTCTCTAAAAGCATGAGTTTGCAACTACTTTACTTTTGGAGAAAATTCAAAACATTCATTATTCAATAGAGCCCAATAGCAAAAATCAGGTTTTGAATGAAGAATCACATTTCTTGGTAAAATCATGCAGGATTGAAATTTTTGATGGTTTTTTACTCCTCTCAACAGCCCAAACAAGTTTCTAAAAGGATGAGTTTGCAACTACTTTACTTTTGGAGAAAATTCAAAACATTCATTATTCAATAGGGCCCAAACTATCAAAAACCAGCGGTTTCAATGAACACACATTTCTTGGTAGAATCATGCAGGACTGAAATTTTTGATGTTTTTCTACTCCTCTCATGAGCCCAAACAAGTATCTAAAAGCATGAGTTTGCAACTACTTTACTTTTGGAGAAAATTCAAAACATTCACTATTCAATAGAGCCCAATAGCAAAAATCAGGTTTTGAATGAAGAATCACATTTCTTAGTAAAATCATGCAGGATTGAAATTTTTGATGGTTTTTTACTCCTCTCAAGAGCCCAAACAAGTTTCTAAAAGGATGAGTTTGCAACTACTTTACTTTTGGAGAAAATACAAAACATTCATTATTCAATAGGGCCCAAACTATCAAAAACCAGCGGTTTGAATGAACACACATTTCTTGGTAGAATCATGCAGGACTGAAATTTTTGATGTTTTTCTACTCCTCTCGTGAGCCCAAACAAGTCTCTAAAAGCATGAGTTTGCAACTACTTTACTTTTGGAGAAAATTCAAAACATTCATTATTCAATAGAGCCCAATAGCAAAAATCAGGTTTTGAATGAAGAATCACATTTCTTGGTAGAATCATGCAGGATTGAAATTTTTGATGGTTTTTTACTCCTCTCAACAGCCCAAACAAGTTTCTAAAAGGATGAGTTTGCAACTACTTTACTTTTGGAGAAAATTCAAAACATTCATTATTCAATAGGGCCCAAACTATCAAAAACCAGCGGTTTCAATGAACACACATTTCTTGGTAGAATCATGCAGGACTGAAATTTTTGATGTTTTTCTACTCCTCTCATGAGCCCAAACAAGTCTCTAAAAGCATGAGTTTGCAACTACTTTACTTTTGGAGAAAATTCAAAACATTCACTATTCAATAGAGCCCAATAGCAAAAATCAGGTTTTGAATGAAGAATCACATTTCTTGGTAAAATCATGCAGGATTGAAATTTTTGATGGTTTTTTACTCCTCTCAACAGCCCAAACAAGTTTCTAAAAGGATGAGTTTGCAACTACTTTACTTTTGGAGAAAATTCAAAACATTCATTATTCAATAGGGCCCAAACTATCAAAAACCAGCGGTTTCAATGAACACACATTTCTTGGTAGAATCATGCAGGACTGAAATTTTTGATGTTTTTCTACTCCTCTCATGAGCCCAAACAAGTCTCTAAAAGCATGAGTTTGCAACTACTTTACTTTTGGAGAAAATTCAAAACATTCATTATTCAATAGAGCCCAATAGCAAAAATCAGGTTTTGAATGAAGAATCACATTTCTTGGTAAAATCATGCAGGATTGAAATTTTTGATGGTTTTTTTACTCCTCTCAACAGCCCAAACAAGTTTCTAAAAGGATGAGTTTGCAACTACTTTACTTTTGGAGAAAATTCAAAACATTCATTGTTCAATAGGGCCCAAACTATCAAAAACCAGCGGTTTCAATGAACACACATTTCTTTGTAGAATCATGCAGGACTGAAATTTTTGATGTTTTTCTACTCCTCTCATGAGCCCAAACAAGTATCTAAAAGCATGAGTTTGCAACTACTTTACTTTTGGAGAAAATTCAAAACATTCACTATTCAATAGAGCCCAATAGCAAAAATCAGGTTTTGAATGAAGAATCACATTTCTTAGTAAAATCGTGCAGGATTGAAATTTTTGATGGTTTTTTACTCCTCTCAAGAGCCCAAACAAGTTTCTAAAAGGATGAGTTTGCAACTACTTTACTTTTGGAGAAAATTCAAAACATTCATTATTCAATAGGGCCCAAACTATCAAAAACCAGCGGTTTGAATGAACACACATTTCTTGGTAGAATCATGCAGGACTGAAATTTTTGATGTTTTTCTACTCCTCTCATGAGCCCAAACAAGTCTCTAAAAGCATGAGTTTGCAACTACTTTACTTTTGGAGAAAATTCAAAACATTCATTATTCAATAGAGCCCAATAGCAAAAATCAGGTTTTGAATGAAGAATCACATTTCTTGGTAGAATCATGCAGGATTGAAATTTTTGATGGTTTTTTACTCCTCTCAACAGCCCAAACAAGTTTCTAAAAGGATGAGTTTGCAACTACTTTACTTTTGGAGAAAATTCAAAACATTCATTATTCAATAGGGCCCAAACTATCAAAAACCAGCGGTTTCAATGAACACACATTTCTTGGTAGAATCATGCAGGACTGAAATTTTTGATGTTTTTCTACTCCTCTCATGAGCCCAAACAAGTCTCCAAAAGCATGAGCTTGCAACTACTTTACTTTTGGAGAAAATTCAAAACATTCACTATTCAATAGAGCCCAATAGCAAAAATCAGGTTTTGAATGAAGAATCACATTTCTTGGTAAAATCATGCAGGATTGAAATTTTTGATGGTTTTTTACTCCTCTCAACAGCCCAAACAAGTTTCTAAAAGGATGAGTTTGCAACTACTTTACTTTTGGAGAAAATTCAAAACATTCATTATTCAATAGGGCCCAAACAATCAAAAACCAGCGGTTTCAATGAACACAAATTTCTTGGTAGAATCATGCAGGACTGAAATTTTTGATGTTTTTCTACTCCTCTCATGAGCCCAAACAAGTCTCTAAAAGCATGAGTTTGCAACTACTTTACTTTTGGAGAAAATTCAAAACATTCACTATTCAATAGAGCCCAATAGCAAAAATCAGGTTTTGAATGAAGAATCACATTTCTTGGTAATATCGTGCAGGATTGAAATTTTTGACGGTTTTTTACTCCTCTCAACAGCCCAAACAAGTTTCTAAAAGGATGAGTTTGCAACTACTTTACTTTTGGAGAAAATTCAAAACATTCATTGTTCAATAGGGCCCAAACTATCAAAAACCAGCGGTCTCAATGAACACACATTTCTTGGTAGAATCATGCAGGACTGAAATTTTTGATGTTTTTCTACTCCTCTCATGAGCCCAAACAAGTCTCTAAAAGCATGAGTTTGCAACTACTTTACTTTTGGAGAAAATTCAAAACATTCACTATTCAATAGAGCCCAATAGCAAAAATCAGGTTTTGAATGAAGAATCACATTTCTTGGTAAAATCATGCAGGATTGAAATTTTTGATGGTTTTTTACTCCTCTCAACAGCCCAAACAAGTTTCTAAAAGGATGAGTTTGCAACTACTTTACTTTTGGAGAAAATTCAAAACATTCATTATTCAATAGGGCCCAAACTATCAAAAACCAGCGGTTTCAATGAACACACATTTCTTGGTAGAATCATGCAGGACTGAAATTTTTGATGTTTTTCTACTCCTCTCATGAGCCCAAACAAGTCTCTAAAAGCATGAGTTTGCAACTACTTTACTTTTGGAGAAAATTCAAAACATTCATTATTCAATAGAGCCCAATAGCAAAAATCAGGTTTTGAATGAAGAATCACATTTCTTGGTAGAATCATGCAGGATTGAAATTTTTGATGGTTTTTTACTCCTCTCAACAGCCCAAACAACTTTCTAAAAGGATGAGTTTGCAACTACTTTACTTTTGGAGAAAATTCAAAACATTCATTATTCAATAGGGCCCAAACTATCAAAAACCAGCGGTTTCAATGAACACACATTTCTTGGTAGAATCATGCAGGACTGAAATTTTTGATGTTTTTCTACTCCTCTCATGAGCCCAAACAAGTCTCTAAAAGCATGAGTTTGCAACTACTTTACTTTTGGAGAAAATTCAAAACATTCATTATTCAATAGAGCCCAATAGCAAAAATCAGGTTTTGAATGAAGAATCACATTTCTTGGTAGAATCATGCAGGATTGAAATTTTTGATGGTTTTTTACTCCTCTCAACAGCCCAAACAAGTTTCTAAAAGGATGAGTTTGCAACTACTTTACTTTTGGAGAAAATTCAAAACATTCATTATTCAAAAGGGCCCAAACGATCAAAAACCATCGGTTTCAATGAACACACATTTGGTAGAATCATGCAGGACTGAAATTTTTGATGTTTTTCTACTCCTCTCATGAGCCCAAACAAGTCTCTAAAAGCATGAGTTTGCAACTACTTTACTTTTGGAGAAAATTCAAAACATTCATTATTCAATAGAGCCCAATAGCAAAAATCAGGTTTTGAATGAAGAATCACATTTCTTGGTAAAATCATGCAGGATTGAAATTTTTGATGGTTTTTTACTCCACTCAACAGCCCAAACAAGTTTCTAAAAGGATGAGTTTGCAACTACTTTACTTTTGGAGAAAATTCAAAACATTCATTATTCAATAGGGCCCAAACTATCAAAAACCAGCGGTTTCAATGAACACACATTTCTTGGTAGAATCATGCAGGACTGAAATTTTTGATGTTTTTCTACTCCTCTCATGAGCCCAAACAAGTATCTAAAAGCATGAGTTTGCAACTACTTTACTTTTGGAGAAAATTCAAAACATTCACTATTCAATAGAGCCCAATAGCAAAAATCAGGTTTTGAATGAAGAATCACATTTCTTAGTAAAATCATGCAGGATTGAAATTTTTGATGGTTTTTTACTCCTCTCAACAGCCCAAACAAGTTTCTAAAAGGATGAGTTTGCAACTACTTTACTTTTGGAGAAAATTCAAAACATTCATTATTCAATAGGGCCCAAACTATCAAAAACCAGCGGTTTGAATGAACACACATTTCTTGGTAGAATCATGCAGGACTGAAATTTTTGATGTTTTTCTACTCCTATCATGAGCCCAAACAAGTCTCTAAAAGCATGAGTTTGCAACTACTTTACTTTTGGAGAAAATTCAAAACATTCATTATTCAAAAGGGCCCAAACTATCAAAAACCATCGGTTTCAATGAACACACATTTCTTGGTAGAATCATGCAGGACTGAAATTTTTGATGTTTTTCTACTCCTCTCATGAGCCCAAACAAGTCTCTAAAAGCATGAGTTTGCAACTACTTTACTTTTGGAGAAAATTCAAAACATTCATTATTCAATAGAGCCCAATAGCAAAAATCAGGTTTTGAATGAAGAATCACATTTCTTGGTAAAATCATGCAGGATTGAAATTTTTGATGGTTTTTTACTCCTCTCAACAGCCCAAACAAGTTTCTAAAAGGATGAGTTTGCAACTACTTTACTTTTGGAGAAAATTCAAAACATTCATTATTCAATAGGGCCCAAACTATCAAAAACCAGCGGTTTCAATGAACACACATTTCTTGGTAGAATCATGCAGGACTGAAATTTTTGATGTTTTTCTACTCCTCTCATGAGCCCAAACAAGTATCTAAAAGCATGAGTTTGCAACTACTTTACTTTTGGAGAAAATTCAAAACATTCACTATTCAATAGAGCCCAATAGCAAAAATCAGGTTTTGAATGAAGAATCACATTTCTTAGTAAAATCATGCAGGATTGAAATTTTTGATGGTTTTTTACTCCTCTCAACAGCCCAAACAAGTTTCTAAAAGGATGAGTTTGCAACTACTTTACTTTTGGAGAAAATTCAAAACATTCATTATTCAATAGGGCCCAAACTATCAAAAACCAGCGGTTTGAATGAACACACATTTCTTGGTAGAATCATGCAGGACTGAAATTTTTGATGTTTTTCTACTCCTCTCATGAGCCCAAACAAGTCTCTAAAAGCATGAGTTTGCAACTACTTTACTTTTGGAGAAAATTCAAAACATTCATTATTCAATAGAGCCCAATAGCAAAAATCAGGTTTTGAATGAAGAATCACATTTCTTAGTAAAATCATGCAGGATTGAAATTTTTGATGGTTTTTTACTCCTCTCAACAGCCCAAACAAGTTTCTAAAAGGATGAGTTTGCAACTACTTTACTTTTGGAGAAAATTCAAAACATTCATTATTCAATAGGGCCCAAACTATCAAAAACCAGCGGTTTCAATGAACACACATTTCTTGGTAGAATCATGCAGGACTGAAATTTTTGATGTTTTTCTACTCCTCTCATGAGCCCAAACAAGTCTCTAAAAGCATGAGTTTGCAACTACTTTACTTTTGGAGAAAATTCAAAACATTCATTATTCAATAGAGCCCAATAGCAAAAATCAGGTTTTGAATGAAGAATCACATTTCTTGGTAGAATCATGCAGGATTGAAATTTTTGATGGTTTTTTACTCCTCTCAACAGCCCAAACAAGTTTCTAAAAGGATGAGTTTGCAACTACTTTACTTTTGGAGAAAATTCAAAACATTCATTATTCAATAGGGCCCAAACTATCAAAAACCAGCGGTTTCAATGAACACACATTTCTTGGTAGAATCATGCAGGACTGAAATTTTTGATGTTTTTCTACTCCTCTCATGAGCCCAAACAAGTCTCTAAAAGCATGAGTTTGCAACTACTTTACTTTTGGAGAAAATTCAAAACATTCATTATTCAATAGAGCCCAATAGCAAAAATCAGGTTTTGAATGAAGAATCACATTTCTTGGTAGAATCATGCAGGATTGAAATTTTTGATGGTTTTTTACTCCTCTCAACAGCCCAAACAAGTTTCTAAAAGGATGAGTTTGCAACTACTTTACTTTTGGAGAAAATTCAAAACATTCATTATTCAATAGGGCCCAAACTATCAAAAACCAGCGGTTTCAATGAACACACATTTCTTGGTAGAATCATGCAGGACTGAAATTTTTGATGTTTTTCTACTCCTCTCATGAGCCCAAACAAGTCTCTAAAAGCATGAGTTTGCAACTACTTTACTTTTGGAGAAAATTCAAAACATTCACTATTCAATAGAGCCCAATAGCAAAAATCAGGTTTTGAATGAAGAATCACATTTCTTGGTAAAATCATGCAGGATTGAAATTTTTGATGGTTTTTTACTCCTCTCAACAGCCCAAACAAGTTTCTAAAAGGATGAGTTTGCAACTACTTTACTTTTGGAGAAAATTCAAAACATTCATTATTCAATAGGGCCCAAACTATCAAAAACCAGCGGTTTCAATGAACACACATTTCTTGGTAGAATCATGCAGGACTGAAATTTTTGATGTTTTTCTACTCCTCTCATGAGCCCAAACAAGTCTCTAAAAGCATGAGTTTGCAACTACTTTACTTTTGGAGAAAATTCAAAACATTCATTATTCAATAGAGCCCAATAGCAAAAATCAGGTTTTGAATGAAGAATCACATTTCTTGGTAGAATCATGCAGGATTGAAATTTTTGATGGTTTTTTACTCCTCTCAACAGCCCAAACAAGTTTCTAAAAGGATGAGTTTGCAACTACTTTACTTTTGGAGAAAATTCAAAACATTCATTATTCAATAGGGCCCAAACAATCAAAAACCAGCGGTTTCAATGAACACACATTTCTTGGTAGAATCATGCAGGACTGAAATTTTTGATGTTTTTCTACTCCTCTCATGAGCCCAAACAAGTATCTAAAAGCATGAGTTTGCAACTACTTTACTTTTGGAGAAAATTCAAAACATTCACTATTCAATAGAGCCCAATAGCAAAAATCAGGTTTTGAATGAAGAATCACATTTCTTAGTAAAATCATGCAGGATTGAAATTTTTGATGGTTTTTTACTCCTCTCAAGAGCCCAAACAAGTTTCTAAAAGGATGAGTTTGCAACTACTTTACTTTTGGAGAAAATTCAAAACATTCATTATTCAATAGGGCCCAAACTATCAAAAACCAGCGGTTTGAATGAACACACATTTCTTGGTAGAATCATGCAGGACTGAAATTTTTGATGTTTTTCTACTCCTCTCATGAGCCCAAACAAGTCTCTAAAAGCATGAGTTTGCAACTACTTTACTTTTGGAGAAAATTCAAAACATTCATTATTCAATAGAGCCCAATAGCAAAAATCAGGTTTTGAATGAAGAATCACATTTCTTGGTAGAATCATGCAGGATTGAAATTTTTGATGTTTTTTTACTCCTCTCAACAGCCCAAACAAGTTTCTAAAAGGATGAGTTTGCAACTACTTTACTTTTGGAGAAAATTCAAAACATTCATTATTCAATAGGGCCCAAACTATCAAAAACCAGCGGTTTCAATGAACACACATTTCTTGGTAGAATCATGCAGGACTGAAATTTTTGATGTTTTTCTACTCCTCTCATGAGCCCAAACAAGTCTCTAAAAGCATGAGTTTGCAACTACTTTACTTTTGGAGAAAATTCAAAACATTCACTATTCAATAGAGCCCAATAGCAAAAATCAGGTTTTGAATGAAGAATCACATTTCTTGGTAAAATCATGCAGGATTGAAATTTTTGATGGTTTTTTACTCCTCTCAACAGCCCAAACAAGTTTCTAAAAGGATGAGTTTGCAACTACTTTACTTTTGGAGAAAATTCAAAACATTCATTATTCAATAGGGCCCAAACTATCAAAAACCAGCGGTTTCAATGAACACACATTTCTTGGTAGAATCATGCAGGACTGAAATTTTTGATGTTTTTCTACTCCTCTCATGAGCCCAAACAAGTCTCTAAAAGCATGAGTTTGCAACTACTTTTGGAGAAAATTCAAAACATTCATTATTCAATAGATCCCAATAGCAAAAATCAGGTTTTGAATGAAGAATCACATTTCTTGGTAGAATCATGCAGGATTGAAATTTTTGATGGTTTTTTACTCCTCTCAACAGCCCAAACAAGTTTCTAAAAGGATGAGTTTGCAACTACTTTACTTTTGGAGAAAATTCAAAACATTCATTATTCAATAGGGCCCAAACTATCAAAAACCAGCGGTTTCAATGAACACACATTTCTTGGTAGAATCATGCAGGACTGAAATTTTTGATGTTTTTCTACTCCTCTCATGAGCCCAAACAAGTCTCTAAAAGCATGAGTTTGCAACTACTTTACTTTTGGAGAAAATTCAAAACATTCATTATTCAATAGAGCCCAATAGCAAAAATCAGGTTTTGAATGAAGAATCACATTTCTTGGTAGAATCATGCAGGATTGAAATTTTTGATGGTTTTTTACTCCTCTCAACAGCCCAAACAAGTTTCTAAAAGGATGAGTTTGCAACTACTTTACTTTTGGAGAAAATTCAAAACATTCATTATTCAAAAGGGCCCAAACTATCAAAAACCATCGGTTTCAATGAACACACATTTCTTGGTAGAATCATGCAGGACTGAAATTTTTGATGTTTTTCTACTCCTCTCATGAGCCCAAACAAGTCTCTAAAAGCATGAGTTTGCAACTACTTTACTTTTGGAGAAAATTCAAAACATTCATTATTCAATAGAGCCCAATAGCAAAAATCAGGTTTTGAATGAAGAATCACATTTCTTGGTAAAATCATGCAGGATTGAAATTTTTGATGGTTTTTTACTCCTCTCAACAGCCCAAACAAGTTTCTAAAACGATGAGTTTGCAACTACTTTACTTTTGGAGAAAATTCAAAACATTCATTATTCAATAGGGCCCAAACTATCAAAAACCAGCGGTTTCAATGAACACACATTTCTTGGTAGAATCATGCAGGACTGAAATTTTTGATGTTTTTCTACTCCTCTCATGAGCCCAAACAAGTATCTAAAAGCATGAGTTTGCAACTACTTTACTTTTGGAGAAAATTCAAAACATTCACTATTCAATAGAGCCCAATAGCAAAAATCAGGTTTTGAATGAAGAATCACATTTCTTAGTAAAATCATGCAGGATTGGAATTTTTGATGGTTTTTTACTCCTCTCAACAGCCCAAACAAGTTTCTAAAAGGATGAGTTTGCAACTACTTTACTTTTGGAGAAAATTCAAAACATTCATTATTCAATAGGGCCCAAACTATCAAAAACCAGCGGTTTCAATGAACACACATTTCTTGGTAGAATCATGCAGGACTGAAATTTTTGATGTTTTTCTACTCCTCTCATGAGCCCAAACAAGTCTCTAAAAGCATGAGTTTGCAACTACTTTACTTTTGGAGAAAATTCAAAACATTCATTATTCAATAGAGCCCAATAGCAAAAATCAGGTTTTGAATGAAGAATCACATTTCTTGGTAGAATCATGCAGGATTGAAATTTTTGATGGTTTTTTACTCCTCTCAACAGCCCAAACAAGTTTCTAAAAGGATGAGTTTGCAACTACTTTACTTTTGGAGAAAATTCAAAACATTCATTATTCAATAGGGCCCAAACTATCAAAAACCAGCGGTTTCAATGAACACACATTTCTTGGTAGAATCATGCAGGACTGAAATTCTTTATGTTTTTCTACTCCTCTCATGAGCCCAAACAAGTCTCTAAAAGCATGAGTTTGCAACTACTTTACTTTTGGAGAAAATTCAAAACATTCATTATTCAATAGAGCCCAATAGCAAAAATCAGGTTTTGAATGAAGAATCACATTTCTTGGTAGAATCATGCAGGATTGAAATTTTTGATGGTTTTTTACTCCTCTCAACAGCCCAAACAAGTTTCTAAAAGGATGAGTTTGCAACTACTTTACTTTTGGAGAAAATTCAAAACATTCATTATTCAAAAGGGCCCAAACTATCAAAAACCATCGGTTTCAATGAACACACATTTCTTGGTAGAATCATGCAGGACTGAAATTTTTGATGTTTTTCTACTCCTCTCATGAGCCCAAACAAGTATCTAAAAGCATGAGTTTGCAACTACTTTACTTTTGGAGAAAATTCAAAACATTCACTATGCAATAGAGCCCAATAGCAAAAATCAGGTTTTGAATGAAGAATCACATTTCTTAGTAAAATCATGCAGGATTGAAATTTTTGATGGTTTTTTACTCCTCTCAACAGCCCAAACAAGTTTCTAAAAGGATGAGTTTGCAACTACTTTACTTTTGGAGAAAATTCAAAACATTCATTATTCAATAGGGCCCAAACTATCAAAAACCAGCGGTTTCAATGAACACACATTTCTTGGTAGAATCATGCAGGACTGAAATTTTTGATGTTTTTCTACTCCTCTCATGAGCCCAAACAAGTCTCTAAAAGCATGAGTTTGCAACTACTTTACTTTTGGAGAAAATTCAAAACATTCATTATTCAATAGAGCCCAATAGCAAAAATCAGGTTTTGAATGAAGAATCACATTTCTTGGTAGAATCATGCAGGATTGAAATTTTTGATGGTTTTTTACTCCTCTCAACAGCCCAAACAAGTTTCTAAAAGGATGAGTTTGCAACTACTTTACTTTTGGAGAAAATTCAAAACATTCATTATTCAATAGGGCCCAAACTATCAAAAACCAGCGGTTTCAATGAACACACATTTCTTGGTAGAATCATGCAGGACTGAAATTTTTGATGTTTTTCTACTCCTCTCATGAGCCCAAACAAGTCTCTAAAAGCATGAGTTTGCAACTACTTTACTTTTGGAGAAAATTCAAAACATTCACTATTCAATAGAGCCCAATAGCAAAAATCAGGTTTTGAATGAAGAATCACATTTCTTGGTAAAATCATGCAGGATTGAAATTTTTGATGGTTTTTTACTCCTCTCAACAGCCCAAACAAGTTTCTAAAAGGATGAGTTTGCAACTACTTTACTTTTGGAGAAAATTCAAAACATTCATTGTTCAATAGGGCCCAAACTATCAAAAACCAGCGGTTTCAATGAACACACATTTCTTGGTAGAATCATGCAGGACTGAAATTTTTGATGTTTTTCTACTCCTCTCATGAGCCCAAACAAGTATCTAAAAGCATGAGTTTGCAACTACTTTACTTTTGGAGAAAATTCAAAACATTCACTATTCAATAGAGCCCAAAAGCAAAAATCAGGTTTTGAATGAAGAATCACATTTCTTAGTAAAATCATGCAGGATTGAAATTTTTGATGGTTTTTTACTCCTCTCAACAGCCCAAACAAGTTTCTAAAAGGATGAGTTTGCAACTACTTTACTTTTGGAGAAAATTCAAAACATTCATTATTCAATAGGGCCCAAACTATCAAAAACCAGTGGTTTCAATGAACACACATTTCTTGGTAGAATCATGCAGGACTGAAATTTTTGATGTTTTTCTACTCCTCTCATGAGCCCAAACAAGTCTCTAAAAGCATGAGTTTGCAACTACTTTACTTTAGGAGAAAATTCAAAACATTCATTATTCAATAGAGCCCAATAGCAAAAATCAGGTTTTGAATGAAGAATCACATTTCTTGGTAGAATCATGCAGGATTGAAATTTTTGATGGTTTTTTACTCCTCTCAACAGCCCAAACAAGTTTCTAAAAGGATGAGTTTGCAACTACTTTACTTTTGGAGAAAATTCAAAACATTCATTATTCAATAGGGCCCAAACTATCAAAAACCAGCGGTTTCAATGAACACACATTTCTTGGTAGAATCATGCAGGACTGAAATTTTTGATGTTTTTCTACTCCTCTCATGAGCCCAAACAAGTCTCTAAAAGCATGAGTTTGCAACTACTTTACTTTTGGAGAAAATTCAAAACATTCATTATTCAATAGAGCCCAATAGCAAAAATCAGGTTTTGAATGAAGAATCACATTTCTTGGTAGAATCATGCAGGATTGAAATTTTTGATGGTTTTTTACTCCTCTCAACAGCCCAAACAAGTTTCTAAAAGGATGAGTTTGCAACTACTTTACTTTTGGAGAAAATTCAAAACATTCATTATTCAATAGGGCCCAAACAATCAAAAACCAGCGGTTTCAATGAACACACATTTCTTGGTAGAATCATGCAGGACTGAAATTTTTGATGTTTTTCTACTCCTCTCATGAGCCCAAACAAGTATCTAAAAGCATGAGTTTGCAACTACTTTACTTTTGGAGAAAATTCAAAACATTCACTATTCAATAGAGCCCAATAGCAAAAATCAGGTTTTGAATGAAGAATCACATTTCTTAGTAAAATCATGCAGGATTGAAATTTTTGATGGTTTTTTACTCCTCTCAAGAGCCCAAACAAGTTTCTAAAAGGATGAGTTTGCAACTACTTTACTTTTGGAGAAAATTCAAAACATTCATTATTCAATAGGGCCCAAACTATCAAAAACCAGCGGTTTGAATGAACACACATTTCTTGGTAGAATCATGCAGGACTGAAATTTTTGATGTTTTTCTACTCCTCTCATGAGCCCAAACAAGTCTCTAAAAGCATGAGTTTGCAACTACTTTACTTTTGGAGAAAATTCAAAACATTCATTATTCAATAGAGCCCAATAGCAAAAATCAGGTTTTGAATGAAGAATCACATTTCTTGGTAGAATCATGCAGGATTGAAATTTTTGATGTTTTTTTACTCCTCTCAACAGCCCAAACAAGTTTCTAAAAGGATGAGTTTGCAACTACTTTACTTTTGGAGAAAATTCAAAACATTCATTATTCAATAGGGCCCAAACTATCAAAAACCAGCGGTTTCAATGAACACACATTTCTTGGTAGAATCATGCAGGACTGAAATTTTTGATGTTTTTCTACTCCTCTCATGAGCCCAAACAAGTCTCTAAAAGCATGAGTTTGCAACTACTTTACTTTTGGAGAAAATTCAAAACATTCACTATTCAATAGAGCCCAATAGCAAAAATCAGGTTTTGAATGAAGAATCACATTTCTTGGTAAAATCATGCAGGATTGAAATTTTTGATGGTTTTTTACTCCTCTCAACAGCCCAAACAAGTTTCTAAAAGGATGAGTTTGCAACTACTTTACTTTTGGAGAAAATTCAAAACATTCATTATTCAATAGGGCCCAAACTATCAAAAACCAGCGGTTTCAATGAACACACATTTCTTGGTAGAATCATGCAGGACTGAAATTTTTGATGTTTTTCTACTCCTCTCATGAGCCCAAACAAGTCTCTAAAAGCATGAGTTTGCAACTACTTTTGGAGAAAATTCAAAACATTCATTATTCAATAGATCCCAATAGCAAAAATCAGGTTTTGAATGAAGAATCACATTTCTTGGTAGAATCATGCAGGATTGAAATTTTTGATGGTTTTTTACTCCTCTCAACAGCCCAAACAAGTTTCTAAAAGGATGAGTTTGCAACTACTTTACTTTTGGAGAAAATTCAAAACATTCATTATTCAATAGGGCCCAAACTATCAAAAACCAGCGGTTTCAATGAACACACATTTCTTGGTAGAATCATGCAGGACTGAAATTTTTGATGTTTTTCTACTCCTCTCATGAGCCCAAACAAGTCTCTAAAAGCATGAGTTTGCAACTACTTTACTTTTGGAGAAAATTCAAAACATTCATTATTCAATAGAGCCCAATAGCAAAAATCAGGTTTTGAATGAAGAATCACATTTCTTGGTAGAATCATGCAGGATTGAAATTTTTGATGGTTTTTTACTCCTCTCAACAGCCCAAACAAGTTTCTAAAAGGATGAGTTTGCAACTACTTTACTTTTGGAGAAAATTCAAAACATTCATTATTCAAAAGGGCCCAAACTATCAAAAACCATCGGTTTCAATGAACACACATTTCTTGGTAGAATCATGCAGGACTGAAATTTTTGATGTTTTTCTACTCCTCTCATGAGCCCAAACAAGTCTCTAAAAGCATGAGTTTGCAACTACTTTACTTTTGGAGAAAATTCAAAACATTCATTATTCAATAGAGCCCAATAGCAAAAATCAGGTTTTGAATGAAGAATCACATTTCTTGGTAAAATCATGCAGGATTGAAATTTTTGATGGTTTTTTACTCCTCTCAACAGCCCAAACAAGTTTCTAAAACGATGAGTTTGCAACTACTTTACTTTTGGAGAAAATTCAAAACATTCATTATTCAATAGGGCCCAAACTATCAAAAACCAGCGGTTTCAATGAACACACATTTCTTGGTAGAATCATGCAGGACTGAAATTTTTGATGTTTTTCTACTCCTCTCATGAGCCCAAACAAGTATCTAAAAGCATGAGTTTGCAACTACTTTACTTTTGGAGAAAATTCAAAACATTCACTATTCAATAGAGCCCAATAGCAAAAATCAGGTTTTGAATGAAGAATCACATTTCTTAGTAAAATCATGCAGGATTGGAATTTTTGATGGTTTTTTACTCCTCTCAACAGCCCAAACAAGTTTCTAAAAGGATGAGTTTGCAACTACTTTACTTTTGGAGAAAATTCAAAACATTCATTATTCAATAGGGCCCAAACTATCAAAAACCAGCGGTTTCAATGAACACACATTTCTTGGTAGAATCATGCAGGACTGAAATTTTTGATGTTTTTCTACTCCTCTCATGAGCCCAAACAAGTCTCTAAAAGCATGAGTTTGCAACTACTTTACTTTTGGAGAAAATTCAAAACATTCATTATTCAATAGAGCCCAATAGCAAAAATCAGGTTTTGAATGAAGAATCACATTTCTTGGTAGAATCATGCAGGATTGAAATTTTTGATGGTTTTTTACTCCTCTCAACAGCCCAAACAAGTTTCTAAAAGGATGAGTTTGCAACTACTTTACTTTTGGAGAAAATTCAAAACATTCATTATTCAATAGGGCCCAAACTATCAAAAACCAGCGGTTTCAATGAACACACATTTCTTGGTAGAATCATGCAGGACTGAAATTCTTTATGTTTTTCTACTCCTCTCATGAGCCCAAACAAGTCTCTAAAAGCATGAGTTTGCAACTACTTTACTTTTGGAGAAAATTCAAAACATTCATTATTCAATAGAGCCCAATAGCAAAAATCAGGTTTTGAATGAAGAATCACATTTCTTGGTAGAATCATGCAGGATTGAAATTTTTGATGGTTTTTTACTCCTCTCAACAGCCCAAACAAGTTTCTAAAAGGATGAGTTTGCAACTACTTTACTTTTGGAGAAAATTCAAAACATTCATTATTCAAAAGGGCCCAAACTATCAAAAACCATCGGTTTCAATGAACACACATTTCTTGGTAGAATCATGCAGGACTGAAATTTTTGATGTTTTTCTACTCCTCTCATGAGCCCAAACAAGTATCTAAAAGCATGAGTTTGCAACTACTTTACTTTTGGAGAAAATTCAAAACATTCACTATGCAATAGAGCCCAATAGCAAAAATCAGGTTTTGAATGAAGAATCACATTTCTTAGTAAAATCATGCAGGATTGAAATTTTTGATGGTTTTTTACTCCTCTCAACAGCCCAAACAAGTTTCTAAAAGGATGAGTTTGCAACTACTTTACTTTTGGAGAAAATTCAAAACATTCATTATTCAATAGGGCCCAAACTATCAAAAACCAGCGGTTTCAATGAACACACATTTCTTGGTAGAATCATGCAGGACTGAAATTTTTGATGTTTTTCTACTCCTCTCATGAGCCCAAACAAGTCTCTAAAAGCATGAGTTTGCAACTACTTTACTTTTGGAGAAAATTCAAAACATTCATTATTCAATAGAGCCCAATAGCAAAAATCAGGTTTTGAATGAAGAATCACATTTCTTGGTAGAATCATGCAGGATTGAAATTTTTGATGGTTTTTTACTCCTCTCAACAGCCCAAACAAGTTTCTAAAAGGATGAGTTTGCAACTACTTTACTTTTGGAGAAAATTCAAAACATTCATTATTCAATAGGGCCCAAACTATCAAAAACCAGCGGTTTCAATGAACACACATTTCTTGGTAGAATCATGCAGGACTGAAATTTTTGATGTTTTTCTACTCCTCTCATGAGCCCAAACAAGTCTCTAAAAGCATGAGTTTGCAACTACTTTACTTTTGGAGAAAATTCAAAACATTCACTATTCAATAGAGCCCAATAGCAAAAATCAGGTTTTGAATGAAGAATCACATTTCTTGGTAAAATCATGCAGGATTGAAATTTTTGATGGTTTTTTACTCCTCTCAACAGCCCAAACAAGTTTCTAAAAGGATGAGTTTGCAACTACTTTACTTTTGGAGAAAATTCAAAACATTCATTGTTCAATAGGGCCCAAACTATCAAAAACCAGCGGTTTCAATGAACACACATTTCTTGGTAGAATCATGCAGGACTGAAATTTTTGATGTTTTTCTACTCCTCTCATGAGCCCAAACAAGTATCTAAAAGCATGAGTTTGCAACTACTTTACTTTTGGAGAAAATTCAAAACATTCACTATTCAATAGAGCCCAAAAGCAAAAATCAGGTTTTGAATGAAGAATCACATTTCTTAGTAAAATCATGCAGGATTGAAATTTTTGATGGTTTTTTACTCCTCTCAACAGCCCAAACAAGTTTCTAAAAGGATGAGTTTGCAACTACTTTACTTTTGGAGAAAATTCAAAACATTCATTATTCAATAGGGCCCAAACTATCAAAAACCAGTGGTTTCAATGAACACACATTTCTTGGTAGAATCATGCAGGACTGAAATTTTTGATGTTTTTCTACTCCTCTCATGAGCCCAAACAAGTCTCTAAAAGCATGAGTTTGCAACTACTTTACTTTAGGAGAAAATTCAAAACATTCATTATTCAATAGAGCCCAATAGCAAAAATCAGGTTTTGAATGAAGAATCACATTTCTTGGTAGAATCATGCAGGATTGAAATTTTTGATGGTTTTTTACTCCTCTCAACAGCCCAAACAAGTTTCTAAAAGGATGAGTTTGCAACTACTTTACTTTTGGAGAAAATTCAAAACATTCATTATTCAATAGGGCCCAAACTATCAAAAACCAGCGGTTTCAATGAACACACATTTCTTGGTAGAATCATGCAGGACTGAAATTTTTGATGTTTTTCTACTCCTCTCATGAGCCCAAACAAGTCTCTAAAAGCATGAGTTTGCAACTACTTTACTTTTGGAGAAAATTCAAAACATTCATTATTCAATAGAGCCCAATAGCAAAAATCAGGTTTTGAATGAAGAATCACATTTCTTGGTAAAATCATGCAGGATTGAAATTTTTGATGGTTTTTTACTCCTCTCAACAGCCCAAACAAGTTTCTAAAAGGATGAGTTTGCAACTACTTTACTTTTGGAGAAAATTCAAAACATTCATTGTTCAATAGGGCCCAAACTATCAAAAACCAGCGGTTTCAATGAACACACATTTCTTGGTAGAATCATGCAGGACTGAAATTTTTGATGTTTTTCTACTCCTCTCATGAGCCCAAACAAGTATCTAAAAGCATGAGTTTGCAACTACTTTACTTTTGGAGAAAATTCAAAACATTCACTATTCAATAGAGCCCAATAGCAAAAATCAGGTTTTGAATGAAGAATCACATTTCTTAGTAAAATCATGCAGGATTGAAATTTTTGATGGTTTTTTACTCCTCTCAAGAGCCCAAACAAGTTTCTAAAAGGATGAGTTTGCAACTACTTTACTTTTGGAGAAAATTCAAAACATTCATTATTCAATAGGGCCCAAACTATCAAAAACCAGCGGTTTCAATGAACACACATTTCTTGGTAGAATCATGCAGGACTGAAATTTTTGATGTTTTTCTACTCCTCTCATGAGCCCAAACAAGTCTCTAAAAGCATGAGTTTGCAACTACTTTACTTTTGGAGAAAATTCAAAACATTCATTATTCAATAGAGCCCAATAGCAAAAATCAGGTTTTGAATGAAGAATCACATTTCATGGTAGAATCATGCAGGATTGAAATTTTTGATGGTTTTTTACTCCTCTCAACAGCCCAAACAAGTTTCTAAAAGGATGAGTTTGCAACTACTTTACTTTTGGAGAAAATTCAAAACATTCATTATTCAATAGGGCCCAAACTATCAAAAACCAGCGGTTTCAATGAACACACATTTCTTGGTAGAATCATGCAGGACTGAAATTTTTGATGTTTTTCTACTCCTCTCATGAGCCCAAACAAGTCTCTAAAAGCATGAGTTTGCAACTACTTTACTTTTGGAGAAAATTCAAAACATTCATTATTCAATAGAGCCCAATAGCAAAAATCAGTTTTTGAATGAAGAATCACATTTCTTGGTAAAATCATGCAGGATTGAAATTTTTGATGGTTTTTTTACTCCTCTCAACAGCCCAAACAAGTTTCTAAAAGGATGAGTTTGCAACTACTTTACTTTTGGAGAAAATTCAAAACATTCATTGTTCAATAGGGCCCAAACTATCAAAAACCAGCGGTTTCAATGAACACACATTTCTTTGTAGAATCATGCAGGACTGAAATTTTTGATGTTTTTCTACTCCTCTCATGAGCCCAAACAAGTATCTAAAAGCATGAGTTTGCAACTACTTTACTTTTGGAGAAAATTCAAAACATTCACTATTCAATAGAGCCCAATAGCAAAAATCAGGTTTTGAATGAAGAATCACATTTCTTAGTAAAATCGTGCAGGATTGAAATTTTTGATGGTTTTTTACTCCTCTCAAGAGCCCAAACAAGTTTCTAAAAGGATGAGTTTGCAACTACTTTACTTTTGGAGAAAATTCAAAACATTCATTATTCAATAGGGCCCAAACTATCAAAAACCAGCGGTTTGAATGAACACACATTTCTTGGTAGAATCATGCAGGACTGAAATTTTTGATGTTTTTCTACTCCTCTCATGAGCCCAAACAAGTCTCTAAAAGCATGAGTTTGCAACTACTTTACTTTTGGAGAAAATTCAAAACATTCATTATTCAATAGAGCCCAATAGCAAAAATCAGGTTTTGAATGAAGAATCACATTTCTTGGTAATATCATGCAGGATTGAAATTTTTGACGGTTTTTTACTCCTCTCAACAGCCCAAACAAGTTTCTAAAAGGATGAGTTTGCAACTACTTTACTTTTGGAGAAAATTCAAAACATTCATTGTTCAATAGGGCCCAAACTATCAAAAACCAGCGTTCTCAATGAACACACATTTCTTGGTAGAATCATGCAGGACTGAAATTTTTGATGTTTTTCTACTCCTCTCATGAGCCCAAACAAGTCTCTAAAAGCATGAGTTTGCAACTACTTTACTTTTGGAGAAAATTCAAAACATTCATTATTCAATAGAGCCCAATAGCAAAAATCAGGTTTTGAATGAAGAATCACATTTCTTGGTAGAATCATGCAGGATTGAAATTTTTGATGGTTTTTTACTCCTCTCAACAGCCCAAACAAGTTTCTAAAAGGATGAGTTTGCAACTACTTTACTTTTGGAGATAATTCAAAACATTCATTATTCAATAGGGCCCAAACTATCAAAAACCAGCGGTTTCAATGAACACACATTTCTTGGTAGAATCATGCAGGACTGAAATTTTTGATGTTTTTCTACTCCTCTCATGAGCCCAAACAAGTCTCCAAAAGCATGAGCTTGCAACTACTTTACTTTTGGAGAAAATTCAAAACATTCACTATTCAATAGAGCCCAATAGCAAAAATCAGGTTTTGAATGAAGAATCACATTTCTTGGTAAAATCATGCAGGATTGAAATTTTTGATGGTTTTTTTACTCCTCTCAACAGCCCAAACAAGTTTCTAAAAGGATGAGTTTGCAACTACTTTACTTTTGGAGAAAATTCAAAACATTCATTATTCAATAGGGCCCAAACAATCAAAAACCAGCGGTTTCAATGAACACAAATTTCTTGGTAGAATCATGCAGGACTGAAATTTTTGATGTTTTTCTACTCCTCTCATGAGCCCAAACAAGTCTCTAAAAGCATGAGTTTGCAACTACTTTACTTTTGGAGAAAATTCAAAACATTCACTATTCAATAGAGCCCAATAGCAAAAATCAGGTTTTGAATGAAGAATCACATTTCTTGGTAATATCGTGCAGGATTGAAATTTTTGACGGTTTTTTACTCCTCTCAACAGCCCAAACAAGTTTCTAAAAGGATGAGTTTGCAACTACTTTACTTTTGGAGAAAATTCAAAACATTCATTGTTCAATAGGGCCCAAACTATCAAAAACCAGCGGTTTCAATGAACACACATTTCTTTGTAGAATCATGCAGGACTGAAATTTTTGATGTTTTTCTACTCCTCTCATGAGCCCAAACAAGTATCTAAAAGCATGAGTTTGCAACTACTTTACTTTTGGAGAAAATTCAAAACATTCACTATTCAATAGAGCCCAATAGCAAAAATCAGGTTTTGAATGAAGAATCACATTTCTTAGTAAAATCGTGCAGGATTGAAATTTTTGATGGTTTTTTACTCCTCTCAAGAGCCCAAACAAGTTTCTAAAAGGATGAGTTTGCAACTACTTTACTTTTGGAGAAAATTCAAAACATTCATTATTCAATAGGGCCCAAACTATCAAAAACCAGCGGTTTGAATGAACACACATTTCTTGGTAGAATCATGCAGGACTGAAATTTTTGATGTTTTTCTACTCCTCTCATGAGCCCAAACAAGTCTCTAAAAGCATGAGTTTGCAACTACTTTACTTTTGGAGAAAATTCAAAACATTCATTATTCAATAGAGCCCAATAGCAAAAATCAGGTTTTGAATGAAGAATCACATTTCTTGGTAATATCATGCAGGATTGAAATTTTTGACGGTTTTTTACTCCTCTCAACAGCCCAAACAAGTTTCTAAAAGGATGAGTTTGCAACTACTTTACTTTTGGAGAAAATTCAAAACATTCATTGTTCAATAGGGCCCAAACTATCAAAAACCAGCGTTCTCAATGAACACACATTTCTTGGTAGAATCATGCAGGACTGAAATTTTTGATGTTTTTCTACTCCTCTCATGAGCCCAAACAAGTCTCTAAAAGCATGAGTTTGCAACTACTTTACTTTTGGAGAAAATTCAAAACATTCATTATTCAATAGAGCCCAATAGCAAAAATCAGGTTTTGAATGAAGAATCACATTTCTTGGTAGAATCATGCAGGATTGAAATTTTTGATGGTTTTTTACTCCTCTCAACAGCCCAAACAAGTTTCTAAAAGGATGAGTTTGCAACTACTTTACTTTTGGAGAAAATTCAAAACATTCATTATTCAATAGGGCCCAAACTATCAAAAACCAGCGGTTTCAATGAACACACATTTCTTGGTAGAATCATGCAGGACTGAAATTTTTGATGTTTTTCTACTCCTCTCATGAGCCCAAACAAGTCTCCAAAAGCATGAGCTTGCAACTACTTTACTTTTGGAGAAAATTCAAAACATTCACTATTCAATAGAGCCCAATAGCAAAAATCAGGTTTTGAATGAAGAATCACATTTCTTGGTAAAATCATGCAGGATTGAAATTTTTGATGGTTTTTTACTCCTCTCAACAGCCCAAACAAGTTTCTAAAAGGATGAGTTTGCAACTACTTTACTTTTGGAGAAAATTCAAAACATTCATTATTCAATAGGGCCCAAACAATCAAAAACCAGCGGTTTCAATGAACACAAATTTCTTGGTAGAATCATGCAGGACTGAAATTTTTGATGTTTTTCTACTCCTCTCATGAGCCCAAACAAGTCTCTAAAAGCATGAGTTTGCAACTACTTTACTTTTGGAGAAAATTCAAAACATTCACTATTCAATAGAGCCCAATAGCAAAAATCAGGTTTTGAATGAAGAATCACATTTCTTGGTAATATCGTGCAGGATTGAAATTTTTGACGGTTTTTTACTCCTCTCAACAGCCCAAACAAGTTTCTAAAAGGATGAGTTTGCAACTACTTTACTTTTGGAGAAAATTCAAAACATTCATTGTTCAATAGGGCCCAAACTATCAAAAACCAGCGGTCTCAATGAACACACATTTCTTGGTAGAATCATGCAGGACTGAAATTTTTGATGTTTTTCTACTCCTCTCATGAGCCCAAACAAGTCTCTAAAAGCATGAGTTTGCAACTACTTTACTTTTGGAGAAAATTCAAAACATTCACTATTCAATAGAGCCCAATAGCAAAAATCAGGTTTTGAATGAAGAATCACATTTCTTGGTAAAATCATGCAGGATTGAAATTTTTGATGGTTTTTTACTCCTCTCAACAGCCCAAACAAGTTTCTAAAAGGATGAGTTTGCAACTACTTTACTTTTGGAGAAAATTCAAAACATTCATTATTCAATAGGGCCCAAACTATCAAAAACCAGCGGTTTCAATGAACACACATTTCTTGGTAGAATCATGCAGGACTGAAATTTTTGATGTTTTTCTACTCCTCTCATGAGCCCAAACAAGTCTCTAAAAGCATGAGTTTGCAACTACTTTACTTTTGGAGAAAATTCAAAACATTCATTATTCAATAGAGCCCAATAGCAAAAATCAGGTTTTGAATGAAGAATCACATTTCTTGGTAGAATCATGCAGGATTGAAATTTTTGATGGTTTTTTACTCCTCTCAACAGCCCAAACAAGTTTCTAAAAGGATGAGTTTGCAACTACTTTACTTTTGGAGAAAATTCAAAACATTCATTATTCAATAGGGCCCAAACTATCAAAAACCAGCGGTTTCAATGAACACACATTTCTTGGTAGAATCATGCAGGACTGAAATTTTTGATGTTTTTCTACTCCTCTCATGAGCCCAAACAAGTCTCTAAAAGCATGAGTTTGCAACTACTTTACTTTTGGAGAAAATTCAAAACATTCATTATTCAATAGAGCCCAATAGCAAAAATCAGGTTTTGAATGAAGAATCACATTTCTTGGTAGAATCATGCAGGATTGAAATTTTTGATGGTTTTTTACTCCTCTCAACAGCCCAAACAAGTTTCTAAAAGGATGAGTTTGCAACTACTTTACTTTTGGAGAAAATTCAAAACATTCATTATTCAAAAGGGCCCAAACGATCAAAAACCATCGGTTTCAATGAACACACATTTGGTAGAATCATGCAGGACTGAAATTTTTGATGTTTTTCTACTCCTCTCATGAGCCCAAACAAGTCTCTAAAAGCATGAGTTTGCAACTACTTTACTTTTGGAGAAAATTCAAAACATTCATTATTCAATAGAGCCCAATAGCAAAAATCAGGTTTTGAATGAAGAATCACATTTCTTGGTAAAATCATGCAGGATTGAAATTTTTGATGGTTTTTTACTCCTCTCAACAGCCCAAACAAGTTTCTAAAAGGATGAGTTTGCAACTACTTTACTTTTGGAGAAAATTCAAAACATTCATTATTCAATAGGGCCCAAACTATCAAAAACCAGCGGTTTCAATGAACACACATTTCTTGGTAGAATCATGCAGGACTGAAATTTTTGATGTTTTTCTACTCCTCTCATGAGCCCAAACAAGTATCTAAAAGCATGAGTTTGCAACTACTTTACTTTTGGAGAAAATTCAAAACATTCACTATTCAATAGAGCCCAATAGCAAAAATCAGGTTTTGAATGAAGAATCACATTTCTTAGTAAAATCATGCAGGATTGAAATTTTTGATGGTTTTTTACTCCTCTCAACAGCCCAAACAAGTTTCTAAAAGGATGAGTTTGCAACTACTTTACTTTTGGAGAAAATTCAAAACATTCATTATTCAATAGGGCCCAAACTATCAAAAACCAGCGGTTTGAATGAACACACATTTCTTGGTAGAATCATGCAGGACTGAAATTTTTGATGTTTTTCTACTCCTATCATGAGCCCAAACAAGTCTCTAAAAGCATGAGTTTGCAACTACTTTACTTTTGGAGAAAATTCAAAACATTCATTATTCAAAAGGGCCCAAACTATCAAAAACCATCGGTTTCAATGAACACACATTTCTTGGTAGAATCATGCAGGACTGAAATTTTTGATGTTTTTCTACTCCTCTCATGAGCCCAAACAAGTCTCTAAAAGCATGAGTTTGCAACTACTTTACTTTTGGAGAAAATTCAAAACATTCATTATTCAATAGAGCCCAATAGCAAAAATCAGGTTTTGAATGAAGAATCACATTTCTTGGTAAAATCATGCAGGATTGAAATTTTTGATGGTTTTTTACTCCTCTCAACAGCCCAAACAAGTTTCTAAAAGGATGAGTTTGCAACTACTTTACTTTTGGAGAAAATTCAAAACATTCATTATTCAATAGGGCCCAAACTATCAAAAACCAGCGGTTTCAATGAACACACATTTCTTGGTAGAATCATGCAGGACTGAAATTTTTGATGTTTTTCTACTCCTCTCATGAGCCCAAACAAGTATCTAAAAGCATGAGTTTGCAACTACTTTACTTTTGGAGAAAATTCAAAACATTCACTATTCAATAGAGCCCAATAGCAAAAATCAGGTTTTGAATGAAGAATCACATTTCTTAGTAAAATCATGCAGGATTGAAATTTTTGATGGTTTTTTACTCCTCTCAACAGCCCAAACAAGTTTCTAAAAGGATGAGTTTGCAACTACTTTACTTTTGGAGAAAATTCAAAACATTCATTATTCAATAGGGCCCAAACTATCAAAAACCAGCGGTTTGAATGAACACACATTTCTTGGTAGAATCATGCAGGACTGAAATTTTTGATGTTTTTCTACTCCTCTCATGAGCCCAAACAAGTCTCTAAAAGCATGAGTTTGCAACTACTTTACTTTTGGAGAAAATTCAAAACATTCATTATTCAATAGAGCCCAATAGCAAAAATCAGGTTTTGAATGAAGAATCACATTTCTTAGTAAAATCATGCAGGATTGAAATTTTTGATGGTTTTTTACTCCTCTCAACAGCCCAAACAAGTTTCTAAAAGGATGAGTTTGCAACTACTTTACTTTTGGAGAAAATTCAAAACATTCATTATTCAATAGGGCCCAAACTATCAAAAACCAGCGGTTTCAATGAACACACATTTCTTGGTAGAATCATGCAGGACTGAAATTTTTGATGTTTTTCTACTCCTCTCATGAGCCCAAACAAGTCTCTAAAAGCATGAGTTTGGGGGCGTGGCCTGAGCTATGAGGGTGTGAGGACGTGTTTGCTCAGGGCTCCTGCTCATATACCTTTATGAAGCTACTTTGAAGCGACAGAAATTCTTCAATCAAGAATCTATGCCCATAATAAGAATCTACAAGCCATCTGGAAGATTTTAATACCAAGATTGTTAATATTCGACTAAAAATAACAGAGATTTAGCTGGTGAGAGGGAGCAGTGCTGTTTTTCCCGCGCTGAGCAGAGGAGAGAGGCTTGCAGCTGTCTCCCGCAGTAGAAGAGCAGCGGAGGAGGAGTTTTCCTTATCCAGTGAAGTTATCTTGGATTGCTGGCTACCAGGATCTGTGGAGGAGATCTGGATGCTATTTGCAGAGGCTGGAGGACCGGTGCTGGACAGTTGTTCCTGTTGGGATTTTCGCTGCATGCTATAAGCTGCTCCTTGCATGTAAGAGACGAAGAAGAGCTTCAGGAAAAGAAGCATACAGCTAATCAGGTGAATACCATTGGTACTTGGCTTTGCTTTCATATTCTGCGGTGCAGAGTGAAAACCGGGAAAGGAGAAGTGCAGAATTCAGAGTGTGTCTGCAGCGCCTGTGGTAATACTGGACTTGCCGAGCTTTTCAGGGTACTGCGCCCCACTTGTGGTTCTGATCCCGGGGGAGCCTGTTTGGTAAGATCCGGGGGCTCGTCCTGAGAAGATCAAGACCTGGCACGTGAAGATCGGTGGAATATTGGAGGAGATATCACTTAAAATCCTTGGCGGGGGCTGAAGAAGCAGGAGAGGCTGGGTGAGTGACAGCTGCGGTCGGCTCCCAGACTCACCGTGGTTTTTGGGGCACTGCGACCTGCTTGTGGTTCTGATCCCGGGGGAGCCTGTTTGGTAAGATCCGGGGGCTCATCCTGAGAAGATCAAGACCTGGCACGTGAAGATCGGTGGAATATTGGAGGAGATATTACTTAAAATCCTTGGCGGGGGCTGAAGAAGCAGGAGAGGCTGGGTGAGTGACAGCCGCGGCTGGCTCACAGACTCACTGCGGTTTTTGGACTGTTACATATTTCTGCTGATCTGGTTCTTCAGGACTATTCTTGTATGGATCTGTGGGGAGAAGATTAGGATATAGGGCAGGACTTGTGTAATTCTTGTATTTACCGCGATTTTGCGGTGCTGTGCTTCTACTGCGGTGCTGAGACCACTTGTGGATCCGATTTGTAGGAGCTTATCTGACAAGATTTGGAGCACTTTCTAAGTGGTTTTGGTGAGGAATCCGGCTGGGACTATCGGCGATACTGGAAGCAGCGGGGCTGCCAGATTTGGATATATATACAACATAATTTCACATAACAAGTGGCTGGATGTGTGGGGATTTCGGAGGCTGAAGATTAAAGGTGCAGGAGAGTGATTGAAAGCGGCTGCTGGCTTTTCATCCGCCCGGTTTTTCTTAATTACCAAGCGCCTTTACATAGCCGGATCTGAAGCAGGTTAGCTCCCTGGGATCAGGAAGATTCTTCAGAACAGTTGGTGACCGGATTCATCGGGATTCGATAAGGAAGAATATTCTATTGGATAAGAAGCGGGACTTCACCTGACGTAAATATTGTGTGCAGGGGAGCGGGAATTTGATTAAAAGTTGATATAGGGAACATAGATACACTGTAGCTTTTAAGTAATCGTGACATATATCACGATTTGTGGGAATCTTGATTTTGATATATTTTGATAATAAGGAGGAAGCTTGGGGGATAGTAAACTTTCATATATTATCTGAAGGGGTGGGTATGTATACTTGAATCTGACTTGTATTTATCCTGAACTGCTTCCTCACAGGAAGATTATTAGGTGTATATTGCTCATACTTTTACAACGATAATTTTTTATCATACGGAGTAAGCGATTGTTGAGGCGTGACTGGGACAACTTTTCATCTATTATAGGTGGTATAATTTATATTTTGAGTTGATTTAACTGACAAGATGGAGGGAGGAGGAACTAAATCCAGGCCAGCTTCTAAGACCAATGAACCCTCCTCAAATAAAAATTTAAAGGGAAACTATCTTCCACATAAGCAATATATTAAGCCCTCTGAGGACTCCCCTAACTTGATAAGCCCAATTAAATCAAGGTCTCCACTAAAAAGAGATACACAAATAGGTCAACGGCCTGTGATGTCTTCACTTAAACCTTCTCAAAAAGGAATAGAGGGTAAAGATTCAGCTACTGCTCCCAGTAATCCCCTTACACAGAATCCCATAGTAACAGAGACTAATCCTAATGCAATGGACACCTCTAAGTCCGCAAAAAGGAAGGGCCCGAATTCGAGGGATGATGAAAAAAGATCAATTACTGCGGATTCTGAAGATTTATCGGACTATTCTTCACCTGATAGTAGTCCTAATAGACAGCGACCAAAAAAAGAGAGATCTGTGTCCCCACGGATTTCCAGTCAAGGATTTGCCCCTATTGACCCAGATGAGCTCCTGTCCTCTGAGAAAGGGGTAACAGAGGGCTTCATGGCCAGATTCTGTAAAATGTTTAATGAATCTATTGCATTAGGGTTTGAGAAGCAAAATAAGACATTGAATGATATAACTAAAAATTTTAATCAGAGAATAGAAAAAAGTGAGAATAGAATCCTGGTTGTAGAAAATAAGACAGATACTTTACTTAAACAGAACTCAGAACTAAAAACAGAGGTGCAATCACTTAAAATTAAACTGATGGATCTAGAGGATAGGAGCAGGAGGTGTAATCTCAAAATAAGAGGTATCCCAGAAAATATTGTTCAAGATAAACTCTCAAACTATACAAAAGGTATATTTAAAAAAGCGTTACCAGATCTCCAAAATTCTGAATTTAGAATTGATAGAATACACCGCATCCCTCGTCCAAGGGGCCTGTCGGACGACAAGCCACGAGACACTATCCTCCGCATGCATTTTTATGAAACAAAAGAAAAAATACTATTTTATATTAGAGATAGGGGTTCCTTCCCAGACCCCTATGCTAATATAAAGGTCTTTGGAGACTTTTCCAAAGCAACAATGGAATTCAGGAAGACCTTTAGGGAAGTCAACGCAAAAATCAAAGATCTTGGAATCTCATACAGATGGGGCTTTCCTGCTAAGCTTCTGGTCTGGTATAGGGGAAGGACCATTCCTTTCTTTACGCCAGAGGAAGCTATGCTCTTTGTCCAATCGTTTCAAGATGGTATCGGTTGAATTTATTTATAAACAGTATTGTTTGTATTTTGAATTTTAATAAAGAAGGATTAGTAAATATGGGGTTATGGTAGGAGTATAACCACTTTTTTTAATCCCCAAATTAGGTGAGAATCCTTCTAGATTGGATTCCTCCAAGGAAACTCACTTGAGTTTAATTTTGCTTTTTTACTTGAATTTTATTTTTATTTTTTTTTGGTGTTCCTATACGTTTAGTAGTTACACTTCTATATTTGTTACTTGTTGTACTTTGTTGAGGGTCTCACTTGGATTCGGTTTACCTTCTCTTTTGTATTAAAATAGGAGCAACATGAAGCTTAAAATCTTGTCCTTCAATGTTAGGGGTTTAAATATCCCTTATAAGAGACATGCATTATGGAAGGAAATTGAATATAACAAAGCAGACATTGTATGTCTACAGGAAGTTAAGTTTGCTAGGGGAAATCGACCATATTTCCAAGACAAGAAATTCCCATACATGTTCCAATCTCTTAAAGGGAAAAAGAAAGCGGGGGTTATTACGCTAATAAAAAACAATATCCCGTTTGAGTTAATAGAAGAAACTATAGATCCACAAGGGAGGTACCATATTCTTGTCTGCCATTTAAACCACACTCTATGCACAATAGTCAATATATACGCCCCAAATAAAAAAACTATATCATATCTGAACAGGTTAATGGGTAAGATTGAAAAAGTCAGGAAAGGGATGATTATATTTGCGGGAGATTTTAATATAGTCCCAGATAGCAAAATGGATTCCTCTTCTCTGGTCCGATATAAAGCACCTTCCCTTAACAATTGGTTAATCTCACATGAGTTTTTTGACATATTTCGCTGCTTGAATACCTCCTCACGCGAATATACCCACTACTCAGATACGCACAATACATCGTCTAGAATAGATCTAATACTAACAGACATCTTTGCCATTTCCAATTTTAAAACTATCAATATTTTGGGGAAATCTATATCGGATCATGTCCCCATCATAGCGGAATTTGAAATAGGAGCATACTCAAAGAATACATTCCTCTGGAAGGCCAATTCCTCCTTGTTTAAAAACCCGGAGCATAGAATAATTATCTCAGAGACAATCTCCAATTTTTTTAAAGAAAATGATATTGATGATGTAAACCCGTTTATTCTCTGGAATACACATAAGGCAGTGTTGAGGGGTCAACTAATCCAACTTTCATCCAAATTAAAGAAAATTAGGAGACAGAAAATTACTAACCTCCAATCTCAAATAAAATCAAAAGAGGATTCCCAAAATAATTTATTGGTTCCATCTTCGGAGGTCCATTTAGAAATCTTGAAATTAAGACAAGAATTGAAAATTTTAATTATGACTGAATATGACGCGGTTATTAGAAACTCGAAATTCAAACTTTATTCATCTATTAACAAACCAACTGCCTACATGATGAGAAGACTTAAACAAGATAGGATTAGTAAGAGAATAATTAGAATTAAATCCAAGAATGGGGATATTAAAACCCATCCTTCAGACATAGCGAACGCTTTCGCAGAGTTTTTCCAGGGTTTGTACAATTTATCTTTAGACTCTGATACACCGCAACCTGATATTTCATCAATAGGTACATTTTTAGATAACTTAAATCTCCCCCAGATTGATTCTTTGGAACTGGATCATATAAATAGGCCTATCTCAATAAACGAAATTTCTGATGCAATCAATAAACTTAAGGCTCAGAAGTCACCAGGGCCAGATGGATTCATTAATGAGTACTATAAGACCTTTCAACAACTTTTGACTCCCCATTTGGTAAATACATTTAATTTGGCTTCCTCTCAGGGTTCCTTCCCAAAGGAAATGTTGGAAGCGACTATAGTTATGATACCTAAGGAAGGGGGGGATCCTGAGAGGGTTCAGAGTTACAGGCCAATCTCACTTATCAATGGAGATGTCAAGTTATACTCAAAAATATGGGCCGAGAGACTAAAGAAGATTCTTCCCTCTTTGGTAAAAGATGACCAGATTGGATTTGTGGAGGGTCGTCAGGCGTCTGATGGGACCAGAAGGATTCTGAATATATTGAATAATACAAAATTTTCTACTGCTCCTTCAGTTCTGGTCACGTTAGATGCCGAGAAAGCTTTTGATAGACTGAATTGGACTTATCTTAGAGGGGTACTTTTGAAGTTTGGATTTAATGATGTATTTATATCCTCAATTATGGCCTTATACGCAGAACCATGTGCAAAAGTCTACACTAATAACCATCTATCAAAGCTATTCTCTATTTCAAATGGAACTAGACAGGGATGCCCCCTTTCCCCACTTTTATTTGTTTTAGCAATAGAACCCTTAGCAGAAAAAATTAGATTTAACTCTAATATTCATGGCCTAGAAACTCTACAACGTTCTTTTAAAATTGGTTTGTTCGCAGATGATATAGTATTGACTCTTCTAAATCCAGAAATTTCTATTGCGGCACTGATGATGGATTTAAAGGCATTCTCAAATATATCATACTTTAAAATCAATCATTTAAAGTCAAAGATCCTATCTTTTAATTTAAATTATCAGGAAAAGGAGCGGTTGGAAAGTCTCTCAAATTTTTCAGGAAAAGAGGAAGAAGTAAGATACTTAGGGACAATACTGACAAATAAATTTCAGTTAATTATCCCAATTAATATTAACAGTTTAATCAAAACTATAACTACAGATCTTACAAATTTTAAGCGCATCACCCTATCCTTATTTGGAAGGATTCTGGCCGTAAAGTCTTTCATTCTACCTAAGATATTATATTTATTCAGAACCCTTCCTATCAATATTCCATCAGTCTATCTGTCTAAAATCCAGGCTTTGATCAACTCTTTTATTTGGGATGATAAAAAACCCAGAATTGCCTCAAACATTCTCTATAAAAACAAAGAAAATGGAGGCCTGGGATTACCGAATATTACGGCATACTACCAAGCCTTGTTGATTAAGGCCAGCCTTCTTTGGTTTAAACAAACCAAGCCTCCGGCATGGGTGGTTTTGGAAGAGAGTCAGAGTAGCAATAATTTACTTAATAATACTTTTTATAACAATATCCTTGATTCTAGACAAAAGCTACCTTCACACCCTATATTTCAAGCTATTCTTTTGGCCTGGAAAGGTTTTATTCGGCCAGGAAGGAATTGGAATAAAACAAGACAACTAAATAATGTACCATTATCATTGTTATCAGTTATTTATAGGCTTTCAATTCCAGATATTTGGTCTACATGCAACATAAAAAAAATAGGAGATTTGTATAATGGGTCTTTCTTCTCCTTCAGCGAAATTAAATTAAACTTTAATCTCCCCTCTTCAGAATTCCTTTTCTTCACTGTTCTTAAAGATCATATAAAAAAATTTATTAACCTCAAACCTCTAAATTTGGACATATTGGCCTTATTCATGGGAAACTTAGAAAAGAGAAGCGTCTGGAACTTAAAAAATATATACAAAATTTTTAATAGAGATACAGTTATATTAAAAACGGCATATATGAAACGTTGGGAGACTGATTTAAATATATCTCCCTCACTAGAACAATGGCAAGATGCCCTCAAACTTTCTTTTACCTCAACAATCTCGATGTCGTTACGCGAATCCTACTATAAATTAGTTGCAAGATGGTATTATACTCCATCGAGGTTGTTTTTTATAAATCATGGCACCTCCAACTTATGCTGGAGGGAGTGTGGATCAGTAGGGAATTTATTCCACATATTTTGGGGATGCCCAAAAGTTAGGAGCTTATGGAGAGAGGTTTCGGTTCATATAGATACATTCTTAGGTAGGAGGTTAGTTATCTCTCCTAGTATGGCTCTCTTGCTCCTGGACCTGGAACATTTAGACTTTTCATCAATCCTTATGATAGCACATATTTTACTGGTAGTGAAAAACTCCATAGCAGCTCATTGGAAGAAAATTGATTCTCCAAGGTTTGATGATATATTTCATAACCTTGTGATTCATAGTGCATTGGAAAGGCGCTTTGCTTTCCAAAACAATTACTTGGACAAATATAATAAGAAATGGGATGCTTGGAACAAGCTTTTTATTACTTAACGGTACTTCTAGAAAATTATGCTACGGTTTGACGAATCCAGGTGAGACTATATTTCATATTCTATATTTTAAGTCTGACGTTCAGTTCTTAGATATAGCTTTAAATCAGAAATTAGCTTAAGTCTTGATAATGATCATACAGTTTGTGTCATTGTCTAATGTATTGATATTTCTTATGTTTTTGCATAAACAAGGTACTCTCATTGAGTTTCTATTGTATTTCCTTTCCCTTCCTTTCCTTTGTTCCCCCTACCTATTTTCCTCCCCTTTTTATGTTTGTTTAAATCTTGGAAAATTCTAATAAAAATTATTGGAAAATAAAAGCATGAGTTTGCAACTACTTTACTTTTGGAGAAAATTCAAAACATTCATTATTCAATAGAGCCCAATAGCAAAAATCAGGTTTTGAATGAAGAATCACATTTCTTGGTAGAATCATGCAGGATTGAAATTTTTGATGGTTTTTTACTCCTCTCAACAGCCCAAACAAGTTTCTAAAAGGATGAGTTTGCAACTACTTTACTTTTGGAGAAAATTCAAAACATTCATTATTCAATAGGGCCCAAACTATCAAAAACCAGCGGTTTCAATGAACACACATTTCTTGGTAGAATCATGCAGGACTGAAATTTTTGATGTTTTTCTACTCCTCTCATGAGCCCAAACAAGTCTCTAAAAGCATGAGTTTGCAACTACTTTACTTTTGGAGAAAATTCAAAACATTCATTATTCAATAGAGCCCAATAGCAAAAATCAGGTTTTGAATGAAGAATCACATTTCTTGGTAGAATCATGCAGGATTGAAATTTTTGATGGTTTTTTACTCCTCTCAACAGCCCAAACAAGTTTCTAAAAGGATGAGTTTGCAACTACTTTACTTTTGGAGAAAATTCAAAACATTCATTATTCAATAGGGCCCAAACTATCAAAAACCAGCGGTTTCAATGAACACACATTTCTTGGTAGAATCATGCAGGACTGAAATTTTTGATGTTTTTCTACTCCTCTCATGAGCCCAAACAAGTCTCTAAAAGCATGAGTTTGCAACTACTTTACTTTTGGAGAAAATTCAAAACATTCACTATTCAATAGAGCCCAATAGCAAAAATCAGGTTTTGAATGAAGAATCACATTTCTTGGTAAAATCATGCAGGATTGAAATTTTTGATGGTTTTTTACTCCTCTCAACAGCCCAAACAAGTTTCTAAAAGGATGAGTTTGCAACTACTTTACTTTTGGAGAAAATTCAAAACATTCATTATTCAATAGGGCCCAAACTATCAAAAACCAGCGGTTTCAATGAACACACATTTCTTGGTAGAATCATGCAGGACTGAAATTTTTGATGTTTTTCTACTCCTCTCATGAGCCCAAACAAGTCTCTAAAAGCATGAGTTTGCAACTACTTTACTTTTGGAGAAAATTCAAAACATTCATTATTCAATAGAGCCCAATAGCAAAAATCAGGTTTTGAATGAAGAATCACATTTCTTGGTAGAATCATGCAGGATTGAAATTTTTGATGGTTTTTTACTCCTCTCAACAGCCCAAACAAGTTTCTAAAAGGATGAGTTTGCAACTACTTTACTTTTGGAGAAAATTCAAAACATTCATTATTCAATAGGGCCCAAACAATCAAAAACCAGCGGTTTCAATGAACACACATTTCTTGGTAGAATCATGCAGGACTGAAATTTTTGATGTTTTTCTACTCCTCTCATGAGCCCAAACAAGTATCTAAAAGCATGAGTTTGCAACTACTTTACTTTTGGAGAAAATTCAAAACATTCACTATTCAATAGAGCCCAATAGCAAAAATCAGGTTTTGAATGAAGAATCACATTTCTTAGTAAAATCATGCAGGATTGAAATTTTTGATGGTTTTTTACTCCTCTCAAGAGCCCAAACAAGTTTCTAAAAGGATGAGTTTGCAACTACTTTACTTTTGGAGAAAATTCAAAACATTCATTATTCAATAGGGCCCAAACTATCAAAAACCAGCGGTTTGAATGAACACACATTTCTTGGTAGAATCATGCAGGACTGAAATTTTTGATGTTTTTCTACTCCTCTCATGAGCCCAAACAAGTCTCTAAAAGCATGAGTTTGCAACTACTTTACTTTTGGAGAAAATTCAAAACATTCATTATTCAATAGAGCCCAATAGCAAAAATCAGGTTTTGAATGAAGAATCACATTTCTTGGTAGAATCATGCAGGATTGAAATTTTTGATGGTTTTTTACTCCTCTCAACAGCCCAAACAAGTTTCTAAAAGGATGAGTTTGCAACTACTTTACTTTTGGAGAAAATTCAAAACATTCATTATTCAATAGGGCCCAAACTATCAAAAACCAGCGGTTTCAATGAACACACATTTCTTGGTAGAATCATGCAGGACTGAAATTTTTGATGTTTTTCTACTCCTCTCATGAGCCCAAACAAGTCTCTAAAAGCATGAGTTTGCAACTACTTTACTTTTGGAGAAAATTCAAAACATTCACTATTCAATAGAGCCCAATAGCAAAAATCAGGTTTTGAATGAAGAATCACATTTCTTGGTAAAATCATGCAGGATTGAAATTTTTGATGGTTTTTTACTCCTCTCAACAGCCCAAACAAGTTTCTAAAAGGATGAGTTTGCAACTACTTTACTTTTGGAGAAAATTCAAAACATTCATTATTCAATAGGGCCCAAACTATCAAAAACCAGCGGTTTCAATGAACACACATTTCTTGGTAGAATCATGCAGGACTGAAATTTTTGATGTTTTTCTACTCCTCTCATGAGCCCAAACAAGTCTCTAAAAGCATGAGTTTGCAACTACTTTTGGAGAAAATTCAAAACATTCATTATTCAATAGATCCCAATAGCAAAAATCAGGTTTTGAATGAAGAATCACATTTCTTGGTAGAATCATGCAGGATTGAAATTTTTGATGGTTTTTTACTCCTCTCAACAGCCCAAACAAGTTTCTAAAAGGATGAGTTTGCAACTACTTTACTTTTGGAGAAAATTCAAAACATTCATTATTCAATAGGGCCCAAACTATCAAAAACCAGCGGTTTCAATGAACACACATTTCTTGGTAGAATCATGCAGGACTGAAATTTTTGATGTTTTTCTACTCCTCTCATGAGCCCAAACAAGTCTCTAAAAGCATGAGTTTGCAACTACTTTACTTTTGGAGAAAATTCAAAACATTCATTATTCAATAGAGCCCAATAGCAAAAATCAGGTTTTGAATGAAGAATCACATTTCTTGGTAGAATCATGCAGGATTGAAATTTTTGATGGTTTTTTACTCCTCTCAACAGCCCAAACAAGTTTCTAAAAGGATGAGTTTGCAACTACTTTACTTTTGGAGAAAATTCAAAACATTCATTATTCAAAAGGGCCCAAACTATCAAAAACCATCGGTTTCAATGAACACACATTTCTTGGTAGAATCATGCAGGACTGAAATTTTTGATGTTTTTCTACTCCTCTCATGAGCCCAAACAAGTCTCTAAAAGCATGAGTTTGCAACTACTTTACTTTTGGAGAAAATTCAAAACATTCATTATTCAATAGAGCCCAATAGCAAAAATCAGGTTTTGAATGAAGAATCACATTTCTTGGTAAAATCATGCAGGATTGAAATTTTTGATGGTTTTTTACTCCTCTCAACAGCCCAAACAAGTTTCTAAAACGATGAGTTTGCAACTACTTTACTTTTGGAGAAAATTCAAAACATTCATTATTCAATAGGGCCCAAACTATCAAAAACCAGCGGTTTCAATGAACACACATTTCTTGGTAGAATCATGCAGGACTGAAATTTTTGATGTTTTTCTACTCCTCTCATGAGCCCAAACAAGTATCTAAAAGCATGAGTTTGCAACTACTTTACTTTTGGAGAAAATTCAAAACATTCACTATTCAATAGAGCCCAATAGCAAAAATCAGGTTTTGAATGAAGAATCACATTTCTTAGTAAAATCATGCAGGATTGGAATTTTTGATGGTTTTTTACTCCTCTCAACAGCCCAAACAAGTTTCTAAAAGGATGAGTTTGCAACTACTTTACTTTTGGAGAAAATTCAAAACATTCATTATTCAATAGGGCCCAAACTATCAAAAACCAGCGGTTTCAATGAACACACATTTCTTGGTAGAATCATGCAGGACTGAAATTTTTGATGTTTTTCTACTCCTCTCATGAGCCCAAACAAGTCTCTAAAAGCATGAGTTTGCAACTACTTTACTTTTGGAGAAAATTCAAAACATTCATTATTCAATAGAGCCCAATAGCAAAAATCAGGTTTTGAATGAAGAATCACATTTCTTGGTAGAATCATGCAGGATTGAAATTTTTGATGGTTTTTTACTCCTCTCAACAGCCCAAACAAGTTTCTAAAAGGATGAGTTTGCAACTACTTTACTTTTGGAGAAAATTCAAAACATTCATTATTCAATAGGGCCCAAACTATCAAAAACCAGCGGTTTCAA
This sequence comes from Dendrobates tinctorius, assembly GCF_039654945.1. NCBI lineage: Eukaryota > Metazoa > Chordata > Amphibia > Anura > Dendrobatidae > Dendrobates > Dendrobates tinctorius. The sequence continues at coordinate 23,535,830 of NW_027361713.1, forward strand.
TGAACACACATTTCTTGGTAGAATCATGCAGGACTGAAATTCTTTATGTTTTTCTACTCCTCTCATGAGCCCAAACAAGTCTCTAAAAGCATGAGTTTGCAACTACTTTACTTTTGGAGAAAATTCAAAACATTCATTATTCAATAGAGCCCAATAGCAAAAATCAGGTTTTGAATGAAGAATCACATTTCTTGGTAGAATCATGCAGGATTGAAATTTTTGATGGTTTTTTACTCCTCTCAACAGCCCAAACAAGTTTCTAAAAGGATGAGTTTGCAACTACTTTACTTTTGGAGAAAATTCAAAACATTCATTATTCAAAAGGGCCCAAACTATCAAAAACCATCGGTTTCAATGAACACACATTTCTTGGTAGAATCATGCAGGACTGAAATTTTTGATGTTTTTCTACTCCTCTCATGAGCCCAAACAAGTATCTAAAAGCATGAGTTTGCAACTACTTTACTTTTGGAGAAAATTCAAAACATTCACTATTCAATAGAGCCCAATAGCAAAAATCAGGTTTTGAATGAAGAATCACATTTCTTAGTAAAATCATGCAGGATTGAAATTTTTGATGGTTTTTTACTCCTCTCAACAGCCCAAACAAGTTTCTAAAAGGATGAGTTTGCAACTACTTTACTTTTGGAGAAAATTCAAAACATTCATTATTCAATAGGGCCCAAACTATCAAAAACCAGCGGTTTCAATGAACACACATTTCTTGGTAGAATCATGCAGGACTGAAATTTTTGATGTTTTTCTACTCCTCTCATGAGCCCAAACAAGTCTCTAAAAGCATGAGTTTGCAACTACTTTACTTTTGGAGAAAATTCAAAACATTCATTATTCAATAGAGCCCAATAGCAAAAATCAGGTTTTGAATGAAGAATCACATTTCTTGGTAGAATCATGCAGGATTGAAATTTTTGATGGTTTTTTACTCCTCTCAACAGCCCAAACAAGTTTCTAAAAGGATGAGTTTGCAACTACTTTACTTTTGGAGAAAATTCAAAACATTCATTATTCAATAGGGCCCAAACTATCAAAAACCAGCGGTTTCAATGAACACACATTTCTTGGTAGAATCATGCAGGACTGAAATTTTTGATGTTTTTCTACTCCTCTCATGAGCCCAAACAAGTCTCTAAAAGCATGAGTTTGCAACTACTTTACTTTTGGAGAAAATTCAAAACATTCATTATTCAATAGAGCCCAATAGCAAAAATCAGGTTTTGAATGAAGAATCACATTTCTTGGTAGAATCATGCAGGATTGAAATTTTTGATGGTTTTTTACTCCTCTCAACAGCCCAAACAAGTTTCTAAAAGGATGAGTTTGCAACTACTTTACTTTTGGAGAAAATTCAAAACATTCATTATTCAAAAGGGCCCAAACTATCAAAAACCATCGGTTTCAATGAACACACATTTCTTGGTAGAATCATGCAGGACTGAAATTTTTGATGTTTTTCTACTCCTCTCATGAGCCCAAACAAGTCTCTAAAAGCATGAGTTTGCAACTACTTTACTTTTGGAGAAAATTCAAAACATTCATTATTCAATAGAGCCCAATAGCAAAAATCAGGTTTTGAATGAAGAATCACATTTCTTGGTAAAATCATGCAGGATTGAAATTTTTGATGGTTTTTTACTCCTCTCAACAGCCCAAACAAGTTTCTAAAACGATGAGTTTGCAACTACTTTACTTTTGGAGAAAATTCAAAACATTCATTATTCAATAGGGCCCAAACTATCAAAAACCAGCGGTTTCAATGAACACACATTTCTTGGTAGAATCATGCAGGACTGAAATTTTTGATGTTTTTCTACTCCTCTCATGAGCCCAAACAAGTATCTAAAAGCATGAGTTTGCAACTACTTTACTTTTGGAGAAAATTCAAAACATTCACTATTCAATAGAGCCCAATAGCAAAAATCAGGTTTTGAATGAAGAATCACATTTCTTAGTAAAATCATGCAGGATTGGAATTTTTGATGGTTTTTTACTCCTCTCAACAGCCCAAACAAGTTTCTAAAAGGATGAGTTTGCAACTACTTTACTTTTGGAGAAAATTCAAAACATTCATTATTCAATAGGGCCCAAACTATCAAAAACCAGCGGTTTCAATGAACACACATTTCTTGGTAGAATCATGCAGGACTGAAATTTTTGATGTTTTTCTACTCCTCTCATGAGCCCAAACAAGTCTCTAAAAGCATGAGTTTGCAACTACTTTACTTTTGGAGAAAATTCAAAACATTCATTATTCAATAGAGCCCAATAGCAAAAATCAGGTTTTGAATGAAGAATCACATTTCTTGGTAGAATCATGCAGGATTGAAATTTTTGATGGTTTTTTACTCCTCTCAACAGCCCAAACAAGTTTCTAAAAGGATGAGTTTGCAACTACTTTACTTTTGGAGAAAATTCAAAACATTCATTATTCAATAGGGCCCAAACTATCAAAAACCAGCGGTTTCAATGAACACACATTTCTTGGTAGAATCATGCAGGACTGAAATTCTTTATGTTTTTCTACTCCTCTCATGAGCCCAAACAAGTCTCTAAAAGCATGAGTTTGCAACTACTTTACTTTTGGAGAAAATTCAAAACATTCATTATTCAATAGAGCCCAATAGCAAAAATCAGGTTTTGAATGAAGAATCACATTTCTTGGTAGAATCATGCAGGATTGAAATTTTTGATGGTTTTTTACTCCTCTCAACAGCCCAAACAAGTTTCTAAAAGGATGAGTTTGCAACTACTTTACTTTTGGAGAAAATTCAAAACATTCATTATTCAAAAGGGCCCAAACTATCAAAAACCATCGGTTTCAATGAACACACATTTCTTGGTAGAATCATGCAGGACTGAAATTTTTGATGTTTTTCTACTCCTCTCATGAGCCCAAACAAGTATCTAAAAGCATGAGTTTGCAACTACTTTACTTTTGGAGAAAATTCAAAACATTCACTATTCAATAGAGCCCAATAGCAAAAATCAGGTTTTGAATGAAGAATCACATTTCTTAGTAAAATCATGCAGGATTGAAATTTTTGATGGTTTTTTACTCCTCTCAACAGCCCAAACAAGTTTCTAAAAGGATGAGTTTGCAACTACTTTACTTTTGGAGAAAATTCAAAACATTCATTATTCAATAGGGCCCAAACTATCAAAAACCAGCGGTTTCAATGAACACACATTTCTTGGTAGAATCATGCAGGACTGAAATTTTTGATGTTTTTCTACTCCTCTCATGAGCCCAAACAAGTCTCTAAAAGCATGAGTTTGCAACTACTTTACTTTTGGAGAAAATTCAAAACATTCATTATTCAATAGAGCCCAATAGCAAAAATCAGGTTTTGAATGAAGAATCACATTTCTTGGTAGAATCATGCAGGATTGAAATTTTTGATGGTTTTTTACTCCTCTCAACAGCCCAAACAAGTTTCTAAAAGGATGAGTTTGCAACTACTTTACTTTTGGAGAAAATTCAAAACATTCATTATTCAATAGGGCCCAAACTATCAAAAACCAGCGGTTTCAATGAACACACATTTCTTGGTAGAATCATGCAGGACTGAAATTTTTGATGTTTTTCTACTCCTCTCATGAGCCCAAACAAGTCTCTAAAAGCATGAGTTTGCAACTACTTTACTTTTGGAGAAAATTCAAAACATTCACTATTCAATAGAGCCCAATAGCAAAAATCAGGTTTTGAATGAAGAATCACATTTCTTGGTAAAATCATGCAGGATTGAAATTTTTGATGGTTTTTTACTCCTCTCAACAGCCCAAACAAGTTTCTAAAAGGATGAGTTTGCAACTACTTTACTTTTGGAGAAAATTCAAAACATTCATTGTTCAATAGGGCCCAAACTATCAAAAACCAGCGGTTTCAATGAACACACATTTCTTGGTAGAATCATGCAGGACTGAAATTTTTGATGTTTTTCTACTCCTCTCATGAGCCCAAACAAGTATCTAAAAGCATGAGTTTGCAACTACTTTACTTTTGGAGAAAATTCAAAACATTCACTATTCAATAGAGCCCAAAAGCAAAAATCAGGTTTTGAATGAAGAATCACATTTCTTAGTAAAATCATGCAGGATTGAAATTTTTGATGGTTTTTTACTCCTCTCAACAGCCCAAACAAGTTTCTAAAAGGATGAGTTTGCAACTACTTTACTTTTGGAGAAAATTCAAAACATTCATTATTCAATAGGGCCCAAACTATCAAAAACCAGCGGTTTCAATGAACACACATTTCTTGGTAGAATCATGCAGGACTGAAATTTTTGATGTTTTTCTACTCCTCTCATGAGCCCAAACAAGTCTCTAAAAGCATGAGTTTGCAACTACTTTACTTTAGGAGAAAATTCAAAACATTCATTATTCAATAGAGCCCAATAGCAAAAATCAGGTTTTGAATGAAGAATCACATTTCTTGGTAGAATCATGCAGGATTGAAATTTTTGATGGTTTTTTACTCCTCTCAACAGCCCAAACAAGTTTCTAAAAGGATGAGTTTGCAACTACTTTACTTTTGGAGAAAATTCAAAACATTCATTATTCAATAGGGCCCAAACTATCAAAAACCAGCGGTTTCAATGAACACACATTTCTTGGTAGAATCATGCAGGACTGAAATTTTTGATGTTTTTCTACTCCTCTCATGAGCCCAAACAAGTCTCTAAAAGCATGAGTTTGCAACTACTTTACTTTTGGAGAAAATTCAAAACATTCATTATTCAATAGAGCCCAATAGCAAAAATCAGGTTTTGAATGAAGAATCACATTTCTTGGTAAAATCATGCAGGATTGAAATTTTTGATGGTTTTTTTACTCCTCTCAACAGCCCAAACAAGTTTCTAAAAGGATGAGTTTGCAACTACTTTACTTTTGGAGAAAATTCAAAACATTCATTGTTCAATAGGGCCCAAACTATCAAAAACCAGCGGTTTCAATGAACACACATTTCTTTGTAGAATCATGCAGGACTGAAATTTTTGATGTTTTTCTACTCCTCTCATGAGCCCAAACAAGTATCTAAAAGCATGAGTTTGCAACTACTTTACTTTTGGATAAAATTCAAAACATTCACTATTCAATAGAGCCCAATAGCAAAAATCAGGTTTTGAATGAAGAATCACATTTCTTAGTAAAATCGTGCAGGATTGAAATTTTTGATGGTTTTTTACTCCTCTCAAGAGCCCAAACAAGTTTCTAAAAGGATGAGTTTGCAACTACTTTACTTTTGGAGAAAATTCAAAACATTCATTATTCAATAGGGCCCAAACTATCAAAAACCAGCGGTTTGAATGAACACACATTTCTTGGTAGAATCATGCAGGACTGAAATTTTTGATGTTTTTCTACTCCTCTCATGAGCCCAAACAAGTCTCTAAAAGCATGAGTTTGCAACTACTTTACTTTTGGAGAAAATTCAAAACATTCATTATTCAATAGAGCCCAATAGCAAAAATCAGGTTTTGAATGAAGAATCACATTTCTTGGTAGAATCATGCAGGATTGAAATTTTTGATGGTTTTTTACTCCTCTCAACAGCCCAAACAAGTTTCTAAAAGGATGAGTTTGCAACTACTTTACTTTTGGAGAAAATTCAAAACATTCATTATTCAATACGGCCCAAACTATCAAAAACCAGCGGTTTCAATGAACACACATTTCTTGGTAGAATCATGCAGGACTGAAATTTTTGATGTTTTTCTACTCCTCTCATGAGCCCAAACAAGTCTCCAAAAGCATGAGCTTGCAACTACTTTACTTTTGGAGAAAATTCAAAACATTCACTATTCAATAGAGCCCAATAGCAAAAATCAGGTTTTGAATGAAGAATCACATTTCTTGGTAAAATCATGCAGGATTGAAATTTTTGATGGTTTTTTACTCCTCTCAACAGCCCAAACAAGTTTCTAAAAGGATGAGTTTGCAACTACTTTACTTTTGGAGAAAATTCAAAACATTCATTATTCAATAGGGCCCAAACAATCAAAAACCAGCGGTTTCAATGAACACACATTTCTTGGTAGAATCATGCAGGAATGAAATTTTTGATGTTTTTCTACTCCTCTCATGAGCCCAAACAAGTCTCTAAAAGCATGAGTTTGCAACTACTTTACTTTTGGAGAAAATTCAAAACATTCACTATTCAATAGAGCCCAATAGCAAAAATCAGGTTTTGAATGAAGAATCACATTTCTTGGTAATATCATGCAGGATTGAAATTTTTGACGGTTTTTTACTCCTCTCAACAGCCCAAACAAGTTTCTAAAAGGATGAGTTTGCAACTACTTTACTTTTGGAGAAAATTCAAAACATTCATTGTTCAATAGGGCCCAAACTATCAAAAACCAGCGTTCTCAATGAACACACATTTCTTGGTAGAATCATGCAGGACTGAAATTTTTGATGTTTTTCTACTCCTCTCATGAGCCCAAACAAGTCTCTAAAAGCATGAGTTTGCAACTACTTTACTTTTGGAGAAAATTCAAAACATTCACTATTCAATAGAGCCCAATAGCAAAAATCAGGTTTTGAATGAAGAATCACATTTCTTGGTAAAATCATGCAGGATTGAAATTTTTGATGGTTTTTTACTCCTCTCAACAGCCCAAACAAGTTTCTAAAAGGATGAGTTTGCAACTACTTTACTTTTGGAGAAAATTCAAAACATTCATTATTCAATAGGGCCCAAACTATCAAAAACCAGCGGTTTCAATGAACACACATTTCTTGGTAGAATCATGCAGGACTGAAATTTTTGATGTTTTTCTACTCCTCTCATGAGCCCAAACAAGTCTCTAAAAGCATGAGTTTGCAACTACTTTACTTTTGGAGAAAATTCAAAACATTCATTATTCAATAGAGCCCAATAGCAAAAATCAGGTTTTGAATGAAGAATCACATTTCTTGGTAGAATCATGCAGGATTGAAATTTTTGATGGTTTTTTACTCCTCTCAACAGCCCAAACAAGTTTCTAAAAGGATGAGTTTGCAACTACTTTACTTTTGGAGAAAATTCAAAACATTCATTATTCAATAGGGCCCAAACTATCAAAAACCAGCGGTTTCAATGAACACACATTTCTTGGTAGAATCATGCAGGACTGAAATTTTTGATGTTTTTCTACTCCTCTCATGAGCCCAAACAAGTCTCTAAAAGCATGAGTTTGCAACTACTTTACTTTTGGAGAAAATTCAAAACATTCATTATTCAATAGAGCCCAATAGCAAAAATCAGGTTTTGAATGAAGAATCACATTTCTTGGTAGAATCATGCAGGATTGAAATTTTTGATGGTTTTTTACTCCTCTCAACAGCCCAAACAAGTTTCTAAAAGGATGAGTTTGCAACTACTTTACTTTTGGAGAAAATTCAAAACATTCATTATTCAAAAGGGCCCAAACGATCAAAAACCATCGGTTTCAATGAACACACATTTCTTGGTAGAATCATGCAGGACTGAAATTTTTGATGTTTTTCTACTCCTCTCATGAGCCCAAACAAGTCTCTAAAAGCATGAGTTTGCAACTACTTTACTTTTGGAGAAAATTCAAAACATTCATTATTCAATAGAGCCCAATAGCAAAAATCAGGTTTTGAATGAAGAATCACATTTCTTGGTAAAATCATGCAGGATTGAAATTTTTGATGGTTTTTTACTCCTCTCAACAGCCCAAACAAGTTTCTAAAAGGATGAGTTTGCAACTACTTTACTTTTGGAGAAAATTCAAAACATTCATTATTCAATAGGGCCCAAACTATCAAAAACCAGCGGTTTCAATGAACACACATTTCTTGGTAGAATCATGCAGGACTGAAATTTTTGATGTTTTTCTACTCCTCTCATGAGCCCAAACAAGTATCTAAAAGCATGAGTTTGCAACTACTTTACTTTTGGAGAAAATTCAAAACATTCACTATTCAATAGAGCCCAATAGCAAAAATCAGGTTTTGAATGAAGAATCACATTTCTTAGTAAAATCATGCAGGATTGAAATTTTTGATGGTTTTTTACTCCTCTCAACAGCCCAAACAAGTTTCTAAAAGGATGAGTTTGCAACTACTTTACTTTTGGAGAAAATTCAAAACATTCATTATTCAATAGGGCCCAAACTATCAAAAACCAGCGGTTTGAATGAACACACATTTCTTGGTAGAATCATGCAGGACTGAAATTTTTGATGTTTTTCTACTCCTATCATGAGCCCAAACAAGTCTCTAAAAGCATGAGTTTGCAACTACTTTACTTTTGGAGAAAATTCAAAACATTCATTATTCAATAGGGCCCAAACTATCAAAAACCAGCGGTTTCAATGAACACACATTTCTTGGTAGAATCATGCAGGACTGAAATTTTTGATGTTTTTCTACTCCTCTCATGAGCCCAAACAAGTCTCTAAAAGCATGAGTTTGCAACTACTTTACTTTTGGAGAAAATTCAAAACATTCATTATTCAATAGAGCCCAATAGCAAAAATCAGGTTTTGAATGAAGAATCACATTTCTTGGTAGAATCATGCAGGATTGAAATTTTTGATGGTTTTTTACTCCTCTCAACAGCCCAAACAAGTTTCTAAAAGGATGAGTTTGCAACTACTTTACTTTTGGAGAAAATTCAAAACATTCATTATTCAATAGGGCCCAAACTATCAAAAACCAGCGGTTTCAATGAGCACACATTTCTTGGTAGAATCATGCAGGACTGAAATTTTTGATGTTTTTCTACTCCTCTCATGAGCCCAAACAAGTATCTAAAAGCATGAGTTTGCAACTACTTTACTTTTGGAGAAAATTCAAAACATTCACTATTCAATAGAGCCCAATAGCAAAAATCAGGTTTTGAATGAAGAATCACATTTCTTAGTAAAATCATGCAGGATTGAAATTTTTGATGGTTTTTTACTCCTCTCAAGAGCCCAAACAAGTTTCTAAAAGGATGAGTTTGCAACTACTTTACTTTTGGAGAAAATTCAAAACATTCATTATTCAATAGGGCCCAAACTATCAAAAACCAGCGGTTTGAATGAACACACATTTCTTGGTAGAATCATGCAGGACTGAAATTTTTGATGTTTTTCTACTCCTCTCATGAGCCCAAACAAGTCTCTAAAAGCATGAGTTTGCAACTACTTTACTTTTGGAGAAAATTCAAAACATTCACTATTCAATAGAGCCCAATAGCAAAAATCAGGTTTTGAATGAAGAATCACATTTCTTGGTAAAATCATGCAGGATTGAAATTTTTGATGGTTTTTTACTCCTCTCAACAGCCCAAACAAGTTTCTAAAAGGATGAGTTTGCAACTACTTTACTTTTGGAGAAAATTCAAAACATTCATTATTCAATAGGGCCCAAACTATCAAAAACCAGCGGTTTCAATGAACACACATTTCTTGGTAGAATCATGCAGGACTGAAATTTTTGATGTTTTTCTACTCCTCTCATGAGCCCAAACAAGTCTCTAAAAGCATGAGTTTGCAACTACTTTACTTTTGGAGAAAATTCAAAACATTCATTATTCAATAGAGCCCAATAGCAAAAATCAGGTTTTGAATGAAGAATCACATTTCGTGGTAAAATCATGCAGGATTGAAATTTTTGATGGTTTTTTACTCCTCTCAACAGCCCAAACAAGTTTCTAAAAGGATGAGTTTGCAACTACTTTACTTTTGGAGAAAATTCAAAACATTCATTGTTCAATAGGGCCCAAACTATCAAAAACCAGAGGTTTCAATGAACACACATTTCTTGGTAGAATCATGCAGGACTGAAATTTTTGATGTTTTTCTACTCCTCTCATGAGCCCAAACAAGTATCTAAAAGCATGAGTTTGCAACTACTTTACTTTTGGAGAAAATTCAAAACATTCACTATTCAATAGAGCCCAATAGCAAAAATCAGGTTTTGAGTGAAGAATCACATTTCTTAGTAAAATCGTGCAGGATTGAAATTTTTGATGGTTTTTTACTCCTCTCAAGAGCCCAAACAAGTTTCTAAAAGGATGAGTTTGCAACTACTTTACTTTTGGAGAAAATTCAAAACATTCATTATTCAATAGGGCCCAAACTATCAAAAACCAGCGGTTTCAATGAACACACATTTCTTGGTAGAATCATGCAGGACTGAAATTTTTGATGTTTTTCTACTCCTCTCATGAGCCCAAACAAGTCTCTAAAAGCATGAGTTTGCAACTACTTTACTTTTGGAGAAAATTCAAAACATTCATTATTCAATAGAGCCCAATAGCAAAAATCAGGTTTTGAATGAAGAATCACATTTCTTGGTAGAATCATGCAGGATTGAAATTTTTGATGGTTTTTTACTCCTCTCAACAGCCCAAACAAGTTTCTAAAAGGATGAGTTTGCAACTACTTTACTTTTGGAGAAAATTCAAAACATTCATTATTCAATAGGGCCCAAACTATCAAAAACCAGCGGTTTCAATGAGCACACATTTCTTGGTAGAATCATGCAGGACTGAAATTTTTGATGTTTTTCTACTCCTCTCATGAGCCCAAACAAGTATCTAAAAGCATGAGTTTGCAACTACTTTACTTTTGGAGAAAATTCAAAACATTCACTATTCAATAGAGCCCAATAGCAAAAATCAGGTTTTGAATGAAGAATCACATTTCTTAGTAAAATCATGCAGGATTGAAATTTTTGATGGTTTTTTACTCCTCTCAAGAGCCCAAACAAGTTTCTAAAAGGATGAGTTTGCAACTACTTTACTTTTGGAGAAAATTCAAAACATTCATTATTCAATAGGGCCCAAACTATCAAAAACCAGCGGTTTGAATGAACACACATTTCTTGGTAGAATCATGCAGGACTGAAATTTTTGATGTTTTTCTACTCCTCTCATGAGCCCAAACAAGTCTCTAAAAGCATGAGTTTGCAACTACTTTACTTTTGGAGAAAATTCAAAACATTCACTATTCAATAGAGCCCAATAGCAAAAATCAGGTTTTGAATGAAGAATCACATTTCTTGGTAAAATCATGCAGGATTGAAATTTTTGATGGTTTTTTACTCCTCTCAACAGCCCAAACAAGTTTCTAAAAGGATGAGTTTGCAACTACTTTACTTTTGGAGAAAATTCAAAACATTCATTATTCAATAGGGCCCAAACTATCAAAAACCAGCGGTTTCAATGAACACACATTTCTTGGTAGAATCATGCAGGACTGAAATTTTTGATGTTTTTCTACTCCTCTCATGAGCCCAAACAAGTCTCTAAAAGCATGAGTTTGCAACTACTTTACTTTTGGAGAAAATTCAAAACATTCATTATTCAATAGAGCCCAATAGCAAAAATCAGGTTTTGAATGAAGAATCACATTTCGTGGTAAAATCATGCAGGATTGAAATTTTTGATGGTTTTTTACTCCTCTCAACAGCCCAAACAAGTTTCTAAAAGGATGAGTTTGCAACTACTTTACTTTTGGAGAAAATTCAAAACATTCATTGTTCAATAGGGCCCAAACTATCAAAAACCAGAGGTTTCAATGAACACACATTTCTTGGTAGAATCATGCAGGACTGAAATTTTTGATGTTTTTCTACTCCTCTCATGAGCCCAAACAAGTATCTAAAAGCATGAGTTTGCAACTACTTTACTTTTGGAGAAAATTCAAAACATTCACTATTCAATAGAGCCCAATAGCAAAAATCAGGTTTTGAGTGAAGAATCACATTTCTTAGTAAAATCGTGCAGGATTGAAATTTTTGATGGTTTTTTACTCCTCTCAAGAGCCCAAACAAGTTTCTAAAAGGATGAGTTTGCAACTACTTTACTTTTGGAGAAAATTCAAAACATTCATTATTCAATAGGGCCCAAACTATCAAAAACCAGCGGTTTCAATGAACACACATTTCTTGGTAGAATCATGCAGGACTGAAATTTTTGATGTTTTTCTACTCCTCTCATGAGCCCAAACAAGTCTCTAAAAGCATGAGTTTGCAACTACTTTACTTTTGGAGAAAATTCAAAACATTCATTATTCAATAGAGCCCAATAGCAAAAATCAGGTTTTGAATGAAGAATCACATTTCTTGGTAGAATCATGCAGGATTGAAATTTTTGATGGTTTTTTACTCCTCTCAACAGCCCAAACAAGTTTCTAAAAGGATGAGTTTGCAACTACTTTACTTTTGGAGAAAATTCAAAACATTCATTATTCAATAGGGCCCAAACTATCAAAAACCAGCGGTTTCAATGAGCACACATTTCTTGGTAGAATCATGCACGACTGAAATTTTTGATGTTTTTCTACTCCTCTCATGAGCCCAAACAAGTATCTAAAAGCATGAGTTTGCAACTACTTTACTTTTGGAGAAAATTCAAAACATTCACTATTCAATAGAGCCCAATAGCAAAAATCAGGTTTTGAATGAAGAATCACATTTCTTAGTAAAATCATGCAGGATTGAAATTTTTGATGGTTTTTTACTCCTCTCAAGAGCCCAAACAAGTTTCTAAAAGGATGAGTTTGCAACTACTTTACTTTTGGAGAAAATTCAAAACATTCATTATTCAATAGGGCCCAAACTATCAAAAACCAGCGGTTTGAATGAACACACATTTCTTGGTAGAATCATGCAGGACTGAAATTTTTGATGTTTTTCTACTCCTCTCATGAGCCCAAACAAGTCTCTAAAAGCATGAGTTTGCAACTACTTTACTTTTGGAGAAAATTCAAAACATTCACTATTCAATAGAGCCCAATAGCAAAAATCAGGTTTTGAATGAAGAATCACATTTCTTGGTAAAATCATGCAGGATTGAAATTTTTGATGGTTTTTTACTCCTCTCAACAGCCCAAACAAGTTTCTAAAAGGATGAGTTTGCAACTACTTTACTTTTGGAGAAAATTCAAAACATTCATTATTCAATAGGGCCCAAACTATCAAAAACCAGCGGTTTCAATGAACACACATTTCTTGGTAGAATCATGCAGGACTGAAATTTTTGATGTTTTTCTACTCCTCTCATGAGCCCAAACAAGTCTCTAAAAGCATGAGTTTGCAACTACTTTACTTTTGGAGAAAATTCAAAACATTCATTATTCAATAGAGCCCAATAGCAAAAATCAGGTTTTGAATGAAGAATCACATTTCGTGGTAAAATCATGCAGGATTGAAATTTTTGATGGTTTTTTACTCCTCTCAACAGCCCAAACAAGTTTCTAAAAGGATGAGTTTGCAACTACTTTACTTTTGGAGAAAATTCAAAACATTCATTGTTCAATAGGGCCCAAACTATCAAAAACCAGAGGTTTCAATGAACACACATTTCTTGGTAGAATCATGCAGGACTGAAATTTTTGATGTTTTTCTACTCCTCTCATGAGCCCAAACAAGTATCTAAAAGCATGAGTTTGCAACTACTTTACTTTTGGAGAAAATTCAAAACATTCACTATTCAATAGAGCCCAATAGCAAAAATCAGGTTTTGAGTGAAGAATCACATTTCTTAGTAAAATCGTGCAGGATTGAAATTTTTGATGGTTTTTTACTCCTCTCAAGAGCCCAAACAAGTTTCTAAAAGGATGAGTTTGCAACTACTTTACTTTTGGAGAAAATTCAAAACATTCATTATTCAATAGGGCCCAAACTATCAAAAACCAGCGGTTTGAATGAACACACATTTCTTGGTAGAATCATGCAGGACTGAAATTTTTGATGTTTTTCTACTCCTCTCATGAGCCCAAACAAGTCTCTAAAAGCATGAGTTTGCAACTACTTTACTTTTGGAGAAAATTCAAAACATTCATTATTCAATAGAGCCCAATAGCAAAAATCAGGTTTTGAATGAAGAATCACATTTCTTGGTAGAATCATGCAGGATTGAAATTTTTGATGGTTTTTTACTCCTCTCAACAGCCCAAACAAGTTTCTAAAAGGATGAGTTTGCAACTACTTTACTTTTGGAGAAAATTCAAAACATTCATTATTCAATAGGGCCCAAACTATCAAAAACCAGCGGTTTCAATGAACACACATTTCTTGGTAGAATCATGCAGGACTGAAATTTTTGATGTTTTTCTACTCCTCTCATGAGCCCAAACAAGTCTCTAAAAGCATGAGTTTGCAACTACTTTACTTTTGGAGAAAATTCAAAACATTCACTATTCAATAGAGCCCAATAGCAAAAATCAGGTTTTGAATGAAGAATCACATTTCTTGGTAAAATCATGCAGGATTGAAATTTTTGATGGTTTTTTACTCCTCTCAACAGCCCAAACAAGTTTCTAAAAGGATGAGTTTGCAACTACTTTACTTTTGGAGAAAATTCAAAACATTCATTATTCAATAGGGCCCAAACTATCAAAAACCAGCGGTTTCAATGAACACACATTTCTTGGTAGAATCATGCAGGACTGAAATTTTTGATGTTTTTCTACTCCTCTCATGAGCCCAAACAAGTCTCTAAAAGCATGAGTTTGCAACTACTTTACTTTTGGAGAAAATTCAAAACATTCACTATTCAATAGAGCCCAATAGCAAAAATCAGGTTTTGAATGAAGAATCACATTTCTTGGTAAAATCATGCAGGTTTGAAATTTTTGACGGTTTTTTACTCCTCTCAACAGCCCAAACAAGTTTCTAAAAGGATGAGTTTGCAACTACTTTACTTTTGGAGAAAATTCAAAACATTCATTATTCAATAGGGCCCAAACTATCAAAAACCAGCGGTTTGAATGAACACACATTTCTTGGTAGAATCATGCAGGACTGAAATTTTTGATGTTTTTCTACTCCTCTCATGAGCCCAAACAAGTCTCTAAAAGCATGAGTTTGCAACTACTTTACTTTTGGAGAAAATTCAAAACATTCATTATTCAATAGAGCCCAATAGCAAAAATCAGGTTTTGAATGAAGAATCACATTTCTTGGTAGAATCATGCAGGATTGAAATTTTTGATGGTTTTTTACTCCTCTCAACAGCCCAAACAAGTTTCTAAAAGGATGAGTTTGCAACTACTTTACTTTTGGAGAAAATTCAAAACATTCATTATTCAATAGGGCCCAAACTATCAAAAACCAGCGGTTTCAATGAACACACATTTCTTGGTAGAATCATGCAGGACTGAAATTTTTGATGTTTTTCTACTCCTCTCATGAGCCCAAACAAGTCTCTAAAAGCATGAGTTTGCAACTACTTTACTTTTGGAGAAAATTCAAAACATTCACTATTCAATAGAGCCCAATAGCAAAAATCAGGTTTTGAATGAAGAATCACATTTCTTGGTAAAATCATGCAGGATTGAAATTTTTGATGGTTTTTTACTCCTCTCAACAGCCCAAACAAGTTTCTAAAAGGATGAGTTTGCAACTACTTTACTTTTGGAGAAAATTCAAAACATTCATTATTCAATAGGGCCCAAACTATCAAAAACCAGCGGTTTCAATGAACACACATTTCTTGGTAGAATCATGCAGGACTGAAATTTTTGATGTTTTTCTACTCCTCTCATGAGCCCAAACAAGTCTCTAAAAGCATGAGTTTGCAACTACTTTACTTTTGGAGAAAATTCAAAACATTCATTATTCAATAGAGCCCAATAGCAAAAATCAGGTTTTGAATGAAGAATCACATTTCTTGGTAAAATCATGCAGGATTGAAATTTTTGATGGTTTTTTACTCCTCTCAACAGCCCAAACAAGTTTCTAAAAGGATGAGTTTGCAACTACTTTACTTTTGGAGAAAATTCAAAACATTCATTGTTCAATAGGGCCCAAACTATCAAAAACCAGCGGTTTCAATGAACACACATTTCTTGGTAGAATCATGCAGGACTGAAATTTTTGATGTTTTTCTACTCCTCTCATGAGCCCAAACAAGTCTCTAAAAGCATGAGTTTGCAACTACTTTACTTTTGGAGAAAATTCAAAACATTCACTATTCAATAGAGCCCAATAGCAAAAATCAGGTTTTGAATGAAGAATCACATTTCTTAGTAAAATCGTGCAGGATTGAAATTTTTGATGGTTTTTTACTCCTCTCAAGAGCCCAAACAAGTTTCTAAAAGGATGAGTTTGCAACTACTTTACTTTTGGAGAAAATTCAAAACATTCATTATTCAATAGGGCCCAAACTATCAAAAACCAGCGGTTTGAATGAACACACATTTCTTGGTAGAATCATGCAGGACTGAAATTTTTGATGTTTTTCTACTCCTCTCATGAGCCCAAACAAGTCTCTAAAAGCATGAGTTTGCAACTACTTTACTTTTGGAGAAAATTCAAAACATTCATTATTCAATAGAGCCCAATAGCAAAAATCAGGTTTTGAATGAAGAATCACATTTCTTGGTAGAATCATGCAGGATTGAAATTTTTGATGGTTTTTTACTCCTCTCAACAGCCCAAACAAGTTTCTAAAAGGATGAGTTTGCAACTACTTTACTTTTGGAGAAAATTCAAAACATTCATTATTCAATAGGGCCCAAACTATCAAAAACCAGCGCTTTGAATGAACACACATTTCTTGGTAGAATCATGCAGGCCTGAAATTTTTGATGTTTTTCTACTCCTCTCATGAGCCCAAACAAGTCTCTAAAAGCATGAGTTTGCAACTACTTTACTTTTGGAGAAAATTCAAAACATTCACTATTCAATAGAGCCCAATAGCAAAAATCAGGTTTTGAATGAAGAATCACATTTCTTGGTAAAATCATGCAGGATTGAAATTTTTGACGGTTTTTTACTCCTCTCAACAGCCCAAACAAGTTTCTAAAAGGATGAGTTTGCAACTACTTTACTTTTGGAGAAAATTCAAAACATTCATTATTCAATAGGGCCCAAACTATCAAAAACCAGCGGTTTCAATGAACACACATTTCTTGGTAGAATCATGCAGGACTGAAATTTTTGATGTTTTTCTACTCCTCTCATGAGCCCAAACAAGTCTCTAAAAGCATGAGTTTGCAACTACTTTACTTTTGGAGAAAATTCAAAACATTCATTATTCAATAGAGCCCAATAGCAAAAATCAGGTTTTGAATGAAGAATCACATTTCTTGGTAAAATCATGCAGGATTGAAATTTTTGATGGTTTTTTACTCCTCTCAACAGCCCAAACAAGTTTCTAAAAGGATGAGTTTGCAACTACTTTACTTTTGGAGAAAATTCAAAACATTCATTGTTCAATAGGGCCCAAACTATCAAAAAACAGCGGTTTCAATGAACACACATTTCTTGGTAGAATCATGCAGGACTGAAATTTTTGATGTTTTTCTACTCCTCTCATGAGCCCAAACAAGTCTCTAAAAGCATGAGTTTGCAACTACTTTACTTTTGGAGAAAATTCAAAACATTCACTATTCAATAGAGCCCAATAGCAAAAATCAGGTTTTGAATGAAGAATCACATTTCTTGGTAAAATCATGCAGGATTGAAATTTTTGATGGTTTTTTACTCCTCTCAACAGCCCAAACAAGTTTCTAAAAGGATGAGTTTGCAACTACTTTACTTTTGGAGAAAATTCAAAACATTCATTATTCAATAGGGCCCAAACTATCAAAAACCAGCGGTTTCAATGAACACACATTTCTTGGTAGAATCATGCAGGACTGAAATTTTTGATGTTTTTCTACTCCTCTCATGAGCCCAAACAAGTCTCTAAAAGCATGAGTTTGCAACTACTTTACTTTTGTAGAAAATTCAAAACATTCATTATTCAATAGAGCCCAATAGCAAAAATCAGGTTCTGAATGAAGAATCACATTTCTTGGTAGAATCATGCAGGATTGAAATTTTTGATGGTTTTTTACTCCTCTCAACAGCCCAAACAAGTTTCTAAAAGGATGAGTTTGCAAATACTTTACTTTTGGAGAAAATTCAAAACATTCATTATTCAATAGGGCCCAAACTATCAAAAACCAGCGGTTTCAATGAACACACATTTCTTGGTAGAATCATGCAGGACTGAAATTTTTGATGTTTTTCTACTCCTCTCATGAGCCCAAACAAGTCTCTAAAAGCATGAGTTTGCAACTACTTTACTTTTGGAGAAAATTCAAAACATTCATTATTCAATAGAGCCCAATAGCAAAAATCAGGTTTTGAATGAAGAATCACATTTCTTGGTAAAATCATGCAGGATTGAAATTTTTGATGGTTTTTTACTCCTCTCAACAGCCCAAACAAGTTTCTAAAAGGATGAGTTTGCAACTACTTTACTTTTGGAGAAAATTCAAAACATTCATTATTCAATAGGGCCCAAACTATCAAAAACCAGCGGTTTCAATGAACACACATTTCTTGGTAGAATCATGCAGGACTGAAATTTTTGATGTTTTTCTACTCCTCTCATGAGCCCAAACAAGTATCTAAAAGCATGAGTTTGCAACTACTTTACTTTTGGAGAAAATTCAAAACATTCACTATTCAATAGAGCCCAATAGCAAAAATCAGGTTTTGAATGAAGAATCACATTTCTTGGTAAAATCATGCAGGATTGAAATTTTTGATGGTTTTTTACTCCTCTCAACAGCCCAAACAAGTTTCTAAAAGGATGAGTTTGCAACTACTTTACTTTTGGAGAAAATTCAAAACATTCATTATTCAATAGGGCCCAAACTATCAAAAACCAGCGGTTTCAATGAACACACATTTCTTGGTAGAATCATGCAGGACTGAAATTTTTGATGTTTTTCTACTCCTCTCATGAGCCCAAACAAGTCTCTAAAAGCATGAGTTTGCAACTACTTTACTTTTGGAGAAAATTCAAAACATTCATTATTCAATAGAGCCCAATAGCAAAAATCAGGTTTTGAATGAAGAATCACATTTCTTGGTAAAATCATGCAGGATTGAAATTTTTGATGGTTTTTTACTCCTCTCAACAGCCCAAACAAGTTTCTAAAAGGATGAGTTTGCAACTACTTTACTTTTGGAGAAAATTCAAAACATTCATTGTTCAATAGGGCCCAAACTATCAAAAACCAGCGGTTTCAATGAACACACATTTCTTGGTAGAATCATGCAGGACTGAAATTTTTGATGTTTTTCTACTCCTCTCATGAGCCCAAACAAGTCTCTAAAAGCATGAGTTTGCAACTACTTTACTTTTGGAGAAAATTCAAAACATTCACTATTCAATAGAGCCCAATAGCAAAAATCAGGTTTTGAGTGAAGAATCACATTTCTTAGTAAAATCGTGCAGGATTGAAATTTTTGATGGTTTTTTACTCCTCTCAAGAGCCCAAACAAGTTTCTAAAAGGATGAGTTTGCAACTACTTTACTTTTGGAGAAAATTCAAAACATTCATTATTCAATAGGGCCCAAACTATCAAAAACCAGCGGTTTGAATGAACACACATTTCTTGGTAGAATCATGCAGGACTGAAATTTTTGATGTTTTTCTACTCCTCTCATGAGCCCAAACAAGTCTCTAAAAGCATGAGTTTGCAACTACTTTACTTTTGGAGAAAATTCAAAACATTCATTATTCAATAGAGCCCAATAGCAAAAATCAGGTTTTGAATGAAGAATCACATTTCTTGGTAGAATCATGCAGGATTGAAATTTTTGATGGTTTTTTACTCCTCTCAACAGCCCAAACAAGTTTCTAAAAGGATGAGTTTGCAACTACTTTACTTTTGGAGAAAATTCAAAACATTCATTATTCAATAGGGCCCAAACTATCAAAAACCAGCGGTTTGAATGAACACACATTTCTTGGTAGAATCATGCAGGCCTGAAATTTTTGATGTTTTTCTACTCCTCTCATGAGCCCAAACAAGTCTCTAAAAGCATGAGTTTGCAACTACTTTACTTTTGGAGAAAATTCAAAACATTCACTATTCAATAGAGCCCAATAGCAAAAATCAGGTTTTGAATGAAGAATCACATTTCTTGGTAAAATCATGCAGGATTGAAATTTTTGACGGTTTTTTACTCCTCTCAACAGCCCAAACAATTTTCTAAAAGGATGAGTTTGCAACTACTTTACTTTTGGAGAAAATTCAAAACATTCATTATTCAATAGGGCCCAAACTATCAAAAACCAGCGGTTTCAATGAACACACATTTCTTGGTAGAATCATGCAGGACTGAAATTTTTGATGTTTTTCTACTCCTCTCATGAGCCCAAACAAGTCTCTAAAAGCATGAGTTTGCAACTACTTTACTTTTGGAGAAAATTCAAAACATTCATTATTCAATAGAGCCCAATAGCAAAAATCAGGTTTTGAATGAAGAATCACATTTCTTGGTAAAATCATGCAGGATTGAAATTTTTGATGGTTTTTTACTCCTCTCAACAGCCCAAACAAGTTTCTAAAAGGATGAGTTTGCAACTACTTTACTTTTGGAGAAAATTCAAAACATTCATTGTTCAATAGGGCCCAAACTATCAAAAACCAGCGGTTTCAATGAACACACATTTCTTGGTAGAATCATGCAGGACTGAAATTTTTGATGTTTTTCTACTCCTCTCATGAGCCCAAACAAGTCTCTAAAAGCATGAGTTTGCAACTACTTTACTTTTGGAGAAAATTCAAAACATTCACTATTCAATAGAGCCCAATAGCAAAAATCAGGTTTTGAATGAAGAATCACATTTCTTGGTAAAATCATGCAGGATTGAAATTTTTGATGGTTTTTTACTCCTCTCAACAGCCCAAACAAGTTTCTAAAAGGATGAGTTTGCAAATACTTTACTTTTGGAGAAAATTCAAAACATTCATTATTCAATAGGGCCCAAACTATCAAAAACCAGCGGTTTCAATGAACACACATTTCTTGGTAGAATCATGCAGGACTGAAATTTTTGATGTTTTTCTACTCCTCTCATGAGCCCAAACAAGTCTCTAAAAGCATGAGTTTGCAACTACTTTACTTTTGGAGAAAATTCAAAACATTCATTATTCAATAGAGCCCAATAGCAAAAATCAGGTTTTGAATGAAGAATCACATTTCTTGGTAAAATCATGCAGGATTGAAATTTTTGATGGTTTTTTACTCCTCTCAACAGCCCAAACAAGTTTCTAAAAGGATGAGTTTGCAACTACTTTACTTTTGGAGAAAATTCAAAACATTCATTATTCAATAGGGCCCAAACTATCAAAAACCAGCGGTTTCAATGAACACACATTTCTTGGTAGAATCATGCAGGACTGAAATTTTTGATGTTTTTCTACTCCTCTCATGAGCCCAAACAAGTATCTAAAAGCATGAGTTTGCAACTACTTTACTTTTGGAGAAAATTCAAAACATTCACTATTCAATAGAGCCCAATAGCAAAAATCAGGTTTTGAATGAAGAATCACATTTCTTAGTAAAATCATGCAGGATTGAAATTTTTGATGGTTTTTTACTCCTCTCAACAGCCCAAACAAGTTTCTAAAAGGATGAGTTTGCAACTACTTTACTTTTGGAGAAAATTCAAAACATTCATTATTCAATAGGGCCCAAACTATCAAAAACCAGCGGTTTGAATGAACACACATTTCTTGGTAGAATCATGCAGGACTGAAATTTTTGATGTTTTTCTACTCCTCTCATGAGCCCAAACAAGTCTCTAAAAGCATGAGTTTGCAACTACTTTACTTTTGGAGAAAATTCAAAACATTCATTATTCAATAGAGCCCAATAGCAAAAATCAGGTTTTGAATGAAGAATCACATTTCTTAGTAAAATCATGCAGGATTGAAATTTTTGATGGTTTTTTACTCCTCTCAACAGCCCAAACAAGTTTCTAAAAGGATGAGTTTGCAACTACTTTACTTTTGGAGAAAATTCAAAACATTCATTATTCAATAGGGCCCAAACTATCAAAAACCAGCGGTTTGAATGAACACACATTTCTTGGTAGAATCATGCAGGACTGAAATTTTTGATGTTTTTCTACTCCTCTCATGAGCCCAAACAAGTCTCTAAAAGCATGAGTTTGCAACTACTTTACTTTTGGAGAAAATTCAAAACATTCACTATTCAATAGAGCCCAATAGCAAAAATCAGGTTTTGAATGAAGAATCACATTTCTTGGTAAAATCATGCAGGATTGAAATTTTTGACGGTTTTTTACTCCTCTCAACAGCCCAAACAAGTTTCTAAAAGGATGAGTTTGCAACTACTTTACTTTTGGAGAAAATTCAAAACATTCATTATTCAATAGGGCCCAAACTATCAAAAACCAGCGGTTTCAATGAACACACATTTCTTGGTAGAATCATGCAGGACTGAAATTTTTGATGTTTTTCTACTCCTCTCATGAGCCCAAACAAGTCTCTAAAAGCATGAGTTTGCAACTACTTTACTTTTGTAGAAAATGCAAAACATTCATTATTCAATAGAGCCCAATAGCAAAAATCAGGTTCTGAATGAAGAATCACATTTCTTGGTAGAATCATGCAGGATTGAAATTTTTGATGGTTTTTCACTCCTCTCAACAGCCCAAACAAGTTTCTAAAAGGATGAGTTTGCAAATACTTTACTTTTGGAGAAAATTCAAAACATTCATTATTCAATAGGGCCCAAACTATCAAAAACCAGCGGTTTCAATGAACACACATTTCTTGGTAGAATCATGCAGGACTGAAATTTTTGATGTTTTTCTACTCCTCTCATGAGCCCAAACAAGTCTCTAAAAGCATGAGTTTGCAACTACTTTACTTTTGGAGAAAATTCAAAACATTCATTATTCAATAGAGCCCAATAGCAAAAATCAGGTTTTGAATGAAGAATCACATTTCTTGGTAAAATCATGCAGGATTGAAATTTTTGATGGTTTTTTACTCCTCTCAACAGCCCAAACAAGTTTCTAAAAGGATGAGTTTGCAACTACTTTACTTTTGGAGAAAATTCAAAACATTCATTATTCAATAGGGCCCAAACTATCAAAAACCAGCGGTTTCAATGAACACACATTTCTTGGTAGAATCATGCAGGACTGAAATTTTTGATGTTTTTCTACTCCTCTCATGAGCCCAAACAAGTATCTAAAAGCATGAGTTTGCAACTACTTTACTTTTGGAGAAAATTCAAAACATTCACTATTCAATAGAGCCCAATAGCAAAAATCAGGTTTTGAATGAAGAATCACATTTCTTAGTAAAATCATGCAGGATTGAAATTTTTGATGGTTTTTTACTCCTCTCAACAGCCCAAACAAGTTTCTAAAAGGATGAGTTTGCAACTACTTTACTTTTGGAGAAAATTCAAAACATTCATTATTCAATAGGGCCCAAACTATCAAAAACCAGCGGTTTGAATGAACACACATTTCTTGGTAGAATCATGCAGGACTGAAATTTTTGATGTTTTTCTACTCCTCTCATGAGCCCAAACAAGTCTCTAAAAGCATGAGTTTGCAACTACTTTACTTTTGGAGAAAATTCAAAACATTCATTATTCAATAGAGCCCAATAGCAAAAATCAGGTTTTGAATGAAGAATCACATTTCTTAGTAAAATCATGCAGGATTGAAATTTTTGATGGTTTTTTACTCCTCTCAACAGCCCAAACAAGTTTCTAAAAGGATGAGTTTGCAACTACTTTACTTTTGGAGAAAATTCAAAACATTCATTATTCAATAGGGCCCAAACTATCAAAAACCAGCGGTTTCAATGAACACACATTTCTTGGTAGAATCATGCAGGACTGAAATTGTTGATGTTTTTCTACTCCTCTCATGAGCCCAAACAAGTCTCTAAAAGCATGAGTTTGCAACTACTTCACTTTTGGAGAAAATTCAAAACATTCATTATTCAATAGAGCCCAATAGCAAAAATCAGGTTTTGAATGAAGAATCACATTTCTTGGTAGAATCATGCAGGATTGAAATTTTTGATGGTTTTTTACTCCTCTCAACAGCCCAAACAAGTTTCTAAAAGGATGAGTTTGCAACTACTTTACTTTTGGAGAAAATTCAAAACATTCATTATTCAATAGGGCCCAAACTATCAAAAACCAGCGGTTTGAATGAACACACATTTCTTGGTAGAATCATGCAGGACTGAAATTTTTGATGTTTTTCTACTCCTCTCATGAGCCCAAACAAGTCTCTAAAAGCATGAGTTTGCAACTACTTTACTTTTGGAGAAAATTCAAAACATTCATTATTCAATAGAGCCCAATAGCAAAAATCAGGTTTTGAATGAAGAATCACATTTCTTGGTAGAATCATGCAGGATTGAAATTTTTGATGGTTTTTTACTCCTCTCAACAGCCCAAACAAGTTTCTAAAAGGATGAGTTTGCAACTACTTTACTTTTGGAGAAAATTCAAAACATTCATTATTCAATAGGGCCCAAACTATCAAAAACCAGCGGTTTCAATGAACACACATTTCTTGGTAGAATCATGCAGGACTGAAATTTTTGATGTTTTTCTACTCCTCTCATGAGCCCAAACAAGTCTCTAAAAGCATGAGTTTGCAACTACTTTACTTTTGGAGAAAATTCAAAACATTCATTATTCAATAGAGCCCAATAGCAAAAATCAGGTTTTGAATGAAGAATCACATTTCTTGGTAGAATCATGCAGGATTGAAATTTTTGATGGTTTTTTACTCCTCTCAACAGCCCAAACAAGTTTCTAAAAGGATGAGTTTGCAACTACTTTACTTTTGGAGAAAATTCAAAACATTCATTATTCAATAGGGCCCAAACTATCAAAAACCAGCGGTTTCAATGAACACACATTTCTTGGTAGAATCATGCAGGACTGAAATTTTTGATGTTTTTCTACTCCTCTCATGAGCCCAAACAAGTCTCTAAAAGCATGAGTTTGCAACTACTTTACTTTTGGAGAAAATTCAAAACATTCACTATTCAATAGAGCCCAATAGCAAAAATCAGGTTTTGAATGAAGAATCACATTTCTTGGTAAAATCATGCAGGATTGAAATTTTTGATGGTTTTTTACTCCTCTCAACAGCCCAAACAAGTTTCTAAAAGGATGAGTTTGCAACTACTTTACTTTTGGAGAAAATTCAAAACATTCATTATTCAATAGGGCCCAAACTATCAAAAACCAGCGGTTTCAATGAACACACATTTCTTGGTAGAATCATGCAGGACTGAAATTTTTGATGTTTTTCTACTCCTCTCATGAGCCCAAACAAGTCTCTAAAAGCATGAGTTTGCAACTACTTTACTTTTGTAGAAAATTCAAAACATTCATTATTCAATAGAGCCCAATAGCAAAAATCAGGTTCTGAATGAAGAATCACATTTCTTGGTAGAATCATGCAGGATTGAAATTTTTGATGGTTTTTTACTCCTCTCAACAGCCCAAACAAGTTTCTAAAAGGATGAGTTTGCAAATACTTTACTTTTGGAGAAAATTCAAAACATTCATTATTCAATAGGGCCCAAACTATCAAAAACCAGCGGTTTCAATGAACACACATTTCTTGGTAGAATCATGCAGGACTGAAATTTTTGATGTTTTTCTACTCCTCTCATGAGCCCAAACAAGTCTCTAAAAGCATGAGTTTGCAACTACTTTACTTTTGGAGAAAATTCAAAACATTCATTATTCAATAGAGCCCAATAGCAAAAATCAGGTTTTGAATGAAGAATCACATTTCTTGGTAAAATCATGCAGGATTGAAATTTTTGATGGTTTTTTACTCCTCTCAACAGCCCAAACAAGTTTCTAAAAGGATGAGTTTGCAACTACTTTACTTTTGGAGAAAATTCAAAACATTCATTATTCAATAGGGCCCAAACTATCAAAAACCAGCGGTTTCAATGAACACACATTTCTTGGTAGAATCATGCAGGACTGAAATTTTTGATGTTTTTCTACTCCTCTCATGAGCCCAAACAAGTATCTAAAAGCATGAGTTTGCAACTACTTTACTTTTGGAGAAAATTCAAAACATTCACTATTCAATAGAGCCCAATAGCAAAAATCAGGTTTTGAATGAAGAATCACATTTCTTAGTAAAATCATGCAGGATTGAAATTTTTGATGGTTTTTTACTCCTCTCAACAGCCCAAACAAGTTTCTAAAAGGATGAGTTTGCAACTACTTTACTTTTGGAGAAAATTCAAAACATTCATTATTCAATAGGGCCCAAACTATCAAAAACCAGCGGTTTGAATGAACACACATTTCTTGGTAGAATCATGCAGGACTGAAATTTTTGATGTTTTTCTACTCCTCTCATGAGCCCAAACAAGTCTCTAAAAGCATGAGTTTGCAACTACTTTACTTTTGGAGAAAATTCAAAACATTCATTATTCAATAGAGCCCAATAGCAAAAATCAGGTTTTGAATGAAGAATCACATTTCTTAGTAAAATCATGCAGGATTGAAATTTTTGATGGTTTTTTACTCCTCTCAACAGCCCAAACAAGTTTCTAAAAGGATGAGTTTGCAACTACTTTACTTTTGGAGAAAATTCAAAACATTCATTATTCAATAGGGCCCAAACTATCAAAAACCAGCGGTTTGAATGAACACACATTTCTTGGTAGAATCATGCAGGACTGAAATTTTTGATGTTTTTCTACTCCTCTCATGAGCCCAAACAAGTCTCTAAAAGCATGAGTTTGCAACTACTTTACTTTTGGAGAAAATTCAAAACATTCATTATTCAATAGAGCCCAATAGCAAAAATCAGGTTTTGAATGAAGAATCACATTTCTTGGTAGAATCATGCAGGATTGAAATTTTTGATGGTTTTTTACTCCTCTCAACAGCCCAAACAAGTTTCTAAAAGGATGAGTTTGCAACTACTTTACTTTTGGAGAAAATTCAAAACATTCATTATTCAATAGGGCCCAAACTATCAAAAACCAGCGGTTTCAATGAACACACATTTCTTGGTAGAATCATGCAGGACTGAAATTTTTGATGTTTTTCTACTCCTCTCATGAGCCCAAACAAGTCTAAAAGCATGAGTTTGCAACTACTTTACTTTTGGAGAAAATTCAAAACATTCATTATTCAATAGAGCCCAATAGCAAAAATCAGGTTTTGAATGAAGAATCACATTTCTTGGTAGAATCATGCAGGATTGAAATTTTTGATGGTTTTTTACTCCTCTCAACAGCCCAAACAAGTTTCTAAAAGGATGAGTTTGCAACTACTTTACTTTTGGAGAAAATTCAAAACATTCATTATTCAATAGGGCCCAAACTATCAAAAACCAGCGGTTTCAATGAACACACATTTCTTGGTAGAATCATGCAGGACTGAAATTTTTGATGTTTTTCTACTCCTCTCATGAGCCCAAACAAGTCTCTAAAAGCATGAGTTTGCAACTACTTTACTTTTGGAGAAAATTCAAAACATTCATTATTCAATAGAGCCCAATAGCAAAAATCAGGTTTTGAATGAAGAATCACATTTCTTGGTAGAATCATGCAGGATTGAAATTTTTGATGGTTTTTTACTCCTCTCAACAGCCCAAACAAGTTTCTAAAAGGATGAGTTTGCAACTACTTTACTTTTGGAGAAAATTCAAAACATTCATTATTCAATAGGGCCCAAACTATCAAAAACCAGCGGTTTCAATGAACACACATTTCTTGGTAGAATCATGCAGGACTGAAATTTTTGATGTTTTTCTACTCCTCTCATGAGCCCAAACAAGTCTCTAAAAGCATGAGTTTGCAACTACTTTACTTTTGGAGAAAATTCAAAACATTCACTATTCAATAGAGCCCAATAGCAAAAATCAGGTTTTGAATGAAGAATCACATTTCTTGGTAAAATCATGCAGGATTGAAATTTTTGATGGTTTTTTACTCCTCTCAACAGCCCAAACAAGTTTCTAAAAGGATGAGTTTGCAACTACTTTACTTTTGGAGAAAATTCAAAACATTCATTATTCAATAGGGCCCAAACTATCAAAAACCAGCGGTTTCAATGAACACACATTTCTTGGTAGAATCATGCAGGACTGAAATTTTTGATGTTTTTCTACTCCTCTCATGACCCCAAACAAGTCTCTAAAAGCATGAGTTTGCAACTACTTTACTTTTGGAGAAAATTCAAAACATTCATTATTCAATAGAGCCCAATAGCAAAAATCAGGTTTTGAATGAAGAATCACATTTCTTGGTAGAATCATGCAGGATTGAAATTTTTGATGGTTTTTTACTCCTCTCAACAGCCCAAACAAGTTTCTAAAAGGATGAGTTTGCAACTACTTTACTTTTGGAGAAAATTCAAAACATTCATTATTCAATAGGGCCCAAACTATCAAAAACCAGCGGTTTCAATGAACACACATTTCTTGGTAGAATCATGCAGGACTGAAATTTTTGATGTTTTTCTACTCCTCTCATGAGCCCAAACAAGTATCTAAAAGCATGAGTTTGCAACTACTTTACTTTTGGAGAAAATTCAAAACATTCATTATTCAATAGGGCCCAAACTATCAAAAACCAGCGGTTTCAATGAACACACATTTCTTGGTAGAATCATGCAGGACTGAAATTTTTGATGTTTTTCTACTCCTCTCATGAGCCCAAACAAGTATCTAAAAGCATGAGTTTGCAACTACTTTACTTTTGGAGAAAATTCAAAACATTCATTATTCAATAGGGCCCAAACTATCAAAAACCAGCGGTTTCAATGAACACACATTTCTTGGTAGAATCATGCAGGACTGAAATTTTTGATGTTTTTCTACTCCTCTCATGAGCCCAAACAAGTCTCTAAAAGCATGAGTTTGCAACTACTTTTGGAGAAAATTCAAAACATTCATTATTCAATAGAGCCCAATAGCAAAAATCAGGTTTTGAATGAAGAATCACATTTCTTGGTAGAATCATGCAGGATTGAAATTTTTGATGGTTTTTTACTCCTCTCAACAGCCCAAACAAGTTTCTAAAAGGATGAGTTTGCAACTACTTTACTTTTGGAGAAAATTCAAAACATTCATTATTCAATAGGGCCCAAACTATCAAAAACCAGCGGTTTGAATGAACACACATTTCTTGGTAGAATCATGCAGGACTGAAATTTTTGATGTTTTTCTACTCCTCTCATGAGCCCAAACAAGTCTCTAAAAGCATGAGTTTGCAACTACTTTACTTTTGGAGAAAATTCAAAACATTCATTATTCAATAGAGCCCAATAGCAAAAATCAGGTTTTGAATGAAGAATCACATTTCTTGGTAGAATCATGCAGGATTGAAATTTTTGATGGTTTTTTACTCCTCTCAACAGCCCAAACAAGTTTCTAAAAGGATGAGTTTGCAACTACTTTACTTTTGGAGAAAATTCAAAACATTCATTATTCAATAGGGCCCAAACTATCAAAAACCAGCGGTTTCAATGAACACACATTTCTTGGTAGAATCATGCAGGACTGAAATTTTTGATGTTTTTCTACTCCTCTCATGAGCCCAAACAAGTCTCTAAAAGCATGAGTTTGCAACTACTTTACTTTTGGAGAAAATTCAAAACATTCACTATTCAATAGAGCCCAATAGCAAAAATCAGGTTTTGAATGAAGAATCACATTTCTTGGTAAAATCATGCAGGATTGAAATTTTTGATGGTTTTTTACTCCTCTCAACAGCCCAAACAAGTTTCTAAAAGGATGAGTTTGCAACTACTTTACTTTTGGAGAAAATTCAAAACATTCATTATTCAATAGGGCCCAAACTATCAAAAACCAGCGGTTTGAATGAACACACATTTCTTGGTAGAATCATGCAGGACTGAAATTTTTGATGTTTTTCTACTCCTCTCATGAGCCCAAACAAGTCTCTAAAAGCATGAGTTTGCAACTACTTTACTTTTGGAGAAAATTCAAAACATTCATTATTCAATAGAGCCCAATAGCAAAAATCAGGTTTTGAATGAAGAATCACATTTCTTGGTAGAGTCATGCAGGATTGAAATTTTTGATGGTTTTTTACTCCTCTCAACAGCCCAAACAAGTTTCTAAAAGGATGAGTTTGCAACTACTTTACTTTTGGAGAAAATTCAAAACATTCATTATTCAATAGGGCCCAAACTATCAAAAACCAGCGGTTTCAATGAACACACATTTCTTGGTAGAATCATGCAGGACTGAAATTTTTGATGTTTTTCTACTCCTCTCATGAGCCCAAACAAGTCTCTAAAAGCATGAGTTTGCAACTACTTTACTTTTGGAGAAAATTCAAAACATTCACTATTCAATAGAGCCCAATAGCAAAAATCAGGTTTTGAATGAAGAATCACATTTCTTAGTAAAATCATGCAGGATTGAAATTTTTGATGGTTTTTTACTCCTCTCAACAGCCCAAACAAGTTTCTAAAAGGATGAGTTTGCAACTACTTTACTTTTGGAGAAAATTCAAAACATTCATTATTCAATAGGGCCCAAACTATCAAAAACCAGCGGTTTGAATGAACACACATTTCTTGGTAGAATCATGCAGGACTGAAATTTTTGATGTTTTTCTACTCCTCTCATGAGCCCAAACAAGTCTCTAAAAGCATGAGTTTGCAACTACTTTACTTTTGGAGAAAATTCAAAACATTCATTATTCAATAGAGCCCAATAGCAAAAATCAGGTTTTGAATGAAGAATCACATTTCTTGGTAGAATCATGCAGGATTGAAATTTTTGATGGTTTTTTACTCCTCTCAACAGCCCAAACAAGTTTCTAAAAGGATGAGTTTGCAACTACTTTACTTTTGGAGAAAATTCAAAACATTCATTATTCAATAGGGCCCAAACTATCAAAAACCAGCGGTTTCAATGAACACACATTTCTTGGTAGAATCATGCAGGACTGAAATTTTTGATGTTTTTCTACTCCTCTCATGAGCCCAAACAAGTCTCTAAAAGCATGAGTTTGCAACTACTTTACTTTTGGAGAAAATTCAAAACATTCACTATTCAATAGAGCCCAATAGCAAAAATCAGGTTTTGAATGAAGAATCACATTTCTTGGTAAAATCATGCAGGATTGAAATTTTTGATGGTTTTTTACTCCTCTCAACAGCCCAAACAAGTTTCTAAAAGGATGAGTTTGCAACTACTTTACTTTTGGAGAAAATTCAAAACATTCATTATTCAATAGAGCCCAATAGCAAAAATCAGGTTTTGAATGAACAATCACATTTCTTGGTAAAATCATGCAGGATTGAAATTTTTGATGGTTTTGTACTCCTCTCAACAGCCCAAACAAGTTTCTAAAAGGATGAGTTTGCAACTACTTTACTTTTGGAGAAAATTCAAAACATTCATTATTCAATAGGGCCCAAACTATCAAAAACCAGCGGTTTCAATGAACACACATTTCTTGGTAGAATCATGCAGGACTGAAATTTTTGATGTTTTTCTACTCCTCTCATGAGCCCAAACAAGTCTCTAAAAGCATGAGTTTGCAACTACTTTACTTTTGGAGAAAATTCAAAACATTCATTATTCAATAGAGCCCAATAGCAAAAATCAGGTTTTGAATGAAGAATCACATTTCTTGGTAGAATCATGCAGGATTGAAATTTTTGATGGTTTTTTACTCCTCTCAACAGCCCAAACAAGTTTCTAAAAGGATGAGTTTGCAACTACTTTACTTTTGGAGAAAATTCAAAACATTCATTATTCAATAGGGCCCAAACTATCAAAAACCAGCGGTTTCAATGAACACACATTTCTTGGTAGAATCATGCAGGACTGAAATTTTTGATGTTTTTCTACTCCTCTCATGAGCCCAAACAAGTCTCTAAAAGCATGAGTTTGCAACTACTTTACTTTTGGAGAAAATTCAAAACATTCATTATTCAATAGAGCCCAATAGCAAAAATCAGGTTTTGAATGAAGAATCACATTTCTTGGTAGAATCATGCAGGATTGAAATTTTTGATGGTTTTTTACTCCTCTCAACAGCCCAAACAAGTTTCTAAAAGGATGAGTTTGCAACTACTTTACTTTTGGAGAAAATTCAAAACATTCATTATTCAATAGGGCCCAAACTATCAAAAACCAGCGGTTTCAATGAACACACATTTCTTGGTAGAATCATGCAGGACTGAAATTTTTGATGTTTTTCTACTCCTCTCATGAGCCCAAACAAGTCTCTAAAAGCATGAGTTTGCAACTACTTTACTTTTGGAGAAAATTCAAAACATTCATTATTCAATAGAGCCCAATAGCAAAAATCAGGTTTTGAATGAAGAATCACATTTCTTGGTAGAATCATGCAGGATTGAAATTTTTGATGGTTTTTTACTCCTCTCAACAGCCCAAACAAGTTTCTAAAAGGATGAGTTTGCAACTACTTTACTTTTGGAGAAAATTCAAAACATTCATTATTCAAAAGGGCCCAAACTATCAAAAACCATCGGTTTCAATGAACACACATTTCTTGGTAGAATCATGCAGGACTGAAATTTTTGATGTTTTTCTACTCCTCTCATGAGCCCAAACAAGTCTCTAAAAGCATGAGTTTGCAACTACTTTACTTTTGGAGAAAATTCAAAACATTCATTATTCAATAGAGCCCAATAGCAAAAATCAGGTTTTGAATGAAGAATCACATTTCTTGGTAGAATCATGCAGGATTGAAATTTTTGATGGTTTTTTACTCCTCTCAACAGCCCAAACAAGTTTCTAAAAGGATGAGTTTGCAACTACTTTACTTTTGGAGAAAATTCAAAACATTCATTATTCAATAGGGCCCAAACTATCAAAAACCAGCGGTTTCAATGAACACACATTTCTTGGTAGAATCATGCAGGACTGAAATTTTTGATGTTTTTCTACTCCTCTCATGAGCCCAAACAAGTCTCTAAAAGCATGAGTTTGCAACTACTTTACTTTTGGAGAAAATTCAAAACATTCACTATTCAATAGAGCCCAATAGCAAAAATCAGGTTTTGAATGAAGAATCACATTTCTTGGTAAAATCATGCAGGATTGAAATTTTTGATGGTTTTTTACTCCTCTCAACAGCCCAAACAAGTTTCTAAAAGGATGAGTTTGCAACTACTTTACTTTTGGAGAAAATTCAAAACATTCATTCAATAGGGCCCAAACTATCAAAAACCAGCGGTTTCAATGAACACACATTTCTTGGTAGAATCATGCAGGACTGAAATTTTTGATGTTTTTCTACTCCTCTCATGAGCCCAAACAAGTCTCTAAAAGCATGAGTTTGCAACTACTTTACTTTTGGAGAAAATTCAAAACATTCATTATTCAATAGAGCCCAATAGCAAAAATCAGGTTTTGAATGAAGAATCACATTTCTTGGTAGAATCATGCAGGATTGAAATTTTTGATGGTTTTTTACTCCTCTCAACAGCCCAAACAAGTTTCTAAAAGGATGAGTTTGCAACTACTTTACTTTTGGAGAAAATTCAAAACATTCATTATTCAATAGGGCCCAAACTATCAAAAACCAGCGGTTTCAATGAACACACATTTCTTGGTAGAATCATGCAGGACTGAAATTTTTGATGTTTTTCTACTCCTCTCATGAGCCCAAACAAGTCTCTAAAAGCATGAGTTTGCAACTACTTTACTTTTGGAGAAAATTCAAAACATTCACTATTCAATAGAGCCCAATAGCAAAAATCAGGTTTTGAATGAAGAATCACATTTCTTAGTAAAATCATGCAGGATTGAAATTTTTGATGGTTTTTTACTCCTCTCAACAGCCCAAACAAGTTTCTAAAAGGATGAGTTTGCAACTACTTTACTTTTGGAGAAAATTCAAAACATTCATTATTCAATAGGGCCCAAACTATCAAAAACCAGCGGTTTGAATGAACACACATTTCTTGGTAGAATCATGCAGGACTGAAATTTTTGATGTTTTTCTACTCCTCTCATGAGCCCAAACAAGTCTCTAAAAGCATGAGTTTGCAACTACTTTACTTTTGGAGAAAATTCAAAACATTCATTATTCAATAGAGCCCAATAGCAAAAATCAGGTTTTGAATGAAGAATCACATTTCTTGGTAGAATCATGCAGGATTGAAATTTTTGATGGTTTTTTACTCCTCTCAACAGCCCAAACAAGTTTCTAAAAGGATGAGTTTGCAACTACTTTACTTTTGGAGAAAATTCAAAACATTCATTATTCAATAGGGCCCAAACTATCAAAAACCAGCGGTTTCAATGAACACACATTTCTTGGTAGAATCATGCAGGACTGAAATTTTTGATGTTTTTCTACTCCTCTCATGAGCCCAAACAAGTCTCTAAAAGCATGAGTTTGCAACTACTTTACTTTTGGAGAAAATTCAAAACATTCACTATTCAATAGAGCCCAATAGCAAAAATCAGGTTTTGAATGAAGAATCACATTTCTTGGTAAAATCATGCAGGATTGAAATTTTTGATGGTTTTTTACTCCTCTCAAGAGCCCAAACAAGTTTCTAAAAGGATGAGTTTGCAACTACTTTACTTTTGGAGAAAATTCAAAACATTCATTATTCAATAGGGCCCAAACTATCAAAAACCAGCGGTTTCAATGAACACACATTTCTTGGTAGAATCATGCAGGACTGAAATTTTTGATGTTTTTCTACTCCTCTCATGAGCCCAAACAAGTCTCTAAAAGCATGAGTTTGCAACTACTTTACTTTTGGAGAAAATTCAAAACATTCATTATTCAATAGAGCCCAATAGCAAAAATCAGGTTTTGAATGAAGAATCACATTTCTTGGTAGAATCATGCAGGATTGAAATTTTTGATGGTTTTTTACTCCTCTCAACAGCCCAAACAAGTTTCTAAAAGGATGAGTTTGCAACTACTTTACTTTTGGAGAAAATTCAAAACATTCATTATTCAATAGGGCCCAAACTATCAAAAACCAGCGGTTTCAATGAACACACATTTCTTGGTAGAATCATGCAGGACTGAAATTTTTGATGTTTTTCTACTCCTCTCATGAGCCCAAACAAGTCTCTAAAAGCATGAGTTTGCAACTACTTTACTTTTGGAGAAAATTCAAAACATTCACTATTCAATAGAGCCCAATAGCAAAAATCAGGTTTTGAATGAAGAATCACATTTCTTGGTAGAATCATGCAGGATTGAAATTTTTGATGGTTTTTTACTCCTCTCAACAGCCCAAACAAGTTTCTAAAAGAATGAGTTTGCAACTACTTTACTTTTGGAGAAAATTCAAAACATTCATTATTCAATAGGGCCCAAACTATCAAAAACCAGCGGTTTCAATGAACACACATTTCTTGGTAGAATCATGCAGGACTGAAATTTTTGATGTTTTTCTACTCCTCTCATGAGCCCAAACAAGTCTCTAAAAGCATGAGTTTGCAACTACTTTACTTTTGGAGAAAATTCAAAACATTCACTATTCAATAGAGCCCAATAGCAAAAATCAGGTTTTGAATGAAGAATCACATTTCTTAGTAAAATCATGCAGGATTGAAATTTTTGATGGTTTTTTACTCCTCACAAGAGCCCAAACAAGTTTCTAAAAGGATGAGTTTGCAACTACTTTACTTTTGGAGAAAATTCAAAACATTCATTATTCAGTAGGGCCCAAACTATCAAAAACCAGCGGTTTCAATGAACACACATTTCTTGGTAGAATCATGCAGGACTGAAATTTTTGATGTTTTTCTACTCCTCTCATGAGCCCAAACAAGTCTCTAAAAGCATGAGTTTGCAACTACTTTACTTTTGGAGAAAATTCAAAACATTCATTATTCAATAGAGCCCAATAGCAAAAATCAGGTTTTGAATGAAGAATCACATTTCTTGGTAGAATCATGCAGGATTGAAATTTTTGATGGTTTTTTACTCCTCTCAACAGCCCAAACAAGTTTCTAAAAGGATGAGTTTGCAACTACTTTACTTTTGGAGAAAATTCAAAACATTCATTATTCAATAGGGCCCAAACTATCAAAAACCAGCGGTTTCAATGAACACACATTTCTTGGTAGAATCATGCAGGACTAAAATTTTTGATGTTTTTCTACTCCTCTCATGAGCCCAAACAAGTCTCTAAAAGCATGAGTTTGCAACTACTTTACTTTTGGAGAAAATTCAAAACATTCACTATTCAATAGAGCCCAATAGCAAAAATCAGGTTTTGAATGAAGAATCACATTTCTTAGTAAAATCATGCAGGATTGAAATTTTTGATGGTTTTTTACTCCTCTCAAGAGCCCAAACAAGTTTCTAAAAGGATGAGTTTGCAACTACTTTACTTTTGGAGAAAATTCAAAACATTCATTATTCAATAGGGCCCAAACTATCAAAAACCAGCGGTTTCAATGAACACACATTTCTTGGTAGAATCATGCAGGACTGAAATTTTTGATGTTTTTCTACTCCTCTCATGAGCCCAAACAAGTCTCTAAAAGCATGAGTTTGCAACTACTTTACTTTTGGAGAAAATTCAAAACATTCATTATTCAATAGAGCCCAATAGCAAAAATCAGGTTTTGAATGAAGAATCACATTTCTTGGTAGAATCATGCAGGATTGAAATTTTTGATGGTTTTTTACTCCTCTCAACAGCCCAAACAAGTTTCTAAAAGGATGAGTTTGCAACTACTTTACTTTTGGAGAAAATTCAAAACATTCATTATTCAATAGGGCCCAAACTATCAAAAACCAGCGGTTTCAATGAACACACATTTCTTGGTAGAATCATGCAGGACTGAAATTTTTGATGTTTTTCTACTCCTCTCATGAGCCCAAACAAGTCTCTAAAAGCATGAGTTTGCAACTACTTTACTTTTGGAGAAAATTCAAAACATTCACTATTCAATAGAGCCCAATAGCAAAAATCAGGTTTTGAATGAAGAATCACATTTCTTAGTAAAATCATGCAGGATTGAAATTTTTGATGGTTTTTTACTCCTCTCAAGAGCCCAAACAAGTTTCTAAAAGGATGAGTTTGCAACTACTTTACTTTTGGAGAAAATTCAAAACATTCATTATTCAATAGGGCCCAAACTATCAAAAACCAGCGGTTTGAATGAACACACATTTCTTGGTAGAATCATGCAGGACTGAAATTTTTGATGTTTTTCTACTCCTCTCATGAGCCCAAACAAGTCTCTAAAAGCATGAGTTTGCAACTACTTTACTTTTGGAGAAAATTCAAAACATTCATTATTCAATAGAGCCCAATAGCAAAAATCAGGTTTTGAATGAAGAATCACATTTCTTGGTAGAATCATGCAGGATTGAAATTTTTGATGGTTTTTTACTCCTCTCAACAGCCCAAACAAGTTTCTAAAAGGATGAGTTTGCAACTACTTTACTTTTGGAGAAAATTCAAAACATTCATTATTCAATAGGGCCCAAACTATCAAAAACCAGCGGTTTCAATGAACACACATTTCTTGGTAGAATCATGCAGGACTGAAATTTTTGATGTTTTTCTACTCCTCTCATGAGCCCAAACAAGTCTCTAAAAGCATGAGTTTGCAACTACTTTACTTTTGGAGAAAATTCAAAACATTCATTATTCAATAGAGCCCAATAGCAAAAATCAGGTTTTGAATGAAGAATCACATTTCTTGGTAGAATCATGCAGGATTGAAATTTTTGATGGTTTTTTACTCCTCTCAACAGCCCAAACAAGTTTCTAAAAGGATGAGTTTGCAACTACTTTACTTTTGGAGAAAATTCAAAACATTCATTATTCAATAGGGCCAAACTATCAAAAACCAGCGGTTTCAATAAACACACATTTCTTGGTAGAATCATGCAGGACTGAAATTTTTGATGTTTTTCTACTCCTCTCATGAGCCCAAACAAGTCTCTAAAAGCATGAGTTTGCAACTACTTTACTTTTGGAGAAAATTCAAAACATTCACTATTCAATAGAGCCCAATAGCAAAAATCAGGTTTTGAATGAAGAATCACATTTCTTGGTAAAATCATGCAGGATTGAAATTTTTGATGGTTTTTTACTCCTCTCAACAGCCCAAACAAGTTTCTAAAAGGATGAGTTTGCAACTACTTTACTTTTGGAGAAAATTCAAAACATTCATTATTCAATAGGGCCCAAACTATCAAAAACCAGCGGTTTCAATGAACACACATTTCTTGGTAGAATCATGCAGGACTGAAATTTTTGATGTTTTTCTACTCCTCTCATGAGCCCAAACAAGTCTCTAAAAGCATGAGTTTGCAACTACTTTACTTTTGGAGAAAATTCAAAACATTCATTATTCAATAGAGCCCAATAGCAAAAATCAGGTTTTGAATGAAGAATCACATTTCTTGGTAGAATCATGCAGGATTGAAATTTTTGATGGTTTTTTACTCCTCTCAACAGCCCAAACAAGTTTCTAAAAGGATGAGTTTGCAACTACTTTACTTTTGGAGAAAATTCAAAACATTCATTATTCAATAGGGCCCAAACTATCAAAAACCAGCGGTTTCAATGAACACACATTTCTTGGTAGAATCATGCAGGACTGAAATTTTTGATGTTTTTCTACTCCTCTCATGAGCCCAAACAAGTCTCTAAAAGCATGAGTTTGCAACTACTTTACTTTTGGAGAAAATTCAAAACATTCATTATTCAATAGAGCCCAATAGCAAAAATCAGGTTTTGAATGAAGAATCACATTTCTTGGTAAAATCATGCAGGATTGAAATTTTTGATGGTTTTTTTACTCCTCTCAACAGCCCAAACAAGTTTCTAAAAGGATGAGTTTGCAACTACTTTACTTTTGGAGAAAATTCAAAACATTCATTGTTCAATAGGGCCCAAACTATCAAAAACCAGCGGTTTCAATGAACACACATTTCTTTGTAGAATCATGCAGGACTGAAATTTTTGATGTTTTTCTACTCCTCTCATGAGCCCAAACAAGTATCTAAAAGCATGAGTTTGCAACTACTTTACTTTTGGAGAAAATTCAAAACATTCACTATTCAATAGAGCCCAATAGCAAAAATCAGGTTTTGAATGAAGAATCACATTTCTTAGTAAAATCGTGCAGGATTGAAATTTTTGATGGTTTTTTACTCCTCTCAAGAGCCCAAACAAGTTTCTAAAAGGATGAGTTTGCAACTACTTTACTTTTGGAGAAAATTCAAAACATTCATTATTCAATAGGGCCCAAACTATCAAAAACCAGCGGTTTGAATGAACACACATTTCTTGGTAGAATCATGCAGGACTGAAATTTTTGATGTTTTTCTACTCCTCTCATGAGCCCAAACAAGTCTCTAAAAGCATGAGTTTGCAACTACTTTACTTTTGGAGAAAATTCAAAACATTCATTATTCAATAGAGCCCAATAGCAAAAATCAGGTTTTGAATGAAGAATCACATTTCTTGGTAGAATCATGCAGGATTGAAATTTTTGATGGTTTTTTACTCCTCTCAACAGCCCAAACAAGTTTCTAAAAGGATGAGTTTGCAACTACTTTACTTTTGGAGAAAATTCAAAACATTCATTATTCAATACGGCCCAAACTATCAAAAACCAGCGGTTTCAATGAACACACATTTCTTGGTAGAATCATGCAGGACTGAAATTTTTGATGTTTTTCTACTCCTCTCATGAGCCCAAACAAGTCTCCAAAAGCATGAGCTTGCAACTACTTTACTTTTGGAGAAAATTCAAAACATTCACTATTCAATAGAGCCCAATAGCAAAAATCAGGTTTTGAATGAAGAATCACATTTCTTGGTAAAATCATGCAGGATTGAAATTTTTGATGGTTTTTTACTCCTCTCAACAGCCCAAACAAGTTTCTAAAAGGATGAGTTTGCAACTACTTTACTTTTGGAGAAAATTCAAAACATTCATTATTCAATAGGGCCCAAACAATCAAAAACCAGCGGTTTCAATGAACACACATTTCTTGGTAGAATCATGCAGGAATGAAATTTTTGATGTTTTTCTACTCCTCTCATGAGCCCAAACAAGTCTCTAAAAGCATGAGTTTGCAACTACTTTACTTTTGGAGAAAATTCAAAACATTCACTATTCAATAGAGCCCAATAGCAAAAATCAGGTTTTGAATGAAGAATCACATTTCTTGGTAATATCATGCAGGATTGAAATTTTTGACGGTTTTTTACTCCTCTCAACAGCCCAAACAAGTTTCTAAAAGGATGAGTTTGCAACTACTTTACTTTTGGAGAAAATTCAAAACATTCATTGTTCAATAGGGCCCAAACTATCAAAAACCAGCGTTCTCAATGAACACACATTTCTTGGTAGAATCATGCAGGACTGAAATTTTTGATGTTTTTCTACTCCTCTCATGAGCCCAAACAAGTCTCTAAAAGCATGAGTTTGCAACTACTTTACTTTTGGAGAAAATTCAAAACATTCACTATTCAATAGAGCCCAATAGCAAAAATCAGGTTTTGAATGAAGAATCACATTTCTTGGTAAAATCATGCAGGATTGAAATTTTTGATGGTTTTTTACTCCTCTCAACAGCCCAAACAAGTTTCTAAAAGGATGAGTTTGCAACTACTTTACTTTTGGAGAAAATTCAAAACATTCATTATTCAATAGGGCCCAAACTATCAAAAACCAGCGGTTTCAATGAACACACATTTCTTGGTAGAATCATGCAGGACTGAAATTTTTGATGTTTTTCTACTCCTCTCATGAGCCCAAACAAGTCTCTAAAAGCATGAGTTTGCAACTACTTTACTTTTGGAGAAAATTCAAAACATTCATTATTCAATAGAGCCCAATAGCAAAAATCAGGTTTTGAATGAAGAATCACATTTCTTGGTAGAATCATGCAGGATTGAAATTTTTGATGGTTTTTTACTCCTCTCAACAGCCCAAACAAGTTTCTAAAAGGATGAGTTTGCAACTACTTTACTTTTGGAGAAAATTCAAAACATTCATTATTCAATAGGGCCCAAACTATCAAAAACCAGCGGTTTCAATGAACACACATTTCTTGGTAGAATCATGCAGGACTGAAATTTTTGATGTTTTTCTACTCCTCTCATGAGCCCAAACAAGTCTCTAAAAGCATGAGTTTGCAACTACTTTACTTTTGGAGAAAATTCAAAACATTCATTATTCAATAGAGCCCAATAGCAAAAATCAGGTTTTGAATGAAGAATCACATTTCTTGGTAGAATCATGCAGGATTGAAATTTTTGATGGTTTTTTACTCCTCTCAACAGCCCAAACAAGTTTCTAAAAGGATGAGTTTGCAACTACTTTACTTTTGGAGAAAATTCAAAACATTCATTATTCAAAAGGGCCCAAACGATCAAAAACCATCGGTTTCAATGAACACACATTTCTTGGTAGAATCATGCAGGACTGAAATTTTTGATGTTTTTCTACTCCTCTCATGAGCCCAAACAAGTCTCTAAAAGCATGAGTTTGCAACTACTTTACTTTTGGAGAAAATTCAAAACATTCATTATTCAATAGAGCCCAATAGCAAAAATCAGGTTTTGAATGAAGAATCACATTTCTTGGTAAAATCATGCAGGATTGAAATTTTTGATGGTTTTTTACTCCTCTCAACAGCCCAAACAAGTTTCTAAAAGGATGAGTTTGCAACTACTTTACTTTTGGAGAAAATTCAAAACATTCATTATTCAATAGGGCCCAAACTATCAAAAACCAGCGGTTTCAATGAACACACATTTCTTGGTAGAATCATGCAGGACTGAAATTTTTGATGTTTTTCTACTCCTCTCATGAGCCCAAACAAGTATCTAAAAGCATGAGTTTGCAACTACTTTACTTTTGGAGAAAATTCAAAACATTCACTATTCAATAGAGCCCAATAGCAAAAATCAGGTTTTGAATGAAGAATCACATTTCTTAGTAAAATCATGCAGGAT
Organism: Dendrobates tinctorius; assembly: GCF_039654945.1. NCBI lineage: Eukaryota > Metazoa > Chordata > Amphibia > Anura > Dendrobatidae > Dendrobates > Dendrobates tinctorius. The sequence goes on from NW_027361713.1 coordinate 23,577,568, forward strand.
TGAAATTTTTGATGGTTTTTTACTCCTCTCAACAGCCCAAACAAGTTTCTAAAAGGATGAGTTTGCAACTACTTTACTTTTGGAGAAAATTCAAAACATTCATTATTCAATAGGGCCCAAACTATCAAAAACCAGCGGTTTGAATGAACACACATTTCTTGGTAGAATCATGCAGGACTGAAATTTTTGATGTTTTTCTACTCCTATCATGAGCCCAAACAAGTCTCTAAAAGCATGAGTTTGCAACTACTTTACTTTTGGAGAAAATTCAAAACATTCATTATTCAATAGGGCCCAAACTATCAAAAACCAGCGGTTTCAATGAACACACATTTCTTGGTAGAATCATGCAGGACTGAAATTTTTGATGTTTTTCTACTCCTCTCATGAGCCCAAACAAGTCTCTAAAAGCATGAGTTTGCAACTACTTTACTTTTGGAGAAAATTCAAAACATTCATTATTCAATAGAGCCCAATAGCAAAAATCAGGTTTTGAATGAAGAATCACATTTCTTGGTAGAATCATGCAGGATTGAAATTTTTGATGGTTTTTTACTCCTCTCAACAGCCCAAACAAGTTTCTAAAAGGATGAGTTTGCAACTACTTTACTTTTGGAGAAAATTCAAAACATTCATTATTCAATAGGGCCCAAACTATCAAAAACCAGCGGTTTCAATGAGCACACATTTCTTGGTAGAATCATGCAGGACTGAAATTTTTGATGTTTTTCTACTCCTCTCATGAGCCCAAACAAGTATCTAAAAGCATGAGTTTGCAACTACTTTACTTTTGGAGAAAATTCAAAACATTCACTATTCAATAGAGCCCAATAGCAAAAATCAGGTTTTGAATGAAGAATCACATTTCTTAGTAAAATCATGCAGGATTGAAATTTTTGATGGTTTTTTACTCCTCTCAAGAGCCCAAACAAGTTTCTAAAAGGATGAGTTTGCAACTACTTTACTTTTGGAGAAAATTCAAAACATTCATTATTCAATAGGGCCCAAACTATCAAAAACCAGCGGTTTGAATGAACACACATTTCTTGGTAGAATCATGCAGGACTGAAATTTTTGATGTTTTTCTACTCCTCTCATGAGCCCAAACAAGTCTCTAAAAGCATGAGTTTGCAACTACTTTACTTTTGGAGAAAATTCAAAACATTCACTATTCAATAGAGCCCAATAGCAAAAATCAGGTTTTGAATGAAGAATCACATTTCTTGGTAAAATCATGCAGGATTGAAATTTTTGATGGTTTTTTACTCCTCTCAACAGCCCAAACAAGTTTCTAAAAGGATGAGTTTGCAACTACTTTACTTTTGGAGAAAATTCAAAACATTCATTATTCAATAGGGCCCAAACTATCAAAAACCAGCGGTTTCAATGAACACACATTTCTTGGTAGAATCATGCAGGACTGAAATTTTTGATGTTTTTCTACTCCTCTCATGAGCCCAAACAAGTCTCTAAAAGCATGAGTTTGCAACTACTTTACTTTTGGAGAAAATTCAAAACATTCATTATTCAATAGAGCCCAATAGCAAAAATCAGGTTTTGAATGAAGAATCACATTTCTTGGTAGAATCATGCAGGATTGAAATTTTTGATGGTTTTTTACTCCTCTCAACAGCCCAAACAAGTTTCTAAAAGGATGAGTTTGCAACTACTTTACTTTTGGAGAAAATTCAAAACATTCATTATTCAATAGGGCCCAAACTATCAAAAACCAGCGGTTTCAATGAACACACATTTCTTGGTAGAATCATGCAGGACTGAAATTTTTGATGTTTTTCTACTCCTCTCATGAGCCCAAACAAGTCTCTAAAAGCATGAGTTTGCAACTACTTTACTTTTGGAGAAAATTCAAAACATTCATTATTCAATAGAGCCCAATAGCAAAAATCAGGTTTTGAATGAAGAATCACATTTCTTGGTAGAATCATGCAGGATTGAAATTTTTGATGGTTTTTTACTCCTCTCAACAGCCCAAACAAGTTTCTAAAAGGATGAGTTTGCAACTACTTTACTTTTGGAGAAAATTCAAAACATTCATTATTCAAAAGGGCCCAAACTATCAAAAACCAGCGGTTTCAATGAACACACATTTCTTGGTAGAATCATGCAGGACTGAAATTTTTGATGTTTTTCTACTCCTCTCATGAGCCCAAACAAGTCTCTAAAAGCATGAGTTTGCAACTACTTTACTTTTGGAGAAAATTCAAAACATTCATTATTCAATAGAGCCCAATAGCAAAAATCAGGTTTTGAATGAAGAATCACATTTCTTGGTAGAATCATGCAGGATTGAAATTTTTGATGGTTTTTTACTCCTCTCAACAGCCCAAACAAGTTTCTAAAAGGATGAGTTTGCAACTACTTTACTTTTGGAGAAAATTCAAAACATTCATTATTCAATAGGGCCCAAACTATCAAAAACCAGCGGTTTCAATGAACACACATTTCTTGGTAGAATCATGCAGGACTGAAATTTTTGATGTTTTTCTACTCCTCTCATGAGCCCAAACAAGTCTCTAAAAGCATGAGTTTGCAACTACTTTACTTTTGGAGAAAATTCAAAACATTCACTATTCAATAGAGCCCAATAGCAAAAATCAGGTTTTGAATGAAGAATCACATTTCTTGGTAAAATCATGCAGGATTGAAATTTTTGATGGTTTTTTACTCCTCTCAACAGCCCAAACAAGTTTCTAAAAGGATGAGTTTGCAACTACTTTACTTTTGGAGAAAATTCAAAACATTCATTCAATAGGGCCCAAACTATCAAAAACCAGCGGTTTCAATGAACACACATTTCTTGGTAGAATCATGCAGGACTGAAATTTTTGATGTTTTTCTACTCCTCTCATGAGCCCAAACAAGTCTCTAAAAGCATGAGTTTGCAACTACTTTACTTTTGGAGAAAATTCAAAACATTCATTATTCAATAGAGCCCAATAGCAAAAATCAGGTTTTGAATGAAGAATCACATTTCTTGGTAGAATCATGCAGGATTGAAATTTTTGATGGTTTTTTACTCCTCTCAACAGCCCAAACAAGTTTCTAAAAGGATGAGTTTGCAACTACTTTACTTTTGGAGAAAATTCAAAACATTCATTATTCAATAGGGCCCAAACTATCAAAAACCAGCGGTTTCAATGAACACACATTTCTTGGTAGAATCATGCAGGACTGAAATTTTTGATGTTTTTCTACTCCTCTCATGAGCCCAAACAAGTCTCTAAAAGCATGAGTTTGCAACTACTTTACTTTTGGAGAAAATTCAAAACATTCACTATTCAATAGAGCCCAATAGCAAAAATCAGGTTTTGAATGAAGAATCACATTTCTTAGTAAAATCATGCAGGATTGAAATTTTTGATGGTTTTTTACTCCTCTCAACAGCCCAAACAAGTTTCTAAAAGGATGAGTTTGCAACTACTTTACTTTTGGAGAAAATTCAAAACATTCATTATTCAATAGGGCCCAAACTATCAAAAACCAGCGGTTTGAATGAACACACATTTCTTGGTAGAATCATGCAGGACTGAAATTTTTGATGTTTTTCTACTCCTCTCATGAGCCCAAACAAGTCTCTAAAAGCATGAGTTTGCAACTACTTTACTTTTGGAGAAAATTCAAAACATTCATTATTCAATAGAGCCCAATAGCAAAAATCAGGTTTTGAATGAAGAATCACATTTCTTGGTAGAATCATGCAGGATTGAAATTTTTGATGGTTTTTTACTCCTCTCAACAGCCCAAACAAGTTTCTAAAAGGATGAGTTTGCAACTACTTTACTTTTGGAGAAAATTCAAAACATTCATTATTCAATAGGGCCCAAACTATCAAAAACCAGCGGTTTCAATGAACACACATTTCTTGGTAGAATCATGCAGGACTGAAATTTTTGATGTTTTTCTACTCCTCTCATGAGCCCAAACAAGTCTCTAAAAGCATGAGTTTGCAACTACTTTACTTTTGGAGAAAATTCAAAACATTCACTATTCAATAGAGCCCAATAGCAAAAATCAGGTTTTGAATGAAGAATCACATTTCTTGGTAAAATCATGCAGGATTGAAATTTTTGATGGTTTTTTACTCCTCTCAAGAGCCCAAACAAGTTTCTAAAAGGATGAGTTTGCAACTACTTTACTTTTGGAGAAAATTCAAAACATTCATTATTCAATAGGGCCCAAACTATCAAAAACCAGCGGTTTCAATGAACACACATTTCTTGGTAGAATCATGCAGGACTGAAATTTTTGATGTTTTTCTACTCCTCTCATGAGCCCAAACAAGTCTCTAAAAGCATGAGTTTGCAACTACTTTACTTTTGGAGAAAATTCAAAACATTCATTATTCAATAGAGCCCAATAGCAAAAATCAGGTTTTGAATGAAGAATCACATTTCTTGGTAGAATCATGCAGGATTGAAATTTTTGATGGTTTTTTACTCCTCTCAACAGCCCAAACAAGTTTCTAAAAGGATGAGTTTGCAACTACTTTACTTTTGGAGAAAATTCAAAACATTCATTATTCAATAGGGCCCAAACTATCAAAAACCAGCGGTTTCAATGAACACACATTTCTTGGTAGAATCATGCAGGACTGAAATTTTTGATGTTTTTCTACTCCTCTCATGAGCCCAAACAAGTCTCTAAAAGCATGAGTTTGCAACTACTTTACTTTTGGAGAAAATTCAAAACATTCACTATTCAATAGAGCCCAATAGCAAAAATCAGGTTTTGAATGAAGAATCACATTTCTTGGTAGAATCATGCAGGATTGAAATTTTTGATGGTTTTTTACTCCTCTCAACAGCCCAAACAAGTTTCTAAAAGAATGAGTTTGCAACTACTTTACTTTTGGAGAAAATTCAAAACATTCATTATTCAATAGGGCCCAAACTATCAAAAACCAGCGGTTTCAATGAACACACATTTCTTGGTAGAATCATGCAGGACTGAAATTTTTGATGTTTTTCTACTCCTCTCATGAGCCCAAACAAGTCTCTAAAAGCATGAGTTTGCAACTACTTTACTTTTGGAGAAAATTCAAAACATTCACTATTCAATAGAGCCCAATAGCAAAAATCAGGTTTTGAATGAAGAATCACATTTCTTAGTAAAATCATGCAGGATTGAAATTTTTGATGGTTTTTTACTCCTCACAAGAGCCCAAACAAGTTTCTAAAAGGATGAGTTTGCAACTACTTTACTTTTGGAGAAAATTCAAAACATTCATTATTCAGTAGGGCCCAAACTATCAAAAACCAGCGGTTTCAATGAACACACATTTCTTGGTAGAATCATGCAGGACTGAAATTTTTGATGTTTTTCTACTCCTCTCATGAGCCCAAACAAGTCTCTAAAAGCATGAGTTTGCAACTACTTTACTTTTGGAGAAAATTCAAAACATTCATTATTCAATAGAGCCCAATAGCAAAAATCAGGTTTTGAATGAAGAATCACATTTCTTGGTAGAATCATGCAGGATTGAAATTTTTGATGGTTTTTTACTCCTCTCAACAGCCCAAACAAGTTTCTAAAAGGATGAGTTTGCAACTACTTTACTTTTGGAGAAAATTCAAAACATTCATTATTCAATAGGGCCCAAACTATCAAAAACCAGCGGTTTCAATGAACACACATTTCTTGGTAGAATCATGCAGGACTAAAATTTTTGATGTTTTTCTACTCCTCTCATGAGCCCAAACAAGTCTCTAAAAGCATGAGTTTGCAACTACTTTACTTTTGGAGAAAATTCAAAACATTCACTATTCAATAGAGCCCAATAGCAAAAATCAGGTTTTGAATGAAGAATCACATTTCTTAGTAAAATCATGCAGGATTGAAATTTTTGATGGTTTTTTACTCCTCTCAAGAGCCCAAACAAGTTTCTAAAAGGATGAGTTTGCAACTACTTTACTTTTGGAGAAAATTCAAAACATTCATTATTCAATAGGGCCCAAACTATCAAAAACCAGCGGTTTCAATGAACACACATTTCTTGGTAGAATCATGCAGGACTGAAATTTTTGATGTTTTTCTACTCCTCTCATGAGCCCAAACAAGTCTCTAAAAGCATGAGTTTGCAACTACTTTACTTTTGGAGAAAATTCAAAACATTCATTATTCAATAGAGCCCAATAGCAAAAATCAGGTTTTGAATGAAGAATCACATTTCTTGGTAGAATCATGCAGGATTGAAATTTTTGATGGTTTTTTACTCCTCTCAACAGCCCAAACAAGTTTCTAAAAGGATGAGTTTGCAACTACTTTACTTTTGGAGAAAATTCAAAACATTCATTATTCAATAGGGCCCAAACTATCAAAAACCAGCGGTTTCAATGAACACACATTTCTTGGTAGAATCATGCAGGACTGAAATTTTTGATGTTTTTCTACTCCTCTCATGAGCCCAAACAAGTCTCTAAAAGCATGAGTTTGCAACTACTTTACTTTTGGAGAAAATTCAAAACATTCACTATTCAATAGAGCCCAATAGCAAAAATCAGGTTTTGAATGAAGAATCACATTTCTTAGTAAAATCATGCAGGATTGAAATTTTTGATGGTTTTTTACTCCTCTCAAGAGCCCAAACAAGTTTCTAAAAGGATGAGTTTGCAACTACTTTACTTTTGGAGAAAATTCAAAACATTCATTATTCAATAGGGCCCAAACTATCAAAAACCAGCGGTTTGAATGAACACACATTTCTTGGTAGAATCATGCAGGACTGAAATTTTTGATGTTTTTCTACTCCTCTCATGAGCCCAAACAAGTCTCTAAAAGCATGAGTTTGCAACTACTTTACTTTTGGAGAAAATTCAAAACATTCATTATTCAATAGAGCCCAATAGCAAAAATCAGGTTTTGAATGAAGAATCACATTTCTTGGTAGAATCATGCAGGATTGAAATTTTTGATGGTTTTTTACTCCTCTCAACAGCCCAAACAAGTTTCTAAAAGGATGAGTTTGCAACTACTTTACTTTTGGAGAAAATTCAAAACATTCATTATTCAATAGGGCCCAAACTATCAAAAACCAGCGGTTTCAATGAACACACATTTCTTGGTAGAATCATGCAGGACTGAAATTTTTGATGTTTTTCTACTCCTCTCATGAGCCCAAACAAGTCTCTAAAAGCATGAGTTTGCAACTACTTTACTTTTGGAGAAAATTCAAAACATTCATTATTCAATAGAGCCCAATAGCAAAAATCAGGTTTTGAATGAAGAATCACATTTCTTGGTAGAATCATGCAGGATTGAAATTTTTGATGGTTTTTTACTCCTCTCAACAGCCCAAACAAGTTTCTAAAAGGATGAGTTTGCAACTACTTTACTTTTGGAGAAAATTCAAAACATTCATTATTCAATAGGGCCAAACTATCAAAAACCAGCGGTTTCAATAAACACACATTTCTTGGTAGAATCATGCAGGACTGAAATTTTTGATGTTTTTCTACTCCTCTCATGAGCCCAAACAAGTCTCTAAAAGCATGAGTTTGCAACTACTTTACTTTTGGAGAAAATTCAAAACATTCACTATTCAATAGAGCCCAATAGCAAAAATCAGGTTTTGAATGAAGAATCACATTTCTTGGTAAAATCATGCAGGATTGAAATTTTTGATGGTTTTTTACTCCTCTCAACAGCCCAAACAAGTTTCTAAAAGGATGAGTTTGCAACTACTTTACTTTTGGAGAAAATTCAAAACATTCATTATTCAATAGGGCCCAAACTATCAAAAACCAGCGGTTTCAATGAACACACATTTCTTGGTAGAATCATGCAGGACTGAAATTTTTGATGTTTTTCTACTCCTCTCATGAGCCCAAACAAGTCTCTAAAAGCATGAGTTTGCAACTACTTTACTTTTGGAGAAAATTCAAAACATTCATTATTCAATAGAGCCCAATAGCAAAAATCAGGTTTTGAATGAAGAATCACATTTCTTGGTAGAATCATGCAGGATTGAAATTTTTGATGGTTTTTTACTCCTCTCAACAGCCCAAACAAGTTTCTAAAAGGATGAGTTTGCAACTACTTTACTTTTGGAGAAAATTCAAAACATTCATTATTCAATAGGGCCCAAACTATCAAAAACCAGCGGTTTCAATGAACACACATTTCTTGGTAGAATCATGCAGGACTGAAATTTTTGATGTTTTTCTACTCCTCTCATGAGCCCAAACAAGTCTCTAAAAGCATGAGTTTGCAACTACTTTACTTTTGGAGAAAATTCAAAACATTCATTATTCAATAGAGCCCAATAGCAAAAATCAGGTTTTGAATGAAGAATCACATTTCTTGGTAAAATCATGCAGGATTGAAATTTTTGATGGTTTTTTTACTCCTCTCAACAGCCCAAACAAGTTTCTAAAAGGATGAGTTTGCAACTACTTTACTTTTGGAGAAAATTCAAAACATTCATTGTTCAATAGGGCCCAAACTATCAAAAACCAGCGGTTTCAATGAACACACATTTCTTTGTAGAATCATGCAGGACTGAAATTTTTGATGTTTTTCTACTCCTCTCATGAGCCCAAACAAGTATCTAAAAGCATGAGTTTGCAACTACTTTACTTTTGGAGAAAATTCAAAACATTCACTATTCAATAGAGCCCAATAGCAAAAATCAGGTTTTGAATGAAGAATCACATTTCTTAGTAAAATCGTGCAGGATTGAAATTTTTGATGGTTTTTTACTCCTCTCAAGAGCCCAAACAAGTTTCTAAAAGGATGAGTTTGCAACTACTTTACTTTTGGAGAAAATTCAAAACATTCATTATTCAATAGGGCCCAAACTATCAAAAACCAGCGGTTTGAATGAACACACATTTCTTGGTAGAATCATGCAGGACTGAAATTTTTGATGTTTTTCTACTCCTCTCATGAGCCCAAACAAGTCTCTAAAAGCATGAGTTTGCAACTACTTTACTTTTGGAGAAAATTCAAAACATTCATTATTCAATAGAGCCCAATAGCAAAAATCAGGTTTTGAATGAAGAATCACATTTCTTGGTAGAATCATGCAGGATTGAAATTTTTGATGGTTTTTTACTCCTCTCAACAGCCCAAACAAGTTTCTAAAAGGATGAGTTTGCAACTACTTTACTTTTGGAGAAAATTCAAAACATTCATTATTCAATACGGCCCAAACTATCAAAAACCAGCGGTTTCAATGAACACACATTTCTTGGTAGAATCATGCAGGACTGAAATTTTTGATGTTTTTCTACTCCTCTCATGAGCCCAAACAAGTCTCCAAAAGCATGAGCTTGCAACTACTTTACTTTTGGAGAAAATTCAAAACATTCACTATTCAATAGAGCCCAATAGCAAAAATCAGGTTTTGAATGAAGAATCACATTTCTTGGTAAAATCATGCAGGATTGAAATTTTTGATGGTTTTTTACTCCTCTCAACAGCCCAAACAAGTTTCTAAAAGGATGAGTTTGCAACTACTTTACTTTTGGAGAAAATTCAAAACATTCATTATTCAATAGGGCCCAAACAATCAAAAACCAGCGGTTTCAATGAACACACATTTCTTGGTAGAATCATGCAGGAATGAAATTTTTGATGTTTTTCTACTCCTCTCATGAGCCCAAACAAGTCTCTAAAAGCATGAGTTTGCAACTACTTTACTTTTGGAGAAAATTCAAAACATTCACTATTCAATAGAGCCCAATAGCAAAAATCAGGTTTTGAATGAAGAATCACATTTCTTGGTAATATCATGCAGGATTGAAATTTTTGACGGTTTTTTACTCCTCTCAACAGCCCAAACAAGTTTCTAAAAGGATGAGTTTGCAACTACTTTACTTTTGGAGAAAATTCAAAACATTCATTGTTCAATAGGGCCCAAACTATCAAAAACCAGCGTTCTCAATGAACACACATTTCTTGGTAGAATCATGCAGGACTGAAATTTTTGATGTTTTTCTACTCCTCTCATGAGCCCAAACAAGTCTCTAAAAGCATGAGTTTGCAACTACTTTACTTTTGGAGAAAATTCAAAACATTCACTATTCAATAGAGCCCAATAGCAAAAATCAGGTTTTGAATGAAGAATCACATTTCTTGGTAAAATCATGCAGGATTGAAATTTTTGATGGTTTTTTACTCCTCTCAACAGCCCAAACAAGTTTCTAAAAGGATGAGTTTGCAACTACTTTACTTTTGGAGAAAATTCAAAACATTCATTATTCAATAGGGCCCAAACTATCAAAAACCAGCGGTTTCAATGAACACACATTTCTTGGTAGAATCATGCAGGACTGAAATTTTTGATGTTTTTCTACTCCTCTCATGAGCCCAAACAAGTCTCTAAAAGCATGAGTTTGCAACTACTTTACTTTTGGAGAAAATTCAAAACATTCATTATTCAATAGAGCCCAATAGCAAAAATCAGGTTTTGAATGAAGAATCACATTTCTTGGTAGAATCATGCAGGATTGAAATTTTTGATGGTTTTTTACTCCTCTCAACAGCCCAAACAAGTTTCTAAAAGGATGAGTTTGCAACTACTTTACTTTTGGAGAAAATTCAAAACATTCATTATTCAATAGGGCCCAAACTATCAAAAACCAGCGGTTTCAATGAACACACATTTCTTGGTAGAATCATGCAGGACTGAAATTTTTGATGTTTTTCTACTCCTCTCATGAGCCCAAACAAGTCTCTAAAAGCATGAGTTTGCAACTACTTTACTTTTGGAGAAAATTCAAAACATTCATTATTCAATAGAGCCCAATAGCAAAAATCAGGTTTTGAATGAAGAATCACATTTCTTGGTAGAATCATGCAGGATTGAAATTTTTGATGGTTTTTTACTCCTCTCAACAGCCCAAACAAGTTTCTAAAAGGATGAGTTTGCAACTACTTTACTTTTGGAGAAAATTCAAAACATTCATTATTCAAAAGGGCCCAAACGATCAAAAACCATCGGTTTCAATGAACACACATTTCTTGGTAGAATCATGCAGGACTGAAATTTTTGATGTTTTTCTACTCCTCTCATGAGCCCAAACAAGTCTCTAAAAGCATGAGTTTGCAACTACTTTACTTTTGGAGAAAATTCAAAACATTCATTATTCAATAGAGCCCAATAGCAAAAATCAGGTTTTGAATGAAGAATCACATTTCTTGGTAAAATCATGCAGGATTGAAATTTTTGATGGTTTTTTACTCCTCTCAACAGCCCAAACAAGTTTCTAAAAGGATGAGTTTGCAACTACTTTACTTTTGGAGAAAATTCAAAACATTCATTATTCAATAGGGCCCAAACTATCAAAAACCAGCGGTTTCAATGAACACACATTTCTTGGTAGAATCATGCAGGACTGAAATTTTTGATGTTTTTCTACTCCTCTCATGAGCCCAAACAAGTATCTAAAAGCATGAGTTTGCAACTACTTTACTTTTGGAGAAAATTCAAAACATTCACTATTCAATAGAGCCCAATAGCAAAAATCAGGTTTTGAATGAAGAATCACATTTCTTAGTAAAATCATGCAGGATTGAAATTTTTGATGGTTTTTTACTCCTCTCAACAGCCCAAACAAGTTTCTAAAAGGATGAGTTTGCAACTACTTTACTTTTGGAGAAAATTCAAAACATTCATTATTCAATAGGGCCCAAACTATCAAAAACCAGCGGTTTGAATGAACACACATTTCTTGGTAGAATCATGCAGGACTGAAATTTTTGATGTTTTTCTACTCCTATCATGAGCCCAAACAAGTCTCTAAAAGCATGAGTTTGCAACTACTTTACTTTTGGAGAAAATTCAAAACATTCATTATTCAATAGGGCCCAAACTATCAAAAACCAGCGGTTTCAATGAACACACATTTCTTGGTAGAATCATGCAGGACTGAAATTTTTGATGTTTTTCTACTCCTCTCATGAGCCCAAACAAGTCTCTAAAAGCATGAGTTTGCAACTACTTTACTTTTGGAGAAAATTCAAAACATTCATTATTCAATAGAGCCCAATAGCAAAAATCAGGTTTTGAATGAAGAATCACATTTCTTGGTAGAATCATGCAGGATTGAAATTTTTGATGGTTTTTTACTCCTCTCAACAGCCCAAACAAGTTTCTAAAAGGATGAGTTTGCAACTACTTTACTTTTGGAGAAAATTCAAAACATTCATTATTCAATAGGGCCCAAACTATCAAAAACCAGCGGTTTCAATGAGCACACATTTCTTGGTAGAATCATGCAGGACTGAAATTTTTGATGTTTTTCTACTCCTCTCATGAGCCCAAACAAGTATCTAAAAGCATGAGTTTGCAACTACTTTACTTTTGGAGAAAATTCAAAACATTCACTATTCAATAGAGCCCAATAGCAAAAATCAGGTTTTGAATGAAGAATCACATTTCTTAGTAAAATCATGCAGGATTGAAATTTTTGATGGTTTTTTACTCCTCTCAAGAGCCCAAACAAGTTTCTAAAAGGATGAGTTTGCAACTACTTTACTTTTGGAGAAAATTCAAAACATTCATTATTCAATAGGGCCCAAACTATCAAAAACCAGCGGTTTGAATGAACACACATTTCTTGGTAGAATCATGCAGGACTGAAATTTTTGATGTTTTTCTACTCCTCTCATGAGCCCAAACAAGTCTCTAAAAGCATGAGTTTGCAACTACTTTACTTTTGGAGAAAATTCAAAACATTCACTATTCAATAGAGCCCAATAGCAAAAATCAGGTTTTGAATGAAGAATCACATTTCTTGGTAAAATCATGCAGGATTGAAATTTTTGATGGTTTTTTACTCCTCTCAACAGCCCAAACAAGTTTCTAAAAGGATGAGTTTGCAACTACTTTACTTTTGGAGAAAATTCAAAACATTCATTATTCAATAGGGCCCAAACTATCAAAAACCAGCGGTTTCAATGAACACACATTTCTTGGTAGAATCATGCAGGACTGAAATTTTTGATGTTTTTCTACTCCTCTCATGAGCCCAAACAAGTCTCTAAAAGCATGAGTTTGCAACTACTTTACTTTTGGAGAAAATTCAAAACATTCATTATTCAATAGAGCCCAATAGCAAAAATCAGGTTTTGAATGAAGAATCACATTTCGTGGTAAAATCATGCAGGATTGAAATTTTTGATGGTTTTTTACTCCTCTCAACAGCCCAAACAAGTTTCTAAAAGGATGAGTTTGCAACTACTTTACTTTTGGAGAAAATTCAAGGGGCGTGGCTTGGAGCTCGATGGAGCAGGCTGTGTGAGCTCTGAGCTCTGAGGAAGCCATCCTTGTTAAGCGACGAAGAAAACAAACAAGAAGAATTTTGCCACAAAAATATATTGGACTTAAGAGACCTCGTTCCCAGGAATATTTTGAGACCTTCCTGGAGTCTCTAAGTTGGATTATTCCCAAGATACAGCCCTTTGAATCTGGAGGTGTAGTGACTCAGCAGGTTTTTCCCGCGCCTGCCTTCAGCTGCAGTGGCGCGGCTAAGCAGAGGAGAGAGGAGACGCTGAAGATACTGGCGGGAAAACTAAAAACAGCAGGGGCTTGGGAGCCTGCATAAAGAAGAGGTCAGTGCAGCCGGTACCAGCGGTGGCCCTCGGAAGATTAGAGGACCTGCAACACAGCACAGCAGTGCTGGGGAAAACAGCGGTGCCGGCAACTGAATACAGAGAAAGAGAAAGGAAGAAAGTGCAGCGGCGTCTAAGGAGGAGAGCGGGGGATTAACCAGTGGTGGAGTGACCCGGCGGGAATATCTCTGCTTCTGCTCTCCATTATAACGAAAAGCCCAGGCAAAGGAGAAGAAGAAGCTGCGTGAACTTGCGGGAATTGGCGGGAAAACTAACAGAGGGGGCTCGCGGCCCGGGAGTCAGCTGAAAGAGAAGGACTTTGTTGCGGAGACCAGCGGTGGCCCTCGGAAGATCAGAGGACCAGCGGCGCTGCAGTGCTGGTGAAAATAGCGGCGCCGGCAATTAAGTTGAGAAGAAGAGATCTGAAGACAGTGCAGCGGCGCTTGGGGAGGAGAGCGGGAGATCGATCAACGGTGGAGGACTCTTTCACTTCTGCTCTTCACTAAAATCGAGCGCCCAGACAAAGGTGAGGAGATCGCTGCTAGATAAAAAGACAAGGGAGAAGAAGAGGAGGATCGGTTTACCGGGGAAAAAGACCAGCGACGCATTAAGAAAAGAGCGGGAGAAGCAGATCTTACTAACGGTGGATTGATTTAAACTTTCCCGCGCTTGCTCTTCACAGCAGCGGCGCGCACAAGCGGAGAGGAGGGGAATCTCTGAAGAAAAAGGCGCGAATTCAAACAGTGAGTGTTACCTGTCTTGGAGTGCAAATTAGATACTTTATAGAGAACAACTTATTGTTAGAAACTGTCATCAGAGGTCCAACATCAAAAACAGAGTTCGGTGTGTGTGGGTCCAGACCAGGAGCGAAGCCAAAGAATCCTGAGCAACAAGTTGGAGGATAAATAGGACTTGGTGCCAACAAAAAATCTACAGGGCGGAAAGTCTGAAGTGGTGGCTGACGTATTTGTTGGGGAACTCGGTGGACATTTTGAAGGACTTAATAACTACACGACTGAGTGACAACCATTGGAAAGTCTTCTGCAGTGGGTGAGTGAACGTCTCTGAGGCTGTTATACTAATAGGAGCAGTGGTGGAGTAGTATTGCGGAGGACCTTTTAGCAGCAATTCCTTGTCAGTTCGAGTTCCATACGGGGATTCCCCGAACGGGTCTGTTCTCGATAGAGCGATTCAGTGGTAGTTCCATAGCAACGATCTACGACTGGGAGCAGCAGTAGAGCAGTGCGCTCGTGGGTTCTGAGTGCTGTACCTTATAGAAGGAAGTGCCGAGGTTTCTGCTGGTCGTGGGAACGAGCATCGTGGGACCTGAAAGCAGAGGAGCAGCACGTAAATCGACGATATTATAGAATAGACTTACAAGGTGTCGAAGCTACATTAGAAGGAACAGATTGATACTGGTGCCCCGACTGGAGTGCTCTGCTTTGGATCTTCAGGTTTTCTGACCATTTGTTTACAGGGATTTTGACTCTGAAGTGTTATTTACAAAATTGTCTTTCTTTGCAGTGGTGTCTTTTTCTACTTATTGTGATTTGTTTGGTCTTAGTTGAGGATTTGATATAATAGTTTCCTTATCTTGTATTATAAATAGGCTTGTGTATATCTTACTGGGGATAATCTAAACCGATCCTTCCTGTTATTTAATCTATACTTGCTCTGATACACTTAAACTGTAACAGGTATTGATATTTACTCTTGGCCTAATAATTACTAGACAGGGATACCCTTTTCATTGGCATAATGAGTCAGAGAAACAGTAAAACTAAACAACTAAAGGAAAAGCCTCATAAATCAGACTCAACAGAGCTAGATCAAGCTATCTGTATTAGCCCCCCTACCACTCCTAAAAGTACTAAATTCTCGATTGGGCAGAAAGGGAACACTAATATGATGCAGGAATTAGATATCATCCAAACAGAGATGGACACGACTGTAAAGAGAAAGACTAAGAGAGACGAGCCTAAATTAGGGAGTCCTTCTGTTCTTTCAGACGAAGAAGAATTTTATGAAGCTTCTCCCATACAAAGCCCAGATAAATGTAGGCCTAGATTAGATTTTAGCTCTGTCAGTGAGGACTCAAGTACTCTTACAGGCCTTGATGATATTCAGGCCTCGGAGAAGGGGGCTTCGGAACAATATATCAAAGATATAATGCAAGCCCTTAATAGATCTTTAAAATCTACTTTGGATGAAAACACTAACCGCTTACAAGTTAAAATTGATACAATTAATACTAGGATTGATAAAAATGTCACCAAGATAGAGGTTCTGGAGAAAAAATCTGAGGCCTTTCAAAAACAACAATATGATACTCAAAAAGAGATTACTTTTCTACGTAACAAATTAGCTGATCTCGAGGATCGTAGTAGAAGAAACAACTTAAAATTGAGAGGTATTTCAGAAAAGATAAACCAAAATAGCTTACAGAATTATGTTAAAGAAATATTAATTAAAATCTTGCCAACTATTCCAGAACCAGAACTTATGATTGATAGGATACATAGACTCCCTCGCCCTGGATCCTTACCATCCGATGTCCCTAGAGACACTATACTTAGATTCCATTTCTTCTCCACGAAAGAAAAATTCTTAAATTACCTAAGAACTAATAAACTTCTCCCTCACCCTTATGACCATATCAAATCGTTTGCGGACCTCTCTAAAGATACTATTCAGTCAAGAAAAAACTTTAATGAGGTAACTACTTTATTAAGGAAGAAAGGCGTGATGTACAGGTGGGGGTTCCCTACTAAACTCCTCATTAGCCAGGGTGGTAGGGTGATTTCGATTTTGTCTCCACAGGAGGGTATGAAGTTTCTTGATTCCATCGATAAAAGAGGAGAGACTCCGGGCTGAAGAAAAATTTATATATATATCAATTTCTTCTTTTCGTGTGGGAGGCTTCCTACAGAGATACACGAACTTTCCCCATTTGGAAGCTTATCTGCGAGTTGCAGTTGCTTCCTCTATTGGTGTTGCGGTTTATTTGTTCATTGTTTTTTAGTTTATGGTTAAGATTTTATCTTTCAATGTTAGGGGTTTAAATAGTCCCGTTAAAAGGTACTGGACATGGAGAGAGATCAAAAGAAGCAAAGCAGACATAATCTGTCTCCAGGAAGTGAAATTAGCTAAATCAGGGCATCCTGGATTAGAAAACAAGAATTTCCCACATTCATTTAAATCTTTAAATGAGTCTAAAAAGGCCGGAGTGATTACTTTGATTAAAAATTCAATTTCTTTTGAAATAATTGAACAGATTTCCGACTTAGAGGGAAGATACCTAATTTTAATATGTCTGATAGAAAACCAATTAACCACCCTAGTTAATGTTTATGCGCCTAATGATGGCCAGATGCGCTACTTTAATAATCTGGAAAAGAAAATACAGGAGGTTAAAAAAGGTACACTGATTGTGGCTGGGGACTTTAATATTGTCCCTAATGGTGTTTATGATTCCACTTCTCCCACCAGATCAGCTTTTCCAGAGTTAGGTAATTGGCTTATTAATCATGAATATTTAGACATTTTCAGGTGTCTTAATACTTCTTCCCTGGAATTTACCCACTATTCATCGGTCCATAAAACCTTTTCTAGATTAGACCTTTTTATTACAGATTCCCTTTCCATTTCCAAATTCAAAAAAATCGAGATCCTTCCCAGAACCTTTTCAGATCACGCGCCTGTTTTATGTGAAGTTCTACTAGGTAGAGCAACAAGTCATCACCCATTATGGAGATGTAATTCTTCACTATTACACAAGCCTGATTCAAAAAAAGAAATCGAATCGTCAATTACAAATTTTTTTTTAGAAAATGATACAGACGGCATGAGCCCTTTTTCAATTTGGAATGCCCATAAGGCAGTTGTTAGGGGTACGATGATACATATTTCCTATAAAAATAAAAAAATGAATCAAACAGAGATAAATAAAATACAATTAGAATTAAAACACAAAGAGGACACTCAGAAAAAATTAACTCATCCCTCCACAAATCTCCATCTGGAAATTATCAAACTTAGAACTAAATTAAGAGCGATCCTTTTTAATGAATATGAAAAATTTGCTAAAAGCATGAAATCGAATTATTACTCTTCTTTTAACAAGCCGACTAAGATTATGGCCCAAAAATTTAAAATGAATAGAATCAAAAACAGGATCAATAAAATTAAACATAACGGTGAACACCTAGTTAACCCGGCAGATATAGTCAACAAATTTGCTGACTATTATACTTCATTATATAATCTTAAAGATGACCGAAGTATTTCACAACCAAATAAACAAAAAATTAATGAGTTTCTTACACATCTTACTTTACCCAAACTTTCTAATCAACAATTATCATCTCTTGAGGTTCCCTTCTCAGATCTTGAGGTACTTGAGGCCATTAAATCACTCAAAACTAAGAAATCACCGGGTCCTGATGGTTTTTCAAATGACTATTACTTGACCTTTGCCTCTTTATTGACTCCGTATTTAACTAGGGTTTTTAATAGAGCTTCTGAAACTGGGAAATTTCCTCAAGAGATGCTGCAGGCCATTATATCCTTAATTCCTAAACCGAAAGGAGATTTAGATTCTGTCAAAAACTATAGGCCTATATCACTAATTAATACCGATGTTAAAATTTATTCTAAAATTATCGCTACAAGAATGAAAAAAATACTACCAAACATAGTTCATAGAGATCAATTGGGCTTTATAACTGGTCGACAAACTAGCGATGGAACTAGGAGAATATTTAATTTAATAGACCATATCAAAACCAAAAAGATTCCATCATTACTCCTTGCTCTGGACGCTGAAAAAGCCTTTGACAGAGTCAATTGGCAATTTTTAACCGCCACCCTAAACAAATTTGGTTTCGGTTCTAAACTAATAAATACAATAATGGCACTTTATTCGTCCCCTTCTGCTAATATATATGCTAATAACCATCTATCTAAGCAAATTTTGATTACAAATGGTACTAGACAAGGATGTCCCCTTTCGCCTTTACTTTTTGCGTTAATAATGGAACCTCTAGCAGAAACTATTAGATCCAGCCAATTTGTCAAGGGCATCCAAATAGGTGAGACACAATATAAGATAGGATTATTTGCTGACGATATTATATTAAGTCTCTCAAACCCGCTAGATTCAATTAAAGGTGTTCTTCCTATTATTGAAAAATTCTCTAGGGTCTCCTTTTATAGAATAAATGACACGAAATCGAAAATTCTAGATTTTTTCCTTAGCAATGAAACCATCACTAGTATTAAAAACATTACCAAATTCGAATGGGAAAAAGATGCAATTTTGTATTTAGGCATCTCCATAACTAGGAATTTTGCCAAAACCATTGAAGTGAATATGCAGAATCTCATTAAAAGTACTCAAATCGAATTTAATACTCATTCTAAGCATGAAATTTCGTGGGTAGGGAGGATAGTTCTCTTCAAACTTCTCACTCTCCCTAAGATACTTTACATTTTCAGGTGTTTGCCTCTTTCCATTCCCCTTAAATATATCAGACAATTGCAATCCTTAGTAAACAAATTTGTTTCTAATGGAAAAAGAGCTAGAGTAGCATTCCTTTCACTTACTAGAGGGAAAATTGAAGGAGGTTTAGCCCTTCCTAACTTAGTTAATTATTACTACTCGAATCTCATAATGCAATCCCTACCATGGTTTAATCAGGATAATTGCCCAATATGGGTAGATATAGAAAGATGCTGGAACAAAAATACTCCGCTATCAAGACTGATTTTGGATGGGTTGACATCATTTAATTGCTTATCACATCTTCCTCCAACAACATCAGCCACACTACTAGCTTGGAAAAACTTAGCCAAACCTCAAATACACACCAAAAAAGGCTCCAAATACCAACAAATTAAAAATATCTCTCTTAAAACTTTTGGTTTAATATTGGAAAAGGAAATTCCTTCAAATTGGGAAAAGGTTGGTATTAAAAAACTAGCGGACTTGCATAATGGTAAACAATTTTTCTGCAACAATTCACTCCGAATTAAATTTAATCTTTCTACTGATGACTTTCAATTTCTATCTAACTTAAAGAAACTTATTAAGAAGCTTTTGAGAAAAAGAACTTTTCTGACAGACTCCACAAGCTTATTGATATGTAATCCCGGTAATAAATACTATTGGAAGTCGAGAAATATTTACGATTTTCTTAATTCTAGTAATGCACCAGAAAAAACCACTTTTATGCTCAACTGGGAAAAGGACCTCAACATTTCGAGAACTCAACAACAATGGTCTAAAGCACTAAAATCAACATACTCGTCTAATATATGTGCTAATCTTCACGAATCATTTTTTAAAATCCTGTCTAGATGGTACTTTACCCCCTTTAAACTAGCAAAAATCTTTCCTGGTAGATCCCCTGATTGCTGGAGGAATTGTGGTGAAGTTGGTAGTTTACTCCACATGTTCTGGGATTGTTCAAGAATCAGACCTTTATGGTCCGAAATCTCTGACTTAATTAACAAGATCACTAAAACTAAAATCATTTTAACTCCACATAAGGCCTTGTTATCCCTGGATCTTGAAGATATTCATCCCCATCACCGATCCGTTGTTATCCATTTATTCTTAATAACCAAAAATGCGATAGCTATCTTTTGGAAAGAAGACTCAATTCCCAGACTTAGTGACATCATTGATAAAATGAATCTTCATGATTCATACGAAAAAAGCCATGCTATCGCTAATAACTACTATATGACTTATTGTAAGAGGTGGAAATGTTGGTCAGATTTTAACACTTCCTAGCTTAGCTTTGATCTCTCTCATTCACTCCTAGTCCAATTTGATTTTATTAGGGTTATTGTTTATTATATACAACTCCCTAACCGCATTATTGCTTTATTAAACAACGGTTAATTTGTATTTGAATTTACTCCTATTGTACCTGCAATTTTGGTAATTGTACTGTTATTGTTAGTTGTTTATCTCAACTGATCTCATAATTGTAAAATTACTGTTATATTTCCCCTCCCCCTCCCCCCCTTTATCCTTCTTTCCTTTTACCTCGTGGTTTGACCTTTGTGTGTCTCAATAAAACAACTAAAAATCATTCCAAACTTCTTTCCCTTCCCATACCTTCCCCCAACCCCCCCCTCCCCTCTTTCTTTATTTATTACATATGTGACATCTACATTGGAATCCCATTGGAAGACATTACTGTTATTATATTTTAAAATTTAATAAAGTTCATTGAAAATGGAGAAAATTCAAAACATTCATTGTTCAATAGGGCCCAAACTATCAAAAACCAGAGGTTTCAATGAACACACATTTCTTGGTAGAATCATGCAGGACTGAAATTTTTGATGTTTTTCTACTCCTCTCATGAGCCCAAACAAGTATCTAAAAGCATGAGTTTGCAACTACTTTACTTTTGGAGAAAATTCAAAACATTCACTATTCAATAGAGCCCAATAGCAAAAATCAGGTTTTGAGTGAAGAATCACATTTCTTAGTAAAATCGTGCAGGATTGAAATTTTTGATGGTTTTTTACTCCTCTCAAGAGCCCAAACAAGTTTCTAAAAGGATGAGTTTGCAACTACTTTACTTTTGGAGAAAATTCAAAACATTCATTATTCAATAGGGCCCAAACTATCAAAAACCAGCGGTTTCAATGAACACACATTTCTTGGTAGAATCATGCAGGACTGAAATTTTTGATGTTTTTCTACTCCTCTCATGAGCCCAAACAAGTCTCTAAAAGCATGAGTTTGCAACTACTTTACTTTTGGAGAAAATTCAAAACATTCATTATTCAATAGAGCCCAATAGCAAAAATCAGGTTTTGAATGAAGAATCACATTTCTTGGTAGAATCATGCAGGATTGAAATTTTTGATGGTTTTTTACTCCTCTCAACAGCCCAAACAAGTTTCTAAAAGGATGAGTTTGCAACTACTTTACTTTTGGAGAAAATTCAAAACATTCATTATTCAATAGGGCCCAAACTATCAAAAACCAGCGGTTTCAATGAGCACACATTTCTTGGTAGAATCATGCAGGACTGAAATTTTTGATGTTTTTCTACTCCTCTCATGAGCCCAAACAAGTATCTAAAAGCATGAGTTTGCAACTACTTTACTTTTGGAGAAAATTCAAAACATTCACTATTCAATAGAGCCCAATAGCAAAAATCAGGTTTTGAATGAAGAATCACATTTCTTAGTAAAATCATGCAGGATTGAAATTTTTGATGGTTTTTTACTCCTCTCAAGAGCCCAAACAAGTTTCTAAAAGGATGAGTTTGCAACTACTTTACTTTTGGAGAAAATTCAAAACATTCATTATTCAATAGGGCCCAAACTATCAAAAACCAGCGGTTTGAATGAACACACATTTCTTGGTAGAATCATGCAGGACTGAAATTTTTGATGTTTTTCTACTCCTCTCATGAGCCCAAACAAGTCTCTAAAAGCATGAGTTTGCAACTACTTTACTTTTGGAGAAAATTCAAAACATTCACTATTCAATAGAGCCCAATAGCAAAAATCAGGTTTTGAATGAAGAATCACATTTCTTGGTAAAATCATGCAGGATTGAAATTTTTGATGGTTTTTTACTCCTCTCAACAGCCCAAACAAGTTTCTAAAAGGATGAGTTTGCAACTACTTTACTTTTGGAGAAAATTCAAAACATTCATTATTCAATAGGGCCCAAACTATCAAAAACCAGCGGTTTCAATGAACACACATTTCTTGGTAGAATCATGCAGGACTGAAATTTTTGATGTTTTTCTACTCCTCTCATGAGCCCAAACAAGTCTCTAAAAGCATGAGTTTGCAACTACTTTACTTTTGGAGAAAATTCAAAACATTCATTATTCAATAGAGCCCAATAGCAAAAATCAGGTTTTGAATGAAGAATCACATTTCGTGGTAAAATCATGCAGGATTGAAATTTTTGATGGTTTTTTACTCCTCTCAACAGCCCAAACAAGTTTCTAAAAGGATGAGTTTGCAACTACTTTACTTTTGGAGAAAATTCAAAACATTCATTGTTCAATAGGGCCCAAACTATCAAAAACCAGAGGTTTCAATGAACACACATTTCTTGGTAGAATCATGCAGGACTGAAATTTTTGATGTTTTTCTACTCCTCTCATGAGCCCAAACAAGTATCTAAAAGCATGAGTTTGCAACTACTTTACTTTTGGAGAAAATTCAAAACATTCACTATTCAATAGAGCCCAATAGCAAAAATCAGGTTTTGAGTGAAGAATCACATTTCTTAGTAAAATCGTGCAGGATTGAAATTTTTGATGGTTTTTTACTCCTCTCAAGAGCCCAAACAAGTTTCTAAAAGGATGAGTTTGCAACTACTTTACTTTTGGAGAAAATTCAAAACATTCATTATTCAATAGGGCCCAAACTATCAAAAACCAGCGGTTTCAATGAACACACATTTCTTGGTAGAATCATGCAGGACTGAAATTTTTGATGTTTTTCTACTCCTCTCATGAGCCCAAACAAGTCTCTAAAAGCATGAGTTTGCAACTACTTTACTTTTGGAGAAAATTCAAAACATTCATTATTCAATAGAGCCCAATAGCAAAAATCAGGTTTTGAATGAAGAATCACATTTCTTGGTAGAATCATGCAGGATTGAAATTTTTGATGGTTTTTTACTCCTCTCAACAGCCCAAACAAGTTTCTAAAAGGATGAGTTTGCAACTACTTTACTTTTGGAGAAAATTCAAAACATTCATTATTCAATAGGGCCCAAACTATCAAAAACCAGCGGTTTCAATGAGCACACATTTCTTGGTAGAATCATGCACGACTGAAATTTTTGATGTTTTTCTACTCCTCTCATGAGCCCAAACAAGTATCTAAAAGCATGAGTTTGCAACTACTTTACTTTTGGAGAAAATTCAAAACATTCACTATTCAATAGAGCCCAATAGCAAAAATCAGGTTTTGAATGAAGAATCACATTTCTTAGTAAAATCATGCAGGATTGAAATTTTTGATGGTTTTTTACTCCTCTCAAGAGCCCAAACAAGTTTCTAAAAGGATGAGTTTGCAACTACTTTACTTTTGGAGAAAATTCAAAACATTCATTATTCAATAGGGCCCAAACTATCAAAAACCAGCGGTTTGAATGAACACACATTTCTTGGTAGAATCATGCAGGACTGAAATTTTTGATGTTTTTCTACTCCTCTCATGAGCCCAAACAAGTCTCTAAAAGCATGAGTTTGCAACTACTTTACTTTTGGAGAAAATTCAAAACATTCACTATTCAATAGAGCCCAATAGCAAAAATCAGGTTTTGAATGAAGAATCACATTTCTTGGTAAAATCATGCAGGATTGAAATTTTTGATGGTTTTTTACTCCTCTCAACAGCCCAAACAAGTTTCTAAAAGGATGAGTTTGCAACTACTTTACTTTTGGAGAAAATTCAAAACATTCATTATTCAATAGGGCCCAAACTATCAAAAACCAGCGGTTTCAATGAACACACATTTCTTGGTAGAATCATGCAGGACTGAAATTTTTGATGTTTTTCTACTCCTCTCATGAGCCCAAACAAGTCTCTAAAAGCATGAGTTTGCAACTACTTTACTTTTGGAGAAAATTCAAAACATTCATTATTCAATAGAGCCCAATAGCAAAAATCAGGTTTTGAATGAAGAATCACATTTCGTGGTAAAATCATGCAGGATTGAAATTTTTGATGGTTTTTTACTCCTCTCAACAGCCCAAACAAGTTTCTAAAAGGATGAGTTTGCAACTACTTTACTTTTGGAGAAAATTCAAAACATTCATTGTTCAATAGGGCCCAAACTATCAAAAACCAGAGGTTTCAATGAACACACATTTCTTGGTAGAATCATGCAGGACTGAAATTTTTGATGTTTTTCTACTCCTCTCATGAGCCCAAACAAGTATCTAAAAGCATGAGTTTGCAACTACTTTACTTTTGGAGAAAATTCAAAACATTCACTATTCAATAGAGCCCAATAGCAAAAATCAGGTTTTGAGTGAAGAATCACATTTCTTAGTAAAATCGTGCAGGATTGAAATTTTTGATGGTTTTTTACTCCTCTCAAGAGCCCAAACAAGTTTCTAAAAGGATGAGTTTGCAACTACTTTACTTTTGGAGAAAATTCAAAACATTCATTATTCAATAGGGCCCAAACTATCAAAAACCAGCGGTTTCAATGAACACACATTTCTTGGTAGAATCATGCAGGACTGAAATTTTTGATGTTTTTCTACTCCTCTCATGAGCCCAAACAAGTCTCTAAAAGCATGAGTTTGCAACTACTTTACTTTTGGAGAAAATTCAAAACATTCATTATTCAATAGAGCCCAATAGCAAAAATCAGGTTTTGAATGAAGAATCACATTTCTTGGTAGAATCATGCAGGATTGAAATTTTTGATGGTTTTTTACTCCTCTCAACAGCCCAAACAAGTTTCTAAAAGGATGAGTTTGCAACTACTTTACTTTTGGAGAAAATTCAAAACATTCATTATTCAATAGGGCCCAAACTATCAAAAACCAGCGGTTTCAATGAGCACACATTTCTTGGTAGAATCATGCACGACTGAAATTTTTGATGTTTTTCTACTCCTCTCATGAGCCCAAACAAGTATCTAAAAGCATGAGTTTGCAACTACTTTACTTTTGGAGAAAATTCAAAACATTCACTATTCAATAGAGCCCAATAGCAAAAATCAGGTTTTGAATGAAGAATCACATTTCTTAGTAAAATCATGCAGGATTGAAATTTTTGATGGTTTTTTACTCCTCTCAAGAGCCCAAACAAGTTTCTAAAAGGATGAGTTTGCAACTACTTTACTTTTGGAGAAAATTCAAAACATTCATTATTCAATAGGGCCCAAACTATCAAAAACCAGCGGTTTGAATGAACACACATTTCTTGGTAGAATCATGCAGGACTGAAATTTTTGATGTTTTTCTACTCCTCTCATGAGCCCAAACAAGTCTCTAAAAGCATGAGTTTGCAACTACTTTACTTTTGGAGAAAATTCAAAACATTCATTATTCAATAGAGCCCAATAGCAAAAATCAGGTTTTGAATGAAGAATCACATTTCGTGGTAAAATCATGCAGGATTGAAATTTTTGATGGTTTTTTACTCCTCTCAACAGCCCAAACAAGTTTCTAAAAGGATGAGTTTGCAACTACTTTACTTTTGGAGAAAATTCAAAACATTCATTGTTCAATAGGGCCCAAACTATCAAAAACCAGAGGTTTCAATGAACACACATTTCTTGGTAGAATCATGCAGGACTGAAATTTTTGATGTTTTTCTACTCCTCTCATGAGCCCAAACAAGTATCTAAAAGCATGAGTTTGCAACTACTTTACTTTTGGAGAAAATTCAAAACATTCACTATTCAATAGAGCCCAATAGCAAAAATCAGGTTTTGAGTGAAGAATCACATTTCTTAGTAAAATCGTGCAGGATTGAAATTTTTGATGGTTTTTTACTCCTCTCAAGAGCCCAAACAAGTTTCTAAAAGGATGAGTTTGCAACTACTTTACTTTTGGAGAAAATTCAAAACATTCATTATTCAATAGGGCCCAAACTATCAAAAACCAGCGGTTTGAATGAACACACATTTCTTGGTAGAATCATGCAGGACTGAAATTTTTGATGTTTTTCTACTCCTCTCATGAGCCCAAACAAGTCTCTAAAAGCATGAGTTTGCAACTACTTTACTTTTGGAGAAAATTCAAAACATTCATTATTCAATAGAGCCCAATAGCAAAAATCAGGTTTTGAATGAAGAATCACATTTCTTGGTAGAATCATGCAGGATTGAAATTTTTGATGGTTTTTTACTCCTCTCAACAGCCCAAACAAGTTTCTAAAAGGATGAGTTTGCAACTACTTTACTTTTGGAGAAAATTCAAAACATTCATTATTCAATAGGGCCCAAACTATCAAAAACCAGCGGTTTCAATGAACACACATTTCTTGGTAGAATCATGCAGGACTGAAATTTTTGATGTTTTTCTACTCCTCTCATGAGCCCAAACAAGTCTCTAAAAGCATGAGTTTGCAACTACTTTACTTTTGGAGAAAATTCAAAACATTCACTATTCAATAGAGCCCAATAGCAAAAATCAGGTTTTGAATGAAGAATCACATTTCTTGGTAAAATCATGCAGGATTGAAATTTTTGATGGTTTTTTACTCCTCTCAACAGCCCAAACAAGTTTCTAAAAGGATGAGTTTGCAACTACTTTACTTTTGGAGAAAATTCAAAACATTCATTATTCAATAGGGCCCAAACTATCAAAAACCAGCGGTTTCAATGAACACACATTTCTTGGTAGAATCATGCAGGACTGAAATTTTTGATGTTTTTCTACTCCTCTCATGAGCCCAAACAAGTCTCTAAAAGCATGAGTTTGCAACTACTTTACTTTTGGAGAAAATTCAAAACATTCACTATTCAATAGAGCCCAATAGCAAAAATCAGGTTTTGAATGAAGAATCACATTTCTTGGTAAAATCATGCAGGTTTGAAATTTTTGACGGTTTTTTACTCCTCTCAACAGCCCAAACAAGTTTCTAAAAGGATGAGTTTGCAACTACTTTACTTTTGGAGAAAATTCAAAACATTCATTATTCAATAGGGCCCAAACTATCAAAAACCAGCGGTTTGAATGAACACACATTTCTTGGTAGAATCATGCAGGACTGAAATTTTTGATGTTTTTCTACTCCTCTCATGAGCCCAAACAAGTCTCTAAAAGCATGAGTTTGCAACTACTTTACTTTTGGAGAAAATTCAAAACATTCATTATTCAATAGAGCCCAATAGCAAAAATCAGGTTTTGAATGAAGAATCACATTTCTTGGTAGAATCATGCAGGATTGAAATTTTTGATGGTTTTTTACTCCTCTCAACAGCCCAAACAAGTTTCTAAAAGGATGAGTTTGCAACTACTTTACTTTTGGAGAAAATTCAAAACATTCATTATTCAATAGGGCCCAAACTATCAAAAACCAGCGGTTTCAATGAACACACATTTCTTGGTAGAATCATGCAGGACTGAAATTTTTGATGTTTTTCTACTCCTCTCATGAGCCCAAACAAGTCTCTAAAAGCATGAGTTTGCAACTACTTTACTTTTGGAGAAAATTCAAAACATTCACTATTCAATAGAGCCCAATAGCAAAAATCAGGTTTTGAATGAAGAATCACATTTCTTGGTAAAATCATGCAGGATTGAAATTTTTGATGGTTTTTTACTCCTCTCAACAGCCCAAACAAGTTTCTAAAAGGATGAGTTTGCAACTACTTTACTTTTGGAGAAAATTCAAAACATTCATTATTCAATAGGGCCCAAACTATCAAAAACCAGCGGTTTCAATGAACACACATTTCTTGGTAGAATCATGCAGGACTGAAATTTTTGATGTTTTTCTACTCCTCTCATGAGCCCAAACAAGTCTCTAAAAGCATGAGTTTGCAACTACTTTACTTTTGGAGAAAATTCAAAACATTCATTATTCAATAGAGCCCAATAGCAAAAATCAGGTTTTGAATGAAGAATCACATTTCTTGGTAAAATCATGCAGGATTGAAATTTTTGATGGTTTTTTACTCCTCTCAACAGCCCAAACAAGTTTCTAAAAGGATGAGTTTGCAACTACTTTACTTTTGGAGAAAATTCAAAACATTCATTGTTCAATAGGGCCCAAACTATCAAAAACCAGCGGTTTCAATGAACACACATTTCTTGGTAGAATCATGCAGGACTGAAATTTTTGATGTTTTTCTACTCCTCTCATGAGCCCAAACAAGTCTCTAAAAGCATGAGTTTGCAACTACTTTACTTTTGGAGAAAATTCAAAACATTCACTATTCAATAGAGCCCAATAGCAAAAATCAGGTTTTGAATGAAGAATCACATTTCTTAGTAAAATCGTGCAGGATTGAAATTTTTGATGGTTTTTTACTCCTCTCAAGAGCCCAAACAAGTTTCTAAAAGGATGAGTTTGCAACTACTTTACTTTTGGAGAAAATTCAAAACATTCATTATTCAATAGGGCCCAAACTATCAAAAACCAGCGGTTTGAATGAACACACATTTCTTGGTAGAATCATGCAGGACTGAAATTTTTGATGTTTTTCTACTCCTCTCATGAGCCCAAACAAGTCTCTAAAAGCATGAGTTTGCAACTACTTTACTTTTGGAGAAAATTCAAAACATTCATTATTCAATAGAGCCCAATAGCAAAAATCAGGTTTTGAATGAAGAATCACATTTCTTGGTAGAATCATGCAGGATTGAAATTTTTGATGGTTTTTTACTCCTCTCAACAGCCCAAACAAGTTTCTAAAAGGATGAGTTTGCAACTACTTTACTTTTGGAGAAAATTCAAAACATTCATTATTCAATAGGGCCCAAACTATCAAAAACCAGCGCTTTGAATGAACACACATTTCTTGGTAGAATCATGCAGGCCTGAAATTTTTGATGTTTTTCTACTCCTCTCATGAGCCCAAACAAGTCTCTAAAAGCATGAGTTTGCAACTACTTTACTTTTGGAGAAAATTCAAAACATTCACTATTCAATAGAGCCCAATAGCAAAAATCAGGTTTTGAATGAAGAATCACATTTCTTGGTAAAATCATGCAGGATTGAAATTTTTGACGGTTTTTTACTCCTCTCAACAGCCCAAACAAGTTTCTAAAAGGATGAGTTTGCAACTACTTTACTTTTGGAGAAAATTCAAAACATTCATTATTCAATAGGGCCCAAACTATCAAAAACCAGCGGTTTCAATGAACACACATTTCTTGGTAGAATCATGCAGGACTGAAATTTTTGATGTTTTTCTACTCCTCTCATGAGCCCAAACAAGTCTCTAAAAGCATGAGTTTGCAACTACTTTACTTTTGGAGAAAATTCAAAACATTCATTATTCAATAGAGCCCAATAGCAAAAATCAGGTTTTGAATGAAGAATCACATTTCTTGGTAAAATCATGCAGGATTGAAATTTTTGATGGTTTTTTACTCCTCTCAACAGCCCAAACAAGTTTCTAAAAGGATGAGTTTGCAACTACTTTACTTTTGGAGAAAATTCAAAACATTCATTGTTCAATAGGGCCCAAACTATCAAAAAACAGCGGTTTCAATGAACACACATTTCTTGGTAGAATCATGCAGGACTGAAATTTTTGATGTTTTTCTACTCCTCTCATGAGCCCAAACAAGTCTCTAAAAGCATGAGTTTGCAACTACTTTACTTTTGGAGAAAATTCAAAACATTCACTATTCAATAGAGCCCAATAGCAAAAATCAGGTTTTGAATGAAGAATCACATTTCTTGGTAAAATCATGCAGGATTGAAATTTTTGATGGTTTTTTACTCCTCTCAACAGCCCAAACAAGTTTCTAAAAGGATGAGTTTGCAACTACTTTACTTTTGGAGAAAATTCAAAACATTCATTATTCAATAGGGCCCAAACTATCAAAAACCAGCGGTTTCAATGAACACACATTTCTTGGTAGAATCATGCAGGACTGAAATTTTTGATGTTTTTCTACTCCTCTCATGAGCCCAAACAAGTCTCTAAAAGCATGAGTTTGCAACTACTTTACTTTTGTAGAAAATTCAAAACATTCATTATTCAATAGAGCCCAATAGCAAAAATCAGGTTCTGAATGAAGAATCACATTTCTTGGTAGAATCATGCAGGATTGAAATTTTTGATGGTTTTTTACTCCTCTCAACAGCCCAAACAAGTTTCTAAAAGGATGAGTTTGCAAATACTTTACTTTTGGAGAAAATTCAAAACATTCATTATTCAATAGGGCCCAAACTATCAAAAACCAGCGGTTTCAATGAACACACATTTCTTGGTAGAATCATGCAGGACTGAAATTTTTGATGTTTTTCTACTCCTCTCATGAGCCCAAACAAGTCTCTAAAAGCATGAGTTTGCAACTACTTTACTTTTGGAGAAAATTCAAAACATTCATTATTCAATAGAGCCCAATAGCAAAAATCAGGTTTTGAATGAAGAATCACATTTCTTGGTAAAATCATGCAGGATTGAAATTTTTGATGGTTTTTTACTCCTCTCAACAGCCCAAACAAGTTTCTAAAAGGATGAGTTTGCAACTACTTTACTTTTGGAGAAAATTCAAAACATTCATTATTCAATAGGGCCCAAACTATCAAAAACCAGCGGTTTCAATGAACACACATTTCTTGGTAGAATCATGCAGGACTGAAATTTTTGATGTTTTTCTACTCCTCTCATGAGCCCAAACAAGTATCTAAAAGCATGAGTTTGCAACTACTTTACTTTTGGAGAAAATTCAAAACATTCACTATTCAATAGAGCCCAATAGCAAAAATCAGGTTTTGAATGAAGAATCACATTTCTTGGTAAAATCATGCAGGATTGAAATTTTTGATGGTTTTTTACTCCTCTCAACAGCCCAAACAAGTTTCTAAAAGGATGAGTTTGCAACTACTTTACTTTTGGAGAAAATTCAAAACATTCATTATTCAATAGGGCCCAAACTATCAAAAACCAGCGGTTTCAATGAACACACATTTCTTGGTAGAATCATGCAGGACTGAAATTTTTGATGTTTTTCTACTCCTCTCATGAGCCCAAACAAGTCTCTAAAAGCATGAGTTTGCAACTACTTTACTTTTGGAGAAAATTCAAAACATTCATTATTCAATAGAGCCCAATAGCAAAAATCAGGTTTTGAATGAAGAATCACATTTCTTGGTAAAATCATGCAGGATTGAAATTTTTGATGGTTTTTTACTCCTCTCAACAGCCCAAACAAGTTTCTAAAAGGATGAGTTTGCAACTACTTTACTTTTGGAGAAAATTCAAAACATTCATTGTTCAATAGGGCCCAAACTATCAAAAACCAGCGGTTTCAATGAACACACATTTCTTGGTAGAATCATGCAGGACTGAAATTTTTGATGTTTTTCTACTCCTCTCATGAGCCCAAACAAGTCTCTAAAAGCATGAGTTTGCAACTACTTTACTTTTGGAGAAAATTCAAAACATTCACTATTCAATAGAGCCCAATAGCAAAAATCAGGTTTTGAGTGAAGAATCACATTTCTTAGTAAAATCGTGCAGGATTGAAATTTTTGATGGTTTTTTACTCCTCTCAAGAGCCCAAACAAGTTTCTAAAAGGATGAGTTTGCAACTACTTTACTTTTGGAGAAAATTCAAAACATTCATTATTCAATAGGGCCCAAACTATCAAAAACCAGCGGTTTGAATGAACACACATTTCTTGGTAGAATCATGCAGGACTGAAATTTTTGATGTTTTTCTACTCCTCTCATGAGCCCAAACAAGTCTCTAAAAGCATGAGTTTGCAACTACTTTACTTTTGGAGAAAATTCAAAACATTCATTATTCAATAGAGCCCAATAGCAAAAATCAGGTTTTGAATGAAGAATCACATTTCTTGGTAGAATCATGCAGGATTGAAATTTTTGATGGTTTTTTACTCCTCTCAACAGCCCAAACAAGTTTCTAAAAGGATGAGTTTGCAACTACTTTACTTTTGGAGAAAATTCAAAACATTCATTATTCAATAGGGCCCAAACTATCAAAAACCAGCGGTTTGAATGAACACACATTTCTTGGTAGAATCATGCAGGCCTGAAATTTTTGATGTTTTTCTACTCCTCTCATGAGCCCAAACAAGTCTCTAAAAGCATGAGTTTGCAACTACTTTACTTTTGGAGAAAATTCAAAACATTCACTATTCAATAGAGCCCAATAGCAAAAATCAGGTTTTGAATGAAGAATCACATTTCTTGGTAAAATCATGCAGGATTGAAATTTTTGACGGTTTTTTACTCCTCTCAACAGCCCAAACAATTTTCTAAAAGGATGAGTTTGCAACTACTTTACTTTTGGAGAAAATTCAAAACATTCATTATTCAATAGGGCCCAAACTATCAAAAACCAGCGGTTTCAATGAACACACATTTCTTGGTAGAATCATGCAGGACTGAAATTTTTGATGTTTTTCTACTCCTCTCATGAGCCCAAACAAGTCTCTAAAAGCATGAGTTTGCAACTACTTTACTTTTGGAGAAAATTCAAAACATTCATTATTCAATAGAGCCCAATAGCAAAAATCAGGTTTTGAATGAAGAATCACATTTCTTGGTAAAATCATGCAGGATTGAAATTTTTGATGGTTTTTTACTCCTCTCAACAGCCCAAACAAGTTTCTAAAAGGATGAGTTTGCAACTACTTTACTTTTGGAGAAAATTCAAAACATTCATTGTTCAATAGGGCCCAAACTATCAAAAACCAGCGGTTTCAATGAACACACATTTCTTGGTAGAATCATGCAGGACTGAAATTTTTGATGTTTTTCTACTCCTCTCATGAGCCCAAACAAGTCTCTAAAAGCATGAGTTTGCAACTACTTTACTTTTGGAGAAAATTCAAAACATTCACTATTCAATAGAGCCCAATAGCAAAAATCAGGTTTTGAATGAAGAATCACATTTCTTGGTAAAATCATGCAGGATTGAAATTTTTGATGGTTTTTTACTCCTCTCAACAGCCCAAACAAGTTTCTAAAAGGATGAGTTTGCAACTACTTTACTTTTGGAGAAAATTCAAAACATTCATTATTCAATAGGGCCCAAACTATCAAAAACCAGCGGTTTCAATGAACACACATTTCTTGGTAGAATCATGCAGGACTGAAATTTTTGATGTTTTTCTACTCCTCTCATGAGCCCAAACAAGTCTCTAAAAGCATGAGTTTGCAACTACTTTACTTTTGTAGAAAATTCAAAACATTCATTATTCAATAGAGCCCAATAGCAAAAATCAGGTTCTGAATGAAGAATCACATTTCTTGGTAGAATCATGCAGGATTGAAATTTTTGATGGTTTTTTACTCCTCTCAACAGCCCAAACAAGTTTCTAAAAGGATGAGTTTGCAAATACTTTACTTTTGGAGAAAATTCAAAACATTCATTATTCAATAGGGCCCAAACTATCAAAAACCAGCGGTTTCAATGAACACACATTTCTTGGTAGAATCATGCAGGACTGAAATTTTTGATGTTTTTCTACTCCTCTCATGAGCCCAAACAAGTCTCTAAAAGCATGAGTTTGCAACTACTTTACTTTTGGAGAAAATTCAAAACATTCATTATTCAATAGAGCCCAATAGCAAAAATCAGGTTTTGAATGAAGAATCACATTTCTTGGTAAAATCATGCAGGATTGAAATTTTTGATGGTTTTTTACTCCTCTCAACAGCCCAAACAAGTTTCTAAAAGGATGAGTTTGCAACTACTTTACTTTTGGAGAAAATTCAAAACATTCATTATTCAATAGGGCCCAAACTATCAAAAACCAGCGGTTTCAATGAACACACATTTCTTGGTAGAATCATGCAGGACTGAAATTTTTGATGTTTTTCTACTCCTCTCATGAGCCCAAACAAGTATCTAAAAGCATGAGTTTGCAACTACTTTACTTTTGGAGAAAATTCAAAACATTCACTATTCAATAGAGCCCAATAGCAAAAATCAGGTTTTGAATGAAGAATCACATTTCTTAGTAAAATCATGCAGGATTGAAATTTTTGATGGTTTTTTACTCCTCTCAACAGCCCAAACAAGTTTCTAAAAGGATGAGTTTGCAACTACTTTACTTTTGGAGAAAATTCAAAACATTCATTATTCAATAGGGCCCAAACTATCAAAAACCAGCGGTTTGAATGAACACACATTTCTTGGTAGAATCATGCAGGACTGAAATTTTTGATGTTTTTCTACTCCTCTCATGAGCCCAAACAAGTCTCTAAAAGCATGAGTTTGCAACTACTTTACTTTTGGAGAAAATTCAAAACATTCATTATTCAATAGAGCCCAATAGCAAAAATCAGGTTTTGAATGAAGAATCACATTTCTTAGTAAAATCATGCAGGATTGAAATTTTTGATGGTTTTTTACTCCTCTCAACAGCCCAAACAAGTTTCTAAAAGGATGAGTTTGCAACTACTTTACTTTTGGAGAAAATTCAAAACATTCATTATTCAATAGGGCCCAAACTATCAAAAACCAGCGGTTTGAATGAACACACATTTCTTGGTAGAATCATGCAGGACTGAAATTTTTGATGTTTTTCTACTCCTCTCATGAGCCCAAACAAGTCTCTAAAAGCATGAGTTTGCAACTACTTTACTTTTGGAGAAAATTCAAAACATTCACTATTCAATAGAGCCCAATAGCAAAAATCAGGTTTTGAATGAAGAATCACATTTCTTGGTAAAATCATGCAGGATTGAAATTTTTGACGGTTTTTTACTCCTCTCAACAGCCCAAACAAGTTTCTAAAAGGATGAGTTTGCAACTACTTTACTTTTGGAGAAAATTCAAAACATTCATTATTCAATAGGGCCCAAACTATCAAAAACCAGCGGTTTCAATGAACACACATTTCTTGGTAGAATCATGCAGGACTGAAATTTTTGATGTTTTTCTACTCCTCTCATGAGCCCAAACAAGTCTCTAAAAGCATGAGTTTGCAACTACTTTACTTTTGTAGAAAATGCAAAACATTCATTCTTCAATAGAGCCCAATAGCAAAAATCAGGTTCTGAATGAAGAATCACATTTCTTGGTAGAATCATGCAGGATTGAAATTTTTGATGGTTTTTCACTCCTCTCAACAGCCCAAACAAGTTTCTAAAAGGATGAGTTTGCAAATACTTTACTTTTGGAGAAAATTCAAAACATTCATTATTCAATAGGGCCCAAACTATCAAAAACCAGCGGTTTCAATGAACACACATTTCTTGGTAGAATCATGCAGGACTGAAATTTTTGATGTTTTTCTACTCCTCTCATGAGCCCAAACAAGTCTCTAAAAGCATGAGTTTGCAACTACTTTACTTTTGGAGAAAATTCAAAACATTCATTATTCAATAGAGCCCAATAGCAAAAATCAGGTTTTGAATGAAGAATCACATTTCTTGGTAAAATCATGCAGGATTGAAATTTTTGATGGTTTTTTACTCCTCTCAACAGCCCAAACAAGTTTCTAAAAGGATGAGTTTGCAACTACTTTACTTTTGGAGAAAATTCAAAACATTCATTATTCAATAGGGCCCAAACTATCAAAAACCAGCGGTTTCAATGAACACACATTTCTTGGTAGAATCATGCAGGACTGAAATTTTTGATGTTTTTCTACTCCTCTCATGAGCCCAAACAAGTATCTAAAAGCATGAGTTTGCAACTACTTTACTTTTGGAGAAAATTCAAAACATTCACTATTCAATAGAGCCCAATAGCAAAAATCAGGTTTTGAATGAAGAATCACATTTCTTAGTAAAATCATGCAGGATTGAAATTTTTGATGGTTTTTTACTCCTCTCAACAGCCCAAACAAGTTTCTAAAAGGATGAGTTTGCAACTACTTTACTTTTGGAGAAAATTCAAAACATTCATTATTCAATAGGGCCCAAACTATCAAAAACCAGCGGTTTGAATGAACACACATTTCTTGGTAGAATCATGCAGGACTGAAATTTTTGATGTTTTTCTACTCCTCTCATGAGCCCAAACAAGTCTCTAAAAGCATGAGTTTGCAACTACTTTACTTTTGGAGAAAATTCAAAACATTCATTATTCAATAGAGCCCAATAGCAAAAATCAGGTTTTGAATGAAGAATCACATTTCTTAGTAAAATCATGCAGGATTGAAATTTTTGATGGTTTTTTACTCCTCTCAACAGCCCAAACAAGTTTCTAAAAGGATGAGTTTGCAACTACTTTACTTTTGGAGAAAATTCAAAACATTCATTATTCAATAGGGCCCAAACTATCAAAAACCAGCGGTTTCAATGAACACACATTTCTTGGTAGAATCATGCAGGACTGAAATTTTTGATGTTTTTCTACTCCTCTCATGAGCCCAAACAAGTCTCTAAAAGCATGAGTTTGCAACTACTTCACTTTTGGAGAAAATTCAAAACATTCATTATTCAATAGAGCCCAATAGCAAAAATCAGGTTTTGAATGAAGAATCACATTTCTTGGTAGAATCATGCAGGATTGAAATTTTTGATGGTTTTTTACTCCTCTCAACAGCCCAAACAAGTTTCTAAAAGGATGAGTTTGCAACTACTTTACTTTTGGAGAAAATTCAAAACATTCATTATTCAATAGGGCCCAAACTATCAAAAACCAGCGGTTTGAATGAACACACATTTCTTGGTAGAATCATGCAGGACTGAAATTTTTGATGTTTTTCTACTCCTCTCATGAGCCCAAACAAGTGTCTAAAATCATGAGTTTGCAACTACTTTACTTTTGGAGAAAATTCAAAACATTCATTATTCAATAGAGCCCAATAGCAAAAATCAGGTTTTGAATGAAGAATCACATTTCTTGGTAGAATCATGCAGGATTGAAATTTTTGATGGTTTTTTACTCCTCTCAACAGCCCAAACAAGTTTCTAAAAGGATGAGTTTGCAACTACTTTACTTTTGGAGAAAATTCAAAACATTCATTATTCAATAGGGCCCAAACTATCAAAAACCAGCGGTTTCAATGAACACACATTTCTTGGTAGAATCATGCAGGACTGAAATTTTTGATGTTTTTCTACTCCTCTCATGAGCCCAAACAAGTCTCTAAAAGCATGAGTTTGCAACTACTTTACTTTTGGAGAAAATTCAAAACATTCATTATTCAATAGAGCCCAATAGCAAAAATCAGGTTTTGAATGAAGAATCACATTTCTTGGTAGAATCATGCAGGATTGAAATTTTTGATGGTTTTTTACTCCTCTCAACAGCCCAAACAAGTTTCTAAAAGGATGAGTTTGCAACTACTTTACTTTTGGAGAAAATTCAAAACATTCATTATTCAATAGGGCCCAAACTATCAAAAACCAGCGGTTTCAATGAACACACATTTCTTGGTAGAATCATGCAGGACTGAAATTTTTGATGTTTTTCTACTCCTCTCATGAGCCCAAACAAGTCTCTAAAAGCATGAGTTTGCAACTACTTTACTTTTGGAGAAAATTCAAAACATTCACTATTCAATAGAGCCCAATAGCAAAAATCAGGTTTTGAATGAAGAATCACATTTCTTGGTAAAATCATGCAGGATTGAAATTTTTGATGGTTTTTTACTCCTCTCAACAGCCCAAACAAGTTTCTAAAAGGATGAGTTTGCAACTACTTTACTTTTGGAGAAAATTCAAAACATTCATTATTCAATAGGGCCCAAACTATCAAAAACCAGCGGTTTCAATGAACACACATTTCTTGGTAGAATCATGCAGGACTGAAATTTTTGATGTTTTTCTACTCCTCTCATGAGCCCAAACAAGTCTCTAAAAGCATGAGTTTGCAACTACTTTACTTTTGTAGAAAATTCAAAACATTCATTATTCAATAGAGCCCAATAGCAAAAATCAGGTTCTGAATGAAGAATCACATTTCTTGGTAGAATCATGCAGGATTGAAATTTTTGATGGTTTTTTACTCCTCTCAACAGCCCAAACAAGTTTCTAAAAGGATGAGTTTGCAAATACTTTACTTTTGGAGAAAATTCAAAACATTCATTATTCAATAGGGCCCAAACTATCAAAAACCAGCGGTTTCAATGAACACACATTTCTTGGTAGAATCATGCAGGACTGAAATTTTTGATGTTTTTCTACTCCTCTCATGAGCCCAAACAAGTCTCTAAAAGCATGAGTTTGCAACTACTTTACTTTTGGAGAAAATTCAAAACATTCATTATTCAATAGAGCCCAATAGCAAAAATCAGGTTTTGAATGAAGAATCACATTTCTTGGTAAAATCATGCAGGATTGAAATTTTTGATGGTTTTTTACTCCTCTCAACAGCCCAAACAAGTTTCTAAAAGGATGAGTTTGCAACTACTTTACTTTTGGAGAAAATTCAAAACATTCATTATTCAATAAGGCCCAAACTATCAAAAACCAGCGGTTTCAATGAACACACATTTCTTGGTAGAATCATGCAGGACTGAAATTTTTGATGTTTTTCTACTCCTCTCATGAGCCCAAACAAGTATCTAAAAGCATGAGTTTGCAACTACTTTACTTTTGGAGAAAATTCAAAACATTCACTATTCAATAGAGCCCAATAGCAAAAATCAGGTTTTGAATGAAGAATCACATTTCTTAGTAAAATCATGCAGGATTGAAATTTTTGATGGTTTTTTACTCCTCTCAACAGCCCAAACAAGTTTCTAAAAGGATGAGTTTGCAACTACTTTACTTTTGGAGAAAATTCAAAACATTCATTATTCAATAGGGCCCAAACTATCAAAAACCAGCGGTTTGAATGAACACACATTTCTTGGTAGAATCATGCAGGACTGAAATTTTTGATGTTTTTCTACTCCTCTCATGAGCCCAAACAAGTCTCTAAAAGCATGAGTTTGCAACTACTTTACTTTTGGAGAAAATTCAAAACATTCATTATTCAATAGAGCCCAATAGCAAAAATCAGGTTTTGAATGAAGAATCACATTTCTTAGTAAAATCATGCAGGATTGAAATTTTTGATGGTTTTTTACTCCTCTCAACAGCCCAAACAAGTTTCTAAAAGGATGAGTTTGCAACTACTTTACTTTTGGAGAAAATTCAAAACATTCATTATTCAATAGGGCCCAAACTATCAAAAACCAGCGGTTTGAATGAACACACATTTCTTGGTAGAATCATGCAGGACTGAAATTTTTGATGTTTTTCTACTCCTCTCATGAGCCCAAACAAGTCTCTAAAAGCATGAGTTTGCAACTACTTTACTTTTGGAGAAAATTCAAAACATTCATTATTCAATAGAGCCCAATAGCAAAAATCAGGTTTTGAATGAAGAATCACATTTCTTGGTAGAATCATGCAGGATTGAAATTTTTGATGGTTTTTTACTCCTCTCAACAGCCCAAACAAGTTTCTAAAAGGATGAGTTTGCAACTACTTTACTTTTGGAGAAAATTCAAAACATTCATTATTCAATAGGGCCCAAACTATCAAAAACCAGCGGTTTCAATGAACACACATTTCTTGGTAGAATCATGCAGGACTGAAATTTTTGATGTTTTTCTACTCCTCTCATGAGCCCAAACAAGTCTAAAAGCATGAGTTTGCAACTACTTTACTTTTGGAGAAAATTCAAAACATTCATTATTCAATAGAGACCAATAGCAAAAATCAGGTTTTGAATGAAGAATCACATTTCTTGGTAGAATCATGCAGGATTGAAATTTTTGATGGTTTTTTACTCCTCTCAACAGCCCAAACAAGTTTCTAAAAGGATGAGTTTGCAACTACTTTACTTTTGGAGAAAATTCAAAACATTCATTATTCAATAGGGCCCAAACTATCAAAAACCAGCGGTTTCAATGAACACACATTTCTTGGTAGAATCATGCAGGACTGAAATTTTTGATGTTTTTCTACTCCTCTCATGAGCCCAAACAAGTCTCTAAAAGCATGAGTTTGCAACTACTTTACTTTTGGAGAAAATTCAAAACATTCATTATTCAATAGAGCCCAATAGCAAAAATCAGGTTTTGAATGAAGAATCACATTTCTTGGTAGAATCATGCAGGATTGAAATTTTTGATGGTTTTTTACTCCTCTCAACAGCCCAAACAAGTTTCTAAAAGGATGAGTTTGCAACTACTTTACTTTTGGAGAAAATTCAAAACATTCATTATTCAATAGGGCCCAAACTATCAAAAACCAGCGGTTTCAATGAACACACATTTCTTGGTAGAATCATGCAGGACTGAAATTTTTGATGTTTTTCTACTCCTCTCATGAGCCCAAACAAGTCTCTAAAAGCATGAGTTTGCAACTACTTTACTTTTGGAGAAAATTCAAAACATTCACTATTCAATAGAGCCCAATAGCAAAAATCAGGTTTTGAATGAAGAATCACATTTCTTGGTAAAATCATGCAGGATTGAAATTTTTGATGGTTTTTTACTCCTCTCAACAGCCCAAACAAGTTTCTAAAAGGATGAGTTTGCAACTACTTTACTTTTGGAGAAAATTCAAAACATTCATTATTCAATAGGGCCCAAACTATCAAAAACCAGCGGTTTCAATGAACACACATTTCTTGGTAGAATCATGCAGGACTGAAATTTTTGATGTTTTTCTACTCCTCTCATGAGCCCAAACAAGTCTCTAAAAGCATGAGTTTGCAACTACTTTACTTTTGGAGAAAATTCAAAACATTCATTATTCAATAGAGCCCAATAGCAAAAATCAGGTTTTGAATGAAGAATCACATTTCTTGGTAGAATCATGCAGGATTGAAATTTTTGATGGTTTTTTACTCCTCTCAACAGCCCAAACAAGTTTCTAAAAGGATGAGTTTGCAACTACTTTACTTTTGGAGAAAATTCAAAACATTCATTATTCAATAGGGCCCAAACTATCAAAAACCAGCGGTTTCAATGAACACACATTTCTTGGTAGAATCATGCAGGACTGAAATTTTTGATGTTTTTCTACTCCTCTCATGAGCCCAAACAAGTATCTAAAAGCATGAGTTTGCAACTACTTTACTTTTGGAGAAAATTCAAAACATTCATTATTCAATAGGGCCCAAACTATCAAAAACCAGCGGTTTCAATGAACACACATTTCTTGGTAGAATCATGCAGGACTGAAATTTTTGATGTTTTTCTACTCCTCTCATGAGCCCAAACAAGTATCTAAAAGCATGAGTTTGCAACTACTTTACTTTTGGAGAAAATTCAAAACATTCATTATTCAATAGGGCCCAAACTATCAAAAACCAGCGGTTTCAATGAACACACATTTCTTGGTAGAATCATGCAGGACTGAAATTTTTGATGTTTTTCTACTCCTCTCATGAGCCCAAACAAGTCTCTAAAAGCATGAGTTTGCAACTACTTTTGGAGAAAATTCAAAACATTCATTATTCAATAGAGCCCAATAGCAAAAATCAGGTTTTGAATGAAGAATCACATTTCTTGGTAGAATCATGCAGGATTGAAATTTTTGATGGTTTTTTACTCCTCTCAACAGCCCAAACAAGTTTCTAAAAGGATGAGTTTGCAACTACTTTACTTTTGGAGAAAATTCAAAACATTCATTATTCAATAGGGCCCAAACTATCAAAAACCAGCGGTTTGAATGAACACACATTTCTTGGTAGAATCATGCAGGACTGAAATTTTTGATGTTTTTCTACTCCTCTCATGAGCCCAAACAAGTCTCTAAAAGCATGAGTTTGCAACTACTTTACTTTTGGAGAAAATTCAAAACATTCATTATTCAATAGAGCCCAATAGCAAAAATCAGGTTTTGAATGAAGAATCACATTTCTTGGTAGAATCATGCAGGATTGAAATTTTTGATGGTTTTTTACTCCTCTCAACAGCCCAAACAAGTTTCTAAAAGGATGAGTTTGCAACTACTTTACTTTTGGAGAAAATTCAAAACATTCATTATTCAATAGGGCCCAAACTATCAAAAACCAGCGGTTTCAATGAACACACATTTCTTGGTAGAATCATGCAGGACTGAAATTTTTGATGTTTTTCTACTCCTCTCATGAGCCCAAACAAGTCTCTAAAAGCATGAGTTTGCAACTACTTTACTTTTGGAGAAAATTCAAAACATTCACTATTCAATAGAGCCCAATAGCAAAAATCAGGTTTTGAATGAAGAATCACATTTCTTGGTAAAATCATGCAGGATTGAAATTTTTGATGGTTTTTTACTCCTCTCAACAGCCCAAACAAGTTTCTAAAAGGATGAGTTTGCAACTACTTTACTTTTGGAGAAAATTCAAAACATTCATTATTCAATAGGGCCCAAACTATCAAAAACCAGCGGTTTGAATGAACACACATTTCTTGGTAGAATCATGCAGGACTGAAATTTTTGATGTTTTTCTACTCCTCTCATGAGCCCAAACAAGTCTCTAAAAGCATGAGTTTGCAACTACTTTACTTTTGGAGAAAATTCAAAACATTCATTATTCAATAGAGCCCAATAGCAAAAATCAGGTTTTGAATGAAGAATCACATTTCTTGGTAGAGTCATGCAGGATTGAAATTTTTGATGGTTTTTTACTCCTCTCAACAGCCCAAACAAGTTTCTAAAAGGATGAGTTTGCAACTACTTTACTTTTGGAGAAAATTCAAAACATTCATTATTCAATAGGGCCCAAACTATCAAAAACCAGCGGTTTCAATGAACACACATTTCTTGGTAGAATCATGCAGGACTGAAATTTTTGATGTTTTTCTACTCCTCTCATGAGCCCAAACAAGTCTCTAAAAGCATGAGTTTGCAACTACTTTACTTTTGGAGAAAATTCAAAACATTCACTATTCAATAGAGCCCAATAGCAAAAATCAGGTTTTGAATGAAGAATCACATTTCTTAGTAAAATCATGCAGGATTGAAATTTTTGATGGTTTTTTACTCCTCTCAACAGCCCAAACAAGTTTCTAAAAGGATGAGTTTGCAACTACTTTACTTTTGGAGAAAATTCAAAACATTCATTATTCAATAGGGCCCAAACTATCAAAAACCAGCGGTTTGAATGAACACACATTTCTTGGTAGAATCATGCAGGACTGAAATTTTTGATGTTTTTCTACTCCTCTCATGAGCCCAAACAAGTCTCTAAAAGCATGAGTTTGCAACTACTTTACTTTTGGAGAAAATTCAAAACATTCATTATTCAATAGAGCCCAATAGCAAAAATCAGGTTTTGAATGAAGAATCACATTTCTTGGTAGAATCATGCAGGATTGAAATTTTTGATGGTTTTTTACTCCTCTCAACAGCCCAAACAAGTTTCTAAAAGGATGAGTTTGCAACTACTTTACTTTTGGAGAAAATTCAAAACATTCATTATTCAATAGGGCCCAAACTATCAAAAACCAGCGGTTTCAATGAACACACATTTCTTGGTAGAATCATGCAGGACTGAAATTTTTGATGTTTTTCTACTCCTCTCATGAGCCCAAACAAGTCTCTAAAAGCATGAGTTTGCAACTACTTTACTTTTGGAGAAAATTCAAAACATTCACTATTCAATAGAGCCCAATAGCAAAAATCAGGTTTTGAATGAAGAATCACATTTCTTGGTAAAATCATGCAGGATTGAAATTTTTGATGGTTTTTTACTCCTCTCAACAGCCCAAACAAGTTTCTAAAAGGATGAGTTTGCAACTACTTTACTTTTGGAGAAAATTCAAAACATTCATTATTCAATAGAGCCCAATAGCAAAAATCAGGTTTTGAATGAACAATCACATTTCTTGGTAAAATCATGCAGGATTGAAATTTTTGATGGTTTTGTACTCCTCTCAACAGCCCAAACAAGTTTCTAAAAGGATGAGTTTGCAACTACTTTACTTTTGGAGAAAATTCAAAACATTCATTATTCAATAGGGCCCAAACTATCAAAAACCAGCGGTTTCAATGAACACACATTTCTTGGTAGAATCATGCAGGACTGAAATTTTTGATGTTTTTCTACTCCTCTCATGAGCCCAAACAAGTCTCTAAAAGCATGAGTTTGCAACTACTTTACTTTTGGAGAAAATTCAA
Organism: Dendrobates tinctorius; assembly: GCF_039654945.1. Classification (NCBI taxonomy): domain Eukaryota; kingdom Metazoa; phylum Chordata; class Amphibia; order Anura; family Dendrobatidae; genus Dendrobates; species Dendrobates tinctorius. Next base: position 23,621,828 of record NW_027361713.1, read on the forward strand.
AACATTCATTATTCAATAGAGCCCAATAGCAAAAATCAGGTTTTGAATGAAGAATCACATTTCTTGGTAGAATCATGCAGGATTGAAATTTTTGATGGTTTTTTACTCCTCTCAACAGCCCAAACAAGTTTCTAAAAGGATGAGTTTGCAACTACTTTACTTTTGGAGAAAATTCAAAACATTCATTATTCAATAGGGCCCAAACTATCAAAAACCAGCGGTTTCAATGAACACACATTTCTTGGTAGAATCATGCAGGACTGAAATTTTTGATGTTTTTCTACTCCTCTCATGAGCCCAAACAAGTCTCTAAAAGCATGAGTTTGCAACTACTTTACTTTTGGAGAAAATTCAAAACATTCATTATTCAATAGAGCCCAATAGCAAAAATCAGGTTTTGAATGAAGAATCACATTTCTTGGTAGAATCATGCAGGATTGAAATTTTTGATGGTTTTTTACTCCTCTCAACAGCCCAAACAAGTTTCTAAAAGGATGAGTTTGCAACTACTTTACTTTTGGAGAAAATTCAAAACATTCATTATTCAATAGGGCCCAAACTATCAAAAACCAGCGGTTTCAATGAACACACATTTCTTGGTAGAATCATGCAGGACTGAAATTTTTGATGTTTTTCTACTCCTCTCATGAGCCCAAACAAGTCTCTAAAAGCATGAGTTTGCAACTACTTTACTTTTGGAGAAAATTCAAAACATTCATTATTCAATAGAGCCCAATAGCAAAAATCAGGTTTTGAATGAAGAATCACATTTCTTGGTAGAATCATGCAGGATTGAAATTTTTGATGGTTTTTTACTCCTCTCAACAGCCCAAACAAGTTTCTAAAAGGATGAGTTTGCAACTACTTTACTTTTGGAGAAAATTCAAAACATTCATTATTCAAAAGGGCCCAAACTATCAAAAACCATCGGTTTCAATGAACACACATTTCTTGGTAGAATCATGCAGGACTGAAATTTTTGATGTTTTTCTACTCCTCTCATGAGCCCAAACAAGTCTCTAAAAGCATGAGTTTGCAACTACTTTACTTTTGGAGAAAATTCAAAACATTCATTATTCAATAGAGCCCAATAGCAAAAATCAGGTTTTGAATGAAGAATCACATTTCTTGGTAGAATCATGCAGGATTGAAATTTTTGATGGTTTTTTACTCCTCTCAACAGCCCAAACAAGTTTCTAAAAGGATGAGTTTGCAAATACTTTACTTTTGGAGAAAATTCAAAACATTCATTATTCAATAGGGCCCAAACTATCAAAAACCAGCGGTTTCAATGAACACACATTTCTTGGTAGAATCATGCAGGACTGAAATTTTTGATGTTTTTCTACTCCTCTCATGAGCCCAAACAAGTCTCTAAAAGCATGAGTTTGCAACTACTTTACTTTTGGAGAAAATTCAAAACATTCACTATTCAATAGAGCCCAATAGCAAAAATCAGGTTTTGAATGAAGAATCACATTTCTTGGTAAAATCATGCAGGATTGAAATTTTTGATGGTTTTTTACTCCTCTCAACAGCCCAAACAAGTTTCTAAAAGGATGAGTTTGCAACTACTTTACTTTTGGAGAAAATTCAAAACATTCATTCAATAGGGCCCAAACTATCAAAAACCAGCGGTTTCAATGAACACACATTTCTTGGTAGAATCATGCAGGACTGAAATTTTTGATGTTTTTCTACTCCTCTCATGAGCCCAAACAAGTCTCTAAAAGCATGAGTTTGCAACTACTTTACTTTTGGAGAAAATTCAAAACATTCATTATTCAATAGAGCCCAATAGCAAAAATCAGGTTTTGAATGAAGAATCACATTTCTTGGTAGAATCATGCAGGATTGAAATTTTTGATGGTTTTTTACTCCTCTCAACAGCCCAAACAAGTTTCTAAAAGGATGAGTTTGCAACTACTTTACTTTTGGAGAAAATTCAAAACATTCATTATTCAATAGGGCCCAAACTATCAAAAACCAGCGGTTTCAATGAACACACATTTCTTGGTAGAATCATGCAGGACTGAAATTTTTGATGTTTTTCTACTCCTCTCATGAGCCCAAACAAGTCTCTAAAAGCATGAGTTTGCAACTACTTTACTTTTGGAGAAAATTCAAAACATTCACTATTCAATAGAGCCCAATAGCAAAAATCAGGTTTTGAATGAAGAATCACATTTCTTAGTAAAATCATGCAGGATTGAAATTTTTGATGGTTTTTTACTCCTCTCAACAGCCCAAACAAGTTTCTAAAAGGATGAGTTTGCAACTACTTTACTTTTGGAGAAAATTCAAAACATTCATTATTCAATAGGGCCCAAACTATCAAAAACCAGCGGTTTGAATGAACACACATTTCTTGGTAGAATCATGCAGGACTGAAATTTTTGATGTTTTTCTACTCCTCTCATGAGCCCAAACAAGTCTCTAAAAGCATGAGTTTGCAACTACTTTACTTTTGGAGAAAATTCAAAACATTCATTATTCAATAGAGCCCAATAGCAAAAATCAGGTTTTGAATGAAGAATCACATTTCTTGGTAGAATCATGCAGGATTGAAATTTTTGATGGTTTTTTACTCCTCTCAACAGCCCAAACAAGTTTCTAAAAGGATGAGTTTGCAACTACTTTACTTTTGGAGAAAATTCAAAACATTCATTATTCAATAGGGCCCAAACTATCAAAAACCAGCGGTTTCAATGAACACACATTTCTTGGTAGAATCATGCAGGACTGAAATTTTTGATGTTTTTCTACTCCTCTCATGAGCCCAAACAAGTCTCTAAAAGCATGAGTTTGCAACTACTTTACTTTTGGAGAAAATTCAAAACATTCACTATTCAATAGAGCCCAATAGCAAAAATCAGGTTTTGAATGAAGAATCACATTTCTTGGTAAAATCATGCAGGATTGAAATTTTTGATGGTTTTTTACTCCTCTCAAGAGCCCAAACAAGTTTCTAAAAGGATGAGTTTGCAACTACTTTACTTTTGGAGAAAATTCAAAACATTCATTATTCAATAGGGCCCAAACTATCAAAAACCAGCGGTTTCAATGAACACACATTTCTTGGTAGAATCATGCAGGACTGAAATTTTTGATGTTTTTCTACTCCTCTCATGAGCCCAAACAAGTCTCTAAAAGCATGAGTTTGCAACTACTTTACTTTTGGAGAAAATTCAAAACATTCATTATTCAATAGAGCCCAATAGCAAAAATCAGGTTTTGAATGAAGAATCACATTTCTTGGTAGAATCATGCAGGATTGAAATTTTTGATGGTTTTTTACTCCTCTCAACAGCCCAAACAAGTTTCTAAAAGGATGAGTTTGCAACTACTTTACTTTTGGAGAAAATTCAAAACATTCATTATTCAATAGGGCCCAAACTATCAAAAACCAGCGGTTTCAATGAACACACATTTCTTGGTAGAATCATGCAGGACTGAAATTTTTGATGTTTTTCTACTCCTCTCATGAGCCCAAACAAGTCTCTAAAAGCATGAGTTTGCAACTACTTTACTTTTGGAGAAAATTCAAAACATTCACTATTCAATAGAGCCCAATAGCAAAAATCAGGTTTTGAATGAAGAATCACATTTCTTGGTAGAATCATGCAGGATTGAAATTTTTGATGGTTTTTTACTCCTCTCAACAGCCCAAACAAGTTTCTAAAAGAATGAGTTTGCAACTACTTTACTTTTGGAGAAAATTCAAAACATTCATTATTCAATAGGGCCCAAACTATCAAAAACCAGCGGTTTCAATGAACACACATTTCTTGGTAGAATCATGCAGGACTGAAATTTTTGATGTTTTTCTACTCCTCTCATGAGCCCAAACAAGTCTCTAAAAGCATGAGTTTGCAACTACTTTACTTTTGGAGAAAATTCAAAACATTCACTATTCAATAGAGCCCAATAGCAAAAATCAGGTTTTGAATGAAGAATCACATTTCTTAGTAAAATCATGCAGGATTGAAATTTTTGATGGTTTTTTACTCCTCACAAGAGCCCAAACAAGTTTCTAAAAGGATGAGTTTGCAACTACTTTACTTTTGGAGAAAATTCAAAACATTCATTATTCAGTAGGGCCCAAACTATCAAAAACCAGCGGTTTCAATGAACACACATTTCTTGGTAGAATCATGCAGGACTGAAATTTTTGATGTTTTTCTACTCCTCTCATGAGCCCAAACAAGTCTCTAAAAGCATGAGTTTGCAACTACTTTACTTTTGGAGAAAATTCAAAACATTCATTATTCAATAGAGCCCAATAGCAAAAATCAGGTTTTGAATGAAGAATCACATTTCTTGGTAGAATCATGCAGGATTGAAATTTTTGATGGTTTTTTACTCCTCTCAACAGCCCAAACAAGTTTCTAAAAGGATGAGTTTGCAACTACTTTACTTTTGGAGAAAATTCAAAACATTCATTATTCAATAGGGCCCAAACTATCAAAAACCAGCGGTTTCAATGAACACACATTTCTTGGTAGAATCATGCAGGACTAAAATTTTTGATGTTTTTCTACTCCTCTCATGAGCCCAAACAAGTCTCTAAAAGCATGAGTTTGCAACTACTTTACTTTTGGAGAAAATTCAAAACATTCACTATTCAATAGAGCCCAATAGCAAAAATCAGGTTTTGAATGAAGAATCACATTTCTTAGTAAAATCATGCAGGATTGAAATTTTTGATGGTTTTTTACTCCTCTCAAGAGCCCAAACAAGTTTCTAAAAGGATGAGTTTGCAACTACTTTACTTTTGGAGAAAATTCAAAACATTCATTATTCAATAGGGCCCAAACTATCAAAAACCAGCGGTTTCAATGAACACACATTTCTTGGTAGAATCATGCAGGACTGAAATTTTTGATGTTTTTCTACTCCTCTCATGAGCCCAAACAAGTCTCTAAAAGCATGAGTTTGCAACTACTTTACTTTTGGAGAAAATTCAAAACATTCATTATTCAATAGAGCCCAATAGCAAAAATCAGGTTTTGAATGAAGAATCACATTTCTTGGTAGAATCATGCAGGATTGAAATTTTTGATGGTTTTTTACTCCTCTCAACAGCCCAAACAAGTTTCTAAAAGGATGAGTTTGCAACTACTTTACTTTTGGAGAAAATTCAAAACATTCATTATTCAATAGGGCCCAAACTATCAAAAACCAGCGGTTTCAATGAACACACATTTCTTGGTAGAATCATGCAGGACTGAAATTTTTGATGTTTTTCTACTCCTCTCATGAGCCCAAACAAGTCTCTAAAAGCATGAGTTTGCAACTACTTTACTTTTGGAGAAAATTCAAAACATTCACTATTCAATAGAGCCCAATAGCAAAAATCAGGTTTTGAATGAAGAATCACATTTCTTAGTAAAATCATGCAGGATTGAAATTTTTGATGGTTTTTTACTCCTCTCAAGAGCCCAAACAAGTTTCTAAAAGGATGAGTTTGCAACTACTTTACTTTTGGAGAAAATTCAAAACATTCATTATTCAATAGGGCCCAAACTATCAAAAACCAGCGGTTTGAATGAACACACATTTCTTGGTAGAATCATGCAGGACTGAAATTTTTGATGTTTTTCTACTCCTCTCATGAGCCCAAACAAGTCTCTAAAAGCATGAGTTTGCAACTACTTTACTTTTGGAGAAAATTCAAAACATTCATTATTCAATAGAGCCCAATAGCAAAAATCAGGTTTTGAATGAAGAATCACATTTCTTGGTAGAATCATGCAGGATTGAAATTTTTGATGGTTTTTTACTCCTCTCAACAGCCCAAACAAGTTTCTAAAAGGATGAGTTTGCAACTACTTTACTTTTGGAGAAAATTCAAAACATTCATTATTCAATAGGGCCCAAACTATCAAAAACCAGCGGTTTCAATGAACACACATTTCTTGGTAGAATCATGCAGGACTGAAATTTTTGATGTTTTTCTACTCCTCTCATGAGCCCAAACAAGTCTCTAAAAGCATGAGTTTGCAACTACTTTACTTTTGGAGAAAATTCAAAACATTCATTATTCAATAGAGCCCAATAGCAAAAATCAGGTTTTGAATGAAGAATCACATTTCTTGGTAGAATCATGCAGGATTGAAATTTTTGATGGTTTTTTACTCCTCTCAACAGCCCAAACAAGTTTCTAAAAGGATGAGTTTGCAACTACTTTACTTTTGGAGAAAATTCAAAACATTCATTATTCAATAGGGCCAAACTATCAAAAACCAGCGGTTTCAATGAACACACATTTCTTGGTAGAATCATGCAGGACTGAAATTTTTGATGTTTTTCTACTCCTCTCATGAGCCCAAACAAGTCTCTAAAAGCATGAGTTTGCAACTACTTTACTTTTGGAGAAAATTCAAAACATTCACTATTCAATAGAGCCCAATAGCAAAAATCAGGTTTTGAATGAAGAATCACATTTCTTGGTAAAATCATGCAGGATTGAAATTTTTGATGGTTTTTTACTCCTCTCAACAGCCCAAACAAGTTTCTAAAAGGATGAGTTTGCAACTACTTTACTTTTGGAGAAAATTCAAAACATTCATTATTCAATAGGGCCCAAACTATCAAAAACCAGCGGTTTCAATGAACACACATTTCTTGGTAGAATCATGCAGGACTGAAATTTTTGATGTTTTTCTACTCCTCTCATGAGCCCAAACAAGTCTCTAAAAGCATGAGTTTGCAACTACTTTACTTTTGGAGAAAATTCAAAACATTCATTATTCAATAGAGCCCAATAGCAAAAATCAGGTTTTGAATGAAGAATCACATTTCTTGGTAGAATCATGCAGGATTGAAATTTTTGATGGTTTTTTACTCCTCTCAACAGCCCAAACAAGTTTCTAAAAGCATGAGTTTGCAACTACTTTACTTTTGGAGAAAATTCAAAACATTCATTATTCAATAGAGCCCAATAGCAAAAATCAGGTTTTGAATGAAGAATCACATTTCTTGGTAGAATCATGCAGGATTGAAATTTTTGATGGTTTTTTACTCCTCTCAACAGCCCAAACAAGTTTCTAAAAGGATGAGTTTGCAACTACTTTACTTTTGGAGAAAATTCAAAACATTCATTATTCAAAAGGGCCCAAACTATCAAAAACCATCGGTTTCAATGAACACACATTTCTTGGTAGAATCATGCAGGACTGAAATTTTTGATGTTTTTCTACTCCTCTCATGAGCCCAAACAAGTCTCTAAAAGCATGAGTTTGCAACTACTTTACTTTTGGAGAAAATTCAAAACATTCATTATTCAATAGAGCCCAATAGCAAAAATCAGGTTTTGAATGAAGAATCACATTTCTTAGTAAAATCATGCAGGATTGAAATTTTTGATGGTTTTTTACTCCTCTCAAGAGCCCAAACAAGTTTCTAAAAGGATGAGTTTGCAACTACTTTACTTTTGGAGAAAATTCAAAACATTCATTATTCAATAGGGCCCAAACTATCAAAAACCAGCGGTTTCAATGAACACACATTTCTTGGTAGAATCATGCAGGACTGAAATTTTTGATGTTTTTCTACTCCTCTCATGAGCCCAAACAAGTCTCTAAAAGCATGAGTTTGCAACTACTTTACTTTTGGAGAAAATTCAAAACATTCATTATTCAATAGAGCCCAATAGCAAAAATCAGGTTTTGAATGAAGAATCAAATTTCTTGGTAGAATCATGCAGGATTGAAATTTTTGATGGTTTTTTACTCCTCTCAACAGCCCAAACAAGTTTCTAAAAGGATGAGTTTGCAACTACTTTACTTTTGGAGAAAATTCAAAACATTCATTATTCAATAGGGCCAAACTATCAAAAACCAGCGGTTTCAATGAACACACATTTCTTGGTAGAATCATGCAGGACTGAAATTTTTGATGTTTTTCTACTCCTCTCATGAGCCCAAACAAGTCTCTAAAAGCATGAGTTTGCAACTACTTTACTTTTGGAGAAAATTCAAAACATTCACTATTCAATAGAGCCCAATAGCAAAAATCAGGTTTTGAATGAAGAATCACATTTCTTGGTAAAATCATGAAGGATTGAAATTTTTGATGGTTTTTTACTCCTCTCAACAGCCCAAACAAGTTTCTAAAAGGATGAGTTTGCAACTACTTTACTTTTGGAGAAAATTCAAAACATTCATTATTCAATAGGGCCCAAACTATCAAAAACCAGCGGTTTCAATGAACACACATTTCTTGGTAGAATCATGCAGGACTGAAATTTTTGATGTTTTTCTACTCCTCTCATGAGCCCAAACAAGTCTCTAAAAGCATGAGTTTGCAACTACTTTACTTTTGGAGAAAATTCAAAACATTCATTATTCAATAGAGCCCAATAGCAAAAATCAGGTTTTGAATGAAGAATCACATTTCTTGGTAGAATCATGCAGGATTGAAATTTTTGATGGTTTTTTACTCCTCTCAACAGCCCAAACAAGTTTCTAAAAGGATGAGTTTGCAACTACTTTACTTTTGGAGAAAATTCAAAACATTCATTATTCAATAGGGCCCAAACTATCAAAAACCAGCGGTTTCAATGAACACACATTTCTTGGTAGAATCATGCAGGACTGAAATTTTTGATGTTTTTCTACTCCTCTCATGAGCCCAAACAAGTCTCTAAAAGCATGAGTTTGCAACTACTTTACTTTTGGAGAAAATTCAAAACATTCATTATTCAATAGAGCCCAATAGCAAAAATCAGGTTTTGAATGAAGAATCACATTTCTTGGTAGAATCATGCAGGATTGAAATTTTTGATGGTTTTTTACTCCTCTCAACAGCCCAAACAAGTTTCTAAAAGGATGAGTTTGCAACTACTTTACTTTTGGAGAAAATTCAAAACATTCATTATTCAATAGGGCCAAACTATCAAAAACCAGCGGTTTCAATGAACACACATTTCTTGGTAGAATCATGCAGGACTGAAATTTTTGATGTTTTTCTACTCCTCTCATGAGCCCAAACAAGTCTCTAAAAGCATGAGTTTGCAACTACTTTACTTTTGGAGAAAATTCAAAACATTCACTATTCAATAGAGCCCAATAGCAAAAATCAGGTTTTGAATGAAGAATCACATTTCTTGGTAAAATCATGCAGGATTGAAATTTTTGATGGTTTTTTACTCCTCTCAACAGCCCAAACAAGTTTCTAAAAGGATGAGTTTGCAACTACTTTACTTTTGGAGAAAATTCAAAACATTCATTATTCAATAGGGCCCAAACTATCAAAAACCAGCGGTTTCAATGAACACACATTTCTTGGTAGAATCATGCAGGACTGAAATTTTTGATGTTTTTCTACTCCTCTCATGAGCCCAAACAAGTCTCTAAAAGCATGAGTTTGCAACTACTTTACTTTTGGAGAAAATTCAAAACATTCATTATTCAATAGAGCCCAATAGCAAAAATCAGGTTTTGAATGAAGAATCACATTTCTTGGTAGAATCATGCAGGATTGAAATTTTTGATGGTTTTTTACTCCTCTCAACAGCCCAAACAAGTTTCTAAAAGCATGAGTTTGCAACTACTTTACTTTTGGAGAAAATTCAAAACATTCATTATTCAATAGAGCCCAATAGCAAAAATCAGGTTTTGAATGAAGAATCACATTTCTTGGTAGAATCATGCAGGATTGAAATTTTTGATGGTTTTTTACTCCTCTCAACAGCCCAAACAAGTTTCTAAAAGGATGAGTTTGCAACTACTTTACTTTTGGAGAAAATTCAAAACATTCATTATTCAAAAGGGCCCAAACTATCAAAAACCATCGGTTTCAATGAACACACATTTCTTGGTAGAATCATGCAGGACTGAAATTTTTGATGTTTTTCTACTCCTCTCATGAGCCCAAACAAGTCTCTAAAAGCATGAGTTTGCAACTACTTTACTTTTGGAGAAAATTCAAAACATTCATTATTCAATAGAGCCCAATAGCAAAAATCAGGTTTTGAATGAAGAATCACATTTCTTAGTAAAATCATGCAGGATTGAAATTTTTGATGGTTTTTTACTCCTCTCAAGAGCCCAAACAAGTTTCTAAAAGGATGAGTTTGCAACTACTTTACTTTTGGAGAAAATTCAAAACATTCATTATTCAATAGGGCCCAAACTATCAAAAACCAGCGGTTTCAATGAACACACATTTCTTGGTAGAATCATGCAGGACTGAAATTTTTGATGTTTTTCTACTCCTCTCATGAGCCCAAACAAGTCTCTAAAAGCATGAGTTTGCAACTACTTTACTTTTGGAGAAAATTCAAAACATTCATTATTCAATAGAGCCCAATAGCAAAAATCAGGTTTTGAATGAAGAATCAAATTTCTTGGTAGAATCATGCAGGATTGAAATTTTTGATGGTTTTTTACTCCTCTCAACAGCCCAAACAAGTTTCTAAAAGGATGAGTTTGCAACTACTTTACTTTTGGAGAAAATTCAAAACATTCATTATTCAATAGGGCCAAACTATCAAAAACCAGCGGTTTCAATGAACACACATTTCTTGGTAGAATCATGCAGGACTGAAATTTTTGATGTTTTTCTACTCCTCTCATGAGCCCAAACAAGTCTCTAAAAGCATGAGTTTGCAACTACTTTACTTTTGGAGAAAATTCAAAACATTCACTATTCAATAGAGCCCAATAGCAAAAATCAGGTTTTGAATGAAGAATCACATTTCTTGGTAAAATCATGAAGGATTGAAATTTTTGATGGTTTTTTACTCCTCTCAACAGCCCAAACAAGTTTCTAAAAGGATGAGTTTGCAACTACTTTACTTTTGGAGAAAATTCAAAACATTCATTATTCAATAGGGCCCAAACTATCAAAAACCAGCGGTTTCAATGAACACACATTTCTTGGTAGAATCATGCAGGACTGAAATTTTTGATGTTTTTCTACTCCTCTCATGAGCCCAAACAAGTCTCTAAAAGCATGAGTTTGCAACTACTTTACTTTTGGAGAAAATTCAAAACATTCATTATTCAATAGAGCCCAATAGCAAAAATCAGGTTTTGAATGAAGAATCACATTTCTTGGTAGAATCATGCAGGATTGAAATTTTTGATGGTTTTTTACTCCTCTCAACAGCCCAAACAAGTTTCTAAAAGGATGAGTTTGCAACTACTTTACTTTTGGAGAAAATTCAAAACATTCCTTATTCAATAGGGCCCAAACTATCAAAAACCAGCGGTTTCAATGAACACACATTTCTTGGTAGAATCATGCAGGACTGAAATTTTTGATGTTTTTCTACTCCTCTCATGAGCCCAAACAAGTCTCTAAAAGCATGAGTTTGCAACTACTTTACTTTTGGAGAAAATTCAAAACATTCATTATTCAATAGAGCCCAATAGCAAAAATCAGGTTTTGAATGAAGAATCACATTTCTTGGTAGAATCATGCAGGATTGAAATTTTTGATGGTTTTTTACTCCTCTCAACAGCCCAAACAAGTTTCTAAAAGGATGAGTTTGCAACTACTTTACTTTTGGAGAAAATTCAAAACATTCATTATTCAAAAGGGCCCAAACTATCAAAAACCATCGGTTTCAATGAACACACATTTCTTGGTAGAATCATGCAGGACTGAAATTTTTGATGTTTTTCTACTCCTCTCATGAGCCCAAACAAGTCTCTAAAAGCATGAGTTTGCAACTACTTTACTTTTGGAGAAAATTCAAAACATTCATTATTCAATAGAGCCCAATAGCAAAAATCAGGTTTTGAATGAAGAATCACATTTCTTGGTAAAATCATGCAGGATTGAAATTTTTGATGGTTTTTTACTCCTCTCAACAGCCCAAACAAGTTTCTAAAAGGATGAGTTTGCAACTACTTTACTTTTGGAGAAAATTCAAAACATTCATTATTCAATAGGGCCCAAACTATCAAAAACCAGCGGTTTCAATGAGCACACATTTCTTAGTAGAATCATGCAGGACTGAAATTTTTGATGTTTTTCTACTCCTCTCATGAGCCCAAACAAGTATCTAAAAGCATGAGTTTGCAACTACTTTACTTTTGGAGAAAATTCAAAACATTCACTATTCAATAGAGCCCAATAGCAAAAATCAGGTTTTGAATGAAGAATCACATTTCTTAGTAAAATCATGCAGGATTGAAATTTTTGATGGTTTTTTACTCCTCTCAAGAGCCCAAACAAGTTTCTAAAAGGATGAGTTTGCAACTACTTTACTTTTGGAGAAAATTCAAAACATTCATTATTCAATAGGGCCCAAACTATCAAAAACCAGCGGTTTGAATGAACACACATTTCTTGGTAGAATCATGCAGGACTGAAATTTTTGATGTTTTTCTACTCCTCTCATGAGCCCAAACAAGTTTCTAAAAGCATGAGTTTGCAACTACTTTACTTTTGGAGAAAATTCAAAACATTCATTATTCAATAGAGCCCAATAGCAAAAATCAGGTTTTGAATGAAGAATCACATTTCTTGGTAGAATCATGCAGGATTGAAATTTTTGATGGTTTTTTACTCCTCTCAACAGCCCAAACAAGTTTCTAAAAGGATGAGTTTGCAACTACTTTACTTTTGGAGAAAATTCAAAACATTCATTATTCAATAGGGCCCAAACTATCAAATCCAGCGGTTTCAATGAACACACATTTCTTGGTAGAATCATGCAGGACTGAAATTTTTGATGTTTTTCTACTCCTTTCATGAGCCCAAACAAGTCTCTAAAAGCATGAGTTTGCAACTACTTTACTTTTGGAGAAAATTCAAAACATTCACTATTCAATAGAGCCCAATAGCAAAAATCAGGTTTTGAATGAAGAATCACATTTCTTGGTAAAATCATGCAGGATTGAAATTTTTGATGGTTTTTTACTCCTCTCAACAGCCCAAACAAGTTTCTAAAAGGATGAGTTTGCAACTACTTTACTTTTGGAGAAAATTCAAAACATTCATTATTCAATAGGGCCCAAACTATCAAAAACCAGCGGTTTCAATGAACACACATTTCTTGGTAGAATCATGCAGGACTGAAATTTTTGATGTTTTTCTACTCCTCTCATGAGCCCAAACAAGTCTCTAAAAGCATGAGTTTGCAACTACTTTACTTTTGGAGAAAATTCAAAACATTCATTATTCAATAGAGCCCAATAGCAAAAATCAGGTTTTGAATGAAGAATCACATTTCTTGGTAAAATCATGCAGGATTGAAATTTTTGATGGTTTTTTACTCCTCTCAACAGCCCAAACAAGTTTCTAAAAGGATGAGTTTGCAACTACTTTACTTTTGGAGAAAATTCAAAACATTCATTGTTCAATAGGGCCCAAACTATCAAAAACCAGCGGTTTCAATGAACACACATTTCTTGGTAGAATCATGCAGGACTGAAATTTTTGATGTTTTTCTACTCCTCTCATGAGCCCAAACAAGTATCTAAAAGCATGAGTTTGCAACTACTTTACTTTTGGAGAAAATTCAAACATTCACTATTCAATAGAGCCCAATAGCAAAAATCAGGTTTTGAATGAAGAATCACATTTCTTGGTAAAATCATGCAGGATTGAAATTTTTGATGGTTTTTTACTCCTCTCAACAGCCCAAACAAGTTTCTAAAAGGATGAGTTTGCAACTACTTTACTTTTGGAGAAAATTCAAAACATTCATTATTCAATAGGGCCCAAACTATCAAAAACCAGCGGTTTCAATGAACACACATTTCTTGGTAGAATCATGCAGGACTGAAATTTTTGATGTTTTTCTACTCCTCTCATGAGCCCAAACAAGTCTCTAAAAGCATGAGTTTGCAACTACTTTTGGAGAAAATTCAAAACATTCATTATTCAATAGAGCCCAATAGCAAAAATCAGGTTTTGAATGAAGAATCACATTTCTTGGTAGAATCATGCAGGATTGAAATTTTTGATGGTTTTTTACTCCTCTCAACAGCCCAAACAAGTTTCTAAAAGGATGAGTTTGCAACTACTTTACTTTTGGAGAAAATTCAAAACATTCATTATTCAATAGGGCCCAAACTATCAAAAACCAGCGGTTTCAATGAACACACATTTCTTGGTAGAATCATGCAGGACTGAAATTTTTGATGTTTTTCTACTCCTCTCATGAGCCCAAACAAGTCTCTAAAAGCATGAGTTTGCAACTACTTTACTTTTGGAGAAAATTCAAAACATTCATTATTCAATAGAGCCCAATAGCAAAAATCAGGTTTTGAATGAAGAATCACATTTCTTGGTAGAATCATGCAGGATTGAAATTTTTGATGGTTTTTTACTCCTCTCAACAGCCCAAACAAGTTTCTAAAAGGATGAGTTTGCAACTACTTTACTTTTGGAGAAAATTCAAAACATTCATTATTCAAAAGGGCCCAAACTATCAAAAACCATCGGTTTCAATGAACACACATTTCTTGGTAGAATCATGCAGGACTGAAATTTTTGATGTTTTTCTACTCCTCTCATGAGCCCAAACAAGTCTCTAAAAGCATGAGTTTGCAACTACTTTACTTTTGGAGAAAATTCAAAACATTCATTATTCAATAGAGCCCAATAGCAAAAATCAGGTTTTGAATGAAGAATCACATTTCTTGGTAAAATCATGCAGGATTGAAATTTTTGATGGTTTTTTACTCCTCTCAACAGCCCAAACAAGTTTCTAAAAGGATGAGTTTGCAACTACTTTACTTTTGGAGAAAATTCAAAACATTCATTATTCAATAGGGCCCAAACTAACAAAAAACAGCGGTTTCAATGAACACACATTTCTTGGTAGAATCATGCAGGACTGAAATTTTTGATGTTTTTCTACTCCTCTCATGAGCCCAAACAAGTATCTAAAAGCATGAGTTTGCAACTACTTTACTTTTGGAGAAAATTCAAAACATTCACTATTCAATAGAGCCCAATAGCAAAAATCAGGTTTTGAATGAAGAATCACATTTCTTAGTAAAATCATGCAGGATTGAAATTTTTGATGGTTTTTTACTCCTCTCAACAGCCCAAACAAGTTTCTAAAAGGATGAGTTTGCAACTACTTTACTTTTGGAGAAAATTCAAAACATTCATTATTCAATAGGGCCCAAACTATCAAAAACCAGCGGTTTCAATGAACACACATTTCTTGGTAGAATCATGCAGGACTGAAATTTTTGATGTTTTTCTACTCCTCTCATGAGCCCAAACAAGTCTCTAAAAGCATGAGTTTGCAACTACTTTACTTTTGGAGAAAATTCAAAACATTCATTATTCAATAGAGCCCAATAGCAAAAATCAGGTTTTGAATGAAGAATCACATTTCTTGGTAGAATCATGCAGGATTGAAATTTTTGATGGTTTTTTACTCCTCTCAACAGCCCAAAAAAGTTTCTAAAAGGATGAGTTTGCAACTACTTTACTTTTGGAGAAAATTCAAAACATTCATTATTCAATAGGGCCCAAACTATCAAAAACCAGCGGTTTGAATGAACACACATTTCTTGGTAGAATCATGCAGGACTGAAATTTTTGATGTTTTTCTACTCCTCTCATGAGCCCAAACAAGTCTCTAAAAGCATGAGTTTGCAACTACTTTACTTTTGGAGAAAATTCAAAACATTCATTATTCAATAGAGCCCAATAGCAAAAATCAGGTTTTGAATGAAGAATCACATTTCTTGGTAGAATCATGCATGATTGAAATTTTTGATGGTTTTTTACTCCTCTCAACAGCCCAAACAAGTTTCTAAAAGGATGAGTTTGCAACTACTTTACTTTTGGAGAAAATTCAAAACATTCATTATTCAATAGGGCCCAAACTATCAAAAACCAGCGGTTTCAATGAACACACATTTCTTGGTAGAATCATGCAGGACTGAAATTTTTGATGTTTTTCTACTCCTCTCATGAGCCCAAACAAGTCTCTAAAAGCAAGAGTTTGCAACTACTTTACTTTTGGAGAAAATTCAAAACATTCACTATTCAATAGAGCCCAATAGCAAAAATCAGGTTTTGAATGAAGAATCACATTTCTTGGTAAAATCATGCAGGATTGAAATTTTTGATGGTTTTTTACTCCTCTCAACAGCCCAAACAAGTTTCTAAAAGGATGAGTTTGCAACTACTTTACTTTTGGAGAAAATTCAAAACATTCATTATTCAATAGGGCCCAAACTATCAAAAACCAGCGGTTTCAATGAACACACATTTCTTGGTAGAATCATGCAGGACTGAAATTTTTGATGTTTTTCTACTCCTCTCATGAGCCCAAACAAGTCTCTAAAAGCATGAGTTTGCAACTACTTTTGGAGAAAATTCAAAACATTCATTATTCAATAGAGCCCAATAGCAAAAATCAGGTTTTGAATGAAGAATCACATTTCTTGGTAGAATCATGCAGGATTGAAATTTTTGATGGTTTTTTACTCCTCTCAGCAGCCCAAACAAGTTTCTAAAAGGATGAGTTTGCAACTACTTTACTTTTGGAGAAAATTCAAAACATTCATTATTCAATAGGGCCCAAACTATCAAAAACCAGCGGTTTCAATGAACACACATTTCTTGGTAGAATCATGCAGGACTGAAATTTTTGATGTTTTTCTACTCCTCTCATGAGCCCAAACAAGTCTCTAAAAGCATGAGTTTGCAACTACTTTACTTTTGGAGAAAATTCAAAACATTCATTATTCAATAGAGCCCAATAGCAAAAATCAGGTTTTGAATGAAGAATCACATTTCTTGGTAAAATCATGCAGGATTGAAATTTTTGATGGTTTTTTACTCCTCTCAACAGCCCAAACAAGTTTCTAAAAGGATGAGTTTGCAACTACTTTACTTTTGGAGAAAATTCAAAACATTCATTGTTCAATAGGGCCCAAACTATCAAAAACCAGCGGTTTCAATGAACACACATTTCTTGGTAGAATCATGCAGGACTGAAATTTTTGATGTTTTTCTACTCCTCTCATGAGCCCAAACAAGTATCTAAAAGCATGAGTTTGCAACTACTTTACTTTTGGAGAAAATTCAAACATTCACTATTCAATAGAGCCCAATAACAAAAATCAGGTTTTGAATGAAGAATCACATTTCTTGGTAAAATCATGCAGGATTGAAATTTTTGATGGTTTTTTACTCCTCTCAACAGCCCAAACAAGTTTCTAAAAGGATGAGTTTGCAACTACTTTACTTTTGGAGAAAATTCAAAACATTCATTATTCAATAGGGCCCAAACTATCAAAAACCAGCGGTTTCAATGAACACACATTTCTTGGTAGAATCATGCAGGACTGAAATTTTTGATGTTTTTCTACTCCTCTCATGAGCCCAAACAAGTCTCTAAAAGCATGAGTTTGCAACTACTTTTGGAGAAAATTCAAAACATTCATTATTCAATAGAGCCCAATAGCAAAAATCAGGTTTTGAATGAAGAATCACATTTCTTGGTAGAATCATGCAGGATTGAAATTTTTGATGGTTTTTTACTCCTCTCAACAGCCCAAACAAGTTTCTAAAAGGATGAGTTTGCAACTACTTTACTTTTGGAGAAAATTCAAAACATTCATTATTCAATAGGGCCCAAACTATCAAAAACCAGCGGTTTCAATGAACACACATTTCTTGGTAGAATCATGCAGGACTGAAATTTTTGATGTTTTTCTACTCCTCTCATGAGCCCAAACAAGTCTCTAAAAGCATGAGTTTGCAACTACTTTACTTTTGGAGAAAATTCAAAACATTCATTATTCAATAGAGCCCAATAGCAAAAATCAGGTTTTGAATGAAGAATCACATTTCTTGGTAGAATCATGCAGGATTGAAATTTTTGATGGTTTTTTACTCCTCTCAACAGCCCAAACAAGTTTCTAAAAGGATGAGTTTGCAACTACTTTACTTTTGGAGAAAATTCAAAACATTCATTATTCAAAAGGGCCCAAACTATCAAAAACCATCGGTTTCAATGAACACACATTTCTTGGTAGAATCATGCAGGACTGAAATTTTTGATGTTTTTCTACTCCTCTCATGAGCCCAAACAAGTCTCTAAAAGCATGAGTTTGCAACTACTTTACTTTTGGAGAAAATTCAAAACATTCATTATTCAATAGAGCCCAATAGCAAAAATCAGGTTTTGAATGAAGAATCACATTTCTTGGTAAAATCATGCAGGATTGAAATTTTTGATGGTTTTTTACTCCTCTCAACAGCCCAAACAAGTTTCTAAAAGGATGAGTTTGCAACTACTTTACTTTTGGAGAAAAGTCAAAACATTCATTATTCAATAGGGCCCAAACTAACAAAAACCAGCGGTTTCAATGAACACACATTTCTTGGTAGAATCATGCAGGACTGAAATTTTTGATGTTTTTCTACTCCTCTCATGAGCCCAAACAAGTATCTAAAAGCATGAGTTTGCAACTACTTTACTTTTGGAGAAAATTCAAAACATTCACTATTCAATAGAGCCCAATAGCAAAAATCAGGTTTTGAATGAAGAATCACATTTCTTAGTAAAATCATGCAGGATTGAAATTTTTGATGGTTTTTTACTCCTCTCAACAGCCCAAACAAGTTTCTAAAAGGATGAGTTTGCAACTACTTTACTTTTGGAGAAAATTCAAAACATTCATTATTCAATAGGGCCCAAACTATCAAAAACCAGCGGTTTCAATGAACACACATTTCTTGGTAGAATCATGCAGGACTGAAATTTTTGATGTTTTTCTACTCCTCTCATGAGCCCAAACAAGTCTCTAAAAGCATGAGTTTGCAACTACTTTACTTTTGGAGAAAATTCAAAACATTCATTATTCAATAGAGCCCAATAGCAAAAATCAGGTTTTGAATGAAGAATCACATTTCTTGGTAGAATCATGCAGGATTGAAATTTTTGATGGTTTTTTACTCCTCTCAACAGCCCAAAAAAGTTTCTAAAAGGATGAGTTTGCAACTACTTTACTTTTGGAGAAAATTCAAAACATTCATTATTCAATAGGGCCCAAACTATCAAAAACCAGCGGTTTGAATGAACACACATTTCTTGGTAGAATCATGCAGGACTGAAATTTTTGATGTTTTTCTACTCCTCTCATGAGCCCAAACAAGTCTCTAAAAGCATGAGTTTGCAACTACTTTACTTTTGGAGAAAATTCAAAACATTCATTATTCAATAGAGCCCAATAGCAAAAATCAGGTTTTGAATGAAGAATCACATTTCTTGGTAGAATCATGCATGATTGAAATTTTTGATGGTTTTTTACTCCTCTCAACAGCCCAAACAAGTTTCTAAAAGGATGAGTTTGCAACTACTTTACTTTTGGAGAAAATTCAAAACATTCATTATTCAATAGGGCCCAAACTATCAAAAACCAGCGGTTTCAATGAACACACATTTCTTGGTAGAATCATGCAGGACTGAAATTTTTGATGTTTTTCTACTCCTCTCATGAGCCCAAACAAGTCTCTAAAAGCATGAGTTTGCAACTACTTTACTTTTGGAGAAAATTCAAAACATTCACTATTCAATAGAGCCCAATAGCAAAAATCAGGTTTTGAATGAAGAATCACATTTCTTGGTAAAATTATGCAGGATTGAAATTTTTGATGGTTTTTTACTCCTCTCAACAGCCCAAACAAGTTTCTAAAAGGATGAGTTTGCAACTACTTTACTTTTGGAGAAAATTCAAAACATTCATTATTCAATAGGGCCCAAACTATCAAAAACCAGCGGTTTCAATGAACACACATTTCTTGGTAGAATCATGCAGGACTGAAATTTTTGATGTTTTTCTACTCCTCTCATGAGCCCAAACAAGTCTCTAAAAGCATGAGTTTGCAACTACTTTTGGAGAAAATTCAAAACATTCATTATTCAATAGAGCCCAATAGCAAAAATCAGGTTTTGAATGAAGAATCACATTTCTTGGTAGAATCATGCAGGATTGAAATTTTTGATGGTTTTTTACTCCTCTCAACAGCCCAAACAAGTTTCTAAAAGGATGAGTTTGCAACTACTTTACTTTTGGAGAAAATTCAAAACATTCATTATTCAATAGGGCCCAAACTATCAAAAACCAGCGGTTTCAATGAACACACATTTCTTGGTAGAATCATGCAGGACTGAAATTTTTGATGTTTTTCTACTCCTCTCATGAGCCCAAACAAGTCTCTAAAAGCATGAGTTTGCAACTACTTTACTTTTGGAGAAAATTCAAAACATTCATTATTCAATAGAGCCCAATAGCAAAAATCAGGTTTTGAATGAAGAATCACATTTCTTGGTAAAATCATGCAGGATTGAAATTTTTGATGGTTTTTTACTCCTCTCAACAGCCCAAACAAGTTTCTAAAAGGATGAGTTTGCAACTACTTTACTTTTGGAGAAAATTCAAAACATTCATTGTTCAATAGGGCCCAAACTATCAAAAACCAGCGGTTTCAATGAACACACATTTCTTGGTAGAATCATGCAGGACTGAAATTTTTGATGTTTTTCTACTCCTCTCATGAGCCCAAACAAGTATCTAAAAGCATGAGTTTGCAACTACTTTACTTTTGGAGAAAATTCAAACATTCACTATTCAATAGAGCCCAATAGCAAAAATCAGGTTTTGAATGAAGAATCATATTTCTTGGTAAAATCATGCAGGATTGAAATTTTTGATGGATTTTTACTCCTCTCAACAGCCCAAACAAGTTTCTAAAAGGATGAGTTTGCAACTACTTTACTTTTGGAGAAAATTCAAAACATTCATTATTCAATAGGGCCCAAACTATCAAAAACCAGCGGTTTCAATGAACACACATTTCTTGGTAGAATCATGCAGGACTGAAATTTTTGATGTTTTTCTACTCCTCTCATGAGCCCAAACAAGTCTCTAAAAGCATGAGTTTGCAACTACTTTACTTTTGGAGAAAATTCAAAACATTCATTATTCAATAGAGCCCAATAGCAAAAATCAGGTTTTGAATGAAGAATCACATTTCTTGGTAAAATCATGCAGGATTGAAATTTTTGATGGTTTTTTACTCCTCTCAACAGCCCAAACAAGTTTCTAAAAGGATGAGTTTGCAACTACTTTACTTTTGGAGAAAATTCAAAACATTCATTGTTCAATAGGGCCCAAACTATCAAAAACCAGCGGTTTCAATGAACACACATTTCTTGGTAGAATCATGCAGGACTGAAATTTTTGATGTTTTTCTACTCCTCTCATGAGCCCAAACAAGTATCTAAAAGCATGAGTTTGCAACTACTTTACTTTTGGAGAAAATTCAAACATTCACTATTCAATAGAGCCCAATAGCAAAAATCAGGTTTTGAATGAAGAATCACATTTCTTGGTAAAATCATGCAGGATTGAAATTTTTGATGGTTTTTTACTCCTCTCAACAGCCCAAACAAGTTTCTAAAAGGATGAGTTTGCAACTACTTTACTTTTGGAGAAAATTCAAAACATTCATTATTCAATAGGGCCCAAACTATCAAAAACCAGCGGTTTCAATGAACACACATTTCTTGGTAGAATCATGCAGGACTGAAATTTTTGATGTTTTTCTACTCCTCTCATGAGCCCAAACAAGTCTCTAAAAGCATGAGTTTGCAACTACTTTTGGAGAAAATTCAAAACATTCATTATTCAATAGAGCCCAATAGCAAAAATCAGGTTTTGAATGAAGAATCACATTTCTTGGTAGAATCATGCAGGATTGAAATTTTTGATGGTTTTTTACTCCTCTCAACAGCCCAAACAAGTTTCTAAAAGGATGAGTTTGCAACTACTTTACTTTTGGAGAAAATTCAAAACATTCATTATTCAATAGGGCCCAAACTATCAAAAACCAGCGGTTTCAATGAACACACATTTCTTGGTAGAATCATGCAGGACTGAAATTTTTGATGTTTTTCTACTCCTCTCATGAGCCCAAACAAGTCTCTAAAAGCATGAGTTTGCAACTACTTTACTTTTGGAGAAAATTCAAAACATTCATTATTCAATAGAGCCCAATAGCAAAAATCAGGTTTTGAATGAAGAATCACATTTCTTGGTAGAATCATGCAGGATTGAAATTTTTGATGGTTTTTTACTCCTCTCAACAGCCCAAACAAGTTTCTAAAAGGATGAGTTTGCAACTACTTTACTTTTGGAGAAAATTCAAAACATTCATTATTCAAAAGGGCCCAAACTATCAAAAACCATCGGTTTCAATGAACACACATTTCTTGGTAGAATCATGCAGGACTGAAATTTTTTATGTTTTTCTACTCCTCTCATGAGCCCAAACAAGTCTCTAAAAGCATGAGTTTGCAACTACTTTACTTTTGGAGAAAATTCAAAACATTCATTATTCAATAGAGCCCAATAGCAAAAATCAGGTTTTGAATGAAGAATCACATTTCTTGGTAAAATCATGCAGGATTGAAATTTTTGATGGTTTTTTACTCCTCTCAACAGCCCAAACAAGTTTCTAAAAGGATGAGTTTGCAACTACTTTACTTTTGGAGAAAATTCAAAACATTCATTATTCAATAGGGCCCAAACTAACAAAAAACAGCGGTTTCAATGAACACACATTTCTTGGTAGAATCATGCAGGACTGAAATTTTTGATGTTTTTCTACTCCTCTCATGAGCCCAAACAAGTATCTAAAAGCATGAGTTTGCAACTACTTTACTTTTGGAGAAAATTCAAAACATTCACTATTCAATAGAGCCCAATAGCAAAAATCAGGTTTTGAATGAAGAATCACATTTCTTAGTAAAATCATGCAGGATTGAAATTTTTGATGGTTTTTTACTCCTCTCAACAGCCCAAACAAGTTTCTAAAAGGATGAGTTTGCAACTACTTTACTTTTGGAGAAAATTCAAAACATTCATTATTCAATAGGGCCCAAACTATCAAAAACCAGCGGTTTCAATGAACACACATTTCTTGGTAGAATCATGCAGGACTGAAATTTTTGATGTTTTTCTACTCCTCTCATGAGCCCAAACAAGTCTCTAAAAGCATGAGTTTGCAACTACTTTACTTTTGGAGAAAATTCAAAACATTCATTATTCAATAGAGCCCAATAGCAAAAATCAGGTTTTGAATGAAGAATCACATTTCTTGGTAGAATCATGCAGGATTGAAATTTTTGATGGTTTTTTACTCCTCTCAACAGCCCAAAAAAGTTTCTAAAAGGATGAGTTTGCAACTACTTTACTTTTGGAGAAAATTCAAAACATTCATTATTCAATAGGGCCCAAACTATCAAAAACCAGCGGTTTGAATGAACACACATTTCTTGGTAGAATCATGCAGGACTGAAATTTTTGATGTTTTTCTACTCCTCTCATGAGCCCAAACAAGTCTCTAAAAGCATGAGTTTGCAACTACTTTACTTTTGGAGAAAATTCAAAACATTCATTATTCAATAGAGCCCAATAGCAAAAATCAGGTTTTGAATGAAGAATCACATTTCTTGGTAGAATCATGCATGATTGAAATTTTTGATGGTTTTTTACTCCTCTCAACAGCCCAAACAAGTTTCTAAAAGGATGAGTTTGCAACTACTTTACTTTTGGAGAAAATTCAAAACATTCATTATTCAATAGGGCCCAAACTATCAAAAACCAGCGGTTTCAATGAACACACATTTCTTGGTAGAATCATGCAGGACTGAAATTTTTGATGTTTTTCTACTCCTCTCATGAGCCCAAACAAGTCTCTAAAAGCATGAGTTTGCAACTACTTTACTTTTGGAGAAAATTCAAAACATTCACTATTCAATAGAGCCCAATAGCAAAAATCAGGTTTTGAATGAAGAATCACATTTCTTGGTAAAATCATGCAGGATTGAAATTTTTGATGGTTTTTTACTCCTCTCAACAGCCCAAACAAGTTTCTAAAAGGATGAGTTTGCAACTACTTTACTTTTGGAGAAAATTCAAAACATTCATTATTCAATAGGGCCCAAACTATCAAAAACCAGCGGTTTCAATGAACACACATTTCTTGGTAGAATCATGCAGGACTGAAATTTTTGATGTTTTTCTACTCCTCTCATGAGCCCAAACAAGTCTCTAAAAGCATGAGTTTGCAACTACTTTTGGAGAAAATTCAAAACATTCATTATTCAATAGAGCCCAATAGCAAAAATCAGGTTTTGAATGAAGAATCACATTTCTTGGTAGAATCATGCAGGATTGAAATTTTTGATGGTTTTTTACTCCTCTCAACAGCCCAAACAAGTTTCTAAAAGGATGAGTTTGCAACTACTTTACTTTTGGAGAAAATTCAAAACATTCATTATTCAATAGGGCCCAAACTATCAAAAACCAGCGGTTTGAATGAACACACATTTCTTGGTAGAATCATGCAGGACTGAAATTTTTGATGTTTTTCTACTCCTCTCATGAGCCCAAACAAGTCTCTAAAAGCATGAGTTTGCAACTACTTTACTTTTGGAGAAAATTCAAAACATTCATTATTCAATAGAGCCCAATAGCAAAAATCAGGTTTTGAATGAAGAATCACATTTCTTGGTAGAATCATGCATGATTGAAATTTTTGATGGTTTTTTACTCCTCTCAACAGCCCAAACAAGTTTCTAAAAGGATGAGTTTGCAACTACTTTACTTTTGGAGAAAATTCAAAACATTCATTATTCAATAGGGCCCAAACTATCAAAAACCAGCGGTTTCAATGAACACACATTTCTTGGTAGAATCATGCAGGACTGAAATTTTTGATGTTTTTCTACTCCTCTCATGAGCCCAAACAAGTCTCTAAAAGCATGAGTTTGCAACTACTTTACTTTTGGAGAAAATTCAAAACATTCACTATTCAATAGAGCCCAATAGCAAAAATCAGGTTTTGAATGAAGAATCACATTTCTTGGTAAAATCATGCAGGATTGAAATTTTTGATGGTTTTTTACTCCTCTCAACAGCCCAAACAAGTTTCTAAAAGGATGAGTTTGCAACTACTTTACTTTTGGAGAAAATTCAAAACATTCATTATTCAATAGGGCCCAAACTATCAAAAACCAGCGGTTTCAATGAACACACATTTCTTGGTAGAATCATGCAGGACTGAAATTTTTGATGTTTTTCTACTCCTCTCATGAGCCCAAACAAGTCTCTAAAAGCATGAGTTTGCAACTACTTTTGGAGAAAATTCAAAACATTCATTATTCAATAGAGCCCAATAGCAAAAATCAGGTTTTGAATGAAGAATCACATTTCTTGGTAGAATCATGCAGGATTGAAATTTTTGATGGTTTTTTACTCCTCTCAACAGCCCAAACAAGTTTCTAAAAGGATGAGTTTGCAACTACTTTACTTTTGGAGAAAATTCAAAACATTCATTATTCAATAGGGCCCAAACTATCAAAAACCAGCGGTTTCAATGAACACACATTTCTTGGTAGAATCATGCAGGACTGAAATTTTTGATGTTTTTCTACTCCTCTCATGAGCCCAAACAAGTCTCTAAAAGCATGAGTTTGCAACTACTTTACTTTTGGAGAAAATTCAAAACATTCACTATTCAATAGAGCCCAATAGCAAAAATCAGGTTTTGAATGAAGAATCACATTTCTTGGTAAAATCATGCAGGATTGAAATTTTTGATGGTTTTTTACTCCTCTCAACAGCCCAAACAAGTTTCTAAAAGGATGAGTTTGCAACTACTTTACTTTTGGAGAAAATTCAAAACATTCATTATTCAATAGGGCCCAAACTATCAAAAACCAGCGGTTTCAATGAACACACATTTCTTGGTAGAATCATGCAGGACTGAAATTTTTGATGTTTTTCTACTCCTCTCATGAGCCCAAACAAGTCTCTAAAAGCATGAGTTTGCAACTACTTTTGGAGAAAATTCAAAACATTCATTATTCAATAGAGCCCAATAGCAAAAATCAGGTTTTGAATGAAGAATCACATTTCTTGGTAGAATCATGCAGGATTGAAATTTTTGATGGTTTTTTACTCCTCTCAACAGCCCAAACAAGTTTCTAAAAGGATGAGTTTGCAACTACTTTACTTTTGGAGAAAATTCAAAACATTCATTATTCAATAGGGCCCAAACTATCAAAAACCAGCGGTTTCAATGAACACACATTTCTTGGTAGAATCATGCAGGACTGAAATTTTTGATGTTTTTCTACTCCTCTCATGAGCCCAAACAAGTCTCTAAAAGCATGAGTTTGCAACTACTTTACTTTTGGAGAAAATTCAAAACATTCATTATTCAATAGAGCCCAATAGCAAAAATCAGGTTTTGAATGAAGAATCACATTTCTTGGTAAAATCATGCAGGATTGAAATTTTTGATGGTTTTTTACTCCTCTCAACAGCCCAAACAAGTTTCTAAAAGGATGAGTTTGCAACTACTTTACTTTTGGAGAAAATTCAAAACATTCATTGTTCAATAGGGCCCAAACTATCAAAAACCAGCGGTTTCAATGAACACACATTTCTTGGTAGAATCATGCAGGACTGAAATTTTTGATGTTTTTCTACTCCTCTCATGAGCCCAAACAAGTATCTAAAAGCATGAGTTTGCAACTACTTTACTTTTGGAGAAAATTCAAACATTCACTATTCAATAGAGCCCAATAGCAAAAATCAGGTTTTGAATGAAGAATCATATTTCTTGGTAAAATCATGCAGGATTGAAATTTTTGATGGATTTTTACTCCTCTCAACAGCCCAAACAAGTTTCTAAAAGGATGAGTTTGCAACTACTTTACTTTTGGAGAAAATTCAAAACATTCATTATTCAATAGGGCCCAAACTATCAAAAACCAGCGGTTTCAATGAACACACATTTCTTGGTAGAATCATGCAGGACTGAAATTTTTGATGTTTTTCTACTCCTCTCATGAGCCCAAACAAGTCTCTAAAAGCATGAGTTTGCAACTACTTTACTTTTGGAGAAAATTCAAAACATTCATTATTCAATAGAGCCCAATAGCAAAAATCAGGTTTTGAATGAAGAATCACATTTCTTGGTAAAATCATGCAGGATTGAAATTTTTGATGGTTTTTTACTCCTCTCAACAGCCCAAACAAGTTTCTAAAAGGATGAGTTTGCAACTACTTTACTTTTGGAGAAAATTCAAAACATTCATTGTTCAATAGGGCCCAAACTATCAAAAACCAGCGGTTTCAATGAACACACATTTCTTGGTAGAATCATGCAGGACTGAAATTTTTGATGTTTTTCTACTCCTCTCATGAGCCCAAACAAGTATCTAAAAGCATGAGTTTGCAACTACTTTACTTTTGGAGAAAATTCAAACATTCACTATTCAATAGAGCCCAATAGCAAAAATCAGGTTTTGAATGAAGAATCACATTTCTTGGTAAAATCATGCAGGATTGAAATTTTTGATGGTTTTTTACTCCTCTCAACAGCCCAAACAAGTTTCTAAAAGGATGAGTTTGCAACTACTTTACTTTTGGAGAAAATTCAAAACATTCATTATTCAATAGGGCCCAAACTATCAAAAACCAGCGGTTTCAATGAACACACATTTCTTGGTAGAATCATGCAGGACTGAAATTTTTGATGTTTTTCTACTCCTCTCATGAGCCCAAACAAGTCTCTAAAAGCATGAGTTTGCAACTACTTTTGGAGAAAATTCAAAACATTCATTATTCAATAGAGCCCAATAGCAAAAATCAGGTTTTGAATGAAGAATCACATTTCTTGGTAGAATCATGCAGGATTGAAATTTTTGATGGTTTTTTACTCCTCTCAACAGCCCAAACAAGTTTCTAAAAGGATGAGTTTGCAACTACTTTACTTTTGGAGAAAATTCAAAACATTCATTATTCAATAGGGCCCAAACTATCAAAAACCAGCGGTTTCAATGAACACACATTTCTTGGTAGAATCATGCAGGACTGAAATTTTTGATGTTTTTCTACTCCTCTCATGAGCCCAAACAAGTCTCTAAAAGCATGAGTTTGCAACTACTTTACTTTTGGAGAAAATTCAAAACATTCATTATTCAATAGAGCCCAATAGCAAAAATCAGGTTTTGAATGAAGAATCACATTTCTTGGTAGAATCATGCAGGATTGAAATTTTTGATGGTTTTTTACTCCTCTCAACAGCCCAAACAAGTTTCTAAAAGGATGAGTTTGCAACTACTTTACTTTTGGAGAAAATTCAAAACATTCATTATTCAAAAGGGCCCAAACTATCAAAAACCATCGGTTTCAATGAACACACATTTCTTGGTAGAATCATGCAGGACTGAAATTTTTTATGTTTTTCTACTCCTCTCATGAGCCCAAACAAGTCTCTAAAAGCATGAGTTTGCAACTACTTTACTTTTGGAGAAAATTCAAAACATTCATTATTCAATAGAGCCCAATAGCAAAAATCAGGTTTTGAATGAAGAATCACATTTCTTGGTAAAATCATGCAGGATTGAAATTTTTGATGGTTTTTTACTCCTCTCAACAGCCCAAACAAGTTTCTAAAAGGATGAGTTTGCAACTACTTTACTTTTGGAGAAAATTCAAAACATTCATTATTCAATAGGGCCCAAACTAACAAAAAACAGCGGTTTCAATGAACACACATTTCTTGGTAGAATCATGCAGGACTGAAATTTTTGATGTTTTTCTACTCCTCTCATGAGCCCAAACAAGTATCTAAAAGCATGAGTTTGCAACTACTTTACTTTTGGAGAAAATTCAAAACATTCACTATTCAATAGAGCCCAATAGCAAAAATCAGGTTTTGAATGAAGAATCACATTTCTTAGTAAAATCATGCAGGATTGAAATTTTTGATGGTTTTTTACTCCTCTCAACAGCCCAAACAAGTTTCTAAAAGGATGAGTTTGCAACTACTTTACTTTTGGAGAAAATTCAAAACATTCATTATTCAATAGGGCCCAAACTATCAAAAACCAGCGGTTTCAATGAACACACATTTCTTGGTAGAATCATGCAGGACTGAAATTTTTGATGTTTTTCTACTCCTCTCATGAGCCCAAACAAGTCTCTAAAAGCATGAGTTTGCAACTACTTTACTTTTGGAGAAAATTCAAAACATTCATTATTCAATAGAGCCCAATAGCAAAAATCAGGTTTTGAATGAAGAATCACATTTCTTGGTAGAATCATGCAGGATTGAAATTTTTGATGGTTTTTTACTCCTCTCAACAGCCCAAAAAAGTTTCTAAAAGGATGAGTTTGCAACTACTTTACTTTTGGAGAAAATTCAAAACATTCATTATTCAATAGGGCCCAAACTATCAAAAACCAGCGGTTTGAATGAACACACATTTCTTGGTAGAATCATGCAGGACTGAAATTTTTGATGTTTTTCTACTCCTCTCATGAGCCCAAACAAGTCTCTAAAAGCATGAGTTTGCAACTACTTTACTTTTGGAGAAAATTCAAAACATTCATTATTCAATAGAGCCCAATAGCAAAAATCAGGTTTTGAATGAAGAATCACATTTCTTGGTAGAATCATGCATGATTGAAATTTTTGATGGTTTTTTACTCCTCTCAACAGCCCAAACAAGTTTCTAAAAGGATGAGTTTGCAACTACTTTACTTTTGGAGAAAATTCAAAACATTCATTATTCAATAGGGCCCAAACTATCAAAAACCAGCGGTTTCAATGAACACACATTTCTTGGTAGAATCATGCAGGACTGAAATTTTTGATGTTTTTCTACTCCTCTCATGAGCCCAAACAAGTCTCAAAAAGCATGAGTTTGCAACTACTTTACTTTTGGAGAAAATTCAAAACATTCACTATTCAATAGAGCCCAATAGCAAAAATCAGGTTTTGAATGAAGAATCACATTTCTTGGTAAAATCATGCAGGATTGAAATTTTTGATGGTTTTTTACTCCTCTCAACAGCCCAAACAAGTTTCTAAAAGGATGAGTTTGCAACTACTTTACTTTTGGAGAAAATTCAAAACATTCATTATTCAATAGGGCCCAAACTATCAAAAACCAGCGGTTTCAATGAACACACATTTCTTGGTAGAATCATGCAGGACTGAAATTTTTGATGTTTTTCTACTCCTCTCATGAGCCCAAACAAGTCTCTAAAAGCATGAGTTTGCAACTACTTTTGGAGAAAATTCAAAACATTCATTATTCAATAGAGCCCAATAGCAAAAATCAGGTTTTGAATGAAGAATCACATTTCTTGGTAGAATCATGCAGGATTGAAATTTTTGATGGTTTTTTACTCCTCTCAACAGCCCAAACAAGTTTCTAAAAGGATGAGTTTGCAACTACTTTACTTTTGGAGAAAATTCAAAACATTCATTATTCAATAGGGCCCAAACTATCAAAAACCAGCGGTTTCAATGAACACACATTTCTTGGTAGAATCATGCAGGACTGAAATTTTTGATGTTTTTCTACTCCTCTCATGAGCCCAAACAAGTCTCTAAAAGCATGAGTTTGCAACTACTTTACTTTTGGAGAAAATTCAAAACATTCATTATTCAATAGAGCCCAATAGCAAAAATCAGGTTTTGAATGAAGAATCACATTTCTTGGTAAAATCATGCAGGATTGAAATTTTTGATGGTTTTTTACTCCTCTCAACAGCCCAAACAAGTTTCTAAAAGGATGAGTTTGCAACTACTTTACTTTTGGAGAAAATTCAAAACATTCATTGTTCAATAGGGCCCAAACTATCAAAAACCAGCGGTTTCAATGAACACACATTTCTTGGTAGAATCATGCAGGACTGAAATTTTTGATGTTTTTCTACTCCTCTCATGAGCCCAAACAAGTATCTAAAAGCATGAGTTTGCAACTACTTTACTTTTGGAGAAAATTCAAACATTCACTATTCAATAGAGCCCAATAGCAAAAATCAGGTTTTGAATGAAGAATCACATTTCTTGGTAAAATCATGCAGGATTGAAATTTTTGATGGTTTTTTACTCCTCTCAACAGCCCAAACAAGTTTCTAAAAGGATGAGTTTGCAACTACTTTACTTTTGGAGAAAATTCAAAACATTCATTATTCAATAGGGCCCAAACTATCAAAAACCAGCGGTTTCAATGAACACACATTTCTTGGTAGAATCATGCAGGACTGAAATTTTTAATGTTTTTCTACTCCTCTCATGAGCCCAAACAAGTCTCTAAAAGCATGAGTTTGCAACTACTTTTGGAGAAAATTCAAAACATTCATTATTCAATAGAGCCCAATAGCAAAAATCAGGTTTTGAATGAAGAATCACATTTCTTGGTAGAATCATGCAGGATTGAAATTTTTGATGGTTTTTTACTCCTCTCAACAGCCCAAACAAGTTTCTAAAAGGATGAGTTTGCAACTACTTTACTTTTGGAGAAAATTCAAAACATTCATTATTCAATAGGGCCCAAACTATCAAAAACCAGCGGTTTCAATGAACACACATTTCTTGGTAGAATCATGCAGGACTGAAATTTTTGATGTTTTTCTACTCCTCTCATGAGCCCAAACAAGTCTCTAAAAGCATGAGTTTGCAACTACTTTACTTTTGGAGAAAATTCAAAACATTCATTATTCAATAGAGCCCAATAGCAAAAATCAGGTTTTGAATGAAGAATCACATTTCTTGGTAGAATCATGCAGGATTGAAATTTTTGATGGTTTTTTACTCCTCTCAACAGCCCAAACAAGTTTCTAAAAGGATGAGTTTGCAACTACTTTACTTTTGGAGAAAATTCAAAACATTCATTATTCAAAAGGGCCCAAACTATCAAAAACCATCGGTTTCAATGAACACACATTTCTTGGTAGAATCATGCAGGACTGAAATTTTTGATGTTTTTCTACTCCTCTCATGAGCCCAAACAAGTCTCTAAAAGCATGAGTTTGCAACTACTTTACTTTTGGAGAAAATTCAAAACATTCATTATTCAATAGAGCCCAATAGCAAAAATCAGGTTTTGAATGAAGAATCACATTTCTTGGTAAAATCATGCAGGATTGAAATTTTTGATGGTTTTTTACTCCTCTCAACAGCCCAAACAAGTTTCTAAAAGGATGAGTTTGCAACTACTTTACTTTTGGAGAAAATTCAAAACATTCATTATTCAATAGGGCCCAAACTAACAAAAACCAGCGGTTTCAATGAACACAC
Organism: Dendrobates tinctorius; assembly: GCF_039654945.1. Lineage (NCBI taxonomy): Eukaryota > Metazoa > Chordata > Amphibia > Anura > Dendrobatidae > Dendrobates > Dendrobates tinctorius. The sequence continues at coordinate 23,653,943 of NW_027361713.1, forward strand.
ATTTCTTGGTAGAATCATGCAGGACTGAAATTTTTGATGTTTTTCTACTCCTCTCATGAGCCCAAACAAGTATCTAAAAGCATGAGTTTGCAACTACTTTACTTTTGGAGAAAATTCAAAACATTCACTATTCAATAGAGCCCAATAGCAAAAATCAGGTTTTGAATGAAGAATCACATTTCTTAGTAAAATCATGCAGGATTGAAATTTTTGATGGTTTTTTACTCCTCTCAACAGCCCAAACAAGTTTCTAAAAGGATGAGTTTGCAACTACTTTACTTTTGGAGAAAATTCAAAACATTCATTATTCAATAGGGCCCAAACTATCAAAAACCAGCGGTTTCAATGAACACACATTTCTTGGTAGAATCATGCAGGACTGAAATTTTTGATGTTTTTCTACTCCTCTCATGAGCCCAAACAAGTCTCTAAAAGCATGAGTTTGCAACTACTTTACTTTTGGAGAAAATTCAAAACATTCATTATTCAATAGAGCCCAATAGCAAAAATCAGGTTTTGAATGAAGAATCACATTTCTTGGTAGAATCATGCAGGATTGAAATTTTTGATGGTTTTTTACTCCTCTCAACAGCCCAAAAAAGTTTCTAAAAGGATGAGTTTGCAACTACTTTACTTTTGGAGAAAATTCAAAACATTCATTATTCAATAGGGCCCAAACTATCAAAAACCAGCGGTTTGAATGAACACACATTTCTTGGTAGAATCATGCAGGACTGAAATTTTTGATGTTTTTCTACTCCTCTCATGAGCCCAAACAAGTCTCTAAAAGCATGAGTTTGCAACTACTTTACTTTTGGAGAAAATTCAAAACATTCATTATTCAATAGAGCCCAATAGCAAAAACCAGGTTTTGAATGAAGAATCACATTTCTTGGTAGAATCATGCATGATTGAAATTTTTGATGGTTTTTTACTCCTCTCAACAGCCCAAACAAGTTTCTAAAAGGATGAGTTTGCAACTACTTTACTTTTGGAGAAAATTCAAAACATTCATTATTCAATAGGGCCCAAACTATCAAAAACCAGCGGGTTCAATGAACACACATTTCTTGGTAGAATCATGCAGGACTGAAATTTTTGATGTTTTTCTACTCCTCTCATGAGCCCAAACAAGTCTCTAAAAGCATGAGTTTGCAACTACTTTACTTTTGGATAAAATTCAAAACATTCACTATTCAATAGAGCCCAATAGCAAAAATCAGGTTTTGAATGAAGAATCACATTTCTTGGTAAAATCATGCAGGATTGAAATTTTTGATGGTTTTTTACTCCTCTCAACAGCCCAAACAAGTTTCTAAAAGGATGAGTTTGCAACTACTTTACTTTTGGAGAAAATTCAAAACATTCATTATTCAATAGGGCCCAAACTATCAAAAACCAGCGGTTTCAATGAACACACATTTCTTGGTAGAATCATGCAGGACTGAAATTTTTGATGTTTTTCTACTCCTCTCATGAGCCCAAACAAGTCTCTAAAAGCATGAGTTTGCAACTACTTTTGGAGAAAATTCAAAACATTCATTATTCAATAGAGCCCAATAGCAAAAATCAGGTTTTGAATGAAGAATCACATTTCTTGGTAGAATCATGCAGGATTGAAATTTTTGATGGTTTTTTACTCCTCTCAACAGCCCAAACAAGTTTCTAAAAGGATGAGTTTGCAACTACTTTACTTTTGGAGAAAATTCAAAACATTCATTATTCAATAGGGCCCAAACTATCAAAAACCAGCGGTTTCAATGAACACACATTTCTTGGTAGAATCATGCAGGACTGAAATTTTTGATGTTTTTCTACTCCTCTCATGAGCCCAAACAAGTCTCTAAAAGCATGAGTTTGCAACTACTTTACTTTTGGAGAAAATTCAAAACATTCATTATTCAATAGAGCCCAATAGCAAAAATCAGGTTTTGAATGAAGAATCACATTTCTTGGTAAAATCATGCAGGATTGAAATTTTTGATGGTTTTTTACTCCTCTCAACAGCCCAAACAAGTTTCTAAAAGGATGAGTTTGCAACTACTTTACTTTTGGAGAAAATTCAAAACATTCATTGTTCAATAGGGCCCAAACTATCAAAAACCAGCGGTTTCAATGAACACACATTTCTTGGTAGAATCATGCAGGACTGAAATTTTTGATGTTTTTCTACTCCTCTCATGAGCCCAAACAAGTATCTAAAAGCATGAGTTTGCAACTACTTTACTTTTGGAGAAAATTCAAACATTCACTATTCAATAGAGCCCAATAGCAAAAATCAGGTTTTGAATGAAGAATCATATTTCTTGGTAAAATCATGCAGGATTGAAATTTTTGATGGTTTTTTACTCCTCTCAACAGCCCAAACAAGTTTCTAAAAGGATGAGTTTGCAACTACTTTACTTTTGGAGAAAATTCAAAACATTCATTATTCAATAGGGCCCAAACTATCAAAAACCAGCGGTTTCAATGAACACACATTTCTTGGTAGAATCATGCAGGACTGAAATTTTTGATGTTTTTCTACTCCTCTCATGAGCCCAAACAAGTCTCTAAAAGCATGAGTTTGCAACTACTTTTGGAGAAAATTCAAAACATTCATTATTCAATAGAGCCCAATAGCAAAAATCAGGTTTTGAATGAAGAATCACATTTCTTGGTAGAATCATGCAGGATTGAAATTTTTGATGGTTTTTTACTCCTCTCAACAGCCCAAACAAGTTTCTAAAAGGATGAGTTTGCAACTACTTTACTTTTGGAGAAAATTCAAAACATTCATTATTCAATAGGGCCCAAACTATCAAAAACCAGCGGTTTCAATGAACACACATTTCTTGGTAGAATCATGCAGGACTGAAATTTTTGATGTTTTTCTACTCCTCTCATGAGCCCAAACAAGTCTCTAAAAGCATGAGTTTGCAACTACTTTACTTTTGGAGAAAATTCAAAACATTCATTATTCAATAGAGCCCAATAGCAAAAATCAGGTTTTGAATGAAGAATCACATTTCTTGGTAGAATCATGCAGGATTGAAATTTTTGATGGTTTTTTACTCCTCTCAACAGCCCAAACAAGTTTCTAAAAGGATGAGTTTGCAACTACTTTACTTTTGGAGAAAATTCAAAACATTCATTATTCAAAAGGGCCCAAACTATCAAAAACCATCGGTTTCAATGAACACACATTTCTTGGTAGAATCATGCAGGACTGAAATTTTTGATGTTTTTCTACTCCTCTCATGAGCCCAAACAAGTCTCTAAAAGCATGAGTTTGCAACTACTTTACTTTTGGAGAAAATTCAAAACATTCATTATTCAATAGAGCCCAATAGCAAAAATCAGGTTTTGAATGAAGAATCACATTTCTTGGTAAAATCATGCAGGATTGAAATTTTTGATGGTTTTTTACTCCTCTCAACAGCCCAAACAAGTTTCTAAAAGGATGAGTTTGCAACTACTTTACTTTTGGAGAAAATTCAAAACATTCATTATTCAATAGGGCCCAAACTAACAAAAACCAGCGGTTTCAATGAACACACATTTCTTGGTAGAATCATGCAGGACTGAAATTTTTGATGTTTTTCTACTCCTCTCATGAGCCCAAACAAGTATCTAAAAGCATGAGTTTGCAACTACTTTACTTTTGGAGAAAATTCAAAACATTCACTATTCAATAGAGCCCAATAGCAAAAATCAGGTTTTGAATGAAGAATCACATTTCTTAGTAAAATCATGCAGGATTGAAATTTTTGATGGTTTTTTACTCCTCTCAACAGCCCAAACAAGTTTCTAAAAGGATGAGTTTGCAACTACTTTACTTTTGGAGAAAATTCAAAACATTCATTATTCAATAGGGCCCAAACTATCAAAAACCAGCGGTTTCAATGAACACACATTTCTTGGTAGAATCATGCAGGACTGAAATTTTTGATGTTTTTCTACTCCTCTCATGAGCCCAAACAAGTCTCTAAAAGCATGAGTTTGCAACTACTTTACTTTTGGAGAAAATTCAAAACATTCATTATTCAATAGAGCCCAATAGCAAAAATCAGGTTTTGAATGAAGAATCACATTTCTTGGTAGAATCATGCAGGATTGAAATTTTTGATGGTTTTTTACTCCTCTCAACAGCCCAAAAAAGTTTCTAAAAGGATGAGTTTGCAACTACTTTACTTTTGGAGAAAATTCAAAACATTCATTATTCAATAGGGCCCAAACTATCAAAAACCAGCGGTTTGAATGAACACACATTTCTTGGTAGAATCATGCAGGACTGAAATTTTTGATGTTTTTCTACTCCTCTCATGAGCCCAAACAAGTCTCTAAAAGCATGAGTTTGCAACTACTTTACTTTTGGAGAAAATTCAAAACATTCATTATTCAATAGAGCCCAATAGCAAAAATCAGGTTTTGAATGAAGAATCACATTTCTTGGTAAAATCATGCAGGATTGAAATTTTTGATGGTTTTTTACTCCTCTCAACAGCCCAAACAAGTTTCTAAAAGGATGAGTTTGCAACTACTTTACTTTTGGAGAAAATTCAAAACATTCATTGTTCAATAGGGCCCAAACTATCAAAAACCAGCGGTTTCAATGAACACACATTTCTTGGTAGAATCATGCAGGACTGAAATTTTTGATGTTTTTCTACTCCTCTCATGAGCCCAAACAAGTATCTAAAAGCATGAGTTTGCAACTACTTTACTTTTGGAGAAAATTCAAAACATTCACTATTCAATAGAGCCCAATAGCAAAAATCAGGTTTTGAATGAAGAATCACATTTCTTAGTAAAATCATGCAGGATTGAAATTTTTGATGGTTTTTTTACTCCTCTCAAGAGCCCAAACAAGTTTCTAAAAGGATGAGTTTGCAACTACTTTACTTTTGGAGAAAATTCAAAACATTCATTATTCAATAGGGCCCAAACTATCAAAAACCAGCGGTTTGAATGAACACACATTTCTTGGTAGAATCATGCAGGACTGAAATTTTTGATGTTTTTCTACTCCTCTCATGAGCCCAAACAAGTCTCTAAAAGCATGAGTTTGCAACTACTTTACTTTTGGAGAAAATTCAAAACATTCATTATTCAATAGAGCCCAATAGCAAAAATCAGGTTTTGAATGAAGAATCACATTTCTTGGTAGAATCATGCAGGATTGAAATTTTTGATGGTTTTTTACTCCTCTCAACAGCCCAAACAAGTTTCTAAAAGGATGAGTTTGCAACTACTTTACTTTTGGAGAAAATTCAAAACATTCATTATTCAATAGGGCCCAAACTATCAAAAACCAGCGGTTTCAATGAACACACATTTCTTGGTAGAATCATGCAGGACTGAAATTTTTGATGTTTTTCTACTCCTCTCATGAGCCCAAACAAGTCTCTAAAAGCATGAGTTTGCAACTACTTTACTTTTGGAGAAAATTCAAAACATTCACTATTCAATAGAGCCCAATAGCAAAAATCAGGTTTTGAATGAAGAATCACATTTCTTGGTAAAATCATGCAGGATTGAAATTTTTGATGGTTTTTTACTCCTCTCAACAGCCCAAACAAGTTTCTAAAAGGATGAGTTTGCAACTACTTTACTTTTGGAGAAAATTCAAAACATTCATTGTTCAATAGGGCCCAAACTATCAAAAACCAGCGGTTTCAATGAACACACATTTCTTGGTAGAATCATGCAGGACTGAAATTTTTGATGTTTTTCTACTCCTCTCATGAGCCCAAACAAGTATCTAAAAGCATGAGTTTGCAACTACTTTACTTTTGGAGAAAATTCAAAACATTCACTATTCAATAGAGCCCAATAGCAAAAATCAGGTTTTGAATGAAGAATCACATTTCTTAGTAAAATCATGCAGGATTGAAATTTTTGATGGTTTTTTACTCCTCTCAAGAGCCCAAACAAGTTTCTAAAAGGATGAGTTTGCAACTACTTTACTTTTGGAGAAAATTCAAAACATTCATTATTCAATAGGGCCCAAACTATCAAAAACCAGCGGTTTGAATGAACACACATTTCTTGGTAGAATCATGCAGGACTGAAATTTTTGATGTTTTTCTACTCCTCTCATGAGCCCAAACAAGTCTCTAAAAGCATGAGTTTGCAACTACTTTACTTTTGGAGAAAATTCAAAACATTCATTATTCAATAGAGCCCAATAGCAAAAATCAGGTTTTGAATGAAGAATCACATTTCTTGGTAGAATCATGCAGGATTAAAATTTTTGATGGTTTTTTACTCCTCTCAACAGCCCAAACAAGTTTCTAAAAGGATGAGTTTGCAACTACTTTACTTTTGGAGAAAATTCAAAACATTCATTATTCAATAGGGCCCAAACTATCAAAAACCAGCGGTTTCAATGAACACACATTTCTTGGTAGAATCATGCAGGACTGAAATTTTTGATGTTTTTCTACTCCTCTCATGAGCCCAAACAAGTCTCTAAAAGCATGAGTTTGCAACTACTTTACTTTTGGAGAAAATTCAAAACATTCACTATTCAATAGAGCCCAATAGCAAAAATCAGGTTTTGAATGAAGAATCACATTTCTTGGTAAAATCATGCAGGATTGAAATTTTTGATGGTTTTTTACTCCTCTCAACAGCCCAAACAAGTTTCTAAAAGGATGAGTTTGCAACTACTTTACTTTTGGAGAAAATTCAAAACATTCATTATTCAATAGGGCCCAAACTATCAAAAACCAGCAGTTTCAATGAACACACATTTCTTGGTAGAATCATGCAGGACTGAAATTTTTGATGTTTTTCTACTCCTCTCATGAGCCCAAACAAGTCTCTAAAAGCATGAGTTTGCAACTACTTTACTTTTGGAGAAAATTCAAAACATTCATTATTCAAAAGAGCCCAATAGCAAAAATCAGGTTTTGAATGAAGAATCACATTTCTTGGTAGAATCATGCAGGATTGAAATTTTTGATGGTTTTTTACTCCTCTCAACAGCCCAAACAAGTTTCTAAAAGGATGAGTTTGCAACTACTTTACTTTTGGAGAAAATTCAAAACATTCATTATTCAATAGGGCCCAAACTATCAAAAACCAGCGGTTTCAATGAACACACATTTCTTGGTAGAATCATGCAGGACTGAAATTTTTGATGTTTTTCTACTCCTCTCATGAGCCCAAACAAGTCTCTAAAAGCATGAGTTTGCAACTACTTTACTTTTGGAGAAAATTCAAAACATTCACTATTCAATAGAGCCCAATAGCAAAAATCAGGTTTTGAATGAAGAATCACATTTCTTAGTAAAATCATGCAGGATTGAAATTTTTGATGGTTTTTTACTCCTCTCAACAGCCCAAACAAGTTTCTAAAAGGATGAGTTTGCAACTACTTTACTTTTGGAGAAAATTCAAAACATTCATTATTCAATAGGGCCCAAACTATCAAAAACCAGCGGTTTGAATGAACACACATTTCTTGGTAGAATCATGCAGGACTGAAATTTTTGATGTTTTTCTACTCCTCTCATGAGCCCAAACAAGTCTCTAAAAGCATGAGTTTGCAACTACTTTACTTTTGGAGAAAATTCAAAACATTCATTATTCAATAGAGCCCAATAGCAAAAATCAGGTTTTGAATGAAGAATCACATTTCTTGGTAGAATCATGCAGGATTGAAATTTTTGATGGTTTTTTACTCCTCTCAACAGCCCAAACAAGTTTCTAAAAGGATGAGTTTGCAACTACTTTACTTTTGGAGAAAATTCAAAACATTCATTATTCAATAGGGCCCAAACTATCAAAAACCAGCGGTTTCAATGAACACACATTTCTTGGTAGAATCATGCAGGACTGAAATTTTTGATGTTTTTCTACTCCTCTCATGAGCCCAAACAAGTCTCTAAAAGCATGAGTTTGCAACTACTTTACTTTTGGAGAAAATTCAAAACATTCACTATTCAATAGAGCCCAATAGCAAAAATCAGGTTTTGAATGAAGAATCACATTTCTTGGTAAAATCATGCAGGATTGAAATTTTTGATGGTTTTTTACTCCTCTCAACAGCCCAAACAAGTTTCTAAAAGGATGAGTTTGCAACTACTTTACTTTTGGAGAAAATTCAAAACATTCATTATTCAATAGGGCCCAAACTATCAAAAACCAGCGGTTTCAATGAACACACATTTCTTGGTAGAATCATGCAGGACTGAAATTTTTGATGTTTTTCTACTCCTCTCATGAGCCCAAACAAGTCTCTAAAAGCATGAGTTTGCAACTACTTTACTTTTGGAGAAAATTCAAAACATTCACTATTCAATAGAGCCCAATAGCAAAAATCAGGTTTTGAATGAAGAATCACATTTCTTGGTAGAATCATGCAGGATTGAAATTTTTGATGGTTTTTTACTCCTCTCAACAGCCCAAACAAGTTTCTAAAAGGATGAGTTTGCAACTACTTTACTTTTGGAGAAAATTCAAAACATTCATTATTCAATAGGGCCCAAACTATCAAAAACCAGCGGTTTCAATGAACACACATTTCTTGGTAGAATCATGCAGGACTGAAATTTTTGATGTTTTTCTACTCCTCTCATGAGCCCAAACAAGTCTCTAAAAGCATGAGTTTGCAACTACTTTACTTTTGGAGAAAATTCAAAACATTCATTATTCAATAGAGCCCAATAGCAAAAATCAGGTTTTGAATGAAGAATCACATTTCTTGGTAGAATCATGCAGGATTGAAATTTTTGATGGTTTTTTACTCCTCTCAACAGCCCAAACAAGTTTCTAAAAGGATGAGTTTGCAACTACTTTACTTTTGGAGAAAATTCAAAACATTCATTATTCAAAAGGGCCCAAACTATCAAAAACCATCGGTTTCAATGAACACACATTTCTTGGTAGAATCATGCAGGACTGAAATTTTTGATGTTTTTCTACTCCTCTCATGAGCCCAAACAAGTCTCTAAAAGCATGAGTTTGCAACTACTTTACTTTTGGAGAAAATTCAAAACATTCATTATTCAATAGAGCCCAATAGCAAAAATCAGGTTTTGAATGAAGAATCACATTTCTTGGTAAAATCATGCAGGATTGAAATTTTTGATGGTTTTTTACTCCTCTCAACAGCCCAAACAAGTTTCTAAAAGGATGAGTTTGCAATTACTTTACTTTTGGAGAAAATTCAAAACATTCATTATTCAATAGGGCCCAAACTATCAAAAACCAGCGGTTTCAATGAACACACATTTCTTGGTAGAATCATGCAGGACTGAAATTTTTGATGTTTTTCTACTCCTCTCATGAGCCCAAACAAGTCTCTAAAAGCATGAGTTTGCAACTACTTTACTTTTGGAGAAAATTCAAAACATTCATTATTCAATAGAGCCCAATAGCAAAAATCAGGTTTTGAATGAAGAATCACATTTCTTGGTAGAATCATGCAGGATTGAAATTTTTGATGGTTTTTTACTCCTCTCAACAGCCCAAACAAGTTTCTAAAAGGATGAGTTTGCAACTACTTTACTTTTGGAGAAAATTCAAAACATTCATTATTCAATAGGGCCCAAACTATCAAAAACCAGCGGTTTCAATGAACACACATTTCTTGGTAGAATCATGCAGGACTGAAATTTTTGATGTTTTTCTACTCCTCTCATGAGCCCAAACAAGTCTCTAAAAGCATGAGTTTGCAACTACTTTACTTTTGGAGAAAATTCAAAACATTCACTATTCAATAGAGCCCAATAGCAAAAATCAGGTTTTGAATGAAGAATCACATTTCTTAGTAAAATCATGCAGGATTGAAATTTTTGATGGTTTTTTACTCCTCTCAAGAGCCCAAACAAGTTTCTAAAAGGATGAGTTTGCAACTACTTTACTTTTGGAGAAAATTCAAAACATTCATTATTCAATAGGGCCCAAACTATCAAAAACCAGCGGTTTCAATGAACACACATTTCTTGGTAGAATCATGCAGGATTGAAATTTTTGATGTTTTTCTACTCCTCTCATGAGCCCAAACAAGTCTCTAAAAGCATGAGTTTGCAACTACTTTACTTTTGGAGAAAATTCAAGGGGCGTGGTCTGGAGCTCAATGCAGCAGGCTGTGTGAGCTCTGAGCTCTGAGGAAGCCTTCCTTGTCAAGCGACTTACAAAGCGAACAAGAAGAATTTGGACAAAAAGTTTTATTGGATTTAACAGCCTTATTCTCCAGGATCATTTTGAGACCCTTCTGGAGTTTTTATGATGAATATTCCCCGAGATATGACCTTCTAAAGCCTGAGGAGCGGTGAACCAGCAAGTTTTCCCGCGCCTGCTTCTCTCTGCAGTGGCGCGCCCAGGCTGAGGTGATTAGAGACGCTGGGAAAAAAGGCGCGAATATCGGCAAGAAGAGAGCCAGTGATCTATGTGAGAAACGGACACTGCCGTGACACAGAGGACACCAGCGGCAGTGGAGCGGGGTGACAACGCGGACACACAAAGGAAAAGAAGAGGCCGGGAGATCGGGTGGAAGCAGCGGAGGAGCCCGCAGGAGCCGACGCTGGATTTCGCGGGAACGGACTTGATTTTACCGCGAAGTTTACCAGCTGCAGAGCCGCACCGGGATTAAAATAATAGAGACACTGCTAAGGCGGGAAAAGCTGACAGGAGAGGTGACGGCACTCAGCGCGAGCGAGCTGAGGAGAAGAAGATAGTCTCAGGCGAGAATATATTTTCAACAGCAGCGGCGGTGACTGGTGTGAAGAAGGGGATCTGTTGCAGAGGCTGGTGAGTCAGCAGAAGTTGGCGCTATATAAAATCCGGCAGCGGTGACAGAGTGCAGCGGCTTAAGAAGGGAGGAGAAGCCGGGTGATTCAACACACGCGGGTGGACCGGCTGCTGCAGCAGATTCCAGGGATTTGTGGAGGTGACACTGACGGGGGACAGGAGTCTCAGGAACGGAGCCGGTAAGAGCAGCTGAGTGAAGGAGCCGACAGCTGAAGGAGCGACGTCTTTTACCCGGCACAGCAGGGGGATTGGAGACAGTACATGTGGGGCTGCAGAGGAAAACGGAGCCCGGTGGGAGCTTAAGGAGGCATCAGAGGAGGTTATTCAACGGGCAGTGAAAACCCATTCAGGAACTTCGGGAGCGATCTTGTTTAATGGTGAAAATCCTGTGGCAGCGTCTATCAGACTTTCTCCGCAATCTGTGTGGTGAATATACTTATCTGGCAGTGGTATAGTTTATTAGAGCTGTTGTTTTATATATTATTGTTTAGTGTGGTGCTGAATAGGAGGATACCTCATAGAAAATAAGCGGCATAGCGGTTGGGGGCAGGGGGTGACTGTTACTGTTGTTGCTAGATGCCCATTGTAGCTAACTGTGCTGGTTAAGCTGCCATCCCATTGTATTCAGGCAGCACAGTGCAATATAGTAACCATTAACCGCTGGCTTAAACTTTCTATTTTACCTCCCATCACTACTCTTTTTGAGTGATAAACACCAAAATGAGTCAGAAAAATAACAAAGCTAAACAACAAAGAGACAATTCTACGCGTAAACAAGACAGGACAGATTTAGATGAAGCCATATGTATTAGCCCTCCTTCCTCCCCTAAAAAAACTAATAAATTTTCAATTGGACAAAAAGGTGATACCCACACTTTAATGAAACAAGAGTTGGATAATATTCAATCAGACATGGACACTTCCGTTAACAGAAAATCTAAAAGGGATGAGTCTAAAGGGGAGGGTAGATCTGTGCTGTCAGACGAGGAAGAATACTACGAGGCTTCTCCATCTCAGAGCCCAAATAAAAGTAGGCCTAGAATAGAATTTGGCTCTGAGTCCGATATCAGTGGTCATGGGGGTCTGGAGGATATTCAAGCATCTGAGAAGGGGGCCTCTGAAAAATATATCAGAGATTTAATTCTAGCATTAAATAAAAGCGTTGAATCCTCAATAGAAAAGCATGTCAGCCGTTTACAATCCAACCTTGACACAATTTCCACTAGGGTGGATAAAAATGAAAAAAAAATAGAAGTTATTGGGAAAACCTCTGATTCCCTCCAAAAACAACAAACTAATGCCCAAAAAGAAATCCTCTTTTTACGAAATAAATTAGCCGACCTGGAAGACCGTAGTAGGAGGAACAACATTAAATTGAGAGGAATCTCTGAAAAAATTAACCAACACAGTTTACAAAAATACGTCACCGAGATTCTGATTAAAGTATTGCCTTCTGTTCCTGAGGTAGAACTGATGATAGATAGAATCCACAGACTCCCGCGTCCTACGTCCATTTCAGCCGAGCTCCCCAGGGACACTATTTTGAGATTCCACTTCTATTCCACCAAAGAAAAATTCTTAAATTACTTCAGAACCAATAAACATCTTCCCCATCCTTATGATCACATCAAATCATATGCAGACCTTTCAAAAGACACTATCCAAACGAGGAAAGGATTCAATGAAGTTACAACAATGCTGAGGAAGAGAGATGTGATATATAGGTGGGGGTTCCCTACTAAGCTATTGATAAATCATGGTGGTAGGGTCATAGTTATCTTATCTCCACAAGAAGGGAAAAATTTTATTGAAACACTAGATAAGAAAAATGAGGCTCCAGGGTGAGAAAAATGTAAATTTGATATGTTTTAACACTTGCATTTTGTGAACTGCAAAGGCTTCCTACGGAGTTTACGAACTTTTCCCCATTTTAGGAAGCTTACCCAGGTGTTTGGTATTTTCTTCCTGTTTATGTTCTTATTTGTATTTTCTGTATTGTTTTAGAGTTAAGTATATGGTAAAGATACTGTCATTCAATGTGAGGGGACTGAATAGTCCGGTTAAGAGATATCTCACGTGGAGAGAGATTAGGGGCAGCAAAGCAGACATCATCTGTCTTCAAGAGGTGAAGCTAGCCAGGGAAGGACACCCTAAATTCGAAAACAAAAATTTTCCACACATATTCAAATCTTTAAACGAGAAAAAAAGAGCAGGTGTTGTAATATTAATCAAAAACACAATCTCATTTGAAATTATCAGTGAATACTCTGATAGCGCAGGCAGATTCTTGATACTTGTCTGCTTGATTGACAGTCAATTAACAACACTTGTGAATATTTATGCTCCTTGTAATGGACAAATGCGTTTCTTTAATGGCCTAGACAAAAAAATTCAAGAAGTTAAAAGAGGTACTAGTAGGTGATTTCAACATTGTTCCAGATGGCACATTAGACTCTACTTCTCCCACTAGATCCTCGTTTCCTGAACTCAAACGTTGGCTTTGCAATCACGAATACTCAGATGCTTTTAGGTGTCTCAACACATCTTCTTTGGAATATACTCACTTCTCAGAGGCACACAAGTCTTTTTCTAGAATCGATTTATTTTTAACAGATACATTCTCAATCTCAAAATTTAAAAAAATAGAAATTCTACCCAAAACATTTTCAGATCACTCTCCAATGGTTGCTGAAGTTTCTCTCGGTAGGTCGGCCAAATTTAAATCCCAATGGAGATGTGATTCATCACTCCTATTCAACCCAATCCAAAGAAAGGAAATAGAATTGGCTTTGAACAACTATTTTACTGAGAACGACATTAACAATATATGCCCATTTACTTTATGGAATGCTCACAAAGCAGTCATCAGAGGTGTAATGACCCATCTAGCCTTCACCAAAAAAAAAATAAGTAAAGAAAAAATACATAAATTACAATCAGACCTAAAAAACTTAGAGGAAATCTCACAAAAGTCATCCCAAGTACCACCCAATATTCATTCAGAAATCCTAAAATTAAGAATAGACCTAAGATCGGAGCTATTCAATGAATACGATAAATATGCTAAATCCATGAGGTCCAATTTTTATTCATCATATAACAAACCAACTAAACTAATGGCACAAAAATTCAGAACAATTAGAATCAAAAGCAGAATTAATAGAATTAAACATGATGGATCTATACTAGAGCACCCCAAGAAAATCGTAGATGCCTTTGCAGAATATTATTCTTCTATTTATAATCTAAAATCAGATCAGGAAACATATCAACCGGATAGCCAAAGTATTGATGATTTCCTTACATCTTTAAATTTGCCTAAGGTTACTACCCAACAGCTATCAAATCTAGAGGTTCCCTTTTCTGCGTTAGAAATTTCAGAAGCCATCAAATCACTCAAAAAGAAAAAAGCTCCGGGACCCGATGGTACTCAAATGAATATTACCAAACCTTCGAATCTATTTTGACTCCTTATTTAGTCCAAGTTTTTGATAAGGCTTCTTGGTCCGGCGCATTTCCTTCTGAAATGTTACGTGCCAACATAATACTAATACCAAGCCTAAAGGAGACCTGGAATCAGTTAAAAATTACAGACCCCATTTCATTAATAAACACAGATGTCAAATTATTTTCAAAAATCATAGCAAATAGACTAAAAAACATCCTTCCAAGTATTATCCATAAAGATCAGCTTGGATTCATTGAAGGACGCCAGACAATTGACGGTACTAGGAGAACATTAAATCTGATTAATTTCATCAAGAAGAAAAAAATCCCTTCACTCCTTTTGGCTTTAGACGCAGAGAAAGCTTTCGATAGGGTTAATTGGGAGTTCCTGAAAGCAACCTTAGATAGATTTGGCTTTAGTAACAAAATAATAAAAACAATAATGGCATTGTATTCGAATCCTTCTGCAAATGTTTACGCAAATAGTCATCTTTCTAATCAAATCAAGATAACTAATGGAACCAGACAGGGATGCCCACTTTCCCCCCTTTTGTTTGCGTTGATAATGGAGCCACTGGCGGAAGCCAATAAGATCTAATGATAGAATCCGTGGCATACAGATGGGAGACAATCATTCTAAAATAGGCCTTTTCGCGGATGACATTATATTAAGTTTGTCGGATCCTTTAAACTCAGTCAAAGAGGTTTTATCAACTATCGAGGGTTTCTCTAGGATCTCATTCTACAAAATAAACGAAACTAAATCAAAACTGCTAGATTTTTTTCTCAACGATCTTACTATCACAAACATTAAAAAGATCTCCAGGTTTGATTGGGAAAAGGAAGATATTACTTATTTAGGTATCTGTATTACCAGAAACTTTAGGAAAACGGTAGAGATAAACATGCAAAATACTATTAAAAAAACACAGATTGAATTGAATAGTCTCTCAAGCCAAGAAATATCATGGGTAGGTAGAATAATTCTATTTAAACTCTTTACCCTCCCAAAAATCCTTTATTCTTTCAGAGCAATTCCACTAGTTATCCCACTAAAATATCTCAGAAAGCTCCAATCTATTATAAATAAATTCACATGTAATAAGAAAAGAGCAAGGGTGGCATCACACATTTTAACTAGAAGTAAATTAAATGGTGGCCTAGCTCTTCCAAATATAATTAATTATTACTATGCCAACCTAATCAAACAATCTTTTTATTGGGTTAACACAAGCAACGCTCCAGCATGGGTAGAAATGGAGAGGTATTCCAATAAAAATAAAACTCTTTTAAAGACAATCCTAGAATGTCTTACATCATCCTCCCCTTTACATTTTGATTCCCCAACAATTTCTGCAACTCTCTCAGCATGGAAACATTTAGCTAAACCCCAAATTAAAAAAACTCAAAGCCAAAGGTTTGTTCAGTTGAAGAATGTTCCTATAAAATTTCTTGGTCTACTGGTGGAGAAGGAAATCCCGAAAGTTTGGAATAAAATGGGTATTAAGGTGATAGGAGACTTGTACGATGGGAAGAAATTTTTAAGCAACGATACTTTAAAGACTCAAAAGAATTTTTCTTCCCAGGATGTCACTCTCCTCTCTCTACTAAAAAAGCACATCTTAAAATTTATGAGGAAAAAATCATATATAACGGACTCCACTACTCTTTTACTCTGTAACCGCAATGTTAAACTCCATTGGAGATCGAGAACTATCTATGATTTTTTAAACGGTTCTGAGGATTTAGAAAAAACTCCATACATGTTGAATTGGGAGAATGATATTAACATTTCCGTTTCTATGGAACAGTGGAAACAGGCTTTCAAAAGGACTTATTCATCTAATATTTGCGCCTCTCTACATGAGTCCTTCTATAAAATGATATCTAGGTGGTACTTCACGCCATTAAAGTTAGCTAGAATATTTCCTGGCAGATCTCCAGATTGCTGGAGAGATTGCGGATTCATAGGTTCAATTTTACATATTTTCTGGGAATGTCCTAATATTAAACCTTTATGGCTGGAAATTTCTAGGTTAATTAATGAGGTGACAAAACAAAAAATAACCCTGACACCACAAATGGCATTGTTGTCTTTAAATCTAGATGAGATCCATCCTTCCCATATCCCAACAGTCATCCATTTGTTTCTTATAACAAAGAATGCCATAGCATCACTATGGAATGAAAATGCTACTCCCAAACTCAGTGATATTACTGATAAAATGTCATTACACTGTTCATACGAAAGAAGCCATGCTTTGGCTAACAACTATTTTTCAACATTTAATAAAAGATGGAATTCCTGGATCCGCTTCGCCTCAGAGCAAAATTTACCTGAAATCGCTTGCTCCTGATGTCTCCTATTTTGTGACTTAGATAATAGGTTATATTAATTTTATAAAAGTAAACATTTCCCTCTCTATACAGAAATAAAGTTGTATAATCTCTACCTTAGTTTATCGTAGGTTTTTTTTTTTTTTGGTAACACCGCTAATATATAACTACTGCTAAGGTATAGGTTCATGTATTGTATTTTATGTAGGTCTATCTTGTTGTACTTCAAGTATATTACTACTGTTAAGATATATGTTATTTATTTATTAGATACTCCTACTAAATATACTCAAGGCATTAAAATACTGTTATATGTGTATACCCTACGGCTGTAGGCATGATGCTAAAATACAACTGTTAATTTTTATGTAAAAATTTAATAAAGTTGTTTGAAAATGGAGAAAATTCAAAACATTCATTATTCAATAGAGCCCAATAGCAAAAATCAGGTTTTGAATGAAGAATCACATTTCTTGGTAGAATCATGCAGGATTGAAATTTTTGATGGTTTTTTACTCCTCTCAACAGCCCAAACAAGTTTCTAAAAGGATGAGTTTGCAACTACTTTACTTTTGGAGAAAATTCAAAACATTCATTATTCAATAGGGCCAAACTATCAAAAACCAGCGGTTTCAATGAACACACATTTCTTGGTAGAATCATGCAGGACTGAAATTTTTGATGTTTTTCTACTCCTCTCATGAGCCCAAACAAGTATCTAAAAGCATGAGTTTGCAACTACTTTACTTTTGGAGAAAATTCAAAACATTCACTATTCAATAGAGCCCAATAGCAAAAATCAGGTTTTGAATGAAGAATCACATTTCTTAGTAAAATCATGCAGGATTGAAATTTTTGATGGTTTTTTACTCCTCTCAACAGCCCAAACAAGTTTCTAAAAGGATGAGTTTGCAACTACTTTACTTTTGGAGAAAATTCAAAACATTCATTATTCAATAGGGCCCAAACTATCAAAAACCAGCGGTTTCAATGAACACACATTTCTTGGTAGAATCATGCAGGACTGAAATTTTTGATGTTTTTCTACTCCTCTCATGAGCCCAAACAAGTCTCTAAAAGCATGAGTTTGCAACTACTTTACTTTTGGAGAAAATTCAAAACATTCATTATTCAATAGAGCCCAATAGCAAAAATCAGGTTTTGAATGAAGAATCACATTTCTTGGTAGAATCATGCAGGATTGAAATTTTTGATGGTTTTTTACTCCTCTCAACAGCCCAAAAAAGTTTCTAAAAGGATGAGTTTGCAACTACTTTACTTTTGGAGAAAATTCAAAACATTCATTATTCAATAGGGCCCAAACTATCAAAAACCAGCGGTTTGAATGAACACACATTTCTTGGTAGAATCATGCAGGACTGAAATTTTTGATGTTTTTCTACTCCTCTCATGAGCCCAAACAAGTCTCTAAAAGCATGAGTTTGCAACTACTTTACTTTTGGAGAAAATTCAAAACATTCATTATTCAATAGAGCCCAATAGCAAAAATCAGGTTTTGAATGAAGAATCACATTTCTTGGTAGAATCATGCATGATTGAAATTTTTGATGGTTTTTTACTCCTCTCAACAGCCCAAACAAGTTTCTAAAAGGATGAGTTTGCAACTACTTTACTTTTGGAGAAAATTCAAAACATTCATTATTCAATAGGGCCCAAACTATCAAAAACCAGCGGTTTCAATGAACACACATTTCTTGGTAGAATCATGCAGGACTGAAATTTTTGATGTTTTTCTACTCCTCTCATGAGCCCAAACAAGTCTCAAAAAGCATGAGTTTGCAACTACTTTACTTTTGGAGAAAATTCAAAACATTCACTATTCAATAGAGCCCAATAGCAAAAATCAGGTTTTGAATGAAGAATCACATTTCTTGGTAAAATCATGCAGGATTGAAATTTTTGATGGTTTTTTACTCCTCTCAACAGCCCAAACAAGTTTCTAAAAGGATGAGTTTGCAACTACTTTACTTTTGGAGAAAATTCAAAACATTCATTATTCAATAGGGCCCAAACTATCAAAAACCAGCGGTTTCAATGAACACACATTTCTTGGTAGAATCATGCAGGACTGAAATTTTTGATGTTTTTCTACTCCTCTCATGAGCCCAAACAAGTCTCTAAAAGCATGAGTTTGCAACTACTTTTGGAGAAAATTCAAAACATTCATTATTCAATAGAGCCCAATAGCAAAAATCAGGTTTTGAATGAAGAATCACATTTCTTGGTAGAATCATGCAGGATTGAAATTTTTGATGGTTTTTTACTCCTCTCAACAGCCCAAACAAGTTTCTAAAAGGATGAGTTTGCAACTACTTTACTTTTGGAGAAAATTCAAAACATTCATTATTCAATAGGGCCCAAACTATCAAAAACCAGCGGTTTCAATGAACACACATTTCTTGGTAGAATCATGCAGGACTGAAATTTTTGATGTTTTTCTACTCCTCTCATGAGCCCAAACAAGTCTCTAAAAGCATGAGTTTGCAACTACTTTACTTTTGGAGAAAATTCAAAACATTCATTTTTCAATAGAGCCCAATAGCAAAAATCAGGTTTTGAATGAAGAATCACATTTCTTGGTAAAATCATGCAGGATTGAAATTTTTGATGGTTTTTTACTCCTCTCAACAGCCCAAACAAGTTTCTAAAAGGATGAGTTTGCAACTACTTTACTTTTGGAGAAAATTCAAAACATTCATTGTTCAATAGGGCCCAAACTATCAAAAACCAGCGGTTTCAATGAACACACATTTCTTGGTAGAATCATGCAGGACTGAAATTTTTGATGTTTTTCTACTCCTCTCATGAGCCCAAACAAGTATCTAAAAGCATGAGTTTGCAACTACTTTACTTTTGGAGAAAATTCAAACATTCACTATTCAATAGAGCCCAATAGCAAAAATCAGGTTTTGAATGAAGAATCACATTTCTTGGTAAAATCATGCAGGATTGAAATTTTTGATGGTTTTTTACTCCTCTCAACAGCCCAAACAAGTTTCTAAAAGGATGAGTTTGCAACTACTTTACTTTTGGAGAAAATTCAAAACATTCATTATTCAATAGGGCCCAAACTATCAAAAACCAGCGGTTTCAATGAACACACATTTCTTGGTAGAATCATGCAGGACTGAAATTTTTAATGTTTTTCTACTCCTCTCATGAGCCCAAACAAGTCTCTAAAAGCATGAGTTTGCAACTACTTTTGGAGAAAATTCAAAACATTCATTATTCAATAGAGCCCAATAGCAAAAATCAGGTTTTGAATGAAGAATCACATTTCTTGGTAGAATCATGCAGGATTGAAATTTTTGATGGTTTTTTACTCCTCTCAACAGCCCAAACAAGTTTCTAAAAGGATGAGTTTGCAACTACTTTACTTTTGGAGAAAATTCAAAACATTCATTATTCAATAGGGCCCAAACTATCAAAAACCAGCGGTTTCAATGAACACACATTTCTTGGTAGAATCATGCAGGACTGAAATTTTTGATGTTTTTCTACTCCTCTCATGAGCCCAAACAAGTCTCTAAAAGCATGAGTTTGCAACTACTTTACTTTTGGAGAAAATTCAAAACATTCATTATTCAATAGAGCCCAATAGCAAAAATCAGGTTTTGAATGAAGAATCACATTTCTTGGTAGAATCATGCAGGATTGAAATTTTTGATGGTTTTTTACTCCTCTCAACAGCCCAAACAAGTTTCTAAAAGGATGAGTTTGCAACTACTTTACTTTTGGAGAAAATTCAAAACATTCATTATTCAAAAGGGCCCAAACTATCAAAAACCATCGGTTTCAATGAACACACATTTCTTGGTAGAATCATGCAGGACTGAAATTTTTGATGTTTTTCTACTCCTCTCATGAGCCCAAACAAGTCTCTAAAAGCATGAGTTTGCAACTACTTTACTTTTGGAGAAAATTCAAAACATTCATTATTCAATAGAGCCCAATAGCAAAAATCAGGTTTTGAATGAAGAATCACATTTCTTGGTAAAATCATGCAGGATTGAAATTTTTGATGGTTTTTTACTCCTCTCAACAGCCCAAACAAGTTTCTAAAAGGATGAGTTTGCAACTACTTTACTTTTGGAGAAAATTCAAAACATTCATTATTCAATAGGGCCCAAACTAACAAAAACCAGCGGTTTCAATGAACACACATTTCTTGGTAGAATCATGCAGGACTGAAATTTTTGATGTTTTTCTACTCCTCTCATGAGCCCAAACAAGTATCTAAAAGCATGAGTTTGCAACTACTTTACTTTTGGAGAAAATTCAAAACATTCACTATTCAATAGAGCCCAATAGCAAAAATCAGGTTTTGAATGAAGAATCACATTTCTTAGTAAAATCATGCAGGATTGAAATTTTTGATGGTTTTTTACTCCTCTCAACAGCCCAAACAAGTTTCTAAAAGGATGAGTTTGCAACTACTTTACTTTTGGAGAAAATTCAAAACATTCATTATTCAATAGGGCCCAAACTATCAAAAACCAGCGGTTTCAATGAACACACATTTCTTGGTAGAATCATGCAGGACTGAAATTTTTGATGTTTTTCTACTCCTCTCATGAGCCCAAACAAGTCTCTAAAAGCATGAGTTTGCAACTACTTTACTTTTGGAGAAAATTCAAAACATTCATTATTCAATAGAGCCCAATAGCAAAAATCAGGTTTTGAATGAAGAATCACATTTCTTGGTAGAATCATGCAGGATTGAAATTTTTGATGGTTTTTTACTCCTCTCAACAGCCCAAAAAAGTTTCTAAAAGGATGAGTTTGCAACTACTTTACTTTTGGAGAAAATTCAAAACATTCATTATTCAATAGGGCCCAAACTATCAAAAACCAGCGGTTTGAATGAACACACATTTCTTGGTAGAATCATGCAGGACTGAAATTTTTGATGTTTTTCTACTCCTCTCATGAGCCCAAACAAGTCTCTAAAAGCATGAGTTTGCAACTACTTTACTTTTGGAGAAAATTCAAAACATTCATTATTCAATAGAGCCCAATAGCAAAAACCAGGTTTTGAATGAAGAATCACATTTCTTGGTAGAATCATGCATGATTGAAATTTTTGATGGTTTTTTACTCCTCTCAACAGCCCAAACAAGTTTCTAAAAGGATGAGTTTGCAACTACTTTACTTTTGGAGAAAATTCAAAACATTCATTATTCAATAGGGCCCAAACTATCAAAAACCAGCGGGTTCAATGAACACACATTTCTTGGTAGAATCATGCAGGACTGAAATTTTTGATGTTTTTCTACTCCTCTCATGAGCCCAAACAAGTCTCTAAAAGCATGAGTTTGCAACTACTTTTGGAGAAAATTCAAAACATTCATTATTCAATAGAGCCCAATAGCAAAAATCAGGTTTTGAATGAAGAATCACATTTCTTGGTAGAATCATGCAGGATTGAAATTTTTGATGGTTTTTTACTCCTCTCAACAGCCCAAACAAGTTTCTAAAAGGATGAGTTTGCAACTACTTTACTTTTGGAGAAAATTCAAAACATTCATTATTCAATAGGGCCCAAACTATCAAAAACCAGCGGTTTCAATGAACACACATTTCTTGGTAGAATCATGCAGGACTGAAATTTTTGATGTTTTTCTACTCCTCTCATGAGCCCAAACAAGTCTCTAAAAGCATGAGTTTGCAACTACTTTACTTTTGGAGAAAATTCAAAACATTCATTATTCAATAGAGCCCAATAGCAAAAATCAGGTTTTGAATGAAGAATCACATTTCTTGGTAAAATCATGCAGGATTGAAATTTTTGATGGTTTTTTACTCCTCTCAACAGCCCAAACAAGTTTCTAAAAGGATGAGTTTGCAACTACTTTACTTTTGGAGAAAATTCAAAACATTCATTGTTCAATAGGGCCCAAACTATCAAAAACCAGCGGTTTCAATGAACACACATTTCTTGGTAGAATCATGCAGGACTGAAATTTTTGATGTTTTTCTACTCCTCTCATGAGCCCAAACAAGTATCTAAAAGCATGAGTTTGCAACTACTTTACTTTTGGAGAAAATTCAAACATTCACTATTCAATAGAGCCCAATAGCAAAAATCAGGTTTTGAATGAAGAATCATATTTCTTGGTAAAATCATGCAGGATTGAAATTTTTGATGGTTTTTTACTCCTCTCAACAGCCCAAACAAGTTTCTAAAAGGATGAGTTTGCAACTACTTTACTTTTGGAGAAAATTCAAAACATTCATTATTCAATAGGGCCCAAACTATCAAAAACCAGCGGTTTCAATGAACACACATTTCTTGGTAGAATCATGCAGGACTGAAATTTTTGATGTTTTTCTACTCCTCTCATGAGCCCAAACAAGTCTCTAAAAGCATGAGTTTGCAACTACTTTTGGAGAAAATTCAAAACATTCATTATTCAATAGAGCCCAATAGCAAAAATCAGGTTTTGAATGAAGAATCACATTTCTTGGTAGAATCATGCAGGATTGAAATTTTTGATGGTTTTTTACTCCTCTCAACAGCCCAAACAAGTTTCTAAAAGGATGAGTTTGCAACTACTTTACTTTTGGAGAAAATTCAAAACATTCATTATTCAATAGGGCCCAAACTATCAAAAACCAGCGGTTTCAATGAACACACATTTCTTGGTAGAATCATGCAGGACTGAAATTTTTGATGTTTTTCTACTCCTCTCATGAGCCCAAACAAGTCTCTAAAAGCATGAGTTTGCAACTACTTTACTTTTGGAGAAAATTCAAAACATTCATTATTCAATAGAGCCCAATAGCAAAAATCAGGTTTTGAATGAAGAATCACATTTCTTGGTAGAATCATGCAGGATTGAAATTTTTGATGGTTTTTTACTCCTCTCAACAGCCCAAACAAGTTTCTAAAAGGATGAGTTTGCAACTACTTTACTTTTGGAGAAAATTCAAAACATTCATTATTCAAAAGGGCCCAAACTATCAAAAACCATCGGTTTCAATGAACACACATTTCTTGGTAGAATCATGCAGGACTGAAATTTTTGATGTTTTTCTACTCCTCTCATGAGCCCAAACAAGTCTCTAAAAGCATGAGTTTGCAACTACTTTACTTTTGGAGAAAATTCAAAACATTCATTATTCAATAGAGCCCAATAGCAAAAATCAGGTTTTGAATGAAGAATCACATTTCTTGGTAAAATCATGCAGGATTGAAATTTTTGATGGTTTTTTACTCCTCTCAACAGCCCAAACAAGTTTCTAAAAGGATGAGTTTGCAACTACTTTACTTTTGGAGAAAATTCAAAACATTCATTATTCAATAGGGCCCAAACTAACAAAAACCAGCGGTTTCAATGAACACACATTTCTTGGTAGAATCATGCAGGACTGAAATTTTTGATGTTTTTCTACTCCTCTCATGAGCCCAAACAAGTATCTAAAAGCATGAGTTTGCAACTACTTTACTTTTGGAGAAAATTCAAAACATTCACTATTCAATAGAGCCCAATAGCAAAAATCAGGTTTTGAATGAAGAATCACATTTCTTAGTAAAATCATGCAGGATTGAAATTTTTGATGGTTTTTTACTCCTCTCAACAGCCCAAACAAGTTTCTAAAAGGATGAGTTTGCAACTACTTTACTTTTGGAGAAAATTCAAAACATTCATTATTCAATAGGGCCCAAACTATCAAAAACCAGCGGTTTCAATGAACACACATTTCTTGGTAGAATCATGCAGGACTGAAATTTTTGATGTTTTTCTACTCCTCTCATGAGCCCAAACAAGTCTCTAAAAGCATGAGTTTGCAACTACTTTACTTTTGGAGAAAATTCAAAACATTCATTATTCAATAGAGCCCAATAGCAAAAATCAGGTTTTGAATGAAGAATCACATTTCTTGGTAGAATCATGCAGGATTGAAATTTTTGATGGTTTTTTACTCCTCTCAACAGCCCAAAAAAGTTTCTAAAAGGATGAGTTTGCAACTACTTTACTTTTGGAGAAAATTCAAAACATTCATTATTCAATAGGGCCCAAACTATCAAAAACCAGCGGTTTGAATGAACACACATTTCTTGGTAGAATCATGCAGGACTGAAATTTTTGATGTTTTTCTACTCCTCTCATGAGCCCAAACAAGTCTCTAAAAGCATGAGTTTGCAACTACTTTACTTTTGGAGAAAATTCAAAACATTCATTATTCAATAGAGCCCAATAGCAAAAATCAGGTTTTGAATGAAGAATCACATTTCTTGGTAAAATCATGCAGGATTGAAATTTTTGATGGTTTTTTACTCCTCTCAACAGCCCAAACAAGTTTCTAAAAGGATGAGTTTGCAACTACTTTACTTTTGGAGAAAATTCAAAACATTCATTATTCAATAGGGCCCAAACTATCAAAAACCAGCGGTTTCAATGAACACACATTTCTTGGTAGAATCATGCAGGACTGAAATTTTGGATGTTTTTCTACTCCTCTCATGAGCCCAAACAAGTCTCTAAAAGCATGAGTTTGCAACTACTTTTGGAGAAAATTCAAAACATTCATTATTCAATAGAGCCCAATAGCAAAAATCAGGTTTTGAATGAAGAATCACATTTCTTGGTAGAATCATGCAGGATTGAAATTTTTGATGGTTTTTTACTCCTCTCAAGAGCCCAAACAAGTTTCTAAAAGGATGAGTTTGCAACTACTTTACTTTTGGAGAAAATTCAAAACATTCATTATTCAATAGGGCCCAAACTATCAAAAACCAGCGGTTTGAATGAACACACATTTCTTGGTAGAATCATGCAGGACTGAAATTTTTGATGTTTTTCTACTCCTCTCATGAGCCCAAACAAGTCTCTAAAAGCATGAGTTTGCAACTACTTTACTTTTGGAGAAAATTCAAAACATTCATTATTCAATAGAGCCCAATAGCAAAAATCAGGTTTTGAATGAAGAATCACATTTCTTGGTAGAATCATGCAGGATTGAAATTTTTGATGGTTTTTTACTCCTCTCAACAGCCCAAACAAGTTTCTAAAAGGATGAGTTTGCAACTACTTTACTTTTGGAGAAAATTCAAAACATTCATTATTCAAAAGGGCCCAAACTATCAAAAACCATCGGTTTCAATGAACACACATTTCTTGGTAGAATCATGCAGGACTGAAATTTTTGATGTTTTTCTACTCCTCTCATGAGCCCAAACAAGTATCTAAAAGCATGAGTTTGCAACTACTTTACTTTTGGAGAAAATTCAAAACATTCACTATTCAATAGAGCCCAATAGCAAAAATCAGGTTTTGAATGAAGAATCACATTTCTTAGTAAAATCATGCAGGATTGAAATTTTTGATGGTTTTTTACTCCTCTCAACAGCCCAAACAAGTTTCTAAAAGGATGAGTTTGCAACTACTTTACTTTTGGAGAAAATTCAAAACATTCATTATTCAATAGGGCCCAAACTATCAAAAACCAGCGGTTTCAATGAACACACATTTCTTGGTAGAATCATGCAGGACTGAAATTTTTGATGTTTTTCTACTCCTCTCATGAGCCCAAACAAGTCTCTAAAAGCATGAGTTTGCAACTACTTTACTTTTGGAGAAAATTCAAAACATTCATTATTCAATAGAGCCCAATAGCAAAAATCAGGTTTTGAATGAAGAATCACATTTCTTGGTAGAATCATGCAGGATTGAAATTTTTGATGGTTTTTTACTCCTCTCAACAGCCCAAACAAGTTTCTAAAAGGATGAGTTTGCAACTACTTTACTTTTGGAGAAAATTCAAAACATTCATTATTCAATAGGGCCCAAACTATCAAAAACCAGCGGTTTCAATGAACACACATTTCTTGGTAGAATCATGCAGGACTGAAATTTTTGATGTTTTTCTACTCCTCTCATGAGCCCAAACAAGTCTCTAAAAGCATGAGTTTGCAACTACTTTACTTTTGGAGAAAATTCAAAACATTCATTATTCAATAGAGCCCAATAGCAAAAATCAGGTTTTGAATGAAGAATCACATTTCTTGGTAAAATCATGCAGGATTGAAATTTTTGATGGTTTTTTACTCCTCTCAACAGCCCAAACAAGTTTCTAAAAGGATGAGTTTGCAACTACTTTACTTTTGGAGAAAATTCAAAACATTCATTGTTCAATAGGGCCCAAACTATCAAAAACCAGCGGTTTCAATGAACACACATTTCTTGGTAGAATCATGCAGGACTGAAATTTTTGATGTTTTTCTACTCCTCTCATGAGCCCAAACAAGTATCTAAAAGCATGAGTTTGCAACTACTTTACTTTTGGAGAAAATTCAAAACATTCACTATTCAATAGAGCCCAATAGCAAAAATCAGGTTTTGAATGAAGAATCACATTTCTTAGTAAAATCATGCAGGATTGAAATTTTTGATGGTTTTTTTACTCCTCTCAAGAGCCCAAACAAGTTTCTAAAAGGATGAGTTTGCAACTACTTTACTTTTGGAGAAAATTCAAAACATTCATTATTCAATAGGGCCCAAACTATCAAAAACCAGCGGTTTGAATGAACACACATTTCTTGGTAGAATCATGCAGGACTGAAATTTTTGATGTTTTTCTACTCCTCTCATGAGCCCAAACAAGTCTCTAAAAGCATGAGTTTGCAACTACTTTACTTTTGGAGAAAATTCAAAACATTCATTATTCAATAGAGCCCAATAGCAAAAATCAGGTTTTGAATGAAGAATCACATTTCTTGGTAGAATCATGCAGGATTGAAATTTTTGATGGTTTTTTACTCCTCTCAACAGCCCAAACAAGTTTCTAAAAGGATGAGTTTGCAACTACTTTACTTTTGGAGAAAATTCAAAACATTCATTATTCAATAGGGCCCAAACTATCAAAAACCAGCGGTTTCAATGAACACACATTTCTTGGTAGAATCATGCAGGACTGAAATTTTTGATGTTTTTCTACTCCTCTCATGAGCCCAAACAAGTCTCTAAAAGCATGAGTTTGCAACTACTTTACTTTTGGAGAAAATTCAAAACATTCACTATTCAATAGAGCCCAATAGCAAAAATCAGGTTTTGAATGAAGAATCACATTTCTTGGTAAAATCATGCAGGATTGAAATTTTTGATGGTTTTTTACTCCTCTCAACAGCCCAAACAAGTTTCTAAAAGGATGAGTTTGCAACTACTTTACTTTTGGAGAAAATTCAAAACATTCATTGTTCAATAGGGCCCAAACTATCAAAAACCAGCGGTTTCAATGAACACACATTTCTTGGTAGAATCATGCAGGACTGAAATTTTTGATGTTTTTCTACTCCTCTCATGAGCCCAAACAAGTATCTAAAAGCATGAGTTTGCAACTACTTTACTTTTGGAGAAAATTCAAAACATTCACTATTCAATAGAGCCCAATAGCAAAAATCAGGTTTTGAATGAAGAATCACATTTCTTAGTAAAATCATGCAGGATTGAAATTTTTGATGGTTTTTTACTCCTCTCAAGAGCCCAAACAAGTTTCTAAAAGGATGAGTTTGCAACTACTTTACTTTTGGAGAAAATTCAAAACATTCATTATTCAATAGGGCCCAAACTATCAAAAACCAGCGGTTTGAATGAACACACATTTCTTGGTAGAATCATGCAGGACTGAAATTTTTGATGTTTTTCTACTCCTCTCATGAGCCCAAACAAGTCTCTAAAAGCATGAGTTTGCAACTACTTTACTTTTGGAGAAAATTCAAAACATTCATTATTCAATAGAGCCCAATAGCAAAAATCAGGTTTTGAATGAAGAATCACATTTCTTGGTAGAATCATGCAGGATTGAAATTTTTGATGGTTTTTTACTCCTCTCAACAGCCCAAACAAGTTTCTAAAAGGATGAGTTTGCAACTACTTTACTTTTGGAGAAAATTCAAAACATTCATTATTCAATAGGGCCCAAACTATCAAAAACCAGCGGTTTCAATGAACACACATTTCTTGGTAGAATCATGCAGGACTGAAATTTTTGATGTTTTTCTACTCCTCTCATGAGCCCAAACAAGTCTCTAAAAGCATGAGTTTGCAACTACTTTACTTTTGGAGAAAATTCAAAACATTCACTATTCAATAGAGCCCAATAGCAAAAATCAGGTTTTGAATGAAGAATCACATTTCTTGGTAAAATCATGCAGGATTGAAATTTTTGATGGTTTTTTACTCCTCTCAACAGCCCAAACAAGTTTCTAAAAGGATGAGTTTGCAACTACTTTACTTTTGGAGAAAATTCAAAACATTCATTATTCAATAGGGCCCAAACTATCAAAAACCAGCGGTTTCAATGAACACACATTTCTTGGTAGAATCATGCAGGACTGAAATTTTTGATGTTTTTCTACTCCTCTCATGAGCCCAAACAAGTCTCTAAAAGCATGAGTTTGCAACTACTTTACTTTTGGAGAAAATTCAAAACATTCATTATTCAAAAGAGCCCAATAGCAAAAATCAGGTTTTGAATGAAGAATCACATTTCTTGGTAGAATCATGCAGGATTGAAATTTTTGATGGTTTTTTACTCCTCTCAACAGCCCAAACAAGTTTCTAAAAGGATGAGTTTGCAACTACTTTACTTTTGGAGAAAATTCAAAACATTCATTATTCAATAGGGCCCAAACTATCAAAAACCAGCGGTTTCAATGAACACACATTTCTTGGTAGAATCATGCAGGACTGAAATTTTTGATGTTTTTCTACTCCTCTCATGAGCCCAAACAAGTCTCTAAAAGCATGAGTTTGCAACTACTTTACTTTTGGAGAAAATTCAAAACATTCACTATTCAATAGAGCCCAATAGCAAAAATCAGGTTTTGAATGAAGAATCACATTTCTTAGTAAAATCATGCAGGATTGAAATTTTTGATGGTTTTTTACTCCTCTCAACAGCCCAAACAAGTTTCTAAAAGGATGAGTTTGCAACTACTTTACTTTTGGAGAAAATTCAAAACATTCATTATTCAATAGGGCCCAAACTATCAAAAACCAGCGGTTTGAATGAACACACATTTCTTGGTAGAATCATGCAGGACTGAAATTTTTGATGTTTTTCTACTCCTCTCATGAGCCCAAACAAGTCTCTAAAAGCATGAGTTTGCAACTACTTTACTTTTGGAGAAAATTCAAAACATTCATTATTCAATAGAGCCCAATAGCAAAAATCAGGTTTTGAATGAAGAATCACATTTCTTGGTAGAATCATGCAGGATTGAAATTTTTGATGGTTTTTTACTCCTCTCAACAGCCCAAACAAGTTTCTAAAAGGATGAGTTTGCAACTACTTTACTTTTGGAGAAAATTCAAAACATTCATTATTCAATAGGGCCCAAACTATCAAAAACCAGCGGTTTCAATGAACACACATTTCTTGGTAGAATCATGCAGGACTGAAATTTTTGATGTTTTTCTACTCCTCTCATGAGCCCAAACAAGTCTCTAAAAGCATGAGTTTGCAACTACTTTACTTTTGGAGAAAATTCAAAACATTCACTATTCAATAGAGCCCAATAGCAAAAATCAGGTTTTGAATGAAGAATCACATTTCTTGGTAAAATCATGCAGGATTGAAATTTTTGATGGTTTTTTACTCCTCTCAACAGCCCAAACAAGTTTCTAAAAGGATGAGTTTGCAACTACTTTACTTTTGGAGAAAATTCAAAACATTCATTATTCAATAGGGCCCAAACTATCAAAAACCAGCGGTTTCAATGAACACACATTTCTTGGTAGAATCATGCAGGACTGAAATTTTTGATGTTTTTCTACTCCTCTCATGAGCCCAAACAAGTCTCTAAAAGCATGAGTTTGCAACTACTTTACTTTTGGAGAAAATTCAAAACATTCACTATTCAATAGAGCCCAATAGCAAAAATCAGGTTTTGAATGAAGAATCACATTTCTTGGTAGAATCATGCAGGATTGAAATTTTTGATGGTTTTTTACTCCTCTCAACAGCCCAAACAAGTTTCTAAAAGGATGAGTTTGCAACTACTTTACTTTTGGAGAAAATTCAAAACATTCATTATTCAATAGGGCCCAAACTATCAAAAACCAGCGGTTTCAATGAACACACATTTCTTGGTAGAATCATGCAGGACTGAAATTTTTGATGTTTTTCTACTCCTCTCATGAGCCCAAACAAGTCTCTAAAAGCATGAGTTTGCAACTACTTTACTTTTGGAGAAAATTCAAAACATTCATTATTCAATAGAGCCCAATAGCAAAAATCAGGTTTTGAATGAAGAATCACATTTCTTGGTAGAATCATGCAGGATTGAAATTTTTGATGGTTTTTTACTCCTCTCAACAGCCCAAACAAGTTTCTAAAAGGATGAGTTTGCAACTACTTTACTTTTGGAGAAAATTCAAAACATTCATTATTCAAAAGGGCCCAAACTATCAAAAACCATCGGTTTCAATGAACACACATTTCTTGGTAGAATCATGCAGGACTGAAATTTTTGATGTTTTTCTA
This sequence comes from Dendrobates tinctorius, assembly GCF_039654945.1. Taxonomy (NCBI): domain Eukaryota; kingdom Metazoa; phylum Chordata; class Amphibia; order Anura; family Dendrobatidae; genus Dendrobates; species Dendrobates tinctorius. Next base: position 23,684,981 of record NW_027361713.1, read on the forward strand.
CTCCTCTCATGAGCCCAAACAAGTCTCTAAAAGCATGAGTTTGCAACTACTTTACTTTTGGAGAAAATTCAAAACATTCATTATTCAATAGAGCCCAATAGCAAAAATCAGGTTTTGAATGAAGAATCACATTTCTTGGTAAAATCATGCAGGATTGAAATTTTTGATGGTTTTTTACTCCTCTCAACAGCCCAAACAAGTTTCTAAAAGGATGAGTTTGCAATTACTTTACTTTTGGAGAAAATTCAAAACATTCATTATTCAATAGGGCCCAAACTATCAAAAACCAGCGGTTTCAATGAACACACATTTCTTGGTAGAATCATGCAGGACTGAAATTTTTGATGTTTTTCTACTCCTCTCATGAGCCCAAACAAGTCTCTAAAAGCATGAGTTTGCAACTACTTTACTTTTGGAGAAAATTCAAAACATTCATTATTCAATAGAGCCCAATAGCAAAAATCAGGTTTTGAATGAAGAATCACATTTCTTGGTAGAATCATGCAGGATTGAAATTTTTGATGGTTTTTTACTCCTCTCAACAGCCCAAACAAGTTTCTAAAAGGATGAGTTTGCAACTACTTTACTTTTGGAGAAAATTCAAAACATTCATTATTCAATAGGGCCCAAACTATCAAAAACCAGCGGTTTCAATGAACACACATTTCTTGGTAGAATCATGCAGGACTGAAATTTTTGATGTTTTTCTACTCCTCTCATGAGCCCAAACAAGTCTCTAAAAGCATGAGTTTGCAACTACTTTACTTTTGGAGAAAATTCAAAACATTCACTATTCAATAGAGCCCAATAGCAAAAATCAGGTTTTGAATGAAGAATCACATTTCTTAGTAAAATCATGCAGGATTGAAATTTTTGATGGTTTTTTACTCCTCTCAAGAGCCCAAACAAGTTTCTAAAAGGATGAGTTTGCAACTACTTTACTTTTGGAGAAAATTCAAAACATTCATTATTCAATAGGGCCCAAACTATCAAAAACCAGCGGTTTCAATGAACACACATTTCTTGGTAGAATCATGCAGGATTGAAATTTTTGATGTTTTTCTACTCCTCTCATGAGCCCAAACAAGTCTCTAAAAGCATGAGTTTGCAACTACTTTACTTTTGGAGAAAATTCAAGGGGCGTGGTCTGGAGCTCAATGCAGCAGGCTGTGTGAGCTCTGAGCTCTGAGGAAGCCTTCCTTGTCAAGCGACTTACAAAGCGAACAAGAAGAATTTGGACAAAAAGTTTTATTGGATTTAACAGCCTTATTCTCCAGGATCATTTTGAGACCCTTCTGGAGTTTTTATGATGAATATTCCCCGAGATATGACCTTCTAAAGCCTGAGGAGCGGTGAACCAGCAAGTTTTCCCGCGCCTGCTTCTCTCTGCAGTGGCGCGCCCAGGCTGAGGTGATTAGAGACGCTGGGAAAAAAGGCGCGAATATCGGCAAGAAGAGAGCCAGTGATCTATGTGAGAAACGGACACTGCCGTGACACAGAGGACACCAGCGGCAGTGGAGCGGGGTGACAACGCGGACACACAAAGGAAAAGAAGAGGCCGGGAGATCGGGTGGAAGCAGCGGAGGAGCCCGCAGGAGCCGACGCTGGATTTCGCGGGAACGGACTTGATTTTACCGCGAAGTTTACCAGCTGCAGAGCCGCACCGGGATTAAAATAATAGAGACACTGCTAAGGCGGGAAAAGCTGACAGGAGAGGTGACGGCACTCAGCGCGAGCGAGCTGAGGAGAAGAAGATAGTCTCAGGCGAGAATATATTTTCAACAGCAGCGGCGGTGACTGGTGTGAAGAAGGGGATCTGTTGCAGAGGCTGGTGAGTCAGCAGAAGTTGGCGCTATATAAAATCCGGCAGCGGTGACAGAGTGCAGCGGCTTAAGAAGGGAGGAGAAGCCGGGTGATTCAACACACGCGGGTGGACCGGCTGCTGCAGCAGATTCCAGGGATTTGTGGAGGTGACACTGACGGGGGACAGGAGTCTCAGGAACGGAGCCGGTAAGAGCAGCTGAGTGAAGGAGCCGACAGCTGAAGGAGCGACGTCTTTTACCCGGCACAGCAGGGGGATTGGAGACAGTACATGTGGGGCTGCAGAGGAAAACGGAGCCCGGTGGGAGCTTAAGGAGGCATCAGAGGAGGTTATTCAACGGGCAGTGAAAACCCATTCAGGAACTTCGGGAGCGATCTTGTTTAATGGTGAAAATCCTGTGGCAGCGTCTATCAGACTTTCTCCGCAATCTGTGTGGTGAATATACTTATCTGGCAGTGGTATAGTTTATTAGAGCTGTTGTTTTATATATTATTGTTTAGTGTGGTGCTGAATAGGAGGATACCTCATAGAAAATAAGCGGCATAGCGGTTGGGGGCAGGGGGTGACTGTTACTGTTGTTGCTAGATGCCCATTGTAGCTAACTGTGCTGGTTAAGCTGCCATCCCATTGTATTCAGGCAGCACAGTGCAATATAGTAACCATTAACCGCTGGCTTAAACTTTCTATTTTACCTCCCATCACTACTCTTTTTGAGTGATAAACACCAAAATGAGTCAGAAAAATAACAAAGCTAAACAACAAAGAGACAATTCTACGCGTAAACAAGACAGGACAGATTTAGATGAAGCCATATGTATTAGCCCTCCTTCCTCCCCTAAAAAAACTAATAAATTTTCAATTGGACAAAAAGGTGATACCCACACTTTAATGAAACAAGAGTTGGATAATATTCAATCAGACATGGACACTTCCGTTAACAGAAAATCTAAAAGGGATGAGTCTAAAGGGGAGGGTAGATCTGTGCTGTCAGACGAGGAAGAATACTACGAGGCTTCTCCATCTCAGAGCCCAAATAAAAGTAGGCCTAGAATAGAATTTGGCTCTGAGTCCGATATCAGTGGTCATGGGGGTCTGGAGGATATTCAAGCATCTGAGAAGGGGGCCTCTGAAAAATATATCAGAGATTTAATTCTAGCATTAAATAAAAGCGTTGAATCCTCAATAGAAAAGCATGTCAGCCGTTTACAATCCAACCTTGACACAATTTCCACTAGGGTGGATAAAAATGAAAAAAAAATAGAAGTTATTGGGAAAACCTCTGATTCCCTCCAAAAACAACAAACTAATGCCCAAAAAGAAATCCTCTTTTTACGAAATAAATTAGCCGACCTGGAAGACCGTAGTAGGAGGAACAACATTAAATTGAGAGGAATCTCTGAAAAAATTAACCAACACAGTTTACAAAAATACGTCACCGAGATTCTGATTAAAGTATTGCCTTCTGTTCCTGAGGTAGAACTGATGATAGATAGAATCCACAGACTCCCGCGTCCTACGTCCATTTCAGCCGAGCTCCCCAGGGACACTATTTTGAGATTCCACTTCTATTCCACCAAAGAAAAATTCTTAAATTACTTCAGAACCAATAAACATCTTCCCCATCCTTATGATCACATCAAATCATATGCAGACCTTTCAAAAGACACTATCCAAACGAGGAAAGGATTCAATGAAGTTACAACAATGCTGAGGAAGAGAGATGTGATATATAGGTGGGGGTTCCCTACTAAGCTATTGATAAATCATGGTGGTAGGGTCATAGTTATCTTATCTCCACAAGAAGGGAAAAATTTTATTGAAACACTAGATAAGAAAAATGAGGCTCCAGGGTGAGAAAAATGTAAATTTGATATGTTTTAACACTTGCATTTTGTGAACTGCAAAGGCTTCCTACGGAGTTTACGAACTTTTCCCCATTTTAGGAAGCTTACCCAGGTGTTTGGTATTTTCTTCCTGTTTATGTTCTTATTTGTATTTTCTGTATTGTTTTAGAGTTAAGTATATGGTAAAGATACTGTCATTCAATGTGAGGGGACTGAATAGTCCGGTTAAGAGATATCTCACGTGGAGAGAGATTAGGGGCAGCAAAGCAGACATCATCTGTCTTCAAGAGGTGAAGCTAGCCAGGGAAGGACACCCTAAATTCGAAAACAAAAATTTTCCACACATATTCAAATCTTTAAACGAGAAAAAAAGAGCAGGTGTTGTAATATTAATCAAAAACACAATCTCATTTGAAATTATCAGTGAATACTCTGATAGCGCAGGCAGATTCTTGATACTTGTCTGCTTGATTGACAGTCAATTAACAACACTTGTGAATATTTATGCTCCTTGTAATGGACAAATGCGTTTCTTTAATGGCCTAGACAAAAAAATTCAAGAAGTTAAAAGAGGTACTAGTAGGTGATTTCAACATTGTTCCAGATGGCACATTAGACTCTACTTCTCCCACTAGATCCTCGTTTCCTGAACTCAAACGTTGGCTTTGCAATCACGAATACTCAGATGCTTTTAGGTGTCTCAACACATCTTCTTTGGAATATACTCACTTCTCAGAGGCACACAAGTCTTTTTCTAGAATCGATTTATTTTTAACAGATACATTCTCAATCTCAAAATTTAAAAAAATAGAAATTCTACCCAAAACATTTTCAGATCACTCTCCAATGGTTGCTGAAGTTTCTCTCGGTAGGTCGGCCAAATTTAAATCCCAATGGAGATGTGATTCATCACTCCTATTCAACCCAATCCAAAGAAAGGAAATAGAATTGGCTTTGAACAACTATTTTACTGAGAACGACATTAACAATATATGCCCATTTACTTTATGGAATGCTCACAAAGCAGTCATCAGAGGTGTAATGACCCATCTAGCCTTCACCAAAAAAAAAATAAGTAAAGAAAAAATACATAAATTACAATCAGACCTAAAAAACTTAGAGGAAATCTCACAAAAGTCATCCCAAGTACCACCCAATATTCATTCAGAAATCCTAAAATTAAGAATAGACCTAAGTTCGGAGCTATTCAATGAATACGATAAATATGCTAAATCCATGAGGTCCAATTTTTATTCATCATATAACAAACCAACTAAACTAATGGCACAAAAATTCAGAACAATTAGAATCAAAAGCAGAATTAATAGAATTAAACATGATGGATCTATACTAGAGCACCCCAAGAAAATCGTAGATGCCTTTGCAGAATATTATTCTTCTATTTATAATCTAAAATCAGATCAGGAAACATATCAACCGGATAGCCAAAGTATTGATGATTTCCTTACATCTTTAAATTTGCCTAAGGTTACTACCCAACAGCTATCAAATCTAGAGGTTCCCTTTTCTGCGTTAGAAATTTCAGAAGCCATCAAATCACTCAAAAAGAAAAAAGCTCCGGGACCCGATGGATACTCAAATGAATATTACCAAACCTTCGAATCTATTTTGACTCCTTATTTAGTCCAAGTTTTTGATAAGGCTTCTTGGTCCGGCGCATTTCCTTCTGAAATGTTACGTGCCAACATAATACTAATACCCAAGCCTAAAGGAGACCTGGAATCAGTTAAAAATTACAGACCCATTTCATTAATAAACACAGATGTCAAATTATTTTCAAAAATCATAGCAAATAGACTAAAAAACATCCTTCCAAGTATTATCCATAAAGATCAGCTTGGATTCATTGAAGGACGCCAGACAATTGACGGTACTAGGAGAACATTAAATCTGATTAATTTCATCAAGAAGAAAAAAATCCCTTCACTCCTTTTGGCTTTAGACGCAGAGAAAGCTTTCGATAGGGTTAATTGGGAGTTCCTGAAAGCAACCTTAGATAGATTTGGCTTTAGTAACAAAATAATAAAAACAATAATGGCATTGTATTCGAATCCTTCTGCAAATGTTTACGCAAATAGTCATCTTTCTAATCAAATCAAGATAACTAATGGAACCAGACAGGGATGCCCACTTTCCCCCCTTTTGTTTGCGTTGATAATGGAGCCACTGGCGGAAGCAATAAGATCTAATGATAGAATCCGTGGCATACAGATGGGAGACAATCATTCTAAAATAGGCCTTTTCGCGGATGACATTATATTAAGTTTGTCGGATCCTTTAAACTCAGTCAAAGAGGTTTTATCAACTATCGAGGGTTTCTCTAGGATCTCATTCTACAAAATAAACGAAACTAAATCAAAACTGCTAGATTTTTTTCTCAACGATCTTACTATCACAAACATTAAAAAGATCTCCAGGTTTGATTGGGAAAAGGAAGATATTACTTATTTAGGTATCTGTATTACCAGAAACTTTAGGAAAACGGTAGAGATAAACATGCAAAATACTATTAAAAAAACACAGATTGAATTGAATAGTCTCTCAAGCCAAGAAATATCATGGGTAGGTAGAATAATTCTATTTAAACTCTTTACCCTCCCAAAAATCCTTTATTCTTTCAGAGCAATTCCACTAGTTATCCCACTAAAATATCTCAGAAAGCTCCAATCTATTATAAATAAATTCACATGTAATAAGAAAAGAGCAAGGGTGGCATCACACATTTTAACTAGAAGTAAATTAAATGGTGGCCTAGCTCTTCCAAATATAATTAATTATTACTATGCCAACCTAATCAAACAATCTTTTTATTGGGTTAACACAAGCAACGCTCCAGCATGGGTAGAAATGGAGAGGTATTCCAATAAAAATAAAACTCTTTTAAAGACAATCCTAGAATGTCTTACATCATCCTCCCCTTTACATTTTGATTCCCCAACAATTTCTGCAACTCTCTCAGCATGGAAACATTTAGCTAAACCCCAAATTAAAAAAACTCAAAGCCAAAGGTTTGTTCAGTTGAAGAATGTTCCTATAAAATTTCTTGGTCTACTGGTGGAGAAGGAAATCCCGAAAGTTTGGAATAAAATGGGTATTAAGGTGATAGGAGACTTGTACGATGGGAAGAAATTTTTAAGCAACGATACTTTAAAGACTCAAAAGAATTTTTCTTCCCAGGATGTCACTCTCCTCTCTCTACTAAAAAAGCACATCTTAAAATTTATGAGGAAAAAATCATATATAACGGACTCCACTACTCTTTTACTCTGTAACCGCAATGTTAAACTCCATTGGAGATCGAGAACTATCTATGATTTTTTAAACGGTTCTGAGGATTTAGAAAAAACTCCATACATGTTGAATTGGGAGAATGATATTAACATTTCCGTTTCTATGGAACAGTGGAAACAGGCTTTCAAAAGGACTTATTCATCTAATATTTGCGCCTCTCTACATGAGTCCTTCTATAAAATGATATCTAGGTGGTACTTCACGCCATTAAAGTTAGCTAGAATATTTCCTGGCAGATCTCCAGATTGCTGGAGAGATTGCGGATTCATAGGTTCAATTTTACATATTTTCTGGGAATGTCCTAATATTAAACCTTTATGGCTGGAAATTTCTAGGTTAATTAATGAGGTGACAAAACAAAAAATAACCCTGACACCACAAATGGCATTGTTGTCTTTAAATCTAGATGAGATCCATCCTTCCCATATCCCAACAGTCATCCATTTGTTTCTTATAACAAAGAATGCCATAGCATCACTATGGAATGAAAATGCTACTCCCAAACTCAGTGATATTACTGATAAAATGTCATTACACTGTTCATACGAAAGAAGCCATGCTTTGGCTAACAACTATTTTTCAACATTTAATAAAAGATGGAATTCCTGGATCCGCTTCGCCTCAGAGCAAAATTTACCTGAAATCGCTTGCTCCTGATGTCTCCTATTTTGTGACTTAGATAATAGGTTATATTAATTTTATAAAAGTAAACATTTCCCTCTCTATACAGAAATAAAGTTGTATAATCTCTACCTTAGTTTATCGTAGGTTTTTTTTTTTTTTGGTAACACCGCTAATATATAACTACTGCTAAGGTATAGGTTCATGTATTGTATTTTATGTAGGTCTATCTTGTTGTACTTCAAGTATATTACTACTGTTAAGATATATGTTATTTATTTATTAGATACTCCTACTAAATATACTCAAGGCATTAAAATACTGTTATATGTGTATACCCTACGGCTGTAGGCATGATGCTAAAATACAACTGTTAATTTTTATGTAAAAATTTAATAAAGTTGTTTGAAAATGGAGAAAATTCAAAACATTCATTATTCAATAGAGCCCAATAGCAAAAATCAGGTTTTGAATGAAGAATCACATTTCTTGGTAGAATCATGCAGGATTGAAATTTTTGATGGTTTTTTACTCCTCTCAACAGCCCAAACAAGTTTCTAAAAGGATGAGTTTGCAACTACTTTACTTTTGGAGAAAATTCAAAACATTCATTATTCAATAGGGCCAAACTATCAAAAACCAGCGGTTTCAATGAACACACATTTCTTGGTAGAATCATGCAGGACTGAAATTTTTGATGTTTTTCTACTCCTCTCATGAGCCCAAACAAGTCTCTAAAAGCATGAGTTTGCAACTACTTTACTTTTGGAGAAAATTCAAAACATTCACTATTCAATAGAGCCCAATAGCAAAAATCAGGTTTTGAATGAAGAATCACATTTCTTGGTAAAATCATGCAGGATTGAAATTTTTGATGGTTTTTTACTCCTCTCAACAGCCCAAACAAGTTTCTAAAAGGATGAGTTTGCAACTACTTTACTTTTGGAGAAAATTCAAAACATTCATTATTCAATAGGGCCCAAACTATCAAAAACCAGCGGTTTCAATGAACACACATTTCTTGGTAGAATCATGCAGGACTGAAATTTTTGATGTTTTTCTACTCCTCTCATGAGCCCAAACAAGTCTCTAAAAGCATGAGTTTGCAACTACTTTACTTTTGGAGAAAATTCAAAACATTCATTATTCAATAGAGCCCAATAGCAAAAATCAGGTTTTGAATGAAGAATCACATTTCTTGGTAGAATCATGCAGGATTGAAATTTTTGATGGTTTTTTACTCCTCTCAACAGCCCAAACAAGTTTCTAAAAGGATGAGTTTGCAACTACTTTACTTTTGGAGAAAATTCAAAACATTCCTTATTCAATAGGGCCCAAACTATCAAAAACCAGCGGTTTCAATGAACACACATTTCTTGGTAGAATCATGCAGGACTGAAATTTTTGATGTTTTTCTACTCCTCTCATGAGCCCAAACAAGTCTCTAAAAGCATGAGTTTGCAACTACTTTACTTTTGGAGAAAATTCAAAACATTCATTATTCAATAGAGCCCAATAACAAAAATCAGGTTTTGAATGAAGAATCACATTTCTTGGTAGAATCATGCAGGATTGAAATTTTTGATGGTTTTTTACTCCTCTCAACAGCCCAAACAAGTTTCTAAAAGGATGAGTTTGCAACTACTTTACTTTTGGAGAAAATTCAAAACATTCATTATTCAAAAGGGCCCAAACTATCAAAAACCATCGGTTTCAATGAACACACATTTCTTGGTAGAATCATGCAGGACTGAAATTTTTGATGTTTTTCTACTCCTCTCATGAGCCCAAACAAGTCTCTAAAAGCATGAGTTTGCAACTACTTTACTTTTGGAGAAAATTCAAAACATTCATTATTCAATAGAGCCCAATAGCAAAAATCAGGTTTTGAATGAAGAATCACATTTCTTGGTAAAATCATGCAGGATTGAAATTTTTGATGGTTTTTTACTCCTCTCAACAGCCCAAACAAGATTCTAAAAGGATGAGTTTGCAACTACTTTACTTTTGGAGAAAATTCAAAACATTCATTATTCAATAGGGCCCAAACTATCAAAAACCAGCGGTTTCAATGAACACACATTTCTTGGTAGAATCATGCAGGACTGAAATTTTTGATGCTTTTCTACTCCTCTCATGAGCCCAAACAAGTATCTAAAAGCATGAGTTTGCAACTACTTTACTTTTGGAGAAAATTCAAAACATTCACTATTCAATAGAGCCCAATAGCAAAAATCAGGTTTTGAATGAAGAATCACATTTCTTAGTAAAATCATGCAGGATTGAAATTTTTGATGGTTTTTTACTCCTCTCAAGAGCCCAAACAAGTTTCTAAAAGGATGAGTTTGCAACTACTTTACTTTTGGAGAAAATTCAAAACATTCATTATTCAATAGGGCCCAAACTATCAAAAACCAGCGGTTTGAATGAACACACATTTCTTGGTAGAATCATGCAGGACTGAAATTTTTGATGTTTTTCTACTCCTCTCATGAGCCCAAACAAGTCTCTAAAAGCATGAGTTTGCAACTACTTTACTTTTGGAGAAAATTCAAAACATTCATTATTCAATAGAGCCCAATAGCAAAAATCAGGTTTTGAATGAAGAATCACATTTCTTGGTAGAATCATGCAGGATTGAAATTTTTGATGGTTTTTTACTCCTCTCAACAGCCCAAACAAGTTTCTAAAAGGATGAGTTTGCAACTACTTTACTTTTGGAGAAAATTCAAAACATTCATTATTCAATAGGGCCCAAACTATCAAAAACCAGCGGTTTCAATGAACACACATTTCTTGGTAGAATCATGCAGGACTGAAATTTTTGATGTTTTTCTACTCCTCTCATGAGCCCAAACAAGTCTCTAAAAGCATGAGTTTGCAACTACTTTACTTTTGGAGAAAATTCAAAACATTCACTATTCAATAGAGCCCAATAGCAAAAATCAGGTTTTGAATGAAGAATCACATTTCTTGGTAAAATCATGCAGGATTGAAATTTTTGATGGTTTTTTACTCCTCTCAACAGCCCAAACAAGTTTCTAAAATGATGAGTTTGCAACTACTTTACTTTTGGAGAAAATTCAAAACATTCATTATTCAATAGGGCCCAAACTATCAAAAACCAGCGGTTTCAATGAACACACATTTCTTGGTAGAATCATGCAGGACTGAAATTTTTGATGTTTTTCTACTCCTCTCATGAGCCCAAACAAGTCTCTAAAAGCATGAGTTTGCAACTACTTTACTTTTGGAGAAAATTCAAAACATTCATTATTCAATAGAGCCCAATAGCAAAAATCAGGTTTTGAATGAAGAATCACATTTCTTGGTAAAATCATGCAGGATTGAAATTTTTGATGGTTTTTTACTCCTCTCAACAGCCCAAACAAGTTTCTAAAAGGATGAGTTTGCAACTACTTTACTTTTGGAGAAAATTCAAAACATTCATTATTCAATAGGGCCCAAACTATCAAAAACCAGCGGTTTCAATGAACACACATTTCTTGGTAGAATCATGCAGGACTGAAATTTTTGATGTTTTTCTACTCCTCTCATGAGCCCAAACAAGTCTCTAAAAGCATGAGTTTGCAACTACTTTACTTTTGGAGAAAATTCAAAACATTCATTATTCAATAGAGCCCAATAGCAAAAATCAGGTTTTGAATGAAGAATCACATTTCTTGGTAAAATCATGCAGGATTGAAATTTTTGATGGTTTTTTACTCCTCTCAACAGCCCAAACAAGTTTCTAAAAGGATGAGTTTGCAACTACTTTACTTTTGGAGAAAATTCAAAACATTCATTATTCAATAGGGCCCAAACTATCAAAAACCAGCGGTTTCAATGAACACACATTTCTTGGTAGAATCATGCAGGACTGAAATTTTTGATGTTTTTCTACTCCTCTCATGAGCCCAAACAAGTCTCTAAAAGCATGAGTTTGCAACTACTTTACTTTTGGAGAAAATTCAAAACATTCACTATTCAATAGAGCCCAATAGCAAAAATCAGGTTTTGAATGAAGAATCACATTTCTTGGTAAAATCATGCAGGATTGAAATTTTTGATGGTTTTTTACTCCTCTCAACAGCCCAAACAAGTTTCTAAAATGATGAGTTTGCAACTACTTTACTTTTGGAGAAAATTCAAAACATTCATTATTCAATAGGGCCCAAACTATCAAAAACCAGCGGTTTCAATGAACACACATTTCTTGGTAGAATCATGCAGGACTGAAATTTTTGATGTTTTTCTACTCCTCTCATGAGCCCAAACAAGTCTCTAAAAGCATGAGTTTGCAACTACTTTACTTTTGGAGAAAATTCAAAACATTCATTATTCAATAGAGCCCAATAGCAAAAATCAGGTTTTGAATGAAGAATCACATTTCTTGGTAAAATCATGCAGGATTGAAATTTTTGATGGTTTTTTACTCCTCTCAACAGCCCAAACAAGTTTCTAAAAGGATGAGTTTGCAACTACTTTACTTTTGGAGAAAATTCAAAACATTCATTGTTCAATAGGGCCCAAACTATCAAAAACCAGCGGTTTCAATGAACACACATTTCTTGGTAGAATCATGCAGGACTGAAATTTTTGATGTTTTTCTACTCCTCTCATGAGCCCAAACAAGTATCTAAAAGCATGAGTTTGCAACTACTTTACTTTTGGAGAAAATTCAAAACATTCACTATTCAATAGAGCCCAATAGCAAAAATCAGGTTTTGAGTGAAGAATCACATTTCTTAGTAAAATCGTGCAGGATTGAAATTTTTGATGGTTTTTTACTACTCTCAACAGCCCAAACAAGTTTCTAAAAGGATGAGTTTGCAACTACTTTACTTTTGGAGAAAATTCAAAACATTCATTATTCAATAGGGCCCAAACTATCAAAAACCAGCGGTTTCAATGAACACACATTTCTTGGTAGAATCATGCAGGACTGAAATTTTTGATGTTTTTCTACTCCTCTCATGAGCCCAAACAAGTCTCTAAAAGCATGAGTTTGCAACTACTTTACTTTTGGAGAAAATTCAAAACATTCATTATTCAATAGAGCCCAATAGCAAAAATCAGGTTTTGAATGAAGAATCACATTTCTTGGTAGAATCATGCAGGATTGACATTTTTGATGGTTTTTTACTCCTCTCAACAGCCCAAACAAGTTTCTAAAAGGATGAGTTTGCAACTACTTTACTTTTGGAGAAAATTCAAAACATTCATTATTCAATAGGGCCCAAACTATCAAAAACCAGCGGTTTCAATGAACACACATTTCTTGGTAGAATCATGCAGGACTGAAATTTTTGATGTTTTTCTACTCCTCTCATGAGCCCAAACAAGTCTCTAAAAGCATGAGTTTGCAACTACTTTACTTTTGGAGAAAATTCAAAACATTCACTATTCAATAGAGCCCAATAGCAAAAATCAGGTTTTGAATGAAGAATCACATTTCTTGGTAAAATCATGCAGGATTGAAATTTTTGATGGTTTTTTACTCCTCTCAACAGCCCAAACAAGTTTCTAAAAGGATGAGTTTGCAACTACTTTACTTTTGGAGAAAATTCAAAACATTCATTATTCAATAGGGCCCAAACTATCAAAAACCAGCGGTTTCAATGAACACACATTTCTTGGTAGAATCATGCAGGACTGAAATTTTTGATGTTTTTCTACTCCTCTCATGAGCCCAAACAAGTCTCTAAAAGCATGAGTTTGCAACTACTTTACTTTTGGAGAAAATTCAAAACATTCATTATTCAATAGAGCCCAATAGCAAAAATCAGGTTTTGAATGAAGAATCACATTTCTTGGTAGAATCATGCAGGATTGAAATTTTTGATGGTTTTTTACTCCTCTCAACAGCCCAAACAAGTTTCTAAAAGGATGAGTTTGCAACTACTTTACTTTTGGAGAAAATTCAAAACATTCATTATTCAATAGGGCCCAAACTATCAAAAACCAGCGGTTTCAATGAACACACATTTCTTGGTAGAATCATGCAGGACTGAAATTTTTGATGTTTTTCTACTCCTCTCATGAGCCCAAACAAGTCTCTAAAAGCATGAGTTTGCAACTACTTTACTTTTGGAGAAAATTCAAAACATTCATTATTCAATAGAGCCCAATAGCAAAAATCAGGTTTTGAATGAAGAATCACATTTCTTGGTAGAATCATGCAGGATTGAAATTTTTGATGGTTTTTTACTCCTCTCAACAGCCCAAACAAGTTTCTAAAAGGATGAGTTTGCAACTACTTTACTTTTGGAGAAAATTCAAAACATTCATTATTCAAACGGGCCCAAACTATCAAAAACCATCGGTTTCAATGAACACACATTTCTTGGTAGAATCATGCAGGACTGAAATTTTTGATGTTTTTCTACTCCTCTCATGAGCCCAAACAAGTCTCTAAAAGCATGAGTTTGCAACTACTTTACTTTTGGAGAAAATTCAAATCATTCATTATTCAATAGAGCCCAATAGCAAAAATCAGGTTTTGAATGAAGAATCACATTTCTTGGTAAAATCATGCAGGATTGAAATTTTTGATGGTTTTTTACTCCTCTCAACAGCCCAAACAAGTTTCTAAAAGGATGAGTTTGCAACTACTTTACTTTTGGAGAAAATTCAAAACATTCATTATTCAATAGGGCCCAAACTATCAAAAACCAGCGGTTTCAATGAACACACATTTCTTGGTAGAATCATGCAGGACTGAAATTTTTGATGTTTTTCTACTCCTCTCATGAGCCCAAACAAGTCTCTAAAAGCATGAGTTTGCAACTACTTTACTTTTGGAGAAAATTCAAAACATTCATTATTCAATAGAGCCCAATAGCAAAAATCAGGTTTTGAATGAAGAATCACATTTCTTGGTAGAATCATGCAGGATTGAAATTTTTGATGGTTTTTTACTCCTCTCAACAGCCCAAACAAGTTTCTAAAAGGATGAGTTTGCAACTACTTTACTTTTGGAGAAAATTCAAAACATTCATTATTCAATAGGGCCCAAACTATCAAAAACCAGCAGTTTCAATGAACACACATTTCTTGGTAGAATCATGCAGGACTGAAATTTTTGATGTTTTTCTACTCCTCTCATGAGCCCAAACAAGTCTCTAAAAGCATGAGTTTGCAACTACTTTACTTTTGGAGAAAATTCAAAACATTCACTATTCAATAGAGCCCAATAGCAAAAATCAGGTTTTGAATGAAGAATCACATTTCTTAGTAAAATCATGCAGGATTGAAATTTTTGATGGTTTTTTACTCCTCTCAAGAGCCCAAACAAGTTTCTAAAAGGATGAGTTTGCAACTACTTTACTTTTGGAGAAAATTCAAAACATTCATTATTCAATAGGGCCCAAACTATCAAAAACCAGCGGTTTCAATGAACACACATTTCTTGGTAGAATCATGCAGGACTGAAATTTTTGATGTTTTTCTACTCCTCTCATGAGCCCAAACAAGTCTCTAAAAGCATGAGTTTGCAACTACTTTACTTTTGGAGAAAATTCAAAACATTCATTATTCAATAGAGCCCAATAGCAAAAATCAGGTTTTGAATGAAGAATCACATTTCTTGGTAGAATCATGCAGGATTGAAATTTTTGATGGTTTTTTACTCCTCTCAACAGCCCAAACAAGTTTCTAAAAGGATGAGTTTGCAACTACTTTACTTTTGGAGAAAATTCAAAACATTCATTATTCAATAGGGCCAAACTATCAAAAACCAGCGGTTTCAATGAACACACATTTCTTGGTAGAATCATGCAGGACTGAAATTTTTGATGTTTTTCTACTCCTCTCATGAGCCCAAACAAGTCTCTAAAAGCATGAGTTTGCAACTACTTTACTTTTGGAGAAAATTCAAAACATTCACTATTCAATAGAGCCCAATAGCAAAAATCAGGTTTTGAATGAAGAATCACATTTCTTGGTAAAATCATGCAGGATTGAAATTTTTGATGGTTTTTTACTCCTCTCAAGAGCCCAAACAAGTTTCTAAAAGGATGAGTTTGCAACTACTTTACTTTTGGAGAAAATTCAAAACATTCATTATTCAATAGGGCCCAAACTATCAAAAAACAGCGGTTTCAATGAACACACATTTCTTGGTAGAATCATGCAGGACTGAAATTTTTGATGTTTTTCTACTCCTCTCATGAGCCCAAACAAGTCTCTAAAAGCATGAGTTTGCAACTACTTTACTTTTGGAGAAAATTCAAAACATTCATTATTCAATAGAGCCCAATAGCAAAAATCAGGTTTTGAATGAAGAATCACATTTCTTGGTAAAATCATGCAGGATTGAAATTTTTGATGGTTTTTTACTCCTCTCAACAGCCCAAACAAGTTTCTAAAAGGATGAGTTTGCAACTACTTTACTTTTGGAGAAAATTCAAAACATTCATTATTCAATAGGGCCCAAACTATCAAAAACCAGCGGTTTCAATGAACACACAATTCTTGGTAGAATCATGCAGGACTGAAATTTTTGATGTTTTTCTACTCCTCTCATGAGCCCAAACAAGTCTCTAAAAGCATGAGTTTGCAACTACTTTACTTTTGGAGAAAATTCAAAACATTCACTATTCAATAGAGCCCAATAGCAAAAATCAGGTTTTGAATGAAGAATCACATTTCTTGGTAAAATCATGCAGGATTGAAATTTTTGATGGTTTTTTACTCCTCTCAAGAGCCCAAACAAGTTTCTAAAAGGATGAGTTTGCAACTACTTTACTTTTGGAGAAAATTCAAAACATTCATTATTCAATAGGGCCCAAACTATCAAAAAACAGCGGTTTCAATGAACACACATTTCTTGGTAGAATCATGCAGGACTGAAATTTTTGATGTTTTTCTACTCCTCTCATGAGCCCAAACAAGTCTCTAAAAGCATGAGTTTGCAACTACTTTACTTTTGGAGAAAATTCAAAACATTCATTATTCAATAGAGCCCAATAGCAAAAATCAGGTTTTGAATGAAGAATCACATTTCTTGGTAAAATCATGCAGGATTGAAATTTTTGATGGTTTTTTACTCCTCTCAACAGCCCAAACAAGTTTCTAAAAGGATGAGTTTGCAACTACTTTACTTTTGGAGAAAATTCAAAACATTCATTATTCAATAGGGCCCAAACTATCAAAAACCAGCGGTTTCAATGAACACACAATTCTTGGTAGAATCATGCAGGACTGAAATTTTTGATGTTTTTCTACTCCTCTCATGAGCCCAAACAAGTCTCTAAAAGCATGAGTTTGCAACTACTTTGCTTTTGGAGAAAATTCAAAACATTCATTATTCAATAGAGCCCAATAGCAAAAACCAGCGTTTTGAATGAAGAATCACATTTCTTGGTAGAATCATGCAGGATTGAAATTTTTGATGGTTTTTTACTCCTCTCAACAGCCCAAACAAGTTTCTAAAAGGATGAGTTTGCAACTACTTTACTTTTGGAGAAAATTCAAAACATTCATTATTCAATAGGGCCCAAACTATCAAAAACCAGCGGTTTGAATGAACACACATTTCTTGGTAGAATCATGCAGGACTGAAATTTTTGATGTTTTTCTACTCCTCTCATGAGCCCAAACAAGTCTCTAAAAGCATGAGTTTGCAACTACTTTACTTTTGGAGAAAATTCAAAACATTCATTATTCAATAGAGCCCAATAGCAAAAATCAGGTTTTGAATGAAGAATCACATTTCTTGGTAAAATCATGCAGGATTGAAATTTTTGATGGTTTTTTACTCCTCTCAACAGCCCAAACAAGTTTCTAAAAGGATGAGTTTGCAACTACTTTACTTTTGGAGAAAATTCAAAACATTCATTATTCAATAGGGCCCAAACTATCAAAAACCAGCGGTTTCAATGAACACACATTTCTTGGTAGAATCATGCAGGACTGAAATTTTTGATGTTTTTCTACTCCTCTCATGAGCCCAAACAAGTCTCTAAAAGCATGAGTTTGCAACTACTTTACTTTTGGAGAAAATTCAAAACATTCATTATTCAATAGGGCCCAAAATATCAAAAACCAGCGGTTTGAATGAACACACATTTCTTGGTAGAATCGTGCAGGACTGAAATTTTTGATGTTTTTCTACTCCTCTCATGAGCCCAAACAAGACTCTAAAAGCATGAGTTTGCAACTACTTTACTTTTGGAGAAAATTCAAAACATTCATTATTCAATAGAGCCCAATAGCAAAAATCAGGTTTTGAATGAAGAATCACATTTCTTGGTAAAATCATGCAGGATTGAAATTTTTGATGGTTTTTTACTCCTCTCAACAGCCCAAACAAGTTTCTAAAAGGATGAGTTTGCAACTACTTTACTTTTGGAGAAAATTCAAAACATTCATTATTCAATAGGGCCCAAACTATCAAAAACCAGCGGTTTCAATGAACACACAATTCTTGGTAGAATCATGCAGGACTCAAATTTTTGATGTTTTTCTACTCCTCTCATGAGCCCAAACAAGTCTCTAAAAGCATGAGTTTGCAACTACTTTACTTTTGGAGAAAATTCAAAACATTCATTATTCAATAGAGCCCAATAGCAAAAATCAGGTTTTGAATGAAGAATCACATTTCTTGGTAAAATCATGCAGGATTGAAATTTTTGATGGTTTTTTACTCCTCTCAACAGCCCAAACAAGTTTCTAAAAGGATGAGTTTGCAACTACTTTACTTTTGGAGAAAATTCAAAACATTCATTATTCAATAGGGCCCAAACTATCAAAAACCAGCGGTTTCAATGAACACACATTTCTTGGTAGAATCATGCAGGACTGAAATTTTTGATGTTTTTCTACTCCTCTCATGAGCCCAAACAAGTCTCTAAAAGCATGAGTTTGCAACTACTTTACTTTTGGAGAAAATTCAAAACATTCATTATTCAATAGGGCCCAAACTATCAAAAACCAGCGGTTTCAATGAACACACATTTCTTGGTAGAATCATGCAGGACTGAAATTTTTGATGTTTTTCTACTCCTCTCATGAGCCCAAACAAGTCTCTAAAAGCATGAGTTTGCAACTACTTTACTTTTGGAGAAAATTCAAAACATTCATTATTCAATAGAGCCCAATAGCAAAAATCAGGTTTTGAATGAAGAATCACATTTCTTGGTAAAATCATGCAGGATTGAAATTTTTGATGGTTTTTTACTCCTCTCAACAGCCCAAACAAGTTTCTAAAAGGATGAGTTTGCAACTACTTTACTTTTGGAGAAAATTCAAAACATTCATTATTCAATAGGGCCCAAAATATCAAAAACCAGCGGTTTGAATGAACACACATTTCTTGGTAGAATCGTGCAGGACTGAAATTTTTTATGTTTTTCTACTCCTCTCATGAGCCCAAACAAGTCTCTAAAAGGATGAGTTTGCAACTACTTTACTTTTGGAGAAAATTCAAAACATTCATTATTCAATAGAGCCCAATAGCAAAAACCAGCGTTTTGAATGAAGAATCACATTTCTTGGTAGAATCATGCAGGATTGAAATTTTTGATGGTTTTTTACTCCTCTCAACAGCCCAAACAAGTTTCTAAAAGGATGAGTTTGCAACTACTTTACTTTTGGAGAAAATTCAAAACATTCATTATTCAATAGGGCCCAAATTATCAAAAACCAGCGGTTTCAATGAACACACATTTCTTGGTAGAATCATGCAGGACTGAAATTTTTGATGTTTTTCTACTCCTCTCATGAGCCCAAACAAGTCTCTAAAAGCATGAGTTTGCAACTACTTTACTTTTGGAGAAAATTCAAAACATTCATTATTCAATAGAGCCCAATAGCAAAAATCAGGTTTTGAATGAAGATTCACATTTCTTGGTAGAATCATGCAGGATTGAAATTTTTGATGGTTTTTTACTCCTCTCAACAGCCCAAACAAATTTCTAAAAGGATGAGTTTGCAACTACTTTACTTTTGGAGAAAATTCAAAACATTCATTATTCAATAGGGCCCAAACTATCAAAAACCAGCGGTTTCAATGAACACACATTTTTTGGTAGAATCATGCAGGACTGAAATTTTTGATGTTTTTCTACTCCTCTCATGAGCCCAAACAAGTCTCTAAAAGCATGAGTTTGCAACTACTTTACTTTTGGAAAAAATTCAAAACATTCATTATTCAATAGAGCCCAATAGCAAAAATCAGGTTTTGAATGAAGAATCACATTTCTTGGTAAAATCATGGAGGATTGAAATTTTTGATGGTTTTTTACTCCTCTCAACAGCCCAAACAAGTTTCTAAAAGGATGAGTTTGCAACTACTTTACTTTTGGAGAAAATTCAAAACATTCATTATTCAATAGGGCCCAAAATATCAAAAACCAGCGGTTTGAATGAACACACATTTCTTGGTAGAATCGTGCAGGACTGAAATTTTTGATTTTTTTCTACTACTCTCATGAGCCCAAACAAGTCTCTAAAAGGATGAGTTTGCAACTACTTTACTTTTGGAGAAAATTCAAAACATTCATTATTCAATAGAGCCCAATAGCAAAAATCAGGTTTTGAATGAAGAATCACATTTCTTGGTAGAATCATGCAGGATTGAAATTTTTGATGGTTTTTTACTCCTCTCAACAGCCCAAACAAGTTTCTAAAAGGATGAGTTTGCAACTACTTTACTTTTGGAGAAAATTCAAAACATTCATTATTCAATAGGGCCCAAACTATCAAAAACCAGCGGTTTCAATGAACACACATTTCTTGGTAGAATCATGCAGGACTGAAATTTTTGATGTTTTTCTACTCCTCTCATGAGCCCAAACAAGTCTCTAAAAGCATGAGTTTGCAACTACTTTACTTTTGGAGAAAATTCAAAACATTCATTATTCAATAGAGCCCAATAGCAAAAATCAGGTTTTGAATGAAGAATCACATTTCTTGGTAAAATCATGCAGGATTGAAATTTTTGATGGTTTTTTACTCCTCTCAACAGCCCAAACAAGTTTCTAAAAGGATGAGTTTGCAACTACTTTACTTTTGGAGAAAATTCAAAACATTCATTATTCAATAGGGCCCAAACTATCAAAAACCAGCGGTTTCAATGAACACACATTTCTTGGTAGAATCATGCAGGACTGAAATTTTTGATGTTTTTCTACTCCTCTCATGAGCCCAAATAAGTCTCTAAAAGCATGAGTTTGCAACTACTTTACTTTTGGAGAAAATTCAAAACATTCATTATTCAATAGGGCCCAAAATATCAAAAACCAGCGGTTTGAATGAACACACATTTCTTGGTAGAATCGTGCAGGACTGAAATTTTAGATTTTTTTCTACTCCTCTCATGAGCCCAAACAAGTCTCTAAAAGGATGAGTTTGCAACTACTTTACTTTTGGAGAAAATTCAAAACATTCATTATTCAATAGAGCCCAATAGCAAAAACCAGCGTTTTGAATGAAGAATCACATTTCTTGGTAGAATCATGCAGGATTGAAATTTTTGATGGTTTTTTACTCCTCTCAACAGCCCAAACAAGTTTCTAAAAGGATGAGTTTGCAACTACTTTACTTTTGGAGAAAATTCAAAACATTCATTATTCAATAGGGCCCAAACTATCAAAAACCAGCGGTTTCAATGAACACACATTTCTTGGTAGAATCATGCAGGACTGAAATTTTTGATGTTTTTCTACTCCTCTCATGAGCCCAAACAAGACTCTAAAAGCATGAGTTTGCAACTACTTTACTTTTGGAGAAAATTCAAAACATTCATTATTCAATAGAGCCCAATAGCAAAAATCAGGTTTTGAATGAAGAATCACATTTCTTGGTAAAATCATGCAGGATTGAAATTTTTGATGGTTTTTTACTCCTCTCAACAGCCCAAACAAGTTTCTAAAAGGATGAGTTTGCAACTACTTTACTTTTGGAGAAAATTCAAAACATTCATTATTCAATAGGGCCCAAACTATCAAAAACCAGCGGTTTCAATGAACACACAATTCTTGGTAGAATCATGCAGGACTGAAATTTTTGATGTTTTTCTACTCCTCTCATGAGCCCAAACAAGTCTCTAAAAGCATGAGTTTGCAACTACTTTGCTTTTGGAGAAAATTCAAAACATTCATTATTCAATAGAGCCCAATAGCAAAAACCAGCGTTTTGAATGAAGAATCACATTTCTTGGTAGAATCATGCAGGATTGAAATTTTTGATGGTTTTTTACTCCTCTCAACAGCCCAAACAAGTTTCTAAAAGGATGAGTTTGCAACTACTTTACTTTTGGAGAAAATTCAAAACATTCATTATTCAATAGGGCCCAAACTATCAAAAACCAGCGGTTTGAATGAACACACATTTCTTGGTAGAATCATGCAGGACTGAAATTTTTGATGTTTTTCTACTCCTCTCATGAGCCCAAACAAGTCTCTAAAAGCATGAGTTTGCAACTACTTTACTTTTGGAGAAAATTCAAAACATTCATTATTCAATAGAGCCCAATAGCAAAAATCAGGTTTTGAATGAAGAATCACATTTCTTGGTAAAATCATGCAGGATTGAAATTTTTGATGGTTTTTTACTCCTCTCAACAGCCCAAACAAGTTTCTAAAAGGATGAGTTTGCAACTACTTTACTTTTGGAGAAAATTCAAAACATTCATTATTCAATAGGGCCCAAACTATCAAAAACCAGCGGTTTCAATGAACACACATTTCTTGGTAGAATCATGCAGGACTGAAATTTTTGATGTTTTTCTACTCCTCTCATGAGCCCAAACAAGTCTCTAAAAGCATGAGTTTGCAACTACTTTACTTTTGGAGAAAATTCAAAACATTCATTATTCAATAGGGCCCAAAATATCAAAAACCAGCGGTTTGAATGAACACACATTTCTTGGTAGAATCGTGCAGGACTGAAATTTTAGATTTTTTTCTACTCCTCTCATGAGCCCAAACAAGTCTCTAAAAGGATGAGTTTGCAACTACTTTACTTTTGGAGAAAATTCAAAACATTCATTATTCAATAGAGCCCAATAGCAAAAACCAGCGTTTTGAATGAAGAATCACATTTCTTGGTAGAATCATGCAGGATTGAAATTTTTGATGGTTTTTTACTCCTCTCAACAGCCCAAACAAGTTTCTAAAAGGATGAGTTTGCAACTACTTTACTTTTGGAGAAAATTCAAAACATTCATTATTCAATAGGGCCCAAACTATCAAAAACCAGCGGTTTCAATGAACACACATTTCTTGGTAGAATCATGCAGGACTGAAATTTTTGATGTTTTTCTACTCCTCTCATGAGCCCAAACAAGACTCTAAAAGCATGAGTTTGCAACTACTTTACTTTTGGAGAAAATTCAAAACATTCATTATTCAATAGAGCCCAATAGCAAAAATCAGGTTTTGAATGAAGAATCACATTTCTTGGTAAAATCATGCAGGATTGAAATTTTTGATGGTTTTTTACTCCTCTCAACAGCCCAAACAAGTTTCTAAAAGGATGAGTTTGCAACTACTTTACTTTTGGAGAAAATTCAAAACATTCATTATTCAATAGGGCCCAAACTATCAAAAACCAGCGGTTTCAATGAACACACAATTCTTGGTAGAATCATGCAGGACTCAAATTTTTGATGTTTTTCTACTCCTCTCATGAGCCCAAACAAGTCTCTAAAAGCATGAGTTTGCAACTACTTTACTTTTGGAGAAAATTCAAAACATTCATTATTCAATAGGGCCCAAACTATCAAAAACCAGCGGTTTCAATGAACACACATTTCTTGGTAGAATCATGCAGGACTGAAATTTTTGATGTTTTTCTACTCCTCTCATGAGCCCAAACAAGTCTCTAAAAGCATGAGTTTGCAACTACTTTACTTTTGGAGAAAATTCAAAACATTCATTATTCAATAGAGCCCAATAGCAAAAATCAGGTTTTGAATGAAGAATCACATTTCTTGGTAAAATCATGCAGGATTGAAATTTTTGATGGTTTTTTACTCCTCTCAACAGCCCAAACAAGTTTCTAAAAGGATGAGTTTGCAACTACTTTACTTTTGGAGAAAATTCAAAACATTCATTATTCAATAGGGCCCAAAATATCAAAAACCAGCGGTTTGAATGAACACACATTTCTTGGTAGAATCGTGCAGGACTGAAATTTTTTATGTTTTTCTACTCCTCTCATGAGCCCAAACAAGTCTCTAAAAGGATGAGTTTGCAACTACTTTACTTTTGGAGAAAATTCAAAACATTCATTATTCAATAGAGCCCAATAGCAAAAACCAGCGTTTTGAATGAAGAATCACATTTCTTGGTAGAATCATGCAGGATTGAAATTTTTGATGGTTTTTTACTCCTCTCAACAGCCCAAACAAGTTTCTAAAAGGATGAGTTTGCAACTACTTTACTTTTGGAGAAAATTCAAAACATTCATTATTCAATAGGGCCCAAATTATCAAAAACCAGCGGTTTCAATGAACACACATTTCTTGGTAGAATCATGCAGGACTGAAATTTTTGATGTTTTTCTACTCCTCTCATGAGCCCAAACAAGTCTCTAAAAGCATGAGTTTGCAACTACTTTACTTTTGGAGAAAATTCAAAACATTCATTATTCAATAGAGCCCAATAGCAAAAATCAGGTTTTGAATGAAGAATCACATTTCTTGGTAAGATCATGCAGGATTGAAATTTTTGATGGTTTTTTACTCCTCTCAACAGCCCAAACAAGTTTCTAAAAGGATGAGTTTGCAACTACTTTACTTTTGGAGAAAATTCAAAACATTCATTATTCAATAGGGCCCAAACTATCAAAAACCAGCGGTTTCAATGAACACACATTTCTTGGTAGAATCATGCAGGACTGAAATTTTTGATGTTTTTCTACTCCTCTCATGAGCCCAAACAAGTCTCTAAAAGCATGAGTTTGCAACTACTTTACTCTTGGAAAAAATTCAAAACATTCACTTTTCACTAGAGCCCAATAGCAAAAATCAGGTTTTGAATGAAGAATCACATTTCTTGGTAGAATCATGCTGCATTGAAATTTTTGATGGTTTTTTACTCCTCTCAACAGCCCAAACAAGTTTCTAAAAGGATGAGTGTGCAACTACTTTACTTTTGGAGAAAATTCAAAACATTCATTATTCAATAGGGCCCAAACTATCAAAAACCAGCGGTTTCAATGAACACACATTTCTTGGTAGAATCATGCAGGACTGAAATTTTTGATGTTTTTCTACTCCTCTCATGAGCCCAAACAAGTCTCTAAAAGCATGAGTTTGCAACTACTTTACTTTTGGAGAAAATTCAAAACATTCATTATTCAATAGAGCCCAATAGCAAAAATCAGGTTTTGAATGAAGATTCACATTTCTTGGTAGAATCATGCAGGATTGAAATTTTTGATGGTTTTTTACTCCTCTCAACAGCCCAAACAAATTTCTAAAAGGATGAGTTTGCAACTACTTTACTTTTGGAGAAAATTCAAAACATTCATTATTCAATAGGGCCCAAACTATCAAAAACCAGCGGTTTCAATGAACACACATTTTTTGGTAGAATCATGCAGGACTGAAATTTTTGATGTTTTTCTACTCCTCTCATGAGCCCAAACAAGTCTCTAAAAGCATGAGTTTGCAACTACTTTACTTTTGGAAAAAATTCAAAACATTCATTATTCAATAGAGCCCAATAGCAAAAATCAGGTTTTGAATGAAGAATCACATTTCTTGGTAAAATCATGGAGGATTGAAATTTTTGATGGTTTTTTACTCCTCTCAACAGCCCAAACAAGTTTCTAAAAGGATCAGTTTGCAACTACTTTACTTTTGGAGAAAATTCAAAACATTCATTATTCAATAGGGCCCAAACTATCAAAAGCCAGCGGTTTCAATGAACACACATTTTTTGGTAGAATCATGCAGGACTGAAATTTTTGATGTTTTTCTACTCCTCTCATGAGCCCAAACAAGTCTCTAAAAGCATGAGTTTGCAACTACTTTACTTTTGGAAAAAATTCAAAACATTCATTATTCAATAGAGCCCAATAGCAAAAATCAGGTTTTGAATGAAGAATCACATTTCTTGGTAAAATCATGCAGGATTGAAATTTTTGATGGTTTTTTACTCCTCTCAACAGCCCAAACAAGTTTCTAAAAGGATGAGTTTGCAACTACTTTACTTTTGGAGAAAATTCAAAACATTCATTATTCAATAGGGCCCAAACTATCAAAAACCAGCGGTTTCAATGAACACACATTTCTTGGTAGAATCATGCAGGACTGAAATTTTTGATGTTTTTCTACTCCTCTCATGAGCCCAAACAAGTCTCTAAAAGGATGAGTTTGCAACTACTTTACTTTTGGAGAAAATTCAAAACATTCACTATTCAATAGAGCCCAATAGCAAAAATCAGGTTTTGAATGAAGAATCGCATTTCTTGGTAAAATCATGCAGGATTGAAATTTTTGATGGTTTTTTACTCCTCTCAACAGCCCAAACAAGTTTCTAAAAGGATGAGTTTGCAACTACTTTACTTTTGGAGAAAATTCAAAACATTCATTATTCAATAGGGCCCAAACTATCAAAAACCAGCGGTTTCAATGAACACACATTTCTTGGTAGAATCATGCAGGACTGAAATTTTTGATGTTTTTCTACTCCTCTCATGAGCCCAAACAAGTCTCTAAAAGCATGAGTTTGCAACTACTTTACTTTTGGAGAAAATTCAAAACATTCATTATTCAATAGAGCCCAATAGCAAAAATCAGGTTTTGAATGAAGAATCACATTTCTTGGTAGAATCATGCAGGATTGAAATTTTTGATGGTTTTTTACTCCTCTCAACAGCCCAAACAAGTTTCTAAAAGGATGAGTTTGCAACTACTTTACTTTTGGAGAAAATTCAAAACATTCATTATTCAATAGGGCCCAAACTATCAAAAACCAGTGGTTTCAATGAACACACATTTTTTGGTAGAATCATGCAGGACTGAAATTTTTGATGTTTTTCTACTCCTCTCATGAGCCCAAACAAGTCTCTAAAAGCATGAGTTTGCAACTACTTTACTTTTAGAAAAAATTCAAAACATTCATTATTCAATAGAGCCCAATAGCAAAAATCAGGTTTTGAATGAAGAATCACATTTCTTGGTAAAATCATGCAGGATTGAAATTTTTGATGGTTTTTTACTCCTCTCAACAGCCCAAACAAGTTTCTAAAAGGATGAGTTTGCAACTACTTTACTTTTGGAGAAAATTCAAAACATTCATTATTCAATAGGGCCCAAACTATCAAAAACCAGCGGTTTCAATGAACACACATTTCTTGGTAGAATCATGCAGGACTGAAATTTTTGATGTTTTTCTACTCCTCTCATGAGCCCAAACAAGTCTCTAAAAGCATGAGTTTGCAACTACTTTACTTTTGGAGAAAATTCAAAACATTCACTTTTCACTAGAGCCCAATAGCAAAAATCAGGTTTTGAATGAAGAATCACATTTCTTGGTAGAATCATGCTGCATTGAAATTTTTGATGGTTTTTTACTCCTCTCAACAGCCCAAACAAGTTTCTAAAAGGATGAGTTTGCAACTACTTTACTTTTGGAGAAAATTCAAAACATTCATTATTCAATAGGGCCCAAACTATCAAAAACCAGCGGTTTCAATGAACACACATTTCTTGGTAGAATCATGCAGGACTGACATTTTTGATGTTTTTCTACTCCTCTCATGAGCCCAAACAAGTCTCTAAAAGCATGAGTTTGCAACTACTTTACTTTTGGAGAAAATTCAAAACATTCATTATTCAATAGGGCCCAAAATATCAAAAACCAGCGGTTTGAATGAACACACATGTCTTGGTAGAATCGTGCAGGACTGAAATTTTTGATTTTTTTCTACTCCTCTCATGAGCCCAAACAAGTCTCTAAAAGGATGAGTTTGCAACTACTTTACTTTTGGAGAAAATTCAAAACATTCATTATTCAATAGAGCCCAATAGCAAAAACCAGCGTTTTGAATGAAGAATCACATTTCTTGGTAGAATCATGCAGGATTGAAATTTTTGATGGTTTTTTACTCCTCTCAACAGCCCAAACAAGTTTCTAAAAGGATGAGTTTGCAACTACTTTACTTTTGGAGAAAATTCAAAACATTCATTATTCAATAGGGCCCAAACTATCAAAAACCAGCGGTTTCAATGAACACACATTTCTTGGTAGAACCATGCAGGACTGAAATTTTTGATGTTTTTCTACTCCTCTCATGAGCCCAAACAAGTCTCTAAAAGCATGAGTTTGCAACTACTTTACTTTTGGAGAAAATTCAAAACATTCACTATTCAATAGAGCCCAATAGCAAAAATCAGGTTTTGAATGAAGAATCACATTTCTTGGTAAAATCATGCAGGATTGAAATTTTTGATGGTTTTTTACTCCTCTCAAAAGCCCAAACAAGTTTCTAAAAAGATGAGTTTGCAACTACTTTACTTTTGGAGAAAATTCAAAACATTCATTATTCAATAGGGCCCAAACTATCAAAAACCAGCGGTTTCAATGAACACACATTTCTTGGTAGAATCATGCAGGACTGAAATTTTTGATGTTTTTCTACTCCTCTCATGAGCCCAAACAAGTCTCTAAAAGCATGAGTTTGCAACTACTTTACTTTTGGAGAAAATTCAAAACATTCATTATTCAATAGAGCCCAATAGCAAAAATCAGGTTTTGAATGAATAATCACATTTCTTGGTAAGATCATGCAGGATTGAAATTTTTGATGGTTTTTTACTCCTCTCAACAGCCCAAACAAGTTTCTAAAAGGATGAGTTTGCAACTACTTTACTTTTGGAGAAAATTCAAAACATTCATTATTCAATAGGGCCCAAACTATCAAAAACCAGCGGTTTCAATGAACACACATTTCTTGGTAGAATCATGCAGGACTGAAATTTTTGATGTTTTTCTACTCCTCTCATGAGCCCAAACAAGTCTCTAAAAGCATGAGTTTGCAACTACTTTACTCTTGGAAAAAATTCAAAACATTCACTTTTCACTAGAGCCCAATAGCAAAAATCAGGTTTTGAATGAAGAATCACATTTCTTGGTAGAATCATGCTGCATTGAAATTTTTGATGGTTTTTTACTCCTCTCAACAGCCCAAACAAGTTTCTAAAAGGATGAGTGTGCAACTACTTTACTTTTGGAGAAAATTCAAAACATTCATTATTCAATAGGGCCCAAACTATCAAAAACCAGCGGTTTCAATGAACACACATTTCTTGGTAGAATCATGCAGGACTGAAATTTTTGATGTTTTTCTACTCCTCTCATGAGCCCAAACAAGTCTCTAAAAGCATGAGTTTGCAACTACTTTACTTTTGGAGAAAATTCAAAACATTCATTATTCAATAGAGCCCAATAGCAAAAATCAGGTTTTGAATGAAGATTCACATTTCTTGGTAGAATCATGCAGGATTGAAATTTTTGATGGTTTTTTACTCCTCTCAACAGCCCAAACAAATTTCTAAAAGGATGAGTTTGCAACTACTTTACTTTTGGAGAAAATTCAAAACATTCATTATTCAATAGGGCCCAAACTATCAAAAACCAGCGGTTTCAATGAACACACATTTTTTGGTAGAATCATGCAGGACTGAAATTTTTGATGTTTTTCTACTCCTCTCATGAGCCCAAACAAGTCTCTAAAAGCATGAGTTTGCAACTACTTTACTTTTGGAAAAAATTCAAAACATTCATTATTCAATAGAGCCCAATAGCAAAAATCAGGTTTTGAATGAAGAATCACATTTCTTGGTAAAATCATGGAGGATTGAAATTTTTGATGGTTTTTTACTCCTCTCAACAGCCCAAACAAGTTTCTAAAAGGATCAGTTTGCAACTACTTTACTTTTGGAGAAAATTCAAAACATTCATTATTCAATAGGGCCCAAACTATCAAAAGCCAGCGGTTTCAATGAACACACATTTTTTGGTAGAATCATGCAGGACTGAAATTTTTGATGTTTTTCTACTCCTCTCATGAGCCCAAACAAGTCTCTAAAAGCATGAGTTTGCAACTACTTTACTTTTGGAAAAAATTCAAAACATTCATTATTCAATAGAGCCCAATAGCAAAAATCAGGTTTTGAATGAAGAATCACATTTCTTGGTAAAATCATGCAGGATTGAAATTTTTGATGGTTTTTTACTCCTCTCAACAGCCCAAACAAGTTTCTAAAAGGATGAGTTTGCAACTACTTTACTTTTGGAGAAAATTCAAAACATTCATTATTCAATAGGGCCCAAACTATCAAAAACCAGCGGTTTCAATGAACACACATTTCTTGGTAGAATCATGCAGGACTGAAATTTTTGATGTTTTTCTACTCCTCTCATGAGCCCAAACAAGTCTCTAAAAGGATGAGTTTGCAACTACTTTACTTTTGGAGAAAATTCAAAACATTCACTATTCAATAGAGCCCAATAGCAAAAATCAGGTTTTGAATGAAGAATCGCATTTCTTGGTAAAATCATGCAGGATTGAAATTTTTGATGGTTTTTTACTCCTCTCAACAGCCCAAACAAGTTTCTAAAAGGATGAGTTTGCAACTACTTTACTTTTGGAGAAAATTCAAAACATTCATTATTCAATAGGGCCCAAACTATCAAAAACCAGCGGTTTCAATGAACACACATTTCTTGGTAGAATCATGCAGGACTGAAATTTTTGATGTTTTTCTACTCCTCTCATGAGCCCAAACAAGTCTCTAAAAGCATGAGTTTGCAACTACTTTACTTTTGGAGAAAATTCAAAACATTCATTATTCAATAGAGCCCAATAGCAAAAATCAGGTTTTGAATGAAGAATCACATTTCTTGGTAGAATCATGCAGGATTGAAATTTTTGATGGTTTTTTACTCCTCTCAACAGCCCAAACAAGTTTCTAAAAGGATGAGTTTGCAACTACTTTACTTTTGGAGAAAATTCAAAACATTCATTATTCAATAGGGCCCAAACTATCAAAAACCAGTGGTTTCAATGAACACACATTTTTTGGTAGAATCATGCAGGACTGAAATTTTTGATGTTTTTCTACTCCTCTCATGAGCCCAAACAAGTCTCTAAAAGCATGAGTTTGCAACTACTTTACTTTTAGAAAAAATTCAAAACATTCATTATTCAATAGAGCCCAATAGCAAAAATCAGGTTTTGAATGAAGAATCACATTTCTTGGTAAAATCATGCAGGATTGAAATTTTTGATGGTTTTTTACTCCTCTCAACAGCCCAAACAAGTTTCTAAAAGGATGAGTTTGCAACTACTTTACTTTTGGAGAAAATTCAAAACATTCATTATTCAATAGGGCCCAAACTATCAAAAACCAGCGGTTTCAATGAACACACATTTCTTGGTAGAATCATGCAGGACTGAAATTTTTGATGTTTTTCTACTCCTCTCATGAGCCCAAACAAGTCTCTAAAAGCATGAGTTTGCAACTACTTTACTTTTGGAGAAAATTCAAAACATTCATTATTCAATAGAGCCCAATAGCAAAAATCAGGTTTTGAATGAAGAATCACATTTCTTGGTAAGATCATGCAGGATTGAAATTTTTGATGGTTTTTTACTCCTCTCAACAGCCCAAACAAGTTTCTAAAAGGATGAGTTTGCAACTACTTTACTTTTGGAGAAAATTCAAAACATTCATTATTCAATAGGGCCCAAACTATCAAAAACCAGCGGTTTCAATGAACACACATTTCTTGGTAGAATCATGCAGGACTGAAATTTTTGATGTTTTTCTACTCCTCTCATGAGCCCAAACAAGTCTCTAAAAGCATGAGTTTGCAACTACTTTACTCTTGGAAAAAATTCAAAACATTCACTTTTCACTAGAGCCCAATAGCAAAAATCAGGTTTTGAATGAAGAATCACATTTCTTGGTAGAATCATGCTGCATTGAAATTTTTGATGGTTTTTTACTCCTCTCAACAGCCCAAACAAGTTTCTAAAAGGATGAGTGTGCAACTACTTTACTTTTGGAGAAAATTCAAAACATTCATTATTCAATAGGGCCCAAACTATCAAAAACCAGCGGTTTCAATGAACACACATTTCTTGGTAGAATCATGCAGGACTGAAATTTTTGATGTTTTTCTACTCCTCTCATGAGCCCAAACAAGTCTCTAAAAGCATGAGTTTGCAACTACTTTACTTTTGGAGAAAATTCAAAACATTCATTATTCAATAGAGCCCAATAGCAAAAATCAGGTTTTGAATGAAGATTCACATTTCTTGGTAGAATCATGCAGGATTGAAATTTTTGATGGTTTTTTACTCCTCTCAACAGCCCAAACAAATTTCTAAAAGGATGAGTTTGCAACTACTTTACTTTTGGAGAAAATTCAAAACATTCATTATTCAATAGGGCCCAAACTATCAAAAACCAGCGGTTTCAATGAACACACATTTTTTGGTAGAATCATGCAGGACTGAAATTTTTGATGTTTTTCTACTTCTCTCATGAGCCCAAACAAGTCTCTAAAAGCATGAGTTTGCAACTACTTTACTTTTGGAAAAAATTCAAAACATTCATTATTCAATAGAGCCCAATAGCAAAAATCAGGTTTTGAATGAAGAATCACATTTCTTGGTAAAATCATGGAGGATTGAAATTTTTGATGGTTTTTTACTCCTCTCAACAGCCCAAACAAGTTTCTAAAAGGATCAGTTTGCAACTACTTTACTTTTGGAGAAAATTCAAAACATTCATTATTCAATAGGGCCCAAACTATCAAAAGCCAGCGGTTTCAATGAACACACATTTTTTGGTAGAATCATGCAGGACTGAAATTTTTGATGTTTTTCTACTCCTCTCATGAGCCCAAACAAGTCTCTAAAAGCATGAGTTTGCAACTACTTTACTTTTGGAAAAAATTCAAAACATTCATTATTCAATAGAGCCCAATAGCAAAAATCAGGTTTTGAATGAAGAATCACATTTCTTGGTAAAATCATGCAGGATTGAAATTTTTGATGGTTTTTTACTCCTCTCAACAGCCCAAACAAGTTTCTAAAAGGATGAGTTTGCAACTACTTTACTTTTGGAGAAAATTCAAAACATTCATTATTCAATAGGGCCCAAACTATCAAAAACCAGCGGTTTCAATGAACACACATTTCTTGGTAGAATCATGCAGGACTGAAATTTTTGATGTTTTTCTACTCCTCTCATGAGCCCAAACAAGTCTCTAAAAGGATGAGTTTGCAACTACTTTACTTTTGGAGAAAATTCAAAACATTCACTATTCAATAGAGCCCAATAGCAAAAATCAGGTTTTGAATGAAGAATCGCATTTCTTGGTAAAATCATGCAAGATTGAAATTTTTGATGGTTTTTTACTCCTCTCAACAGCCCAAACAAGTTTCTAAAAGGATGAGTTTGCAACTACTTTACTTTTGGAGAAAATTCAAAACATTCATTATTCAATAGGGCCCAAACTATCAAAAACCAGCGGTTTCAATGAACACACATTTCTTGGTAGAATCATGCAGGACTGAAATTTTTGATGTTTTTCTACTCCTCTCATGAGCCCAAACAAGTCTCTAAAAGCATGAGTTTGCAACTACTTTACTTTTGGAGAAAATTCAAAACATTCATTATTCAATAGAGCCCAATAGCAAAAATCAGGTTTTGAATGAAGAATCACATTTCTTGGTAGAATCATGCAGGATTGAAATTTTTGATGGTTTTTTACTCCTCTCAACAGCCCAAACAAGTTTCTAAAAGGATGAGTTTGCAACTACTTTACTTTTGGAGAAAATTCAAAACATTCATTATTCAATAGGGCCCAAACTATCAAAAACCAGCGGTTTCAATGAACACACATTTCTTGGTAGAATCATGCAGGACTGAAATTTTTGATGTTTTTCTACTCCTCTCATGAGCCCAAACAAGTCTCTAAAAGGATGAGTTTGCAACTACTTTACTTTTGGAGAAAATTCAAAACATTCACTATTCAATAGAGCCCAATAGCAAAAATCAGGTTTTGAATGAAGAATCGCATTTCTTGGTAAAATCATGCAAGATTGAAATTTTTGATGGTTTTTTACTCCTCTCAACAGCCCAAACAAGTTTCTAAAAGGATGAGTTTGCAACTACTTTACTTTTGGAGAAAATTCAAAACATTCATTATTCAATAGGGCCCAAACTATCAAAAACCAGCGGTTTCAATGAACACACATTTCTTGGTAGAATCATGCAGGACTGAAATTTTTGATGTTTTTCTACTCCTCTCATGAGCCCAAACAAGTCTCTAAAAGCATGAGTTTGCAACTACTTTACTTTTGGAGAAAATTCAAAACATTCATTATTCAATAGAGCCCAATAGCAAAAATCAGGTTTTGAATGAAGAATCACATTTCTTGGTAGAATCATGCAGGATTGAAATTTTTGATGGTTTTTTACTCCTCTCAACAGCCCAAACAAGTTTCTAAAAGGATGAGTTTGCAACTACTTTACTTTTGGAGAAAATTCAAAACATTCATTATTCAATAGGGCCCAAACTATCAAAAACCAGTGGTTTCAATGAACACACATTTTTTGGTAGAATCATGCAGGACTGAAATTTTTGATGTTTTTCTACTCCTCTCATGAGCCCAAACAAGTCTCTAAAAGCATGAGTTTGCAACTACTTTACTTTTAGAAAAAATTCAAAACATTCATTATTCAATAGAGCCCAATAGCAAAAATCAGGTTTTGAATGAAGAATCACATTTCTTGGTAAAATCATGCAGGATTGAAATTTTTGATGGTTTTTTACTCCTCTCAACAGCCCAAACAAGTTTCTAAAAGGATGAGTTTGCAACTACTTTACTTTTGGAGAAAATTCAAAACATTCATTATTCAATAGGGCCCAAACTATCAAAAACCAGCGGTTTCAATGAACACACATTTCTTGGTAGAATCATGCAGGACTGAAATTTTTGATGTTTTTCTACTCCTCTCATGAGCCCAAACAAGTCTCTAAAAGCATGAGTTTGCAACTACTTTACTTTTGGAGAAAATTCAAAACATTCATTATTCAATAGAGCCCAATAGCAAAAATCAGGTTTTGAATGAAGAATCACATTTCTTGGTAAGATCATGCAGGATTGAAATTTTTGATGGTTTTTTACTCCTCTCAACAGCCCAAACAAGTTTCTAAAAGGATGAGTTTGCAACTACTTTACTTTTGGAGAAAATTCAAAACATTCATTATTCAATAGGGCCCAAACTATCAAAAACCAGCGGTTTCAATGAACACACATTTCTTGGTAGAATCATGCAGGACTGAAATTTTTGATGTTTTTCTACTCCTCTCATGAGCCCAAACAAGTCTCTAAAAGCATGAGTTTGCAACTACTTTACTCTTGGAAAAAATTCAAAACATTCACTTTTCACTAGAGCCCAATAGCAAAAATCAGGTTTTGAATGAAGAATCACATTTCTTGGTAGAATCATGCTGCATTGAAATTTTTGATGGTTTTTTACTCCTCTCAACAGCCCAAACAAGTTTCTAAAAGGATGAGTGTGCAACTACTTTACTTTTGGAGAAAATTCAAAACATTCATTATTCAATAGGGCCCAAACTATCAAAAACCAGCGGTTTCAATGAACACACATTTCTTGGTAGAATCATGCAGGACTGAAATTTTTGATGTTTTTCTACTCCTCTCATGAGCCCAAACAAGTCTCTAAAAGCATGAGTTTGCAACTACTTTACTTTTGGAGAAAATTCAAAACATTCATTATTCAATAGAGCCCAATAGCAAAAATCAGGTTTTGAATGAAGATTCACATTTCTTGGTAGAATCATGCAGGATTGAAATTTTTGATGGTTTTTTACTCCTCTCAACAGCCCAAACAAATTTCTAAAAGGATGAGTTTGCAACTACTTTACTTTTGGAGAAAATTCAAAACATTCATTATTCAATAGGGCCCAAACTATCAAAAACCAGCGGTTTCAATGAACACACATTTTTTGGTAGAATCATGCAGGACTGAAATTTTTGATGTTTTTCTACTCCTCTCATGAGCCCAAACAAGTCTCTAAAAGCATGAGTTTGCAACTACTTTACTTTTGGAAAAAATTCAAAACATTCATTATTCAATAGAGCCCAATAGCAAAAATCAGGTTTTGAATGAAGAATCACATTTCTTGGTAAAATCATGGAGGATTGAAATTTTTGATGGTTTTTTACTCCTCTCAACAGCCCAAACAAGTTTCTAAAAGGATCAGTTTGCAACTACTTTACTTTTGGAGAAAATTCAAAACATTCATTATTCAATAGGGCCCAAACTATCAAAAGCCAGCGGTTTCAATGAACACACATTTTTTGGTAGAATCATGCAGGACTGAAATTTTTGATGTTTTTCTACTCCTCTCATGAGCCCAAACAAGTCTCTAAAAGCATGAGTTTGCAACTACTTTACTTTTGGAAAAAATTCAAAACATTCATTATTCAATAGAGCCCAATAGCAAAAATCAGGTTTTGAATGAAGAATCACATTTCTTGGTAAAATCATGCAGGATTGAAATTTTTGATGGTTTTTTACTCCTCTCAACAGCCCAAACAAGTTTCTAAAAGGATGAGTTTGCAACTACTTTACTTTTGGAGAAAATTCAAAACATTCATTATTCAATAGGGCCCAAACTATCAAAAACCAGCGGTTTCAATGAACACACATTTCTTGGTAGAATCATGCAGGACTGAAATTTTTGATGTTTTTCTACTCCTCTCATGAGCCCAAACAAGTCTCTAAAAGGATGAGTTTGCAACTACTTTACTTTTGGAGAAAATTCAAAACATTCACTATTCAATAGAGCCCAATAGCAAAAATCAGGTTTTGAATGAAGAATCGCATTTCTTGGTAAAATCATGCAAGATTGAAATTTTTGATGGTTTTTTACTCCTCTCAACAGCCCAAACAAGTTTCTAAAAGGATGAGTTTGCAACTACTTTACTTTTGGAGAAAATTCAAAACATTCATTATTCAATAGGGCCCAAACTATCAAAAACCAGCGGTTTCAATGAACACACATTTCTTGGTAGAATCATGCAGGACTGAAATTTTTGATGTTTTTCTACTCCTCTCATGAGCCCAAACAAGTCTCTAAAAGCATGAGTTTGCAACTACTTTACTTTTGGAGAAAATTCAAAACATTCATTATTCAATAGAGCCCAATAGCAAAAATCAGGTTTTGAATGAAGAATCACATTTCTTGGTAGAATCATGCAGGATTGAAATTTTTGATGGTTTTTTACTCCTCTCAACAGCCCAAACAAGTTTCTAAAAGGATGAGTTTGCAACTACTTTACTTTTGGAGAAAATTCAAAACATTCATTATTCAATAGGGCCCAAACTATCAAAAACCAGTGGTTTCAATGAACACACATTTTTTGGTAGAATCATGCAGGACTGAAATTTTTGATGTTTTTCTACTCCTCTCATGAGCCCAAACAAGTCTCTAAAAGCATGAGTTTGCAACTACTTTACTTTTAGAAAAAATTCAAAACATTCATTATTCAATAGAGCCCAATAGCAAAAATCAGGTTTTGAATGAAGAATCACATTTCTTGGTAAAATCATGCAGGATTGAAATTTTTGATGGTTTTTTACTCCTCTCAACAGCCCAAACAAGTTTCTAAAAGGATGAGTTTGCAACTACTTTACTTTTGGAGAAAATTCAAAACATTCATTATTCAATAGGGCCCAAACTATCAAAAACCAGCGGTTTCAATGAACACACATTTCTTGGTAGAATCATGCAGGACTGAAATTTTTGATGTTTTTCTACTCCTCTCATGAGCCCAAACAAGTCTCTAAAAGCATGAGTTTGCAACTACTTTACTTTTGGAGAAAATTCAAAACATTCATTATTCAATAGAGCCCAATAGCAAAAATCAGGTTTTGAATGAAGAATCACATTTCTTGGTAAAATCATGCAGGATTGAAATTTTTGATGGTTTTTTACTCCCCTCAACAGCCCAAACAAGTTTCTAAAAGTATGAGTTTGCAACTACTTTACTTTTGGAGAAAATTCAAAACATTCATTATTCAATAGGGCCCAAACTATCAAAAACCAGCGGTTTCAATGAACACACATTTCTTGGTAGAATCATGCAGGACTGAAATTTTTGATGTTTTTCTACTCCTCTCATGAGCCCAAACAAGTCTCTAAAAGCATGAGTTTGCAACTACTTTACTTTTGGAGAAAATTCAAAACATTCACTTTTCACTAGAGCCCAATAGCAAAAATCAGGTTTTGAATGAAGAATCACATTTCTTGGTAGAATCATGCTGCATTGAAATTTTTGATGGTTTTTTACTCCTCTCAACAGCCCAAACAAGTTTCTAAAAGGATGAGTTTGCAACTACTTTACTTTTGGAGAAAATTCAAAACATTCATTATTCAATAGGGCCCAAACTATCAAAAACCAGCGGTTTCAATGAACACACATTTCTTGGTAGAATCATGCAGGACTGACATTTTTGATGTTTTTCTACTCCTCTCATGAGCCCAAACAAGTCTCTAAAAGCATGAGTTTGCAACTACTTTACTTTTGGAGAAAATTCAAAACATTCATTATTCAATAGGGCCCAAAATATCAAAAACCAGCGGTTTGAATGAACACACATGTCTTGGTAGAATCGTGCAGGACTGAAATTTTTGATTTTTTTCTACTCCTCTCATGAGCCCAAACAAGTCTCTAAAAGGATGAGTTTGCAACTACTTTACTTTTGGAGAAAATTCAAAACATTCATTATTCAATAGAGCCCAATAGCAAAAACCAGCGTTTTGAATGAAGAATCACATTTCTTGGTAGAATCATGCAGGATTGAAATTTTTGATGGTTTTTTACTCCTCTCAACAGCCCAAACAAGTTTCTAAAAGGATGAGTTTGCAACTACTTTACTTTTGGAGAAAATTCAAAACATTCATTATTCAATAGGGCCCAAATTATCAAAAACCAGCGGTTTCAATGAACACACATTTCTTGGTAGAATCATGCAGGACTGAAATTTTTGATGTTTTTCTACTCCTCTCATGAGCCCAAACAAGTCTCTAAAAGCATGAGTTTGCAACTACTTTACTTTTGGAGAAAATTCAAAACATTCATTATTCAATAGAGCCCAATAGCAAAAAT
This sequence comes from Dendrobates tinctorius, assembly GCF_039654945.1. Lineage (NCBI taxonomy): Eukaryota > Metazoa > Chordata > Amphibia > Anura > Dendrobatidae > Dendrobates > Dendrobates tinctorius. The sequence continues at coordinate 23,723,759 of NW_027361713.1, forward strand.
CAGGTTTTGAATGAAGAATCACATTTCTTGGTAAGATCATGCAGGATTGAAATTTTTGATGGTTTTTTACTCCTCTCAACAGCCCAAACAAGTTTCTAAAAGGATGAGTTTGCAACTACTTTACTTTTGGAGAAAATTCAAAACATTCATTATTCAATAGGGCCCAAACTATCAAAAACCAGCGGTTTCAATGAACACACATTTCTTGGTAGAATCATGCAGGACTGAAATTTTTGATGTTTTTCTACTCCTCTCATGAGCCCAAACAAGTCTCTAAAAGCATGAGTTTGCAACTACTTTACTCTTGGAAAAAATTCAAAACATTCACTTTTCACTAGAGCCCAATAGCAAAAATCAGGTTTTGAATGAAGAATCACATTTCTTGGTAGAATCATGCTGCATTGAAATTTTTGATGGTTTTTTACTCCTCTCAACAGCCCAAACAAGTTTCTAAAAGGATGAGTGTGCAACTACTTTACTTTTGGAGAAAATTCAAAACATTCATTATTCAATAGGGCCCAAACTATCAAAAACCAGCGGTTTCAATGAACACACATTTCTTGGTAGAATCATGCAGGACTGAAATTTTTGATGTTTTTCTACTCCTCTCATGAGCCCAAACAAGTCTCTAAAAGCATGAGTTTGCAACTACTTTACTTTTGGAGAAAATTCAAAACATTCATTATTCAATAGAGCCCAATAGCAAAAATCAGGTTTTGAATGAAGATTCACATTTCTTGGTAGAATCATGCAGGATTGAAATTTTTGATGGTTTTTTACTCCTCTCAACAGCCCAAACAAATTTCTAAAAGGATGAGTTTGCAACTACTTTACTTTTGGAGAAAATTCAAAACATTCATTATTCAATAGGGCCCAAACTATCAAAAACCAGCGGTTTCAATGAACACACATTTTTTGGTAGAATCATGCAGGACTGAAATTTTTGATGTTTTTCTACTCCTCTCATGAGCCCAAACAAGTCTCTAAAAGCATGAGTTTGCAACTACTTTACTTTTGGAAAAAATTCAAAACATTCATTATTCAATAGAGCCCAATAGCAAAAATCAGGTTTTGAATGAAGAATCACATTTCTTGGTAAAATCATGGAGGATTGAAATTTTTGATGGTTTTTTACTCCTCTCAACAGCCCAAACAAGTTTCTAAAAGGATGAGTTTGCAACTACTTTACTTTTGGAGAAAATTCAAAACATTCATTATTCAATAGGGCCCAAAATATCAAAAACCAGCGGTTTGAATGAACACACATTTCTTGGTAGAATCGTGCAGGACTGAAATTTTTGATTTTTTTCTACTACTCTCATGAGCCCAAACAAGTCTCTAAAAGGATGAGTTTGCAACTACTTTACTTTTGGAGAAAATTCAAAACATTCATTATTCAATAGAGCCCAATAGCAAAAATCAGGTTTTGAATGAAGAATCACATTTCTTGGTAGAATCATGCAGGATTGAAATTTTTGATGGTTTTTTACTCCTCTCAACAGCCCAAACAAGTTTCTAAAAGGATGAGTTTGCAACTACTTTACTTTTGGAGAAAATTCAAAACATTCATTATTCAATAGGGCCCAAACTATCAAAAACCAGCGGTTTCAATGAACACACATTTCTTGGTAGAATCATGCAGGACTGAAATTTTTGATGTTTTTCTACTCCTCTCATGAGCCCAAACAAGTCTCTAAAAGCATGAGTTTGCAACTACTTTACTTTTGGAGAAAATTCAAAACATTCATTATTCAATAGAGCCCAATAGCAAAAATCAGGTTTTGAATGAAGAATCACATTTCTTGGTAAAATCATGCAGGATTGAAATTTTTGATGGTTTTTTACTCCTCTCAACAGCCCAAACAAGTTTCTAAAAGGATGAGTTTGCAACTACTTTACTTTTGGAGAAAATTCAAAACATTCATTATTCAATAGGGCCCAAACTATCAAAAACCAGCGGTTTCAATGAACACACATTTCTTGGTAGAATCATGCAGGACTGAAATTTTTGATGTTTTTCTACTCCTCTCATGAGCCCAAATAAGTCTCTAAAAGCATGAGTTTGCAACTACTTTACTTTTGGAGAAAATTCAAAACATTCATTATTCAATAGGGCCCAAAATATCAAAAACCAGCGGTTTGAATGAACACACATTTCTTGGTAGAATCGTGCAGGACTGAAATTTTAGATTTTTTTCTACTCCTCTCATGAGCCCAAACAAGTCTCTAAAAGGATGAGTTTGCAACTACTTTACTTTTGGAGAAAATTCAAAACATTCATTATTCAATAGAGCCCAATAGCAAAAACCAGCGTTTTGAATGAAGAATCACATTTCTTGGTAGAATCATGCAGGATTGAAATTTTTGATGGTTTTTTACTCCTCTCAACAGCCCAAACAAGTTTCTAAAAGGATGAGTTTGCAACTACTTTACTTTTGGAGAAAATTCAAAACATTCATTATTCAATAGGGCCCAAACTATCAAAAACCAGCGGTTTCAATGAACACACATTTCTTGGTAGAATCATGCAGGACTGAAATTTTTGATGTTTTTCTACTCCTCTCATGAGCCCAAACAAGACTCTAAAAGCATGAGTTTGCAACTACTTTACTTTTGGAGAAAATTCAAAACATTCATTATTCAATAGAGCCCAATAGCAAAAATCAGGTTTTGAATGAAGAATCACATTTCTTGGTAAAATCATGCAGGATTGAAATTTTTGATGGTTTTTTACTCCTCTCAACAGCCCAAACAAGTTTCTAAAAGGATGAGTTTGCAACTACTTTACTTTTGGAGAAAATTCAAAACATTCATTATTCAATAGGGCCCAAACTATCAAAAACCAGCGGTTTCAATGAACACACAATTCTTGGTAGAATCATGCAGGACTGAAATTTTTGATGTTTTTCTACTCCTCTCATGAGCCCAAACAAGTCTCTAAAAGCATGAGTTTGCAACTACTTTGCTTTTGGAGAAAATTCAAAACATTCATTATTCAATAGAGCCCAATAGCAAAAACCAGCGTTTTGAATGAAGAATCACATTTCTTGGTAGAATCATGCAGGATTGAAATTTTTGATGGTTTTTTACTCCTCTCAACAGCCCAAACAAGTTTCTAAAAGGATGAGTTTGCAACTACTTTACTTTTGGAGAAAATTCAAAACATTCATTATTCAATAGGGCCCAAACTATCAAAAACCAGCGGTTTGAATGAACACACATTTCTTGGTAGAATCATGCAGGACTGAAATTTTTGATGTTTTTCTACTCCTCTCATGAGCCCAAACAAGTCTCTAAAAGCATGAGTTTGCAACTACTTTACTTTTGGAGAAAATTCAAAACATTCATTATTCAATAGAGCCCAATAGCAAAAATCAGGTTTTGAATGAAGAATCACATTTCTTGGTAAAATCATGCAGGATTGAAATTTTTGATGGTTTTTTACTCCTCTCAACAGCCCAAACAAGTTTCTAAAAGGATGAGTTTGCAACTACTTTACTTTTGGAGAAAATTCAAAACATTCATTATTCAATAGGGCCCAAACTATCAAAAACCAGCGGTTTCAATGAACACACATTTCTTGGTAGAATCATGCAGGACTGAAATTTTTGATGTTTTTCTACTCCTCTCATGAGCCCAAACAAGTCTCTAAAAGCATGAGTTTGCAACTACTTTACTTTTGGAGAAAATTCAAAACATTCATTATTCAATAGGGCCCAAAATATCAAAAACCAGCGGTTTGAATGAACACACATTTCTTGGTAGAATCGTGCAGGACTGAAATTTTAGATTTTTTTCTACTCCTCTCATGAGCCCAAACAAGTCTCTAAAAGGATGAGTTTGCAACTACTTTACTTTTGGAGAAAATTCAAAACATTCATTATTCAATAGAGCCCAATAGCAAAAACCAGCGTTTTGAATGAAGAATCACATTTCTTGGTAGAATCATGCAGGATTGAAATTTTTGATGGTTTTTTACTCCTCTCAACAGCCCAAACAAGTTTCTAAAAGGATGAGTTTGCAACTACTTTACTTTTGGAGAAAATTCAAAACATTCATTATTCAATAGGGCCCAAACTATCAAAAACCAGCGGTTTCAATGAACACACATTTCTTGGTAGAATCATGCAGGACTGAAATTTTTGATGTTTTTCTACTCCTCTCATGAGCCCAAACAAGACTCTAAAAGCATGAGTTTGCAACTACTTTACTTTTGGAGAAAATTCAAAACATTCATTATTCAATAGAGCCCAATAGCAAAAATCAGGTTTTGAATGAAGAATCACATTTCTTGGTAAAATCATGCAGGATTGAAATTTTTGATGGTTTTTTACTCCTCTCAACAGCCCAAACAAGTTTCTAAAAGGATGAGTTTGCAACTACTTTACTTTTGGAGAAAATTCAAAACATTCATTATTCAATAGGGCCCAAACTATCAAAAACCAGCGGTTTCAATGAACACACAATTCTTGGTAGAATCATGCAGGACTCAAATTTTTGATGTTTTTCTACTCCTCTCATGAGCCCAAACAAGTCTCTAAAAGCATGAGTTTGCAACTACTTTACTTTTGGAGAAAATTCAAAACATTCATTATTCAATAGGGCCCAAACTATCAAAAACCAGCGGTTTCAATGAACACACATTTCTTGGTAGAATCATGCAGGACTGAAATTTTTGATGTTTTTCTACTCCTCTCATGAGCCCAAACAAGTCTCTAAAAGCATGAGTTTGCAACTACTTTACTTTTGGAGAAAATTCAAAACATTCATTATTCAATAGAGCCCAATAGCAAAAATCAGGTTTTGAATGAAGAATCACATTTCTTGGTAAAATCATGCAGGATTGAAATTTTTGATGGTTTTTTACTCCTCTCAACAGCCCAAACAAGTTTCTAAAAGGATGAGTTTGCAACTACTTTACTTTTGGAGAAAATTCAAAACATTCATTATTCAATAGGGCCCAAAATATCAAAAACCAGCGGTTTGAATGAACACACATTTCTTGGTAGAATCGTGCAGGACTGAAATTTTTTATGTTTTTCTACTCCTCTCATGAGCCCAAACAAGTCTCTAAAAGGATGAGTTTGCAACTACTTTACTTTTGGAGAAAATTCAAAACATTCATTATTCAATAGAGCCCAATAGCAAAAACCAGCGTTTTGAATGAAGAATCACATTTCTTGGTAGAATCATGCAGGATTGAAATTTTTGATGGTTTTTTACTCCTCTCAACAGCCCAAACAAGTTTCTAAAAGGATGAGTTTGCAACTACTTTACTTTTGGAGAAAATTCAAAACATTCATTATTCAATAGGGCCCAAATTATCAAAAACCAGCGGTTTCAATGAACACACATTTCTTGGTAGAATCATGCAGGACTGAAATTTTTGATGTTTTTCTACTCCTCTCATGAGCCCAAACAAGTCTCTAAAAGCATGAGTTTGCAACTACTTTACTTTTGGAGAAAATTCAAAACATTCATTATTCAATAGAGCCCAATAGCAAAAATCAGGTTTTGAATGAAGAATCACATTTCTTGGTAAGATCATGCAGGATTGAAATTTTTGATGGTTTTTTACTCCTCTCAACAGCCCAAACAAGTTTCTAAAAGGATGAGTTTGCAACTACTTTACTTTTGGAGAAAATTCAAAACATTCATTATTCAATAGGGCCCAAACTATCAAAAACCAGCGGTTTCAATGAACACACATTTCTTGGTAGAATCATGCAGGACTGAAATTTTTGATGTTTTTCTACTCCTCTCATGAGCCCAAACAAGTCTCTAAAAGCATGAGTTTGCAACTACTTTACTCTTGGAAAAAATTCAAAACATTCACTTTTCACTAGAGCCCAATAGCAAAAATCAGGTTTTGAATGAAGAATCACATTTCTTGGTAGAATCATGCTGCATTGAAATTTTTGATGGTTTTTTACTCCTCTCAACAGCCCAAACAAGTTTCTAAAAGGATGAGTGTGCAACTACTTTACTTTTGGAGAAAATTCAAAACATTCATTATTCAATAGGGCCCAAACTATCAAAAACCAGCGGTTTCAATGAACACACATTTCTTGGTAGAATCATGCAGGACTGAAATTTTTGATGTTTTTCTACTCCTCTCATGAGCCCAAACAAGTCTCTAAAAGCATGAGTTTGCAACTACTTTACTTTTGGAGAAAATTCAAAACATTCATTATTCAATAGAGCCCAATAGCAAAAATCAGGTTTTGAATGAAGATTCACATTTCTTGGTAGAATCATGCAGGATTGAAATTTTTGATGGTTTTTTACTCCTCTCAACAGCCCAAACAAATTTCTAAAAGGATGAGTTTGCAACTACTTTACTTTTGGAGAAAATTCAAAACATTCATTATTCAATAGGGCCCAAACTATCAAAAACCAGCGGTTTCAATGAACACACATTTTTTGGTAGAATCATGCAGGACTGAAATTTTTGATGTTTTTCTACTCCTCTCATGAGCCCAAACAAGTCTCTAAAAGCATGAGTTTGCAACTACTTTACTTTTGGAAAAAATTCAAAACATTCATTATTCAATAGAGCCCAATAGCAAAAATCAGGTTTTGAATGAAGAATCACATTTCTTGGTAAAATCATGGAGGATTGAAATTTTTGATGGTTTTTTACTCCTCTCAACAGCCCAAACAAGTTTCTAAAAGGATCAGTTTGCAACTACTTTACTTTTGGAGAAAATTCAAAACATTCATTATTCAATAGGGCCCAAACTATCAAAAGCCAGCGGTTTCAATGAACACACATTTTTTGGTAGAATCATGCAGGACTGAAATTTTTGATGTTTTTCTACTCCTCTCATGAGCCCAAACAAGTCTCTAAAAGCATGAGTTTGCAACTACTTTACTTTTGGAAAAAATTCAAAACATTCATTATTCAATAGAGCCCAATAGCAAAAATCAGGTTTTGAATGAAGAATCACATTTCTTGGTAAAATCATGCAGGATTGAAATTTTTGATGGTTTTTTACTCCTCTCAACAGCCCAAACAAGTTTCTAAAAGGATGAGTTTGCAACTACTTTACTTTTGGAGAAAATTCAAAACATTCATTATTCAATAGGGCCCAAACTATCAAAAACCAGCGGTTTCAATGAACACACATTTCTTGGTAGAATCATGCAGGACTGAAATTTTTGATGTTTTTCTACTCCTCTCATGAGCCCAAACAAGTCTCTAAAAGGATGAGTTTGCAACTACTTTACTTTTGGAGAAAATTCAAAACATTCACTATTCAATAGAGCCCAATAGCAAAAATCAGGTTTTGAATGAAGAATCGCATTTCTTGGTAAAATCATGCAGGATTGAAATTTTTGATGGTTTTTTACTCCTCTCAACAGCCCAAACAAGTTTCTAAAAGGATGAGTTTGCAACTACTTTACTTTTGGAGAAAATTCAAAACATTCATTATTCAATAGGGCCCAAACTATCAAAAACCAGCGGTTTCAATGAACACACATTTCTTGGTAGAATCATGCAGGACTGAAATTTTTGATGTTTTTCTACTCCTCTCATGAGCCCAAACAAGTCTCTAAAAGCATGAGTTTGCAACTACTTTACTTTTGGAGAAAATTCAAAACATTCATTATTCAATAGAGCCCAATAGCAAAAATCAGGTTTTGAATGAAGAATCACATTTCTTGGTAGAATCATGCAGGATTGAAATTTTTGATGGTTTTTTACTCCTCTCAACAGCCCAAACAAGTTTCTAAAAGGATGAGTTTGCAACTACTTTACTTTTGGAGAAAATTCAAAACATTCATTATTCAATAGGGCCCAAACTATCAAAAACCAGTGGTTTCAATGAACACACATTTTTTGGTAGAATCATGCAGGACTGAAATTTTTGATGTTTTTCTACTCCTCTCATGAGCCCAAACAAGTCTCTAAAAGCATGAGTTTGCAACTACTTTACTTTTAGAAAAAATTCAAAACATTCATTATTCAATAGAGCCCAATAGCAAAAATCAGGTTTTGAATGAAGAATCACATTTCTTGGTAAAATCATGCAGGATTGAAATTTTTGATGGTTTTTTACTCCTCTCAACAGCCCAAACAAGTTTCTAAAAGGATGAGTTTGCAACTACTTTACTTTTGGAGAAAATTCAAAACATTCATTATTCAATAGGGCCCAAACTATCAAAAACCAGCGGTTTCAATGAACACACATTTCTTGGTAGAATCATGCAGGACTGAAATTTTTGATGTTTTTCTACTCCTCTCATGAGCCCAAACAAGTCTCTAAAAGCATGAGTTTGCAACTACTTTACTTTTGGAGAAAATTCAAAACATTCACTTTTCACTAGAGCCCAATAGCAAAAATCAGGTTTTGAATGAAGAATCACATTTCTTGGTAGAATCATGCTGCATTGAAATTTTTGATGGTTTTTTACTCCTCTCAACAGCCCAAACAAGTTTCTAAAAGGATGAGTTTGCAACTACTTTACTTTTGGAGAAAATTCAAAACATTCATTATTCAATAGGGCCCAAACTATCAAAAACCAGCGGTTTCAATGAACACACATTTCTTGGTAGAATCATGCAGGACTGACATTTTTGATGTTTTTCTACTCCTCTCATGAGCCCAAACAAGTCTCTAAAAGCATGAGTTTGCAACTACTTTACTTTTGGAGAAAATTCAAAACATTCATTATTCAATAGGGCCCAAAATATCAAAAACCAGCGGTTTGAATGAACACACATGTCTTGGTAGAATCGTGCAGGACTGAAATTTTTGATTTTTTTCTACTCCTCTCATGAGCCCAAACAAGTCTCTAAAAGGATGAGTTTGCAACTACTTTACTTTTGGAGAAAATTCAAAACATTCATTATTCAATAGAGCCCAATAGCAAAAACCAGCGTTTTGAATGAAGAATCACATTTCTTGGTAGAATCATGCAGGATTGAAATTTTTGATGGTTTTTTACTCCTCTCAACAGCCCAAACAAGTTTCTAAAAGGATGAGTTTGCAACTACTTTACTTTTGGAGAAAATTCAAAACATTCATTATTCAATAGGGCCCAAACTATCAAAAACCAGCGGTTTCAATGAACACACATTTCTTGGTAGAACCATGCAGGACTGAAATTTTTGATGTTTTTCTACTCCTCTCATGAGCCCAAACAAGTCTCTAAAAGCATGAGTTTGCAACTACTTTACTTTTGGAGAAAATTCAAAACATTCACTATTCAATAGAGCCCAATAGCAAAAATCAGGTTTTGAATGAAGAATCACATTTCTTGGTAAAATCATGCAGGATTGAAATTTTTGATGGTTTTTTACTCCTCTCAAAAGCCCAAACAAGTTTCTAAAAAGATGAGTTTGCAACTACTTTACTTTTGGAGAAAATTCAAAACATTCATTATTCAATAGGGCCCAAACTATCAAAAACCAGCGGTTTCAATGAACACACATTTCTTGGTAGAATCATGCAGGACTGAAATTTTTGATGTTTTTCTACTCCTCTCATGAGCCCAAACAAGTCTCTAAAAGCATGAGTTTGCAACTACTTTACTTTTGGAGAAAATTCAAAACATTCATTATTCAATAGAGCCCAATAGCAAAAATCAGGTTTTGAATGAAGAATCACATTTCTTGGTAAAATCATGCAGGATTGAAATTTTTGATGGTTTTTTACTCCTCTCAACAGCCCAAACAAGTTTCTAAAAGGATGAGTTTGCAACTACTTTACTTTTGGAGAAAATTCAAAACATTCATTATTCAATAGGGCCCAAAATATCAAAAACCAGCGGTTTGAATGAACACACATTTCTTGGTAGAATCGTGCAGGACTGAAATTTTTTATGTTTTTCTACTCCTCTCATGAGCCCAAACAAGTCTCTAAAAGGATGAGTTTGCAACTACTTTACTTTTGGAGAAAATTCAAAACATTCATTATTCAATAGAGCCCAATAGCAAAAACCAGCGTTTTGAATGAAGAATCACATTTCTTGGTAGAATCATGCAGGATTGAAATTTTTGATGGTTTTTTACTCCTCTCAACAGCCCAAACAAGTTTCTAAAAGGATGAGTTTGCAACTACTTTACTTTTGGAGAAAATTCAAAACATTCATTATTCAATAGGGCCCAAATTATCAAAAACCAGCGGTTTCAATGAACACACATTTCTTGGTAGAATCATGCAGGACTGAAATTTTTGATGTTTTTCTACTCCTCTCATGAGCCCAAACAAGTCTCTAAAAGCATGAGTTTGCAACTACTTTACTTTTGGAGAAAATTCAAAACATTCATTATTCAATAGAGCCCAATAGCAAAAATCAGGTTTTGAATGAAGAATCACATTTCTTGGTAAGATCATGCAGGATTGAAATTTTTGATGGTTTTTTACTCCTCTCAACAGCCCAAACAAGTTTCTAAAAGGATGAGTTTGCAACTACTTTACTTTTGGAGAAAATTCAAAACATTCATTATTCAATAGGGCCCAAACTATCAAAAACCAGCGGTTTCAATGAACACACATTTCTTGGTAGAATCATGCAGGACTGAAATTTTTGATGTTTTTCTACTCCTCTCATGAGCCCAAACAAGTCTCTAAAAGCATGAGTTTGCAACTACTTTACTCTTGGAAAAAATTCAAAACATTCACTTTTCACTAGAGCCCAATAGCAAAAATCAGGTTTTGAATGAAGAATCACATTTCTTGGTAGAATCATGCTGCATTGAAATTTTTGATGGTTTTTTACTCCTCTCAACAGCCCAAACAAGTTTCTAAAAGGATGAGTGTGCAACTACTTTACTTTTGGAGAAAATTCAAAACATTCATTATTCAATAGGGCCCAAACTATCAAAAACCAGCGGTTTCAATGAACACACATTTCTTGGTAGAATCATGCAGGACTGAAATTTTTGATGTTTTTCTACTCCTCTCATGAGCCCAAACAAGTCTCTAAAAGCATGAGTTTGCAACTACTTTACTTTTGGAGAAAATTCAAAACATTCATTATTCAATAGAGCCCAATAGCAAAAATCAGGTTTTGAATGAAGATTCACATTTCTTGGTAGAATCATGCAGGATTGAAATTTTTGATGGTTTTTTACTCCTCTCAACAGCCCAAACAAATTTCTAAAAGGATGAGTTTGCAACTACTTTACTTTTGGAGAAAATTCAAAACATTCATTATTCAATAGGGCCCAAACTATCAAAAACCAGCGGTTTCAATGAACACACATTTTTTGGTAGAATCATGCAGGACTGAAATTTTTGATGTTTTTCTACTCCTCTCATGAGCCCAAACAAGTCTCTAAAAGCATGAGTTTGCAACTACTTTACTTTTGGAAAAAATTCAAAACATTCATTATTCAATAGAGCCCAATAGCAAAAATCAGGTTTTGAATGAAGAATCACATTTCTTGGTAAAATCATGGAGGATTGAAATTTTTGATGGTTTTTTACTCCTCTCAACAGCCCAAACAAGTTTCTAAAAGGATCAGTTTGCAACTACTTTACTTTTGGAGAAAATTCAAAACATTCATTATTCAATAGGGCCCAAACTATCAAAAGCCAGCGGTTTCAATGAACACACATTTTTTGGTAGAATCATGCAGGACTGAAATTTTTGATGTTTTTCTACTCCTCTCATGAGCCCAAACAAGTCTCTAAAAGCATGAGTTTGCAACTACTTTACTTTTGGAAAAAATTCAAAACATTCATTATTCAATAGAGCCCAATAGCAAAAATCAGGTTTTGAATGAAGAATCACATTTCTTGGTAAAATCATGCAGGATTGAAATTTTTGATGGTTTTTTACTCCTCTCAACAGCCCAAACAAGTTTCTAAAAGGATGAGTTTGCAACTACTTTACTTTTGGAGAAAATTCAAAACATTCATTATTCAATAGGGCCCAAACTATCAAAAACCAGCGGTTTCAATGAACACACATTTCTTGGTAGAATCATGCAGGACTGAAATTTTTGATGTTTTTCTACTCCTCTCATGAGCCCAAACAAGTCTCTAAAAGGATGAGTTTGCAACTACTTTACTTTTGGAGAAAATTCAAAACATTCACTATTCAATAGAGCCCAATAGCAAAAATCAGGTTTTGAATGAAGAATCGCATTTCTTGGTAAAATCATGCAGGATTGAAATTTTTGATGGTTTTTTACTCCTCTCAACAGCCCAAACAAGTTTCTAAAAGGATGAGTTTGCAACTACTTTACTTTTGGAGAAAATTCAAAACATTCATTATTCAATAGGGCCCAAACTATCAAAAACCAGCGGTTTCAATGAACACACATTTCTTGGTAGAATCATGCAGGACTGAAATTTTTGATGTTTTTCTACTCCTCTCATGAGCCCAAACAAGTCTCTAAAAGCATGAGTTTGCAACTACTTTACTTTTGGAGAAAATTCAAAACATTCATTATTCAATAGAGCCCAATAGCAAAAATCAGGTTTTGAATGAAGAATCACATTTCTTGGTAGAATCATGCAGGATTGAAATTTTTGATGGTTTTTTACTCCTCTCAACAGCCCAAACAAGTTTCTAAAAGGATGAGTTTGCAACTACTTTACTTTTGGAGAAAATTCAAAACATTCATTATTCAATAGGGCCCAAACTATCAAAAACCAGTGGTTTCAATGAACACACATTTTTTGGTAGAATCATGCAGGACTGAAATTTTTGATGTTTTTCTACTCCTCTCATGAGCCCAAACAAGTCTCTAAAAGCATGAGTTTGCAACTACTTTACTTTTAGAAAAAATTCAAAACATTCATTATTCAATAGAGCCCAATAGCAAAAATCAGGTTTTGAATGAAGAATCACATTTCTTGGTAAAATCATGCAGGATTGAAATTTTTGATGGTTTTTTACTCCTCTCAACAGCCCAAACAAGTTTCTAAAAGGATGAGTTTGCAACTACTTTACTTTTGGAGAAAATTCAAAACATTCATTATTCAATAGGGCCCAAACTATCAAAAACCAGCGGTTTCAATGAACACACATTTCTTGGTAGAATCATGCAGGACTGAAATTTTTGATGTTTTTCTACTCCTCTCATGAGCCCAAACAAGTCTCTAAAAGCATGAGTTTGCAACTACTTTACTTTTGGAGAAAATTCAAAACATTCATTATTCAATAGAGCCCAATAGCAAAAATCAGGTTTTGAATGAAGAATCACATTTCTTGGTAAGATCATGCAGGATTGAAATTTTTGATGGTTTTTTACTCCTCTCAACAGCCCAAACAAGTTTCTAAAAGGATGAGTTTGCAACTACTTTACTTTTGGAGAAAATTCAAAACATTCATTATTCAATAGGGCCCAAACTATCAAAAACCAGCGGTTTCAATGAACACACATTTCTTGGTAGAATCATGCAGGACTGAAATTTTTGATGTTTTTCTACTCCTCTCATGAGCCCAAACAAGTCTCTAAAAGCATGAGTTTGCAACTACTTTACTCTTGGAAAAAATTCAAAACATTCACTTTTCACTAGAGCCCAATAGCAAAAATCAGGTTTTGAATGAAGAATCACATTTCTTGGTAGAATCATGCTGCATTGAAATTTTTGATGGTTTTTTACTCCTCTCAACAGCCCAAACAAGTTTCTAAAAGGATGAGTGTGCAACTACTTTACTTTTGGAGAAAATTCAAAACATTCATTATTCAATAGGGCCCAAACTATCAAAAACCAGCGGTTTCAATGAACACACATTTCTTGGTAGAATCATGCAGGACTGAAATTTTTGATGTTTTTCTACTCCTCTCATGAGCCCAAACAAGTCTCTAAAAGCATGAGTTTGCAACTACTTTACTTTTGGAGAAAATTCAAAACATTCATTATTCAATAGAGCCCAATAGCAAAAATCAGGTTTTGAATGAAGATTCACATTTCTTGGTAGAATCATGCAGGATTGAAATTTTTGATGGTTTTTTACTCCTCTCAACAGCCCAAACAAATTTCTAAAAGGATGAGTTTGCAACTACTTTACTTTTGGAGAAAATTCAAAACATTCATTATTCAATAGGGCCCAAACTATCAAAAACCAGCGGTTTCAATGAACACACATTTTTTGGTAGAATCATGCAGGACTGAAATTTTTGATGTTTTTCTACTCCTCTCATGAGCCCAAACAAGTCTCTAAAAGCATGAGTTTGCAACTACTTTACTTTTGGAAAAAATTCAAAACATTCATTATTCAATAGAGCCCAATAGCAAAAATCAGGTTTTGAATGAAGAATCACATTTCTTGGTAAAATCATGGAGGATTGAAATTTTTGATGGTTTTTTACTCCTCTCAACAGCCCAAACAAGTTTCTAAAAGGATCAGTTTGCAACTACTTTACTTTTGGAGAAAATTCAAAACATTCATTATTCAATAGGGCCCAAACTATCAAAAGCCAGCGGTTTCAATGAACACACATTTTTTGGTAGAATCATGCAGGACTGAAATTTTTGATGTTTTTCTACTCCTCTCATGAGCCCAAACAAGTCTCTAAAAGCATGAGTTTGCAACTACTTTACTTTTGGAAAAAATTCAAAACATTCATTATTCAATAGAGCCCAATAGCAAAAATCAGGTTTTGAATGAAGAATCACATTTCTTGGTAAAATCATGCAGGATTGAAATTTTTGATGGTTTTTTACTCCTCTCAACAGCCCAAACAAGTTTCTAAAAGGATGAGTTTGCAACTACTTTACTTTTGGAGAAAATTCAAAACATTCATTATTCAATAGGGCCCAAACTATCAAAAACCAGCGGTTTCAATGAACACACATTTCTTGGTAGAATCATGCAGGACTGAAATTTTTGATGTTTTTCTACTCCTCTCATGAGCCCAAACAAGTCTCTAAAAGGATGAGTTTGCAACTACTTTACTTTTGGAGAAAATTCAAAACATTCACTATTCAATAGAGCCCAATAGCAAAAATCAGGTTTTGAATGAAGAATCGCATTTCTTGGTAAAATCATGCAAGATTGAAATTTTTGATGGTTTTTTACTCCTCTCAACAGCCCAAACAAGTTTCTAAAAGGATGAGTTTGCAACTACTTTACTTTTGGAGAAAATTCAAAACATTCATTATTCAATAGGGCCCAAACTATCAAAAACCAGCGGTTTCAATGAACACACATTTCTTGGTAGAATCATGCAGGACTGAAATTTTTGATGTTTTTCTACTCCTCTCATGAGCCCAAACAAGTCTCTAAAAGCATGAGTTTGCAACTACTTTACTTTTGGAGAAAATTCAAAACATTCATTATTCAATAGAGCCCAATAGCAAAAATCAGGTTTTGAATGAAGAATCACATTTCTTGGTAGAATCATGCAGGATTGAAATTTTTGATGGTTTTTTACTCCTCTCAACAGCCCAAACAAGTTTCTAAAAGGATGAGTTTGCAACTACTTTACTTTTGGAGAAAATTCAAAACATTCATTATTCAATAGGGCCCAAACTATCAAAAACCAGTGGTTTCAATGAACACACATTTTTTGGTAGAATCATGCAGGACTGAAATTTTTGATGTTTTTCTACTCCTCTCATGAGCCCAAACAAGTCTCTAAAAGCATGAGTTTGCAACTACTTTACTTTTAGAAAAAATTCAAAACATTCATTATTCAATAGAGCCCAATAGCAAAAATCAGGTTTTGAATGAAGAATCACATTTCTTGGTAAAATCATGCAGGATTGAAATTTTTGATGGTTTTTTACTCCTCTCAACAGCCCAAACAAGTTTCTAAAAGGATGAGTTTGCAACTACTTTACTTTTGGAGAAAATTCAAAACATTCATTATTCAATAGGGCCCAAACTATCAAAAACCAGCGGTTTCAATGAACACACATTTCTTGGTAGAATCATGCAGGACTGAAATTTTTGATGTTTTTCTACTCCTCTCATGAGCCCAAACAAGTCTCTAAAAGCATGAGTTTGCAACTACTTTACTTTTGGAGAAAATTCAAAACATTCATTATTCAATAGAGCCCAATAGCAAAAATCAGGTTTTGAATGAAGAATCACATTTCTTGGTAAAATCATGCAGGATTGAAATTTTTGATGGTTTTTTACTCCCCTCAACAGCCCAAACAAGTTTCTAAAAGTATGAGTTTGCAACTACTTTACTTTTGGAGAAAATTCAAAACATTCATTATTCAATAGGGCCCAAACTATCAAAAACCAGCGGTTTCAATGAACACACATTTCTTGGTAGAATCATGCAGGACTGAAATTTTTGATGTTTTTCTACTCCTCTCATGAGCCCAAACAAGTCTCTAAAAGCATGAGTTTGCAACTACTTTACTTTTGGAGAAAATTCAAAACATTCACTTTTCACTAGAGCCCAATAGCAAAAATCAGGTTTTGAATGAAGAATCACATTTCTTGGTAGAATCATGCTGCATTGAAATTTTTGATGGTTTTTTACTCCTCTCAACAGCCCAAACAAGTTTCTAAAAGGATGAGTTTGCAACTACTTTACTTTTGGAGAAAATTCAAAACATTCATTATTCAATAGGGCCCAAACTATCAAAAACCAGCGGTTTCAATGAACACACATTTCTTGGTAGAATCATGCAGGACTGACATTTTTGATGTTTTTCTACTCCTCTCATGAGCCCAAACAAGTCTCTAAAAGCATGAGTTTGCAACTACTTTACTTTTGGAGAAAATTCAAAACATTCATTATTCAATAGGGCCCAAAATATCAAAAACCAGCGGTTTGAATGAACACACATGTCTTGGTAGAATCGTGCAGGACTGAAATTTTTGATTTTTTTCTACTCCTCTCATGAGCCCAAACAAGTCTCTAAAAGGATGAGTTTGCAACTACTTTACTTTTGGAGAAAATTCAAAACATTCATTATTCAATAGAGCCCAATAGCAAAAACCAGCGTTTTGAATGAAGAATCACATTTCTTGGTAGAATCATGCAGGATTGAAATTTTTGATGGTTTTTTACTCCTCTCAACAGCCCAAACAAGTTTCTAAAAGGATGAGTTTGCAACTACTTTACTTTTGGAGAAAATTCAAAACATTCATTATTCAATAGGGCCCAAACTATCAAAAACCAGCGGTTTCAATGAACACACATTTCTTGGTAGAATCATGCAGGACTGAAATTTTTGATGTTTTTCTACTCCTCTCATGAGCCCAAACAAGTCTCTAAAAGCATGAGTTTGCAACTACTTTACTTTTGGAGAAAATTCAAAACATTCACTATTCAATAGAGCCCAATAGCAAAAATCAGGTTTTGAATGAAGAATCGCATTTCTTGGTAAAATCATGCAGGATTGAAATTTTTGATGGTTTTTTACTCCTCTCAACAGCCCAAACAAGTTTCTAAAAGGATGAGTTTGCAACTACTTTACTTTTGGAGAAAATTCAAAACATTCATTATTCAATAGGGCCCAAACTATCAAAAACCAGCGGTTTCAATGAACACACATTTCTTGGTAGAATCATGCAGGACTGAAATTTTTGATGTTTTTCTACTCCTCTCATGAGCCCAAACAAGTCTCTAAAAGCATGAGTTTGCAACTACTTTACTTTTGGAGAAAATTCAAAACATTCATTATTCAATAGAGCCCAATAGCAAAAATCAGGTTTTGAATGAAGAATCACATTTCTTGGTAGAATCATGCAGGATTGAAATTTTTGATGGTTTTTTACTCCTCTCAACAGCCCAAACAAGTTTCTAAAAGGATGAGTTTGCAACTACTTTACTTTTGGAGAAAATTCAAAACATTCATTATTCAATAGGGCCCAAACTATCAAAAACCAGTGGTTTCAATGAACACACATTTTTTGGTAGAATCATGCAGGACTGAAATTTTTGATGTTTTTCTACTCCTCTCATGAGCCCAAACAAGTCTCTAAAAGCATGAGTTTGCAACTACTTTACTTTTAGAAAAAATTCAAAACATTCATTATTCAATAGAGCCCAATAGCAAAAATCAGGTTTTGAATGAAGAATCACATTTCTTGGTAAAATCATGCAGGATTGAAATTTTTGATGGTTTTTTACTCCTCTCAACAGCCCAAACAAGTTTCTAAAAGGATGAGTTTGCAACTACTTTACTTTTGGAGAAAATTCAAAACATTCATTATTCAATAGGGCCCAAACTATCAAAAACCAGCGGTTTCAATGAACACACATTTCTTGGTAGAATCATGCAGGACTGAAATTTTTGATGTTTTTCTACTCCTCTCATGAGCCCAAACAAGTCTCTAAAAGCATGAGTTTGCAACTACTTTACTTTTGGAGAAAATTCAAAACATTCACTTTTCACTAGAGCCCAATAGCAAAAATCAGGTTTTGAATGAAGAATCACATTTCTTGGTAGAATCATGCTGCATTGAAATTTTTGATGGTTTTTTACTCCTCTCAACAGCCCAAACAAGTTTCTAAAAGGATGAGTTTGCAACTACTTTACTTTTGGAGAAAATTCAAAACATTCATTATTCAATAGGGCCCAAACTATCAAAAACCAGCGGTTTCAATGAACACACATTTCTTGGTAGAATCATGCAGGACTGACATTTTTGATGTTTTTCTACTCCTCTCATGAGCCCAAACAAGTCTCTAAAAGCATGAGTTTGCAACTACTTTACTTTTGGAGAAAATTCAAAACATTCATTATTCAATAGGGCCCAAAATATCAAAAACCAGCGGTTTGAATGAACACACATGTCTTGGTAGAATCGTGCAGGACTGAAATTTTTGATTTTTTTCTACTCCTCTCATGAGCCCAAACAAGTCTCTAAAAGGATGAGTTTGCAACTACTTTACTTTTGGAGAAAATTCAAAACATTCATTATTCAATAGAGCCCAATAGCAAAAACCAGCGTTTTGAATGAAGAATCACATTTCTTGGTAGAATCATGCAGGATTGAAATTTTTGATGGTTTTTTACTCCTCTCAACAGCCCAAACAAGTTTCTAAAAGGATGAGTTTGCAACTACTTTACTTTTGGAGAAAATTCAAAACATTCATTATTCAATAGGGCCCAAACTATCAAAAACCAGCGGTTTCAATGAACACACATTTCTTGGTAGAACCATGCAGGACTGAAATTTTTGATGTTTTTCTACTCCTCTCATGAGCCCAAACAAGTCTCTAAAAGCATGAGTTTGCAACTACTTTACTTTTGGAGAAAATTCAAAACATTCACTATTCAATAGAGCCCAATAGCAAAAATCAGGTTTTGAATGAAGAATCACATTTCTTGGTAAAATCATGCAGGATTGAAATTTTTGATGGTTTTTTACTCCTCTCAAAAGCCCAAACAAGTTTCTAAAAAGATGAGTTTGCAACTACTTTACTTTTGGAGAAAATTCAAAACATTCATTATTCAATAGGGCCCAAACTATCAAAAACCAGCGGTTTCAATGAACACACATTTCTTGGTAGAATCATGCAGGACTGAAATTTTTGATGTTTTTCTACTCCTCTCATGAGCCCAAACAAGTCTCTAAAAGCATGAGTTTGCAACTACTTTACTTTTGGAGAAAATTCAAAACATTCATTATTCAATAGGGCCCAAAATATCAAAAACCAGCGGTTTGAATGAACACACATTTCTTGGTAGAATCGTGCAGGACTGAAATTTTTGATTTTTTTCTACTCCTCTCATGAGCCCAAACAAGTCTCTAAAAGGATGAGTTTGCAACTACTTTACTTTTGGAGAAAATTCAAAACATTCATTATTCAATAGAGCCCAATAGCAAAAACCAGCGTTATGAATGAAGAATCACATTTCTTGGTAGAATCATGCAGGATTGAAATTTTTGATGGTTTTTTACTCCTCTCAACAGCCCAAACAAGTTTCTAAAAGGATGAGTTTGCAACTACTTTACTTTTGGAGAAAATTCAAAACATTCATTATTCAATAGGGCCCAAACTATCAAAAACCAGCGGTTTGAATGAACACACATTTCTTGGTAGAATCATGCAGGACTGAAATTTTTGATGTTTTTCTACTCTCATGAGCCCAAACAAGTCTCTAAAAGCATGAGTTTGCAACTACTTTACTTTTGGAGAAAATTCAAAACATTCATTATTCAATAGAGCCCAATAGCAAAAATCAGGTTTTGAATGAAGAATCACATTTCTTGGTAAAATCATGCAGGATTGAAATTTTTGATGGTTTTTCACTCCTCTCAACAGCCCAAACAAGTTTCTAAAAGGATGAGTTTGCAACTACTTTACTTTTGGAGAAAATTCAAAACATTCATTATTCAATAGGGCCCAAACTATCAAAAACCAGCGGTTTCAATGAACACACATTTCTTGGTAGAATCATGCAGGACTGACATTTTTGATGTTTTTCTACTCCTCTCATGAGCCCAAACAAGTCTCTAAAAGCATGAGTTTGCAACTACTTTACTTTTGGAGAAAATTCAAAACATTCATTATTCAATAGGGCCCAAAATATCAAAAACCAGCGGTTTGAATGAACACACATGTCTTGGTAGAATCGTGCAGGACTGAAATTTTTGATTTTTTTCTACTCCTCTCATGAGCCCAAACAAGTCTCTAAAAGGATGAGTTTGCAACTACTTTACTTTTGGAGAAAATTCAAAACATTCATTATTCAATAGAGCCCAATAGCAAAAACCAGCGTTTTGAATGAAGAATCACATTTCTTGGTAGAATCATGCAGGATTGAAATTTTTGATGGTTTTTTACTCCTCTCAACAGCCCAAACAAGTTTCTAAAAGGATGAGTTTGCAACTACTTTACTTTTGGAGAAAATTCAAAACATTCATTATTTAATAGGGCCCAAACTATCAAAAACCAGCGGTTTCAATGAACACACATTTCTTGGTAGAATCATGCAGGACTGAAATTTTTGATGTTTTTCTACTCCTCTCATGAGCCCAAACAAGTCTCTAAAAGCATGAGTTTGCAACTACTTTACTTTTGGAGAAAATTCAAAACATTCACTATTCAATAGAGCCCAATAGCAAAAATCAGGTTTTGAATGAAGAATCACATTTCTTGGTAAAATCATGCAGGATTGAAATTTTTGATGGTTTTTTACTCCTCTCAAAAGCCCAAACAAGTTTCTAAAAAGATGAGTTTGCAACTACTTTACTTTTGGAGAAAATTCAAAACATTCATTATTCAATAGGGCCCAAACTATCAAAAACCAGCGGTTTCAATGAACACACATTTCTTGGTAGAATCATGCAGGACTGAAATTTTTGATGTTTTTCTACTCCTCTCATGAGCCCAAACAAGTCTCTAAAAGCATGAGTTTGCAACTACTTTACTTTTGGAGAAAATTCAAAACATTCATTATTCAATAGGGCCCAAAATATCAAAAACCAGCGGTTTCAATGAACACACATTTCTTGGTAGAATCATGCAGGACTGAAATTTTTGATGTTTTTCTACTCCTCTCATGAGCCCAAACAAGTCTCTAAAAGCATGAGTTTGCAACTACTTTACTTTTGGAGAAAATTCAAAACATTCACTTTTCACTAGAGCCCAATAGCAAAAATCAGGTTTTGAATGAAGAATCACATTTCTTGGTAGAATCATGCTGCATTGAAATTTTTGATGGTTTTTTACTCCTCTCAACAGCCCAAACAAGTTTCTAAAAGGATGAGTTTGCAACTACTTTACTTTTGGAGAAAATTCAAAACATTCATTATTCAATAGGGCCCAAACTATCAAAAACCAGCGGTTTCAATGAACACACATTTCTTGGTAGAATCATGCAGGACTGACATTTTTGATGTTTTTCTACTCCTCTCATGAGCCCAAACAAGTCTCTAAAAGCATGAGTTTGCAACTACTTTACTTTTGGAGAAAATTCAAAACATTCATTATTCAATAGGGCCCAAAATATCAAAAACCAGCGGTTTGAATGAACACACATGTCTTGGTAGAATCGTGCAGGACTGAAATTTTTGATTTTTTTCTACTCCTCTCATGAGCCCAAACAAGTCTCTAAAAGGATGAGTTTGCAACTACTTTACTTTTGGAGAAAATTCAAAACATTCATTATTCAATAGAGCCCAATAGCAAAAACCAGCGTTTTGAATGAAGAATCACATTTCTTGGTAGAATCATGCAGGATTGAAATTTTTGATGGTTTTTTACTCCTCTCAACAGCCCAAACAAGTTTCTAAAAGGATGAGTTTGCAACTACTTTACTTTTGGAGAAAATTCAAAACATTCATTATTCAATAGGGCCCAAACTATCAAAAACCAGCGGTTTCAATGAACACACATTTCTTGGTAGAACCATGCAGGACTGAAATTTTTGATGTTTTTCTACTCCTCTCATGAGCCCAAACAAGTCTCTAAAAGCATGAGTTTGCAACTACTTTACTTTTGGAGAAAATTCAAAACATTCACTATTCAATAGAGCCCAATAGCAAAAATCAGGTTTTGAATGAAGAATCACATTTCTTGGTAAAATCATGCAGGATTGAAATTTTTGATGGTTTTTTACTCCTCTCAAAAGCCCAAACAAGTTTCTAAAAAGATGAGTTTGCAACTACTTTACTTTTGGAGAAAATTCAAAACATTCATTATTCAATAGGGCCCAAACTATCAAAAACCAGCGGTTTCAATGAACACACATTTCTTGGTAGAATCATGCAGGACTGAAATTTTTGATGTTTTTCTACTCCTCTCATGAGCCCAAACAAGTCTCTAAAAGCATGAGTTTGCAACTACTTTACTTTTGGAGAAAATTCAAAACATTCATTATTCAATAGGGCCCAAAATATCAAAAACCAGCGGTTTGAATGAACACACATTTCTTGGTAGAATCGTGCAGGACTGAAATTTTTGATTTTTTTCTACTCCTCTCATGAGCCCAAACAAGTCTCTAAAAGGATGAGTTTGCAACTACTTTACTTTTGGAGAAAATTCAAAACATTCATTATTCAATAGAGCCCAATAGCAAAAACCAGCGTTATGAATGAAGAATCACATTTCTTGGTAGAATCATGCAGGATTGAAATTTTTGATGGTTTTTTACTCCTCTCAACAGCCCAAACAAGTTTCTAAAAGGATGAGTTTGCAACTACTTTACTTTTGGAGAAAATTCAAAACATTCATTATTCAATAGGGCCCAAACTATCAAAAACCAGCGGTTTGAATGAACACACATTTCTTGGTAGAATCATGCAGGACTGAAATTTTTGATGTTTTTCTACTCTCATGAGCCCAAACAAGTCTCTAAAAGCATGAGTTTGCAACTACTTTACTTTTGGAGAAAATTCAAAACATTCATTATTCAATAGAGCCCAATAGCAAAAATCAGGTTTTGAATGAAGAATCACATTTCTTGGTAAAATCATGCAGGATTGAAATTTTTGATGGTTTTTCACTCCTCTCAACAGCCCAAACAAGTTTCTAAAAGGATGAGTTTGCAACTACTTTACTTTTGGAGAAAATTCAAAACATTCATTATTCAATAGGGCCCAAACTATCAAAAACCAGCGGTTTCAATGAACACACATTTCTTGGTAGAATCATGCAGGACTGACATTTTTGATGTTTTTCTACTCCTCTCATGAGCCCAAACAAGTCTCTAAAAGCATGAGTTTGCAACTACTTTACTTTTGGAGAAAATTCAAAACATTCATTATTCAATAGGGCCCAAAATATCAAAAACCAGCGGTTTGAATGAACACACATGTCTTGGTAGAATCGTGCAGGACTGAAATTTTTGATTTTTTTCTACTCCTCTCATGAGCCCAAACAAGTCTCTAAAAGGATGAGTTTGCAACTACTTTACTTTTGGAGAAAATTCAAAACATTCATTATTCAATAGAGCCCAATAGCAAAAACCAGCGTTTTGAATGAAGAATCACATTTCTTGGTAGAATCATGCAGGATTGAAATTTTTGATGGTTTTTTACTCCTCTCAACAGCCCAAACAAGTTTCTAAAAGGATGAGTTTGCAACTACTTTACTTTTGGAGAAAATTCAAAACATTCATTATTCAATAGGGCCCAAACTATCAAAAACCAGCGGTTTCAATGAACACACATTTCTTGGTAGAATCATGCAGGACTGAAATTTTTGATGTTTTTCTACTCCTCTCATGAGCCCAAACAAGTCTCTAAAAGCATGAGTTTGCAACTACTTTACTTTTGGAGAAAATTCAAAACATTCACTATTCAATAGAGCCCAATAGCAAAAATCAGGTTTTGAATGAAGAATCACATTTCTTGGTAAAATCATGCAGGATTGAAATTTTTGATGGTTTTTTACTCCTCTCAAAAGCCCAAACAAGTTTCTAAAAAGATGAGTTTGCAACTACTTTACTTTTGGAGAAAATTCAAAACATTCATTATTCAATAGGGCCCAAACTATCAAAAACCAGCGGTTTCAATGAACACACATTTCTTGGTAGAATCATGCAGGACTGAAATTTTTGATGTTTTTCTACTCCTCTCATGAGCCCAAACAAGTCTCTAAAAGCATGAGTTTGCAACTACTTTACTTTTGGAGAAAATTCAAAACATTCATTATTCAATAGGGCCCAAAATATCAAAAACCAGCGGTTTGAATGAACACACATTTCTTGGTAGAATCGTGCAGGACTGAAATTTTTGATTTTTTTCTACTCCTCTCATGAGCCCAAACAAGTCTCTAAAAGGATGAGTTTGCAACTACTTTACTTTTGGAGAAAATTCAAAACATTCATTATTCAATAGAGCCCAATAGCAAAAACCAGCGTTTTGAATGAAGAATCACATTTCTTGGTAGAATCATGCAGGATTGAAATTTTTTATGGTTTTTTACTCCTCTCAACAGCCCAAACAAGTTTCTAAAAGGATGAGTTTGCAACTACTTTACTTTTGGAGAAAATTCAAAACATTCATTATTCAATAGGGCCCAAACTATCAAAAACCAGCGGTTTGAATGAACACACATTTCTTGGTAGAATCATGCAGGACTGAAATTTTTGATGTTTTTCTACTCTCATGAGCCCAAACAAGTCTCTAAAAGCATGAGTTTGCAACTACTTTACTTTTGGAGAAAATTCAAAACATTCATTATTCAATAGAGCCCAATAGCAAAAATCAGGTTTTGAATGAAGAATCACATTTCTTGGTAAAATCATGCAGGATTGAAATTTTTGATGGTTTTTCACTCCTCTCAACAGCCCAAACAAGTTTCTAAAAGGATGAGTTTGCAACTACTTTACTTTTGGAGAAAATTCAAAACATTCATTATTCAATAGGGCCCAAACTATCAAAAACCAGCGGTTTCAATGAACACACATTTCTTGGTAGAATCATGCAGGACTGACATTTTTGATGTTTTTCTACTCCTCTCATGAGCCCAAACAAGTCTCTAAAAGCATGAGTTTGCAACTACTTTACTTTTGGAGAAAATTCAAAACATTCATTATTCAATAGGGCCCAAAATATCAAAAACCAGCGGTTTGAATGAACACACATTTCTTGGTAGAATCGTGCAGGACTGAAATTTTAGATTTTTTTCTACTCCTCTCATGAGCCCAAACAAGTCTCTAAAAGGATGAGTTTGCAACTACTTTACTTTTGGAGAAAATTCAAAACATTCATTATTCAATAGAGCCCAATAGCAAAAGCCAGCGTTTTGAATGAAGAATCACATTTCTTGGTAGAATCATGCAGGATTGAAATTTTTGATGGTTTTTTACTCCTCTCAACAGCCCAAACAAGTTTCTAAAAGGATGAGTTTGCAACTACCTTACTTTTGGAGAAAATTCAAAACATTCATTATTCAATAGGGCTCAAACTATCAAAAACCAGCGGTTTCAATGAACACACATTTCTTGGTAGAATCATGCAGGACTGAAATTTTTGATGTTTTTCTACTCCTCTCATGAGCCCAAACAAGACTCTAAAAGCATGAGTTTGCAACTACTTTACTTTTGGAGAAAATTCAAAACATTCATTATTCAATAGAGCCCAATAGCAAAAATCAGGTTTTGAATGAAGAATCACATTTCTTGGTAAAATCATGCAGGATTGAAATTTTTGATGGTTTTTTACTCCTCTCAACAGCCCAAACAAGTTTCTAAAAGGATGAGTTTGCAACTACTTTACTTTTGGAGAAAATTCAAAACATTCATTATTCAATAGGGCCCAAACTATCAAAAACCAGCGGTTTCAATGAACACACAAATCTTGGTAGAATCATGCAGGACTGAAATTTTTGATGTTTTTCTACTCCTCTCATGAGCCCAAACAAGTCTCTAAAAGCATGAGTTTGCAACTACTTTACTTTTGGGGAAAATTCAAAACATTCATTATTCAATAGAGCCCAATAGCAAAAATCAGGTTTTGAATGAAGAATCACATTTCTTGGTAAAATCATGCAGGATTGAAATTTTTGATGGTTTTTTACTCCTCTCAACAGCCCAAACAAGTTTCTAAAAGGATGAGTTTGCAACTACTTTACTTTTGGAGAAAATTCAAAACATTCATTATTCAATAGGGCCCAAACTATCAAAAACCAGCGGTTTCAATGAACACACATTTCTTGGTAGAATCATGCAGGACTGAAATTTTTGATGTTTTTCTACTCCTCTCATGAGCCCAAACAAGTCTCTAAAAGCATGAGTTTGCAACAACTTTACTTTTGGAGAAAATTCAAAACATTCATTATTCAATAGAGCCCAATAGCAAAAATCAGGTTTTGAATGAAGAATCACATTTCTTGGTAAAATCATGCAGGATTGAAATTTTTGATGGTTTTTTACTCCTCTCAACAGCCCAAACAAGTTTCTAAAAGGATGAGTTTGCAACTACTTTACTTTTGGAGAAAATTCAAAACATTCATTATTCAATAGGGCCCAAAATATCAAAAACCAGCGGTTTGAATGAACACACATTTCTTGGTAGAATCGTGCAGGACTGAAATTTTTTATGTTTTTCTACTCCTCTCATGAGCCCAAACAAGTCTCTAAAAGGATGAGTTTGCAACTACTTTACTTTTGGAGAAAATTCAAAACATTCATTATTCAATAGAGCCCAATAGCAAAAATCAGGTTTTGAATGAAGAATCACATTTCTTGGTAAAATCATGCAGGATTGAAATTTTTGATGGTTTTTTACTCCTCTCAACAGCCCAAACAAGTTTCTAAAAGGATGAGTTTGCAACTACTTTACTTTTGGAGAAAATTCAAAACATTCATTATTCAATAGGGCCCAAACTATCAAAAACCAGCGGTTTCAATGAACACACATTTCTTGGTAGAATCATGCAGGACTGAAATTTTTGATGTTTTTCTACTCCTCTCATGAGCCCAAACAAGTCTCTAAAAGCATGAGTTTTCAACTACTTTACTTTTGGAAAAAATTCAAAACATTCACTTTTCACTAGAGCCCAATAGCAAAAATCAGGTTTTGAATGAAGAATCACATTTCTTGGTAGAATCATGCTGCATTGAAATTTTTGATGGTTTTTTACTCCTCTCAACAGCCCAAACAAGTTTCTAAAAGGATGAGTGTGCAACTACTTTACTTTTGGAGAAAATTCAAAACATTCATTATTCAATAGGGCCCAAACTATCAAAAACCAGCGGTTTCAATGAACACACATTTCTTGGTAGAATCATGCAGGACTGAAATTTTTGATGTTTTTCTACTCCTCTCATGAGCCCAAACAAGTCTCTAAAAGCATGAGTTTGCAACTACTTTACTTTTGGAGAAAATTCAAAACATTCATTATTCAATAGAGCCCAATAGCAAAAATCAGGTTTTGAATGAAGGTTCACATTTCTTGGTAGAATCATGCAGGATTGAAATTTTTGATGGTTTTTTACTCCTCTCAACAGCCCAAACAAGTTTCTAAAAGGATGAGTTTGCAACTACTTTACTTTTGGAGAAAATTCAAAACATTCATTATTCAATAGGGCCCAAACTATCAAAAACCAGCGGTTTCAATGAACACACATTTTTTGGTAGAATCATGCAGGACTGAAATTTTTGATGTTTTTCTACTCCTCTCATGAGCCCAAACAAGTCTCTAAAAGCATGAGTTTGCAACTACTTTACTTTTGGAAAAAATTCAAAACATTCATTATTCAATAGAGCCCAATAGCAAAAATCAGGTTTTGAATGAAGAATCACATTTCTTGGTAAAATCATGCAGGATTGAAATTTTTGATGGTTTTTTACTCCTCTCAACAGCCCAAACAAGTTTCTAAAAGGATGAGTTTGCAACTACTTTACTTTTGGAGAAAATTCAAAACATTCATTATTCAATAGGGCCCAAACTATCAAAAACCAGCGGTTTCAATGAACACACATTTCTTGGTAGAATCATGCAGGACTGAAATTTTTGATGTTTTTCTACTCCTCTCATGAGCCCAAACAAGTCTCTAAAAGCATGAGTTTGCAACTACTTTACTTTTGGAGAAAATTCAAAACATTCATTATTCAATAGAGCCCAATAGCAAAAATCAGGTTTTGAATGAAGAATCACATTTCTTGGTAAAATCATGCAGGATTGAAATTTTTGATGGTTTTTTACTCCCCTCAACAGCCCAAACAAGTTTCTAAAAGTATGAGTTTGCAACTACTTTACTTTTGGAGAAAATTCAAAACATTCATTATTCAATAGGGCCCAAACTATCAAAAACCAGCGGTTTGAATGAACACACATTTCTTGGTAGAATCATGCAGGACTGAAATTTTTGATGTTTTTCTACTCCTCTCATGAGCCCAAACAAGTCTCTAAAAGCATGAGTTTGCAACTACTTTACTTTTGGAGAAAATTCAAAACATTCACTTTTCACTAGAGCCCAATAGCAAAAATCAGGTTTTGAATGAAGAATCACATTTCTTGGTAGAATCATGCTGCATTGAAATTTTTGATGGTTTTTTACTCCTCTCAACAGCCCAGACAAGTTTCTAAAAGGATGAGTTTGCAACTACTTTACTTTTGGAGAAAATTCAAAACATTCATTATTCAATAGGGCCCAAACTATCAAAAACCAGCGGTTTCAATGAACACACATTTCTTGGTAGAATCATGCAGGACTGAAATTTTTGATGTTTTTCTACTCCTCTCATGAGCCCAAACAAGTCTCTAAAAGCATGAGTTTGCAACTACTTTACTTTTGGAGAAAATTCAAAACATTCATTATTCAATAGGGCCCAAAATATCAAAAACCAGCGGTTTGAATGAACACACATGTCTTGGTAGAATCGTGCAGGACTGAAATTTTTTATTTTTTTCTACTCCTCTCATGAGCCCAAACAAGTCTCTAAAAGGATGAGTTTGCAACTACTTTACTTTTGGAGAAAATTCAAAACATTCATTATTCAATAGAGCCCAATAGGAAAAACCAGCGTTTTGAATGAAGAATCACATTTCTTGGTAGAATCATGCAGGATTGAAATTTTTGATGGTTTTTTACTGCTCTCAAAAGCCCAAACAAGTTTCTAAAAGGATGAGTTTGCAACTACTTTACTTTTGGAGAAAATTCAAAACATTCACTATTCAATAGAGCCCAATAGCAAAAATCAGGTTTTGAATGAAGAATCACATTTCTTGGTAAAATCATGCAGGATTGAAATTTTTGATGGTTTTTTACTCCTCTCAAAAGCCCAAACAAGTTTCTAAAAAGATGAGTTTGCAACTACTTTACTTTTGGAGAAAATTCAAAACATTCATTATTCAATAGGGCCCAAACTATCAAAAACCAGCGGTTTCAATGAACACACATTTCTTGGTAGAATCATGCAGGACTGAAATTTTTGATGTTTTTCTACTCCTCTCATGAGCCCAAACAAGTCTCTAAAAGCATGAGTTTGCAACTACTTTACTTTTGGAGAAAATTCAAAACATTCATTATTCAATAGAGCCCAATAGCAAAAATCAGGTTTTGAATGAAGAATCACATTTCTTGGTAGAATCATGCAGGATTGAAATTTTTGATGGTTTTTTACTCCTCTCAACAGCCCAAACAAGTTTCTAAAAGGATGAGTTTGCAACTACTTTACTTTTGGAGAAAATTCAAAACATTCATTATTCAATAGGGCCCAAACTATCAAAAACCAGTGGTTTCAATTAACACACATTTCTTGGTAGAATCATGCAGGACTGAAATTTTTGATGTTTTTCTACTCCTCTCATGAGCCCAAACAAGTCTCTAAAAGCATGAGTTTGCAACTACTTTACTTTTGGAGAAAATTCAAAACATTCATTATTCAATAGAGCCCAATAGCAAAAATCAGGATTTGAATGAAGAATCACATTTATTGGTAAAATCATGCAGGATTGAAATTTTTGATGGTTTTTTACTCCTCTCAACAGCCCAAACAAGTTTCTAAAAGGATGAGTTTGCAACTACTTTACTTTTGGAGAAAATTCAAAACATTCATTATTCAATAGGGCCCAAACTATCAAAAACCAGCGGTTTCAATGAACACACATTTCTTGGTAGAATCATGCAGGACTGAAATTTTTGATGTTTTTCTACTCCTCTCATGAGCCCAAACAAGTCTCTAAAAGCATGAGTTTGCAACTACTTTACTTTTGGAGAAAATTCAAAACATTCATTATTCAATAGAGCCCAATAGCAAAAATCAGGTTTTGAATGAAGAATCACATTTCTTGGTAAAATCATGCAGGATTGAAATTTTTGATGTTTTTTTACTCCTCTCAACAGCCCAAACAAGTTTCTAAAAGGATGAGTTTGCAACTACTTTACTTTTGGAGAAAATTCAAAACATTCATTATTCAATAGGGCCCAAACTATCAAAAATCAGCGGTTTCAATGAACACACAATTCTTGGTAGAATCATGCAGGACTGAAATTTTTGATGTTTTTCTACTCCTCTCATGAGCCCAAACAAGTCTCTAAAAGCATGAGTTTGCAACTACTTTACTTTTGGAGAAAATTCAAAACATTCATTATTCAATAGAGCCCAATAGCAAAAATCAGGTTTTGAATGAAGAATCACATTTCTTGGTAAAATCATGCAGGATTGAAATTTTTGATGGTTTTTTACTCCTCTCAACAGCCCAAACAAGTTTCTAAAAGGATGAGTTTGCAACTACTTTACTTTTGGAGAAAATTCAAAACATTCATTATTCAATAGGGCCCAAACTATCAAAAACCAGCGGTTTCAATGAACACACATTTCTTGGTAGAATCATGCAGGACTGAAATTTTTGATGTTTTTCTACTCCTCTCATGAGCCCAAACAAGTCTCTAAAAGCATGAGTTTGCAACTACTTTACTTTTGGAGAAAATTCAAAACATTCATTATTCAATAGGGCCCAAAATATCAAAAACCAGCGGATTGAATGAACACACATTTCTTGGTAGAATCGTGCAGGACTGAAATTTTTGATTTTTTTCTACTCCTCTCATGAGCCCAAACAAGTCTCTAAAAGGATGAGTTTGCAACTACTTTACTTTTGGAGAAAATTCAAAACATTCATTATTCAATAGAGCCCAATAGCAAAAACCAGCGTTTTGAATGAAGAATCACATTTCTTGGTAGAATCATGCAGGATTGAAATTTTTGATGGTTTTTTACTCCTCTCAACAGCCCAAACAAGTTTCTAAAAGGATGAGTTTGCAACTACTTTACTTTTGGAGAAAATTCAAAACATTCATTATTCAATAGGGCCCAAACTATCAAAAACCAGCGGTTTCAATGAACACACATTTCTTGGTAGAATCATGCAGGACTGAAATTTTTGATGTTTTTCTACTCCTCTCATGAGCCCAAACAAGACTCTAAAAGCATGAGTTTGCAACTACTTTACTTTTGGAAAAAATTCAAAACATTCATTATTCAATAGAGCCCAATAGCAAAAATCAGGTTTTGAATGAAGAATCACATTTCTTGGTAAAATCATGCAGGATTGAAATTTTTGATGGTTTTTTACTCCTCTCAACAGCCCAAACAAGTTTCTAAAAGGATGAGTTTGCAACTACTTTACTTTTGGAGAAAATTCAAAACATTCATTATTCAATAGGGCCCAAACTATCAAAAACCAGCGGTTTGAAGGAACACACATTTCTTGGTAGAATCATGCAGGACTGAAATTTTTGATGTTTTTCTACTCCTCTCATGAGCCCAAACAAGTCTCTAAAAGCATGAGTTTGCAACTACTTTACTTTTGGAGAAAATTCAAAACATTCATTATTCAATAGAGCCCAATAGCAAAAATCAGGTTTTGAATTAAGGTTCACATTTCTTGGTAGAATCATGCAGGATTGAAATTTTTGATGGTTTTTTACTCCTCTCAACAGCCCAAACAAGTTTCTAAAAGGATGAGTTTGCAACTACTTTACTTTTGGAGAAAATTCAAAACATTCATTATTCAATAGGGCCCAAACTATCAAAAACCAGCGGTTTCAATGAACACACATTTTTTGGTAGAATCATGCAGGACTGAAATTTTTGATGTTTTTCTACTCCTCTCATGAGCCCAAACAAGTCTCTAAAAGCATGAGTTTGCAACTACTTTACTTTTGGAAAAAATTCAAAACATTCATTATTCAATAGAGCCCAATAGCAAAAATCAGGTTTTGAATGAAGAATCACATTTCTTGGTAAAATCATGCAGGATTGAAATTTTTGATGGTTTTTTACTCCTCTCAACAGCCCAAACAAG
The DNA here is from genome assembly GCF_039654945.1 of Dendrobates tinctorius. NCBI lineage: Eukaryota > Metazoa > Chordata > Amphibia > Anura > Dendrobatidae > Dendrobates > Dendrobates tinctorius. Next base: position 23,756,349 of record NW_027361713.1, read on the forward strand.
TTTCTAAAAGGATGAGTTTGCAACTACTTTACTTTTGGAGAAAATTCAAAACATTCATTATTCAATAGGGCCCAAACTATCAAAAACCAGCGGTTTCAATGAACACACATTTCTTGGTAGAATCATGCAGGACTGAAATTTTTGATGTTTTTCTACTCCTCTCATGAGCCCAAACAAGTCTCTAAAAGCATGAGTTTGCAACTACTTTACTTTTGGAGAAAATTCAAAACATTCATTATTCAATAGAGCCCAATAGCAAAAATCAGGTTTTGAATGAAGAATCACATTTCTTGGTAAAATCATGCAGGATTGAAATTTTTGATGGTTTTTTACTCCCCTCAACAGCCCAAACAAGTTTCTAAAAGTATGAGTTTGCAACTACTTTACTTTTGGAGAAAATTCAAAACATTCATTATTCAATAGGGCCCAAACTATCAAAAACCAGCGGTTTGAATGAACACACATTTCTTGGTAGAATCATGCAGGACTGAAATTTTTGATGTTTTTCTACTCCTCTCATGAGCCCAAACAAGTCTCTAAAAGCATGAGTTTGCAACTACTTTACTTTTGGAGAAAATTCAAAACATTCACTTTTCACTAGAGCCCAATAGCAAAAATCAGGTTTTGAATGAAGAATCACATTTCTTGGTAGAATCATGCTGCATTGAAATTTTTGATGGTTTTTTACTCCTCTCAACAGCCCAGACAAGTTTCTAAAAGGATGAGTTTGCAACTACTTTACTTTTGGAGAAAATTCAAAACATTCATTATTCAATAGGGCCCAAACTATCAAAAACCAGCGGTTTCAATGAACACACATTTCTTGGTAGAATCATGCAGGACTGAAATTTTTGATGTTTTTCTACTCCTCTCATGAGCCCAAACAAGTCTCTAAAAGCATGAGTTTGCAACTACTTTACTTTTGGAGAAAATTCAAAACATTCATTATTCAATAGGGCCCAAAATATCAAAAACCAGCGGTTTGAATGAACACACATGTCTTGGTAGAATCGTGCAGGACTGAAATTTTTTATTTTTTTCTACTCCTCTCATGAGCCCAAACAAGTCTCTAAAAGGATGAGTTTGCAACTACTTTACTTTTGGAGAAAATTCAAAACATTCATTATTCAATAGAGCCCAATAGGAAAAACCAGCGTTTTGAATGAAGAATCACATTTCTTGGTAGAATCATGCAGGATTGAAATTTTTGATGGTTTTTTACTCCTCTCAACAGCCCAAACAAGTTTCTAAAAGGATGAGTTTGCAACTACTTTACTTTTGGAGAAAATTCAAAACATTCACTATTCAATAGAGCCCAATAGCAAAAATCAGGTTTTGAATGAAGAATCACATTTCTTGGTAAAATCATGCAGGATTGAAAATTTTGATGGTTTTTTACTCCTCTCAAAAGCCCAAACAAGTTTCTAAAAAGATGAGTTTGCAACTACTTTACTTTTGGAGAAAATTCAAAACATTCATTATTCAATAGGGCCCAAACTATCAAAAACCAGCGGTTTCAATGAACACACATTTCTTGGTAGAATCATGCAGGACTGAAATTTTTGATGTTTTTCTACTCCTCTCATGAGCCCAAACAAGTCTCTAAAAGCATGAGTTTGCAACTACTTTACTTTTGGAGAAAATTCAAAACATTCATTATTCAATAGAGCCCAATAGCAAAAATCAGGTTTTGAATGAAGAATCACATTTCTTGGTTGAATCATGCAGGATTGAAATTTTTGATGGTTTTTTACTCCTCTCAACAGCCCAAACAAGTTTCTAAAAGGATGAGTTTGCAACTACTTTACTTTTGGAGAAAATTCAAAACATTCATTATTCAATAGGGCCCAAACTATCAAAAACCAGTGGTTTCAATTAACACACATTTCTTGGTAGAATCATGCAGGACTGAAATTTTTGATGTTTTTCTACTCCTCTCATGAGCCCAAACAAGTCTCTAAAAGCATGAGTTTGCAACTACTTTACTTTTGGAGAAAATTCAAAACATTCATTATTCAATAGAGCCCAATAGCAAAAATCAGGATTTGAATGAAGAATCACATTTATTGGTAAAATCATGCAGGATTGAAATTTTTGATGGTTTTTTACTCCTCTCAACAGCCCAAACAAGTTTCTAAAAGGATGAGTTTGCAACTACTTTACTTTTGGAGAAAATTCAAAACATTCATTATTCAATAGGGCCCAAACTATCAAAAACCAGCGGTTTCAATGAACACACATTTCTTGGTAGAATCATGCAGGACTGAAATTTTTGATGTTTTTCTACTCCTCTCATGAGCCCAAACAAGTCTCTAAAAGCATGAGTTTGCAACTACTTTACTTTTGGAGAAAATTCAAAACATTCATTATTCAATAGAGCCCAATAGCAAAAATCAGGTTTTGAATGAAGAATCACATTTCTTGGTAAAATCATGCAGGATTGAAATTTTTGATGGTTTTTTACTCCTCTCAACAGCCCAAACAAGTTTCTAAAAGGATGAGTTTGCAACTACTTTACTTTTGGAGAAAATTCAAAACATTCATTATTCAATAGGGCCCAAACTATCAAAAATCAGCGGTTTCAATGAACACACAATTCTTGGTAGAATCATGCAGGACTGAAATTTTTGATGTTTTTCTACTCCTCTCATGAGCCCAAACAAGTCTCTAAAAGCATGAGTTTGCAACTACTTTACTTTTGGAGAAAATTCAAAACATTCATTATTCAATAGAGCCCAATAGCAAAAATCAGGTTTTGAATGAAGAATCACATTTCTTGGTAAAATCATGCAGGATTGAAATTTTTGATGGTTTTTTACTCCTCTCAACAGCCCAAACAAGTTTCTAAAAGGATGAGTTTGCAACTACTTTACTTTTGGAGAAAATTCAAAACATTCATTATTCAATAGGGCCCAAACTATCAAAAACCAGCGGTTTCAATGAACACACATTTCTTGGTAGAATCATGCAGGACTGAAATTTTTGATGTTTTTCTACTCCTCTCATGAGCCCAAACAAGTCTCTAAAAGCATGAGTTTGCAACTACTTTACTTTTGGAGAAAATTCAAAACATTCATTATTCAATAGGGCCCAAAATATCAAAAACCAGCGGATTGAATGAACACACATTTCTTGGTAGAATCGTGCAGGACTGAAATTTTTGATTTTTTTCTACTCCTCTCATGAGCCCAAACAAGTCTCTAAAAGGATGAGTTTGCAACTACTTTACTTTTGGAGAAAATTCAAAACATTCATTATTCAATAGAGCCCAATAGCAAAAATCAGGTTTTGAATGAAGGTTCACATTTCTTGGTAGAATCATGCAGGATTGAAATTTTTGATGGTTTTTTACTCCTCTCAACAGCCCAAACAAGTTTCTAAAAGGATGAGTTTGCAACTACTTTACTTTTGGAGAAAATTCAAAACATTCATTATTCAATAGGGCCCAAACTATCAAAAACCAGCGGTTTCAATGAACACACATTTTTTGGTAGAATCATGCAGGACTGAAATTTTTGATGTTTTTCTACTCCTCTCATGAGCCCAAACAAGTCTCTAAAAGCATGAGTTTGCAACTACTTTACTTTTGGAAAAAATTCAAAACATTCATTATTCAATAGAGCCCAATTGCAAAAATCAGGTTTTGAATGAAGAATCACATTTCTTGGTAAAATCATGCAGGATTGAAATTTTTGATGGTTTTTTACTCCTCTCAACAGCCCAAACAAGTTTCTAAAAGGATGAGTTTGCAACTACTTTACTTTTGGAGAAAATTCAAAACATTCATTATTCAATACGGCCCAAACTATCAAAAACCAGCGGTTTCAATGAACACACATTTCTTGGTAGAATCATGCAGGACTGAAATTTTTGATGTTTTTCTACTCCTCTCATGAGCCCAAACAAGTCTCTAAAAGCATGAGTTTGCAACTACTTTACTTTTGGAGAAAATTCAAAACATTCATTATTCAATAGAGCCCAATAGCAAAAATCAGGTTTTGAATGAAGAATCACATTTCTTGGTAAAATCATGCAGGATTGAAATTTTTGATGGTTTTTTACTCCCCTCAACAGCCCAAACAAGTTTCTAAAAGTATGAGTTTGCAACTACTTTACTTTTGGAGAAAATTCAAAACATTCATTATTCAATAGGGCCCAAACTATCAAAAACCAGCGGTTTGAATGAACACACATTTCTTGGTAGAATCATGCAGGACTGAAATTTTTGATGTTTTTCTACTCCTCTCATGAGCCCAAACAAGTCTCTAAAAGCATGAGTTTGCAACTACTTTACTTTTGGAGAAAATTCAAAACATTCACTTTTCACTAGAGCCCAATAGCAAAAATCAGGTTTTGAATGAAGAATCACATTTCTTGGTAGAATCATGCTGCATTGAAATTTTTGATGGTTTTTTACTCCTCTCAACAGCCCAGACAAGTTTCTAAAAGGATGAGTTTGCAACTACTTTACTTTTGGAGAAAATTCAAAACATTCATTATTCAATAGGGCCCAAACTATCAAAAACCAGCGGTTTCAATGAACACACATTTCTTGGTAGAATCATGCAGGACTGAAATTTTTGATGTTTTTCTACTCCTCTCATGAGCCCAAACAAGTCTCTAAAAGCATGAGTTTGCAACTACTTTACTTTTGGAGAAAATTCAAAACATTCATTATTCAATAGGGCCCAAAATATCAAAAACCAGCGGTTTGAATGAACACACATGTCTTGGTAGAATCGTGCAGGACTGAAATTTTTTATTTTTTTCTACTCCTCTCATGAGCCCAAACAAGTCTCTAAAAGGATGAGTTTGCAACTACTTTACTTTTGGAGAAAATTCAAAACATTCATTATTCAATAGAGCCCAATAGGAAAAACCAGCGTTTTGAATGAAGAATCACATTTCTTGGTAGAATCATGCAGGATTGAAATTTTTGATGGTTTTTTACTCCTCTCAACAGCCCAAACAAGTTTCTAAAAGGATGAGTTTGCAACTACTTTACTTTTGGAGAAAATTCAAAACATTCACTATTCAATAGAGCCCAATAGCAAAAATCAGGTTTTGAATGAAGAATCACATTTCTTGGTAAAATCATGCAGGATTGAAATTTTTGATGGTTTTTTACTCCTCTCAAAAGCCCAAACAAGTTTCTAAAAAGATGAGTTTGCAACTACTTTACTTTTGGAGAAAATTCAAAACATTCATTATTCAATAGGGCCCAAACTATCAAAAACCAGCGGTTTCAATGAACACACATTTCTTGGTAGAATCATGCAGGACTGAAATTTTTGATGTTTTTCTACTCCTCTCATGAGCCCAAACAAGTCTCTAAAAGCATGAGTTTGCAACTACTTTACTTTTGGAGAAAATTCAAAACATTCATTATTCAATAGAGCCCAATAGCAAAAATCAGGTTTTGAATGAAGAATCACATTTCTTGGTAGAATCATGCAGGATTGAAATTTTTGATGGTTTTTTACTCCTCTCAACAGCCCAAACAAGTTTCTAAAAGGATGAGTTTGCAACTACTTTACTTTTGGAGAAAATTCAAAACATTCATTATTCAATAGGGCCCAAACTATCAAAAACCAGTGATTTCAATTAACACACATTTCTTGGTAGAATCATGCAGGACTGAAATTTTTGATGTTTTTCTACTCCTCTCATGAGACCAAACAAGTCTCTAAAAGCATGAGTTTGCAACTACTTTACTTTTGGAGAAAATTCAAAACATTCATTATTCAATAGAGCCCAATAGCAAAAATCAGGATTTGAATGAAGAATCACATTTATTGGTAAAATCATGCAGGATTGAAATTTTTGATGGTTTTTTACTCCTCTCAACAGCCCAAACAAGTTTCTAAAAGGATGAGTTTGCAACTACTTTACTTTTGGAGAAAATTCAAAACATTCATTATTCAATAGGGCCCAAACTATCAAAAACCAGCGGTTTCAATGAACACACATTTCTTGGTAGAATCATGCAGGACTGAAATTTTTGATGTTTTTCTACTCCTCTCATGAGCCCAAACAAGTCTCTAAAAGCATGAGTTTGCAACTACTTTACTTTTGGAGAAAATTCAAAACATTCATTATTCAATAGAGCCCAATAGCAAAAATCAGGTTTTGAATGAAGAATCACATTTCTTGGTAAAATCATGCAGGATTGAAATTTTTGATGGTTTTTTACTCCTCTCAACAGCCCAAACAAGTTTCTAAAAGGATGAGTTTGCAACTACTTTACTTTTGGAGAAAATTCAAAACATTCATTATTCAATAGGGCCCAAACTATCAAAAATCAGCGGTTTCAATGAACACACAATTCTTGGTAGAATCATGCAGGACTGAAATTTTTGATGTTTTTCTACTCCTCTCATGAGCCCAAACAAGTCTCTAAAAGCATGAGTTTGCAACTACTTTACTTTTGGAGAAAATTCAAAACATTCATTATTCAATAGAGCCCAATAGCAAAAATCAGGTTTTGAATGAAGAATCACATTTCTTGGTAAAATCATGCAGGATTGAAATTTTTGATGGTTTTTTACTCCTCTCAACAGCCCAAACAAGTTTCTAAAAGGATGAGTTTGCAACTACTTTACTTTTGGAGAAAATTCAAAACATTCATTATTCAATAGGGCCCAAACTATCAAAAACCAGCGGTTTCAATGAACACACATTTCTTGGTAGAATCATGCAGGACTGAAATTTTTGATGTTTTTCTACTCCTCTCATGAGCCCAAACAAGTCTCTAAAAGCATGAGTTTGCAACTACTTTACTTTTGGAGAAAATTCAAAACATTCATTATTCAATAGGGCCCAAAATATCAAAAACCAGCGGATTGAATGAACACACATTTCTTGGTAGAATCGTGCAGGACTGAAATTTTTGATTTTTTTCTACTCCTCTCATGAGCCCAAACAAGTCTCTAAAAGGATGAGTTTGCAACTACTTTACTTTTGGAGAAAATTCAAAACATTCATTATTCAATAGAGCCCAATAGCAAAAACCAGCGTTTTGAATGAAGAATCACATTTCTTGGTAGAATCATGCAGGATTGAAATTTTTGATGGTTTTTTACTCCTCTCAACAGCCCAAACAAGTTTCTAAAAGGATGAGTTTGCAACTACTTTACTTTTGGAGAAAATTCAAAACATTCATTATTCAATAGGGCCCAAACTATCAAAAACCAGCGGTTTCAATGAACACACATTTCTTGGTAGAATCATGCAGGACTGAAATTTTTGATGTTTTTCTACTCCTCTCATGAGCCCAAACAAGACTCTAAAAGCATGAGTTTGCAACTACTTTACTTTTGGAAAAAATTCAAAACATTCATTATTCAATAGAGCCCAATAGCAAAAATCAGGTTTTGAATGAAGAATCACATTTCTTGGTAAAATCATGCAGGATTGAAATTTTTGATGGTTTTTTACTCCTCTCAACAGCCCAAACAAGTTTCTAAAAGGATGAGTTTGCAACTACTTTACTTTTGGAGAAAATTCAAAACATTCATTATTCAATAGGGCCCAAACTATCAAAAACCAGCGGTTTGAAGGAACACACATTTCTTGGTAGAATCATGCAGGACTGAAATTTTTGATGTTTTTCTACTCCTCTCATGAGCCCAAACAAGTCTCTAAAAGCATGAGTTTGCAACTACTTTACTTTTGGAGAAAATTCAAAACATTCATTATTCAATAGAGCCCAATAGCAAAAATCAGGTTTTGAATGAAGAATCACATTTCTTGGTAAAATCATGCAGGATTGAAATTTTTGATGGTTTTTTACTCCTCTCAACAGCCCAAACAAGTTTCTAAAAGGATGAGTTTGCAACTACTTTACTTTTGGAGAAAATTCAAAACATTCATTATTCAATAGGGCCCAAACTATCAAAAACCAGCGGTTTCAATGAACACACATTTCTTGGTAGAATCATGCAGGACTGAAATTTTTGATGTTTTTCTACTCCTCTCATGAGCCCAAACAAGTCTCTAAAAGCATGAGTTTGCAACTACTTTACTTTTGGAGAAAATTCAAAACATTCATTATTCAATAGAGCCCAATAGCAAAAATCAGGCTTTGAATGAAGAATCACATTTCTTGGTAGAATCATGCAGGATTGAAATTTTTGATGGTTTTTTACTCCTCTCAACAGCCCAAACAAGTTTCTAAAAGGATGAGTTTGCAACTACTTTACTTTTGGAGAAAATTCAAAACATTCATTATTCAATAGGGCCCAAACTATCAAAAACCAGCGGTTTCAATGAACACACATTTCTTGGTAGAATCATGCAGGACTGAAATTTTTGATGTTTTTCTACTCCTCTCATGAGCCCAAACAAGTCTCTAAAAGCATGAGTTTGCAACTACTTTACTTTTGGAGAAAATTCAAAACATTCATTATTCAATAGAGCCCAATAGCAAAAATCAGGTTTTGAATGAAGAATCACATTTCTTGGTAAAATCATGCAGGATTGAAATTTTTGATGGTTTTTTACTCCTCTCAACAGCCCAAACAAGTTTCTAAAAGGATGAGTTTGCAACTACTTTACTTTTGGAGAAAATTCAAAACATTCATTATTCAATAGGGCCCAAACTATCAAAAATCAGCGGTTTCAATGAACACACAATTCTTGGTAGAATCATGCAGGACTGAAATTTTTGATGTTTTTCTACTCCTCTCATGAGCCCAAACAAGTCTCTAAAAGCATGAGTTTGCAACTACTTTACTTTTGGAGAAAATTCAAAACATTCATTATTCAATAGAGCCCAATAGCAAAAATCAGGTTTTGAATGAAGAATCACATTTCTTGGTAAAATCATGCAGGATTGAAATTTTTGATGGTTTTTTACTCCTCTCAACAGCCCAAACAAGTTTCTAAAAGGATGAGTTTGCAACTACTTTACTTTTGGAGAAAATTCAAAACATTCATTATTCAATAGGGCCCAAACTATCAAAAACCAGCGGTTTCAATGAACACACATTTCTTGGTAGAATCATGCAGGACTGAAATTTTTGATGTTTTTCTACTCCTCTCATGAGCCCAAACAAGTCTCTAAAAGCATGAGTTTGCAACTACTTTACTTTTGGAGAAAATTCAAAACATTCATTATTCAATAGGGCCCAAAATATCAAAAACCAGCGGATTGAATGAACACACATTTCTTGGTAGAATCGTGCAGGACTGAAATTTTTGATTTTTTTCTACTCCTCTCATGAGCCCAAACAAGTCTCTAAAAGGATGAGTTTGCAACTACTTTACTTTTGGAGAAAATTCAAAACATTCATTATTCAATAGAGCCCAATAGCAAAAACCAGCGTTTTGAATGAAGAATCACATTTCTTGGTAGAATCATGCAGGATTGAAATTTTTGATGGTTTTTTACTCCTCTCAACAGCCCAAACAAGTTTCTAAAAGGATGAGTTTGCAACTACTTTACTTTTGGAGAAAATTCAAAACATTCATTATTCAATAGGGCCCAAACTATCAAAAACCAGCGGTTTCAATGAACACACATTTCTTGGTAGAATCATGCAGGACTGAAATTTTTGATGTTTTTCTACTCCTCTCATGAGCCCAAACAAGACTCTAAAAGCATGAGTTTGCAACTACTTTACTTTTGGAAAAAATTCAAAACATTCATTATTCAATAGAGCCCAATAGCAAAAATCAGGTTTTGAATGAAGAATCACATTTCTTGGTAAAATCATGCAGGATTGAAATTTTTGATGGTTTTTTACTCCTCTCAACAGCCCAAACAAGTTTCTAAAAGGATGAGTTTGCAACTACTTTACTTTTGGAGAAAATTCAAAACATTCATTATTCAATAGGGCCCAAACTATCAAAAACCAGCGGTTTGAAGGAACACACATTTCTTGGTAGAATCATGCAGGACTGAAATTTTTGATGTTTTTCTACTCCTCTCATGAGCCCAAACAAGTCTCTAAAAGCATGAGTTTGCAACTACTTTACTTTTGGAGAAAATTCAAAACATTCATTATTCAATAGAGCCCAATAGCAAAAATCAGGTTTTGAATGAAGAATCACATTTCTTGGTAAAATCATGCAGGATTGAAATTTTTGATGGTTTTTTACTCCTCTCAACAGCCCAAACAAGTTTCTAAAAGGATGAGTTTGCAACTACTTTACTTTTGGAGAAAATTCAAAACATTCATTATTCAATAGGGCCCAAACTATCAAAAACCAGCGGTTTCAATGAACACACATTTCTTGGTAGAATCATGCAGGACTGAAATTTTTGATGTTTTTCTACTCCTCTCATGAGCCCAAACAAGTCTCTAAAAGCATGAGTTTGCAACTACTTTACTTTTGGAGAAAATTCAAAACATTCATTATTCAATAGAGCCCAATAGCAAAAATCAGGTTTTGAATGAAGAATCACATTTCTTGGTAGAATCATGCAGGATTGAAATTTTTGATGGTTTTTTACTCCTCTCAACAGCCCAAACAAGTTTCTAAAAGGATGAGTTTGCAACTACTTTACTTTTGGAGAAAATTCAAAACATTCATTATTCAATAGGGCCCAAACTATCAAAAACCAGTGGTTTCAATTAACACACATTTCTTGGTAGAATCATGCAGGACTGAAATTTTTGATGTTTTTCTACTCCTCTCATGAGCCCAAACAAGTCTCTAAAAGCATGAGTTTGCAACTACTTTACTTTTGGAGAAAATTCAAAACATTCACTATTCAATAGAGCCCAATAGCAAAAATCAGGTTTTGAATGAAGAATCACATTTCTTGGTAAAATCATGCAGGATTGAAATTTTTGATGGTTTTTTACTCCTCTCAAAAGCCCAAACAAGTTTCTAAAAAGATGAGTTTGCAACTACTTTACTTTTGGAGAAAATTCAAAACATTCATTATTCAATAAGGCCCAAACTATCAAAAACCAGCGGTTTCAATGAACACACATTTCTTGGTAGAATCATGCAGGACTGAAATTTTTGATGTTTTTCTACTCCTCTCATGAGCCCAAACACGTCTCTAAAAGCATGAGTTTGCAACTACTTTACTTTTGGAGAAAATTCAAAACATTCATTATTCAATAGGGCCCAAAATATCAAAAACCAGCGGTTTGAATGAACACACATTTCTTGGTAGAATCGTGCAGGACTGAAATTTTTGATTTTTTTCTACTCCTCTCATGAGCCCAAACAAGTCTCTAAAAGCATGAGTTTGCAACTACTTTACTTTTGGAGAAAATTCAAAACATTCATTATTCAATAGAGCCCAATAGCAAAAACCAGCGTTTTGAATGAAGAATCACATTTCTTGGTAGAATCATGCAGGATTGAAATTTTTGATGGTTTTTTACTCCTCTCAACAGCCCAAACAAGTTTCTAAAAGGATGAGTTTGCAACTACTTTACTTTTGGAGAAAATTCAAAACATTCATTATTCAATAGGGCCCAAACTATCAAAAACCAGCGGTTTCAATGAACACACATTTCTTGGTAGAATCATGCAGGACTGAAATTTTTGATGTTTTTCTACTCCTCTCATGAGCCCAAACAAGTCTCTAAAAGCATGAGTTTGCAACTACTTTACTTTTGGAGAAAATTCAAAACATTCATTATTCAATAGAGCCCAATAGCAAAAATCAGGTTTTGAATGAAGAATCACATTTCTTGGTAAAATCATGCAGGATTGAAATTTTTGATGGTTTTTTACTCCTCTCAACAGCCCAAACAAGTTTCTAAAAGGATGAGTTTGCAACTACTTTACTTTTGGAGAAAATTCAAAACATTCATTATTCAATAGGGCCCAAACTATCAAAAACCAGCGGTTTCAATGAACACACATTTCTTGGTAGAATCATGCAGGACTGAAATTTTTGATGTTTTTCTACTCCTCTCATGAGCCCAAACAAGTCTCTAAAAGCATGAGTTTGCAACTACTTTACTTTTGGAGAAAATTCAAAACATTCATTATTCAATAGAGCCCAATAGCAAAAATCAGGTTTTGAATGAAGAATCACATTTCTTGGTAAAATCATGCAGGATTGAAATTTTTGATGGTTTTTTACTCCTCTCAACAGCCCAAACAAGTTTCTAAAAGGATGAGTTTGCAACTACTTTACTTTTGGAGAAAATTCAAAACATTCATTATTCAATAGGGCCCAAACTATCAAAAACCAGCGGTTTCAATGAACACACATTTCTTGGTAGAATCATGCAGGACTGAAATTTTTGATGTTTTTCTACTCCTCTCATGAGCCCAAACAAGTCTCTAAAAGCATGAGTTTGCAACTACTTTACTTTTGGAGAAAATTCAAAACATTCATTATTCAATAGGGCCCAAAATATCAAAAACCAGCGGTTTGAATGAACACACATTTCTTGGTAGAATCGTGCAGGACTGAAATTTTAGATTTTTTTCTACTCCTCTCATGAGCCCAAACAAGTCTCTAAAAGGATGAGTTTGCAACTACTTTACTTTTGGAGAAAATTCAAAACATTCATTATTCAATAGAGCCCAATAGCAAAAACCAGCGTTTTGAATGAAGAATCACATTTCTTGGTAGAATCATGCAGGATTGAAATTTTTGATGGTTTTTTACTCCTCTCAACAGCCCAAACAAGTTTCTAAAAGGATGAGTTTGCAACTACTTTACTTTTGGAGAAAATTCAAAACATTCATTATTCAATAGGGCCCAAACTATCAAAAACCAGCGGTTTCAATGAACACACATTTCTTGGTAGAATCATGCAGGACTGAAATTTTTGATGTTTTTCTACTCCTCTCATGAGCCCAAACAAGTCTCTAAAAGCATGAGTTTGCAACTACTTTACTTTTGGAGAAAATTCAAAACATTCATTATTCAATAGAGCCCAATAGCAAAAATCAGGTTTTGAATGAAGAATCACATTTCTTGGTAAAATCATGCAGGATTGAAATTTTTGATGGTTTTTTACTCCTCTCAACAGCCCAAACAAGTTTCTAAAAGGATGAGTTTGCAACTACTTTACTTTTGGAGAAAATTCAAAACATTCATTATTCAATAGGGCCCAAACTATCAAAAACCAGCGGTTTCAATGAACACACAATTCTTGGTAGAATCATGCAGGACTGAAATTTTTGATGTTTTTCTACTCCTCTCATGAGCCCAAACAAGTCTCTAAAAGCATGAGTTTGCAACTACTTTACTTTTGGAGAAAATTCAAAACATTCATTATTCAATAGAGCCCAATAGCAAAAATCAGGTTTTGAATGAAGAATCACATTTCTTGGTAAAATCATGCAGGATTGAAATTTTTGATGGTTTTTTACTCCTCTCAACAGCCCAAACAAGTTTCTAAAAGGATGAGTTTGCAACTACTTTACTTTTGGAGAAAATTCAAAACATTCATTATTCAATAGGGCCCAAACTATCAAAAACCAGCGGTTTGAATGAACACACATTTCTTGGTAGAATCATGCAGGACTGAAATTTTTGATGTTTTTCTACTCCTCTCATGAGCCCAAACAAGTCTCTAAAAGCATGAGTTTGCAACTACTTTACTTTTGGAGAAAATTCAAAACATTCATTATTCAATAGAGCCCAATAGCAAAAATCAGGTTTTGAATGAAGAATCACATTTCTTGGTAAAATCATGCAGGATTGAAATTTTTGATGGTTTTTTACTCCTCTCAACAGCCCAAACAAGTTTCTAAAAGGATGAGTTTGCAACTACTTTACTTTTGGAGAAAATTCAAAACATTCATTATTCAATAGGGCCCAAACTATCAAAAACCAGCGGTTTCAATGAACACACATTTCTTGGTAGAATCATGCAGGACTGAAATTTTTGATGTTTTTCTACTCCTCTCATGAGCCCAAACAAGTCTCTAAAAGCATGAGTTTGCAACTACTTTACTTTTGGAGAAAATTCAAAACATTCATTATTCAATAGGGCCCAAACTATCAAAAACCAGCGGTTTCAATGAACACACATTTCTTGGTAGAATCATGCAGGACTGAAATTTTTGATGTTTTTCTACTCCTCTCATGAGCCCAAACAAGTCTCTAAAAGCATGAGTTTGCAACTACTTTACTTTTGGAGAAAATTCAAAACATTCATTATTCAATAGAGCCCAATAGCAAAAATCAGGTTTTGAATGAAGAATCACATTTCTTGGTAAAATCATGCAGGATTGAAATTTTTGATGGTTTTTTACTCCTCTCAACAGCCCAAACAAGTTTCTAAAAGGATGAGTTTGCAACTACTTTACTTTTGGAGAAAATTCAAAACATTCATTATTCAATAGGGCCCAAACTATCAAAAACCAGCGGTTTCAATGAACACACATTTCTTGGTAGAATCATGCAGGACTGAAATTTTTGATGTTTTTCTACTCCTCTCATGAGCCCAAACAAGTCTCTAAAAGCATGAGTTTGCAACTACTTTACTTTTGGAGAAAATTCAAAACATTCATTATTCAATAGAGCCCAATAGCAAAAATCAGGTTTTGAATGAAGAATCACATTTCTTGGTAAAATCATGCAGGATTGAAATTTTTGATGGTTTTTTACTCCTCTCAACAGCCCAAACAAGTTTCTAAAAGGATGAGTTTGCAACTACTTTACTTTTGGAGAAAATTCAAAACATTCATTATTCAATAGGGCCCAAAATATCAAAAACCAGCGGTTTGAATGAACACACATTTCTTGGTAGAATCATGCAGGACTGAAATTTTTGATGTTTTTCTACTCCTCTCATGAGCCCAAACAAGTCTCTAAAAGCATGAGTTTGCAACTACTTTACTATTGGAGAAAATTCAAAACATTCATTATTCAATAGAGCCCAATAGCAAAAATCAGGTTTTGAATGAAGAATCACATTTCTTGGTAAAATCATGCAGGATTGAAATTTTTGATGGTTTTTTACTCCTCTCAACAGCCCAAACAAGTTTCTAAAAGGATGAGTTTGCAACTACTTTACTTTTGGAGAAAATTCAAAACATTCATTATTCAATAGGGCCCAAACTATCAAAAACCAGCGGTTTCAATGAACACACAATTCTTGGTAGAATCATGCAGGACTGAAATTTTTGATGTTTTTCTACTCCTCTCATGAGCCCAAACAAGTCTCTAAAAGCATGAGTTTGCAACTACTTTACTTTTGGAGAAAATTCAAAACATTCATTATTCAATAGAGCCCAATAGCAAAAATCAGGTTTTGAATGAAGAATCACATTTCTTGGTAAAATCATGCAGGATTGAAATTTTTGATGGTTTTTTACTCCTCTCAACAGCCCAAACAAGTTTCTAAAAGGATGAGTTTGCAACTACTTTACTTTTGGAGAAAATTCAAAACATTCATTATTCAATAGGGCCCAAACTATCAAAAACCAGCGGTTTCAATGAACACACATTTCTTGGTAGAATCATGCAGGACTGAAATTTTTGATGTTTTTCTACTCCTCTCATGAGCCCAAACAAGTCTCTAAAAGCATGAGTTTGCAACTACTTTACTTTTGGAGAAAATTCAAAACATTCATTATTCAATAGAGCCCAATAGCAAAAATCAGGTTTTGAATGAAGAATCACATTTCTTGGTAAAATCATGCAGGATTGAAATTTTTGATGGTTTTTTACTCCTCTCAACAGCCCAAACAAGTTTCTAAAAGGATGAGTTTGCAACTACTTTACTTTTGGAGAAAATTCAAAACATTCATTATTCAATAGGGCCCAAACTATCAAAAACCAGCGGTTTCAATGAACACACATTTCTTGGTAGAATCATGCAGGACTGAAATTTTTGATGTTTTTCTACTCCTCTCATGAGCCCAAACAAGTCTCTAAAAGCATGAGTTTGCAACTACTTTACTTTTGGAGAAAATTCAAAACATTCATTATTCAATAGGGCCCAAAATATCAAAAACCAGCGGTTTGAATGAACACACATTTCTTGGTAGAATCGTGCAGGACTGAAATTTTAGATTTTTTTCTACTCCTCTCATGAGCCCAAACAAGTCTCTAAAAGGATGAGTTTGCAACTACTTTACTTTTGGAGAAAATTCAAAACATTCATTATTCAATAGAGCCCAATAGCAAAAACCAGCGTTTTGAATGAAGAATCACATTTCTTGGTAGAATCATGCAGGATTGAAATTTTTGATGGTTTTTTACTCCTCTCAACAGCCCAAACAAGTTTCTAAAAGGATGAGTTTGCAACTACTTTACTTTTGGAGAAAATTCAAAACATTCATTATTCAATAGGGCCCAAACTATCAAAAACCAGCGGTTTCAATGAACACACATTTCTTGGTAGAATCATGCAGGACTGAAATTTTTGATGTTTTTCTACTCCTCTCATGAGCCCAAACAAGTCTCTAAAAGCATGAGTTTGCAACTACTTTACTTTTGGAGAAAATTCAAAACATTCATTATTCAATAGAGCCCAATAGCAAAAATCAGGTTTTGAATGAAGAATCACATTTCTTGGTAAAATCATGCAGGATTGAAATTTTTGATGGTTTTTTACTCCTCTCAACAGCCCAAACAAGTTTCTAAAAGGATGAGTTTGCAACTACTTTACTTTTGGAGAAAATTCAAAACATTCATTATTCAATAGGGCCCAAACTATCAAAAACCAGCGGTTTCAATGAACACACATTTCTTGGTAGAATCATGCAGGACTGAAATTTTTGATGTTTTTCTACTCCTCTCATGAGCCCAAACAAGACTCTAAAAGCATGAGTTTGCAACTACTTTACTTTTGGAGAAAATTCAAAACATTCATTATTCAATAGAGCCCAATAGCAAAAATCAGGTTTTGAATGAAGAATCACATTTCTTGGTAAAATCATGCAGGATTGAAATTTTTGATGGTTTTTTACTCCTCTCAACAGCCCAAACAAGTTTCTAAAAGGATGAGTTTGCAACTACTTTACTTTTGGAGAAAATTCAAAACATTCATTATTCAATAGGGCCCAAAATATCAAAAACCAGCGGTTTGAATGAACACACATTTCTTGGTAGAATCATGCAGGACTGAAATTTTTGATGTTTTTCTACTCCTCTCATGAGCCCAAACAAGTCTCTAAAAGCATGAGTTTGCAACTACTTTACTATTGGAGAAAATTCAAAACATTCATTATTCAATAAAGCCCAATAGCAAAAATCAGGTTTTGAATGAAGAATCACATTTCTTGGTAAAATCATGCAGGATTGAAATTTTTGATGGTTTTTTACTCCTCTCAACAGCCCAAACAAGTTTCTAAAAGGATGAGTTTGCAACTACTTTACTTTTGGAGAAAATTCAAAACATTCATTATTCAATAGGGCCCAAAATATCAAAAACCAGCGGTTTGAATGAACACACATTTCTTGGTAGAATCGTGCAGGACTGAAATTTTTGATTTTTTTCTACTCCTCTCATGAGCCCAAACAAGTCTCTAAAAGGATGAGTTTGCAACTACTTTACTTTTGGAGAAAATTCAAAACATTCACTATTCAATAGAGCCCAATAGCAAAAATCAGGTTTTGAATGAAGAATCACATTTCTTGGTAAAATCATGCAGGATTGAAATTTTTGATGGTTTTTTACTCCTCTCAAAAGCCCAAACAAGTTTCTAAAAAGATGAGTTTGCAACTACTTTACTTTTGGAGAAAATTCAAAACATTCATTATTCAATAGGGCCCAAACTATCAAAAACCAGCGGTTTCAATGAACACACATTTCTTGGTAGAATCATGCAGGACTGAAATTTTTGATGTTTTTCTACTCCTCTCATGAGCCCAAACAAGTCTCTAAAAGCATGAGTTTGCAACTACTTTACTTTTGGAGAAAATTCAAAACATTCATTATTCAATAGGGCCCAAAATATCAAAAACCAGCGGTTTGAATGAACACACATGTCTTGGTAGAATCGTGCAGGACTGAAATTTTTTATTTTTTTCTACTCCTCTCATGAGCCCAAACAAGTCTCTAAAAGGATGAGTTTGCAACTACTTTACTTTTGGAGAAAATTCAAAACATTCATTATTCAATAGAGCCCAATAGGAAAAACCAGCGTTTTGAATGAAGAATCACATTTCTTGGTAGAATCATGCAGGATTGAAATTTTTGATGGTTTTTTACTCCTCTCAACAGCCCAAACAAGTTTCTAAAAGGATGAGTTTGCAACTACTTTACTTTTGGAGAAAATTCAAAACATTCACTATTCAATAGAGCCCAATAGCAAAAATCAGGTTTTGAATGAAGAATCACATTTCTTGGTAAAATCATGCAGGATTGAAATTTTTGATGGTTTTTTACTCCTCTCAAAAGCCCAAACAAGTTTCTAAAAAGATGAGTTTGCAACTACTTTACTTTTGGAGAAAATTCAAAACATTCATTATTCAATAGGGCCCAAACTATCAAAAACCAGCGGTTTCAATGAACACACATTTCTTGGTAGAATCATGCAGGACTGAAATTTTTGATGTTTTTCTACTCCTCTCATGAGCCCAAACAAGTCTCTAAAAGCATGAGTTTGCAACTACTTTACTTTTGGAGAAAATTCAAAACATTCATTATTCAATAGAGCCCAATAGCAAAAATCAGGTTTTGAATGAAGAATCACATTTCTTGGTAGAATCATGCAGGATTGAAATTTTTGATGGTTTTTTACTCCTCTCAACAGCCCAAACAAGTTTCTAAAAGGATGAGTTTGCAACTACTTTACTTTTGGAGAAAATTCAAAACATTCATTATTCAATAGGGCCCAAACTATCAAAAACCAGTGGTTTCAATTAACACACATTTCTTGGTAGAATCATGCAGGACTGAAATTTTTGATGTTTTTCTACTCCTCTCATGAGCCCAAACAAGTCTCTAAAAGCATGAGTTTGCAACTACTTTACTTTTGGAGAAAATTCAAAACATTCATTATTCAATAGAGCCCAATAGCAAAAATCAGGATTTGAATGAAGAATCACATTTATTGGTAAAATCATGCAGGATTGAAATTTTTGATGGTTTTTTACTCCTCTCAACAGCCCAAACAAGTTTCTAAAAGGATGAGTTTGCAACTACTTTACTTTTGGAGAAAATTCAAAACATTCATTATTCAATAGGGCCCAAACTATCAAAAACCAGCGGTTTCAATGAACACACATTTCTTGGTAGAATCATGCAGGACTGAAATTTTTGATGTTTTTCTACTCCTCTCATGAGCCCAAACAAGTCTCTAAAAGCATGAGTTTGCAACTACTTTACTTTTGGAGAAAATTCAAAACATTCATTATTCAATAGAGCCCAATAGCAAAAATCAGGTTTTGAATGAAGAATCACATTTCTTGGTAAAATCATGCAGGATTGAAATTTTTGATGGTTTTTTACTCCTCTCAACAGCCCAAACAAGTTTCTAAAAGGATGAGTTTGCAACTACTTTACTTTTGGAGAAAATTCAAAACATTCATTATTCAATAGGGCCCAAACTATCAAAAATCAGCGGTTTCAATGAACACACAATTCTTGGTAGAATCATGCAGGACTGAAATTTTTGATGTTTTTCTACTCCTCTCATGAGCCCAAACAAGTCTCTAAAAGCATGAGTTTGCAACTACTTTACTTTTGGAGAAAATTCAAAACATTCATTATTCAATAGAGCCCAATAGCAAAAATCAGGTTTTGAATGAAGAATCACATTTCTTGGTAAAATCATGCAGGATTGAAATTTTTGATGGTTTTTTACTCCTCTCAACAGCCCAAACAAGTTTCTAAAAGGATGAGTTTGCAACTACTTTACTTTTGGAGAAAATTCAAAACATTCATTATTCAATAGGGCCCAAACTATCAAAAACCAGCGGTTTCAATGAACACACATTTCTTGGTAGAATCATGCAGGACTGAAATTTTTGATGTTTTTCTACTCCTCTCATGAGCCCAAACAAGTCTCTAAAAGCATGAGTTTGCAACTACTTTACTTTTGGAGAAAATTCAAAACATTCATTATTCAATAGGGCCCAAAATATCAAAAACCAGCGGATTGAAGGAACACACATTTCTTGGTAGAATCGTGCAGGAGTGAAATTTTTGATTTTTTTCTACTCCTCTCATGAGCCCAAACAAGTCTCTAAAAGGATGAGTTTGCAACTACTTTACTTTTGGAGAAAATTCAAAACATTCATTATTCAATAGAGCCCAATAGCAAAAACCAGCGTTTTGAATGAAGAATCACATTTCTTGGTAGAATCATGCAGGATTGAAATTTTTGATGGTTTTTTACTCCTCTCAACAGCCCAAACAAGTTTCTAAAAGGATGAGTTTGCAACTACTTTACTTTTGGAGAAAATTCAAAACATTCATTATTCAATAGGGCCCAAACTATCAAAAACCAGCGGTTTCAATGAACACACATTTCTTGGTAGAATCATGCAGGACTGAAATTTTTGATGTTTTTCTACTCCTCTCATGAGCCCAAACAAGACTCTAAAAGCATGAGT
The DNA here is from genome assembly GCF_039654945.1 of Dendrobates tinctorius. Classification (NCBI taxonomy): domain Eukaryota; kingdom Metazoa; phylum Chordata; class Amphibia; order Anura; family Dendrobatidae; genus Dendrobates; species Dendrobates tinctorius. The sequence goes on from NW_027361713.1 coordinate 23,776,792, forward strand.
TTGCAACTACTTTACTTTTGGAAAAAATTCAAAACATTCATTATTCAATAGAGCCCAATAGCAAAAATCAGGTTTTGAATGAAGAATCACATTTCTTGGTAAAATCATGCAGGATTGAAATTTTTGATGGTTTTTTACTACTCTCAACAGCCCAAACAAGTTTCTAAAAGGATGAGTTTGCAACTACTTTACTTTTGGAGAAAATTCAAAACATTCATTATTCAATAGGGCCCAAACTATCAAAAACCAGCGGTTTGAAGGAACACACATTTCTTGGTAGAATCATGCAGGACTGAAATTTTTGATGTTTTTCTACTCCTCTCATGAGCCCAAACAAGTCTCTAAAAGCATGAGTTTGCAACTACTTTACTTTTGGAGAAAATTCAAAACATTCATTATTCAATAGAGCCCAATAGCAAAAATCAGGTTTTGAATGAAGAATCACATTTCTTGGTAAAATCATGCAGGATTGAAATTTTTGATGGTTTTTTACTCCTCTCAACAGCCCAAACAAGTTTCTAAAAGGATGAGTTTGCAACTACTTTACTTTTGGAGAAAATTCAAAACATTCATTATTCAATAGGGCCCAAACTATCAAAAAACAGCGGTTTCAATGAACACACATTTCTTGGTAGAATCATGCAGGACTGAAATTTTTGATGTTTTTCTACTCCTCTCATGAGCCCAAACAAGTCTCTAAAAGCATGAGTTTGCAACTACTTTACTTTTGGAGAAAATTCAAAACATTCATTATTCAAAAGAGCCCAATAGCAAAAATCAGGCTTTGAATGAAGAATCACATTTCTTGGTAGAATCATGCAGGATTGAAATTTTTGATGGTTTTTTACTCCTCTCAACAGCCCAAACAAGTTTCTAAAAGGATGAGTTTGCAACTACTTTACTTTTGGAGAAAATTCAAAACATTCATTATTCAATAGGGCCCAAACTATCAAAAACCAGCGGTTTCAATGAACACACATTTCTTGGTAGAATCATGCAGGACTGAAATTTTTGATGTTTTTCTACTCCTCTCATGAGCCCAAACAAGTCTCTAAAAGCATGAGTTTGCAACTACTTTACTTTTGGAGAAAATTCAAAACATTCATTATTCAATAGAGCCCAATAGCAAAAATCAGGTTTTGAATGAAGAATCACATTTCTTGGTAAAATCATGCAGGATTGAAATTTTTGATGGTTTTTTACTCCTCTCAACAGCCCAAACAAGTTTCTAAAAGGATGAGTTTGCAACTACTTTACTTTTGGAGAAAATTCAAAACATTCATTATTCAATAGGGCCCAAACTATCAAAAATCAGCGGTTTCAATGAACACACAATTCTTGGTAGAATCATGCAGGACTGAAATTTTTGATGTTTTTCTACTCCTCTCATGAGCCCAAACAAGTCTCTAAAAGCATGAGTTTGCAACTACTTTACTTTTGGAGAAAATTCAAAACATTCATTATTCAATAGAGCCCAATAGCAAAAATCAGGTTTTGAATGAAGAATCACATTTCTTGGTAAAATCATGCAGGATTGAAATTTTTGATGGTTTTTTACTCCTCTCAACAGCCCAAACAAGTTTCTAAAAGGATGAGTTTGCAACTACTTTACTTTTGGAGAAAATTCAAAACATTCATTATTCAATAGGGCCCAAACTATCAAAAACCAGCGGTTTCAATGAACACACATTTCTTGGTAGAATCATGCAGGACTGAAATTTTTGATGTTTTTCTACTCCTCTCATGAGCCCAAACAAGTCTCTAAAAGCATGAGTTTGCAACTACTTTACTTTTGGAGAAAATTCAAAACATTCATTATTCAATAGGGCCCAAAATATCAAAAACCAGCGGATTGAATGAACACACATTTCTTGGTAGAATCGTGCAGGACTGAAATTTTTGATTTTTTTCTACTCCTCTCATGAGCCCAAACAAGTCTCTAAAAGGATGAGTTTGCAACTACTTTACTTTTGGAGAAAATTCAAAACATTCATTATTCAATAGAGCCCAATAGCAAAAACCAGCGTTTTGAATGAAGAATCACATTTCTTGGTAGAATCATGCAGGATTGAAATTTTTGATGGTTTTTTACTCCTCTCAACAGCCCAAACAAGTTTCTAAAAGGATGAGTTTGCAACTACTTTACTTTTGGAGAAAATTCAAAACATTCATTATTCAATAGGGCCCAAACTATCAAAAACCAGCGGTTTCAATGAACACACATTTCTTGGTAGAATCATGCAGGACTGAAATTTTTGATGTTTTTCTACTCCTCTCATGAGCCCAAACAAGACTCTAAAAGCATGAGTTTGCAACTACTTTACTTTTGGAAAAAATTCAAAACATTCATTATTCAATAGAGCCCAATAGCAAAAATCAGGTTTTGAATGAAGAATCACATTTATTGGTAAAATCATGCAGGATTGAAATTTTTGATGGTTTTTTACTCCTCTCAACAGCCCAAACAAGTTTCTAAAAGGATGAGTTTGCAACTACTTTACTTTTGGAGAAAATTCAAAACATTCATTATTCAATAGGGCCCAAACTATCAAAAACCAGCGGTTTCAATGAACACACATTTCTTGGTAGAATCATGCAGGACTGAAATTTTTGATGTTTTTCTACTCCTCTCATGAGCCCAAACAAGTCTCTAAAAGCATGAGTTTGCAACTACTTTACTTTTGGAGAAAATTCAAAACATTCATTATTCAATAGAGCCCAATAGCAAAAATCAGGTTTTGAATGAAGAATCACATTTCTTGGTAAAATCATGCAGGATTGAAATTTTTGATGGTTTTTTACTCCTCTCAACAGCCCAAACAAGTTTCTAAAAGGATGAGTTTGCAACTACTTTACTTTTGGAGAAAATTCAAAACATTCATTATTCAATAGGGCCCAAACTATCAAAAACCAGCGGTTTCAATGAACACACATTTCTTGGTAGAATCATGCAGGACTGAAATTTTTGATGTTTTTCTACTCCTCTCATGAGCCCAAACAAGTCTCTAAAAGCATGAGTTTGCAACTACTTTACTTTTGGAGAAAATTCAAAACATTCATTATTCAATAGAGCCCAATAGCAAAAATCAGGTTTTGAATGAAGAATCACATTTCTTGGTAAAATCATGCAGGATTGAAATTTTTGATGGTTTTTTACTCCTCTCAACAGCCCAAACAAGTTTCTAAAAGGATGAGTTTGCAACTACTTTACTTTTGGAGAAAATTCAAAACATTCATTATTCAATAGGGCCCAAACTATCAAAAACCAGCGGTTTCAATGAACACACATTTCTTGGTAGAATCATGCAGGACTGAAATTTTTGATGTTTTTCTACTCCTCTCATGAGCCCAAACAAGTCTCTAAAAGCATGAGTTTGCAACTACTTTACTTTTGGAGAAAATTCAAAACATTCATTATTCAATAGAGCCCAATAGCAAAAATCAGGTTTTGAATGAAGAATCACATTTCTTGGTAAAATCATGCAGGATTGAAATTTTTGATGGTTTTTTACTCCTCTCAACAGCCCAAACAAGTTTCTAAAAGGATGAGTTTGCAACTACTTTACTTTTGGAGAAAATTCAAAACATTCATTATTCAATAGGGCCCAAAATATCAAAAACCAGCGGTTTGAATGAACACACATTTCTTGGTAGAATCATGCAGGACTGAAATTTTTGATGTTTTTCTACTCCTCTCATTAGCCCAAACAAGTCTCTAAAAGCATGAGTTTGCAACTACTTTACTTTTGGAGAAAATTCAAAACATTCATTATTCAATAGAGACCAATAGCAAAAATCAGGTTTTGAATGAAGAATCACATTTCTTGGTAAAATCATGCAGGATTGAAATTTTTGATGGTTTTTTACTCCTCTCAACAGCCCAAACAAGTTTCTAAAAGGATGAGTTTGCAACTACTTTACTTTTGGAGAAAATTCAAAACATTCATTATTCAATAGGGCCCAAAATATCAAAAACCAGCGGTTTGAATGAACACACATTTCTTGGTAGAATCGTGCAGGACTGAAATTTTTGATTTTTTTCTACTCCTCTCATGAGCCCAAACAAGTCTCTAAAAGGATGAGTTTGCAACTACTTTACTTTTGGAGAAAATTCAAAACATTCATTATTCAATAGAGCCCAATAGCAAAAATCAGGTTTTGAATGAAGAATCACATTTCTTGGTAGAATCATGCAGGATTGAAATTTTTGATGGTTTTTTACTCCTCTCAACAGCCCAAACAAGTTTCTAAAAGGATGAGTTTGCAACTACTTTACTTTTGGAGAAAATTCAAAACATTCATTATTCAATAGGGCCCAAACTATCAAAAACCAGCGGTTTCAATGAACACACATTTCTTGGTAGAATCATGCAGGACTGAAATTTTTGATGTTTTTCTACTCCTCTCATGAGCCCAAACAAGTCTCTAAAAGCATGAGTTTGCAACTACTTTACTTTTGGAGAAAATTCAAAACATTCACTATTCAATAGAGCCCAATAGCAAAAATCAGGTTTTGAATGAAGAATCACATTTCTTGGTAAAATCATGCAGGATTGAAATTTTTGATGGTTTTTTACTCCTCTCAAAAGCCCAAACAAGTTTCTAAAAAGATGAGTTTGCAACTACTTTACTTTTGGAGAAAATTCAAAACATTCATTATTCAATAATGCCCAAACTATCAAAAACCAGCGGTTTCAATGAACACACATTTCTTGGTAGAATCATGCAGGACTGAAATTTTTGATGTTTTTCTACTCCTCTCATGAGCCCAAACAAGTCTCTAAAAGCATGAGTTTGCAACTACTTTACTTTTGGAGAAAATTCAAAACATTCATTATTCAATAGGGCCCAAAATATCAAAAACCAGCGGTTTGAATGAACACACATTTCTTGGTAGAATCGTGCAGGACTGAAATTTTTGATTTTTTTCTACTCCTCTCATGAGCCCAAACAAGTCTCTAAAAGCATGAGTTTGCAACTACTTTACTTTTGGAGAAAATTCAAAACATTCATTATTCAATAGAGCCCAATAGCAAAAACCAGCGTTTTGAATGAAGAATCACATTTCTTGGTAGAATCATGCAGGATTGAAATTTTTGATGGTTTTTTACTCCTCTCAACAGCCCAAACAAGTTTCTAAAAGGATGAGTTTGCAACTACTTTACTTTTGGAGAAAATTCAAAACATTCATTATTCAATAGGGCCCAAACTATCAAAAACCAGCGGTTTGAATGAACACACATTTCTTGGTAGAATCATGCAGGACTGAAATTTTTGATGTTTTTCTACTCCTCTCATGAGCCCAAACAAGTCTCTAAAAGCATGAGTTTGCAACTACTTTACTTTTGGAGAAAATTCAAAACATTCATTATTCAATAGAGCCCAATAGCAAAAATCAGGTTTTGAATGAAGAATCACATTTCTTGGTAAAATCATGCAGGATTGAAATTTTTGATGGTTTTTTACTCCTCTCAACAGCCCAAACAAGTTTCTAAAAGGATGAGTTTGCAACTACTTTACTTTTGGAGAAAATTCAAAACATTCATTATTCAATAGGGCCCAAACTATCAAAAACCAGCGGTTTCAATGAACACACATTTCTTGGTAGAATCATGCAGGACTGAAATTTTTGATGTTTTTCTACTCCTCTCATGAGCCCAAACAAGTCTCTAAAAGCATGAGTTTGCAACTACTTTACTTTTGGAGAAAATTCAAAACATTCATTATTCAAAAGAGCCCAATAGCAAAAATCAGGCTTTGAATGAAGAATCACATTTCTTGGTAGAATCATGCAGGATTGAAATTTTTGATGGTTTTTTACTCCTCTCAACAGCCCAAACAAGTTTCTAAAAGGATGAGTTTGCAACTACTTTACTTTTGGAGAAAATTCAAAACATTCATTATTCAATAGGGCCCAAACTATCAAAAACCAGCGGTTTCAATGAACACACATTTCTTGGTAGAATCATGCAGGACTGAAATTTTTGATGTTTTTCTACTCCTCTCATGAGCCCAAACAAGTCTCTAAAAGCATGAGTTTGCAACTACTTTACTTTTGGAGAAAATTCAAAACATTCATTATTCAATAGAGCCCAATAGCAAAAATCAGGTTTTGAATGAAGAATCACATTTCTTGGTAAAATCATGCAGGATTGAAATTTTTGATGGTTTTTTACTCCTCTCAACAGCCCAAACAAGTTTCTAAAAGGATGAGTTTGCAACTACTTTACTTTTGGAGAAAATTCAAAACATTCATTATTCAATAGGGCCCAAACTATCAAAAATCAGCGGTTTCAATGAACACACAATTCTTGGTAGAATCATGCAGGACTGAAATTTTTGATGTTTTTCTACTCCTCTCATGAGCCCAAACAAGTCTCTAAAAGCATGAGTTTGCAACTACTTTACTTTTGGAGAAAATTCAAAACATTCATTATTCAATAGAGCCCAATAGCAAAAATCAGGTTTTGAATGAAGAATCACATTTCTTGGTAAAATCATGCAGGATTGAAATTTTTGATGGTTTTTTACTCCTCTCAACAGCCCAAACAAGTTTCTAAAAGGATGAGTTTGCAACTACTTTACTTTTGGAGAAAATTCAAAACATTCATTATTCAATAGGGCCCAAACTATCAAAAACCAGCGGTTTCAATGAACACACATTTCTTGGTAGAATCATGCAGGACTGAAATTTTTGATGTTTTTCTACTCCTCTCATGAGCCCAAACAAGTCTCTAAAAGCATGAGTTTGCAACTACTTTACTTTTGGAGAAAATTCAAAACATTCATTATTCAATAGGGCCCAAAATATCAAAAACCAGCGGATTGAATGAACACACATTTCTTGGTAGAATCGTGCAGGACTGAAATTTTTGATTTTTTTCTACTCCTCTCATGAGCCCAAACAAGTCTCTAAAAGGATGAGTTTGCAACTACTTTACTTTTGGAGAAAATTCAAAACATTCATTATTCAATAGAGCCCAATAGCAAAAACCAGCGTTTTGAATGAAGAATCACATTTCTTGGTAGAATCATGCAGGATTGAAATTTTTGATGGTTTTTTACTCCTCTCAACAGCCCAAACAAGTTTCTAAAAGGATGAGTTTGCAACTACTTTACTTTTGGAGAAAATTCAAAACATTCATTATTCAATAGGGCCCAAACTATCAAAAACCAGCGGTTTCAATGAACACACATTTCTTGGTAGAATCATGCAGGACTGAAATTTTTGATGTTTTTCTACTCCTCTCATGAGCCCAAACAAGACTCTAAAAGCATGAGTTTGCAACTACTTTACTTTTGGAAAAAATTCAAAACATTCATTATTCAATAGAGCCCAATAGCAAAAATCAGGTTTTGAATGAAGAATCACATTTATTGGTAAAATCATGCAGGATTGAAATTTTTGATGGTTTTTTACTCCTCTCAACAGCCCAAACAAGTTTATAAAAGGATGAGTTTGCAACTACTTTACTTTTGGAGAAAATTCAAAACATTCATTATTCAATAGGGCCCAAACTATCAAAAACCAGCGGTTTCAATGAACACACATTTCTTGGTAGAATCATGCAGGACTGAAATTTTTGATGTTTTTCTACTCCTCTCATGAGCCCAAACAAGTCTCTAAAAGCATGAGTTTGCAACTACTTTACTTTTGGAGAAAATTCAAAACATTCATTATTCAATAGAGCCCAATAGCAAAAATCAGGTTTTGAATGAAGAATCACATTTCTTGGTAAAATCATGCAGGATTGAAATTTTTGATGGTTTTTTACTCCTCTCAACAGCCCAAACAAGTTTCTAAAAGGATGAGTTTGCAACTACTTTACTTTTGGAGAAAATTCAAAACATTCATTATTCAATAGGGCCCAAACTATCAAAAACCAGCGGTTTCAATGAACACACATTTCTTGGTAGAATCATGCAGGACTGAAATTTTTGATGTTTTTCTACTCCTCTCATGAGCCCAAACAAGTCTCTAAAAGCATGAGTTTGCAACTACTTTACTTTTGGAGAAAATTCAAAACATTCATTATTCAATAGAGCCCAATAGCAAAAATCAGGTTTTGAATGAAGAATCACATTTCTTGGTAAAATCATGCAGGATTGAAATTTTTGATGGTTTTTTACTCCTCTCAACAGCCCAAACAAGTTTCTAAAAGGATGAGTTTGCAACTACTTTACTTTTGGAGAAAATTCAAAACATTCATTATTCAATAGGGCCCAAACTATCAAAAACCAGCGGTTTCAATGAACACACATTTCTTGGTAGAATCATGCAGGACTGAAATTTTTGATGTTTTTCTACTCCTCTCATGAGCCCAAACAAGTCTCTAAAAGCATGAGTTTGCAACTACTTTACTTTTGGAGAAAATTCAAAACATTCATTATTCAATAGAGCCCAATAGCAAAAATCAGGTTTTGAATGAAGAATCACATTTCTTGGTAAAATCATGCAGGATTGAAATTTTTGATGGTTTTTTACTCCTCTCAACAGCCCAAACAAGTTTCTAAAAGGATGAGTTTGCAACTACTTTACTTTTGGAGAAAATTCAAAACATTCATTATTCAATAGGGCCCAAAATATCAAAAACCAGCGGTTTGAATGAACACACATTTCTTGGTAGAATCATGCAGGACTGAAATTTTTGATGTTTTTCTACTCCTCTCATTAGCCCAAACAAGTCTCTAAAAGCATGAGTTTGCAACTACTTTACTTTTGGAGAAAATTCAAAACATTCATTATTCAATAGAGACCAATAGCAAAAATCAGGTTTTGAATGAAGAATCACATTTCTTGGTAAAATCATGCAGGATTGAAATTTTTGATGGTTTTTTACTCCTCTCAACAGCCCAAACAAGTTTCTAAAAGGATGAGTTTGCAACTACTTTACTTTTGGAGAAAATTCAAAACATTCATTATTCAATAGGGCCCAAAATATCAAAAACCAGCGGTTTGAATGAACACACATTTCTTGGTAGAATCGTGCAGGACTGAAATTTTTGATTTTTTTCTACTCCTCTCATGAGCCCAAACAAGTCTCTAAAAGGATGAGTTTGCAACTACTTTACTTTTGGAGAAAATTCAAAACATTCATTATTCAATAGAGCCCAATAGCAAAAATCAGGTTTTGAATGAAGAATCACATTTCTTGGTAGAATCATGCAGGATTGAAATTTTTGATGGTTTTTTACTCCTCTCAACAGCCCAAACAAGTTTCTAAAAGGATGAGTTTGCAACTACTTTACTTTTGGAGAAAATTCAAAACATTCATTATTCAATAGGGCCCAAACTATCAAAAACCAGCGGTTTCAATGAACACACATTTCTTGGTAGAATCATGCAGGACTGAAATTTTTGATGTTTTTCTACTCCTCTCATGAGCCCAAACAAGTCTCTAAAAGCATGAGTTTGCAACTACTTTACTTTTGGAGAAAATTCAAAACATTCACTATTCAATAGAGCCCAATAGCAAAAATCAGGTTTTGAATGAAGAATCACATTTCTTGGTAAAATCATGCAGGATTGAAATTTTTGATGGTTTTTTACTCCTCTCAAAAGCCCAAACAAGTTTCTAAAAAGATGAGTTTGCAACTACTTTACTTTTGGAGAAAATTCAAAACATTCATTATTCAATAATGCCCAAACTATCAAAAACCAGCGGTTTCAATGAACACACATTTCTTGGTAGAATCATGCAGGACTGAAATTTTTGATGTTTTTCTACTCCTCTCATGAGCCCAAACAAGTCTCTAAAAGCATGAGTTTGCAACTACTTTACTTTTGGAGAAAATTCAAAACATTCATTATTCAATAGGGCCCAAAATATCAAAAACCAGCGGTTTGAATGAACACACATTTCTTGGTAGAATCGTGCAGGACTGAAATTTTTGATTTTTTTCTACTCCTCTCATGAGCCCAAACAAGTCTCTAAAAGCATGAGTTTGCAACTACTTTACTTTTGGAGAAAATTCAAAACATTCATTATTCAATAGAGCCCAATAGCAAAAACCAGCGTTTTGAATGAAGAATCACATTTCTTGGTAGAATCATGCAGGATTGAAATTTTTGATGGTTTTTTACTCCTCTCAACAGCCCAAACAAGTTTCTAAAAGGATGAGTTTGCAACTACTTTACTTTTGGAGAAAATTCAAAACATTCATTATTCAATAGGGCCCAAACTATCAAAAACCAGCGGTTTGAATGAACACACATTTCTTGGTAGAATCATGCAGGACTGAAATTTTTGATGTTTTTCTACTCCTCTCATGAGCCCAAACAAGTCTCTAAAAGCATGAGTTTGCAACTACTTTACTTTTGGAGAAAATTCAAAACATTCATTATTCAATAGAGCCCAATAGCAAAAATCAGGTTTTGAATGAAGAATCACATTTCTTGGTAAAATCATGCAGGATTGAAATTTTTGATGGTTTTTTACTCCTCTCAACAGCCCAAACAAGTTTCTAAAAGGATGAGTTTGCAACTACTTTACTTTTGGAGAAAATTCAAAACATTCATTATTCAATAGGGCCCAAACTATCAAAAACCAGCGGTTTCAATGAACACACATTTCTTGGTAGAATCATGCAGGACTGAAATTTTTGATGTTTTTCTACTCCTCTCATGAGCCCAAACAAGTCTCTAAAAGCATGAGTTTGCAACTACTTTACTTTTGGAGAAAATTCAAAACATTCATTATTCAAAAGAGCCCAATAGCAAAAATCAGGCTTTGAATGAAGAATCACATTTCTTGGTAGAATCATGCAGGATTGAAATTTTTGATGGTTTTTTACTCCTCTCAACAGCCCAAACAAGTTTCTAAAAGGATGAGTTTGCAACTACTTTACTTTTGGAGAAAATTCAAAACATTCATTATTCAATAGGGCCCAAACTATCAAAAACCAGCGGTTTCAATGAACACACATTTCTTGGTAGAATCATGCAGGACTGAAATTTTTGATGTTTTTCTACTCCTCTCATGAGCCCAAACAAGTCTCTAAAAGCATGAGTTTGCAACTACTTTACTTTTGGAGAAAATTCAAAACATTCATTATTCAATAGAGCCCAATAGCAAAAATCAGGTTTTGAATGAAGAATCACATTTCTTGGTAAAATCATGCAGGATTGAAATTTTTGATGGTTTTTTACTCCTCTCAACAGCCCAAACAAGTTTCTAAAAGGATGAGTTTGCAACTACTTTACTTTTGGAGAAAATTCAAAACATTCATTATTCAATAGGGCCCAAACTATCAAAAATCAGCGGTTTCAATGAACACACAATTCTTGGTAGAATCATGCAGGACTGAAATTTTTGATGTTTTTCTACTCCTCTCATGAGCCCAAACAAGTCTCTAAAAGCATGAGTTTGCAACTACTTTACTTTTGGAGAAAATTCAAAACATTCATTATTCAATAGAGCCCAATAGCAAAAATCAGGTTTTGAATGAAGAATCACATTTCTTGGTAAAATCATGCAGGATTGAAATTTTTGATGGTTTTTTACTCCTCTCAACAGCCCAAACAAGTTTCTAAAAGGATGAGTTTGCAACTACTTTACTTTTGGAGAAAATTCAAAACATTCATTATTCAATAGGGCCCAAACTATCAAAAACCAGCGGTTTCAATGAACACACATTTCTTGGTAGAATCATGCAGGACTGAAATTTTTGATGTTTTTCTACTCCTCTCATGAGCCCAAACAAGTCTCTAAAAGCATGAGTTTGCAACTACTTTACTTTTGGAGAAAATTCAAAACATTCATTATTCAATAGGGCCCAAAATATCAAAAACCAGCGGATTGAATGAACACACATTTCTTGGTAGAATCGTGCAGGACTGAAATTTTTGATTTTTTTCTACTCCTCTCATGAGCCCAAACAAGTCTCTAAAAGGATGAGTTTGCAACTACTTTACTTTTGGAGAAAATTCAAAACATTCATTATTCAATAGAGCCCAATAGCAAAAACCAGCGTTTTGAATGAAGAATCACATTTCTTGGTAGAATCATGCAGGATTGAAATTTTTGATGGTTTTTTACTCCTCTCAACAGCCCAAACAAGTTTCTAAAAGGATGAGTTTGCAACTACTTTACTTTTGGAGAAAATTCAAAACATTCATTATTCAATAGGGCCCAAACTATCAAAAACCAGCGGTTTCAATGAACACACATTTCTTGGTAGAATCATGCAGGACTGAAATTTTTGATGTTTTTCTACTCCTCTCATGAGCCCAAACAAGACTCTAAAAGCATGAGTTTGCAACTACTTTACTTTTGGAAAAAATTCAAAACATTCATTATTCAATAGAGCCCAATAGCAAAAATCAGGTTTTGAATGAAGAATCACATTTATTGGTAAAATCATGCAGGATTGAAATTTTTGATGGTTTTTTACTCCTCTCAACAGCCCAAACAAGTTTCTAAAAGGATGAGTTTGCAACTACTTTACTTTTGGAGAAAATTCAAAACATTCATTATTCAATAGGGCCCAAACTATCAAAAACCAGCGGTTTCAATGAACACACATTTCTTGGTAGAATCATGCAGGACTGAAATTTTTGATGTTTTTCTACTCCTCTCATGAGCCCAAACAAGTCTCTAAAAGCATGAGTTTGCAACTACTTTACTTTTGGAGAAAATTCAAAACATTCATTATTCAATAGAGCCCAATAGCAAAAATCAGGTTTTGAATGAAGAATCACATTTCTTGGTAGAATCATGCAGGATTGAAATTTTTGATGGTTTTTTACTCCTCTCAACAGCCCAAACAAGTTTCTAAAAGGATGAGTTTGCAACTACTTTACTTTTGGAGAAAATTCAAAACATTCATTATTCAATAGGGCCCAAACTATCAAAAACCAGTGGTTTCAATTAACACACATTTCTTGGTAGAATCATGCAGGACTGAAATTTTTGATGTTTTTCTACTCCTCTCATGAGCCCAAACAAGTCTCTAAAAGCATGAGTTTGCAACTACTTTACTTTTGGAGAAAATTCAAAACATTCACTATTCAATAGAGCCCAATAGCAAAAATCAGGTTTTGAATGAAGAATCACATTTCTTGGTAAAATCATGCAGGATTGAAATTTTTGATGGTTTTTTGCTCCTCTCAAAAGCCCAAACAAGTTTCTAAAAAGATGAGTTTGCAACTACTTTACTTTTGGAGAAAATTCAAAACATTCATTATTCAATAAGGCCCAAACTATCAAAAACCAGCGGTTTCAATGAACACACATTTCTTGGTAGAATCATGCAGGACTGAAATTTTTGATGTTTTTCTACTCCTCTCATGAGCCCAAACAAGTCTCTAAAAGCATGAGTTTGCAACTACTTTACTTTTGGAGAAAATTCAAAACATTCATTATTCAATAGGGCCCAAAATATCAAAAACCAGCGGTTTGAATGAACACACATTTCTTGGTTGAATCGTGCAGGACTGAAATTTTTGATTTTTTTCTACTCCTCTCATGAGCCCAAACAAGTCTCTAAAAGCATGAGTTTGCAACTACTTTACTTTTGGAGAAAATTCAAAACATTCATTATTCAATAGAGCCCAATAGCAAAAACCAGCGTTTTGAATGAAGAATCACATTTCTTGGTAGAATCATGCAGGATTGAAATTTTTGATGGTTTTTTACTCCTCTCAACAGCCCAAACAAGTTTCTAAAAGGATGAGTTTGCAACTACTTTACTTTTGGAGAAAATTCAAAACATTCATTATTCAATAGGGCCCAAACTATCAAAAACCAGCGGTTTGAATGAACACACATTTCTTGGTAGAATCATGCAGGACTGAAATTTTTGATGTTTTTCTACTCCTCTCATGAGCCCAAACAAGTCTCTAAAAGCATGAGTTTGCAACTACTTTACTTTTGGAGAAAATTCAAAACATTCATTATTCAATAGAGCCCAATAGCAAAAATCAGGTTTTGAATGAAGAATCACATTTCTTGGTAAAATCATGCAGGATTGAAATTTTTGATGGTTTTTTACTCCTCTCAACAGCCCAAACAAGTTTCTAAAAGGATGAGTTTGCAACTACTTTACTTTTGGAGAAAATTCAAAACATTCATTATTCAATAGGGCCCAAACTATCAAAAACCAGCGGTTTCAATGAACACACATTTCTTGGTAGAATCATGCAGGACTGAAATTTTTGATGTTTTTCTACTCCTCTCATGAGCCCAAACAAGTCTCTAAAAGCATGAGTTTGCAACTACTTTACTTTTGGAGAAAATTCAAAACATTCATTATTCAATAGGGCCCAAAATATCAAAAACCAGCGGTTTGAATGAACACACATTTCTTGGTAGAATCGTGCAGGACTGAAATTTTAGATTTTTTTCTACTCCTCTCATGAGCCCAAACAAGTCTCTAAAAGGATGAGTTTGCAACTACTTTACTTTTGGAGAAAATTCAAAACATTCATTATTCAATAGAGCCCAATAGCAAAAACCAGCGTTTTGAATGAAGAATCACATTTCTTGGTAGAATCATGCAGGATTGAAATTTTTGATGGTTTTTTACTCCTCTCAACAGCCCAAACAAGTTTCTAAAAGGATGAGTTTGCAACTACTTTACTTTTGGAGAAAATTCAAAACATTCATTATTCAATAGGGCCCAAACTATCAAAAACCAGCGGTTTCAATGAACACACATTTCTTGGTAGAATCATGCAGGACTGAAATTTTTGATGTTTTTCTACTCCTCTCATGAGCCCAAACAAGTCTCTAAAAGCATGAGTTTGCAACTACTTTACTTTTGGAGAAAATTCAAAACATTCATTATTCAATAGAGCCCAATAGCAAAAATCAGGTTTTGAATGAAGAATCACATTTCTTGGTAAAATCATGCAGGATTGAAATTTTTGATGGTTTTTTACTCCTCTCAACAGCCCAAACAAGTTTCTAAAAGGATGAGTTTGCAACTACTTTACTTTTGGAGAAAATTCAAAACATTCATTATTCAATAGGGCCCAAACTATCAAAAACCAGCGGTTTCAATGAACACACATTTCTTGGTAGAATCATGCAGGACTGAAATTTTTGATGTTTTTCTACTCCTCTCATGAGCCCAAACAAGTCTCTAAAAGCATGAGTTTGCAACTACTTTACTTTTGGAGAAAATTCAAAACATTCATTATTCAATAGAGCCCAATAGCAAAAATCAGGTTTTGAATGAAGAATCACATTTCTTGGTAAAATCATGCAGGATTGAAATTTTTGATGGTTTTTTACTCCTCTCAACAGCCCAAACAAGTTTCTAAAAGGATGAGTTTGCAACTACTTTACTTTTGGAGAAAATTCAAAACATTCATTATTCAATAGGGCCCAAAATATCAAAAACCAGCGGTTTGAATGAACACACATTTCTTGGTAGAATCATGCAGGACTGAAATTTTTGATGTTTTTCTACTCCTCTCATGAGCCCAAACAAGTCTCTAAAAGCATGAGTTTGCAACTACTTTACTTTTGGAGAAAATTCAAAACATTCATTATTCAATAGAGCCCAATAGCAAAAATCAGGTTTTGAATGAAGAATCACATTTCTTGGTAAAATCATGCAGGATTGAAATTTTTGATGGTTTTTTACTCCTCTCAACAGCCCAAACAAGTTTCTAAAAGGATGAGTTTGCAACTACTTTACTTTTGGAGAAAATTCAAAACATTCATTATTCAATAGGGCCCAAAATATCAAAAACCAGCGGTTTGAATGAACACACATTTCTTGGTAGAATCGTGCAGGACTGAAATTTTTGATTTTTTTCTACTCCTCTCATGAGCCCAAACAAGTCTCTAAAAGGATGAGTTTGCAACTACTTTACTTTTGGAGAAAATTCAAAACATTCATTATTCAATAGAGCCCAATAGCAAAAATCAGGTTTTGAATGAAGAATCACATTTCTTGGTAGAATCATGCAGGATTGAAATTTTTGATGGTTTTTTACTCCTCTCAACAGCCCAAACAAGTTTCTAAAAGGATGAGTTTGCAACTACTTTACTTTTGGAGAAAATTCAAAACATTCATTATTCAATAAGGCCCAAACTATCAAAAACCAGCGGTTTCAATGAACACACATTTCTTGGTAGAATCATGCAGGACTGAAATTTTTGATGTTTTTCTACTCCTCTCATGAGCCCAAACAAGTCTCTAAAAGCATGAGTTTGCAACTACTTTACTTTTGGAGAAAATTCAAAACATTCATTATTCAATAGGGCCCAAAATATCAAAAACCAGCGGTTTGAATGAACACACATTTCTTGGTAGAATCGTGCAGGACTGAAATTTTTGATTTTTTTCTACTCCTCTCATGAGCCCAAACAAGTCTCTAAAAGCATGAGTTTGCAACTACTTTACTTTTGGAGAAAATTCAAAACATTCATTATTCAATAGAGCCCAATAGCAAAAACCAGCGTTTTGAATGAAGAATCACATTTCTTGGTAGAATCATGCAGGATTGAAATTTTTGATGGTTTTTTACTCCTCTCAACAGCCCAAACAAGTTTCTAAAAGGATGAGTTTGCAACTACTTTACTTTTGGAGAAAATTCAAAACATTCATTATTCAATAGGGCCCAAACTATCAAAAACCAGCGGTTTGAATGAACACACATTTCTTGGTAGAATCATGCAGGACTGAAATTTTTGATGTTTTTCTACTCCTCTCATGAGCCCAAACAAGTCTCTAAAAGCATGAGTTTGCAACTACTTTACTTTTGGAGAAAATTCAAAACATTCATTATTCAATAGAGCCCAATAGCAAAAATCAGGTTTTGAATGAAGAATCACATTTCTTGGTAAAATCATGCAGGATTGAAATTTTTGATGGTTTTTTACTCCTCTCAACAGCCCAAACAAGTTTCTAAAAGGATGAGTTTGCAACTACTTTACTTTTGGAGAAAATTCAAAACATTCATTATTCAATAGGGCCCAAACTATCAAAAACCAGCGGTTTCAATGAACACACATTTCTTGGTAGAATCATGCAGGACTGAAATTTTTGATGTTTTTCTACTCCTCTCATGAGCCCAAACAAGTCTCTAAAAGCATGAGTTTGCAACTACTTTACTTTTGGAGAAAATTCAAAACATTCATTATTCAATAGGGCCCAAAATATCAAAAACCAGCGGTTTGAATGAACACACATTTCTTGGTAGAATCGTGCAGGACTGAAATTTTAGATTTTTTTCTACTCCTCTCATGAGCCCAAACAAGTCTCTAAAAGGATGAGTTTGCAACTACTTTACTTTTGGAGAAAATTCAAAACATTCATTATTCAATAGAGCCCAATAGCAAAAACCAGCGTTTTGAATGAAGAATCACATTTCTTGGTAGAATCATGCAGGATTGAAATTTTTGATGGTTTTTTACTCCTCTCAACAGCCCAAACAAGTTTCTAAAAGGATGAGTTTGCAACTACTTTACTTTTGGAGAAAATTCAAAACATTCATTATTCAATAGGGCCCAAACTATCAAAAACCAGCGGTTTCAATGAACACACATTTCTTGGTAGAATCATGCAGGACTGAAATTTTTGATGTTTTTCTACTCCTCTCATGAGCCCAAACAAGTCTCTAAAAGCATGAGTTTGCAACTACTTTACTTTTGGAGAAAATTCAAAACATTCATTATTCAATAGGGCCCAAAATATCAAAAACCAGCGGTTTGAATGAACACACATTTCTTGGTAGAATCGTGCAGGACTGAAATTTTAGATTTTTTTCTACTCCTCTCATGAGCCCAAACAAGTCTCTAAAAGGATGAGTTTGCAACTACTTTACTTTTGGAGAAAATTCAAAACATTCATTATTCAATAGAGCCCAATAGCAAAAACCAGCGTTTTGAATGAAGAATCACATTTCTTGGTAGAATCATGCAGGATTGAAATTTTTGATGGTTTTTTACTCCTCTCAACAGCCCAAACAAGTTTCTAAAAGGATGAGTTTGCAACTACTTTACTTTTGGAGAAAATTCAAAACATTCATTATTCAATAGGGCCCAAACTATCAAAAACCAGCGGTTTCAATGAACACACATTTCTTGGTAGAATCATGCAGGACTGAAATTTTTGATGTTTTTCTACTCCTCTCATGAGCCCAAACAAGTCTCTAAAAGCATGAGTTTGCAACTACTTTACTTTTGGAGAAAATTCAAAACATTCATTATTCAATAGAGCCCAATAGCAAAAATCAGGTTTTGAATGAAGAATCACATTTCTTGGTAAAATCATGCAGGATTGAAATTTTTGATGGTTTTTTACTCCTCTCAACAGCCCAAACAAGTTTCTAAAAGGATGAGTTTGCAACTACTTTACTTTTGGAGAAAATTCAAAACATTCATTATTCAATAGGGCCCAAACTATCAAAAACCAGCGGTTTCAATGAACACACAATTCTTGGTAGAATCATGCAGGACTGAAATTTTTGATGTTTTTCTACTCCTCTCATGAGCCCAAACAAGTCTCTAAAAGCATGAGTTTGCAACTACTTTACTTTTGGAGAAAATTCAAAACATTCATTATTCAATAGAGCCCAATAGCAAAAATCAGGTTTTGAATGAAGAATCACATTTCTTGGTAAAATCATGCAGGATTGAAATTTTTGATGGTTTTTTACTCCTCTCAACAGCCCAAACAAGTTTCTAAAAGGATGAGTTTGCAACTACTTTACTTTTGGAGAAAATTCAAAACATTCATTATTCAATAGGGCCCAAACTATCAAAAACCAGCGGTTTGAATGAACACACATTTCTTGGTAGAATCATGCAGGACTGAAATTTTTGATGTTTTTCTACTCCTCTCATGAGCCCAAACAAGTCTCTAAAAGCATGAGTTTGCAACTACTTTACTTTTGGAGAAAATTCAAAACATTCATTATTCAATAGAGCCCAATAGCAAAAATCAGGTTTTGAATGAAGAATCACATTTCTTGGTAAAATCATGCAGGATTGAAATTTTTGATGGTTTTTTACTCCTCTCAACAGCCCAAACAAGTTTCTAAAAGGATGAGTTTGCAACTACTTTACTTTTGGAGAAAATTCAAAACATTCATTATTCAATAGGGCCCAAACTATCAAAAACCAGCGGTTTCAATGAACACACATTTCTTGGTAGAATCATGCAGGACTGAAATTTTTGATGTTTTTCTACTCCTCTCATGAGCCCAAACAAGTCTCTAAAAGCATGAGTTTGCAACTACTTTACTTTTGGAGAAAATTCAAAACATTCATTATTCAATAGGGCCCAAAATATCAAAAACCAGCGGTTTGAATGAACACACATTTCTTGGTAGAATCGTGCAGGACTGAAATTTTAGATTTTTTTCTACTCCTCTCATGAGCCCAAACAAGTCTCTAAAAGGATGAGTTTGCAACTACTTTACTTTTGGAGAAAATTCAAAACATTCATTATTCAATAGAGCCCAATAGCAAAAACCAGCGTTTTGAATGAAGAATCACATTTCTTGGTAGAATCATGCAGGATTGAAATTTTTGATGGTTTTTTACTCCTCTCAACAGCCCAAACAAGTTTCTAAAAGGATGAGTTTGCAACTACTTTACTTTTGGAGAAAATTCAAAACATTCATTATTCAATAGGGCCCAAACTATCAAAAACCAGCGGTTTCAATGAACACACATTTCTTGGTAGAATCATGCAGGACTGAAATTTTTGATGTTTTTCTACTCCTCTCATGAGCCCAAACAAGTCTCTAAAAGCATGAGTTTGCAACTACTTTACTTTTGGAGAAAATTCAAAACATTCATTATTCAATAGAGCCCAATAGCAAAAATCAGGTTTTGAATGAAGAATCACATTTCTTGGTAAAATCATGCAGGATTGAAATTTTTGATGGTTTTTTACTCCTCTCAACAGCCCAAACAAGTTTCTAAAAGGATGAGTTTGCAACTACTTTACTTTTGGAGAAAATTCAAAACATTCATTATTCAATAGGGCCCAAACTATCAAAAACCAGCGGTTTCAATGAACACACATTTCTTGGTAGAATCATGCAGGACTGAAATTTTTGATGTTTTTCTACTCCTCTCATGAGCCCAAACAAGTCTCTAAAAGCATGAGTTTGCAACTACTTTACTTTTGGAGAAAATTCAAAACATTCATTATTCAATAGAGCCCAATAGCAAAAATCAGGTTTTGAATGAAGAATCACATTTCTTGGTAAAATCATGCAGGATTGAAATTTTTGATGGTTTTTTACTCCTCTCAACAGCCCAAACAAGTTTCTAAAAGGATGAGTTTGCAACTACTTTACTTTTGGAGAAAATTCAAAACATTCATTATTCAATAGGGCCCAAAATATCAAAAACCAGCGGTTTGAATGAACACACATTTCTTGGTAGAATCATGCAGGACTGAAATTTTTGATGTTTTTCTACTCCTCTCATTAGCCCAAACAAGTCTCTAAAAGCATGAGTTTGCAACTACTTTACTTTTGGAGAAAATTCAAAACATTCATTATTCAATAGAGACCAATAGCAAAAATCAGGTTTTGAATGAAGAATCACATTTCTTGGTAAAATCATGCAGGATTGAAATTTTTGATGGTTTTTTACTCCTCTCAACAGCCCAAACAAGTTTCTAAAAGGATGAGTTTGCAACTACTTTACTTTTGGAGAAAATTCAAAACATTCATTATTCAATAGGGCCCAAAATATCAAAAACCAGCGGTTTGAATGAACACACATTTCTTGGTAGAATCGTGCAGGACTGAAATTTTTGATTTTTTTCTACTCCTCTCATGAGCCCAAACAAGTCTCTAAAAGCATGAGTTTGCAACTACTTTACTTTTGGAGAAAATTCAAAACATTCATTATTCAATAGAGCCCAATAGCAAAAATCAGGTTTTGAATGAAGAATCACATTTCTTGGTAGAATCATGCAGGATTGAAATTTTTGATGGTTTTTTACTCCTCTCAACAGCCCAAACAAGTTTCTAAAAGGATGAGTTTGCAACTACTTTACTTTTGGAGAAAATTCAAAACATTCATTATTCAATAGGGCCCAAACTATCAAAAACCAGCGGTTTCAATGAACACACATTTCTTGGTAGAATCATGCAGGACTGAAATTTTTGATGTTTTTCTACTCCTCTCATGAGCCCAAACAAGTCTCTAAAAGCATGAGTTTGCAACTACTTTACTTTTGGAGAAAATTCAAAACATTCACTATTCAATAGAGCCCAATAGCAAAAATCAGGTTTTGAATGAAGAATCACATTTCTTGGTAAAATCATGCAGGATTGAAATTTTTGATGGTTTTTTACTCCTCTCAAAAGCCCAAACAAGTTTCTAAAAAGATGAGTTTGCAACTACTTTACTTTTGGAGAAAATTCAAAACATTCATTATTCAATAAGGCCCAAACTATCAAAAACCAGCGGTTTCAATGAACACACATTTCTTGGTAGAATCATGCAGGACTGAAATTTTTGATGTTTTTCTACTCCTCTCATGAGCCCAAACAAGTCTCTAAAAGCATGAGTTTGCAACTACTTTACTTTTGGAGAAAATTCAAAACATTCATTATTCAATAGGGCCCAAAATATCAAAAACCAGCGGTTTGAATGAACACACATTTCTTGGTAGAATCGTGCAGGACTGAAATTTTTGATTTTTTTCTACTCCTCTCATGAGCCCAAACAAGTCTCTAAAAGCATGAGTTTGCAACTACTTTACTTTTGGAGAAAATTCAAAACATTCATTATTCAATAGAGCCCAATAGCAAAAACCAGCGTTTTGAATGAAGAATCACATTTCTTGGTAGAATCATGCAGGATTGAAATTTTTGATGGTTTTTTACTCCTCTCAACAGCCCAAACAAGTTTCTAAAAGGATGAGTTTGCAACTACTTTACTTTTGGAGAAAATTCAAAACATTCATTATTCAATAGGGCCCAAACTATCAAAAACCAGCGGTTTGAATGAACACACATTTCTTGGTAGAATCATGCAGGACTGAAATTTTTGATGTTTTTCTACTCCTCTCATGAGCCCAAACAAGTCTCTAAAAGCATGAGTTTGCAACTACTTTACTTTTGGAGAAAATTCAAAACATTCATTATTCAATAGAGCCCAATAGCAAAAATCAGGTTTTGAATGAAGAATCACATTTCTTGGTAAAATCATGCAGGATTGAAATTTTTGATGGTTTTTTACTCCTCTCAACAGCCCAAACAAGTTTCTAAAAGGATGAGTTTGCAACTACTTTACTTTTGGAGAAAATTCAAAACATTCATTATTCAATAGGGCCCAAACTATCAAAAACCAGCGGTTTCAATGAACACACATTTCTTGGTAGAATCATGCAGGACTGAAATTTTTGATGTTTTTCTACTCCTCTCATGAGCCCAAACAAGTCTCTAAAAGCATGAGTTTGCAACTACTTTACTTTTGGAGAAAATTCAAAACATTCATTATTCAATAGGGCCCAAAATATCAAAAACCAGCGGTTTGAATGAACACACATTTCTTGGTAGAATCGTGCAGGACTGAAATTTTAGATTTTTTTCTACTCCTCTCATGAGCCCAAACAAGTCTCTAAAAGGATGAGTTTGCAACTACTTTACTTTTGGAGAAAATTCAAAACATTCATTATTCACTAGAGCCCAATAGCAAAAACCAGCGTTTTGAATGAAGAATCACATTTCTTGGTAGAATCATGCAGGATTGAAATTTTTGATGGTTTTTTACTCCTCTCAACAGCCCAAACAAGTTTCTAAAAGGATGAGTTTGCAACTACTTTACTTTTGGAGAAAATTCAAAACATTCATTATTCAATAGGGCCCAAACTATCAAAAACCAGCGGTTTCAATGAACACACATTTCTTGGTAGAATCATGCAGGACTGAAATTTTTGATGTTTTTCTACTCCTCTCATGAGCCCAAACAAGTCTCTAAAAGCATGAGTTTGCAACTACTTTACTTTTGGAGAAAATTCAAAACATTCATTATTCAATAGAGCCCAATAGCAAAAATCAGGTTTTGAATGAAGAATCACATTTCTTGGTAAAATCATGCAGGATTGAAATTTTTGATGGTTTTTTACTCCTCTCAACAGCCCAAACAAGTTTCTAAAAGGATGAGTTTGCAACTACTTTACTTTTGGAGAAAATTCAAAACATTCATTATTCAATAGGGCCCAAACTATCAAAAACCAGCGGTTTCAATGAACACACATTTCTTGGTAGAATCATGCAGGACTGAAATTTTTGATGTTTTTCTACTCCTCTCATGAGCCCAAACAAGTCTCTAAAAGCATGAGTTTGCAACTACTTTACTTTTGGAGAAAATTCAAAACATTCATTATTCAATAGAGCCCAATAGCAAAAATCAGGTTTTGAATGAAGAATCACATTTCTTGGTAAAATCATGCAGGATTGAAATTTTTGATGGTTTTTTACTCCTCTCAACAGCCCAAACAAGTTTCTAAAAGGATGAGTTTGCAACTACTTTACTTTTGGAGAAAATTCAAAACATTCATTATTCAATAGGGCCCAAAATATCAAAAACCAGCGGTTTGAATGAACACACATTTCTTGGTAGAATCATGCAGGACTGAAATTTTTGATGTTTTTCTACTCCTCTCATTAGCCCAAACAAGTCTCTAAAAGCATGAGTTTGCAACTACTTTACTTTTGGAGAAAATTCAAAACATTCATTATTCAATAGAGACCAATAGCAAAAATCAGGTTTTGAATGAAGAATCACATTTCTTGGTAAAATCATGCAGGATTGAAATTTTTGATGGTTTTTTACTCCTCTCAACAGCCCAAACAAGTTTCTAAAAGGATGAGTTTGCAACTACTTTACTTTTGGAGAAAATTCAAAACATTCATTATTCAATAGGGCCCAAAATATCAAAAACCAGCGGTTTGAATGAACACACATTTCTTGGTAGAATCGTGCAGGACTGAAATTTTTGATTTTTTTCTACTCCTCTCATGAGCCCAAACAAGTCTCTAAAAGGATGAGTTTGCAACTACTTTACTTTTGGAGAAAATTCAAAACATTCATTATTCAATAGAGCCCAATAGCAAAAATCAGGTTTTGAATGAAGAATCACATTTCTTGGTAGAATCATGCAGGATTGAAATTTTTGATGGTTTTTTACTCCTCTCAACAGCCCAAACAAGTTTCTAAAAGGATGAGTTTGCAACTACTTTACTTTTGGAGAAAATTCAAAACATTCATTATTCAATAGGGCCCAAACTATCAAAAACCAGCGGTTTCAATGAACACACATTTCTTGGTAGAATCATGCAGGACTGAAATTTTTGATGTTTTTCTACTCCTCTCATGAGCCCAAACAAGTCTCTAAAAGCATGAGTTTGCAACTACTTTACTTTTGGAGAAAATTCAAAACATTCACTATTCAATAGAGCCCAATAGCAAAAATCAGGTTTTGAATGAAGAATCACATTTCTTGGTAAAATCATGCAGGATTGAAATTTTTGATGGTTTTTTACTCCTCTCAAAAGCCCAAACAAGTTTCTAAAAAGATGAGTTTGCAACTACTTTACTTTTGGAGAAAATTCAAAACATTCATTATTCAATAAGGCCCAAACTATCAAAAACCAGCGGTTTCAATGAACACACATTTCTTGGTAGAATCATGCAGGACTGAAATTTTTGATGTTTTTCTACTCCTCTCATGAGCCCAAACAAGTCTCTAAAAGCATGAGTTTGCAACTACTTTACTTTTGGAGAAAATTCAAAACATTCATTATTCAATAGGGCCCAAAATATCAAAAACCAGCGGTTTGAATGAACACACATTTCTTGGTAGAATCGTGCAGGACTGAAATTTTTGATTTTTTTCTACTCCTCTCATGAGCCCAAACAAGTCTCTAAAAGCATGAGTTTGCAACTACTTTACTTTTGGAGAAAATTCAAAACATTCATTATTCAATAGAGCCCAATAGCAAAAACCAGCGTTTTGAATGAAGAATCACATTTCTTGGTAGAATCATGCAGGATTGAAATTTTTGATGGTTTTTTACTCCTCTCAACAGCCCAAACAAGTTTCTAAAAGGATGAGTTTGCAACTACTTTACTTTTGGAGAAAATTCAAAACATTCATTATTCAATAGGGCCCAAACTATCAAAAACCAGCGGTTTGAATGAACACACATTTCTTGGTAGAATCATGCAGGACTGAAATTTTTGATGTTTTTCTACTCCTCTCATGAGCCCAAACAAGTCTCTAAAAGCATGAGTTTGCAACTACTTTACTTTTGGAGAAAATTCAAAACATTCATTATTCAATAGAGCCCAATAGCAAAAATCAGGTTTTGAATGAAGAATCACATTTCTTGGTAAAATCATGCAGGATTGAAATTTTTGATGGTTTTTTACTCCTCTCAACAGCCCAAACAAGTTTCTAAAAGGATGAGTTTGCAACTACTTTACTTTTGGAGAAAATTCAAAACATTCATTATTCAATAGGGCCCAAACTATCAAAAACCAGCGGTTTCAATGAACACACATTTCTTGGTAGAATCATGCAGGACTGAAATTTTTGATGTTTTTCTACTCCTCTCATGAGCCCAAACAAGTCTCTAAAAGCATGAGTTTGCAACTACTTTACTTTTGGAGAAAATTCAAAACATTCATTATTCAATAGGGCCCAAAATATCAAAAACCAGCGGTTTGAATGAACACACATTTCTTGGTAGAATCGTGCAGGACTGAAATTTTAGATTTTTTTCTACTCCTCTCATGAGCCCAAACAAGTCTCTAAAAGGATGAGTTTGCAACTACTTTACTTTTGGAGAAAATTCAAAACATTCATTATTCAATAGAGCCCAATAGCAAAAACCAGCGTTTTGAATGAAGAATCACATTTCTTGGTAGAATCATGCAGGATTGAAATTTTTGATGGTTTTTTACTCCTCTCAACAGCCCAAACAAGTTTCTAAAAGGATGAGTTTGCAACTACTTTACTTTTGGAGAAAATTCAAAACATTCATTATTCAATAGGGCCCAAACTATCAAAAACCAGCGGTTTCAATGAACACACATTTCTTGGTAGAATCATGCAGGACTGAAATTTTTGATGTTTTTCTACTCCTCTCATGAGCCCAAACAAGACTCTAAAAGCATGAGTTTGCAACTACTTTACTTTTGGAGAAAATTCAAAACATTCATTATTCAATAGAGCCCAATAGCAAAAATCAGGTTTTGAATGAAGAATCACATTTCTTGGTAAAATCATGCAGCATTGAAATTTTTGATGGTTTTTTACTCCTCTCAACAGCCCAAACAAGTTTCTAAAAGGATGAGTTTGCAACTACTTTACTTTTGGAGAAAATTCAAAACATTCATTATTCAATAGGGCCCAAACTATCAAAAACCAGCGGTTTCAATGAACACACAATTCTTGGTAGAATCATGCAGGACTGAAATTTTTGATGTTTTTCTACTCCTCTCATGAGCCCAAACAAGTCTCTAAAAGCATGAGTTTGCAACTACTTTACTTTTGGAGAAAATTCAAAACATTCATTATTCAATAGAGCCCAATAGCAAAAATCAGGTTTTGAATGAAGAATCACATTTCTTGGTAAAATCATGCAGGATTGAAATTTTTGATGGTTTTTTACTCCTCTCAACAGCCCAAACAAGTTTCTAAAAGGATGAGTTTGCAACTACTTTACTTTTGGAGAAAATTCAAAACATTCATTATTCAATAGGGCCCAAACTATCAAAAAACAGCGGTTTCAATGAACACACATTTCTTGGTAGAATCATGCAGGACTGAAATTTTTGATGTTTTTCTACTCCTCTCATGAGCCCAAACAAGTCTCTAAAAGCATGAGTTTGCAACTACTTTACTTTTGGAGAAAATTCAAAACATTCATTATTCAATAGAGCCCAATAGCAAAAATCAGGTTTTGAATGAAAAATCACATTTCTTGGTAAAATCATGCAGGATTGAAATTTTTGATGGTTTTTTACTCCTCTCAACAGCCCAAACAAGTTTCTAAAAGGATGAGTTTGCAACTACTTTACTTTTGGAGAAAATTCAAAACATTCATTATTCAATAGGGCCCAAACTATCAAAAACCAGCGGTTTCAATGAACACACATTTCTTGGTAGAATCATGCAGGACTGAAATTTTTGATGTTTTTCTACTCCTCTCATGAGCCCAAACAAGTCTCTAAAAGCATGAGTTTGCAACTACTTCACTTTTGGAGAAAATTCAAAACATTCATTATTCAATAGGGCCCAAACTATCAAAAACCAGCGGTTTCAATGAACACACATTTCTTGGTAGAATCATGCAGGACTGAAATTTTTGATGTTTTTCTACTCCTCTCATGAGCCCAAACAAGTCTCTAAAAGCATGAGTTTGCAACTACTTTACTCTTGGAAAAAATTCAAAACATTCACTTTTCACTAGAGCCCAATAGCAAAAATCAGGTTTTGAATGAAGAATCACATTTCTTGGTAGAATCATGCTGCATTGAAATTTTTGATGGTTTTTTACTCCTCTCAACAGCCCAAACAAGTTTCTAAAAGGATGAGTGTGCAACTACTTTACTTTTGGAGAAAATTCAAAACATTCATTATTCAATAGGGCCCAAACTATCAAAAACCAGCGGTTTCAATGAACACACATTTCTTGGTAGAATCATGCAGGACTGAAATTTTTGATGTTTTTCTACTCCTCTCATGAGCCCAAACAAGTCTCTAAAAGCATGAGTTTGCAACTACTTTACTTTTGGAGAAAATTCAAAACATTCATTATTCAATAGAGCCCAATAGCAAAAATCAGGTTTTGAATGAAGAATCACATTTCTTGGTAAAATCATGCAGGATTGAAATTTTTGATGGTTTTTTACTCCTCTCAACAGCCCAAACAAGTTTCTAAAAGGATCAGATTGCAACTACTTTACTTTTGGAGAAAATTCAAAACATTCATTATTCAATAGGGCCCAAACTATCAAAAACCAGCGGTTTCAATGAACACACATTTTTTGGTAGAATCATGCAGGACTGAAATTTTTGATGTTTTTCTACTCCACTCATGAGCCCAAACAAGTCTCTAAAAGGATGAGTTTGCAACTACTTTACTTTTGGAGAAAATTCAAAACATTCACTATTCAATAGAGCCCAATAGCAAAAATCAGGTTTTGAATGAAGAATCGCATTTCTTGGTAAAATCATGCAGGATTGAAATTTTTGATGGTTTTTTACTCCTCTCAACAGCCCAAACAAGTTTCTAAAAGGATGAGTTTGCAACTACTTTACTTTTGGAGAAAATTCAAAACATTCATTACTCAATAGGGCCCAAACTATCAAAAACCAGCGGTTTCAATGAACACACATTTCTTGGTAGAATCATGCAGGACTGAAATTTTTGATGTTTTTCTACTCCTCTCATGAGCCCAAACAAGTCTCTAAAAGGATGAGTTTGCAACTACTTTACTTTTGGAGAAAATTCAAAACATTCACTATTCAATAGAGCCCAATAGCAAAAATCAGGTTTTGAATGAAGAATCGCATTTCTTGGTAAAATCATGCAGGATTGAAATTTTTGATGGTTTTTTACTCCTCTCAACAGCCCAAACAAGTTTCTAAAAGGATGAGTTTGCAACTACTTTACTTTTGGAGAAAATTCAAAACATTCATTATTCAATAGGGCCCAAACTATCAAAAACCAGCGGTTTCAATGAACACACATTTCTTGGTAGAATCATGCAGGACTGAAATTTTTGATGTTTTTCTACTCCTCTCATGAGCCCAAACAAGTCTCTAAAAGCATGAGTTTGCAACTACTTTACTTTTGGAGAAAATTCAAAACATTCATTATTCAATAGAGCCCAATAGCAAAAATCAGGTTTTGAATGAAGAATCACATTTCTTGGTAGAATCATGCAGGATTGAAATTTTTGATGGTTTTTTACTCCTCTCAACAGCCCAAACAAGTTTCTAAAAGGATGAGTTTGCAACTACTTTACTTTTGGAGAAAATTCAAAACATTCATTATTCAATAGGGCCCAAACTATCAAAAACCAGCGGTTTCAATGAACACACATTTCTTGGTAGAATCATGCAGGACTGAAATTTTTGATGTTTTTCTACTCCTCTCATGAGCCCAAACAAGTCTCTAAAAGCATGAGTTTGCAACTACTTTACTTTTGGAGAAAATTCAAAACATTCACTTTTCACTAGAGCCCAATAGCAAAAATCAGGTTTTGAATGAAGAATCACATTTCTTGGTAGAATCATGCTGCATTGAAATTTTTGATGGTTTTTTACTCCTCTCAACAGCCCAAACAAGTTTCTAAAAGGATGAGTTTGCAACTACTTTACTTTTGGAGAAAATTCAAAACATTCATTATTCAATAGGGCCCAAACTATCAAAAACCAGCGGTTTCAATGAACACACATTTCTTGGTAGAATCATGCAGGACTGACATTTTTGATGTTTTTCTACTCCTCTCATGAGCCCAAACAAGTCTCTAAAAGCATGAGTTTGCAACTACTTTACTTTTGGAGAAAATTCAAAACATTCATTATTCAATAGGGCCCAAAATATCAAAAACCAGCGGTTTGAATGAACACACATGTCTTGGTAGAATCGTGCAGGACTGAAATTTTTGATTTTTTTCTACTCCTCTCATGAGCCCAAACAAGTCTCTAAAAGCATGAGTTTGCAACTACTTTACTTTTAGAAAAAATTCAAAACATTCATTATTCAATAGAGCCCAATAGCAAAAATCAGGTTTTGAATGAAGAATCACATTTCTTGGTAAAATCATGCAGGATTGAAATTTTTGATGGTTTTTTACTCCTCTCAACAGCCCAAACAAGTTTCTAAAAGGATGAGTTTGCAACTACTTTACT
This sequence comes from Dendrobates tinctorius, assembly GCF_039654945.1. NCBI lineage: Eukaryota > Metazoa > Chordata > Amphibia > Anura > Dendrobatidae > Dendrobates > Dendrobates tinctorius. Next base: position 23,806,651 of record NW_027361713.1, read on the forward strand.
TTTGGAGAAAATTCAAAACATTCATTATTCAATAGGGCCCAAACTATCAAAAACCAGCGGTTTCAATGAACACACATTTCTTGGTAGAATCATGCAGGACTGAAATTTTTGATGTTTTTCTACTCCTCTCATGAGCCCAAACAAGTCTCTAAAAGCATGAGTTTGCAACTACTTTACTTTTGGAGAAAATTCAAAACATTCACTTTTCACTAGAGCCCAATAGCAAAAATCAGGTTTTGAATGAAGAATCACATTTCTTGGTAGAATCATGCTGCATTGAAATTTTTGATGGTTTTTTACTCCTCTCAACAGCCCAAACAAGTTTCTAAAAGGATGAGTTTGCAACTACTTTACTTTTGGAGAAAATTCAAAACATTCATTATTCAATAGGGCCCAAACTATCAAAAACCAGCGGTTTCAATGAACACACATTTCTTGGTAGAATCATGCAGGACTGACATTTTTGATGTTTTTCTACTCCTCTCATGAGCCCAAACAAGTCTCTAAAAGCATGAGTTTGCAACTACTTTACTTTTGGAGAAAATTCAAAACATTCATTATTCAATAGGGCCCAAAATATCAAAAACCAGCGGTTTGAATGAACACACATGTCTTGGTAGAATCGTGCAGGACTGAAATTTTTGATTTTTTTCTACTCCTCTCATGAGCCCAAACAAGTCTCTAAAAGGATGAGTTTGCAACTACTTTACTTTTGGAGAAAATTCAAAACATTCATTATTCAATAGAGCCCAATAGCAAAAACCAGCGTTTTGAATGAAGAATCACATTTCTTGGTAGAATCATGCAGGATTGAAATTTTTGATGGTTTATTACTCCTCTCAACAGCCCAAACAAGTTTCTAAAAGGATGAGTTTGCAACTACTTTACTTTTGGAGAAAATTCAAAACATTCATTATTCAATAGGGCCCAAACTATCAAAAACCAGCGGTTTCAATGAACACACATTTCTTGGTAGAATCATGCAGGACTGAAATTTTTGATGTTTTTCTACTCCTCTCATGAGCCCAAATAAGTCTCTAAAAGCATGAGTTTGCAACTACTTTACTTTTGGAGAAAATTCAAAACATTCACTATTCAATAGAGCCCAATAGCAAAAATCAGGTTTTGAATGAAGAATCACATTTCTTGGTAAAATCATGCAGGATTGAAATTTTTGATGGTTTTTTACTCCTCTCAAAAGCCCAAACAAGTTTCTAAAAAGATGAGTTTGCAACTACTTTACTTTTGGAGAAAATTCAAAACATTCATTATTCAAAAGGGCCCAAACTATCAAAAACCAGCGGTTTCAATGAACACACATTTCTTGGTAGAATCATGCAGGACTGAAATTTTTGATGTTTTTCTACTCCTCTCATGAGCCCAAACAAGTCTCTAAAAGCATGAGTTTGCAACTACTTTACTTTTGGAGAAAATTCAAAACATTCATTATTCAATAGGGCCCAAAATATCAAAAACCAGCGGTTTGAATGAACACACATTTCTTGGTAGAATCGTGCAGGACTGAAATTTTTGATTTTTTTCTACTCCTCTCATGAGCCCAAACAAGTCTCTAAAAGGATGAGTTTGCAACTACTTTACTTTTGGAGAAAATTCAAAACATTCATTATTCAATAGAGCCCAATAGCAAAAACCAGCGTTTTGAATGAAGAATCACATTTCTTGGTAGAATCATGCAGGATTGAAATTTTTGATGGTTTTTTACTCCTCTCAACAGCCCAAACAAGTTTCTAAAAGGATCAGTTTGCAACTACTTTACTTTTGGAGAAAATTCAAAACATTCATTATTCAATAGGGCCCAAACTATCAAAAACCAGCGGTTTCAATGAACACACATTTCTTGGTAGAATCATGCAGGACTGAAATTTTTGATGTTTTTCTACTCTCATGAGCCCAAACAAGTCTCTAAAAGCATGAGTTTGCAACTACTTTACTTTTGGAGAAAATTCAAAACATTCATTATTCAATAGAGCCCAATAGCAAAAATCAGGTTTTGAATGAAGAATCACATTTCTTGGTAAAATCATGCAGGATTGAAATTTTTGATGGTTTTTCACTCCTCTCAACAGCCCAAACAAGTTTCTAAAAGGATGAGTTTGCAACTACTTTACTTTTGGAGAAAATTCAAAACATTCATTATTCAATAGGGCCCAAACTATCAAAAACCAGCGGTTTCAATGAACACACATTTCTTGGTAGAATCATGCAGGACTGAAATTTTTGATGTTTTTCTACTCCTCTCATGAGCCCAAACAAGTCTCTAAAAGCATGAGTTTGCAACTACTTTACTTTTGGAGAAAATTCAAAACATTCATTATTCAATAGGGCCCAAAATATCAAAAACCAGCGGTTTGAATGAACACACATTTCTTGGTAGAATCGTGCAGGACTGAAATTTTAGATTTTTTTCTACTCCTCTCATGAGCCCAAACAAGTCTCTAAAAGGATGAGTTTGCAACTACTTTACTTTTGGAGAAAATTCAAAACATTCATTATTCAATAGAGCCCAATAGCAAAAACCGGCGTTTTGAATGAAGAATCACATTTCTTGGTAGAATCATGCAGGATTGAAATTTTTGATGGTTTTTTACTCCTCTCAACAGCCCAAACAAGTTTCTAAAAGGATGAGTTTGCAACTACTTTACTTTTGGAGAAAATTCAAAACATTCATTATTCAATAGGGCCCAAACTATCAAAAACCAGCGGTTTCAATGAACACACATTTCTTGGTAGAATCATGCAGGACTGAAATTTTTGATGTTTTTCTACTCCTCTCATGAGCCCAAACAAGACTCTAAAAGCATGAGTTTGCAACTACTTTACTTTTGGAGAAAATTCAAAACATTCATTATTCAATAGAGCCCAATAGCAAAAATCAGGTTTTGAATGAAGAATCACATTTCTTGGTAAAATCATGCAGGATTGAAATTTTTGATGGTTTTTTACTCCTCTCAACAGCCCAAACAAGTTTCTAAAAGGATGAGTTTGCAACTACTTTACTTTTGGAGAAAATTCAAAACATTCATTATTCAATAGGGCCCAAACTATCAAAAACAAGCGGTTTCAATGAACACACAATTCTTGGTAGAATCATGCAGGACTGAAATTTTTGATGTTTTTCTACTCCTCTCATGAGCCCAAACAAGTCTCTAAAAGCATGAGTTTGCAACTACTTTACTTTTGGGGAAAATTCAAAACATTCATTATTCAATAGAGCCCAACAGCAAAAATCAGGTTTTGAATGAAGAATCACATTTCTTGGTAAAATCATGCAGGATTGAAATTTTTGATGGTTTTTTACTCCTCTCAACAGCCCAAACAAGTTTCTAAAAGGATGAGTTTGCAACTACTTTACTTTTGGAGAAAATTCAAAACATTCATTATTCAATAGGGCCCAAACTATCAAAAACCAGCGGTTTCAATGAACTCACATTTCTTGGTAGAATCATGCAGGACTGAAATTTTTGATGTTTTTCTACTCCTCTCATGAGCCCAAACAAGTCTCTAAAAGCATGAGTTTGCAACTACTTTACTTTTGGAGAAAATTCAAAACATTCATTATTCAATAGAGCCCAATAGCAAAAATCAGGTTTTGAATGAAGAATCACATTTCTTGGTAAAATCATGCAGGATTGAAATTTTTGATGGTTTTTTACTCCTCTCAACAGCCCAAACAAGTTTCTAAAAGGATGAGTTTGCAACTATTTTACTTTTGGAGAAAATTCAAAACATTCATTATTCAATAGGGCCCAAAATATCAAAAACCAGCGGTTTGAATGAACACACATTTCTTGGTAGAATCGTGCAGGACTGAAATTTTTTATGTTTTTCTACTCCTCTCATGAGCCCAAACAAGTCTCTAAAAGGATGAGTTTGCAACTACTTTACTTTTGGAGAAAATTCAAAACATTCATTATTCAATAGAGCCCAATAGCAAAAACCAGCGTTTTGAATGAAGAATCACATTTCTTGGTAGAATCATGCAGGATTGAAATTTTTGATGGCTTTTTACTCCTCTCAACAGCCCAAACAAGTTTCTAAAAGGATGAGTTTGCAACTACTTTACTTTTGGAGAAAATTCAAAACATTCATTATTCAATAGGGCCCAAACTATCAAAAACCAGCGGTTTGAATGAACACACATTTCTTGGTAGAATCATGCAGGACTGAAATTTTTGATGTTTTTCTACTCCTCTCATGAGCCCAAACAAGTCTCTAAAAGCATGAGTTTGCAACTACTTTACTTTTGGAGAAAATTCAAAACATTCACTTTTCACTAGAGCCCAATAGCAAAAATCAGGTTTTGAATGAAGAATCACATTTCTTGGTAGAATCATGCTGCATTGAAATTTTTGATGGTTTTTTACTCCTCTCAACAGCCCAGACAAGTTTCTAAAAGGATGAGTTTGCAACTACTTTACTTTTGGAGAAAATTCAAAACATTCATTATTCAATAGGGCCCAAACTATCAAAAACCAGCGGTTTCAATGAACACACATTTCTTGGTAGAATCATGCAGGACTGAAATTTTTGATGTTTTTCTACTTCTCTCATGAGCCCAAACAAGTCTCTAAAAGCATGAGTTTGCAACTACTTTACTTTTGGAGAAAATTCAAAACATTCATTATTCAATAGGGCCCAAAATATCAAAAACCAGCGGTTTGAATGAACACACATGTCTTGGTAGAATCGTGCAGGACTGAAATTTTTTATTTTTTTCTACTCCTCTCATGAGCCCAAACAAGTCTCTAAAAGGATGAGTTTGCAACTACTTTACTTTTGGAGAAAATTCAAAACATTCATTATTCAATAGAGCCCAATAGGAAAAACCAGCGTTTTGAATGAAGAATCACATTTCTTGGTAGAATCATGCAGGATTGAAATTTTTGATGGTTTTTTACTCCTCTCAACAGCCCAAACAAGTTTCTAAAAGGATGAGTTTGCAACTACTTTACTTTTGGAGAAAATTCAAAACATTCATTATTCAATAGGGCCCAAACTATCAAAAACCAGCGGTTTCAATGAACACACATTTCTTGGTAGAATCATGCAGGACTGAAATTTTTGATGTTTTTCTACTCCTCTCATGAGCCCAAACAAGTCTCTAAAAGCATGAGTTTGCAACTACTTTACTTTTGGAGAAAATTCAAAACATTCACTATTCAATAGAGCCCAATAGCAAAAATCAGGTTTTGAATGAAGAATCACATTTCTTGGTAAAATCATGCAGGACTGAAATTTTTGATGGTTTTTTACTCCTCTCAAAAGCCCAAACAAGTTTCTAAAAAGATGAGTTTGCAACTACTTTACTTTTGGAGAAAATTCAAAACATTCATTATTCAATAGGGCCCAAACTATCAAAAACCAGCGGTTTCAATGAACACACATTTCTTGGTAGAATCATGCAGGACTGAAATTTTTGATGTTTTTCTACTCCTCTCATGAGCCCAAACAAGTCTCTAAAAGCATGAGTTTGCAACTACTTTACTTTTGGAGAAAATTCAAAACATTCATTATTCAATAGGGCCCAAAATATCAAAAACCAGCGGTTTGAATGAACACACATTTCTTGGTAGAATCGTGCAGGACTGAAATTTTTGATTTTTTTCTACTCCTCTCATGAGCCCAAACAAGTCTCTAAAAGGATGAGTTTGCAACTACTTTACTTTTGGAGAAAATTCAAAACATTCATTATTCAATAGAGCCCAATAGCAAAAACCAGCGTTTTGAATGAAGAATCACATTTCTTGGTAGAATCATGCAGGATTGAAATTTTTGATGGTTTTTTACTCCTCTCAACAGCCCAAACAAGTTTCTAAAAGGATGAGTTTGCAACTACTTTACTTTTGGAGAAAATTCAAAACATTCATTATTCAATAGGGCCCAAACTATCAAAAACCAGCGGTTTGAATGAACACACATTTCTTGGTAGAATCATGCAGGACTGAAATTTTTGATGTTTTTCTACTCTCATGAGCCCAAACAAGTCTCTAAAAGCATGAGTTTGCAACTACTTTACTTTTGGAGAAAATTCAAAACATTCATTATTCAATAGAGCCCAATAGCAAAAATCAGGTTTTGAATGAAGAATCACATTTCTTGGTAAAATCATGCAGGATTGAAATTTTTGATGGTTTTTCACTCCTCTCAACAGCCCAAACAAGTTTCTAAAAGGATGAGTTTGCAACTACTTTACTTTTGGAGAAAATTCAAAACATTCATTATTCAATAGGGCCCAAACTATCAAAAACCAGCGGTTTCAATGAACACACATTTCTTGGTAGAATCATGCAGGACTGAAATTTTTGATGTTTTTCTACTCCTCTCATGAGCCCAAACAAGTCTCTAAAAGCATGAGTTTGCAACTACTTTACTTTTGGAGAAAATTCAAAACATTCATTATTCAATAGGGCCCAAAATATCAAAAACCAGCGGTTTGAATGAACACACATTTCTTGGTAGAATCGTGCAGGACTGAAATTTTAGATTTTTTTCTACTCCTCTCATGAGCCCAAACAAGTCTCTAAAAGGATGAGTTTGCAACTACTTTACTTTTGGAGAAAATTCAAAACATTCATTATTCAATAGAGCCCAATAGCAAAAACCAGCGTTTTGAATGAAGAATCACATTTCTTGGTAGAATCATGCAGGATTGAAATTTTTGATGGTTTTTTACTCCCCTCAACAGCCCAAACAAGTTTCTAAAAGGATGAGTTTGCAACTACTTTACTTTTGGAGAAAATTCAAAACATTCATTATTCAATAGGGCCCAAACTATCAAAAACCAGCGGTTTCAATGAACACACATTTCTTGGTAGAATCATGCAGGACTGAAATTTTTGATGTTTTTCTACTCCTCTCATGAGCCCAAACAAGACTCTAAAAGCATGAGTTTGCAACTACTTTAATTTTGGAGAAAATTCAAAACATTCATTATTCAATAGGGCCCAAACTATCAAAAACCAGCGGTTTCAATGAACACACAATTCTTGGTAGAATCATGCAGGACTGAAATTTTTGATGTTTTTCTACTCCTCTCATGAGCCCAAACAAGTCTCTAAAAGCATGAGTTTGCAACTACTTTACTTTTGGGGAAAATTCAAAACATTCATTATTCAATAGAGCCCAATAGCAAAAATCAGGTTTTGAATGAAGAATCATATTTCTTGGTAAAATCATGCAGGATTGAAATTTTTGATGGTTTTTTACTCCTCTCAACAGCCCAAACAAGTTTCTAAAAGGATGAGTTTGCATCTACTTTACTTTTGGAGAAAATTCAAAACATTCATTATTCAATAGGGCCCAAACTATCAAAAACCAGCGGTTTCAATGAACACACATTTCTTGGTAGAATCATGCAGGACTGAAATTTTTGATGTTTTTCTACTCCTCTCATGAGCCCAAACAAGTCTCTAAAAGCATGAGTTTGCAACTACTTTACTTTTGGAGAAAATTCAAAACATTCATTATTCAATAGAGCCCAATAGCAAAAATCAGGTTTTGAATGAAGAATCACATTTCTTGGTAAAATCATGCAGGATTGAAATTTTTGATGGTTTTTTACTCCTCTCAACAGCCCAAACAAGTTTCTAAAAGGATGAGTTTGCAACTACTTTACTTTTGGAGAAAATTCAAAACATTCATTATTCAATAGGGCCCAAAATATCAAAAACCAGCGGTTTGAATGAACACACATTTCTTGGTAGAATCGTGCAGGACTGAAATTTTTTATGTTTTTCTACTCCTCTCATGAGCCCAAACAAGTCTCTAAAAGGATGAGTTTGCAACTACTTTACTTTTGGAGAAAATTCAAAACATTCATTATTCAATAGAGCCCAATAGCAAAAACCAGCGTTTTGAATGAAGAATCACATTTCTTGGTAGAATCATGCAGGATTGAAATTTTTGATGGTTTTTTACTCCTCTCAACAGCCCAAACAAGTTTCTAAAAGGATGAGTTTGCAACTACTTTACTTTTGGAGAAAATTCAAAACATTCATTATTCAATAGGGCCCAAACTATCAAAAACCAGCGGTTTCAATGAACACACATTTCTTGGTAGAATCATGCAGGACTGAAATTTTTGATGTTTTTCTACTCCTCTCATGAGCCCAAACAAGTCTCTAAAAGCATGAGTTTGCAACTACTTTACTTTTGGAGAAAATTCAAAACATTCATTATTCAATAGAGCCCAATAGCAAAAATCAGGTTTTGAATGAAGAATCACATTTCTTGGTAAAATCATGCAGGATTGAAATTTTTGATGGTTTTTTACTCCTCTCAACAGCCCAAACAAGTTTCTAAAAGGATGAGTTTGCAACTACTTTACTTTTGGAGAAAATTCAAAACATTCATTATTCAATAGGGCCCAAACTATCAAAAACCAGCGGTTTCAATGAACACACATTTCTTGGTAGAATCATGCAGGACTGAAATTTTTGATGTTTTTCTACTCCTCTCATGAGCCCAAACAAGTCTCTAAAAGCATGAGTTTGCAACTACTTTACTTTTGGAAAAAATTCAAAACATTCACTTTTCACTAGAGCCCAATAGCAAAAATCAGGTTTTGAATGAAGAATCACATTTCTTGGTAGAATCATGCTGCATTGAAATTTTTGATGGTTTTTTACTCCTCTCAACAGCCCAAACAAGTTTCTAAAAGGATGAGTGTGCAACTACTTTACTTTTGGAGAAAATTCAAAACATTCATTATTCAATAGGGCCCAAACTATCAAAAACCAGCGGTTTCAATGAACACACATTTCTTGGTAGAATCATGCAGGACTGAAATTTTTGATGTTTTTCTACTCCTCTCATGAGCCCAAACAAGTCTCTAAAAGCATGAGTTTGCAACTACTTTACTTTTGGAGAAAATTCAAAACATTCATTATTCAATAGAGCCCAATAGCAAAAATCAGGTTTTGAATGAAGATTCACATTTCTTGGTAGAATCATGCAGGATTGAAATTTTTGATGGTTTTTTACTCCTCTCAACAGCCCAAACAAGTTTCTAAAAGGATGAGTTTGCAACTACTTTACTTTTGGAGAAAATTCAAAACATTCATTATTCAATAGGGCCCAAACTATCAAAAACCAGCGGTTTCAATGAACACACATTTTTTGGTAGAATCATGCAGGACTGAAATTTTTGATGTTTTTCTACTCCTCTCATGAGCCCAAACAAGTCTCTAAAAGCATGAGTTTGCAACTACTTTACTTTTGGAAAAAATTCAAAACATTCATTATTCAATAGAGCCCAATAGCAAAAATCAGGTTTTGAATGAAGAATCACATTTCTTGGTAAAATCATGCAGGATTGAAATTTTTGATGGTTTTTTACTCCTCTCAACAGCCCAAACAAGTTTCTAAAAGGATGAGTTTGCAACTACTTTACTTTTGGAGAAAATTCAAAACATTCATTATTCAATAGGGCCCAAAATATCAAAAACCAGCGGTTTGAATGAACACACATTTCTTGGTAGAATCGTGCAGGACTGAAATTTTTTATGTTTTTCTACTCCTCTCATGAGCCCAAACAAGTCTCTAAAAGGATGAGTTTGCAACTACTTTACTTTTGGAGAAAATTCAAAACATTCATTATTCAATAGAGCCCAATAGCAAAAACCAGCGTTTTGAATGAAGAATCACATTTCTTGGTAGAATCATGCAGGATTGAAATTTTTGATGGTTTTTTACTCCTCTCAACAGCCCAAACAAGTTTCTAAAAGGATGCGTGTGCAACTACTTTACTTTTGGAGAAAATTCAAAACATTCATTATTCAATAGGGCCCAAACTATCAAAAACCAGCGGTTTCACTTAACACACAATTCTTGGTAGAATCATGCAGGACTGAAATTTTTGATGTTTTTCTACTCCTCTCATGAGCCCAAACAAGTCTCTAAAAGCATGAGTTTGCAACTACTTTACTTTTGGAGAAAATTCAAAACATTCATTATTCAATAGAGCCCAATAGCAAAAATCAGGTTTTGAATGAAGATTCACATTTCTTGGTAGAATCATGCAGGATTGAAATTTTTGATGGTTTTTTACTCCTCTCAACAGCCCAAACAAGTTTCTAAAAGGATGAGTTTGCAACTACTTTACTTTTGGAGAAAATTCAAAACATTCATTATTCAATAGGGCCCAAACTATCAAAAACCAGCGGTTTCAATGAACACACATTTTTTGGTAGAATCATGCAGTACTGAAATTTTTGATGTTTTTCTACTCCTCTCATGAGCCCAAACAAGTCTCTAAAAGCATGAGTTTGCAACTACTTTACTTTTGGAAAAAATTCAAAACATTCATTATTCAATAGAGCCCAATAGCAAAAATCAGGTTTTGAATGAAGAATCACATTTCTTGGTAAAATCATGCAGGATTGAAATTTTTGATGGTTTTTTACTCCTCTCAACAGCCCAAACAAGTTTCTAAAAGGATCAGTTTGCAACTACTTTACTTTTGGAGAAAATTCAAAACATTCATTATTCAATAGGGCCCAAACTATCAAAAACCAGCGGTTTCAATGAACACACATTTTTTGGTAGAATCATGCAGGACTGAAATTTTTGATGTTTTTCTACTCTCATGAGCCCAAACAAGTCTCTAAAAGCATGAGTTTGCAACTACTTTACTTTTGGAAAAAATTCAAAACATTCATTATTCAATAGAGCCCAATAGCAAAAATCAGGTTTTGAATGAAGAATCACATTTCTTGGTAAAATCATGCAGGATTGAAATTTTTGATGGTTTTTTACTCCTCTCAACAGCCCAAACAAGTTTCTAAAAGGATGAGTTTGCAACTACTTTACTTTTGGAGAAAATTCAAAACATTCATTATTCAATAGGGCCCAAACTATCAAAAACCAGCGGTTTCAATGAACACACATTTCTTGGTAGAATCATGCAGGACTGAAATTTTTGATGTTTCTCTACTCCTCTCATGAGCCCAAACAAGTCTCTAAAAGGATGAGTTTGCAACTACTTTACTTTTGGAGAAAATTCAAAACATTCACTATTCAATAGAGCCCAATAGCAAAAATCAGGTTTTGAATGAAGAATCGCATTTCTTGGTAAAATCATGCAGGATTGAAATTTTTGATGGTTTTTTACTCCTCTCAACAGCCCAAACAAGTTTCTAAAAGGATGAGTTTGCAACTACTTTACTTTTGGAGAAAATTCAAAACATTCATTATTCAATAGGGCCCAAACTATCAAAAACCAGCGGTTTCAATGAACACACATTTCTTGGTAGAATCATGCAGGACTGAAATTTTTGATGTTTTTCTACTCCTCTCATGAGCCCAAACAAGTCTCTAAAAGCATGAGTTTGCAACTACTTTACTTTTGGAGAAAATTCAAAACATTCATTATTCAATAGAGCCCAATAGCAAAAATCAGGTTTTGAATGAAGAATCACATTTCTTGGTAAAATCATGCAGGATTGAAATTTTTGATGGTTTTTTACTCCTCTCAACAGCCCAAACAAGTTTCTAAAAGGATGAGTTTGCAACTACTTTACTTTTGGAGAAAATTCAAAACATTCATTATTCAATAGGGCCCAAAATATCAAAAACCAGCGGTTTGAATGAACACACATTTCTTGGTAGAATCGTGCAGGACTGAAATTTTTTATGTTTTTCTACTCCTCTCATGAGCCCAAACAAGTCTCTAAAAGGATGAGTTTGCAACTACTTTACTTTTGGAGAAAATTCAAAACATTCATTATTCAATAGAGCCCAATAGCAAAAACCAGCGTTTTGAATGAAGAATCACATTTCTTGGTAGAATCATGCAGGATTGAAATTTTTGATGGTTTTTTACTCCTCTCAACAGCCCAAACAAGTTTCTAAAAGGATGAGTTTGCAACTACTTTACTTTTGGAGAAAATTCAAAACATTCATTATTCAATAGGGCCCAAACTATCAAAAACCAGCGGTTTCAATGAACACACATTTCTTGGTAGAATCATGCAGGACTGAAATTTTTGATGTTTTTCTACTCCTCTCATGAGCCCAAACAAGTCTCTAAAAGCATGAGTTTGCAACTACTTTACTTTTGGAGAAAATTCAAAACATTCATTATTCAATAGAGCCCAATAGCAAAAATCAGGTTTTGAATGAAGAATCACATTTCTTGGTAAAATCATGCAGGATTGAAATTTTTGATGGTTTTTTACTCCTCTCAACAGCCCAAACAAGTTTCTAAAAGGATGAGTTTGCAACTACTTTACTTTTGGAGAAAATTCAAAACATTCATTATTCAATAGGGCCCAAACTATCAAAAACCAGCGGTTTCAATGAACACACATTTCTTGGTAGAATCATGCAGGACTGAAATTTTTGATGTTTTTCTACTCCTCTCATGAGCCCAAACAAGTCTCTAAAAGCATGAGTTTGCAACTACTTTACTTTTGGAAAAAATTCAAAACATTCACTTTTCACTAGAGCCCAATAGCAAAAATCAGGTTTTGAATGAAGAATCACATTTCTTGGTAGAATCATGCTGCATTGAAATTTTTGATGGTTTTTTACTCCTCTCAACAGCCCAAACAAGTTTCTAAAAGGATGAGTGTGCAACTACTTTACTTTTGGAGAAAATTCAAAACATTCATTATTCAATAGGGCCCAAACTATCAAAAACCAGCGGTTTCAATGAACACACATTTCTTGGTAGAATCATGCAGGACTGAAATTTTTGATGTTTTTCTACTCCTCTCATGAGCCCAAACAAGTCTCTAAAAGCATGAGTTTGCAACTACTTTACTTTTGGAGAAAATTCAAAACATTCATTATTCAATAGAGCCCAATAGCAAAAATCAGGTTTTGAATGAAGATTCACATTTCTTGGTAGAATCATGCAGGATTGAAATTTTTGATGGTTTTTTACTCCTCTCAACAGCCCAAACAAGTTTCTAAAAGGATGAGTTTGCAACTACTTTACTTTTGGAGAAAATTCAAAACATTCATTATTCAATAGGGCCCAAACTATCAAAAACCAGCGGTTTCAATGAACACACATTTTTTGGTAGAATCATGCAGGACTGAAATTTTTGATGTTTTTCTACTCCTCTCATGAGCCCAAACAAGTCTCTAAAAGCATGAGTTTGCAACTACTTTACTTTTGGAAAAAATTCAAAACATTCATTATTCAATAGAGCCCAATAGCAAAAATCAGGTTTTGAATGAAGAATCACATTTCTTGGTAAAATCATGCAGGATTGAAATTTTTGATGGTTTTTTACTCCTCTCAACAGCCCAAACAAGTTTCTAAAAGGATGAGTTTGCAACTACTTTACTTTTGGAGAAAATTCAAAACATTCATTATTCAATAGGGCCCAAAATATCAAAAACCAGCGGTTTGAATGAACACACATTTCTTGGTAGAATCGTGCAGGACTGAAATTTTTTATGTTTTTCTACTCCTCTCATGAGCCCAAACAAGTCTCTAAAAGGATGAGTTTGCAACTACTTTACTTTTGGAGAAAATTCAAAACATTCATTATTCAATAGAGCCCAATAGCAAAAACCAGCGTTTTGAATGAAGAATCACATTTCTTGGTAGAATCATGCAGGATTGAAATTTTTGATGGTTTTTTACTCCTCTCAACAGCCCAAACAAGTTTCTAAAAGGATGAGTTTGCAACTACTTTACTTTTGGAGAAAATTCAAAACATTCATTATTCAATAGGGCCCAAACTATCAAAAACCAGCGGTTTCAATGAACACACATTTCTTGGTAGAATCATGCAGGACTGAAATTTTTGATGTTTTTCTACTCCTCTCATGAGCCCAAACAAGTCTCTAAAAGCATGAGTTTGCAACTACTTTACTTTTGGAGAAAATTCAAAACATTCATTATTCAATAGAGCCCAATAGCAAAAATCAGGTTTTGAATGAAGAATCACATTTCTTGGTAAAATCATGCAGGATTGAAATTTTTGATGGTTTTTTACTCCTCTCAACAGCCCAAACAAGTTTCTAAAAGGATGAGTTTGCAACTACTTTACTTTTGGAGAAAATTCAAAACATTCATTATTCAATAGGGCCCAAACTATCAAAAACCAGCGGTTTCAATGAACACACATTTCTTGGTAGAATCACGCAGGACTGAAATTTTTGATGTTTTTCTACTCCTCTCATGAGCCCAAACAAGTCTCTAAAAGCATGAGTTTGCAACTACTTTACTTTTGGAAAAAATTCAAAACATTCACTTTTCACTAGAGCCCAATAGCAAAAATCAGGTTTTGAATGAAGAATCACATTTCTTGGTAGAATCATGCTGCATTGAAATTTTTGATGGTTTTTTACTCCTCTCAACAGCCCAAACAAGTTTCTAAAAGGATGCGTGTGCAACTACTTTACTTTTGGAGAAAATTCAAAACATTCATTATTGAATAGGGCCCAAACTATCAAAAACCAGCGGTTTCAATGAACACACATTTCTTGGTAGAATCATGCAGGACTGAAATTTTTGATGTTTTTCTACTCCTCTCATGAGCCCAAACAAGTCTCTAAAAGCATGAGTTTGCAACTACTTTACTTTTGGAGAAAATTCAAAACATTCATTATTCAATAGAGCCCAATAGCAAAAATCAGGTTTTGAATGAAGATTCACATTTCTTGGTAGAATCATGCAGGATTGAAATTTTTGATGGTTTTTTACTCCTCTCAACAGCCCAAACAAGTTTCTAAAAGGATGAGTTTGCAACTACTTTACTTTTGGAGAAAATTCAAAACATTCATTATTCAATAGGGCCCAAACTATCAAAAACCAGCGGTTTCAATGAACACACATTTTTTGGTAGAATCATGCAGGACTGAAATTTTTGATGTTTTTCTACTCCTCTCATGAGCCCAAACAAGTCTCTAAAAGCATGAGTTTGCAACTACTTTACTTTTGGAAAAAATTCAAAACATTCATTATTCAATAGAGCCCAATAGCAAAAATCAGGTTTTGAATGAAGAATCACATTTCTTGGTAAAATCATGCAGGATTGAAATTTTTGATGGTTTTTTACTCCTCTCAACAGCCCAAACAAGTTTCTAAAAGGATCAGTTTGCAACTACTTTACTTTTGGAGAAAATTCAAAACATTCATTATTCAATAGGGCCCAAACTATCAAAAACCAGCGGTTTCAATGAACACACATTTTTTGGTAGAATCATGCAGGACTGAAATTTTTGATGTTTTTCTACTCTCATGAGCCCAAACAAGTCTCTAAAAGCATGAGTTTGCAACTACTTTACTTTTGGAAAAAATTCAAAACATTCATTATTCAATAGAGCCCAATAGCAAAAATCAGGTTTTGAATGAAGAATCACATTTCTTGGTAAAATCATGCAGGATTGAAATTTTTGATGGTTTTTTACTCCTCTCAACAGCCCAAACAAGTTTCTAAAAGGATGAGTTTGCAACTACTTTACTTTTGGAGAAAATTCAAAACATTCATTATTCAATAGGGCCCAAACTATCAAAAACCAGCGGTTTCAATGAACACACATTTCTTGGTAGAATCATGCAGGACTGAAATTTTTGATGTTTTTCTACTCCTCTCATGAGCCCAAACAAGTCTCTAAAAGGATGAGTTTGCAACTACTTTACTTTTGGAGAAAATTCAAAACATTCACTATTCAATAGAGCCCAATAGCAAAAATCAGGTTTTGAATGAAGAATCGCATTTCTTGGTAAAATCATGCAGGATTGAAATTTTTGATGGTTTTTTACTCCTCTCAACAGCCCAAACAAGTTTCTAAAAGGATGAGTTTGCAACTACTTTACTTTTGGAGAAAATTCAAAACATTCATTATTCAATAGGGCCCAAACTATCAAAAACCAGCGGTTTCAATGAACACACATTTCTTGGTAGAATCACGCAGGACTGAAATTTTTGATGTTTTTCTACTCCTCTCATGAGCCCAAACAAGTCTCTAAAAGCATGAGTTTGCAACTACTTTACTTTTGGAAAAAATTCAAAACATTCACTTTTCACTAGAGCCCAATAGCAAAAATCAGGTTTTGAATGAAGAATCACATTTCTTGGTAGAATCATGCTGCATTGAAATTTTTGATGGTTTTTTACTCCTCTCAACAGCCCAAACAAGTTTCTAAAAGGATGCGTGTGCAACTACTTTACTTTTGGAGAAAATTCAAAACATTCATTATTGAATAGGGCCCAAACTATCAAAAACCAGCGGTTTCACTTAACACACAATTCTTGGTAGAATCATGCAGGACTGAAATTTTTGATGTTTTTCTACTCCTCTCATGAGCCCAAACAAGTCTCTAAAAGCATGAGTTTGCAACTACTTTACTTTTGGAGAAAATTCAAAACATTCATTATTCAATAGAGCCCAATAGCAAAAATCAGGTTTTGAATGAAGATTCACATTTCTTGGTAGAATCATGCAGGATTGAAATTTTTGATGGTTTTTTACTCCACTCAACAGCCCAAACAAGTTTCTAAAAGGATGAGTTTGCAACTACTTTACTTTTGGAGAAAATTCAAAACATTCATTATTCAATAGGGCCCAAACTATCAAAAACCAGCGGTTTCAATGAACACACATTTTTTGGTAGAATAATGCAGGACTGAAATTTTTGATGTTTTTCTACTCCTCTCATGAGCCCAAACAAGTCTCTAAAAGCATGAGTTTGCAACTACTTTACTTTTGGAAAAAATTCAAAACATTCATTATTCAATAGAGCCCAATAGCAAAAATCAGGTTTTGAATGAAGAATCACATTTCTTGGTAAAATCATGCAGGATTGAAATTTTTGATGGTTTTTTACTCCTCTCAACAGCCCAAACAAGTTTCTAAAAGGATCAGTTTGCAACTACTTTACTTTTGGAGAAAATTCAAAACATTCATTATTCAATAGGGCCCAAACTATCAAAAACCAGCGGTTTCAATGAACACACATTTTTTGGTAGAATCATGCAGGACTGAAATTTTTGATGTTTTTCTACTCTCATGAGCCCAAACAAGTCTCTAAAAGCATGAGTTTGCAACTACTTTACTTTTGGAAAAAATTCAAAACATTCATTATTCAATAGAGCCCAATAGCAAAAATCAGGTTTTGAATGAAGAATCACATTTCTTGGTAAAATCATGCAGGATTGAAATTTTTGATGGTTTTTTACTCCTCTCAACAGCCCAAACAAGTTTCTAAAAGGATGAGTTTGCAACTACTTTACTTTTGGAGAAAATTCAAAACATTCATTATTCAATAGGGCCCAAACTATCAAAAACCAGCGGTTTCAATGAACACACATTTCTTGGTAGAATCATGCAGGACTGAAATTTTTGATGTTTCTCTACTCCTCTCATGAGCCCAAACAAGTCTCTAAAAGGATGAGTTTGCAACTACTTTACTTTTGGAGAAAATTCAAAACATTCACTATTCAATAGAGCCCAATAGCAAAAATCAGGTTTTGAATGAAGAATCGCATTTCTTGGTAAAATCATGCAGGATTGAAATTTTTGATGGTTTTTTACTCCTCTCAACAGCCCAAACAAGTTTCTAAAAGGATGAGTTTGCAACTACTTTACTTTTGGAGAAAATTCAAAACATTCATTATTCAATAGGGCCCAAACTATCAAAAACCAGCGGTTTCAATGAACACACATTTCTTGGTAGAATCATGCAGGACTGAAATTTTTGATGTTTTTCTACTCCTCTCATGAGCCCAAACAAGTCTCTAAAAGCATGAGTTTGCAACTACTTTACTTTTGGAGAAAATTCAAAACATTCATTATTCAATAGAGCCCAATAGCAAAAATCAGGTTTTGAATGAAGAATCACATTTCTTGGTAAAATCATGCAGGATTGAAATTTTTGATGGTTTTTTACTCCTCTCAACAGCCCAAACAAGTTTCTAAAAGGATGAGTTTGCAACTACTTTACTTTTGGAGAAAATTCAAAACATTCATTATTCAATAGGGCCCAAAATATCAAAAACCAGCGGTTTGAATGAACACACATTTCTTGGTAGAATCGTGCAGGACTGAAATTTTTTATGTTTTTCTACTCCTCTCATGAGCCCAAACAAGTCTCTAAAAGGATGAGTTTGCAACTACTTTACTTTTGGAGAAAATTCAAAACATTCATTATTCAATAGAGCCCAATAGCAAAAACCAGCGTTTTGAATGAAGAATCACATTTCTTGGTAGAATCATGCAGGATTGAAATTTTTGATGGTTTTTTACTCCTCTCAACAGCCCAAACAAGTTTCTAAAAGGATGAGTTTGCAACTACTTTACTTTTGGAGAAAATTCAAAACATTCATTATTCAATAGGGCCCAAACTATCAAAAACCAGCGGTTTCAATGAACACACATTTCTTGGTAGAATCATGCAGGACTGAAATTTTTGATGTTTTTCTACTCCTCTCATGAGCCCAAACAAGTCTCTAAAAGCATGAGTTTGCAACTACTTTACTTTTGGAGAAAATTCAAAACATTCATTATTCAATAGAGCCCAATAGCAAAAATCAGGTTTTGAATGAAGAATCACATTTCTTGGTAAAATCATGCAGGATTGAAATTTTTGATGGTTTTTTACTCCTCTCAACAGCCCAAACAAGTTTCTAAAAGGATGAGTTTGCAACTACTTTACTTTTGGAGAAAATTCAAAACATTCATTATTCAATAGGGCCCAAACTATCAAAAACCAGCGGTTTCAATGAACACACATTTCTTGGTAGAATCATGCAGGACTGAAATTTTTGATGTTTTTCTACTCCTCTCATGAGCCCAAACAAGTCTCTAAAAGCATGAGTTTGCAACTACTTTACTTTTGGAAAAAATTCAAAACATTCACTTTTCACTAGAGCCCAATAGCAAAAATCAGGTTTTGAATGAAGAATCACATTTCTTGGTAGAATCATGCTGCATTGAAATTTTTGATGGTTTTTTACTCCTCTCAACAGCCCAAACAAGTTTCTAAAAGGATGAGTGTGCAACTACTTTACTTTTGGAGAAAATTCAAAACATTCATTATTCAATAGGGCCCAAACTATCAAAAACCAGCGGTTTCAATGAACACACATTTCTTGGTAGAATCATGCAGGACTGAAATTTTTGATGTTTTTCTACTCCTCTCATGAGCCCAAACAAGTCTCTAAAAGCATGAGTTTGCAACTACTTTACTTTTGGAGAAAATTCAAAACATTCATTATTCAATAGAGCCCAATAGCAAAAATCAGGTTTTGAATGAAGATTCACATTTCTTGGTAGAATCATGCAGGATTGAAATTTTTGATGGTTTTTTACTCCTCTCAACAGCCCAAACAAGTTTCTAAAAGGATGAGTTTGCAACTACTTTACTTTTGGAGAAAATTCAAAACATTCATTATTCAATAGGGCCCAAACTATCAAAAACCAGCGGTTTCAATGAACACACATTTTTTGGTAGAATCATGCAGGACTGAAATTTTTGATGTTTTTCTACTCCTCTCATGAGCCCAAACAAGTCTCTAAAAGCATGAGTTTGCAACTACTTTACTTTTGGAAAAAATTCAAAACATTCATTATTCAATAGAGCCCAATAGCAAAAATCAGGTTTTGAATGAAGAATCACATTTCTTGGTAAAATCATGCAGGATTGAAATTTTTGATGGTTTTTTACTCCTCTCAACAGCCCAAACAAGTTTCTAAAAGGATGAGTTTGCAACTACTTTACTTTTGGAGAAAATTCAAAACATTCATTATTCAATAGGGCCCAAAATATCAAAAACCAGCGGTTTGAATGAACACACATTTCTTGGTAGAATCGTGCAGGACTGAAATTTTTTATGTTTTTCTACTCCTCTCATGAGCCCAAACAAGTCTCTAAAAGGATGAGTTTGCAACTACTTTACTTTTGGAGAAAATTCAAAACATTCATTATTCAATAGAGCCCAATAGCAAAAACCAGCGTTTTGAATGAAGAATCACATTTCTTGGTAGAATCATGCAGGATTGAAATTTTTGATGGTTTTTTACTCCTCTCAACAGCCCAAACAAGTTTCTAAAAGGATGAGTTTGCAACTACTTTACTTTTGGAGAAAATTCAAAACATTCATTATTCAATAGGGCCCAAACTATCAAAAACCAGCGGTTTCAATGAACACACATTTCTTGGTAGAATCATGCAGGACTGAAATTTTTGATGTTTTTCTACTCCTCTCATGAGCCCAAACAAGTCTCTAAAAGCATGAGTTTGCAACTACTTTACTTTTGGAGAAAATTCAAAACATTCATTATTCAATAGAGCCCAATAGCAAAAATCAGGTTTTGAATGAAGAATCACATTTCTTGGTAAAATCATGCAGGATTGAAATTTTTGATGGTTTTTTACTCCTCTCAACAGCCCAAACAAGTTTCTAAAAGGATGAGTTTGCAACTACTTTACTTTTGGAGAAAATTCAAAACATTCATTATTCAATAGGGCCCAAACTATCAAAAACCAGCGGTTTCAATGAACACACATTTCTTGGTAGAATCACGCAGGACTGAAATTTTTGATGTTTTTCTACTCCTCTCATGAGCCCAAACAAGTCTCTAAAAGCATGAGTTTGCAACTACTTTACTTTTGGAAAAAATTCAAAACATTCACTTTTCACTAGAGCCCAATAGCAAAAATCAGGTTTTGAATGAAGAATCACATTTCTTGGTAGAATCATGCTGCATTGAAATTTTTGATGGTTTTTTACTCCTCTCAACAGCCCAAACAAGTTTCTAAAAGGATGCGTGTGCAACTACTTTACTTTTGGAGAAAATTCAAAACATTCATTATTGAATAGGGCCCAAACTATCAAAAACCAGCGGTTTCAATGAACACACATTTCTTGGTAGAATCATGCAGGACTGAAATTTTTGATGTTTTTCTACTCCTCTCATGAGCCCAAACAAGTCTCTAAAAGCATGAGTTTGCAACTACTTTACTTTTGGAGAAAATTCAAAACATTCATTATTCAATAGAGCCCAATAGCAAAAATCAGGTTTTGAATGAAGATTCACATTTCTTGGTAGAATCATGCAGGATTGAAATTTTTGATGGTTTTTTACTCCTCTCAACAGCCCAAACAAGTTTCTAAAAGGATGAGTTTGCAACTACTTTACTTTTGGAGAAAATTCAAAACATTCATTATTCAATAGGGCCCAAACTATCAAAAACCAGCGGTTTCAATGAACACACATTTTTTGGTAGAATCATGCAGGACTGAAATTTTTGATGTTTTTCTACTCCTCTCATGAGCCCAAACAAGTCTCTAAAAGCATGAGTTTGCAACTACTTTACTTTTGGAAAAAATTCAAAACATTCATTATTCAATAGAGCCCAATAGCAAAAATCAGGTTTTGAATGAAGAATCACATTTCTTGGTAAAATCATGCAGGATTGAAATTTTTGATGGTTTTTTACTCCTCTCAACAGCCCAAACAAGTTTCTAAAAGGATCAGTTTGCAACTACTTTACTTTTGGAGAAAATTCAAAACATTCATTATTCAATAGGGCCCAAACTATCAAAAACCAGCGGTTTCAATGAACACACATTTTTTGGTAGAATCATGCAGGACTGAAATTTTTGATGTTTTTCTACTCTCATGAGCCCAAACAAGTCTCTAAAAGCATGAGTTTGCAACTACTTTACTTTTGGAAAAAATTCAAAACATTCATTATTCAATAGAGCCCAATAGCAAAAATCAGGTTTTGAATGAAGAATCACATTTCTTGGTAAAATCATGCAGGATTGAAATTTTTGATGGTTTTTTACTCCTCTCAACAGCCCAAACAAGTTTCTAAAAGGATGAGTTTGCAACTACTTTACTTTTGGAGAAAATTCAAAACATTCATTATTCAATAGGGCCCAAACTATCAAAAACCAGCGGTTTCAATGAACACACATTTCTTGGTAGAATCATGCAGGACTGAAATTTTTGATGTTTTTCTACTCCTCTCATGAGCCCAAACAAGTCTCTAAAAGGATGAGTTTGCAACTACTTTACTTTTGGAGAAAATTCAAAACATTCACTATTCAATAGAGCCCAATAGCAAAAATCAGGTTTTGAATGAAGAATCGCATTTCTTGGTAAAATCATGCAGGATTGAAATTTTTGATGGTTTTTTACTCCTCTCAACAGCCCAAACAAGTTTCTAAAAGGATGAGTTTGCAACTACTTTACTTTTGGAGAAAATTCAAAACATTCATTATTCAATAGGGCCCAAACTATCAAAAACCAGCGGTTTCAATGAACACACATTTCTTGGTAGAATCATGCAGGACTGAAATTTTTGATGTTTTTCTACTCCTCTCATGAGCCCAAACAAGTCTCTAAAAGCATGAGTTTGCAACTACTTTACTTTTGGAGAAAATTCAAAACATTCATTATTCAATAGAGCCCAATAGCAAAAATCAGGTTTTGAATGAAGAATCACATTTCTTGGTAAAATCATGCAGGATTGAAATTTTTGATGGTTTTTTACTCCACTCAACAGCCCAAACAAGTTTCTAAAAGGATGAGTTTGCAACTACTTTACTTTTGGAGAAAATTCAAAACATTCATTATTCAATAGGGCCCAAACTATCAAAAACCAGCGGTTTCAATGAACACACAATTCTTGGTAGAATCATGCAGGACTGAAATTTTTGATGTTTTTCTACTCCTCTCATGAGCCCAAACAAGTCTCTAAAAGCATGAGTTTGCAACTACTTTACTTTTGGAGAAAATTCAAAACATTCATTATTCAATAGAGCCCAATAGCAAAAATCAGGTTTTGAATGAAGAATCACATTTCTTGGTAAAATCATGCAGGATTGAAATTTTTGATGGTTTTTTACTCCTCTCAACAGCCCAAACAAGTTTCTAAAAGGATGAGTTTGCAACTACTTTACTTTTGGAGAAAATTCAAAACATTCATTATTCAATAGGGCCCAAACTATCAAAAACCAGCGGTTTCAATGAACACACATTTCTTGGTAGAATCATGCAGGACTGAAATTTTTGATGTTTTTCTACTCCTCTCATGAGCCCAAACAAGTCTCTAAAAGCATGAGTTTGCAACTACTTTACTTTTGGAGAAAATTCAAAACATTCATTATTCAATAGGGCCCAAAATATCAAAAACCAGCGGATTGAATGAACACACATTTCTTGGTAGAATCGTGCAGGACTGAAATTTTTGATTTTTTTCTACTCCTCTCATGAGCCCAAACAAGTCTCTAAAAGGATGAGTTTGCAACTACTTTACTTTTGGAGAAAATTCAAAACATTCATTATTCAATAGAGCCCAATAGCAAAAACCAGCGTTTTGAATGAAGAATCACATTTCTTGGTAGAATCATGCAGGATTGAAATTTTTGATGGTTTTTTACTCCTCTCAACAGCCCAAACAAGTTTCTAAAAGGATGAGTTTGCAACTACTTTACTTTTGGAGAAAATTCAAAACATTCATTATTCAATAGGGCCCAAACTATCAAAAACCAGCGGTTTCAATGAACACACATTTCTTGGTAGAATCATGCAGGACTGAAATTTTTGATGTTTTTCTACTCCTCTCATGAGCCCAAACAAGACTCTAAAAGCATGAGTTTGCAACTACTTTACTTTTGGAAAAAATTCAAAACATTCATTATTCAATAGAGCCCAATAGCAAAAATCAGGTTTTGAATGAAGAATCACATTTCTTGGTAAAATCATGCAGGATTGAAATTTTTGATGGTTTTTTACTCCTCTCAACAGCCCAAACAAGTTTCTAAAAGGATGAGTTTGCAACTACTTTACTTTTGGAGAAAATTCAAAACATTCATTATTCAATAGGGCCCAAACTATCAAAAACCAGCGGTTTGAAGGAACACACATTTCTTGGTAGAATCATGCAGGACTGAAATTTTTGATGTTTTTCTACTCCTCTCATGAGCCCAAACAAGTCTCTAAAAGCATGAGTTTGCAACTACTTTACTTTTGGAGAAAATTCAAAACATTCATTATTCAATAGAGCCCAATAGCAAAAATCAGGTTTTGAATGAAGAATCACATTTCTTGGTAAAATCATGCAGGATTGAAATTTTTGATGGTTTTTTACTCCTCTCAACAGCCCAAACAAGTTTCTAAAAGGATGAGTTTGCAACTACTTTACTTTTGGAGAAAATTCAAAACATTCATTATTCAATAGGGCCCAAACTATCAAAAACCAGCGGTTTCAATGAACACACATTTCTTGGTAGAATCATGCAGGACTGAAATTTTTGATGTTTTTCTACTCCTCTCATGAGCCCAAACAAGACTCTAAAAGCATGAGTTTGCAACTACTTTACTTTTGGAGAAAATTCAAAACATTCATTATTCAATAGAGCCCAATAGCAAAAATCAGGTTTTGAATGAAGAATCACATTTCTTGGTAAAATCATGCAGGATTGAAATTTTTGATGGTTTTTTACTCCTCTCAACAGCCCAAACAAGTTTCTAAAAGGATGAGTTTGCAACTACTTTACTTTTGGAGAAAATTCAAAACATTCATTATTCAATAGGGCCCAAACTATCAAAAACCAGCGGTTTCAATGAACACACAATTCTTGGTAGAATCATGCAGGACTGAAATTTTTGATGTTTTTCTACTCCTCTCATGAGCCCAAACAAGTCTCTAAAAGCATGAGTTTGCAACTACTTTACTTTTGGAGAAAATTCAAAACATTCATTATTCAATAGAGCCCAATAGCAAAAATCAGGTTTTGAATGAAGAATCACATTTCTTGGTAAAATCATGCAGGATTGAAATTTTTGATGGTTTTTTACTCCTCTCAACAGCCCAAACAAGTTTCTAAAAGGATGAGTTTGCAACTACTTTACTTTTGGAGAAAATTCAAAACATTCATTATTCAATAGGGCCCAAACTATCAAAAACCAGCGGTTTCAATGAACACACATTTCTTGGTAGAATCATGCAGGACTGAAATTTTTGATGTTTTTCTACTCCTCTCATGAGCCCAAACAAGTCTCTAAAAGCATGAGTTTGCAACTACTTTACTTTTGGAGAAAATTCAAAACATTCATTATTCAATAGGGCCCAAAATATCAAAAACCAGCGGTTTGAATGAACACATTTCTTGGTAGAATCGTGCAGGACTGAAATTTTTGATTTTTTTCTACTCCTCTCATGAGCCCAAACAAGTCTCTAAAAGGATGAGTTTGCAACTACTTTACTTTTGGAGAAAATTCAAAACATTCATTATTCAATAGAGCCCAATAGCAAAAACCAGCGTTTTGAATGAAGAATCACATTTCTTGGTAGAATCATGCAGGATTGAAATTTTTGATGGTTTTTTACTCCTCTCAACAGCCCAAACAAGTTTCTAAAAGGATGAGTTTGCAACTACTTTACTTTTGGAGAAAATTCAAAACATTCATTATTCAATAGGGCCCAAACTATCAAAAACCAGCGGTTTGAATGAACACACATTTCTTGGTAGAATCATGCAGGACTGAAATTTTTGATGTTTTTCTACTCCTCTCATGAGCCCAAACAAGTCTCTAAAAGCATGAGTTTGCAACTACTTTACTTTTGGAGAAAATTCAAAACATTCATTATTCAATAGAGCCCAATAGCAAAAATCAGGTTTTGAATGAAGAATCACATTTCTTGGTAAAATCATGCAGGATTGAAATTTTTGATGGTTTTTCACTCCTCTCAACAGCCCAAACAAGTTTCTAAAAGGATGAGTTTGCAACTACTTTACTTTTGGAGAAAATTCAAAACATTCATTATTCAATAGGGCCCAAACTATCAAAAACCAGCGGTTTCAATGAACACACATTTCTTGGTAGAATCATGCAGGACTGAAATTTTTGATGTTTTTCTACTCCTCTCATGAGCCCAAACAAGTCTCTAAAAGCATGAGTTTGCAACTACTTTACTTTTGGAGAAAATTCAAAACATTCATTATTCAATAGGGCCCAAAATATCAAAAACCAGCGGTTTGAATGAACACACATTTCTTGGTAGAATCGTGCATGACTGAAATTTTAGATTTTTTTCTACTCCTCTCATGAGCCCAAACAAGTCTCTAAAAGGATGAGTTTGCAACTACTTTACTTTTGGAGAAAATTCAAAACATTCATTATTCAATAGAGCCCAATAGCAAAAACCAGCGTTTTGAATGAAGAATCACATTTCTTGGTAGAATCATGCAGGATTGAAATTTTTGATGGTTTTTTACTCCTCTCAACAGCCCAAACAAGTTTCTAAAAGGATGAGTTTGCAACTACTTTACTTTTGGAGAAAATTCAAAACATTCATTATTCAATAGGGCCCAAACTATCAAAAACCAGCGGTTTCAATGAACACACATTTCTTGGTAGAATCATGCAGGACTGAAATTTTTGATGTTTTTCTACTCCTCTCATGAGCCCAAACAAGACTCTAAAAGCATGAGTTTGCAACTACTTTACTTTTGGAGAAAATTCAAAACATTCATTATTCAATAGAGCCCAATAGCAAAAATCAGGTTTTGAATGAAGAATCACATTTCTTGGTAAAATCATGCAGGATTGAAATTTTTGATGGTTTTTTACTCCGCTCAACAGCCCAAACAAGTTTCTAAAAGGATGAGTTTGCAACTACTTTACTTTTGGAGAAAATTCAAAACATTCATTATTCAATAGGGCCCAAACTATCAAAAACCAGCGGTTTCAATGAACACACAATTCTTGGTAGAATCATGCAGGACTGAAATTTTTGATGTTTTTCTACTCCTCTCATGAGCCCAAACAAGTCTCTAAAAGCATGAGTTTGCAACTACTTTACTTTTGGAGAAAATTCAAAACATTCATTATTCAATAGAGCCCAATAGCAAAAATCAGGTTTTGAATGAAGAATCACATTTCTTGGTAAAATCATGCAGGATTGAAATTTTTGATGGTTTTTTACTCCTCTCAACAGCCCAAACAAGTTTCTAAAAGGATGAGTTTGCAACTACTTTACTTTTGGAGAAAATTCAAAACATTCATTATTCAATAGGGCCCAAACTATCAAAAACCAGCGGTTTCAATGAACACACATTTCTTGGTAGAATCATGCAGGACTGAAATTTTTGATGTTTTTCTACTCCTCTCATGAGCCCAAACAAGTCTCTAAAAGCATGAGTTTGCAACTACTTTACTTTTGGAGAAAATTCAAAACATTCATTATTCAATAGAGCCCAATAGCAAAAATCAGGTTTTGAATGAAGAATCACATTTCTTGGTAAAATCATGCAGGATTGAAATTTTTGATGGTTTTTTACTCCTCTCAACAGCCCAAACAAGTTTCTAAAAGGATGAGTTTGCAACTACTTTACTTTTGGAGAAAATTCAAAACATTCATTATTCAATAGGGCCCAAACTATCAAAAACCAGCGGTTTCAATGAACACACATTTCTTGGTAGAATCATGCAGGACTGAAATTTTTGATGTTTTTCTACTCCTCTCATGAGCCCAAACAAGTCTCTAAAAGCAAGAGTTTGCAACTACTTTACTTTTGGAGAAAATTCAAAACATTCATTATTCAATAGGGCCCAAACTATCAAAAACCAGCGGTTTCAATGAACACACAATTCTTGGTAGAATCATGCAGGACTGAAATTTTTGATGTTTTTCTACTCCTCTCATGAGCCCAAACAAGTCTCTAAAAGCATGAGTTTGCAACTACTTTACTTTTGGAGAAAATTCAAAACATTCATTATTCAATAGAGCCCAATAGCAAAAATCAGGTTTTGAATGAAGAATCACATTTCTTGGTAAAATCATGCAGGATTGAAATTTTTGATGGTTTTTTACTCCTCTCAACAGCCCAAACAAGTTTCTAAAAGGATGAGTTTGCAACTACTTTACTTTTGGAGAAAATTCAAAACATTCATTATTCAATAGGGCCCAAACTATCAAAAACCAGCGGTTTCAATGAACACACATTTCTTGGTAGAATCATGCAGGACTGAAATTTTTGATGTTTTTCTACTCCTCTCATGAGCCCAAACAAGTCTCTAAAAGCAAGAGTTTGCAACTACTTTACTTTTGGAGAAAATTCAAAACATTCATTATTCAATAGGGCCCAAACTATCAAAAACCAGCGGTTTCAATGAACACACATTTCTTGGTAGAATCATGCAGGACTGAAATTTTTGATGTTTTTCTACTCCTCTCATGAGCCCAAACAAGTCTCTAAAAGCATGAGTTTGCAACTACTTTACTTTTGGAGAAAATTCAAAACATTCATTATTCAATAGAGCCCAATAGCAAAAATCAGGTTTTGAATGAAGAATCACATTTCTTGGTAAAATCATGCAGGATTGAAATTTTTGATGGTTTTTTACTCCTCTCAACAGCCCAAACAAGTTTCTAAAAGGATGAGTTTGCAACTACTTTACTTTTGGAGAAAATTCAAAACATTCATTATTCAATAGGGCCCAAAATATCAAAAACCAGCCGTTTGAATGAACACACATTTCTTGGTAGAATCGTGCAGGACTGAAATTTTTTATGTTTTTCTACTCCTCTCATGAGCCCAAACAAGTCTCTAAAAGGATGAGTTTGCAACTACTTTACTTTTGGAGAAAATTCAAAACATTCATTATTCAATAGAGCCCAATAGCAAAAACCAGCGTTTTGAATGAAGAATCACATTTCTTGGTAGAATCATGCAGGATTGAAATTTTTGATGGTTTTTTACTCCTCTCAACAGCCCAAACAAGTTTCTAAAAGGATGAGTTTGCAACTACTTTACTTTTGGAGAAAATTCAAAACATTCATTATTCAATAGGGCCCAAACTATCAAAAACCAGCGGTTTCAATGAACACACATTTCTTGGTAGAATCATGCAGGACTGAAATTTTTGATGTTTTTCTACTCCTCTCATGAGCCCAAACAAGTCTCTAAAAGCATGAGTTTGCAACTACTTTACTTTTGGAGAAAATTCAAAACATTCATTATTCAATAGAGCCCAATAGCAAAAATCAGGTTTTGAATGAAGAATCACATTTCTTGGTAAAATCATGCAGGATTGAAATTTTTGATGGTTTTTTACTCCTCTCAACAGCCCAAACAAGTTTCTAAAAGGATGAGTTTGCAACTACTTTACTTTTGGAGAAAATTCAAAACATTCATTATTCAATAGGGCCCAAACTATCAAAAACCAGCGGTTTCAATGAACACACATTTCTTGGTAGAATCATGCAGGACTGAAATTTTTGATGTTTTTCTACTCCTCTCATGAGCCCAAACAAGACTCTAAAAGCATGAGTTTGCAACTACTTTACTTTTGGAGAAAATTCAAAACATTCATTATTCAATAGAGCCCAATAGCAAATATCAGGTTTTGAATGAAGAATCACATTTCTTGGTAAAATCATGCAGGATTGAAATTTTTGATGGTTTTTTACTCCTCTCAACAGCCCAAACAAGTTTCTAAAAGGATGAGTTTGCAACTACTTTACTTTTGGAGAAAATTCAAAACATTCATTATTCAATAGGGCCCAAAATATCAAAAACCAGCGGTTTGAATGAACACACATTTCTTGGTAGAATCGTGCAGGACTGAAATTTTTTATGTTTTTCTACTCCTCTCATGAGCCCAAACAAGTCTCTAAAAGGATGAGTTTGCAACTACTTTACTTTTGGAGAAAATTCAAAACATTCATTATTCAATAGAGCCCAATAGCAAAAACCAGCGTTTTGAATGAAGAATCACATTTCTTGGTAGAATCATGCAGGATTGAAATTTTTGATGGTTTTTTACTCCTCTCAACAGCCCAAACAAGTTTCTAAAAGGATGAGTTTGCAACTACTTTACTTTTGGAGAAAATTCAAAACATTCATTATTCAATAGGGCCCAAACTATCAAAAACCAGCGGTTTCAATGAACACACATTTCTTGGTAGAATCATGCAGGACTGAAATTTTTGATGTTTTTCTACTCCTCTCATGAGCCCAAACAAGTCTCTAAAAGCATGAGTTTGCAACTACTTTACTTTTGGAGAAAATTCAAAACATTCATTATTCAATAGAGCCCAATAGCAAAAATCAGGTTTTGAATGAAGAATCACATTTCTTGGTAAAATCATGCAGGATTGAAATTTTTGATGGTTTTTTACTCCTCTCAACAGCCCAAACAAGTTTCTAAAAGGATGAGTTTGCAACTACTTTACTTTTGGAGAAAATTCAAAACATTCATTATTCAATAGGGCCCAAACTATCAAAAACCAGCGGTTTCAATGAACACACATTTCTTGGTAGAATCATGCAGGACTGAAATTTTTGATGTTTTTCTACTCCTCTCATGAGCCCAAACAAGACTCTAAAAGCATGAGTTTGCAACTACTTTACTTTTGGAGAAAATTCAAAACATTCATTATTCAATAGAGCCCAATAGCAAAAATCAGGTTTTGAATGAAGAATCACATTTCTTGGTAAAATCATGCAGGATTGAAATTTTTGATGGTTTTTTACTCCTCTCAACAGCCCAAACAAGTTTCTAAAAGGATGAGTTTGCAACTACTTTACTTTTGGAGAAAATTCAAAACATTCATTATTCAATAGGGCCCAAACTATCAAAAACCAGCGGTTTCAATGAACACACAATTCTTGGTAGAATCATGCAGGACTGAAATTTTTGATGTTTTTCTACTCCTCTCATGAGCCCAAACAAGTCTCTAAAAGCATGAGTTTGCAACTACTTTACTTTTGGAGAAAATTCAAAACATTCATTATTCAATAGAGCCCAATAGCAAAAATCAGGTTTTGAATGAAGAATCACATTTCTTGGTAAAATCATGCAGGATTGAAATTTTTGATGGTTTTTTACTCCTCTCAACAGCCCAAACAAGTTTCTAAAAGGATGAGTTTGCAACTACTTTACTTTTGGAGAAAATTCAAAACATTCATTATTCAATAGGGCCCAAACTATCAAAAACCAGCGGTTTCAATGAACACACATTTCTTGGTAGAATCATGCAGGACTGAAATTTTTGATGTTTTTCTACTCCTCTCATGAGCCCAAACAAGTCTCTAAAAGCATGAGTTTGCAACTACTTTACTTTTGGAGAAAATTCAAAACATTCATTATTCAATAGAGCCCAATAGCAAAAATCAGGTTTTGAATGAAGAATCACATTTCTTGGTAAAATCATGCAGGATTGAAATTTTTGATGGTTTTTTACTCCTCTCAACAGCCCAAACAAGTTTCTAAAAGGATGAGTTTGCAACTACTTTACTTTTGGAGAAAATTCAAAACATTCATTATTCAATAGGGCCCAAACTATCAAAAACCAGCGGTTTCAATGAACACACATTTCTTGGTAGAATCATGCAGGACTGAAATTTTTGATGTTTTTCTACTCCTCTCATGAGCCCAAACAAGTCTCTAAAAGCATGAGTTTGCAACTACTTTACTTTTGGAGAAAATTCAAAACATTCATTATTCAATAGGGCCCAAAATATCAAAAACCAGCGGATTGAATGAACACACATTTCTTGGTAGAATCGTGCAGGACTGAAATTTTTGATTTTTTTCTACTCCTCTCATGAGCCCAAACAAGTCTCTAAAAGGATGAGTTTGCAACTACTTTACTTTTGGAGAAAATTCAAAACATTCATTATTCAATAGAGCCCAATAGCAAAAACCAGCGTTTTGAATGAAGAATCACATTTCTTGGTAGAATCATGCAGGATTGAAATTTTTGATGGTTTTTTACTCCTCTCAACAGCCCAAACAAGTTTCTAAAAGGATGAGTTTGCAACTACTTTACTTTTGGAGAAAATTCAAAACATTCATTATTCAATAGGGCCCAAACTATCAAAAACCAGCGGTTTCAATGAACACACATTTCTTGGTAGAATCATGCAGGACTGAAATTTTTGATGTTTTTCTACTCCTCTCATGAGCCCAAACAAGACTCTAAAAGCATGAGTTTGCAACTACTTTACTTTTGGAGAAAATTCAAAACATTCATTATTCAATAGAGCCCAATAGCAAAAATCAGGTTTTGAATGAAGAATCACATTTCTTGGTAAAATCATGCAGGATTGAAATTTTTGATGGTTTTTTACTCCGCTCAACAGCCCAAACAAGTTTCTAAAAGGATGAGTTTGCAACTACTTTACTTTTGGAGAAAATTCAAAACATTCATTATTCAATAGGGCCCAAACTATCAAAAACCAGCGGTTTCAATGAACACACAATTCTTGGTAGAATCATGCAGGACTGAAATTTTTGATGTTTTTCTACTCCTCTCATGAGCCCAAACAAGTCTCTAAAAGCATGAGTTTGCAACTACTTTACTTTTGGAGAAAATTCAAAACATTCATTATTCAATAGAGCCCAATAGCAAAAATCAGGTTTTGAATGAAGAATCACATTTCTTGGTAAAATCATGCAGGATTGAAATTTTTGATGGTTTTTTACTCCTCTCAACAGCCCAAACAAGTTTCTAAAAGGATGAGTTTGCAACTACTTTACTTTTGGAGAAAATTCAAAACATTCATTATTCAATAGGGCCCAAACTATCAAAAACCAGCGGTTTCAATGAACACACATTTCTTGGTAGAATCATGCAGGACTGAAATTTTTGATGTTTTTCTACTCCTCTCATGAGCCCAAACAAGTCTCTAAAAGCATGAGTTTGCAACTACTTTACTTTTGGAGAAAATTCAAAACATTCATTATTCAATAGAGCCCAATAGCAAAAATCAGGTTTTGAATGAAGAATCACATTTCTTGGTAAAATCATGCAGGATTGAAATTTTTGATGGTTTTTTACTCCTCTCAACAGCCCAAACAAGTTTCTAAAAGGATGAGTTTGCAACTACTTTACTTTTGGAGAAAATTCAAAACATTCATTATTCAATAGGGCCCAAACTATCAAAAACCAGCGGTTTCAATGAACACACATTTCTTGGTAGAATCATGCAGGACTGAAATTTTTGATGTTTTTCTACTCCTCTCATGAGCCCAAACAAGTCTCTAAAAGCAAGAGTTTGCAACTACTTTACTTTTGGAGAAAATTCAAAACATTCATTATTCAATAGGGCCCAAACTATCAAAAACCAGCGGTTTCAATGAACACACAATTCTTGGTAGAATCATGCAGGACTGAAATTTTTGATGTTTTTCTACTCCTCTCATGAGCCCAAACAAGTCTCTAAAAGCATGAGTTTGCAACTACTTTACTTTTGGAGAAAATTCAAAACATTCATTATTCAATAGAGCCCAATAGCAAAAATCAGGTTTTGAATGAAGAATCACATTTCTTGGTAAAATCATGCAGGATTGAAATTTTTGATGGTTTTTTACTCCTCTCAACAGCCCAAACAAGTTTCTAAAAGGATGAGTTTGCAACTACTTTACTTTTGGAGAAAATTCAAAACATTCATTATTCAATAGGGCCCAAACTATCAAAAACCAGCGGTTTCAATGAACACACATTTCTTGGTAGAATCATGCAGGACTGAAATTTTTGATGTTTTTCTACTCCTCTCATGAGCCCAAACAAGTCTCTAAAAGCATGAGTTTGCAACTACTTTACTTTTGGAGAAAATTCAAAACATTCATTATTCAATAGAGCCCAATAGCAAAAATCAGGTTTTGAATGAAGAATCACATTTCTTGGTAAAATCATGCAGGATTGAAATTTTTGATGGTTTTTTACTCCTCTCAACAGCCCAAACAAGTTTCTAAAAGGATGAGTTTGCAACTACTTTACTTTTGGAGAAAATTCAAAACATTCATTATTCAATAGGGCCCAAACTATCAAAAACCAGCGGTTTCAATGAACACACATTTCTTGGTAGAATCATGCAGGACTGAAATTTTTGATGTTTTTCTACTCCTCTCATGAGCCCAAACAAGTCTCTAAAAGCAAGAGTTTGCAACTACTTTACTTTTGGAGAAAATTCAAAACATTCATTATTCAATAGGGCCCAAACTATCAAAAACCAGCGGTTTCAATGAACACACATTTCTTGGTAGAATCATGCAGGACTGAAATTTTTGATGTTTTTCTACTCCTCTCATGAGCCCAAACAAGTCTCTAAAAGCATGAGTTTGCAACTACTTTACTTTTGGAGAAAATTCAAAACATTCATTATTCAATAGAGCCCAATAGCAAAAATCAGGTTTTGAATGAAGAATCACATTTCTTGGTAAAATCATGCAGGATTGAAATTTTTGATGGTTTTTTACTCCTCTCAACAGCCCAAACAAGTTTCTAAAAGGATGAGTTTGCAACTACTTTACTTTTGGAGAAAATTCAAAACATTCATTATTCAATAGGGCCCAAAATATCAAAAACCAGCCGTTTGAATGAACACACATTTCTTGGTAGAATCGTGCAGGACTGAAATTTTTTATGTTTTTCTACTCCTCTCATGAGCCCAAACAAGTCTCTAAAAGGATGAGTTTGCAACTACTTTACTTTTGGAGAAAATTCAAAACATTCATTATTCAATAGAGCCCAATAGCAAAAACCAGCGTTTTGAATGAAGAATCACATTTCTTGGTAGAATCATGCAGGATTGAAATTTTTGATGGTTTTTTACTCCTCTCAACAGCCCAAACAAGTTTCTAAAAGGATGAGTTTGCAACTACTTTACTTTTGGAGAAAATTCAAAACATTGGGGGGGCGTGGCCAGCGTCTGAGCTGAATGGAAGCCTGAGCTCTGAGCTCCTCCACAGGGCAGCCTACCAAGCGCTATTAACAAGCGACTTACAAGCCAGGACTGGCTGAAAACTTGTGGGAACCTCCATAGGCACCAGCGGTGCCCCCACATAATGGATCCGCTTAATAGAAAAGCAGGAAAATCAAAAAATCTGGAGCGCTCTCCCCTCATGCTGAGGAGCCAAGATGGCGCCCGCCACACAGCAGCCACAGCCTGCAGCCCCAGCCTGAGCGGCGCACAGCGGGAGAGAACGCCACAGAGACTGAAACACGCAGTATTCAAGTCAGGGGGTAAGTCTGCCCCCATCCCTGCAAAAACCGCCGCTCCATATATTAAAGAAAGCGCTAAATTCAGTGTTAAAAGTAGCGCTGAGAAGAAGGAGGCAAAATATCGCGAGATTAACCGGGAAACAGACGGGATTGCGCAGCAAGTACGCAAATTGCGTACCTTAAGCAAAAATCTTGCGCAGCCTGTGAAATCTTGCACAGCAGCAACGCTCACAGCCGCTATGGAGGCCACAAATACAATAAGGGCCTCCTCATCTTGTCCAGATATCTCCACAATTTCAGACACCCCTCTAACGCCACCACAGAGGGAACTGTCCCCTGCCTCACAAAATAGCTGCAGATTAAGCAGTAGCTCGGCTGAGCTGCAAAGTGAGACGCAGATGGAGGACTTCTGCACTCCAGATAACCCCATGCCTGAAAACTTTTTACATGTTTTGACTGAGGTAGAGGCTACCAACAAAGCAGCTTCAGAAATGTTCATAAAAAATATGGTGTGCCTTCTTGCAAAGACATTCCAAAAACAACTAGAGGGATATAATACAAACCTCCAAAACAATATAGACAGTCTGGGTCAGAGGGTGAATCACTTGGAGTCGAAAATGGAGGAGATAGTCCAGTCTCACAACAATTTGATAGACGAACATTATGCCTTAGAGAAAGAAGTTACCTTCCTAAAGTCAAGACTGATAGAACAAGAGGACAGGAGTAGGAGAAACAACCTTAAATTCAGAGGAATACCTGAGAATGTCAAGGACAGAGATCTTGATTCATATGTGCAAAAAATGCTCCATGCTATGCTCCCAGGTGCTTCCAAAGGAGACCTCTTAATAGAACGCATACACAGACTACCTAAGTCCAAATATGCCCCTGAAAGAGCTCCGCGGGATGTTATTGCATTCTTTCACTATTTTCTGACAAAGGAGGACATTTTGAGGAAGAGCAAGCAGTCACCCATCTTACCAAGACCATATGAGGGTATTAAGATCTTTGCAGACTTTTCAAAAGCCACGTTGCAAAAAAGGAGAGACTTTTTCCCTATCACTGCACACCTACGGGAGCACAGGGTGCTATACAGATGGGGCTTTCCTACAAAAATATTGGTCATGAAGGAAAACACTACTTTTGCCTTATCTAACATTGATAACTGTGATAGATTCTTTCAGGACCTTGGTATTCCTCCAATGAAGAACTCATCTTTATCCTACAATCAAGAGAGGAGCAACTCTTCACGACAGCCAAGACGTTTGTCACAGTCCTGGACCACACAAAAGAAAAGATAATGGACTTGGTAGGTGTTGACCCTGGCTCTTGGCCTGAACTTTCATCCCCAAACACTAACCGAGAGATTTCTCTTGGTATCATTTCTTTTGAGAAATTCACCTTCCTTGTTAACAAGTTTGTTTTGTTCTAGGTTATTCCAGGTTATAACATGTTTCTATTCACAGGCACACCAGGCACTGACAACAAATTTCTAGAGAAATACCACTCTTCTTGGATATATGTCCAGATGGACTATTCTATCTTATTGAGTTATTTAACACATTTCTTTCTTTTTGATATATTATGGAGTTGAAAATCCTATCATTTAATGTAAATGGGCTTAATAGTCCCTTTAAAAGGTATGCTCTGTGGAAGGAGATCAAAAGATTGAAAGCAAATGTTGCTATGATACAGGAAACCCACCTCCTGGAAACTGATAATAACAGATTTAAAAACAAAGATTATCCTCAGATTTTCTTCTCCAACAACGAGGGAGGGAAAAAAGCTGGGGTGGCCATTGCCTTCCACAGAGACCTACCAGTGGTTATTTCAGATGTTTATAAAGACAATAAAGGCAGATATTTAATCATCAATTTTACCTTGGAGGGAATGGAATACACTGTGGTTAATGTATACGCCCCTAATGTGAGACAAATTAGCTTTCTCAATAAAGTCAAAAGAAAATTATCCAAATTTAGCAAGGGACAAATCATATGGGGGGGAGACTTTAATTGTATTGTTGACCCAAGCACTGATTGCTCATCCTCTGCTCCATACTACAGAAGTGTGAATTTGGGGAAGTGGCTGAGCAATGCTAACCTGCACGACAGTTGTAAAATATTGAACCCTAATTCTAGAGAATACACCAGATTCTGCCCACACAACAGATCTTATACCAAAATAGATCATATATTTACCAGTTTTTCCTTACTAGATTCGTATATAGATTTCCAAACTGGCCCCATCACATGGTCGGACCATGCTCCAATTCTATTAACATTACAGGTTTCCTCTTCGACTCAAAGACACTACAATTGGAGATATAGCAAATTTGTAGTAGACTCCCCAGATAATATAGCAACAATAAAAAACACTATAATGAATTATTTTAAAGAAAATGACTCCCAGGAAATCTCCCCTGAAACCTTATGGTTAGCACATAAATGTGTCATTAGAGGCCACTTAATTCAGATGGCCTCAAGACAAAAGAGGGAAAGAGAGAGCAAACAGAGGCTGTTACTAGAACAAATCAAAAAACTTGAAGACCAGGCCAAAGTGGAAAAATCTTTTACTAAATACAAGGAGTTATACTCCCTTAGATTGGAATTTAGAAATCTTCTCATAAATATTTACGAAAAAAAGACTCTGTTTAACAGGGCAGGGTTCTACATAAATAACAACAAAAACTCAAAAACTATGGCAAATAGATTCAAACCCATAAATAAAAAGCATTTAATTAAAAAACTTTCCCAGAACTCAGTGAATATAGAAAAGCCAAGGGACATAGCTTTGGCTTTTGAAAAATACTACTCAAACCTTTACAATATAGGGAAAAATGGGACTTATCCCCCTCCTACAGAGGAGATGATAGATAATTTCCTGGGAGGAGTAGAGTTGAGATCTCTGTCTTCTGAGCAAAGGGAAATGCTTGATGCACCCTTCTCTGAGGGAGAGGTCTCTCTGGCAATAAAAAATCTCAAATGTAATAAGGCTCCTGGTCCAGACGGATTCCCTGTGGAATATTATAAAACATTTCAGGAAAATCTGGTCCCCTATTTAACAAACACCCTAAATTTTATAAAATCAAAAGGAACATGTAGTGCAGATATGCTGAGAGCCACCATAGTGGTAATCCCCAAACCGGACAAAGATCCCACCAAGATAGAAAACTATAGACCCATATCCCTCCTGAATGCAGACATCAAGGTCTATGCAAAAATACTGGCAGAAAGGGTGCAGGATGTTATCCAATATCTCATACATCCCGATCAAGTGGGTTTTGTAAAATTTAGACAGACTTCTGACAGTTCAAGAAGTGTCTTGCACCATATACACTTTTGTAACAAGAAAAAAATTCCCAGTCTGTTTGTGGCCCTTGATGCGGAGAAAGCTTTTGACCGCATCAATTGGACATATGCATTCGCAGTATTAAAGAAGATGGGTTTTGGTGAGGAGATGTTGAAAAGTGTTCAGGCTCTGTACTCCCAAACGTCTGCCTCTGTGCTGGTCAATAGCACGATGTCAGGGAAATTTGACATAACAAACGGAACAAGACAGGGATGCCCTCTGTCCCCAATTATTTTTATCCTGAGTCTGGAACCACTGGCTCAAAGGATAAGGGACTCGAGTGAGGTGAGGGGAGTACGGTTGGGAGATGTAGAGCATAAAATAAATTTATATGCAGACGATATCATACTCACACTGACAGATCCTGTTGAGTCGTTGAAGGCGACTTGGGACATCATAGAGTTGTTTGGTTCAATATCATATTATAAACTCAATGTAAAAAAGACTAACGTTTTGTCACTATTTATTTCAGCCCCTATAAAACAGCAATTACAAGATAAGTACCCTTTTACTTGGGACTGCACTAAAATCCCATATCTAGGAATTTGGCTCACAAGCGACCTCACACACACAAGTGAGGTAAACATAGATAGCCTTTTGAAATCCCTTGACACTAAGTTGGGAGAATTGTCAAAAACCCCAGCCACTTGGTTGGGAAGAATAGTACTATATAAGATGTTCTGCCTCCCAAAGGTGTTGTTTTTGTACAGGAATGTCCCTCTGCCTTTATCAATGCAACACATACAAAAATTAACTCATCAAATGAACAGATTTATTTGGAATAATAAAAAGCCTAGGGTAAAGAAACACACACTACTTAAATCTAGAGAAAATGGGGGGATAGCCCTTCCAGACTTGGAGGCGTATTACTTTGCCACCACAACTGAATTGACAAAAATGTGGCTCACAGAACAGACAGAATTGGGATGGCCAAAAATTGAAAGAGATTTAATGCCTAATAAAGAACCGACACTTTATGTTTCCTATTTTCTTCTGCACAGAGGAGAGATTGGAGACATAGAAAACCCAATACTCAGAGCCTCTGTGCAGAGCTGGTCACATATGTGCAGGAGAAGGTTTAATGTCTCCCCTGTTTCAACCAAAAGACTGAGACTTCACTTTTTGGCACCTGTCAAGGTTTCTTTGAGACCCATGTTTGATAACTGGAAAACATTCCCCATTGCTTATGTGGATGATTTATTGGACAATAATAAAGTCATGCCTTTTGAGTTGGTCAAGGCTAAATTTAAAATCCCTAATACGGAATATATGAAATACCTCATACTCAAAGAGGAATATAACAAATTTAAGAGATATTTCTGCAAGATAGTTTTGGTCAACCATACCATTTATAATTTCCTAACCAGCACAACCCCCAGGCACAAGAGCTCTCTTAAACCCCTGTATAACTTCCTGACCGGCAAATACACCTTTTCTAAGGGTGGATGCTTTGAAAAATGGGAGACTACTCTGCAGAAGCAGATTTGTGCCCCACAGTGGACATTGTCTTTTAAGACTGCAGTGAGGTCTACAAATTGCATGAACATTTTGGAAACACATTACAAACTAGTCCACAGATATTACTTGACCCCAAACAGGATTAAACATTTTGGGGAAGGGGGATCTGATCTGTGTTGGCGGGGATGCGGGTCTCAGGCTGACTTACTCCATATTTTCTGGGGATGCCCGGTACTGAAACCATACTGGCTTAAGGTCTCCAATTTGATTTCGATCATATGCAACTGGCGTGTTCAGTTGCACCCTGCCTTGGCCTTACTACTCATAGATATTTGCAGATTCAAAACAACAAAGTATTTGGTTGCCCACATACTCATGTCTGCAATATACCTTATAGCGAAAGGTTGGAACAACAAGCAACCTCCGAACATTGCCACATTGATCATGTTGGTGGACAAACATTGTGTTTATGAAAAAATTCATTATATTAACAATATGTCAATAAAGTTATTTGACGACAGATGGCATAGATGGTTGAAACTCAAATCTAAGATAGAAGAAGAATTTATATCTTGATATCTTGATTTTTGCTCTTTTTGTGTGCCAAAATTTCACATGTATTTGGTGTTTGCCTGTACTGTTGTAATTGTTTTTCAAATCTATTTCAATTAATGTTAATTGTACATACTTTAAATGATGATATGATGTTCAGATACCATATGATGATGTCCTGATGTACATTATCTTGACTCTATTCGAACATGATATATATGAGGTATGTTTATACATTCCTATTATTTTGAAAACTCAATAAAAATATTGTTTAAGAAAATTCAAAACATTCACTATTCAATAGAGCCCAATAGCAAAAATCAGGTTTTGAATGAAGAATCACATTTCTTAGTAAAATCATGCAGGATTGAAATTTTTGATGGTTTTTTACTCCTCTCAACAGCCCAAACAAGTTTCTAAAAGGATGAGTTTGCAACTACTTTACTTTTGGAGAAAATTCAAAACATTCATTATTCAAAAGGGCCCAAACTATCAAAAACCATCGGTTTCAATGAACACACATTTCTTGGTAGAATCATGCAGGACTGAAATTTTTGATGTTTTTCTACTCCTCTCATGAGCCCAAACAAGTCTCTAAAAGCATGAGTTTGCAACTACTTTACTTTTGGAGAAAATTCAAAACATTCATTATTCAATAGAGCCCAATAG
The DNA here is from genome assembly GCF_039654945.1 of Dendrobates tinctorius. NCBI lineage: Eukaryota > Metazoa > Chordata > Amphibia > Anura > Dendrobatidae > Dendrobates > Dendrobates tinctorius. The sequence goes on from NW_027361713.1 coordinate 23,847,629, forward strand.
CAAAAATCAGGTTTTGAATGAAGAATCACATTTCTTGGTAAAATCATGCAGGATTGAAATTTTTGATGGTTTTTTACTCCTCTCAACAGCCCAAACAAGTTTCTAAAAGGATGAGTTTGCAACTACTTTACTTTTGGAGAAAATTCAAAACATTCATTATTCAATAGGGCCCAAACTATCAAAAACCAGCGGTTTCAATGAACACACATTTCTTGGTAGAATCATGCAGGACTGAAATTTTTGATGTTTTTCTACTCCTCTCATGAGCCCAAACAAGTATCTAAAAGCAAGAGTTTGCAACTACTTTACTTTTGGAGAAAATTCAAAACATTCACTATTCAATAGAGCCCAATAGCAAAAATCAGGTTTTGAATGAAGAATCACATTTCTTAGTAAAATCATGCAGGATTGAAATTTTTGATGGTTTTTTACTCCTCTCAACAGCCCAAACAAGTTTCTAAAAGGATGAGTTTGCAACTACTTTACTTTTGGAGAAAATTCAAAACATTCATTATTCAATAGGGCCCAAACTATCAAAAACCAGCGGTTTCAATGAACACACATTTCTTGGTAGAATCATGCAGGACTGAAATTTTTGATGTTTTTCTACTCCTCTCATGAGCCCAAACAAGTCTCTAAAAGCATGAGTTTGCAACTACTTTACTTTTGGAGAAAATTCAAAACATTCATTATTCAATAGAGCCCAATAGCAAAAATCAGGTTTTGAATGAAGAATCACATTTCTTGGTAGAATCATGCAGGATTGAAATTTTTGATGGTTTTTTACTCCTCTCAACAGCCCAAACAAGTTTCTAAAAGGATGAGTTTGCAACTACTTTACTTTTGGAGAAAATTCAAAACATTCATTATTCAATAGGGCCCAAACTATCAAAAACCAGCGGTTTCAATGAACACACATTTCTTGGTAGAATCATGCAGGACTGAAATTTTTGATGTTTTTCTACTCCTCTCATGAGCCCAAACAAGTCTCTAAAAGCATGAGTTTGCAACTACTTTACTTTTGGAGAAAATTCAAAACATTCATTATTCAATAGAGCCCAATAGCAAAAATCAGGTTTTGAATGAAGAATCACATTTCTTGGTAGAATCATGCAGGATTGAAATTTTTGATGGTTTTTTACTCCTCTCAACAGCCCAAACAAGTTTCTAAAAGGATGAGTTTGCAACTACTTTACTTTTGGAGAAAATTCAAAACATTCATTATTCAAAAGGGCCCAAACTATCAAAAACCATCGGTTTCAATGAACACACATTTCTTGGTAGAATCATGCAGGACTGAAATTTTTGATGTTTTTCTACTCCTCTCATGAGCCCAAACAAGTCTCTAAAAGCATGAGTTTGCAACTACTTTACTTTTGGAGAAAATTCAAAACATTCATTATTCAATAGAGCCCAATAGCAAAAATCAGGTTTTGAATGAAGAATCACATTTCTTGGTAAAATCATGCAGGATTGAAATTTTTGATGGTTTTTTACTCCTCTCAACAGCCCAAACAAGTTTCTAAAAGGATGAGTTTGCAACTACTTTACTTTTGGAGAAAATTCAAAACATTCATTATTCAATAGGGCCCAAACTATCAAAAACCAGCGGTTTCAATGAACACACATTTCTTGGTAGAATCATGCAGGACTGAAATTTTTGATGTTTTTCTACTCCTCTCATGAGCCCAAACAAGTATCTAAAAGCAAGAGTTTGCAACTACTTTACTTTTGGAGAAAATTCAAAACATTCACTATTCAATAGAGCCCAATAGCAAAAATCAGGTTTTGAATGAAGAATCACATTTCTTGGTAGAATCATGCAGGATTGAAATTTTTGATGGTTTTTTACTCCTCTCAACAGCCCAAACAAGTTTCTAAAAGGATGAGTTTGCAACTACTTTACTTTTGGAGAAAATTCAAAACATTCATTATTCAATAGGGCCCAAACTATCAAAAACCAGCGGTTTCAATGAACACACATTTCTTGGTAGAATCATGCAGGACTGAAATTTTTGATGTTTTTCTACTCCTCTCATGAGCCCAAACAAGTATCTAAAAGCAAGAGTTTGCAACTACTTTACTTTTGGAGAAAATTCAAAACATTCACTATTCAATAGAGCCCAATAGCAAAAATCAGGTTTTGAATGAAGAATCACATTTCTTAGTAAAATCATGCAGGATTGAAATTTTTGATGGTTTTTTACTCCTCTCAACAGCCCAAACAAGTTTCTAAAAGGATGAGTTTGCAACTACTTTACTTTTGGAGAAAATTCAAAACATTCATTATTCAATAGGGCCCAAACTATCAAAAACCAGCGGTTTCAATGAACACACATTTCTTGGTAGAATCATGCAGGACTGAAATTTTTGATGTTTTTCTACTCCTCTCATGAGCCCAAACAAGTCTCTAAAAGCATGAGTTTGCAACTACTTTACTTTTGGAGAAAATTCAAAACATTCATTATTCAATAGAGCCCAATAGCAAAAATCAGGTTTTGAATGAAGAATCACATTTCTTGGTAGAATCATGCAGGATTGAAATTTTTGATGGTTTTTTACTCCTCTCAACAGCCCAAACAAGTTTCTAAAAGGATGAGTTTGCAACTACTTTACTTTTGGAGAAAATTCAAAACATTCATTATTCAATAGGGCCCAAACTATCAAAAACCAGCGGTTTCAATGAACACACATTTCTTGGTAGAATCATGCAGGACTGAAATTTTTGATGTTTTTCTACTCCTCTCATGAGCCCAAACAAGTCTCTAAAAGCATGAGTTTGCAACTACTTTACTTTTGGAGAAAATTCAAAACATTCATTATTCAATAGAGCCCAATAGCAAAAATCAGGTTTTGAATGAAGAATCACATTTCTTGGTAGAATCATGCAGGATTGAAATTTTTGATGGTTTTTTACTCCTCTCAACAGCCCAAACAAGTTTCTAAAAGGATGAGTTTGCAACTACTTTACTTTTGGAGAAAATTCAAAACATTCATTATTCAAAAGGGCCCAAACTATCAAAAACCATCGGTTTCAATGAACACACATTTCTTGGTAGAATCATGCAGGACTGAAATTTTTGATGTTTTTCTACTCCTCTCATGAGCCCAAACAAGTCTCTAAAAGCATGAGTTTGCAACTACTTTACTTTTGGAGAAAATTCAAAACATTCATTATTCAATAGAGCCCAATAGCAAAAATCAGGTTTTGAATGAAGAATCACATTTCTTGGTAAAATCATGCAGGATTGAAATTTTTGATGGTTTTTTACTCCTCTCAACAGCCCAAACAAGTTTCTAAAAGGATGAGTTTGCAACTACTTTACTTTTGGAGAAAATTCAAAACATTCATTATTCAATAGGGCCCAAACTATCAAAAACCAGCGGTTTCAATGAACACACATTTCTTGGTAGAATCATGCAGGACTGAAATTTTTGATGTTTTTCTACTCCTCTCATGAGCCCAAACAAGTATCTAAAAGCAAGAGTTTGCAACTACTTTACTTTTGGAGAAAATTCAAAACATTCACTATTCAATAGAGCCCAATAGCAAAAATCAGGTTTTGAATGAAGAATCACATTTCTTGGTAGAATCATGCAGGATTGAAATTTTTGATGGTTTTTTACTCCTCTCAACAGCCCAAACAAGTTTCTAAAAGGATGAGTTTGCAACTACTTTACTTTTGGAGAAAATTCAAAACATTCATTATTCAAAAGGGCCCAAACTATCAAAAACCATCGGTTTCAATGAACACACATTTCTTGGTAGAATCATGCAGGACTGAAATTTTTGATGTTTTTCTACTCCTCTCATGAGCCCAAACAAGTCTCTAAAAGCATGAGTTTGCAACTACTTTACTTTTGGAGAAAATTCAAAACATTCATTATTCAATAGAGCCCAATAGCAAAAATCAGGTTTTGAATGAAGAATCACATTTCTTGGTAAAATCATGCAGGATTGAAATTTTTGATGGTTTTTTACTCCTCTCAACAGCCCAAACAAGTTTCTAAAAGGATGAGTTTGCAACTACTTTACTTTTGGAGAAAATTCAAAACATTCATTATTCAATAGGGCCCAAACTATCAAAAACCAGCGGTTTCAATGAACACACATTTCTTGGTAGAATCATGCAGGACTGAAATTTTTGATGTTTTTCTACTCCTCTCATGAGCCCAAACAAGTCTCTAAAAGCATGAGTTTGCAACTACTTTACTTTTGGAGAAAATTCAAAACATTCATTATTCAATAGAGCCCAATAGCAAAAATCAGGTTTTGAATGAAGAATCACATTTCTTGGTAGAATCATGCAGGATTGAAATTTTTGATGGTTTTTTACTCCTCTCAACAGCCCAAACAAGTTTCTAAAAGGATGAGTTTGCAACTACTTTACTTTTGGAGAAAATTCAAAACATTCATTATTCAATAGGGCCCAAACTATCAAAAACCAGCGGTTTCAATGAACACACATTTCTTGGTAGAATCATGCAGGACTGAAATTTTTGATGTTTTTCTACTCCTCTCATGAGCCCAAACAAGTCTCTAAAACTATGAGTTTGCAACTACTTTACTTTTGGAGAAAATTCAAAACATTCATTATTCAATAGAGCCCAATAGCAAAAATCAGGTTTTGAATGAAGAATCACATTTCTTGGTAGAATCATGCAGGATTGAAATTTTTGATGGTTTTTTACTCCTCTCAACAGCCCAAACAAGTTTCTAAAAGGATGAGTTTGCAACTACTTTACTTTTGGAGAAAATTAAAAACATTCATTATTCAATAGGGCCCAAACTATCAAAAACCAGCGGTTTCAATGAACACACATTTCTTGGTAGAATCATGCAGGACTGAAATTTTTGATGTTTTTCTACTCCTCTCATGAGCCCAAACAAGTCTCTAAAAGCATGAGTTTGCAACTACTTTACTTTTGGAGAAAATTCAAAACATTCATTATTCAATAGAGCCCAATAGCAAAAATCAGGTTTTGAATGAAGAATCACATTTCTTGGTAAAATCATGCAGGATTGAAATTTTTGATGGTTTTTTACTCCTCTCAATAGCCCAAACAAGTTTCTAAAAGGATGAGTTTGCAACTACTTTACTTTTGGAGAAAATTCAAAACATTCATTATTCAATAGGGCCCAAACTATCAAAAACCAGCGGTTTCAATGAACACACATTTCTTGGTAGAATCATGCAGGACTGAAATTTTTGATGTTTTTCTACTCCTCTCATGAGCCCAAACAAGTATCTAAAAGCATGAGTTTGCAACTACTTTACTTTTGGAGAAAATTCAAAACATTCACTATTCAATAGAGCCCAATAGCAAAAATCAGGTTTTGAATGAAGAATCACATTTCTTAGTAAAATCATGCAGGATTGAAATTTTTGATGGTTTTTTACTCCTCTCAAGAGCCCAAACAAGTTTCTAAAAGGATGAGTTTGCAACTACTTTACTTTTGGAGAAAATTCAAAACATTCATTATTCAATAGGGCCCAAACTATCAAAAACCAGCGGTTTGAATGAACACACATTTCTTGGTAGAATCATGCAGGACTGAAATTTTTGATGTTTTTCTACTCCTCTCATGAGCCCAAACAAGTCTCTAAAAGCATGAGTTTGCAACTACTTTACTTTTGGAGAAAATTCAAAACATTCATTATTCAATAGAGCCCAATAGCAAAAATCAGGTTTTGAATGAAGAATCACATTTCTTGGTAGAATCATGCAGGATTGAAATTTTTGATGGTTTTTTACTCCTCTCAACAGCCCAAACAAGTTTCTAAAAGGATGAGTTTGCAACTACTTTACTTTTGGAGAAAATTCAAAACATTCATTATTCAATAGGGCCCAAACTATCAAAAACCAGCGGTTTCAATGAACACACATTTCTTGGTAGAATCATGCAGGACTGAAATTTTTGATGTTTTTCTACTCCTCTCATGAGCCCAAACAAGTCTCTAAAAGCATGAGTTTGCAACTACTTTACTTTTGGAGAAAATTCAAAACATTCACTATTCAATAGAGCCCAATAGCAAAAATCAGGTTTTGAATGAAGAATCACATTTCTTGGTAAAATCATGCAGGATTGAAATTTTTGATGGTTTTTTACTCCTCTCAACAGCCCAAACAAGTTTCTAAAAGGATGAGTTTGCAACTACTTTACTTTTGGAGAAAATTCAAAACATTCATTATTCAATAGGGCCCAAACTATCAAAAACCAGCGGTTTCAATGAACACACATTTCTTGGTAGAATCATGCAGGACTGAAATTTTTGATGTTTTTCTACTCCTCTCATGAGCCCAAACAAGTCTCTAAAAGCATGAGTTTGCAACTACTTTACTTTTGGAGAAAATTCAAAACATTCATTATTCAATAGAGCCCAATAGCAAAAATCAGGTTTTGAATGAAGAATCACATTTCTTGGTAGAATCATGCAGGATTGAAATTTTTGATGGTTTTTTACTCCTCTCAACAGCCCAAACAAGTTTCTAAAAGGATGAGTTTGCAACTACTTTACTTTTGGAGAAAATTCAAAACATTCATTATTCAATAGGGCCCAAACTATCAAAAACCAGCGGTTTCAATGAACACACATTTCTTGGTAGAATCATGCAGGACTGAAATTTTTGATGTTTTTCTACTCCTCTCATGAGCCCAAACAAGTCTCTAAAAGCATGAGTTTGCAACTACTTTACTTTTGGAGAAAATTCAAAACATTCATTATTCAATAGAGCCCAATAGCAAAAATCAGGTTTTGAATGAAGAATCACATTTCTTGGTAGAATCATGCAGGATTGAAATTTTTGATGGTTTTTTACTCCTCTCAACAGCCCAAACAAGTTTCTAAAAGGATGAGTTTGCAACTACTTTACTTTTGGAGAAAATTCAAAACATTCATTATTCAAAAGGGCCCAAACTATCAAAAACCATCGGTTTCAATGAACACACATTTCTTGGTAGAATCATGCAGGACTGAAATTTTTGATGTTTTTCTACTCCTCTCATGAGCCCAAACAAGTCTCTAAAAGCATGAGTTTGCAACTACTTTACTTTTGGAGAAAATTCAAAACATTCATTATTCAATAGAGCCCAATAGCAAAAATCAGGTTTTGAATGAAGAATCACATTTCTTGGTAAAATCATGCAGGATTGAAATTTTTGATGGTTTTTTACTCCTCTCAACAGCCCAAACAAGTTTCTAAAAGGATGAGTTTGCAACTACTTTACTTTTGGAGAAAATTCAAAACATTCATTATTCAATAGGGCCCAAACTATCAAAAACCAGCGGTTTCAATGAACACACATTTCTTGGTAGAATCATGCAGGACTGAAATTTTTGATGTTTTTCTACTCCTCTCATGAGCCCAAACAAGTATCTAAAAGCAAGAGTTTGCAACTACTTTACTTTTGGAGAAAATTCAAAACATTCACTATTCAATAGAGCCCAATAGCAAAAATCAGGTTTTGAATGAAGAATCACATTTCTTAGTAAAATCATGCAGGATTGAAATTTTTGATGGTTTTTTACTCCTCTCAACAGCCCAAACAAGTTTCTAAAAGGATGAGTTTGCAACTACTTTACTTTTGGAGAAAATTCAAAACATTCATTATTCAATAGGGCCCAAACTATCAAAAACCAGCGGTTTCAATGAACACACATTTCTTGGTAGAATCATGCAGGACTGAAATTTTTGATGTTTTTCTACTCCTCTCATGAGCCCAAACAAGTCTCTAAAAGCATGAGTTTGCAACTACTTTACTTTTGGAGAAAATTCAAAACATTCATTATTCAATAGAGCCCAATAGCAAAAATCAGGTTTTGAATGAAGAATCACATTTCTTGGTAAAATCATGCAGGATTGAAATTTTTGATGGTTTTTTACTCCTCTCAACAGCCCAAACAAGTTTCTAAAAGGATGAGTTTGCAACTACTTTACTTTTGGAGAAAATTCAAAACATTCATTATTCAATAGGGCCCAAACTATCAAAAACCATCGGTTTCAATGAACACACATTTCTTGGTAGAATCATGCAGGACTGAAATTTTTGATGTTTTTCTACTCCTCTCATGAGCCCAAACAAGTCTCTAAAAGCATGAGTTTGCAACTACTTTACTTTTGGAGAAAATTCAAAACATTCATTATTCAATAGAGCCCAATAGCAAAAATCAGGTTTTGAATGAAGAATCACATTTCTTGGTAAAATCATGCAGGATTGAAATTTTTGATGGTTTTTTACTCCTCTCAACAGCCCAAACAAGTTTCTAAAAGGATGAGTTTGCAACTACTTTACTTTTGGAGAAAATTCAAAACATTCATTATTCAATAGGGCCCAAACTATCAAAAACCAGCGGTTTCAATGAACACACATTTCTTGGTAGAATCATGCAGGACTGAAATTTTTGATGTTTTTCTACTCCTCTCATGAGCCCAAACAAGTATCTAAAAGCATGAGTTTGCAACTACTTTACTTTTGGAGAAAATTCAAAACATTCACTATTCAATAGAGCCCAATAGCAAAAATCAGGTTTTGAATGAAGAATCACATTTCTTAGTAAAATCATGCAGGATTGAAATTTTTGATGGTTTTTTACTCCTCTCAACAGCCCAAACAAGTTTCTAAAAGGATGAGTTTGCAACTACTTTACTTTTGGAGAAAATTCAAAACATTCATTATTCAATAGGGCCCAAACTATCAAAAACCAGCGGTTTCAATGAACACACATTTCTTGGTAGAATCATGCAGGACTGACATTTTTGATGTTTTTCTACTCCTCTCATGAGCCCAAACAAGTCTCTAAAAGCATGAGTTTGCAACTACTTTACTTTTGGAGAAAATTCAAAACATTCATTATTCAATAGAGCCCAATAGCAAAAATCAGGTTTTGAATGAAGAATCACATTTCTTGGTAGAATCATGCAGGATTGAAATTTTTGATGGTTTTTTACTCCTCTCAACAGCCCAAACAAGTTTCTAAAAGGATGAGTTTGCAACTACTTTACTTTTGGAGAAAATTCAAAACATTCATTATTCAATAGGGCCCAAACTATCAAAAACCAGCGGTTTCAATGAACACACATTTCTTGGTAGAATCATGCAGGACTGACATTTTTGATGTTTTTCTACTCCTCTCATGAGCCCAAACAAGTCTCTAAAAGCATGAGTTTGCAACTACTTTACTTTTGGAGAAAATTCAAAACATTCATTATTCAATAGAGCCCAATAGCAAAAATCAGGTTTTGAATGAAGAATCACATTTCTTGGTAAAATCATGCAGGATTGAAATTTTTGATGGTTTTTTACTCCTCTCAACAGCCCAAACAAGTTTCTAAAAGGATGAGTTTGCAACTACTTTACTTTTGGAGAAAATTCAAAACATTCATTGTTCAATAAGGCCTGATTTGAAACTCATGAATTGAATTTCAATCCTGCATTATTTTACCAAGAAATGTGATTCTTCATTCAAAACCTGATTTTTGCTATTGGGCTCTATTGAATAATGAATGTTTTGAATTTTCTTCAAAAGTAAAGTAGTTGCAAACTCATGCTTTTAGAGACTTGTTTGGGCTCATGAGAGGAGTAGAAAAACATCAAAAATTTCAGTCCTGCATGATTCTACCAAGAAATGTGTGTTCATTGAAACCGATGGTTTTTGATAGTTTGGGCCCTTTTGAATAATGAATGTTTTGAATTTTCTCCAAAAGTAAAGTAGTTGCAAACTCATCCTTTTAGAAACTTGTTTGGGCTGTTGAGAGGAGTAAAAAACCATCAAAAATTTCAATCCTGCATGATTCTACCAAGAAATGTGATTCTTCATTCAAAACCTGATTTTTGCTATTGGGCTCTATTGAATAATGAATGTTTTGAATTTTCTCCATTTTCAATGAACTTTATTAAATTTTAAAATATAATAACAGTAATGTCTTCCAATGGGATTCCAATGTAGATGTCACATATGTAATAAATAAAGAAAGAGGGGAGGGGGGGGGGTTGGGGGAAGGTATGGGAAGGGAAAGAAGTTTGGAATGATTTTTAGTTGTTTTATTGAGACACACAAAGGTCAAACCACGAGGTAAAAGGAAAGAAGGATAAAGGGGGGGAGGGGGAGGGGAAATATAACAGTAATTTTACAATTATGAGATCAGTTGAGATAAACAACTAACAATAACAGTACAATTACCAAAATTGCAGGTACAATAGGAGTAAATTCAAATACAAATTAACCGTTGTTTAATAAAGCAATAATGCGGTTAGGGAGTTGTATATAATAAACAATAACCCTAATAAAATCAAATTGGACTAGGAGTGAATGAGAGAGATCAAAGCTAAGCTAGGAAGTGTTAAAATCTGACCAACATTTCCACCTCTTACAATAAGTCATATAGTAGTTATTAGCGATAGCATGGCTTTTTTCGTATGAATCATGAAGATTCATTTTATCAATGATGTCACTAAGTCTGGGAATTGAGTCTTCTTTCCAAAAGATAGCTATCGCATTTTTGGTTATTAAGAATAAATGGATAACAACGGATCGGTGATGGGGATGAATATCTTCAAGATCCAGGGATAACAAGGCCTTATGTGGAGTTAAAATGATTTTAGTTTTAGTGATCTTGTTAATTAAGTCAGAGATTTCGGACCATAAAGGTCTGATTCTTGAACAATCCCAGAACATGTGGAGTAAACTACCAACTTCACCACAATTCCTCCAGCAATCAGGGGATCTACCAGGAAAGATTTTTGCTAGTTTAAAGGGGGTAAAGTACCATCTAGACAGGATTTTAAAAAATGATTCGTGAAGATTAGCACATATATTAGACGAGTATGTTGATTTTAGTGCTTTAGACCATTGTTGTTGAGTTCTCGAAATGTTGAGGTCCTTTTCCCAGTTGAGCATAAAAGTGTTTTTTTCTGGTGCATTACTAGAATTAAGAAAATCGTAAATATTTCTCGACTTCCAATAGTATTTATTACCGGGATTACATATCAATAAGCTTGTGGAGTCTGTCAGAAAAGTTCTTTTTCTCAAAAGCTTCTTAATAAGTTTCTTTAAGTTAGATAGAAATTGAAAGTCATCAGTAGAAAGATTAAATTTAATTCGGAGTGAATTGTTGCAGAAAAATTGTTTACCATTATGCAAGTCCGCTAGTTTTTTAATACCAACCTTTTCCCAATTTGAAGGAATTTCCTTTTCCAATATTAAACCAAAAGTTTTAAGAGAGATATTTTTAATTTGTTGGTATTTGGAGCCTTTTTTGGTGTGTATTTGAGGTTTGGCTAAGTTTTTCCAAGCTAGTAGTGTGGCTGATGTTGTTGGAGGAAGATGTGATAAGCAATTAAATGATGTCAACCCATCCAAAATCAGTCTTGATAGCGGAGTATTTTTGTTCCAGCATCTTTCTATATCTACCCATATTGGGCAATTATCCTGATTAAACCATGGTAGGGATTGCATTATGAGATTCGAGTAGTAATAATTAACTAAGTTAGGAAGGGCTAAACCTCCTTCAATTTTCCCTCTAGTAAGTGAAAGGAATGCTACTCTAGCTCTTTTTCCATTAGAAACAAATTTGTTTACTAAGGATTGCAATTGTCTGATATATTTAAGGGGAATGGAAAGAGGCAAACACCTGAAAATGTAAAGTATCTTAGGGAGAGTGAGAAGTTTGAAGAGAACTATCCTCCCTACCCACGAAATTTCATGCTTAGAATGAGTATTAAATTCGATTTGAGTACTTTTAATGAGATTCTGCATATTCACTTCAATGGTTTTGGCAAAATTCCTAGTTATGGAGATGCCTAAATACAAAATTGCATCTTTTTCCCATTCGAATTTGGTAATGTTTTTAATACTAGTGATGGTTTCATTGCTAAGGAAAAAATCTAGAATTTTCGATTTCGTGTCATTTATTCTATAAAAGGAGACCCTAGAGAATTTTTCAATAATAGGAAGAACACCTTTAATTGAATCTAGCGGGTTTGAGAGACTTAATATAATATCGTCAGCAAATAATCCTATCTTATATTGTGTCTCACCTATTTGGATGCCCTTGACAAATTGGCTGGATCTAATAGTTTCTGCTAGAGGTTCCATTATTAACGCAAAAAGTAAAGGCGAAAGGGGACATCCTTGTCTAGTACCATTTGTAATCAAAATTTGCTTAGATAGATGGTTATTAGCATATATATTAGCAGAAGGGGACGAATAAAGTGCCATTATTGTATTTATTAGTTTAGAACCGAAACCAAATTTGTTTAGGGTGGCGGTTAAAAATTGCCAATTGACTCTGTCAAAGGCTTTTTCAGCGTCCAGAGCAAGGAGTAATGATGGAATCTTTTTGGTTTTGATATGGTCTATTAAATTAAATATTCTCCTAGTTCCATCGCTAGTTTGTCGACCAGTTATAAAGCCCAATTGATCTCTATGAACTATGTTTGGTAGTATTTTTTTCATTCTTGTAGCGATAATTTTAGAATAAATTTTAACATCGGTATTAATTAGTGATATAGGCCTATAGTTTTTGACAGAATCTAAATCTCCTTTCGGTTTAGGAATTAAGGATATAATGGCCTGCAGCATCTCTTGAGGAAATTTCCCAGTTTCAGAAGCTCTATTAAAAACCCTAGTTAAATACGGAGTCAATAAAGAGGCAAAGGTCAAGTAATAGTCATTTGAAAAACCATCAGGACCCGGTGATTTCTTAGTTTTGAGTGATTTAATGGCCTCAAGTACCTCAAGATCTGAGAAGGGAACCTCAAGAGATGATAATTGTTGATTAGAAAGTTTGGGTAAAGTAAGATGTGTAAGAAACTCATTAATTTTTTGTTTATTTGGTTGTGAAATACTTCGGTCATCTTTAAGATTATATAATGAAGTATAATAGTCAGCAAATTTGTTGACTATATCTGCCGGGTTAACTAGGTGTTCACCGTTATGTTTAATTTTATTGATCCTGTTTTTGATTCTATTCATTTTAAATTTTTGGGCCATAATCTTAGTCGGCTTGTTAAAAGAAGAGTAATAATTCGATTTCATGCTTTTAGCAAATTTTTCATATTCATTAAAAAGGATCGCTCTTAATTTAGTTCTAAGTTTGATAATTTCCAGATGGAGATTTGTGGAGGGATGAGTTAATTTTTTCTGAGTGTCCTCTTTGTGTTTTAATTCTAATTGTATTTTATTTATCTCTGTTTGATTCATTTTTTTATTTTTATAGGAAATATGTATCATCGTACCCCTAACAACTGCCTTATGGGCATTCCAAATTGAAAAAGGGCTCATGCCGTCTGTATCATTTTCTAAAAAAAAATTTGTAATTGACGATTCGATTTCTTTTTTTGAATCAGGCTTGTGTAATAGTGAAGAATTACATCTCCATAATGGGTGATGACTTGTTGCTCTACCTAGTAGAACTTCACATAAAACAGGCGCGTGATCTGAAAAGGTTCTGGGAAGGATCTCGATTTTTTTGAATTTGGAAATGGAAAGGGAATCTGTAATAAAAAGGTCTAATCTAGAAAAGGTTTTATGGACCGATGAATAGTGGGTAAATTCCAGGGAAGAAGTATTAAGACACCTGAAAATGTCTAAATATTCATGATTAATAAGCCAATTACCTAACTCTGGAAAAGCTGATCTGGTGGGAGAAGTGGAATCATAAACACCATTAGGGACAATATTAAAGTCCCCAGCCACAATCAGTGTACCTTTTTTAACCTCCTGTATTTTCTTTTCCAGATTATTAAAGTAGCGCATCTGGCCATCATTAGGCGCATAAACATTAACTAGGGTGGTTAATTGGTTTTCTATCAGACATATTAAAATTAGGTATCTTCCCTCTAAGTCGGAAATCTGTTCAATTATTTCAAAAGAAATTGAATTTTTAATCAAAGTAATCACTCCGGCCTTTTTAGACTCATTTAAAGATTTAAATGAATGTGGGAAATTCTTGTTTTCTAATCCAGGATGCCCTGATTTAGCTAATTTCACTTCCTGGAGACAGATTATGTCTGCTTTGCTTCTTTTGATCTCTCTCCATGTCCAGTACCTTTTAACGGGACTATTTAAACCCCTAACATTGAAAGATAAAATCTTAACCATAAACTAAAAAACAATGAACAAATAAACCGCAACACCAATAGAGGAAGCAACTGCAACTCGCAGATAAGCTTCCAAATGGGGAAAGTTCGTGTATCTCTGTAGGAAGCCTCCCACACGAAAAGAAGAAATTGATATATATATAAATTTTTCTTCAGCCCGGTTGAATTTTCTCCAAAAGTAAAGTAGTTGCAAACTCATCCTTTTAGAAACTTGTTTGGGCTGTTGAGAGGAGTAAAAAACCATCAAAAATTTCAATCCTGCATGATTCTACCAAGAAATGTGATTCTTCATTCAAAACCTGATTTTTGCTATTGGGCTCTATTGAATAATGAATGTTTTGAATTTTCTCCAAAAGTAAAGTAGTTGCAAACTCATGCTTTTAGAGACTTGTTTGGGCTCATGAGAGGAGTAGAAAAACATCAAAAGTTTCAGTCCTGCATGATTCTACCAAGAAATGTGTGTTCATTGAAACCGCTGGTTTTTGATAGTTTGGGCCCTATTGAATAATGAATGTTTTGAATTTTCTCCAAAAGTAATGTAGTTGCAAACTCATCCTTTTAGAAACTTGTTTGGGCTGTTGAGAGGAGTAAAAAACCATCAAAAATTTCAATCCTGCATGATTCTACCAAGAAAAACCTGATTTTTGCTATTGGGCTCTATTGAATAATGAATGTTTTGAATTTTCTCCAAAAGTAAAGTAGTTGCAAACTCATGCTTTTAGAGACTTGTTTGGGCTCATGAGAGGAGTAGAAAAACATCAAAAATTTCAGTCCTGCATGATTCTACCAAGAAATGTGTGTTCATTGAAACCGCTGGTTTTTGATAGTTTGGGCTCTATTGAATAATGAATGTTTTGAATTTTCTCCAAAAGTAAAGTAGTTGCAAACTCATCCTTTTAGAAACTTGTTTGGGCTGTTGAGAGGAGTAAAAAACCATCAAAAATTTCAATCCTGCATGATTTTACCAAGAAATGTGATTCTTCATTCAAAACCTGATTTTTGCTATTGGGCTCTATTGAATAATGAATGTTTTGAATTTTCTCCAAAAGTAAAGTAGTTGCAAACTCATGCTTTTAGAGACTTGTTTGGGCTCATGAGAGGAGTAGAAAAACATCAAAAATTTCAGTCCTGCATGATTCTACCAAGAAATGTGTGTTCATTGAAACCGATGGTTTTTGATAGTTTGGGCCCTTTTGAATAATGAATGTTTTGAATTTTCTCCAAAAGTAAAGTAGTTGCAAACTCATCCTTTTAGAAACTTGTTTGGGCTGTTGAGAGGAGTAAAAAACCATCAAAAATTTCAATCCTGCATGATTCTACCAAGAAATGTGATTCTTCATTCAAAACCTGATTTTTGCTATTGGGCTCTATTGAATAATGAATGTTTTGAATTTTCTCCAAAAGTAAAGTAGTTGCAAACTCATGCTTTTAGAGACTTGTTTGGGCTCATGAGAGGAGTAGAAAAACATCAAAAATTTCAGTCCTGCATGATTCTACCAAGAAATGTGTGTTCATTGAAACCGCTGGTTTTTGATAGTTTGGGCCCTATTGAATAATGAATGTTTTGAATTTTCTCCAAAAGTAAAGTAGTTGCAAACTCATCCTTTTAGAAACTTGTTTGGGCTGTTGAGAGGAGTAAAAAACCATCAAAAATTTCAATCCTGCATGATTCTACCAAGAAATGTGATTCTTCATTCAAAACCTGATTTTTGCTATTGGGCTCTATTGAATAATGAATGTTTTGAATTTTCTCCAAAAGTAAAGTAGTTGCAAACTCATGCTTTTAGAGACTTGTTTGGGCTCATGAGAGGAGTAGA
Organism: Dendrobates tinctorius; assembly: GCF_039654945.1. Classification (NCBI taxonomy): domain Eukaryota; kingdom Metazoa; phylum Chordata; class Amphibia; order Anura; family Dendrobatidae; genus Dendrobates; species Dendrobates tinctorius. The sequence goes on from NW_027361713.1 coordinate 23,863,550, forward strand.
AAAACATCAAAAATTTCAGTCCTGCATGATTCTACCAAGAAATGTGTGTTCATTCAAACCGCTGGTTTTTGATAGTTTGGGCCCTTTTGAATAATGAATGTTTTGAATTTTCTCCAAAAGTAAAGTAGTTGCAAACTCATCCTTTTAGAAACTTGTTTGGGCTGTTGAGAGGAGTAAAAAACCATCAAAAATTTCAATCCTGCATGATTCTACCAAGAAATGTGATTCTTCATTCAAAGCCTGATTTTTGCTATTGGGCTCTATTGAATAATGAATGTTTTGAATTTTCTCCAAAAGTAAAGTAGTTGCAAACTCATGCTTTTAGAGACTTGTTTGGGCTCATGAGAGGAGTAGAAAAACATCAAAAATTTCAGTCCTGCATGATTCTACCAAGAAATGTGTGTTCATTGAAACCGCTGGTTTTTGATAGTTTGGGCCCTATTGAATAATGAATGTTTTGAATTTTCTCCAAAAGTAAAGTAGTTGCAAACTCATCCTTTTAGAAACTTGTTTGGGCTGTTGAGAGGAGTAAAAAACCATCAAAAATTTCAATCCTGCATGATTCTACCAAGAAATGTGATTCTTCATTCAAAACCTGATTTTTGCTATTGGGCTCTATTGAATAATGAATGTTTTGAATTTTCTCCAAAAGTAAAGTAGTTGCAAACTCATGCTTTTAGAGACTTGTTTGGGCTCATGAGAGGAGTAGAAAAACATCAAAAATTTCAGTCCTGCATGATTCTACCAAGAAATGTGTGTTCATTGAAACCGCTGGTTTTTGATAGTTTGGGCCCTATTGAACAATGAATGTTTTGAATTTTCTCCAAAAGTAAAGTAGTTGCAAACTCATCCTTTTAGAAACTTGTTTGGGCTGTTGAGAGGAGTAAAAAACCATCAAAAATTTCAATCCTGCATGATTTTACCAAGAAATGTGATTCTTCATTCAAAACCTGATTTTTGCTATTGGGCTCTATTGAATAATGAATGTTTTGAATTTTCTCCAAAAGTAAAGTAGTTGCAAACTCATGCTTTTAGAGACTTGTTTGGGCTCATGAGAGGAGTAGAAAAACATCAAAAATTTCAGTCCTGCATGATTCTACCAAGAAATGTGTGTTCATTGAAACCGCTGGTTTTTGATAGTTTGGGCCCTATTGAATAATGAATGTTTTGAATTTTCTCCAAAAGTAAAGTAGTTGCAAACTCATCCTTTTAGAAACTTGTTTGGGCTGTTGAGAGGAGTAAAAAACCGTCAAAAATTTCAATCCTGCATGATTTTACCAAGAAATGTGATTCTTCATTCAAAACCTGATTTTTGCTATTGGGCTCTATTGAATAGTGAATGTTTTGAATTTTCTCCAAAAGTAAAGTAGTTGCAAACTCATGCTTTTAGAGACTTGTTTGGGCTCATGAGAGGAGTAGAAAAACATCAAAAATTTCAGTCCTGCATGATTCTACCAAGAAATGTGTGTTCATTGAAACCGCTGGTTTTTGATAGTTTGGGCCCTATTGAATAATGAATGTTTTGAATTTTCTCCAAAAGTAAAGTAGTTGCAAACTCATCCTTTTAGAAATTTGTTTGGGCTGTTGAGAGGAGTAAAAAACCATCAAAAATTTCAATCCTGCATGATTTTACCAAGAAATGTGATTCTTCATTCATAACCTGATTTTTGCTATTGGGCTCTATTGAATAGTGAATGTTTTGAATTTTCTCCAAAAGTAAAGTAGTTGCAAACTCATGCTTTTAGAGACTTGTTTGGGCTCATGAGAGGAGTAGAAAAACATCAAAAATTTCAGTCCTGCATGATTCTACCAAGAAATGTGTGTTCATTCAAACCGCTGGTTTTTGATAGTTTGGGCCCTATTGAATAATGAATGTTTTGAATTTTCTCCAAAAGTAAAGTAGTTGCAAACTCATCCTTTTAGAAACTTGTTTGGGCTGTTGAGAGGAGTAAAAAACCATCAAAAATTTCAATCCTGCATGATTCTACCAAGAAATGTGATTCTTCATTCAAAACCTGATTTTTGCTATTGGGCTCTATTGAATAATGAATGTTTTGAATTTTCTCCAAAAGTAAAGTAGTTGCAAACTCATGCTTTTAGAGACTTCTTTGGGCTCATGAGAGGAGTAGAAAAACATCAAAAATTTCAGTCCTGCATGATTCTACCAAGAAATGTGTGTTCATTGAAACCGATGGTTTTTGATAGTTTGGGCCCTTTTGAATAATGAATGTTTTGAATTTTCTCCAAAAGTAAAGTAGTTGCAAACTCATCCTTTTAGAAACTTGTTTGGGCTGTTGAGAGGAGTAAAAAACCATCAAAAATTTCAATCCTGCATGATTCTACCAAGAAATGTGATTCTTCATTCAAAACCTGATTTTTGCTATTGGGCTCTATTGAATAATGAATGTTTTGAATTTTCTCCAAAAGTAAAGTAGTTGCAAACTCATGCTTTTAGAGACTTGTTTGGGCTCATGAGAGGAGTAGAAAAACATCAAAAATTTCAGTCCTGCATGATTCTACCAAGAAATGTGTGTTCATTGAAACCGCTGGTTTTTGATAGTTTGGGCCCTATTGAATAATGAATGTTTTGAATTTTCTCCAAAAGTAAAGTAGTTGCAAACTCATCCTTTTAGAAACTTGTTTGGGCTGTTGAGAGGAGTAAAAAACCATCAAAAATTTCAATCCTGCATGATTCTACCAAGAAATGTGATTCTTCATTCAAAACCTGATTTTTGCTATTGGGCTCTATTGAATAGTGAATGTTTTGAATTTTCTCCAAAAGTAAAGTAGTTGCAAACTCATGCTTTTAGAGACTTGTTTGGGCTCATGAGAGGAGTAGAAAAACATCAAAAATTTCAGTCCTGCATGATTCTACCAAGAAATGTGTGTTCATTCAAACCACTGGTTTTTGATAGTTTGGGCCCTATTGAATAATGAATGTTTTGAATTTTCTCCAAAAGTAAAGTAGTTGCAAACTCATCCTTTTAGAAACTTGTTTGGGCTCTTGAGAGGAGTAAAAAACCATCAAAAATTATAATCCTGCATGATTTTACTAAGAAATGTGATTCTTCATTCAAAACCTGATTTTTGCTATTGGGCTCTATTGAATAGTGAATGTTTTGAATTTTCTCCAAAAGTAAAGTAGTTGCAAACTCATCCTTTTAGAAACTTGTTTGGGCTGTTGAGACGAGTAAAAAACCATCAAAAATTTCAATCCTGCATGATTTTACCAAGAAATGTGATTCTTCATTCAAAACCTGATTTTTGCTATAGGGCTCTATTGAATAATGAATGTTTTGAATTTTCTCCAAAAGTAAAGTAGTTGCAAACTCATGCTTTTAGAGACTTGTTTGGGCTCATGAGAGGAGTAGAAAAACATCAAAAATTTCAGTCCTGCATGATTCTACCAAGAAATGTGTGTTCATTGAAACCGCTGGTTTTTGATAGTTTTGGCCCTATTGAATAATGAATGTTTTGAATTTTCTCCAAAAGTAAAGTAGTTGCAAACTCATCCTTTTAGAAACTTGTTTGGGCTGTTGAGAGGAGTAAAAAACCATCAAAAATTTCAATCCTGCATGATTCTACCAAGAAATGTGATTCTTCATTCAAAACCTGATTTTTGCTATTGGGCTCTATTGAATAATGAATGTTTTGAATTTTCTCCAAAAGTAAAGTAGTTGCAAACTCATGCTTTTAGAGACTTGTTTGGGCTCATGAGAGGAGTAGAAAAACATCAAAAATTTCAGTCCTGCATGATTCTACCAAGAAATGTGTGTTCATTGAAACCGCTGGTTTTTGATAGTTTGGGCCCTATTGAATAATGAATGTTTTGAATTTTCTCCAAAAGTAAAGTAGTTGCAAACTCATCCTTTTAGAAACTTGTTTGGGCTGTTGAGAGGAGTAAAAAACCATCAAAAATTTCAATCCTGCATGATTCTACCAAGAAATGTGATTCTTCATTCAAAACCTGATTTTTGCTATTGGGCTCTATTGAATAATGAATGTTTTGAATTTTCTCCAAAAGTAAAGTAGTTGCAAACTCATGCTTTTAGAGACTTGTTTGGGCTCATGAGAGGAGTAGAAAAACATCAAAAATTTCAGTCCTGCATGATTCTACCAAGAAATGTGTGTTCATTGAAACCGCTGGTTTTTGATAGTTTGGGCCCTATTGAATAATGAATGTTTTGAATTTTCTCCAAAAGTAAAGTAGTTGCAAACTCATCCTTTTAGAAACTTGTTTGGGCTGTTGAGAGGAGTAAAAACCATCAAAAATTTCAATCCTGCATGATTTTACTAAGAAATGTGATTCTTCATTCAAAACCTGATTTTTGCTATTGGGCTCTATTGAATAGTGAATGTTTTGAATTTTCTCCAAAAGTAAAGTAGTTGCAAACTCATGCTTTTAGATACTTGTTTGGGCTCATGAGAGGAGTAGAAAAACATCAAAAATTTCAGTCCTGCATGATTCTACCAAGAAATGTGTGTTCATTGAAACCGCTGGTTTTTGATAGTTTGGGCCCTATTGAATAATGAATGTTTTGAATTTTCTCCAAAAGTAAAGTAGTTGCAAACTCATCCTTTTAGAAACTTGTTTGGGCTGTTGAGAGGAGTAAAAAACCATCAAAAATTTCAATCCTGCATGATTTTACCAAGAAATGTGATTCTTCATTCAAAACCTGATTTTTGCTATTGGGCTCTATTGAATAATGAATGTTTTGAATTTTCTCCAAAAGTAAAGTAGTTGCAAACTCATGCTTTTAGAGACTTGTTTGGGCTCATGAGAGGAGTAGAAAAACATCAAAAATTTCAGTCCTGCATGATTCTACCAAGAAATGTGTGTTCATTGAAACCGATGGTTTTTGATAGTTTGGGCCCTTTTGAATAATGAATGTTTTGAATTTTCTCCAAAAGTAAAGTAGTTGCAAACTCATCCTTTTAGAAACTTGTTTGGGCTGTTGAGAGGAGTAAAAAACCATCAAAAATTTCAATCCTGCATGATTCTACCAAGAAATGTGATTCTTCATTCAAAACCTGATTTTTGCTATTGGGCTCTATTGAATAATGAATGTTTTGAATTTTCTCCAAAAGTAAAGTAGTTGCAAACTCATGCTTTTAGAGACTTGTTTGGGCCCATGAGAGGAGTAGAAAAACATCAAAAATTTCAGTCCTGCATGATTCTACCAAGAAATGTGTGTTCATTGAAACCGCTGGTTTTTGATAGTTTGGGCCGTATTGAATAATGAATGTTTTGAATTTTCTCCAAAAGTAAAGTAGTTGCAAACTCATCCTTTTAGAAACTTGTTTGGGCTGTTGAGAGGAGTAAAAAACCATCAAAAATTTCAATCCTGCATGATTCTACCAAGAAATGTGATTCTTCATTCAAAACCTGATTTTTGCTATTGGGCTCTATTGAATAATGAATGTTTTGAATTTTCTCCAAAAGTAAAGTAGTTGCAAACTCATGCTTTTAGAGACTTGTCTGGGCTCATGAGAGGAGTAGAAAAACATCAAAAATTTCAGTCCTGCATGATTCTACCAAGAAATGTGTGTTCATTGAAACCGCTGGTTTTTGATAGTTTGGGCCCTATTGAATAATGAATGTTTTGAATTTTCTCCAAAAGTAAAGTAGTTGCAAACTCATCCTTTTAGAAACTTGTTTGGGCTGTTGAGAGGAGTAAAAAACCATCAGAAATTTCAATCCTGCATGATTTTACCAAGAAATGTGATTCTTCATTCAAAACCTGATTTTTGCTATTGGGCTCTATTGAATAATGAATGTTTTGAATTTTCTCCAAAAGTAAAGTAGTTGCAAACTCATGCTTTTAGAGACTTGTTTGGGCTCATGAGAGGAGTAGAAAAACATCAAAAATTTCAGTCCTGCATGATTCTACCAAGAAATATGTGTTCATTGAAACCGCTGGTTTTTGATAGTTTGGGCCCTATTGAATAATGAATGTTTTGAATTTTCTCCAAAAGTAAAGTAGTTGCAAACTCATGCTTTTAGATACTTGTTTGGGCTCATGAGAGGAGTAGAAAAACATCAAAAATTTCAGTCCTGCATGATTCTACCAAGAAATGTGTGTTCATTGAAACCGCTAGTTTTTGATAGTTTTGGCCCTATTGAATAATGAATGTTTTGAATTTTCTCCAAAAGTAAAGTAGTTGCAAACTCATCCTTTTAGAAACTTGTTTGGGCTGTTGAGAGGAGTAAAAAACCATCAAAAATTTCAATCCTGCATGATTCTACCAAGAAATGTGATTCTTCATTCAAAACCTGATTTTTGCTATTGGGCTCTATTGAATAATGAATGTTTTGAATTTTCTCCAAAAGTAAAGTAGTTGCAAACTCATGCTTTTAGAGACTTGTTTGGGCTCATGAGAGGAGTAGAAAAACATCAAAAATTTCAGTCCTGCATGATTCTACCAAGAAATGTGTGTTCATTGAAACCGCTGGTTTTTGATAGTTTGGGCCCTATTGAATAATGTATGTTTTGAATTTTCTCCAAAAGTAAAGTAGTTGCAAACTCATCCTTTTAGAAACTTGTTTGGGCTGTTGAGAGGAGTAAAAAACCATCAAAAATTTCAATCCTGCATGATTTTACTAAGAAATGTGATTCTTCATTCAAAACCTGATTTTTGCTATTGGGCTCTATTGAATAGTGAATGTTTTGAATTTTCTCCAAAAGTAAAGTAGTTGCAAACTCATGCTTTTAGATACTTGTTTGGGCTCATGAGAGGAGTAGAAAAACATCAAAAATTTCAGTCCTGCATGATTCTACCAAGAAATGTGTGTTCATTGAAACCGCTGGTTTTTGATAGTTTGGGCCCTATTGAATAATGAATGTTTTGAATTTTCTCCAAAAGTAAAGTAGTTGCAAACTCATCCTTTTAGAAACTTGTTTGGGCTGTTGAGAGGAGTAAAAAACCATCAAAAATTTCAATCCTGCATGATTTTACCAAGAAATGTGATTCTTCATTCAAAACCTGATTTTTGCTATTGGGCTCTATTGAATAATGAATGTTTTGAATTTTCTCCAAAAGTAAAGTAGTTGCAAACTCATGCTTTTAGAGACTTGTTTGGGCTCATGAGAGGAGTAGAAAAACATCAAAAATTTCAGTCCTGCATGATTCTACCAAGAAATGTGTGTTCATTGAAACCGATGGTTTTTGATAGTTTGGGCCCTTTTGAATAATGAATGTTTTGAATTTTCTCCAAAAGTAAAGTAGTTGCAAACTCATCCTTTTAGAAACTTGTTTGGGCTGTTGAGAGGAGTAAAAAACCATCAAAAATTTCAATCCTGCATGATTCTACCAAGAAATGTGATTCTTCATTCAAAACCTGATTTTTGCTATTGGGCTCTATTGAATAATGAATGTTTTGAATTTTCTCCAAAAGTAAAGTAGTTGCAAACTCATGCTTTTAGAGACTTGTTTGGGCTCATGAGAGGAGTAGAAAAACATCAAAAATTTCAGTCCTGCATGATTCTACCAAGAAATGTGTGTTCATTGAAACCGCTGGTTTTTGATAGTTTGGGCCCTATTGAATAATGAATGTTTTGAATTTTCTCCAAAAGTAAAGTAGTTGCAAACTCATCCTTTTAGAAACTTGTTTGGGCTGTTGAGAGGAGTAAAAAACCATCAAAAATTTCAATCCTGCATGATTCTACCAAGAAATGTGATTCTTCATTCAAAACCTGATTTTTGCTATTGGGCTCTATTGAATAATGAATGTTTTGAATTTTCTCCAAAAGTAATGTAGTTGCAAACTCATGCTTTTAGAGACTTGTTTGGGCTCATGAGAGGAGTAGAAAAACATCAAAAATTTCAGTCCTGCATGATTCTACCAAGAAATGTGTGTTCATTGAAACCGCTGGTTTTTGATAGTTTGGGCCCTATTGAATAATGAATGTTTTGAATTTTCTCCAAAAGTAAAGTAGTTGCAAACTCATCCTTTTAGAAACTTGTTTGGGCTGTTGAGAGGAGTAAAAAACCATCAAAAATTTCAATCCTGCATGATTCTACCAAGAAATGTGATTCTTCATTCAAAACCTGATTTTTGCTATTGGGCTCTATTGAATAATGAATGTTTTGAATTTTCTCCAAAAGTAAAGTAGTTGCAAACTCATGCTTTTAGAGACTTGTTTGGGCTCATGAGTGGAGTAGAAAAACATCAAAAATTTCAGTCCTGCATGATTCTACCAAGAAATGTGTGTTCATTCAAACCGCTGGTTTTTGATAGTTTGGGCCCTATTGAATAATGAATGTTTTGAATTTTCTCCAAAAGTAAAGTAGTTGCAAACTCATCCTTTTAGAAACTTGTTTGGGCTGTTGAGAGGAGTAAAAAACCATCAAAAATTTCAATCCTGCATGATTTTACTAAGAAATGTGATTCTTCATTCAAAACCTGATTTTTGCTATTGGGCTCTATTGAATAGTGAATGTTTTGAATTTTCTCCAAAAGTAAAGTAGTTGCAAACTCATGCTTTTAGATACTTGTTTGGGCTCATGAGAGGAGTAGAAAAACATCAAAAATTTCAGTCCTGCATGATTCTACCAAGAAATGTGTGTTCATTGAAACCGCTGGTTTTTGATAGTTTGGGCCCTATTGAATAATGAATGTTTTGAATTTTCTCCAAAAGTAAAGTAGTTGCAAACTCATCCTTTTAGAAACTTGTTTGGGCTGTTGAGAGGAGTAAAAAACCATCAAAAATTTCAATCCTGCATGATTTTACCAAGAAATGTGATTCTTCATTCAAAACCTGATTTTTGCTATTGGGCTCTATTGAATAATGAATGTTTTGAATTTTCTCCAAAAGTAAAGTAGTTGCAAACTCATGCTTTTAGAGACTTGTTTGGGCTCATGAGAGGAGTAGAAAAACATCAAAAATTTCAGTCCTGCATGATTCTACCAAGAAATGTGTGTTCATTGAAACCGATGGTTTTTGATAGTTTGGGCCCTTTTGAATAATGAATGTTTTGAATTTTCTCCAAAAGTAAAGTAGTTGCAAACTCATCCTTTTAGAAACTTGTTTGGGCTGTTGAGAGGAGTAAAAAACCATCAAAAATTTCAATCCTGCATGATTCTACCAAGAAATGTGATTCTTCATTCAAAGCCTGATTTTTGCTATTGGGCTCTATTGAATAATGAATGTTTTGAATTTTCTCCAAAAGTAAAGTAGTTGCAAACTCATGCTTTTAGAGACTTGTTTGGGCTCATGAGAGGAGTAGAAAAACATCAAAAATTTCAGTCCTGCATGATTCTACCAAGAAATGTGTGTTCATTGAAACCGCTGGTTTTTGATAGTTTGGGCCCTATTGAATAATGAATGTTTTGAATTTTCTCCAAAAGTAAAGTAGTTGCAAACTCATCCTTTTAGAAACTTGTTTGGGCTGTTGAGAGGAGTAAAAAACCATCAAAAATTTCAATCCTGCATGATTCTACCAAGAAATGTGATTCTTCATTCAAAACCTGATTTTTGCTATTGGGCTCTATTGAATAATGAATGTTTTGAATTTTCTCCAAAAGTAAAGTAGTTGCAAACTCATGCTTTTAGAGACTTGTTTGGGCTCATGAGAGGAGTAGAAAAACATCAAAAATTTCAGTCCTGCATGATTCTACCAAGAAATGTGTTCATTGAAACCGCTGGTTTTTGAAAATTTGGGCCCTATTGAATAATGAATGTTTTGAATTTTCTCCAAAAGTAAAGTAGTTGCAAACTCATCCTTTTAGAAACTTGTTTGGGCTGTTGAGAGGAGTAAAAAACCGTCAAAAATTTCAATCCTGCATGATTTTACCAAGAAATGTGATTCTTCATTCAAAACCTGATTTTTGCTATTGGGCTCTATTGAATAATGAATGTTTTGAATTTTCTCCAAAAGTAAAGTAGTTGCAAACTCATGCTTTTAGAGACTTGTTTGGGCTCATGAGAGGAGTAGAAAAACATCAAAAATTTCAGTCCTGCATGATTCTACCAAGAAATGTGTGTTCATTGAAACCGCTGGTTTTTGATAGTTTGGGCCCTATTGAATAATGAATGTTTTGAATTTTCTCCAAAAGTAAAGTAGTTGCAAACTCATCCTTTTAGAAACTTGTTTGGGCTGTTGAGAGGAGTAAAAAACCATCAAAAATTTCAATCCTGCATGATTCTACCAAGAAATGTGATTCTTCATTCAAAACCTGATTTTTGCAATTGGGCTCTATTGAATAATGAATGTTTTGAATTTTCTCCAAAAGTAAAGTAGTTGCAAACTCATGCTTTTAGAGACTTGTTTGGGCTCATGAGAGGAGTAGAAAAACATCAAAAATTTCAGTCCTGCATGATTCTACCAAGAAATGTGTGTTCATTGAAACCGCTGGTTTTTGATAGTTTGGGCCCTATTGAATAATGAATGTTTTGAATTTTCTCCAAAAGTAAAGTAGTTGCAAACTCATCCTTTTAGAAACTTGTTTGGGCTGTTGAGAGGAGTAAAAAACCATCAAAAATTTCAATCCTGCATGATTCTACCAAGAAATGTGATTCTTCATTCAAAACCTGATTTTTGCTATTGGGCTCTATTGAATAATGAATGTTTTGAATTTTCTCCAAAAGTAAAGTAGTTGCAAACTCATGCTTTTAGAGACTTGTTTGGGCTCATGAGAGGAGTAGAAAAACATCAAAAATTTCAGTCCTGCATGATTCTACCAAGAAATGTGTGTTCATTCAAACCGCTGGTTTTTGATAGTTTGGGCCCTATTGAATAATGAATGTTTTGAATTTTCTCCAAAAGTAAAGTAGTTGCAAACTCATCCTTTTAGAAACTTGTTTGGGCTGTTGAGAGGAGTAAAAAACCATCAAAAATTTCAATCCTGCATGATTTTACTAAGAAATGTGATTCTTCATTCAAACCCTGATTTTTGCTATTGGGCTCTATTGAATAGTGAATGTTTTGAATTTTCTCCAAAAGTAAAGTAGTTGCAAACTCATGCTTTTAGAGACTTGTTTGGGCTCATGAGAGGAGTAGAAAAACATCAAAAATTTCAGTCCTGCATGATTCTACCAAGAAATGTGTGTTCATTGAAACCGCTGGTTTTTGATAGTTTGGGCCCTATTGAATAATGAATGTTTTGAATTTTCTCCAAAAGTAAAGTAGTTGCAAACTCATCCTTTTAGAAACTTGTTTGGGCTGTTGAGAGGAGTAAAAAACCATCAAAAATTTCAATCCTGCATGATTTTACCAAGAAATGTGATTCTTCATTCAAAACCTGATTTTTGCTATTGGGCTCTATTGAATAATGAATGTTTTGAATTTTCTCCAAAAGTAAAGTAGTTGCAAACTCATGCTTTTAGAGACTTGTTTGGGCTCATGAGAGGAGTAGAAAAACATCAAAAATTTCAGTCCTGCATGATTCTACCAAGAAATGTGTGTTCATTGAAACCGCTGGTTTTTGATAGTTTGGGCCCTATTGAATAATGAATGTTTTGAATTTTCTCCAAAAGTAAAGTAGTTGCAAACTCATCCTTTTAGAAACTTGTTTGGGCTGTTGAGAGGAGTAAAAAACCATCAAAAATTTCAATCCTGCATGATTCTACCAAGAAATGTGATTCTTCATTCAAAACCTGATTTTTGCAATTGGGCTCTATTGAATAATGAATGTTTTGAATTTTCTCCAAAAGTAAAGTAGTTGCAAACTCATGCTTTTAGAGACTTGTTTGGGCTCATGAGAGGAGTAGAAAAACATCAAAAATTTCAGTCCTGCATGATTCTACCAAGAAATGTGTGTTCATTGAAACCGCTGGTTTTTGATAGTTTGGGCCCTATTGAATAATGAATGTTTTGAATTTTCTCCAAAAGTAAAGTAGTTGCAAACTCATCCTTTTAGAAACTTGTTTGGGCTGTTGAGAGGAGTAAAAAACCATCAAAAATTTCAATCCTGCATGATTCTACCAAGAAATGTGATTCTTCATTCAAAACCTGATTTTTGCTATTGGGCTCTATTGAATAATGAATGTTTTGAATTTTCTCCAAAAGTAAAGTAGTTGCAAACTCATGCTTTTAGAGACTTGTTTGGGCTCATGAGAGGAGTAGAAAAACATCAAAAATTTCAGTCCTGCATGATTCTACCAAGAAATGTGTGTTCATTCAAACCGCTGGTTTTTGATAGTTTGGGCCCTATTGAATAATGAATGTTTTGAATTTTCTCCAAAAGTAAAGTAGTTGCAAACTCATCCTTTTAGAAACTTGTTTGGGCTGTTGAGAGGAGTAAAAAACCATCAAAAATTTCAATCCTGCATGATTTTACTAAGAAATGTGATTCTTCATTCAAACCCTGATTTTTGCTATTGGGCTCTATTGAATAGTGAATGTTTTGAATTTTCTCCAAAAGTAAAGTAGTTGCAAACTCATGCTTTTAGAGACTTGTTTGGGCTCATGAGAGGAGTAGAAAAACATCAAAAATTTCAGTCCTGCATGATTCTACCAAGAAATGTGTGTTCATTGAAACCGCTGGTTTTTGATAGTTTGGGCCCTATTGAATAATGAATGTTTTGAATTTTCTCCAAAAGTAAAGTAGTTGCAAACTCATCCTTTTAGAAACTTGTTTGGGCTGTTGAGAGGAGTAAAAAACCATCAAAAATTTCAATCCTGCATGATTTTACCAAGAAATGTGATTCTTCATTCAAAACCTGATTTTTGCTATTGGGCTCTATTGAATAATGAATGTTTTGAATTTTCTCCAAAAGTAAAGTAGTTGCAAACTCATGCTTTTAGAGACTTGTTTGGGCTCATGAGAGGAGTAGAAAAACATCAAAAATTTCAGTCCTGCATGATTCTACCAAGAAATGTGTGTTCATTGAAACGGATGGTTTTTGATAGTTTGGGCCCTTTTGAATAATGAATGTTTTGAATTTTCTCCAAAAGTAAAGTAGTTGCAAACTCATCCTTTTAGAAACTTGTTTGGGCTGTTGAGAGGAGTAAAAAACCATCAAAAATTTCAATCCTGCATGATTCTACCAAGAAATGTGATTCTTCATTCAAAGCCTGATTTTTGCTATTGGGCTCTATTGAATAATGAATGTTTTGAATTTTCTCCAAAAGTAAAGTAGTTGCAAACTCATGCTTTTAGAGACTTGTTTGGGCTCATGAGAGGAGTAGAAAAACATCAAAAATTTCAGTCCTGCATGATTCTACCAAGAAATGTGTGTTCATTGAAACCGCTGGTTTTTGATAGTTTGGGCCCTATTGAATAATGAATGTTTTGAATTTTCTCCAAAAGTAAAGTAGTTGCAAACTCATCCTTTTAGAAACTTGTTTGGGCTGTTGAGAGGAGTAAAAAACCATCAAAAATTTCAATCCTGCATGATTCTACCAAGAAATGTGATTCTTCATTCAAAACCTGATTTTTGCTATTGGGCTCTATTGAATAATGAATGTTTTGAATTTTCTCCAAAAGTAAAGTAGTTGCAAACTCATGCTTTTAGAGACTTGTTTGGGCTCATGAGAGGAGTAGAAAAACATCAAAAATTTCAGTCCTGCATGATTCTACCAAGAAATGTGTGTTCATTGAAACCGCTGGTTTTTGATAGTTTTGAGCCCTATTGAATAATGAATGTTTTGAATTTTCTCCAAAAGTAAAGTAGTTGCAAACTCATCCTTTTAGTAACTTGTTTGGGCTGTTGAGAGGAGTAAAAAACCATCAAAAATTTCAATCCTGCATGATTTTACCAAGAAATGTGATTCTTCATTCAAAACCTGATTTTTGCTATTGGGCTCTATTGAATAGTGAATGTTTTGAATTTTCTCCAAAAGTAAAGTATTTGCAAACTCATGCTTTTAGAGACTTGTTTGGGCTCATGAGAGGAGTAGAAAAACATCAAAAATTTCAGTCCTGCATGATTCTACCAAGAAATGTGTGTTCATTGAAACCGCTGGTTTTTGATAGTTTGGGCCCTATTGAACAATGAATGTTTTGAATTTTCTCCAAAAGTAAAGTAGTTGCAAACTCATCCTTTTAGAAACTTGTTTGGGCTGTTGAGAGGAGTAAAAAACCATCAAAAATTTCAATCCTGCATGATTTTACCAAGAAATGTGATTCTTCATTCAAAACCTGATTTTTGCTATTGGGCTCTATTGAATAATGAATGTTTTGAATTTTCTCCAAAAGTAAAGTAGTTGCAAACTCATGCTTTTAGAGACTTGTTTGGGCTCATGAGAGGAGTAGAAAAACATCAAAAATTTCAGTCCTGCATGATTCTACCAAGAAATGTGTGTTCATTGAAACCGCTGGTTTTTGATAGTTTGGGCCCTATTGAATAATGAATGTTTTGAATTTTCTCCAAAAGTAAAGTAGTTGCAAACTCATCCTTTTAGAAACTTGTTTGGGCTGTTGAGAGGAGTAAAAAACCGTCAAAAATTTCAATCCTGCATGATTTTACCAAGAAATGTGATTCTTCATTCAAAACCTGATTTTTGCTATTGGGCTCTATTGAATAGTGAATGTTTTGAATTTTCTCCAAAAGTAAAGTAGTTGCAAACTCATGCTTTTAGAGACTTGTTTGGGCTCATGAGAGGAGTAGAAAAACATCAAAAATTTCAGTCCTGCATGATTCTACCAAGAAATGTGTGTTCATTGAAACCGCTGGTTTTTGATATTTTGGGCCCTATTGAATAATGAATGTTTTGAATTTTCTCCAAAAGTAAAGTAGTTGCAAACTCATCCTTTTAGAAACTTGTTTGGGCTGTTGAGAGGAGTAAAAAACCATCAAAAATTTCAATCCTGCATGATTTTACCAAGAAATGTGATTCTTCATTCAAAACCTGATTTTTGCTATTGGGCTCTATTGAATAGTGAATGTTTTGAATTTTCTCCAAAAGTAAAGTAGTTGCAAACTCATGCTTTTAGAGACTTGTTTGGGCTCATGAGAGGAGTAGAAAAACATCAAAAATTTCAGTCCTGCATGATTCTACCAAGAAATGTGTGTTCATTGAAACCGCTGGTTTTTGATAGTTTGGGCCCTATTGAATAATGAATGTTTTGAATTTTCTCCAAAAGTAAAGTAGTTGCAAACTCATCCTTTTAGAAACTTGTTTGGGCTGTTGAGAGGAGTAAAAAACCATCAAAAATTTCAATCCTGCATGATTCTACCAAGAAATGTGATTCTTCATTCAAAACCTGATTTTTGCTATTGGGCTCTATTGAATAATGAATGTTTTGAATTTTCTCCAAAAGTAAAGTAGTTGCAAACTCATGCTTTTAGAGACTTGTTTGGGCTCATGAGAGTAGAAAAACATCAAAAATTTCAGTCCTGCATGATTCTACCAAGAAATGTGTGTTCATTCAAACCGCTGGTTTTTGATAGTTTGGGCCCTATTGAATAATGAATGTTTTGAATTTTCTCCAAAAGTAAAGTAATTGCAAACTCATCCTTTTAGAAACTTGTTTGGGCTCTTGAGAGGAGTAAAAAAACATCAAAAATTTCAATCCTGCATGATTTTACTAAGAAATGTGATTCTTCATTCAAAACCTGATTTTTGCTATTGGGCTCTATTGAATAGTGAATGTTTTGAATTTTCTCCAAAAGTAAAGTAGTTGCAAACTCATGCTTTTAGATACTTGTTTGGGCTCATGAGAGGAGTAGAAAAACATCAAAAATTTCAGTCCTGCATGATTCTACCAAGAAATGTGTGTTCATTGAAACCGCTGGTTTTTGATAGTTTGGGCCCTATTGAATAATGAATGTTTTGAATTTTCTCCAAAAGTAAAGTAGTTGCAAACTCATCCTTTTAGAAACTTGTTTGGGCTGTTGAGAGGAGTAAAAAACCATCAAAAATTTCAATCCTGCATGATTTTACCAAGAAATGTGATTCTTCATTCAAAACCTGATTTTTGCTATTGGGCTCTATTGAATAATGAATGTTTTGAATTTTCTCCAAAAGTAAAGTAGTTGCAAACTCATGCTTTTAGAGACTTGTTTGGGCTCATGAGAGGAGTAGAAAAACATCAAAAATTTCAGTCCTGCATGATTCTACCAAGAAATGTGTGTTCATTGAAACCGATGGTTTTTGATAGTTTGGGCCCTTTTGAATAATGAATGTTTTGAATTTTCTCCAAAAGTAAAGTAGTTGCAAACTCATCCTTTTAGAAACTTGTTTGGGCTGTTGAGAGGAGTAAAAAACCATCAAAAATTTCAATCCTGCATGATTCTACCAAGAAATGTGATTCTTCATTCAAAACCTGATTTTTGCTATTGGGCTCTATTGAATAATGAATGTTTTGAATTTTCTCCAAAAGTAAAGTAGTTGCAAACTCATGCTTTTAGAGACTTGTTTGGGCTCATGAGAGGAGTAGAAAAACATCAAAAATTTCAGTCCTGCATGATTCTACCAAGAAATGTGTGTTCATTCAAACCGCTGGTTTTTGATAGTTTGGGCCCTATTGAATAATGAATGTTTTGAATTTTCTCCAAAAGTAAAGTAGTTGCAAACTCATCCTTTTAGAAACTTGTTTGGGCTGTTGAGAGGAGTAAAAAACCATCAAAAATTTAAATCCTGCATGATTTTACTAAGAAATGTGATTCTTCATTCAAAACCTGATTTTTGCTATTGGGCTCTATTGAATAGTGAATGTTTTGAATTTTCTCCAAAAGTAAAGTAGTTGCAAACTCATGCTTTTAGATACTTGTTTGGGCTCATGAGAGGAGTAGAAAAACATCAAAAATTTCAGTCCTGCATGATTCTACCAAGAAATGTGTGTTCATTGAAACCGCTGGTTTTTGATAGTTTGGGCCCTATTGAATAATGAATGTTTTGAATTTTCTCCAAAAGTAAAGTAGTTGCAAACTCATCCTTTTAGAAACTTGTTTGGGCTGTTGAGAGGAGTAAAAAACCATCAAAAATTTCAATCCTGCATGATTTTACCAAGAAATGTGATTCTTCATTCAAAACCTGATTTTTGCTATTGGGCTCTATTGAATAATGAATGTTTTGAATTTTCTCCAAAAGTAAAGTAGTTGCAAACTCATGCTTTTAGAGACTTGTTTGGGCTCATGAGAGGAGTAGAAAAACATCAAAAATTTCAGTCCTGCATGATTCTACCAAGAAATGTGTGTTCATTGAAACCGATGGTTTTTGATAGTTTGGGCCCTTTTGAATAATGAATGTTTTGAATTTTCTCCAAAAGTAAAGTAGTTGCAAACTCATCCTTTTAGAAACTTGTTTGGGCTGTTGAGAGGAGTAAAAAACCATCAAAAATTTCAATCCTGCATGATTCTACCAAGAAATGTGATTCTTCATTCAAAACCTGATTTTTGCTATTGGGCTCTATTGAATAATGAATGTTTTGAATTTTCTCCAAAAGTAAAGTAGTTGCAAACTCATGCTTTTAGAGACTTGTTTGGGCTCATGAGAGGAGTAGAAAAACATCAAAAATTTCAGTCCTGCATGATTCTACCAAGAAATGTGTGTTCATTGAAACCGCTGGTTTTTGATAGTTTGGGCCCTATTGAATAATGAATGTTTTGAATTTTCTCCAAAAGTAAAGTAGTTGCAAACTCATCCTTTTAGAAACTTGTTTGGGCTGTTGAGAGGAGTAAAAAACCATCAAAAATTTCAATCCTGCATGATTCTACCAAGAAATGTGATTCTTCATTCAAAACCTGATTTTTGCTATTGGGCTCTATTGAATAATGAATGTTTTGAATTTTCTCCAAAAGTAAAGTAGTTGCAAACTCATGCTTTTAGAGACTTGTTTGGGCTCATGAGAGGAGTAGAAAAACATCAAAAATTTCAGTCCTGCATGATTCTACCAAGAAATGTGTGTTCATTGAAACCGCTGGTTTTTGATAGTTTGGGCCCTATTGAATAATGAATGTTTTGAATTTTCTCCAAAAGTAAAGTAGTTGCAAACTCATCCTTTTAGAAACTTGTTTGGGCTGTTGAGAGGAGTAAAAAACCATCAAAAATTTCAATCCTGCATGATTCTACCAAGAAATGTGATTCTTCATTCAAAACCTGATTTTTGCTATTGGGCTCTATTGAATAATGAATGTTTTGAATTTTCTCCAAAAGTAAAGTAGTTGCAAACTCATGCTTTTAGGGACTTGTTTGGGCTCATGAGAGTAGAAAAACATCAAAAATTTCAGTCCTGCATGATTCTACCAAGAAATGTGTGTTCATTCAAACCGCTGGTTTTTGATAGTTTGGGCCCTATTGAATAATGAATGTTTTGAATTTTCTCCAAAAGTAAAGTAGTTGCAAACTCATCCTTTTAGAAACTTGTTTGGGCTCTTGAGAGGAGTAAAAAACCATCAAAAATTTCAATCCTGCATGATTTTACTAAGAAATGTGATTCTTCATTCAAAACCTGATTTTTGCTATTGGGCTCTATTGAATAGTGAATGTTTTGAATTTTCTCCAAAAGTAAAGTAGTTGCAAACTCATGCTTTTAGATACTTGTTTGGGCTCATGAGAGGAGTAGAAAAACATCAAAAATTTCAGTCCTGCATGATTCTACCAAGAAATGTGTGTTCATTGAAACCGCTGGTTTTTGATAGTTTGGGCCCTATTGAACAATGAATGTTTTGAATTTTCTCCAAAAGTAAAGTAGTTGCAAACTCATCCTTTTAGAAACTTGTTTGGGCTGTTGAGAGGAGTAAAAAACCATCAAAAATTTCAATCCTGCATGATTTTACCAAGAAATGTGATTCTTCATTCAAAACCTGATTTTTGCTATTGGGCTCTATTGAATAATGAATGTTTTGAATTTTCTCCAAAAGTAAAGTAGTTGCAAACTCATGCTTTTAGAGACTTGTTTGGGCTCATGAGAAGAGTAGAAAAACATCAAAAATTTCAGTCCTGCATGATTCTACCAAGAAATGTGTGTTCATTGAAACCGCTGGTTTTTGATAGTTTTGGCCCTATTGAATAATGAATGTTTTGAATTTTCTCCAAAAGTAAAGTAGTTGCAAACTCATCCTTTTAGAAACTTGTTTGGGCTGTTGAGAGGAGTAAAAAACCATCAAAAATTTCAATCCTGCATGATTCTACCAAGAAATGTGATTCTTCATTCAAAACCTAGTTTTTGCTATTGGGCTCTATTGAATAATGAATGTTTTGAATTTTCTCCAAAAGTAAAGTAGTTGCAAACTCATGCTTTTAGAGACTTGTTTGGGCTCATGAGAGGAGTAGAAAAACATCAAAAATTTCAGTCCTGCATGATTCTACCAAGAAATGTGTGTTCATTGAAACCGCTGGTTTTTGATAGTTTGGGCCCTATTGAATAATGAATGTTTTGAATTTTCTCCAAAAGTAAAGTAGTTGCAAACTCATCCTTTTAGAAACTTGTTTGGGCTGTTGAGAGGAGTAAAAAACCATCAAAAATTTCAATCCTGCATGATTTTACTAAGAAATGTGATTCTTCATTCAAAACCTGATTTTTGCTATTGGGCTCTATTGAATAGTGAATGTTTTGAATTTTCTCCAAAAGTAAAGTAGTTGCAAACTCATGCTTTTAGATACTTGTTTGGGCTCATGAGAGGAGTAGAAAAACATCAAAAATTTCAGTCCTGCATGATTCTACCAAGAAATGTGTGTTCATTGAAACCGCTGGTTTTTGATAGTTTGGGCCCTATTGAATAATGAATGTTTTGAATTTTCTCCAAAAGTAAAGTAGTTGCAAACTCATCCTTTTAGAAACTTGTTTGGGCTGTTGAGAGGAGTAAAAAACCATCAAAAATTTCAATCCTGCATGATTTTACCAAGAAATGTGATTCTTCATTCAAAACCTGATTTTTGCTATTGGGCTCTATTGAATAATGAATGTTTTGAATTTTCTCCAAAAGTAAAGTAGTTGCAAACTCATGCTTTTAGAGACTTGTTTGGGCTCATGAGAGGAGTAGAAAAACATCAAAAATTTCAGTCCTGCATGATTCTACCAAGAAATGTGTGTTCATTGAAACCGATGGTTTTTGATAGTTTGGGCCCTTTTGAATAATGAATGTTTTGAATTTTCTCCAAAAGTAAAGTAGTTGCAAACTCATCCTTTTAGAAACTTGTTTGGGCTGTTGAGAGGAGTAAAAAACCATCAAAAATTTCAATCCTGCATGATTCTACCAAGAAATGTGATTCTTCATTCAAAACCTGATTTTTGCTATTGGGCTCTATTGAATAATGAATGTTTTGAATTTTCTCCAAAAGTAAAGTAGTTGCAAACTCATGCTTTTAGAGACTTGTTTGGGCTCATGAGAGGAGTAGAAAAACATCAAAAATTTCAGTCCTGCATGATTCTACCAAGAAATGTGTGTTCATTCAAACCGCTGGTTTTTGATAGTTTGGGCCCTATTGAATAATGAATGTTTTGAATTTTCTCCAAAAGTAAAGTAGTTGCAAACTCATCCTTTTAGAAACTTGTTTGGGCTGTTGAGAGGAGTAAAAAACCATCAAAAATTTAAATCCTGCATGATTTTACTAAGAAATGTGATTCTTCATTCAAAACCTGATTTTTGCTATTGGGCTCTATTGAATAGTGAATGTTTTGAATTTTCTCCAAAAGTAAAGTAGTTGCAAACTCATGCTTTTAGATACTTGTTTGGGCTCATGAGAGGAGTAGAAAAACATCAAAAATTTCAGTCCTGCATGATTCTACCAAGAAATGTGTGTTCATTGAAACCGCTGGTTTTTGATAGTTTGGGCCCTATTGAATAATGAATGTTTTGAATTTTCTCCAAAAGTAAAGTAGTTGCAAACTCATCCTTTTAGAAACTTGTTTGGGCTGTTGAGAGGAGTAAAAAACCATCAAAAATTTCAATCCTGCATGATTTTACCAAGAAATGTGATTCTTCATTCAAAACCTGATTTTTGCTATTGGGCTCTATTGAATAATGAATGTTTTGAATTTTCTCCAAAAGTAAAGTAGTTGCAAACTCATGCTTTTAGAGACTTGTTTGGGCTCATGAGAGGAGTAGAAAAACATCAAAAATTTCAGTCCTGCATGATTCTACCAAGAAATGTGTGTTCATTGAAACCGATGGTTTTTGATAGTTTGGGCCCTTTTGAATAATGAATGTTTTGAATTTTCTCCAAAAGTAAAGTAGTTGCAAACTCATCCTTTTAGAAACTTGTTTGGGCTGTTGAGAGGAGTAAAAAACCATCAAAAATTTCAATCCTGCATGATTCTACCAAGAAATGTGATTCTTCATTCAAAACCTGATTTTTGCTATTGGGCTCTATTGAATAATGAATGTTTTGAATTTTCTCCAAAAGTAAAGTAGTTGCAAACTCATGCTTTTAGAGACTTGTTTGGGCTCATGAGAGGAGTAGAAAAACATCAAAAATTTCAGTCCTGCATGATTCTACCAAGAAATGTGTGTTCATTGAAACCGCTGGTTTTTGATAGTTTGGGCCCTATTGAATAATGAATGTTTTGAATTTTCTCCAAAAGTAAAGTAGTTGCAAACTCATCCTTTTAGAAACTTGTTTGGGCTGTTGAGAGGAGTAAAAAACCATCAAAAATTTCAATCCTGCATGATTCTACCAAGAAATGTGATTCTTCATTCAAAACCTGATTTTTGCTATTGGGCTCTATTGAATAATGAATGTTTTGAATTTTCTCCAAAAGTAAAGTAGTTGCAAACTCATGCTTTTAGAGACTTGTTTGGGCTCATGAGAGGAGTAGAAAAACATCAAAAATTTCAGTCCTGCATGATTCTACCAAGAAATGTGTGTTCATTGAAACCGCTGGTTTTTGATAGTTTGGGCCCTATTGAATAATGAATGTTTTGAATTTTCTCCAAAAGTAAAGTAGTTGCAAACTCATCCTTTTAGAAACTTGTTTGGGCTGTTGAGAGGAGTAAAAAACCATCAAAAATTTCAATCCTGCATGATTTTACTAAGAAATGTGATTCTTCATTCAAAACCTGATTTTTGCTATTGGGCTCTATTGAATAGTGAATGTTTTGAATTTTCTCCAAAAGTAAAGTAGTTGCAAACTCATGCTTTTAGATACTTGTTTGGGCTCATGAGAGGAGTAGAAAAACATCAAAAATTTCAGTCCTGCATGATTCTACCAAGAAATGTGTGTTCATTGAAACCGCTGGTTTTTGATAGTTTGGGCCCTATTGAATAATGAATGTTTTGAATTTTCTCCAAAAGTAAAGTAGTTGCAAACTCATCCTTTTAGAAACTTGTTTGGGCTGTTGAGAGGAGTAAAAAACCATCAAAAATTTCAATCCTGCATGATTCTACCAAGAAATGTGATTCTTCATTCAAAACCTGATTTTTGCTATTGGGCTCTATTGAATAGTGAATGTTTTGAATTTTCTCCAAAAGTAAAGTAGTTGCAAACTCATGCTTTTAGATACTTGTTTGGGCTCATGAGAGGAGTAGAAAAACATCAAAAATTTCAGTCCTGCATGATTCTACCAAGAAATGTGTGTTCATTGAAACCGCTGGTTTTTGATAGTTTGGGCCCTATTGAATAATGAATGTTTTGAATTTTCTCCAAAAGTAAAGTAGTTGCAAACTCATCCTTTTAGAAACTTGTTTGGGCTGTTGAGAGGAGTAAAAAACCATCAAAAATTTCAATCCTGCATGATTTTACCAAGAAATGTGATTCTTCATTCAAAACCTGATTTTTGCTATTGGGCTCTATTGAATAATGAATGTTTTGAATTTTCTCCAAAAGTAAAGTAGTTGCAAACTCATGCTTTTAGAGACTTGTTTGGGCTCATGAGAGGAGTAGAAAAACATCAAAAATTTCAGTCCTGCATGATTCTACCAAGAAATGTGTGTTCATTGAAACCGATGGTTTTTGATAGTTTGGGCCCTTTTGAATAATGAATGTTTTGAATTTTCTCCAAAAGTAAAGTAGTTGCAAACTCATCCTTTTAGAAACTTGTTTGGGCTTTTGAGAGGAGTAAAAAACCATCAAAAATTTCAATCCTGCATGATTCTACCAAGAAATGTGATTCTTCATTCAAAACCTGATTTTTGCTATTGGGCTCTATTGAATAATGAATGTTTTGAATTTTCTCCAAAAGTAAAGTAGTTGCAAACTCATGCTTTTAGAGACTTGTTTGGGCTCATGAGAGGAGTAGAAAAACATCAAAAATTTCAGTCCTGCATGATTCTACCAAGAAATGTGTGTTCATTGAAACCGCTGGTTTTTGATAGTTTGGGCCCTATTGAATAATGAATGTTTTGAATTTTCTCCAAAAGTAAAGTAGTTGCAAACTCATCCTTTTAGAAACTTGTTTGGGCTGTTGAGAGGAGTAAAAAACCATCAAAAATTTCAATCCTGCATGATTCTACCAAGAAATGTGATTCTTCATTCAAAACCTGATTTTTGCTATTGGGCTCTATTGAATAATGAATGTTTTGAATTTTCTCCAAAAGTAAAGTAGTTGCAAACTCATGCTTTTAGAGACTTGTTTGGGCTCATGAGAGGAGTAGAAAAACATCAAAAATTTCAGTCCTGCATGATTCTACCAAGAAATGTGTGTTCATTCAAACCGCTGGTTTTTGATAGTTTGGGCCCTATTGAATAATGAATGTTTTGAATTTTCTCCAAAAGTAAAGTAGTTGCAAACTCATCCTTTTAGAAACTTGTTTGGGCTGTTGAGAGGAGTAAAAAACCATCAAAAATTTAAATCCTGCATGATTTTACTAAGAAATGTGATTCTTCATTCAAAACCTGATTTTTGCTATTGGGCTCTATTGAATAGTGAATGTTTTGAATTTTCTCCAAAAGTAAAGTAGTTGCAAACTCATGCTTTTAGATACTTGTTTGGGCTCATGAGAGGAGTAGAAAAACATCAAAAATTTCAGTCCTGCATGATTCTACCAAGAAATGTGTGTTCATTGAAACCGATGGTTTTTGATAGTTTGGGCCCTTTTGAATAATGAATGTTTTGAATTTTCTCCAAAAGTAAAGTAGTTGCAAACTCATCCTTTTAGAAACTTGTTTGGGCTGTTGAGAGGAGTAAAAAACCATCAAAAATTTCAATCCTGCATGATTCTACCAAGAAATGTGATTCTTCATTCAAAACCTGATTTTTGCTATTGGGCTCTATTGAATAATGAATGTTTTGAATTTTCTCCAAAAGTAAAGTAGTTGCAAACTCATGCTTTTAGAGACTTGTTTGGGCTCATGAGAGGAGTAGAAAAACATCAAAAATTTCAGTCCTGCATGATTCTACCAAGAAATGTGTGTTCATTGAAACCGCTGGTTTTTGATAGTTTGGGCCCTATTGAATAATGAATGTTTTGAATTTTCTCCAAAAGTAAAGTAGTTGCAAACTCATCCTTTTAGAAACTTGTTTGGGCTGTTGAGAGGAGTAAAAAACCATCAAAAATTTCAATCCTGCATGATTCTACCAAGAAATGTGATTCTTCATTCAAAACCTGATTTTTGCTATTGGGCTCTATTGAATAATGAATATTTTGAATTTTCTCCAAAAGTAAAGTAGTTGCAAACTCATGCTTTTAGAGACTTGTTTGGGCTCATGAGAGGAGTAGAAAAACATCAAAAATTTCAGTCCTGCATGATTCTACCAAGAAATGTGTGTTCATTCAAACCGCTGGTTTTTGATAGTTTGGGCCCTATTGAATAATGAATGTTTTGAATTTTCTCCAAAAGTAAAGTAGTTGCAAACTCATCCTTTTAGAAACTTGTTTGGGCTGTTGAGAGGAGTAAAAAACCATCAAAAATTTCAATCCTGCATGATTTTACTAAGAAATGTGATTCTTCATTCAAAACCTGATTTTTGCTATTGGGCTCTATTGAATAGTGAATGTTTTGAATTTTCTCCAAAAGTAAAGTAGTTGCAAACTCATGCTTTTAGATACTTGTTTGGGCTCATGAGAGGAGTAGAAAAACATCAAAAATTTCAGTCCTGCATGATTCTACCAAGAAATGTGTGTTCATTGAAACCGCTGGTTTTTGATAGTTTGGGCCCTATTGAATAATGAATGTTTTGAATTTTCTCCAAAAGTAAAGTAGTTGCAAACTCATCCTTTTAGAAACTTGTTTGGGCTGTTGAGAGGAGTAAAAAACCATCAAAAATTTCAATCCTGCATGATTCTACCAAGAAATGTGATTCTTCATTCAAAACCTGATTTTTGCTATTGGGCTCTATTGAATAATGAATGTTTTGAATTTTCTCCAAAAGTAAAGTAGTTGCAAACTCATGCTTTTAGAGACTTGTTTGGGCTCATGAGAGGAGTAGAAAAACATCAAAAATTTCAGTCCTGCATGATTCTACCAAGAAATGTGTGTTCATTGAAACCGCTGGTTTTTGATAGTTTGGGCCCTATTGAATAATGAATGTTTTGAATTTTCTCCAAAAGTAAAGTAGTTGCAAACTCATCCTTTTAGAAACTTGTTTGGGCTGTTGAGAGGAGTAAAAAACCATCAAAAATTTCAATCCTGCATGATTTTACCAAGAAATGTGATTCTTCATTCAAAACCTGATTTTTGCTATTGGGCTCTATTGAATAATGAATGTTTTGAATTTTCTCCAAAAGTAAAGTAGTTGCAAACTCATGCTTTTAGAGACTTGTTTGGGCTCATGAGAGGAGTAGAAAAACATCAAAAATTTCAGTCCTGCATGATTCTACCAAGAAATGTGTGTTCATTGAAACCGCTGGTTTTTGATAGTTTGGGCCCTATTGAATAATGAATGTTTTGAATTTTCTCCAAAAGTAAAGTAGTTGCAAACTCATCCTTTTAGAAACTTGTTTGGGCTGTTGAGAGGAGTAAAAAACCGTCAAAAATTTCAATCCTGCATGATTTTACCAAGAAATGTGATTCTTCATTCAAAACCTGATTTTTGCTATTGGGCTCTATTGAATAGTGAATGTTTTGAATTTTCTCCAAAAGTAAAGTAGTTGCAAACTCATGCTTTTAGAGACTTGTTTGGGCTCATGAGAGGAGTAGAAAAACATCAAAAATTTCAGTCCTGCATGATTCTACCAAGAAATGTGTGTTCATTCAAACCGCTGGTTTTTCATAGTTTGGGCCCTATTGAATAATGAATGTTTTGAATTTTCTCCAAAAGTAAAGTAGTTGCAAACTCATCCTTTTAGAAACTTGTTTGGGCTCTTGAGAGGAGTAAAAAACCATCAAAAATTTCAATCCTGCATGATTTTACTAAGAAATGTGATTCTTCATTCAAAACCTGATTTTTGCTATTGGGCTCTATTGAATAGTGAATGTTTTGAATTTTCTCCAAAAGTAAAGTAGTTGCAAACTCATGCTTTTAGATACTTGTTTGGGCTCATGAGAGGAGTAGAAAAACATCAAAAATTTCAGTCCTGCATGATTCTACCAAGAAATGTGTGTTCATTGAAACCGCTGGTTTTTGATAGTTTGGGCCCTATTGAACAATGAATGTTTTGAATTTTCTCCAAAAGTAAAGTAGTTGCAAACTCATCCTTTTAGAAACTTGTTTGGGCTGTTGAGAGGAGTAAAAAAACATCAAAAATTTCAATCCTGCATGATTTTACCAAGAAATGTGATTCTTCATTCAAAACCTGATTTTTGCTATTGGGCTCTATTGAATAATGAATGTTTTGAATTTTCTCCAAAAGTAAAGTAGTTGCAAACTCATGCTTTTAGAGACTTGTTTGGGCTCATGAGAGGAGTAGAAAAACATCAAAAATTTCAGTCCTGCATGATTCTACCAAGAAATGTGTGTTCATTGAAACCGCTGGTTTTTGATAGTTTTGGCCCTATTGAATAATGAATGTTTTGAATTTTCTCCAAAAGTAAAGTAGTTGCAAACTCATCCTTTTAGAAACTTGTTTGGGCTGTTGAGAGGAGTAAAAAACCATCAAAAATTTCAATCCTGCATGATTCTACCAAGAAATGTGATTCTTCATTCAAAACCTGATTTTTGCTATTGGGCTCTATTGAATAATGAATGTTTTGAATTTTCTCCAAAAGTAAAGTAGTTGCAAACTCATGCTTTTAGAGACTTGTTTGGGCTCATGAGAGGAGTAGAAAAACATCAAAAATTTCAGTCCTGCATGATTCTACCAAGAAATGTGTGTTCATTGAAACCGATGGTTTTTGATAGTTTGGGCCCTTTTGAATAATGAATGTTTTGAATTTTCTCCAAAAGTAAAGTAGTTGCAAACTCATCCTTTTAGAAACTTGTTTGGGCTGTTGAGAGGAGTAAAAAACCATCAAAAATTTCAATCCTGCATGATTCTACCAAGAAATGTGATTCTTCATTCAAAACCTGATTTTTGCTATTGGGCTCTATTGAATAATGAATGTTTTGAATTTTCTCCAAAAGTAAAGTAGTTGCAAACTCATGCTTTTAGAGACTTGTTTGGGCTCATGAGAGGAGTAGAAAAACATCAAAAATTTCAGTCCTGCATGATTCTACCAAGAAATGTGTGTTCATTGAAACCGCTGGTTTTTGATAGTTTGGGCCCTATTGAATAAGGAATGTTTTGAATTTTCTCCAAAAGTAAAGTAGTTGCAAACTCATCCTTTTAGAAACTTGTTTGGGCTGTTGAGAGGAGTAAAAAACCATCAAAAATTTCAATCCTGCATGATTCTACCAAGAAATGTGATTCTTCATTCAAAACCTGATTTTTGCTATTGGGCTCTATTGAATAATGAATGTTTTGAATTTTCTCCAAAAGTATAGTAGTTGCAAACTCATGCTTTTAGAGACTTGCTTGGGCTCATGAGAGGAGTAGAAAAACATCAAAAATTTCAGTCCTGCATGATTCTACCAAGAAATGTGTGTTCATTGAAACCGCTGGTTTTTGATAGTTTGGGCCCTATTGAATAATGAATGTTTTGAATTTTCTCCAAAAGTAAAGTAGTTGCAAACTCATCCTTTTAGAAACTTGTTTGGGCTGTTGAGAGGAGTAAAAAACCATCAAAAATTTCAATCCTGCATGATTTTACCAAGAAATGTGATTCTTCATTCAAAACCTGATTTTTGCTATTGGGCTCTATTGAATAGTGAATGTTTTGAATTTTCTCCAAAAGTAAAGTAGTTGCAAACTCATGCTTTTAGAGACTTGTTTGGGCTCATGAGAGGAGTAGAAAAACATCAAAAATTTCAGTCCTGCATGATTCTACCAAGAAATGTGTGTTCATTGAAACCGCTGGTTTTTGATAGTTTGGGCCCTATTGAATAAGGAATGTTTTGAATTTTCTCCAAAAGTAAAGTAGTTGCAAACTCATCCTTTTAGAAACTTGTTTGGGCTGTTGAGAGGAGTAAAAAACCATCAAAAATTTCAATCCTGCATGATTCTACCAAGAAATGTGATTCTTCATTCAAAACCTGATTTTTGCTATTGGGCTCTATTGAATAATGAATGTTTTGAATTTTCTCCAAAAGTAAAGTAGTTGCAAACTCATGCTTTTAGAGACTTGTTTGGGCTCATGAGAGGAGTAGAAAAACATCAAAAATTTCAGTCCTGCATGATTCTACCAAGAAATGTGTGTTCATTGAAACCGCTGGTTTTTGATAGTTTGGGCCCTATTGAATAATGAATGTTTTGAATTTTCTCCAAAAGTAAAGTAGTTGCAAACTCATCCTTTTAGAAACTTGTTTGGGCTGTTGAGAGGAGTAAAAAACCATCAAAAATTTCAATCCTGCATGATTCTACCAAGAAATGTGATTCTTCATTCAAAACCTGATTTTTGCTATTGGGCTCTATTGAATAATGAATGTTTTGAATTTTCTCCAAAAGTATAGTAGTTGCAAACTCATGCTTTTAGAGACTTGCTTGGGCTCATGAGAGGAGTAGAAAAACATCAAAAATTTCAGTCCTGCATGATTCTACCAAGAAATGTGTGTTCATTGAAACCGCTGGTTTTTGATAGTTTGGGCCCTATTGAATAATGAATGTTTTGAATTTTCTCCAAAAGTAAAGTAGTTGCAAACTCATCCTTTTAGAAACTTGTTTGGGCTGTTGAGAGGAGTAAAAAACCATCAAAAATTTCAATCCTGCATGATTTTACCAAGAAATGTGATTCTTCATTCAAAACCTGATTTTTGCTATTGGGCTCTATTGAATAGTGAATGTTTTGAATTTTCTCCAAAAGTAAAGTAGTTGCAAACTCATGCTTTTAGAGACTTGTTTGGGCTCATGAGAGGAGTAGAAAAACATCAAAAATTTCAGTCCTGCATGATTCTACCAAGAAATGTGTGTTCATTGAAACCGCTGGTTTTTGATAGTTTGGGCCCTATTGAATAAGGAATGTTTTGAATTTTCTCCAAAAGTAAAGTAGTTGCAAACTCATCCTTTTAGAAACTTGTTTGGGCTGTTGAGAGGAGTAAAAAACCATCAAAAATTTCAATCCTGCATGATTCTACCAAGAAATGTGATTCTTCATTCAAAACCTGATTTTTGCTATTGGGCTCTATTGAATAATGAATGTTTTGAATTTTCTCCAAAAGTAAAGTAGTTGCAAACTCATGCTTTTAGAGACTTGTTTGGGCTCATGAGAGGAGTAGAAAAACATCAAAAATTTCAGTCCTGCATGATTCTACCAAGAAATGTGTGTTCATTGAAACCGCTGGTTTTTGATAGTTTGGGCCCTATTGAATAATGAATGTTTTGAATTTTCTCCAAAAGTAAAGTAGTTGCAAACTCATCCTTTTAGAAACTTGTTTGGGCTGTTGAGAGGAGTAAAAAACCATCAAAAATTTCAATCCTGCATGATTCTACCAAGAAATGTGATTCTTCATTCAAAACCTGATTTTTGCTATTGGGCTCTATTGAATAATGAATGTTTTGAATTTTCTCCAAAAGTAAAGTAGTTGCAAACTCATGCTTTTAGAGACTTGTTTGGGCTCATGAGAGGAGTAGAAAAACATCAAAAATTTCAGTCCTGCATGATTCTACCAAGAAATGTGTGTTCATTGAAACCGCTGGTTTTTGATAGTTTGGGCCCTATTGAATAATGAATGTTTTGAATTTTCTCCAAAAGTAATGTAGTTGCAAACTTATCCTTTTAGAAACTTGTTTGGGCTGTTGAGAGGAGTAAAAAACCATCAAAAATTTCAATCCTGCATGATTCTACCAAGAAAAACCTGATTTTTGCTATTGGGCTCTATTGAATAATGAATGTTTTGAATTTTCTCCAAAAGTAAAGTAGTTGCAAACTCATGCTTTTAGAGACTTGTTTGGGCTCATGAGAGGAGTAGAAAAACATCAAAAATTTCAGTCCTGCATGATTCTACCAAGAAATGTGTGTTCATTGAAACCGCTGGTTTTTGATAGTTTGGGCCCTATTGAATAATGAATGTTTTGAATTTTCTCCAAAAGTAAAGTAGTTGCAAACTCATCCTTTTAGAAACTTGTTTGGGCTCTTGAGAGGAGTAAAAAACCATCAAAAATTTCAATCCTGCATGATTTTACCAAGAAATGTGATTCTTCATTCAAAACCTGATTTTTGCTATTGGGCTCTATTGAATAATGAATGTTTTGAATTTTCTCCAAAAGTAAAGTAGTTGCAAACTCATGCTTTTAGAGACTTGTTTGGGCTCATGAGAGGAGTAGAAAAACATCAAAAATTTCAGTCCTGCATGATTCTACCAAGAAATGTGTGTTCATTGAAACCGATGGTTTTTGATAGTTTGGGCCCTTTTGAATAATGAATGTTTTGAATTTTCTCCAAAAGTAAAGTAGTTGCAAACTCATCCTTTTAGAAACTTGTTTGGGCTGTTGAGAGGAGTAAAAAACCATCAAAAATTTCAATCCTGCATGATTCTACCAAGAAATGTGATTCTTCATTCAAAACCTGATTTTTGCTATTGGGCTCTATTGAATAATGAATGTTTTGAATTTTCTCCAAAAGTAAAGTAGTTGCAAACTCATGCTTTTAGAGACTTGTTTGGGCTCATGAGAGGAGTAGAAAAACATCAAAAATTTCAGTCCTGCATGATTCTACCAAGAAATGTGTGTTCATTGAAACCGCTGGTTTTTGATAGTTTGGGCCCTATTGAATAATGAATGTTTTGAATTTTCTCCAAAAGTAAAGTAGTTGCAAACTCATCCTTTTAGAAACTTGTTTGGGCTGTTGAGAGGAGTAAAAAACCATCAAAAATTTCAATCCTGCATGATTTTACCAAGAAATGTGATTCTTCATTCAAAACCTGATTTTTGCTATTGGGCTCTATTGAATAGTGAATGTTTTGAATTTTCTCCAAAAGTAAAGTAGTTGCAAACTCATGCTTTTAGAGACTTGTTTGGGCTCATGAGAGGAGTAGAAAAACATCAAAAATTTCAGTCCTGCATGATTCTACCAAGAAATGTGTGTTCATTGAAACCGCTGGTTTTTGATAGTTTGGCCCTATTGAATAATGAATGTTTTGAATTTTCTCCAAAAGTAAAGTAGTTGCAAACTCATCCTTTTAGAAACTTGTTTGGGCTGTTGAGAGGAGTAAAAAACCATCAAAAATTTCAATCCTGCATGATTCTACCAAGAAATGTGATTCTTCATTCAAAACCTGATTTTTGCTATTGGGCTCTATTGAATAATGAATGTTTTGAATTTTCTCCAAAAGTAAAGTAGTTGCAAACTCATGCTTTTAGAGACTTGTTTGGGCTCATGAGAGGAGTAGAAAAACATCAAAAATTTCAGTCCTGCATGATTCTACCAAGAAATGTGTGTTCATTGAAACCGCTGGTTTTTGATAGTTTGGGCCCTATTGAATAATGAATGTTTTGAATTTTCTCCAAAAGTAATGTAGTTGCAAACTCATCCTTTTAGAAACTTGTTTGGGCTGTTGAGAGGAGTAAAAAACCATCAAAAATTTCAATCCTGCATGATTCTACCAAGAAAAACCTGATTTTTGCTATTGGGCTCTATTGAATAATGAATGTTTTGAATTTTCTCCAAAAGTAAAGTAGTTGCAAACTCATGCTTTTAGAGACTTGTTTGGGCTCATGAGAGGAGTAGAAAAACATCAAAAATTTCAGTCCTGCATGATTCTACCAAGAAATGTGTGTTCATTGAAACCGCTGGTTTTTGATAGTTTGGGCCCTATTGAATAATGAATGTTTTGAATTTTCTCCAAAAGTAAAGTAGTTGCAAACTCATGCTTTTAGAGACTTGTTTGGGCTCATGAGAGGAGTAGAAAAACATCAAAAATTTCAGTCCTGCATGATTCTACCAAGAAATGTGTGTTCATTGAAACCGATGGTTTTTGATAGTTTGGGCCCTTTTGAATAATGAATGTTTTGAATTTTCTCCAAAAGTAAAGTAGTTGCAAACTCATCCTTTTAGAAACTTGTTTGGGCTGTTGAGAGGAGTAAAAAACCATCAAAAATTTCAATCCTGCATGATTCTACCAAGAAATGTGATTCTTCATTCAAAACCTGATTTTTGCTATTGGGCTCTATTGAATAATGAATGTTTTGAATTTTCTCCAAAAGTAAAGTAGTTGCAAACTCATGCTTTTAGAGACTTGTTTGGGCTCATGAGAGGAGTAGAAAAACATCAAAAATTTCAGTCCTGCATGATTCTACCAAGAAATGTGTGTTCATTGTAACCGCTGGTTTTTGATAGTTTGGGCCCTATTGAATAATGAATGTTTTGAATTTTCTCCAAAAGTAAAGTAGTTGCAAACTCATCCTTTTAGAAACTTGTTTGGGCTGTTGAGAGGAGTAAAAAACCGTCAAAAATTTCAATCCTGCATGATTTTACCAAGAAATGTGATTCTTCATTCAAAACCTGATTTTTGCTATTGGGCTCTATTGAATAGTGAATGTTTTGAATTTTCTCCAAAAGTAAAGTAGTTGCAAACTCATGCTTTTAGAGACTTGTTTGGGCTCATGAGAGGAGTAGAAAAACATCAAAAATTTCAGTCCTGCATGATTCTACCAAGAAATGTGTGTTCATTCAAACCGCTGGTTTTTGATAGTTTGGGCCCTATTGAATAATGAATGTTTTGAATTTTCTCCAAAAGTAAAGTAGTTGCAAACTCATCCTTTTAGAAACTTGTTTGGGCTGTTGAGAGGAGTAAAAAACCATCAAAAATTTCAATCCTGCATGATTCTACCAAGAAATGTGATTCTTCATTCAAAACCTGATTTTTGCTATTGGGCTCTATTGAATAATGAATGTTTTGAATTTTCTCCAAAAGTAAAGTAGTTGCAAACTCATGCTTTTAGAGACTTGTTTGGGCTCATGAGAGGAGTAGAAAAACATCAAAAATTTCAGTCCTGCATGATTCTACCAAGAAATGTGTGTTCATTCAAACCGCTGGTTTTTGATAGTTTGGGCCCTATTGAATAATGAATGTTTTGAATTTTCTCCAAAAGTAAAGTAGTTGCAAACTCATCCTTTTAGAAACTTGTTTGGGCTCTTGAGAGGAGTAAAAAACCATCAAAAATTTCAATCCTGCATGATTTTACTAAGAAATGTGATTCTTCATTCAAAACCTGATTTTTGCTATTGGGCTCTATTGAATAGTGAATGTTTTGAATTTTCTCCAAAAGTAAAGTAGTTGCAAACTCATGCTTTTAGAGACTTGTTTGGGCTCATGAGAGGAGTAGAAAAACATCAAAAATTTCAGTCCTGCATGATTCTACCAAGAAATGTGTGTTCATTGAAACCGCTGGTTTTTGATAGTTTGGGCCCTATTGAATAATGAATGTTTTGAATTTTCTCCAAAAGTAAAGTAGTTGCAAACTCATCCTTTTAGAAACTTGTTTGGGCTCTTGAGAGGAGTAAAAAACCATCAAAAATTTCAATCCTGCATGATTTTACTAAGAAATGTGATTCTTCATTCAAAACCTGATTTTTGCTATTGGGCTCTATTGAATAGTGAATGTTTTGAATTTTCTCCAAAAGTAAAGTAGTTGCAAACTCATGCTTTTAGATACTTGTTTGGGCTCATGAGAGGAGTAGAAAAACATCAAAAATTTCAGTCCTGCATGATTCTACCAAGAAATGTGTGTTCATTGAAACCGATGGTTTTTGATAGTTTGGGCCCTTTTGAATAATGAATGTTTTGAATTTTCTCCAAAAGTAAAGTAGTTGCAAACTCATCCTTTTAGAAACTTGTTTGGGCTGTTGAGAGGAGTAGAAAAACATCAAAAATTTCAGTCCTGCATGATTCTACCAAGAAATGTGTGTTCATTCAAACCGCTGGTTTTTGATAGTTTGGGCCCTATTGAATAATGAATGTTTTGAATTTTCTCCAAAAGTAAAGTAGTTGCAAACTCATCCTTTTAGAAACTTGTTTGGGCTGTTGAGAGGAGTAAAAAACCATCAAAAATTTCAATCCTGCATGATTTTACTAAGAAATGTGATTCTTCATTCAAAACCTGATTTTTGCTATTGGGCTCTATTGAATAGTGAATGTTTTGAATTTTCTCCAAAAGTAAAGTAGTTGCAAACTCATGCTTTTAGATACTTGTTTGGGCTCATGAGAGGAGTAGAAAAACATCAAAAATTTCAGTCCTGCATGATTCTACCAAGAAATGTGTGTTCATTGAAACCGCTGGTTTTTGATAGTTTGGGCCCTATTGAATAATGAATGTTTTGAATTTTCTCCAAAAGTAAAGTAGTTGCAAACTCATCCTTTTAGAAACTTGTTTGGGCTCTTGAGAGGAGTAAAAAACCATCAAAAATTTCAATCCTGCATGATTTTACTAAGAAATGTGATTCTTCATTCAAAACCTGATTTTTGCTATTGGGCTCTATTGAATAGTGAATGTTTTGAATTTTCTCCAAAAGTAAAGTAGTTGCAAACTCATGCTTTTAGATACTTGTTTGGGCTCATGAGAGGAGTAGAAAAACATCAAAAATTTCAGTCCTGCATGATTCTACCAAGAAATGTGTGTTCATTGAAACCGATGGTTTTTGATAGTTTGGGCCCTTTTGAATAATGAATGTTTTGAATTTTCTCCAAAAGTAAAGTAGTTGCAAACTCATCCTTTTAGAAACTTGTTTGGGCTGTTGAGAGGAGTAGAAAAACATCAAAAATTTCAGTCCTGCATGATTCTACCAAGAAATGTGTGTTCATTCAAACCGCTGGTTTTTGATAGTTTGGGCCCTATTGAATAATGAATGTTTTGAATTTTCTCCAAAAGTAAAGTAGTTGCAAACTCATCCTTTTAGAAACTTGTTTGGGCTGTTGAGAGGAGTAAAAAACCATCAAAAATTTCAATCCTGCATGATTTTACTAAGAAATGTGATTCTTCATTCAAAACCTGATTTTTGCTATTGGGCTCTATTGAATAGTGAATGTTTTGAATTTTCTCCAAAAGTAAAGTAGTTGCAAACTCATGCTTTTAGATACTTGTTTGGGCTCATGAGAGGAGTAGAAAAACATCAAAAATTTCAGTCCTGCATGATTCTACCAAGAAATGTGTGTTCATTGAAACCGCTGGTTTTTGATAGTTTGGGCCCTATTGAATAATGAATGTTTTGAATTTTCTCCAAAAGTAAAGTAGTTGCAAACTCATCCTTTTAGAAACTTGTTTGGGCTGTTGAGAGGAGTAAAAAACCATCAAAAATTTCAATCCTGCATGATTTTACCAAGAAATGTGATTCTTCATTCAAAACCTGATTTTTGCTATTGGGCTCTATTGAATAATGAATGTTTTGAATTTTCTCCAAAAGTAAAGTAGTTGCAAACTCATGCTTTTAGAGACTTGTTTGGGCTCATGAGAGGAGTAGAAAAACATCAAAAATTTCAGTCCTGCATGATTCTACCAAGAAATGTGTGTTCATTGAAACCGATGGTTTTTGATAGTTTGGGCCCTTTTGAATAATGAATGTTTTGAATTTTCTCCAAAAGTAAAGTAGTTGCAAACTCATCCTTTTAGAAACTTGTTTGGGCTGTTGAGAGGAGTAAAAAACCATCAAAAATTTCAATCCTGCATGATTCTACCAAGAAATGTGATTCTTCATTCAAAACCTGATTTTTGCTATTGGGCTCTATTGAATAATGAATGTTTTGAATTTTCTCCAAAAGTAAAGTAGTTGCAAACTCATGCTTTTAGAGACTTGTTTGGGCTCATGAGAGGAGTAGAAAAACATCAAAAATTTCAGTCCTGCATGATTCTACCAAGAAATGTGTGTTCATTGAAACCGCTGGTTTTTGATAGTTTGGGCCCTATTGAATAATGAATGTTTTGAATTTTCTCCAAAAGTAAAGTAGTTGCAAACTCATCCTTTTAGAAACTTGTTTGGGCTGTTGAGAGGAGTAAAAAACCATCAAAAATTTCAATCCTGCATGATTCTACCAAGAAATGTGATTCTTCATTCAAAACCTGATTTTTGCTATTGGGCTCTATTGAATAATGAATGTTTTGAATTTTCTCAAAAAGTAAAGTAGTTGCAAACTCATGCTTTTAGAGACTTGTTTGGGCTCATGAGAGGAGTAGAAAAACATCAAAAATTTCAGTCCTGCATGATTCTACCAAGAAATGTGTGTTCATTGAAACCGCTGGTTTTTGATAGTTTGGGCCCTATTGAATAATGAATGTTTTGAATTTTCTCCAAAAGTAAAGTAGTTGCAAACTCATCCTTTTAGAAACTTGTTTGGGCTGTTGAGAGGAGTAAAAAACCATCAAAAATTTCAATCCTGCATGATTTTACCAAGAAATGTGATTCTTCATTCAAAACCTGATTTTTGCTATTGGGCTCTATTGAATAGTGAATGTTTTGAATTTTCTCCAAAAGTAAAGTAGTTGCAAACTCATGCTTTTAGAGACTTGTTTGGGCTCATGAGAGGAGTAGAAAAACATCAAAAATTTCAGTCCTGCATGATTCTACCAAGAAATGTGTGTTCATTGAAACCGCTGGTTTTTGATAGTTTGGGCCCTATTGAACAATGAATGTTTTGAATTTTCTCCAAAAGTAAAGTAGTTGCAAACTCATCCTTTTAGAAACTTGTTTGGGCTGTTGAGAGGAGTAAAAAACCATCAAAAATTTCAATCCTGCATGATTTTACCAAGAAATGTGATTCTTCATTCAAAACCTGATTTTTGCTATTGGGCTCTATTGAATAATGAATGTTTTGAATTTTCTCCAAAAGTAAAGTAGTTGCAAACTCATGCTTTTAGAGACTTGTTTGGGCTCATGAGAGGAGTAGAAAAACATCAAAAATTTCAGTCCTGCATGATTCTACCAAGAAATGTGTGTTCATTGAAACCGCTGGTTTTTGATAGTTTGGGCCCTATTGAATAATGAATGTTTTGAATTTTCTCCAAAAGTAAAGTAGTTGCAAACTCATCCTTTTAGAAACTTGTTTGGGCTGTTGAGAGGAGTAAAAAACCATCAAAAATTTCAATCCTGCATGATTTTACCAAGACATGTGATTCTTCATTCAAAACCTGATTTTTGCTATTGGGCTCTATTGAATAGTGAATGTTTTGAATTTTCTCCAAAAGTAAAGTAGTTGCAAACTCATGCTTTTAGAGACTTGTTTGGGCTCATGAGAGGAGTAGAAAAACATCAAAAATTTCAGTCCTGCATGATTCTACCAAGAAATGTGTGTTCATTGAAACCGCTGGTTTTTGATAGTTTGGGCCCTATTGAATAATCAATGTTTTGAATTTTCTCCAAAAGTAAAGTAGTTGCAAACTCATCCTTTTAGAAACTTGTTTGGGCTGTTGAGAGGAGTAAAAAACCATCAAAAATTTCAATCCTGCATGATTTTACCAAGAAATGTGATTCTTCATTCAAAACCTGATTTTTGCTATTGGGCTCTATTGAATAGTGAATGTTTTGAATTTTCTCCAAAAGTAAAGTAGTTGCAAACTCATGCTTTTAGAGACTTGTTTGGGCTCATGAGAGGAGTAGAAAAACATCAAAAATTTCAGTCCTGCATGATTCTACCAAGAAATGTGTGTTCATTGAAGCCGCTGGTTTTTGATAGTTTGGGCCCTATTGAATAATGAATGTTTTGAATTTTCTCCAAAAGTAAAGTAGTTGCAAACTCATCCTTTTAGAAACTTGTTTGGGCTGTTGAGAGGAGTAAAAAACCATCAAAAATTTCAATCCTGCATGATTCTACCAAGAAATGTGATTCTTCATTCAAAACCTGATTTTTGCTATTGGGCTCTATTGAATAATGAATGTTTTGAATTTTCTCCAAAAGTAAAGTAGTTGCAAACTCATGCTTTTAGAGACTTGTTTGGGCTCATGAGAGGAGTAGAAAAACATCAAAAATTTCAGTCCTGCATGATTCTACCAAGAAATGTGTGTTCATTCAAACCGCTGGTTTTTGATAGTTTGGGCCCTATTGAATAATGAATGTTTTGAATTTTCTCCAAAAGTAAAGTAGTTGCAAACTCATCCTTTTAGAAACTTGTTTGGGCTCTTGAGAGGAGTAAAAAACCATCAAAAATTTCAATCCTGCACGATTTTACTAAGAAATGTGATTCTTCACTCAAAACCTGATTTTTGCTATTGGGCTCTATTGAATAGTGAATGTTTTGAATTTTCTCCAAAAGTAAAGTAGTTGCAAACTCATGCTTTTAGATACTTGTTTGGGCTCATGAGAGGAGTAGAAAAACATCAAAAATTTCAGTCCTGCATGATTCTACCAAGAAATGTGTGTTCATTGAAACCGCTGGTTTTTGATAGTTTGGGCCCTATTGAACAATGAATGTTTTGAATTTTCTCCAAAAGTAAAGTAGTTGCAAACTCATCCTTTTAGAAACTTGTTTGGGCTGTTGAGAGGAGTAAAAAACCATCAAAAATTTCAATCCTGCATGATTTTACTAAGAAATGTGATTCTTCATTCAAAACCTGATTTTTGCTATTGGGCTCTATTGAATAGTGAATGTTTTGAATTTTCTCCAAAAGTAAAGTAGTTGCAAACTCATGCTTTTAGAAACTTGTTTGGGCTCATGAGAGGAGTAGAAAAACATCAAAAATTTCAGTCCTGCATGATTCTACCAAGAAATGTGTGTTCATTGAAACCGCTGGTTTTTGATAGTTTGGGCCCTATTGAATAATGAATGTTTTGAATTTTCTCCAAAAGTAAAGTAGTTGCAAACTCATCCTTTTAGAAACTTGTTTGGGCTGTTGAGAGGAGTAAAAAACCATCAAAAATTTCAATCCTGCATGATTTTACCAAGAAATGTGATTCTTCATTCAAAACCTGATTTTTGCTATTGGGCTCTATTGAATAATGAATGTTTTGAATTTTCTCCAAAAGTAAAGTAGTTGCAAACTCATGCTTTTAGAGACTTGTTTGGGCTCATGAGAGGAGTAGAAAAACATCAAAAATTTCAGTCCTGCATGATTCTACCAAGAAATGTGTGTTCATTGAAACCACTGGTTTTTGATAGTTTGGGCCCTATTGAATAATGAATGTTTTGAATTTTCTCCAAAAGTAAAGTAGTTGCAAACTCATCCTTTTAGAAACTTGTTTGGGCTGTTGAGAGGAGTAAAAAACCATCAAAAATTTCAATCCTGCATGATTTTACCAAGAAATGTGATTCTTCATTCAAAACCTGATTTTTGCTATTGGGCTCTATTGAATAGTGAATGTTTTGAATTTTCTCCAAAAGTAAAGTAGTTGCAAACTCATGCTTTTAGAGACTTGTTTGGGCTCATGAGAGGAGTAGAAAAACATCAAAAATTTCAGTCCTGCATGATTCTACCAAGAAATGTGTGTTCATTGAAACCGCTGGTTTTTGATAGTTTGGGCCCTATTGAATAATGAATGTTTTGAATTTTCTCCAAAAGTAAAGTAGTTGCAAACATCCTTTTAGAAACTTGTTTGGGCTGTTGAGAGGAGTAAAAAACCATCAAAAATTTCAATCCTGCATGATTTTACCAAGAAATGTGATTCTTCATTCAAAACCTGATTTTTGCTATTGGGCTCTATTGAATAGTGAATGTTTTGAATTTTCTCCAAAAGTAAAGTAGTTGCAAACTCATGCTTTTAGAGACTTGTTTGGGCTCATGAGAGGAGTAGAAAAACATCAAAAATTTCAGTCCTGCATGATTCTACCAAGAAATGTGTGTTCATTGAAACCGCTGGTTTTTGATAGTTTGGGCCCTATTGAATAATGAATGTTTTGAATTTTCTCCAAAAGTAAAGTAGTTGCAAACTCATCCTTTTAGAAACTTGTTTGGGCTCTTGAGAGGAGTAAAAAACCATCAAAAATTTCAATCCTGCACGATTTTACTAAGAAATGTGATTCTTCACTCAAAACCTGATTTTTGCTATTGGGCTCTATTGAATAGTGAATGTTTTGAATTTTCTCCAAAAGTAAAGTAGTTGCAAACTCATGCTTTTAGATACTTGTTTGGGCTCATGAGAGGAGTAGAAAAACATCAAAAATTTCAGTCCTGCATGATTCTACCAAGAAATGTGTGTTCATTGAAACCGCTGGTTTTTGATAGTTTGGGCCCTATTGAACAATGAATGTTTTGAATTTTCTCCAAAAGTAAAGTAGTTGCAAACTCATCCTTTTAGAAACTTGTTTGGGCTGTTGAGAGGAGTAAAAAACCATCAAAAATTTCAATCCTGCATGATTTTACCAAGAAATGTGATTCTTCATTCAAAACCTGATTTTTGCTATTGGGCTCTATTGAATAATGAATGTTTTGAATTTTCTCCAAAAGTAAAGTAGTTGCAAACTCATGCTTTTAGAGACTTGTTTGGGCTCATGAGAGGAGTAGAAAAACATCAAAAATTTCAGTCCTGCATGATTCTACCAAGAAATGTGTGTTCATTGAAACCGCTGGTTTTTGATAGTTTGGGCCCTATTGAATAATGAATGTTTTGAATTTTCTCCAAAAGTAAAGTAGTTGCAAACTCATCCTTTTAGAAACTTGTTTGGGCTGTTGAGAGGAGTAAAAAACCATCAAAAATTTCAATCCTGCATGATTTTACCAAGAAATGTGATTCTTCATTCAAAACCTGATTTTTGCTATTGGGCTCTATTGAATAATGAATGTTTTGAATTTTCTCCAAAAGTAAAGTAGTTGCAAACTCATGCTTTTAGAGACTTGTTTGGGCTCATGAGAGGAGTAGAAAAACATCAAA
The DNA here is from genome assembly GCF_039654945.1 of Dendrobates tinctorius. Classification (NCBI taxonomy): domain Eukaryota; kingdom Metazoa; phylum Chordata; class Amphibia; order Anura; family Dendrobatidae; genus Dendrobates; species Dendrobates tinctorius. The sequence goes on from NW_027361713.1 coordinate 23,904,520, forward strand.
AATTTCAGTCCTGCATGATTCTACCAAGAAATGTGTGTTCATTGAAACCACTGGTTTTTGATAGTTTGGGCCCTATTGAATAATGAATGTTTTGAATTTTCTCCAAAAGTAAAGTAGTTGCAAACTCATCCTTTTAGAAACTTGTTTGGGCTGTTGAGAGGAGTAAAAAACCATCAAAAATTTCAATCCTGCATGATTTTACCAAGAAATGTGATTCTTCATTCAAAACCTGATTTTTGCTATTGGGCTCTATTGAATAGTGAATGTTTTGAATTTTCTCCAAAAGTAAAGTAGTTGCAAACTCATGCTTTTAGAGACTTGTTTGGGCTCATGAGAGGAGTAGAAAAACATCAAAAATTTCAGTCCTGCATGATTCTACCAAGAAATGTGTGTTCATTGAAACCGCTGGTTTTTGATAGTTTGGGCCCTATTGAATAATGAATGTTTTGAATTTTCTCCAAAAGTAAAGTAGTTGCAAACTCATCCTTTTAGAAACTTGTTTGGGCTGTTGAGAGGAGTAAAAAACCATCAAAAATTTAAATCCTGCATGATTTTACCAAGAAATGTGATTCTTCATTCAAAACCTGATTTTTGCTATTGGGCTCTATTGAATAGTGAATGTTTTGAATTTTCTCCAAAAGTAAAGTAGTTGCAAACTCATGCTTTTAGAGACTTGTTTGGGCTCATGAGAGGAGTAGAAAAACATCAAAAATTTCAGTCCTGCATGATTCTACCAAGAAATGTGTGTTCATTGAAACCGATGGTTTTTGATAGTTTGGGCCCTTTTGAATAATGAATGTTTTGAATTTTCTCCAAAAGTAAAGTAGTTGCAAACTCATCCTTTTAGAAACTTGTTTGGGCTGTTGAGAGGAGTAAAAAACCATCAAAAATTTCAATCCTGCATGATTCTACCAAGAAATGTGATTCTTCATTCAAAACCTGATTTTTGCTATTGGGCTCTATTGAATAATGAATGTTTTGAATTTTCTCCAAAAGTAAAGTAGTTGCAAACTCATGCTTTTAGAGACTTGTTTGGGCTCATGAGAGGAGTAGAAAAACATCAAAAATTTCAGTCCTGCATGATTCTACCAAGAAATGTGTGTTCATTGAAACCGCTGGTTTTTGATAGTTTGGGCCCTATTGAATAATGAATGTTTTGAATTTTCTCCAAAAGTAAAGTAGTTGCAAACTCATCCTTTTAGAAACTTGTTTGGGCTGTTGAGAGGAGTAAAAAACCATCAAAAATTTCAATCCTGCATGATTTTACCAAGAAATGTGATTCTTCATTCAAAACCTGATTTTTGCTATTGGGCTCTATTGAATAGTGAATGTTTTGAATTTTCTCCAAAAGTAAAGTAGTTGCAAACTCATGCTTTTAGAGACTTGTTTGGGCTCATGAGAGGAGTAGAAAAACATCAAAAATTTCAGTCCTGCATGATTCTACCAAGAAATGTGTGTTCATTGAAACCGATGGTTTTTGATAGTTTGGGCCCTTTTGAATAATGAATGTTTTGAATTTTCTCCAAAAGTAAAGTAGTTGCAAACTCATCCTTTTAGAAACTTGTTTGGGCTGTTGAGAGGAGTAAAAAACCATCAAAAATTTCAATCCTGCATGATTCTACCAAGAAATGTGATTCTTCATTCAAAACCTGATTTTTGCTATTGGGCTCTATTGAATAATGAATGTTTTGAATTTTCTCCAAAAGTAAAGTAGTTGCAAACTCATGCTTTTAGAGACTTGTTTGGGCTCATGAGAGGAGTAGAAAAACATCAAAAATTTCAGTCCTGCATGATTCTACCAAGAAATGTGTGTTCATTGAAACCGCTGGTTTTTGATAGTTTGGGCCCTATTGAATAATGAATGTTTTGAATTTTCTCCAAAAGTAAAGTAGTTGCAAACTCATCCTTTTAGAAACTTGTTTGGGCTGTTGAGAGGAGTAAAAAACCATCAAAAATTTCAATCCTGCATGATTTTACCAAGAAATGTGATTCTTCATTCAAAACCTGATTTTTGCTATTGGGCTCTATTGAATAGTGAATGTTTTGAATTTTCTCCAAAAGTAAAGTAGTTGCAAACTCATGCTTTTAGAGACTTGTTTGGGCTCATGAGAGGAGTAGAAAAACATCAAAAATTTCAGTCCTGCATGATTCTACCAAGAAATGTGTGTTCATTGAAACCGCTGGTTTTTGATAGTTTGGCCCTATTGAATAATGAATGTTTTGAATTTTCTCCAAAAGTAAAGTAGTTGCAAACTCATCCTTTTAGAAACTTGTTTGGGCTGTTGAGAGGAGTAAAAAACCATCAAAAATTTCAATCCTGCATGATTCTACCAAGAAATGTGATTCTTCATTCAAAACCTGATTTTTGCTATTGGGCTCTATTGAATAATGAATGTTTTGAATTTTCTCCAAAAGTAAAGTAGTTGCAAACTCATGCTTTTAGAGACTTGTTTGGGCTCATGAGAGGAGTAGAAAAACATCAAAAATTTCAGTCCTGCATGATTCTACCAAGAAATGTGTGTTCATTGAAACCGCTGGTTTTTGATAGTTTGGGCCCTATTGAATAATGAATGTTTTGAATTTTCTCCAAAAGTAATGTAGTTGCAAACTCATCCTTTTAGAAACTTGTTTGGGCTGTTGAGAGGAGTAAAAAACCATCAAAAATTTCAATCCTGCATGATTCTACCAAGAAAAACCTGATTTTTGCTATTGGGCTCTATTGAATAATGAATGTTTTGAATTTTCTCCAAAAGTAAAGTAGTTGCAAACTCATGCTTTTAGAGACTTGTTTGGGCTCATGAGAGGAGTAGAAAAACATCAAAAATTTCAGTCCTGCATGATTCTACCAAGAAATGTGTGTTCATTGAAACCGCTGGTTTTTGATAGTTTGGGCCCTATTGAATAATGAATGTTTTGAATTTTCTCCAAAAGTAAAGTAGTTGCAAACTCATGCTTTTAGAGACTTGTTTGGGCTCATGAGAGGAGTAGAAAAACATCAAAAATTTCAGTCCTGCATGATTCTACCAAGAAATGTGTGTTCATTGAAACCGATGGTTTTTGATAGTTTGGGCCCTTTTGAATAATGAATGTTTTGAATTTTCTCCAAAAGTAAAGTAGTTGCAAACTCATCCTTTTAGAAACTTGTTTGGGCTGTTGAGAGGAGTAAAAAACCATCAAAAATTTCAATCCTGCATGATTCTACCAAGAAATGTGATTCTTCATTCAAAACCTGATTTTTGCTATTGGGCTCTATTGAATAATGAATGTTTTGAATTTTCTCCAAAAGTAAAGTAGTTGCAAACTCATGCTTTTAGAGACTTGTTTGGGCTCATGAGAGGAGTAGAAAAACATCAAAAATTTCAGTCCTGCATGATTCTACCAAGAAATGTGTGTTCATTCAAACCGCTGGTTTTTGATAGTTTGGGCCCTTTTGAATAATGAATGTTTTGAATTTTCTCCAAAAGTAAAGTAGTTGCAAACTCATCCTTTTAGAAACTTGTTTGGGCTGTTGAGAGGAGTAAAAAACCATCAAAAATTTCAATCCTGCATGATTCTACCAAGAAATGTGATTCTTCATTCAAAGCCTGATTTTTGCTATTGGGCTCTATTGAATAATGAATGTTTTGAATTTTCTCCAAAAGTAAAGTAGTTGCAAACTCATGCTTTTAGAGACTTGTTTGGGCTCATGAGAGGAGTAGAAAAACATCAAAAATTTCAGTCCTGCATGATTCTACCAAGAAATGTGTGTTCATTGAAACCGCTGGTTTTTGATAGTTTGGGCCCTATTGAATAATGAATGTTTTGAATTTTCTCCAAAAGTAAAGTAGTTGCAAACTCATCCTTTTAGAAACTTGTTTGGGCTGTTGAGAGGAGTAAAAAACCATCAAAAATTTCAATCCTGCATGATTCTACCAAGAAATGTGATTCTTCATTCAAAACCTGATTTTTGCTATTGGGCTCTATTGAATAATGAATGTTTTGAATTTTCTCCAAAAGTAAAGTAGTTGCAAACTCATGCTTTTAGAGACTTGTTTGGGCTCATGAGAGGAGTAGAAAAACATCAAAAATTTCAGTCCTGCATGATTCTACCAAGAAATGTGTGTTCATTGAAACCGCTGGTTTTTGATAGTTTGGGCCCTATTGAATAATGAATGTTTTGAATTTTCTCCAAAAGTAAAGTAGTTGCAAACTCATCCTTTTAGAAACTTGTTTGGGCTGTTGAGAGGAGTAAAAAACCGTCAAAAATTTCAATCCTGCATGATTTTACCAAGAAATGTGATTCTTCATTCAAAACCTGATTTTTGCTATTGGGCTCTATTGAATAGTGAATGTTTTGAATTTTCTCCAAAAGTAAAGTAGTTGCAAACTCATGCTTTTAGAGACTTGTTTGGGCTCATGAGAGGAGTAGAAAAACATCAAAAATTTCAGTCCTGCATGATTCTACCAAGAAATGTGTGTTCATTCAAACCGCTGGTTTTTGATAGTTTGGGCCCTATTGAATAATGAATGTTTTGAATTTTCTCCAAAAGTAAAGTAGTTGCAAACTCATCCTTTTAGAAACTTGTTTGGGCTGTTGAGAGGAGTAAAAAACCATCAAAAATTTCAATCCTGCATGATTCTACCAAGAAATGTGATTCTTCATTCAAAACCTGATTTTTGCTATTGGGCTCTATTGAATAATGAATGTTTTGAATTTTCTCCAAAAGTAAAGTAGTTGCAAACTCATGCTTTTAGAGACTTGTTTGGGCTCATGAGAGGAGTAGAAAAACATCAAAAATTTCAGTCCTGCATGATTCTACCAAGAAATGTGTGTTCATTCAAACCGCTGGTTTTTGATAGTTTGGGCCCTATTGAATAATGAATGTTTTGAATTTTCTCCAAAAGTAAAGTAGTTGCAAACTCATCCTTTTAGAAACTTGTTTGGGCTCTTGAGAGGAGTAAAAAACCATCAAAAATTTCAATCCTGCATGATTTTACTAAGAAATGTGATTCTTCATTCAAAACCTGATTTTTGCTATTGGGCTCTATTGAATAGTGAATGTTTTGAATTTTCTCCAAAAGTAAAGTAGTTGCAAACTCATGCTTTTAGAGACTTGTTTGGGCTCATGAGAGGAGTAGAAAAACATCAAAAATTTCAGTCCTGCATGATTCTACCAAGAA